>NC_054848.1:42790303-44059235 GCF_018345385.1 Vulpes lagopus
GCTCAGGTCTTGATTTAATGGGTCATGGGATCGAGCCCCACATTGCTCTCCATGCTCAGCATGGAGTCTGTTTGAGATTCTCTCTCTCTCTCTCTCTCCCTCAAATAAATAAAAAAATAAAGTCTTTTAAAAATAAAATTATATTTAATTTTTAGTTGCTGAATTCCATTTAGACTATAAATCTTTTAAGAAAAAGCCTTATTTGAGAATTCCTCATATCTTGTGTAGATAGAATAAAAACAAAATGTCATTTTTTTTCCGTTGTCGAAATTTCATGTGATGGAAAAATCCCAAAATCTTGTATAGCATTCATTATAAATCTTTAGTTTAGCTTAATAATGATTTAAAGAGTTCAAATAAAGGGGAAAAGTTTAGAGAAAAATGAGAAGCCCTACCGAATATCTCATTCTTTCATTGATCTCAGTTGAAAGTATTTAGTACTGAACATATGTGCTATAGTGAGCATAGAAGGAGTCCAGCTGCTGACAGTGCTGAGAAATTCGTATTCTTGCATTATGTCAAATTGTTAAAAGTCCACTAATAAAATTGTAATTGTAAGAATGCTTACTGATAAAATTTCAGAAGTATTCTTGTATTCCAGGAGTTTATTCTAGGATAATGATATTCAGCTTTGGCCTTAACTTTGACTGAATGTCATTCATATGTGTTCTGTGCATCTCTATGATCCAGAATATAAAAGTCTCTTTTATAAAGCAATAAGAAGGATCACAAGCCAACGGAAAAAAATTAGCAACAGATGAATAGGCAATTTGCAGACGAGGAAACCCAGATGGACACTATTCAATTTTACCAACAATTAGGAAATGCAAATGAAACAATACTGATTTACCATTCTCATACTCACAAGATTGGAAAAATTTTAAAGTTTGAACATATCAAGTTGGTATTGGCAAGGATGTGAAAGTAACTGGGATTTTCATATACTGTTGGTTGGAGTTTATATTGGTATCACTTTTTATAGATTTTATTTATTTTGACAGAGAGAGGGAGAGGGAGAGAGAGAGATCAAGCAGGGGGAGCAGCAGAGAGAGGGAGAAGCAAGCTCCGCAGGGAGCTAGATGCAGGGCTCCATCCAGGACCCTAGGATGATGACCTGAGCCAAAGGCAGACACTTAACTGACTGAGCCACCGAGGCAACCCAGAGTATTGCTTTTATAGTACAATTTCCACCAGTGAGGGAAGAGATGAACAAATGTTGGTATGTTAACACAATGGAATGCTTTATAGAAATGAAAATCAGGGATGCCTGGGTGGCTCAGTGGTTAAGCGTCTGCCTTTGGCTCAGGGTGTGATCCTGGAGTCCTGGGATGGAGTCCCACATCGGGCTCCCTGCATGGAACCTGCTTCTCCCTCTGCCTGTGTCTCTGCCTCTCTCTCTCTGTGTGTGTCTCTCATGAATAAATGAAATCTTTTTAAAAAAAGAAATGAAAACCAATTAACTTGATCTATATGTACCACCTGGATAAACCCTACAAACATAATATTGAGAAAAAAAACAAGTTTGAGGGTGATACATAGAGTTTTTAAAAAAGATTTTATTTATTTATTCATGAGAGGCACACAGAGAGAAAGGCAGAGACAGGAGGAGGAAGAAGCAGACTCCATGCAGGGAGCCTGATGTGTGACTCGATCCCAGGACTCTGGGATCACATCTTGAGCTGAAGACAAATGCTCAACCACTGAGCAACCCAGGTGTCCTAGCAAGACATATTAAATGCAAAAAAGCAAAGTTCAGAATAGTAAGCATGAAATGCCACTGTGATCACATGTGAATAATATTATCTATCCCAGAGATATGGTTTTAATTATGTAAGCTATGTATGTGTACCTCATATTAATCTCTGTCCATAGGCTTGTGTGAAATAAATATAACTAGATTTTTTAAAGGTTTTGTTAAGTTATTCATAGACACACACACACACACACACACACACACACACACACACACAGAGGCA
Organism: Vulpes lagopus; assembly: GCF_018345385.1. NCBI lineage: Eukaryota > Metazoa > Chordata > Mammalia > Carnivora > Canidae > Vulpes > Vulpes lagopus. Next base: position 42,792,280 of record NC_054848.1, read on the forward strand.
GAGACACAGGCAGAGGGAGAAGCAGGCTCCATGCAGAGAGCCTGACGTGGGACTCGATCAAGGGTCTCCAGGATCACTACCTGGGCTGCAGGCGGTGCTAAACCGCTGCACCACCGGGGCTGCCCTATAACTAGATTTTTAATAATTCAGTCTAATTTCTGTCTCTGAGCCCTCATCTCACCAGTAGTACTATTGCAGACCCAGTCCTATCTACCACCAAAAATCCCGGTGTTTTTTATAGTTGCCAGTGATGTAGTTTTGGAATCTAGGTGAGGTTTTGTGGATGAGGTCCAGAGCTGACGACCAAGAAAGAATTCTTGAGATGTCTTTGGTGCAAAAATGGTGGTTTTATGAAAGCACGGAGACAGGGCCGTGGGCAGGAAGAGCTGCTGCCCTGGGCCTGTGAGGGGGGGCTGATTATATACCTGAGAGTTGGGAGGGGTTTAAGGATAGCTGTACTCTCTTTTTTTTAATTTTTTTTTGATAGCTGTACTCTCTAAGGAATTTTGGAAGCAAGGTTTCCAGGACGTTGATGGGGCTAGCTATTTTTGGGAAAAGGTCACTTATTACCATCTAATAAAACCTGAGTCATGAGACCCTTCAGATGTGTATCGGTGGGCTGTGTGCTTGGGGGATGATTGCCAACATGTGTCTTGTGGGGATAGAGATAAAGTAAATTTCTAAAGGAATTTTTATATGTTAAAGTAGACTTACAGGATTCTGGGGGTCGGGCTAAGATTGCCTTTTGCCTTTAGCAAAGTATTAACATCGAGGCAGTTGAGTCAGTAGAGGAATGTCCCTTTCGAGGACCTGTCATTGTGCTGCCCTGGGCTTGTGCTTTGTCCTCAGCTAGTCCTCTGTTCCCACATCAGTACCATCTGCTGAGATGTACCACATAGCAATACAGAAAAAAGTATGATCATAGCTGATTAGATAGATAGATAGATAGATGGATAGAGAATAGATAGATAACTACTATGTGCTGGACACTGTACTGAACACTGGGTATATAGGAATGAACACAGCATGTGTACATCCCAGATTTAAAGAGACTATATTCTAGAGGCAAAGGAGAAGCCTGACTCCACAGTGCTTTTATGAGGAGACTGGAGGGGAGGTTGAAGCCCATCTTGCCAGGGGAGTCCCAGACAGGATTTGGAGGTTGGTAGGAATGAGAAATGAGACTGAAAATGAAGGAATGAATTATAGATCTGTGAATGGAACAGCTTGAGTCTATTGTCCCTGCCTCTCCTGCCCCCCCTTCCCTTTTCCCCTTCCCCCATCCCCTGCTTGCTGCCACTGGTTGCAAAGACACATAAGCAACCCAGTAAAAACTTGAAGTCTTTTTTATAATGATATTGCATCGTCAAGGGCTTGAATCACATGAATCTGATGAATCAGCAGCATGGGAGTGGGGGGAAGGGCAATGGGAGCCTTCCCTGGGGGGAGGAGTATTTTTAGCACTGATATTATTTGGAACTGCTGGTGCTTGGTGATAAAAAGAGACTGACTTTTATTTGTTTATTATTTTTATTTTTAAATTATCTAAAGGCAATACACCCCTTTATTTTCTTGCCACCCAGTGCAGAAAGCTGTTCCCACCACCTTTGCCCCTGGCAAGGAATGACAAAGACAGGGGAAAGATGTTCTCCCAGAACAAATAAGTGGCTATAATTTGAGATAAGAGTATTTAATACAATAAACCTATGTCAAGGATGTGGGTGGCTTTATAGTGCCTTCAACAGGTAGCCAGCCCATCAAAATTTAGTGGTAATCAAAAAGGAACCAGTTCAAGACCTAGGCATAGAAACTGCTGGTGAAATGAGGAAAAGAGAAAGGAATGGAAGAAACAGGCAAGTAGGAGTACCTGGGTGGCTCAGGCAGTTTAGCCTCTGCCTCCGGCTCAGGTCATGATCCTGAGCTCCTGGGATGGAGCCCCTGCTCAGTGGGGAGCCTGCTTCTCCCTCTTCCTCTGCCCCTCCTCCTGCTTGTGCTCTCTCTCTCTCAAATAAATGTGTGAAATCTGAAAGAAGAAAGAAAGAAAGAAAGAAGAAAGAAAGAAAGAAAGAAAGAAAGAAAGAAAGAAAGAAAGAAAAAGAAAGAGGCAAGTGAAGAGCATACACAATTAGAAGATTTACCAAGGAAACACGGTATATAGATACTGTAAGTATCATAATGATATGTAGTTATTATAGGTATCATGATGGCTCTTTAAAAAAACACGGCCAAAAAATACAAGGGTTCAAAGAAGATATTTAAGACAGAAGGGGATTAAGAAAACAATCTTATAAATCTCAAAACAAAATAGAAAAGAAAAATACATTATAAAGCCACATTAGAAGCAAGCAAGCAAGGGCACCTGGATGGCTCAGTTGGTTAAGCATCTGCCTTGGGCTCAGGTCATGATCCTGGGGTCCTGGGATTGAGCCCTGCCATGGGCTCCCTGCTCAGCAGGGGAATCTGCTTCTCCATTTCCCTTTGCCCCGGCCCCTGCTCACATGAACACTCTAGCTCTGGCTCTCTCACTCTCTTTCTCTCAAATAAATAAATAAATCTTTAAAAAAGGGAAGAAAGTGAACGATCAAACCCCACAATTGAAAAGACAGAAACATTGTGAAAAGGCTCAAGGAAATGACAGTAAACAAAATGGGAAACATTAATAGTGCCACGATGATAGAACTACAGCTGATAAGGTAGATGGTGCTGATGTAAGAAATTCTTCATTCCCCCTCATATATAACTGCTGGATAAATGGAAAGAAAAAATATATATCCACATTCAGGATCAAGAAAGGGAATCCGCAAGGATCAGAGGCAAAAAGGGAAGGCAAATTTAGATCAGTGACCCTGAGCTGAAATGGAAAATGATTTAAGAGGGTATCAGATTAGGACACCTGGGTGGCTCAGTGGTTGAGCGTCTGCCTTTGGCTCAGCGTGTGATCCTGGGGTCCCGGGTTCGAGTCCCACGGCAGGTTCCCTGCATGGAGCTTGCCTATCTCTCTGCCTCTCTCTGTGTGTGTGTCTCTCATGAATAAATAAAATATTTTTTAAAAAAGAGGGTATTAGATTTTGGCATACACTAGCAACAATAATGAAAGGGGGGAGGGTCTGGCAACCCCTGGGGATCTCCAAGATCCTTTCCAAGGTCCACAAAGTCAAAACTAGTTTCACAATAATACTGATATTTTATTTGAATTTATCATTCTCAAGTACGCGATAGAGGTTTCCTGAAGCTACTTGACCTATGCTATTACAGAAGATTGAATGGAGATTGACTTCAGCTGTCTTCTATTAAGCCAGAAGATAGAGTTGCAAAAATGTAAAACAAGGAGATTATGTGTTTCACACATTTTGCAATATTTATTTTTTATTACAAATATATTATTTAGTAACATGTTTTCAGCATTGTTTTTAAATGAATTAACAAATTACTATTTATGGATTTTTTTTATCACTTTTAACTTCCACCGTGGCAAAAACTGATATAATCCTATATAAACAAAAACTATTTAGGATGTGTAATAATTTTTAATTTTAATTTTAAAATTAACATATAGTAAAATTGACCTTGTTGGCATACAGTTTGGCAAATTTTAACACTTGTATAGGTTAATGTAAACATCACCACGACCATAATAAAAAACAGTTCTTTTACCCCAAAAACTCCCTTGTGCTAAAAAACAGATGCTTAACTATAGAGAGCAAACTAATGGTTAGCAGAGGGGAGGTGCATGGGTCATGGGTGAAATAGGTGATGGGGATCTTCCTCTCCCCCTCCCTCCCCTAAAAAAATTCTAAAAACTAAAAGAAAAACAAATGAGCCTATTAAAAATGAGCTCCCTTGTGCTATCCCTTTGTCATACTTCCCCTCTGCACCCCCCCCACTATGAAGCCCTGACAACAACTGATCTGTTCTCTGTCACTATTGTTACATCTTTTCACGAATGGAAATGGAATCATATAATAAATAACCTTTTAAGGCTTGATTCTTTCAGCATAACACCTTTGAGATCCATTCAAGTTGAGATCCATCAATAGTTCATTCTTTTTTATTGCCAAGTAGTACCAGAGTTTGTTTATCCATTCACCTGCTGAAGAACATTTGGGTTATTTCTACCTTGGGGCTATTACAAATCAAGCTGCTATCAACATTCATGTACATGTTTCATGTGAATATTTCTCTAAGGTAAATACCCAGGAATGAGACTGCAAGATCATATGGTGAGTATATGTTTAACTTTATTTTAAAACTTCAAACTGTTTTCCCAGTGGCTATAACATTTTGTATGCTGAAGAGCAATGTATAAAAGTTCCAGCTACTCTATATTTTTGCAGGCAGTTGGTTTTGACAGTATTTTTTTATTTTACTTAAAAAAAATCATTCCTTCTTTCTTTTTGAGAGAGAGAGAGATAACTAGAAAACTTATTTTTATCCATATATCATCTTTGTTGATGTACTTGTTTGTCTTTTGGGCATTTTCTAATGGAGTTTTAATTTTTTTTTACTGCGTTTTGAGAGTTCTTTATATATGCTGGATACAAGTCCTTTGTCAGATATGGGAATTGCAAATATTTCTTCCTGATCTGGAGCTCCTCTCATCATTCTTTTTACAGTGTCTTTTTTAAAAAAATTGCAATTTTGATGAAGTCTAATCTCATTTTTTCCCCTTTATGGGTAATACTTTTGGTGTCATGAGAAAAAGACTCTACCTAACCCCAGGTCATGAAGCTATTTCTCCTATGTTTTTGGTTCAAAGTTTCATAGTTTTATATTTACATCAATTTTTTATTTTTAGTTAATTTTTGTATAAGTTATGAGGTTAAGGTTGAGGTTCATTTTTTTGGTACATGGAAATTCAATTTTTCCAACATCATCTGTTGAAAAGACTATCCTTTTTCAGGGCACTTACTAGGATGAGCACTGGATGTTGTATGGAAGTGATGAATCACTAAATTTGGCACCTGAAACTAATCTTATACTGTATGTTGACTAACTGGAATTGAAATAAAAACTTGGAAAGAATGAAAAGACTATCTTTTTTTAATTGAATTGCCCTAACACCTTTGTCAACAATCAATTGGTTGTATTGGTGTCGTTCTATTTTTGGACACTCTATTCTGCATCTATCTGTGTGTGTGTCTCTTCACCAATACTACACTGTCTTAATTTCTGCAACTTCATAGTAAGTTTTAAAATCAGGTAGTGTGATTACTTTGATTTTATTCTTTTCATGATTGTTTCAGCTATTCCCATTCCTTTGTCTTCTCTTATAATTTTTAGTATCAGCTTGTCAATATTAGCAAAAAATATTGTTTGGAGTTTGATTGGAATTGCATTAGACGTGTAAATTAATTTGGGGAGAACTGATATCTTTACTATGTTGAGACTTCCAATCTGTGAACATATGTCCCTCTATTATTTAGGCCTTGACTTTTTTATATCAGCATTTTGTAATTTTCAGTATACACTTTGGGTTTTGGACTTCCATGAGTCCATGGCAGGTTATACCAGAAGGAATAAAGTGGTAAACTTACTGATAATTTAGTGATGCTACGAAATCTGGTCTGCTTCCCCAATCCACTCTCTTATTATTTACTTTCAGAGTCCTCAAAGAGCTGTTCTATGCATTCTGTCCAAGTTGTATTTAGTGGGAGAGACAATTTGGAGTTTGTTTGCTTCAACTTACCAAAACAAAACAATTTTTAAGTGTAAACAGGTGAAAGTTTGAGAACTGAGATGAAAGTTTGAGAAATGCTGCATATTAGGGACTAGCATTTTTTTTTTTTTTTAGACAGAGAGAGACAGTGTACAACCAGGAGGGGCAGAGGGAGAAGGAGAGAGAATCTTAAGCAAGCTTCAGACTCAGCATGGAGCCCAACGCCAGGCTGGATCTCAAAACTCTGAGATCATGACCTGAGCTGAAAACAAGAGTTAGACACTTAACTGACTGAGCCACCCAGGTGCCCCAGGACTGGCATTTTAATATTTCCACAGAGACGGAAGATAAAGCCATGAAACAGGAACTGATTTCCATCCATTAAGCCACGAGCCACCCTTTTACATAAAGGGAAGTAGTAAAATTTCACCCATAGGACCAGAAATATGGCAAGAAAGCTAGCCATTGGGCAGCCCAGGTGGCCCTAGAGACCCAGGATCAAGTTCCACGTCAGGGTCCCCGCATGGAGCCTGCTTCTCCCTCTGCCTGTGTCTCTGCCACTCTCTCTCTCTCATGAATAAATGAATAAAATATTTTTTAAAAAAGAAAACTAGCCATTTATTCTGGAAAATAGGTGGAAAATAGTCACCTCTATAAAAAGGGGGTATATAATGAACAGCTTCAAAATCATTAGAGAAATAGGGATTTTTTTTTTAAAGTGGTTAATTCAAGGGAGACAGGAATGGAGGGGGAAAAAAAGACGAAAATATGGTTCAAAGAAAACACAGGGACTTGTTTTTTCTCATCATAACAGAGTGAAAGGAACTGAGTTTACCTTTTTGCCTTAAATAACTAAAAAGAATGGATAAATTATATAAAACAATGGTTTTCAGACATTGGACATCCGCAGCAAAGGACACTGGCCCTTGAGAGAAAGGAAACAAACAAGATGAACCCTATGATTACCTCAGCTTACTGTTTGGAGAATTTTCAGGTCATAGCACAGGCAGGCAGAATCTAAAGAGAGCCTGGTTGTCTCCCTGGGTCCAGAACACAGAGTTGAAAATTCAAGGAGTTGGGACGCCTGGATGGCTCAGCGGTTGAGCATCTGCCTTTGGCTCAGGGCAGGATTCCAGAGTCCCCAGGATTGAATCCCATATCAGGCTTCCTGCATGGAGCCTGCTTCTCCCTCTGCTTATGTCTCTGTCTCTCTCTTTCTGTGTCTCTTATAAATAAATAAATAAATAAATAAATAAATAAATAAATAAAGCCTTCAAAAAAATTCAAGGAGCACAAGGTGATTAAATTCACAGCACAGGGGATCCCTGGGTGGCGCAGCGGTTTGGCGCCTGCCTTTGGCCCCAGGGCGCGATCCTCGAGACTTGGGATCGAATCCCACGTCGGGCTGCTGGTGCATGGAGCCTGCTTCTCCCTCTGCCTATGTCTCTGCCTCTCTCTCTCTCTCTGTGTGTGTGTGACTATCATAAATAAATAAAAATAAAAAATAAAAAAAATTCACAGCACAGAGTAGCGTGTGTGTGTGTGTGTGTGTGTGTGTGTGTGTGTGAGAGAGAGAGAGAGAGAGAGAGAGATGCCACAAGCTCAAGCCCTCTGGAAATATGCAGAGGGTTCTCCTAGACTTCAGCTAGTACTGAGCAGCACAGGTATATGAAGAAACTACTCAAGGCCAGGGAATGAATCACAAGAAATGAACATGGAGAAAAAATCCTGGAGCTCAAACAGGGATGGAAGAGTTCATATCTCTAATATCCAGAATGGAGAAATCTTGTAATACCCAGGATGTTGAGTACAGCACTCAGAGGAGTAGTGCCTCAGTAGAGAACATTATTAGCTGTAAACGACTGCTATGATCTATTGGAAGAAAATAAAAAATAAAATTTCCTGCCAGTCCAGGAAATTCTCTCCTTGAATATAGAAAAGATAGAAAACAGTTTTATTATTGAGTAAGTATTAAGTGAGACTGTGATGCATTACAGACAATCTGCTAATGAGATTGCAAAAACAGAAATAAATCCCATTCTTATGGATGTAATTTATTCATTACATACATGTTCTTAAAATAAGTGGTAAATTGTCCTTATGCAAGAGGACTTGAAAGTACTGTTTGCTATACACTCTTTCATAGTTCATCCTAAGTTCACCTGGTAATTGGAGTAGCCATCTGTGCTGGTTAATTGTTTTTACCTAAGGAAAAATAAAACTTCTCCTATTTCTACAACAAGCAGGTGCTTACAGCTTAGAGCAAGGCGCTTAGGCTAATATCCCAGGAAGACAGAGAAATATAAGGGCACTATCTTCCTTGATGTTTACATTTCAAAGAGATGGTTCCCAGTCCCTTAAGAAAAACATTTCTGGGTTCCAAAGCTGCCAAGAGAGTTATTTAGTCCTCAAATAGATTTACATACATATCAAAGGGACAATGGAAGGATTCACAAATACTAGATTTCTCAGGAAATACTCTAAGAAAAAGTAGGAAGAAAAGTTCTCTTTCCTTTTTGGAACAGGGGAAGTTCAGTTTTATTTTTATTTACCCTTCCAGATTTTACCTTACAGAGATTAAAAACAAGACTCAAAAGGTTCAAACTCTTGCCAAATAACCACATCCTTGAAAAAAGCTAAAAAGTATTTAAAAGAAATACAGAAAATTTAGTATCAAACAACATAAAACTCACAATTTTGGCACCCAATAAAAAGTTACCAGGTATACAAAAAAGCAGGAATATATGACTTATAATAAGAAAAAGATAATTAATAGTAATAGACCCCAAAATGGCACAGGTACTAAAGTTAGTAGACAAAGCCATTAAAACAACTGTTAAAACATATTTCATATATGGAAAACAGAGAAATTGAAGATATAAATACAAATCCACATTGAATTTGTAGAGATGAAAATAATAATAATAATGTGAAAAACACTGGATGGGATTAAGAGCAGACTAGACACTCCAATAGAAAAGATTAGTGAACTTTAGATATAGCAATAAGTATGACTCAAAAAGAAACACAGAAGAAAAGTCTGAAAATAAGTGAACAGAACATTAGTGAGCTGTGGGACAACTGCAAGCAACCTAATACATATATGATTCCTAGGAGAGGACAGAGAGAAGGGCAAAGAAAAATTATTAGGGGAAATAATAGCTAAGATTATTCCAAATATGATAAATCTATAAACCCACAAATCTAAGAAACAACAGACATCAAGTGTAAGAAACATAAAGAAAACGGCATTAAGGCACACCAAAGTCAAATTGCTCAAAAAAGTAGTGATAAAGAAAAAAATCCTAAAAGGGACTAGAAAAAAGGACACATTATGTGCAGAGGAAAAAAAATTAAAATGATTCATATTTTTCACCAGAAACCATGTAAGGCATAAAACAATGATGCGACATTTTAAAGAGCTGAAAGAAAAAAAAAAACCCGTCGACCTAGAATTGTACACCTACCCAGCAGTAATATTTTCCAGAAGAAGGACAAATGAAGACCTTTGCAGACACATAGAAGTTGAAATAATTCATCACCAGAGGCAGTACTAAAAAAAAAAAAAATGCTCAAGGAAGTCTTTCAGGCAGAAAGAAAATACCAGGTAGAAAAGAAATTAAGAGGTTGAAAAAAGAAACTATGTGGGTAAATACAGTTTCTTTATTTTTAAAATCTCTTGAATCAGATGACTACTGATAACTTAAAGCAAAAGAAAGTAACAATGTATTATGGGGTTTATAAATAAGTAAAAACAAAATGCATGAAAACAATGGCACAAAGGCAAGGAGAGGGAACATGGAAGGACACTGTAAAGTTTTTATGCTATGCGTGACCTGTTAAAATACTACCTCAAGGCTGATTGTAATAAATTAAAGATATGTACCGTAAATCCTAAAACAATCACTAAAGTCACACAACAGAAAATTATATCTAATAAGCTAAAAAGGAGATAATGTGGAATCCCCCCCCCAATACTCATTAATCCAAAAAGAAGACAATAAAAGAACAAAATGGGAACAAAGAACAGATGAGATAAAGAGAAAAGAAATAGCAAGATGGCAGATTTAGGCTCTCTGCTCCTTTCCATTCGACAGACAGCCGCATCTTCTGGTGCAGTGCCAGCTGCATCCCGGAGACACGATGGTGAAGGTCGGAGTGAATGGATTTGGCCGTATTGGGCACCTGGTCACCAGGGCTGCTCTTAACTCTGGCAAAATGGATATTGTCGCCATCAATGACACCTTCATTGACCTCAACTACATGGTGTACATGTTCCAGTATGATTCTACCCACGGCAAATTCCATGGCACGGTCAAGGCTGAGAACAGGAAACTTGTCATCAATGGGAAGTCCATCTCCATCTTCCAAGAGCGAAATCCTGCCAACATCAAATGGGGTGATGCTGGTGCTGAGTATGTTGTGGAGTCCACTGGGGTCTTCACCACCATGGAGAAGGCTGGGGCTCACTTGAAGGGCGGGGCCAAGAGGGTCATCATCTCTGCTTCTTCTGCTGAGGCTCCCATGTTTGTGATGGGCATGAACCACGAGAAGTATGACAACTCCCTCAAGATTGTCAGCAATGCTTCCTGCACCACCAACTGGTTGGCTCCTCTGGCCAAAGTCATCCATGGCCACTTCGGCATCGTGGAAGGCCTCATGACCACCGTCCATATCATCACGCCACCCAGAAGACTGTGGACGGCCCCTCTGAGAAGCTGTGGTGTGACAGCCGAGGGGCTGCGCAGAACATCATCTCTGCTTCCATTGGTGCCACCAAGGCTGTGGGCAAGGTCATCCCTGAGCTGAACGGAAAGCTCACTGGTATGGCCCAACGTGTCAGTTGTGGATCTGACCTGCCGCCTGGAGAAAGCTGCCAATATGACGACATCAAGAAGGTGGTGAAGCAGGCATCAGAGGGCCCCCTCAAGGGCATCTTGGGCTACACAGAGGACCAGGTTGTCTCCTGCGACTTCAACAGTGACACCCATTCTTCCACCTTTGACATCGGGGCTGGCATTGCCTTCAATGACCACTTTGTCAAGCTCACTTCCTGGCATGACAATGAATTCAGCTACAGCAACCGGGTGGTGGACCTCATGGTCCACATGGCCTCCAAGGAGTAAGAGCCTCCTGGACCACCAGCCCCAGCAAGAACAAGAGGAAGAGAGAGGCCCTCAGCTGCTGGGGAGTCCCTGCCCCAACTTAATCCTTCAACACACTGAAAATCTCCTGACCCCCAATTTATATCCCAGACCCCAAGGAAGGGAAGGGGCTTGAGGAGCCCTACCTTGTCATGTAACATCAATAAAGTATACTGTACCCAGAAAAAAAATGGCAGATTTAAATGAAAAGAAAAGAAATAGCAAGATAGCAGATTTAAATGCAACCATATCAACAAGCACATTTAAGTTAAGGCAGAGGTTGCCAGATTGGATGAAAAGGCATGACTCAACTATATGCTGCCTATAAGATATCCACTTTAAATATAAAACTACAGGGATGCCTGGGTGGCTCAGCGGTTGAGCATCAGCCTTCGGTTCAGGTGGTGATCCCAGAGACCCAGAATCAAGTCCCGCATTGGGCTCCCTGCATGAAGCCTGTTTTTCCCTGTGCCTATGTCTCTGCCTCTCTCTCTGCGTCTCTCATGAATAAATAAATAAAATCTTAAAAAAATAAATACATATAAAACCTCAAATAGACTAAAAATAAAAAGATAGAATAAGATATCCCATGCTGATCAGAAGGAATCTGGAGTTGCTATATTAACAAAGGATGAAATAGATTTCAGGGCAAAGAATATTACCAGAGGTAGGTCTTGTTTTACAGTAATAAAGTGGTCAATTCATCAAATAACTGAACTTTAAAATGCAAGAAGTGAAAACTGAAAGATCATCAGGGTGAAATAGATGAATTCACAAGTATCAGATTTGTAACACTCTCAATAATGGGTAGAATGAGTAGAAAATCAATAAGGATATAGAAGACTTAAAACTATCAACCAGCATGTCCTAATTAACATTCATAGAGCACTTCACCCATAATAACAACAGAATATGCATTATTTCAAGGGTCACACAGAATATTTATCAAGACACCAAATTTTGAGCCATAAGACAAGCCTTAATACATTTAAATGGATTCAAGTAATACAAAATATGTTCTCTGACCACAAAAGAATTAAATTGCAAATCACAACAGAAAGTTATCTGAATAGTCCCAAATTATTTGGAAACTAACTAATGCACTTATAAATAGAGAAGAAAAGTCACAGGGGGCGTTAGAAAGTATTTTAAGCTGAATGAAAATGAAAATATGACATATGAAAATACGAGGATCACAACTAGAGCAGTGCTCAGAGGGAGCTTTATAGCACTAAACACTTACATTAGAAAAGAAGAAAGATCTCAGATAAATAACCCAAGCTTCCATCTTAGGAAATTAGAAAAAGAGAAGCAAATCAAACACGTTAAACAGAAGAATAGAAATAATAAATATTACAGACCCTAACTCTGGGAAACAAACAAGGGGTAGTAGAAGGGGAAGTGGGCGGGGGGATGGGGTGACTGGGTTATAGGCACTGAGGGGGGCACTTGACGGGATGAGCACTGGGTGTTATACTATATGTTGGCAAATCGAACTCCAATAAAAAATATATATATATTTTAAAAAGAAAAGAAAAAATAAATATTAGAGAAGAAATCACTTAACATAAAATAAAAAAATAGGAAAAAAATCAATGAAACCAAAAGCAGGGTCTTTCAAAAAAAGCAATATAATTAATAAGCCTCTATTTAGACTAACTGGGAAAAAAGAAGATATAATTTACTGGCATGAATGAAACTTGTTTCAGGAATGAAACAAGTGAACATAACTAGAGATTCTAAACATATTAAAAGGATAATGAGGGAATATTATGAACAGCTTAATTCTAATAAATCCAGCAACCTGGATATAATGGACAAATAGTATGAAAGATACAAACTACCAAAGTCCATGCTAGAAGAACTAGATACTCTAAACTGAGCCATAACTAATAAAGAAATTGAATTTTTGTTTACAAATTTCTCTACAAAGTAAACTCCTGGCACAGAAGGCTTCATTGATAAATTCTACAAAACATTTTTGGGAAAAATATACAAATTCTACACAATCTCTGCCAAAATACAGAAGAGGAATACTCTAACTAATGGTATATGGCCAGCATTACCTTAATACTCAAAAGAGACAAAACAAAAACAAAAGCAAAAACAAACTATAGACCAATATCCCTTCTGGACATAGATACTGAATTTTAAACAGAAGTTTTGCAAATAATCAAATATATCATGAACAAGTAATTCATTTCAAGAATACAAGGAGGGTTTATATTTTGAAAACAAATCAATATAATTCACAATATTAAAAGATAAAAAAATAGCAAACCATATGATCACAGATTCAGCAAAAGTATTTTACAAAATCCAACATCCCTTCGTGATAAAAATTCTCAGCAAACTAGCGAAAGAAGGGAATCTCCTGATAAAGAATATCCACAAAAAACCTACATGTAACATCATACTTATGATGAAAAATTGAATGCTTTGACCGCGAGATTAGGAACAAGAGAAGAATATCTGCTCTCCACTTATGTTCATTGTTCCATTTGGGATGCTAGCTATACAAGAAGGCAAGACAAAGAAATAGAAGGTATACAGAATAGAAGGAAAGAAGCAAAACTCTCTTTTTTATTAAGATGACATGATAGTTTACACAGAAAATGCAAAGGAATTCACAAGAGGCTATTAGGACTAATGAGTTTAGCAATGTTGCAGGCTACAAGATCAATATACAAAAATCGCTTGCAGTTCTAATTATTATCTGTAATATTAATATCAATCAGGAATTGAATTTAAAAATCTATATTATTGGGACGCCTGGGTGGCTTAGCAGTTAAGTGCCTGCCTTCGACCCGGGCATGATCCTGGAGTCCCGAGATCGAGTTCCACATCGGGCTCCCTGCAAGGAGCCTACTTCTCTCTCTGCCCGTGTCTATGCCTCTCTCTCCCTCTGTGTGTGTCTCTCATGAATAAATAAATTAAATATTAAAAAATCTATATTATTAACTATGGCACAAGATACTTAGAGATATAAATCTTACAAAATATGTGTCAGTTCTGTGCATCGAGAATGTGAAAATATTAGTGAAAGAAATTAGAAAATACCTACATAAATTTGAGAGGTATATCACTATCATGGATATGAAGTCTCAATATTGTTAATTGTCAATAGTCCCCAAACTGATCTAAAGATTCAATGTGATCTCAACCAAAATCCTATCAGAATCTTTTTAGAAACTGACAAGCTGATTCTAGAATTCACATTAATTCCCAGAACTCCAAATAGTCAAATACTTTTTTTTTAAGGAAAGCGCAATTGATTGATTGCAGGGTCAGATCCTGTCTTCATTTAAAATTTTATATTTTGTTCAATATTGATTTTTTTACATTGATTTTGATTTTCAAAAATTCTGCATAAAACTATTAGTTTATTTTTGAGGCTTTGGTTCCTGCTTAAGTCTTTTAAGGGATCCCTGGGTGGCGCAGCGGTTTGGCGCCTGCCTTTGGCCCAGGGCGCGATCCTGGAGACCCGGGATCGAATCCCACGTCAGGCTCCCGGTGCATGGAGCCTGCTTCTCCCTCTGCCTGTGTCTCTGCCTCTCTCTCTCTCTCTCTGTGTGTGTGACTATCAAAAATAAATTTAAAAAAAATTTTTTTTAAAAAAGAAATCTTTTTCCATCTTTATTGAAATGTAATTGATATATAACATTGTGAAAGTTTAAGGTGTACAACGTAATGATTTGATGCCTGCAATTTTGGAAAAGGAGAATAAAGTTAGAATATTTACAAAATCGACTTCAAGGCTTATTATAAAAGTATAGTAATCAAGACAGTGTAGTATTGGCATGACTATAGGTAAATAGATCAATGGAACAGAATAGAGAGTCCAAAAATAGGCCCACAGAAATGATTTTTGACAAAGATGGAAAGGCAATTCATTAGAGAAAGGACAGTATTTTCAATGAATGGTGTTCAAATAATCGGATCTCCAAATGCAAAAACAAAAACAAAAACAAACAAACAAAACAAAACAAAAAACCCACTTTGATGCATGCCTCTTTCCATTTGTAAGAATTAACTCAAAAATCTCCAGATGGTCATAAACCTAAATGAAAAAACTAAAGCTTTAGAAAAACTTTAAAAATCCCAGAAATTCTAAAACTCAAAGAAAATATAGTAGAAAAAAAGTTTTTACCTTGAGTTAGGCACATATTTCTCATATATAACACTGAAAACATGGACCATAGAGGAATAAATGGGTAAATTGGACTCCATTAAATTTAAAGCTGTTCTTAGAAAAATGCCATTAGGAAAATGGAAAGACAAACCTCAGACTGGATTAAAATATTTGCAAATCCATTCTTAACAAAGGACTTGTATCCAAAATATATAAAGAACTTTTTAAAAAGATTCTATTTATTTGAAGAGAGAGAACGAGCAGTGGGAAGGGGCAGAGAGAGAGAGAGAGAGAGAGAGAGAAGCAGACTCCCTGTTGAGCAGGAAGCCTGATGTGAGACTCCATCCCAGAACCTGGAGATCATGACCTGAGCCAAAGGTAAATGCTTAACTGCCTGAGTTATCTAGGTGCCTATATAAAGAAATTTCAAAAGCGGAATAGACCAGTAACCATTAAATAAGCCAAATTGATAGTAAAAAAACAAAGCAAAACAAAACAAAAAACCCAACAACTCCCCTTAAAGAAAACTATGACTTTACCATAGTTTTTTTTTTTTTAAACCAACCTTCAAAAAATATAACTTTGACTCTACTGGTGAATAAGAAAAATTTATCCATTTTTTGAGCCTAGAATAATCTCTCTTTTTTTTTTTAACAGAGAGCAGGAGAATGAGAGAGACAATCTTAAGCAGGTTCCACATCCAGTTCAGAGCCCACGCAGGGCTCCACCTGGAGCTCCACTCGGGGCTCAATCAAACAACCCTGAGATCATGACCTGAGCTGAAATTAAGAGTTGGATGTTTAACCTACGCAGGTGCCCTATGAGCCTAGAATAATCTTGATGCTCAAACTTGACCACAACAGTGCATAAACAAATTTTTTATAGGCTAACCTTGATTGTAAGCATAAATGAAAACTCCTAGGTAAAATACAAGCAGATTTACTTCCTTACATACGTTATAAAAAATATGTGCAAGTAAGGTTTATTCCATTATCTCAAGAGTAGCTTAAAGAATCTGTTAATGTAATTCACCACATTAATAGATAAAAAGGAGAAAAACCATATGACCATCTTAGTTGTAGAAAAAGCAATCGATAAAATTAAACATGCATTCATAATTTAAAAACAAACAACAAAATGCAGCAGATACAGAGGTGAAAGAGGATGTCTCCCCAAAACACATCAAACCTAGTGCCGTTGTTACCCAATATTATACTGGAGGTTCTAACAAATACACTAAAATAATAAAAAGAAAGAAAACAGGAAGAAAGATTGGAAAAGAAGATAAAAATATATTTCACAGATAACATGGCCATATATGTAAAAAATCTATAAATGAACTGTTAGAACAAGAATTCCTCGTTTGCTAGATCCAAGAGTTTCATATAAATATCAATAGAGTTTCCACAGTAGCGGTTAGCAGTTACGACGGATCCTGTAAAGGAAGATCCCATTTACAATAGAAAAAACCCCATAGGAATAAATCTAAAACTGATATTTTACCTAAAGATATATATATATATGATTTGAAATTTATTTCTATCTATTTAATTATTTATACTTTTGTCTCCATTCAATCAAACTTTTTAGTACCTAGAATGTGCCAGGCACTGTTGTTAGGGCTAGAGATGTAGAGATGAATGAGACAAAGTTCTAGTCTTCATGAAACTTACATTCTAGTGGGAGGAAGGAAGTGATAATAAATAAAATGAGTAAACCATATAGCCTTGGAAAAAGTGCTTGAAGACAAATCAAGTTAAAGGAATAAATGACAAAGAAGGTGTTATTTTAGAAGGAGTGCTAGAAGGGAAGAAGAAGACATATGAAACAGGGACCTAAATGAAGTGAGAAGCTTGTCCAGGGGATGGGGTGGGGGGCAAGGAAGGGCCGGTAGGGGAGAAAGAACTTTTCAGGCAGAGGGAGTAGCAACTGCAAAAGCCCCAAACTGAGAAAAACATGGCAGGTCTAAAAGAGCAATACAAATTTAGTATGTCTAGAGAAGAATTGTGCAAGGAATAGATCATAGAGCCTTTCTTTTGAAACATTTATTTTTAAAATTCAAGTATAATTAACATATAGTATTATATTAGTTTCAGGTGTACGGTATGATTCAACAATTCTATACAATACTCAGTGCTCATCAATATAGGTGTACTCTTAGTCCCCATTTTCCTATTTCACCCATCCCCCCACCCATCTCCCCTCTGGCAACCAGGTTTGTTCTCTATAGTTTAAGAGTCTGGTTTTGTTTGTCTCTTCTTTGTTCATTTGTTTTGTTTCTTAACTTGCACATATGGGTGAAATCATATGGTATTTGTCTTTCCATAAGAGCTTTTCTTGTAAGTCATAATAAGGAGTATGGGTTTTTGTTTGAATGAGATGGGGAAGCCATTAAGGAGTTTTAAACATGGGAGTAGCACACTTTGGTTTGTGTTATAAAAGGATCACTTTGATTTCTGTGCTGTGAGTAGAATATAAGGCCCCAAGGGTAGAATCACAGAGACTAGTTAGGAGAATATTACATTAATCTGAGTGGGGGATCATGGTGTTTAGGAACAGTGAGGTAGTGGTGGAGAAGGTGAGCAATGGTATGATTCTGGGTATATTTTGGAAAGAAAGCCAAAAGGATTTGCTAATAGATTGAATGTGGGGTGTGAGAAAAACAGACAAATCAAAGAGAATCAGGGCTAGAATTAGGGTTAAAGTTATGGTCAAAGTATTTTGGCTTGAATAATTGGAAGGATATTCCCATCAACTGAGATGGGGCATGCTAGGGGTTGAACAAAAATTTTAAAATATTTTCTTTATTTATTCATGAGAGACACACAGAGAGAGGCAGAAAATATTTTCTTTATTTATTCATGAGAGACACACAGAGAGAGGCAGAGACATACTCAGAGGGAGAACCAGGCTCCCTGTAGGGAGCCTGATGCAGGACTCGAGCCCAGGTCCCTGGGATCACTCCCTGAACCGAAAGCAGACAACCACTGAGCCACCCAGGCTTTCTGGTAAAACAAATTTTTAAGAAAAATTCCTTAAAAATCAGGGGTTCAGTGTTGAAGATACTAAGTTTGAGACATCTATTAAACATCTGAGTTGAGATGTCAAGAAGGCAGTTAGTTAGTTGATCTGCAAGTTAGGTGGGATACTAGGTTTAGAGTGGTAGGTTTGGAAGTCATGGCCTATTAATGTTGAATAAAACCATGAGACTGGACCAGCCCACCTGGGGAATGAACATAGACAGAAAAGAGGAATAAGAACCCTCAAGCACCATCTTAACCATTTTATTCTAGTACAGTTAGATTTTCAGATCAGAGTAGCGGACTGTGCATTTTTTTCCCATTCATCTTGGTATTTTCTATGTTTTGACAGTGTCAGTGTGTTTCCCTATAGTTTGTGTTGGAAATGCCACTGTGTCCCTCCTTCAGCTTCTCACAGCAAGGTCAACTAATCTCCTTCCCTGCAGCCTGTCCAGTCCCAGTTCCTGAAACATTTCCTACTGGAAATACGAAGAGTTTCAGAAAATTTTGAGATCTTCCTCAGTGGGGCTTAGGATTGAGGTACTTCCCTGATGGCTGGGAATAAGATGCACTTCTCTGGGACTCTGCATCTCCGTTAGCAGAGGAGTGAAGGGCAAGGCTTGAACACTCACCCATTTCTCCCTCTCAACACTCACAGACTTGCCACCACTAGCTGCCTTAATAGTACCAGAACCAAGTTCCTTATGCCCTTCAACTTTGTTTATGTCAGTAATCACAAGGACCTCGGGACGCTTTGGTCACCACCTGCACATCTCATGTTCTAATCCCATATAACATTGCATATTTACCTAATCTATCCCCACCTCTTTGCCCTTTCCAGATCCTGAAATTCCCCCTACTGTGCCCTCTAGAATCATAGTCCTGGTTTGCCCAGGGCAATTTGAGTTGATCCATGGTGTACTACTGTCTTGCCCAGTTTTAACATTTGTCATTCTCGAGGGTCCAAGATTGGATAATAAATTATATAGTCACCTCATCTTGGATGTAAAGTATTTATCCAGAGTCCCTATAGTCTTTCCCTGATTACAGAATGCTTCCCTCACCTTCTTGATCTGACTGAAGTCTTGATCTACCCAAGGACCTTACAGCCCTCTCTCATGGCCACTTACAAATCATCCAAGTCATTCTCCCTTTCTTCTCATTAAGAATCTCCATCTTTGGGCAGCCCAGGTGGCTCAGCAGTTTAGCGCCGCCATCAGCCCAGGGTGTGATCCTGCAGACCTGGGATCAAGTCCCACGTCAGGCTCCCTGCATGGAGCCTGCTTCTCTCTCTGCCTGTGTCTCTGCTTCTCTCTCTGTGTCTTTCATGAATAAATAAATAAAACCTTTAAAAAATTTTAAAAAATCTCCATCTTTGAGTTCCTTTTCACAGAGTATTTTATATATATAATATATATTTATATTAAAATATTATATATATAACTATATTTTTGTATCCTACCTTGTGGTAGTTACCTATGGATCCTCCAGTGTCTCAAAGATTTTAGCTTCTGCCTCACCGTCACTCTCTCCAATTAATACTGTCTTAATTATTTGTGATTTCAATATCTCAATACCTAATCCTTCCAACACCCTAGGCTCCAATTTCTTGAAATCCACTCTTCTGGTTTTGTCTTCCACCTAATCGCGGTCATTTGCCTCTATCATGTCATTACCAATAATTCCTACTCCTTTCCTCTATCCCTGGAGCTGAACATAGCTGGAGAAAAACACAAAATGACATTTTTGCTTTAAATTCAAGACCACGAACCTGAAGTGGGCACTTAATGTTGCCAGGAAATCACATAGTATTATCCTGGTTCATTTGCTCTCCCGGTTTCCTAGACAACTATTTCATATCTTCTCGTCTCCCTTCAAACCTCTAACACCTCCACACCTGTCCTCACTCTCAGCTCATGACCTTGCTTCTGATTTCACTGAGCAAGCAGAGACAATTAGAAAACAAAGCCCACAAATTTCTACCATTGCATCTACCCACCTGCGTAAATCTATGTGTATATTCTACCCTTTCTCCTACGACTGTGGATGAACTGTCCTGGTCCCAGCGAAGCCAATCCTTCCACCATTTTGCTAGGCCCCATCCTCTTCTGGCAATTGTCTCCTCTGTTCCCTCCTCTCCCCCTCTACATGTTCTTTCCCACCAGCTTCACCATGCTATTATTGCTCCCACTAAAAAATTTAAAATGTCTTATTTTGAGTCACTTTCCCTTGCTCACAGTTGACCCCATTTCTCTGTCCTCCTTTACAGCAAACTCCTCTCTAGAATTGCCTATATTTAATAGCTACAATTCCTCTCCCCCCTTATTTTAAAGATTTTATTTATTCATTTGAGAGAGAGAGAGAGAGAGAGAGAGAGAACATAAGAACATAAGTGAGGCGAGGGGCGGAGAGAGAGGGAGAAGCAGACTCCCCACTGAACAGGGAGCCCAAAGCAAAGCACTGCTGGATCCCAGGGCCTGGGGATCATGAGCCGAAGGCAGATGCTTAAATGACTGAGCCACCCAGGTGCCCCTCCCCTTCTTTTAAAACATTTTTATTTTGAAATAATTAAAAAGTCACAGAAAGTTGTAGAAATACCACAGAGAGGTCCTTTGTAAATGTCGTCCAGATTCCCCCAAGAGTTACATCTTACAAACTATAGTATAATATCTAATCCAGGAAATGACTTTGGGACAAAATATGTGAATAGTTCTATGTCATTTTATCACATGTGTAGATTCGTGTAACCACTACGGCAACCAGGACACAGAACTGTTCCATCAACGTGAAGATGTCTCTCCTGCTACTCCTTTATAGTCACACTTACTCCCCTCCCTCCATCATCCTTAAGTCCTAGCAACCATTAATCTGTTCTCCATCTCTATATTAATTTTTTTTCATTTCAAAAAAGTTAAGTAAATGGAATCCTATACTATGGTGACCTTCTTAGGTGGGGTTATACACTCACCATAATCCATTATACACTCACCTTGAGATCCATTAAAGTTATTGAATGCATCAACCCCCCCCCCACCTCCCCTTTCCACCTGTGTTACACAAAAAGGGGATGTGAAGTAGTGCAGACAGGCAGCGGTGGTGACATCCATGGGCTCTGGATGAGGTGGGCTGTGATGTGGTGGGTCTCCATCAGGGGTTCCAGGATAAAGTTGAGCTTGGTGCTGATATTCTTGTCCAGCTGGCAGTGCTCCATGGCAAAGAGGTAAATAAGGGCTGCAGCTCAGGTGAGGTTGGTCTGCTAGGAGTTCTGTGAGACATCACTGTCCACATGCTGCATCTGTCTGGCCAGTGGATCGGGGCCAGCAGCATGGTGGTCTGCCCATTCTTCAGCATCAGCAGCCCACAGTGTCCTGTATGGGCAGTGAGAGCCTGATGCCACCATCCAGTGTGACAAACCATGCCATGTGCTTTCTCTCCCACACCACTCACTTTTTGCTGGGCCCCACAGCACCCTCCCCATATGGGATCCTCCAGAATGCATTCACATGAGTGCCACATGTAATTTTGCTCAGCACAGCAGTCACATGCCTCCAAATTGTCCTTAGCTTCTGATAGGTACATGTGCACTGTGAAGTTACTGTCTTAAGCAGACACCCCGCAGCCCAGCTGGGCATTGTCCACCAGGAAGTCCATGCTGAACACCTCAAGGGGCTTGGGATCCTGGGACTGGAGGTTCAGCGTCTTGTTGTCTTCTTGGTAGTGTAGCAGGGAATGTTCTTCATGACAGCCGTGGCCAGGATGAAGTGCTTCACGCTGATCCTCTGGTGGAAGTTTAGCTGGCTTTCGATGAAGTCCACATCCCTTAGCTTACTGGCCTGCAGGTGCTACAGGAAGCTCTTCTGGCTGATGGTAGGTACCAGGTGGTAGTTGCAGTGACACAGCAATGGGGCCCCTTCTGTTCCTTCTCACTAGAACATTGAAAATGTTCTAGGTCATATGGCAAGCCTATGTTTAGTTTATTAAGAAATTGCTAAACTATTTTCCACAGTGGCTGGACCATTCTGCAATCCACCAGAAATGTCTGAAACATTGTTTCTCCATATCCTTGCCAGCATTTAGTATTATAGCTGTTGACTTAGTTTGGCAGTCCTAATAGGTATGCAGAAATACCTCATTATAGTCTTTTAAAAAATGTTTATAAGATTTTATTTATTTATTCATGAGAGACACAGAGAGAGGCAGAGACAAAGGCAGAGGGAGAAGCAGGCTCCCTGCACAGAGCCCCATTCTGGACTTGATCCCAGGACCCCGGGACCAGGCCCTGAGCCGAAGACAGATGCTCAACCACTGAGCCACCCAGGCATCCCTCATCATAGTCTTAATTTGCATTTCCCTAAAGGCTAGTGTTGAGCATATTTTTATGTTTATTGACCCTTTTTATCTTCAGTGAAATGCTTCTTTATGTCTTTTGCTCATTTTCTAATCAGGTCATTTGTTTCCTTTTACTGTTCAATTTTGAGTATTTTAAAAATATATATTGCATTCTTTTAGCCCTTGAAAAATGCTGTGCCACTTTCTTCCTGACTCCATGTTTTCTGATGAGGAATGTGCCTTCATTCAAATAGTTTTGTTCCCCTAATAAGATGTCATTTCTCACTTGGTGCACTCAAGATTTTTACTTTGTTTTTACTTTTCACAAGTTTGATTATGATGTGTCTTGGCATGGATTTGTTTGGGTTTATTTTGTTTGTGGTTTGCTTAGCAATTGAATCTTTAGGTTGATGTCTTTCCTCCAAATTTTGGGAATTTTTATTGTAGCTTCTAGTCCTAAAGTTTCCATTTGGTTCTCCTTTATATTATCTGTTTCTTTGTTGAGACTTCCTATTTTTTCATCTATTCCAAACCTGTTTGGAACTACTCTTTGAAGCATTTTTATGTTGAATACTTAAAAAATCCTTTTAATATAATCCCAACATCTGTTACATAGGTCTTGGTGTCTGTTGACTGATTTTTTTTCAGTAAGATTTTCCTGTTTCTTTTTGTGACAAATGATTTTTATTTGTGTCCTGGACATTTTGGCTGTTATGGGATGAGACTTTTGATTTTTTTTAAAAAATGATTTTATTTATTTATTAGGGACAGAGAGAGAGAGAGGGATACAGAGAGAGAGAGAGAGAGAGAGAGAGAGCAGGAGCAAAGGGACAGGGAGAAGCAGACTCTCTGCTGAGCAGGGAACTCTATGTGGTGCTTGATCCCAGAACCCTGAAATCATGACCTGAGCTGAAGTCTGATGCTTAACCAACTGAACCACCCAGAGCTTTGATCTTTTTTAAATCTTCTGTTTAGGGATGCCTGGGTGGCTCAGTGGTTGAGCATCTGCCTTCAGCTCAGGGGGTGGTCCCTGAGTCCTGGGATGGAGTCCCACATCGGGCTCCCCTCAAGGAGCCTGCTTCTCCCTCTGCCTATGTCTTTGCCTCTCTCTGTGTGTCTCTCATGAATAAATAAATGAAATATTTAAATAAAAAATAAATATTCTGTTTAGCTGACCTCCTCTGATACCATGTCAGGAAGGGGGTGCCATATTGTTACAGCCAGTTGGACATAGAAGACAATGTTTCTTACCTTGTTTTCACCATGGTGCAGGAGAGGCACCTGGTTACTCCCGGGAAGAGGTGAAAGAAAATTCAAGCTCCCCACTAGGTCTTCAATGATACCACTCAAGCACTGTGTCATTCCTCAGGCTCCAAGGTCCCGAGTCAGTTTTTTTTTCTCTTCCTCTTTCAAAATCTTTATCACTTTGTTTTATGTATAATGTCCAGGAATTTTGCTTAGTGGGAGGAGTAGGGATAACTGTGTTTGCTTCATCTTATGAACTGAAATGCCTCCTTTTTCATTTTCTCCTAAACCCATCCTTACCCAACTTCCATCTTTCATGGCTCTACCAAAATTGGTCTTGTCAAAGCCACCAGTAATTTTCGCATTGCCAAATCTGATGCTGTCCTTATTTAACTTGACCCACCAACTACATTAAACTCTGTTGAGCTTTCTTCTTTAAAAAAAAAAAAAAAGATTTTATTAATTCATGAGAGACAGAGAGGAAAAGACACAGGCAGAGGGAGAAGCAGGCCCCATGCAGGGAGCCCGACATGGAACTTGATCCCAGGTCTCCAGGATCACACCCTGGGCTGAAGGCGGTTCTAAACCGCTGAGCCACCTGGGAGCTTTCTTCTTAAAACACTTTCTTCACTGATGCCTGGGTGGCTTAGTCAGTTAAGCAGCTGACTCTTGATTTTGTCTCAGGTCAAGATCTCAGAGTCCTGGGATAGAGTCCTGCATCTGGCTCCCTTCTCAGTAGAGAGTCTGCTGCCTCTGCTGCACCTTTTCCCAAAGAAATAAATTAATTAAAAAAAAACCCACAACACTTTCTTCCCTTATTTCCAGGGCACCATGCCACTCTGGATTTTCTTCCTTCACGTGGCTTCTCTTTCTTAGTTTTCTTTTCCTTTTCTTCTTGGCTTCTTGATTTCTTTGTGTAGGAGCCCTCCAGTCTTGTCTTATTCTCTCTGCGATCTCTACTTTCTCTGCTGATCATCTTATCCGATTTCATGGCTTTAAATGCCATCTACTGTCAGCTTTCAAATTTGTATCTTTGGTCCAGACCTCTGTCCTAAACTACACCTTGTGTATCCAGCTGCCTATTTAATTTGTCCACTTGGGTATATCACACATATTTCAAAATGTAAAATGTAAAGAACTAAATTTCTGATCTCCACCCTCCCCAAACCCACTTATCCTTCATAATTTCCAATTGCTCAGGCCACAAACCTTGGGCTCATTCTTGACTTCCCTCTTTCTCTAACTTCTCACATTCAATCCATCAGCAAATCTTGAATGGTGACACCTTGAAAATAAATGCACATGCTGACCACTTCTGATCATCCTCCCTGCTATCACTTTGGCCCAAGCTACCATTATCTCTTGTCTGGATTGCTGATAGGGCCTCATAACTATGGTTCTCCCTCTCTCAACTCAGTAACCACAGCAATCCTTTTAAGAGATAAGTCAATCAAATCACCCCTTTTCTGAAACCTTTCCATAACTCCCAGCTATGGCTCAAGCAAGAGGAAAATCAAAGTCCTATCCTCACCTACATGATCTGGCCCAGCATGAGTTCTCTGACCTTGTCACCAACTAGTCTCTCTCTTCCACCACACTAGCCTCCTCATTGTTCCCAGTCACACCAGGCATGCTTCTATCTAAGAGCCTTCACACTTGATTTCCCTCTGCCTGAAATACTCTTTCTCTCGATTCCATCATGAGCTATTCTCTCACTTGCTTCAAGTTTTTTTTCAAGTATCACCTTCCCTCAAAGCCTTCTCTGACTACTGTATTTTAAATTGTAACCCACCCTCCAGAACTCTCCATTCCCTTTTGCAGATTCTTTTTTTTACCTTACCTCCTACATATGCCATATATAATATTCTAATTTATCTTGTTCATCATCTGTCTTCCCTCCCCTCCAAAAAGTATAAGCTCAGTGAGGGTATGGACTTTTGTTTACTGCCGTATGTTCTGTATCTGGAACAGTATGGCACGTGGTAAGTGCTCAGTGTATAAACAAATGAATATGTCGCCTAACTTTGGTTGTAATGTCCCAGTTCTAATTGGTAGTGACCATTTCATTTTTCACAGGCTTGGAATTTTACAGTTTTATTTTAGGTTATTATTATTATTACTACTACTACTCTACCTCCATTATGTCTTAGAGTCAACTTATATATTTTGTAACTATTGTTAGATTCTGGAGATTGCTGGAGTAATGGACCAGTAGTAACAAAAAATAGAAAGTATTCTTGTCATATTTTTATCTACTTTAATAAATCACCATTCTGCAAATTCTAAAGTGAAGTAAGAAGAGAAAGACAAATAATTTCATTCATACATGGAAGTTAAGAAACAAAACAAACGAACAAAGGTGAAAAAAGGAAATAAACCCCCAAACAGACTTCACTACAGAGAACAAACAAGTGGTTATAAGAGGGGTGGTGGGTCTGTACATGGGTGAAATAGTGAAGGGGATTAAGGGTATACTTATCTTTTTAAAAAAGATTTTATTTATTCATTCATGAGAGACACACACACAGAGGGACAGAGACATAGGTAGAGGGAGAAGTAGGCTCCCTGCAGGAAGCCTGATGTGGGACTCGATCCCAGGACTCTGGGATCATGCCCTGAGCCAAAGGCAGATGCTCAACCACTGAGTCACCCAGGTGCCCCAAGAGTATACTTATCTTGATGAGCACTGAGTAATAGATGGAATTGTTTAATTATTGTATTGTACACCTGAAACCAATATAACACTGTATATTAACTATACTGGAATTAACATAAAAAACAAAATGACTTACGAAAATGTATTTAAAATGAGATAATTGAGCCAAGGGAAAATACAGATAGGAAAAATAGAACGTAGCTTGAGGTGAGGCTAACGCAAAACACCAATCTGTGAGGTTCTGTTCATTTACCAGGGGTGGACCAAAGATTTGCTTCGGAGCTGTCTAGTAGCAGATGCAAAAAGAGAAACACAAGAAGGGCAGGATTCACGCATCTCACCGCTCAGAGCAACGCTTTCTTCTGATAGCCATGTTCTTTAGCCTACCAGTAGATGGCGCACATTTCATGTGATTAGATAACAGAGGAAGTCCTTTAATGCAAGCTTTTTAAACTGAGCCTGGTATCGGTAACAACAACCATTCTCTCTGAATTATGGGCCTGGCTACTCACAGCATTTATTTCTTAGTGCAGTTTTGGGGAGAAGCTGTTATTATCCCCACTTTAGAGATATGGAGACAGGCTCAGAGGTAAAATCTCTTGCTCAAGCCTGGATTCCAAACTAGCACTTATTTTGGAGTCTCTGCTTTTTCTATTATGCCGCTCTGTCAACCTGCTGTCATTTGGAAAGCCCAAGGCAAGTTTCCTTTTTTCTGATTGGTGGAGGTCTCGGGAAGCTGTCCTTGACTGCAGGGCTTCCTTAGTGCTGCTGCCACAAAGTGCAATCAAGTTGGAGACTAAATTTGGGCTCTGACCCTAAATAGCTGTCTCAGATCAGGCAAATCAGTTAATCTGCATGCCTTGCCTTCCTCTTCTGTCAAATGGGAGTGCTAATATTGGCTTCACGGAATTCTGTAGGTGGTGTGAGGAGGTGGGGGTGGGGGAAGAGGTGTGAAAACGCTCTGCAGAATGGGAAACGCTATAAGAGTGACCTATTGAACACAAGCTTTATCGAATGCCTACTGTGAGTTGGGCACTGTGGTAGTGCTGGAAAGCAGTACTACTCAAAGTGTCGTCCGTGGCCCAGCGCCAGTCCACAAACTATTTATATCAGTCCGTTACAAGAAATTGAGAGTGAATGTTTCAAAACCGTAAAATTGGTCAAAGTAATTCCATGTCTGTCAAATATAATCATAAAAATACTGGGCTTAAAAAAAAACTTGGGCTTGTGTTTTGTATGTGTTAGTTTTGATTTGATATTTCTAGTAATTCATTTTTATTGTATTTCATAAAAGTATCAAAACACAATAAGCTTTGGGAAAAATGGTCCTTTCTTGCAAACGGCTTGAAAAACACTGCTTTGATTAATATAAAGGAAATACAGGATGTGGGCTGTGCCCTCAGGGAACTCTCACGCTAGAGGGTGAACAGGTGTCACAATGGTTCTGAGAAACTACTGCTGCTATTCCATGTGCTTCATCTCCCTTGTGGAACAGTAGGCTATATAGAGCCTGATGCACTTATGGATTAGAGACGTCCAAGTCCTCAAAGCAGACAAACACTCATATTTGCCCCCTAAGAATACTAACAGCTCTAATCTAGACAGAATCGGACTTCTTTCAAATAGAGGGCAATCTGATATGTGATTTTTTAAAAAAGATTTATTTATTTATTCATGAGAGACACACACACACACAGGCAGACACATAGGCAGAGGGAGAAGCAGGCTCCCCACAGGGAGCCCAATATGGGACTTGATCCCAGATCCGGGGATCACAACCTGAGCTGAAGGCAGATGCTCAACCACTGAGATACCCAGGCGTCCCTGATATGTGATTTTTTAAGAGTAAAACTTCTCACTGAAACCATCTGTGAAAACTTATGCTGGGTCCAATTAGAAAACTAAAAGATTGAATTTTCACATATCATAGACTTTTTAGTATATGCTCATGGGCTAATGGCATCTTTCTTGAGCTAATAGTAAGGCAGCAAGTAACCCACTGGTCCTTCAATCTAAACAATATTGTTGACAGGCTCTTCAAATTATTTTCTACATTACTTTTTAGATATATAATTGAATAGGTAATACACTTCTGTGGCACAAAATTGAGAAAGTACACAACTCCACATCTTGCTTTTTCATAGATCTTTACGTGTAAGTACATTAGGAGTTTTCTCATTGGGTAGACTTACTGGTATTTATTTGGTCAATCCTCTATTGATGGACATCTGGTTGCTTCTAATTTTTTTGTTATCACACACAGTGCTACAATGAATGACCTTGTATACCCAACAGTTTATACCTGTACAAACATAACTGGAGGAGAAATTCCTAGACATGGAATTTTGATATGAAAGTCTCATGTATCTGTACTTATGGTTATTGCAAAATTTCCCTCAATTGACTAGTTTGCCTCCCACCAGCAATTTATGAGAGGACTCTCCTCCCTCCTAGCTTTCTCAACACAGTATATCATCGGTGTTTTTATGCTTTACCAATGGCATCTCACTGTAGTTTTCATTAGTGCTTCTCCGGTCATGAGGTTAGTTACCATTGATGGCATGGAAGTCATTTGTTAATTTTGATACTCAGCTGTCCAGAGACAGGGCAATTACTAATGATCCCCAATCACTCTATTTCCAAAATTTCCTAACCTACTGATTTGATAGAGCCCCAAAGCTAGAGAACCTTGTTCATGTCCTTTGATCCTGCCCCATTTTTTTCTAGAACTATCCCAGGCATTTCTTGGGCACCCCAGATATTTTATTTTAAAAACAATATCCCTATGGGCTAACACAGTGCCTGGCACGGTATGAAGAGTTCAAACAAACTGTGGAACAAATAAATAAGAACAATACCAGAAACATTCACTCACTACTTCATATGGCTATGTACTTATGTAACTTTATCAGTCTGTATTTGCAATGACAATTTCAAAACTAATGAGAAGGCGGGGATCCCTGGGTGGCTCAGCAGTTTAGCGCCTGCCTTTGGCCCAAGGTGTGATCCTGGGGTCCCGGGATCCAGTCCCATGTCGGGCTCCCGGCATGGAGCCTGCTTCTCCCTCTGCCTGTGTCTCTGCCTCTCTCTCTCTCTCTCTGTCTGTCTATCATGAATAAGTAAATAAAATCTTTTTAAAAAACTAATGAGAACGCTGCTTTAGACATGACATTTTATGTGCCACAGTTAGCTATTGCTCTGGGGCTTTTTCTTTTGCCAAATTCACTTTCAAGTCCTGCCTTTTATTACATAGAGAAGCTTATTGTCTTATTCTTTCTTTATAGTTAACTTTTTGTTCTTTTTAATTTTTATTTATTTATTTTTTTTTAATTTTTTTATTTATTTATGATAGTCACAGAGGGAGAGAGAGGCAGAGATACAGGCAGAGGGAGAAGCGGGCTCCATGCACCGGGAGCCCGATGTGGGATTCGATCCCGGGTCTCCAGGATCGCGCCCCGGGCCAAAGGCAGGCGCCAAACCGCTGCGCCACCCAGGGATCCCCTTAATTTTTATTTATTTATGATAGTCACACACACACACACACAGACAGAGACAGAGACACAGGCAGAGGGAGAAGCAGGCTCCATGCACCGGGAGCCTGATGTGGGATTCGATCCTGGGTCTCCAGGATCGCACCCTGGGCCAAAGGCAGGCGCTAAACCGCTGCGCCACCCAGGGATCCCTGTTTTGTTTTGTTTTGATTGAAGTTTGATTTGCCAGCATATAATATAACACCCAGTGCTCATCCCATTAAGTCCCTCCTCAGTGCTCATCACCCAGTTACCCCAACGCCCCCATCTCCCCTTCTGCAACCCTGTGTTTGTTTCCCAGAGTTAGGAGTCTCTCATGGTTTGTCTCCCTCTCTAATTTTTCCCACTCAGTTCCCCTCCTTTCTCTTATAATCCCTTTCACTATTCTTATATTCCCCGTATGAATGAAACCATGTGATTGTCCTCCTCTGATTGACTTACTTCACTCAGCATAATACCCTCCAGTTCCATCCACATCGAAGCAAGTGGTGGGTATTCGTCCTTTCTGATGGCTGAGTAATACTCCATTGTATACATAGACCACATCTTCTTTATCCATTCATCTGTTGAAAGACATCGTGGGTCCTTCCACAGTTTGGCCATTGTGGACATTGCTGCTATAAACATGTCCCGGTGTTTCACTACATTTGTATCTTTGGGGTAAATATCCCGTAGTGCAATTGCTGGGTCATAGGGCAGGTCTATTTTTAACTCTGAGGAACCTCCACACAGTTTTCCAGAGTGGCTGTACTAGTTCACATTCCCACCAACAGTGGAAGAAGGTTCCCCCTTCTCCACATCTTCTCTAACATTTGTTGTTTCCGGTCTTATTAATTTTTGCCTTCTCACTGGTGTGAGGTGGTATCTCACTGTGGTTTGGATTTGTATTTCCCTGATGGCAAGTGACGCAGAGCATTTTCTCATGTGCTTGTTGGCCATGTCTATGTCTTCTTTGGTGAAATTTCTGTTCATGTCTTTTGCCCATTTCATGATTGAATTGTTCGTTTCTTTGCTGTTGAGTTTCATAAGTTCTTTATAGATCTTGGATACTAGCCCTTTTTCTGATAGGTCATTTGCAAATATCTTCTCCCATTCTGTAGGTTGTCTTTTAGTTTTGTTAACTGTTTCTTTTGCTGTGCAAAAGCTTCTTATCTTGATGAAGTCCCAATAGTTCATTTTTGCTTTTGTTTCCCTTGCCTCCCTAGATGTATCTTGCAAGAAGTTGCTGTGGCCAAGTACAAAAAGGGTGTTGCCTGTGTTCTCCTTTAGGATTTTGATGGATTCTTGTCTCACATTTAGAACTTTCAACCATTTTGAGTTTATCTTTGTGTATGGTGTAAGAGAATGGTCTAGTTTCATTCTTCTGCATGTGGATGCCCAATTTTCCAAACACCATTTATTGAATAGACTGTCCTTTTTCCAGTGGATAGTCTTTCCTGCTTTGTCAAATATTAGTTGACCATAGAGTTGGGTGCCCATTTCTCGGTTCTGTTCCATTGATCTATGTGTCTATTTTTGTGCAAGTACCATACTGTCTTGATGATCACAGCTTTGTAATACAGCTTGAAATCCAGCATCGTGATACCCCTGGCATTGATTTTCTTTTTCAATATTTGCCTGGCTATTTGGGGTCTTTTCTGATTCTATACAAATCATTTCTATAGATCATTTGATTATTTGTTCCAACTCTGTGAAGACATTTTCATAATATTTATTCTTCCAATCCATGAGCATGGAATGTTTTTGCATCTCTTTGTTAACTTTTAAGAACACATTGTGTTTACTTTATGCTTTACGAGACTTGACATGGTTTTTGACCAAGTCTGTTGACCACTGTGGAGGGTGAGGTGGGAACGTTTTTTAAAAATTTCTTCCATGGAAGGGGAGGCAAGGAGAGTACTCAGTTATGTTGATTTAGTTACACTCTTTTGGCCAGATTACCCTGTGACCATGTACACACATTTGTGGGAAACTTGGCTAAGGATCTCAGGGGCAAGAGAACACAGAGTTAACAGAATTTATAATTCTTGATTAAATTATTAACTTTGCTTCATTAGCACCACATTGTAACTACTTCACTTGGCAAGGTATTGTTGGATAGGCATTTATTACTTGCCACATAAATAGCTCCTGCAAATCTTATAGAACCAAAGGCTGAAGGAGAATTCGTCATTAACATCATCATCATCATCATCAATAGTAATATTTGATGACATATATTGACTGTTAATCTTTTCTGTTTTACATTGATTAGTACATTTTTATACTATTATCCGGTTTTACAAATAAAAAAACCTTCAGCAGAGTGAAGTTAGGCAACTTGAACAAGGTGACACACCTATTAAGTGTCTGAGTCTGATTAGTTCTGAGCCCTGACAGTATGGGTCCAGAGCTCACTCTCATATCTGTTTTGTTTTGAAATTCACATAAGGTGAAATATTCCTTTTTTGAAATGTACTCCTAAAGTCCCCAAATGGGAGTCCTCCAAACCGTCGTCAGTCAGTGGCGACACCAAGTGGTAATAAATGTGTACTGCAGCCATTTCCAACGACATAAATCACTCTTGCCCGAGCTGTTCCAAATAAATTTATATTTGCTGGCTCTACAGAGGTAGCTCCATGACAAGCCTGTTTTCGACCAGATTGCTATCCTTCAACTTTTCTTTTTCTTGTCTCAGAGGAAAAGGCATTTTTTTCCAATATAGTTTCTATTTTACATCTCATCTCTATGCCCCACGAATTTTACTCCATTATTTATCCCCTCCTTTTCTTGCCGCTTCAATTTCTGTTTCACCAGCAGCTCTTCCTGCTCAATCTACAATTAAGCGCTGATTTTTCCTATCCTGCAATGACAAAACAAATAAATTAACCTCTCTGAACAATTACCCCAGATTCTCTTAGAGTTCCAATAACGGGATTCCCTTGCTCAAAAACATTAATTCCTTTTCAGTCACTTTCTGAATTAAGTACAAATATCAGTCAGACATTCAGGATCCTCCAAAATTTGGCCTGAATTTCTGGTTGTATATCCCTAACACTTCCCTACCCTAAGCTTCAATCACACAGGACTAGTCACATATCCTTATATGTGATTTCCTTCGCACAAGTTACTATCTCCACTTGGATTTACCCTTATGAGAGGACTCAGAATAACTTCCCCTGGATTCTTTCTAGTTACTTGGGGCTTTCTTCCACCCACCCAGTCATCCACTTATTACACTGTGAGTGCCTGAAGGCAGGGACTAAACGCTACCAGGCGAGAAAGTAAAAATCAGCTTGGACCGAGAAAGCAAAAATATGGCCATTCATCAGGCTGGAGTAACAGACACAGATAAAGCCAGTTGCAAGTTTTACAGGGAACAATGTTTCCCCTAAAGACAAACTGCAGCTTTAAAGTGATTAACCATCCCCTTTGAGTGACCACCACCTTTTTTTTATTCACTGAGAAACTTTGTTCTCTATAATCACAGACTATTGGAGACTTTGCTGCTTGAAATCATGCCAGTGAGAAGAAAACATCCCACATTTGTCTGGAGGACATAAGGTTCTTGGACACAAAGAGACAGTCTTGATTTCCTATCCAGGTGCAGAGCTTTGGATATGGGGTATCTGGACACAACATTCCACATTTATTTTTACTTTGTGGTTCCCAAGGAAACAGGTCTCTGGGTTCATTTCAAAGTTCAGACCTGATGTTGGCCTCTTCACACAGTCCTGCTTTGCACTTACCAAAAACAATCCTTCATTAAAAATTTATCTAAACTCCACCGTACCCTCAAATTCTGTAGTGACTGTTTTTCTTTGTTTGGTGGGATGCTCCATGCTTTCTCTTGTGTGTGGTCTTCTTCATTGCAATGGTCAAGAAGCCTGACTTTTAGATTTACCTGGATTGATTATATGGGTTCCGGTCTCAGTTCTGCTGATAACTAATTATCTGGTTCACCTTAATAAGTCAGAGCACTTCATAGGGCTATTTTCTCTTCTGTAAAATGAGGGGCTGTTTCTTCCAAACCCAAGTGGAGGTAGGTTAGACTCTCAGTTCTACCACTTACCGAGACCTGTGATGTTTGCTTTTCTGGGCCTCTGTTTAGTAATTATTAAAGCGGAGATAATATTGAAAACTGCGGTGTAGATTATCCAGCACCGCAATGAGGGTCGAGTTGACTGTTAAAAGCATCACTATATTTGATTACTCTGTCTACTCCTGTTATGTGAGCTCGGGCAAGTGACTTAATCTTTGTTTTCTCA
Organism: Vulpes lagopus; assembly: GCF_018345385.1. Classification (NCBI taxonomy): domain Eukaryota; kingdom Metazoa; phylum Chordata; class Mammalia; order Carnivora; family Canidae; genus Vulpes; species Vulpes lagopus. Next base: position 42,826,239 of record NC_054848.1, read on the forward strand.
TGAATAAAAGGGGAAAATAATAATAAGTACCCCAGTGCGGTTATTGCTGCCATTAAATGAGATGAAAATGAGTTAAGGGCTTAGAACAGTACCTGGCACATAATTAGAGGTTCAAAACATGCGAGCCAATGTAATCAGTATTAGATTACTACCAGCTGTTCTGTGGGCCAGAAGCTCAGGACAGTTTCATTCTAAGGATAAAATCCCAAAGAACCGTACCCCAGGCTGCAAATTGTGAAACATAATGGAGCATAGGGGTGGTGGAAGGGGAGGAGGGCGGGGGGTGGGGGTGACTGGGTGACGGGCACTGAGGGGGGCACTTGACGGGATGAGCACTGGGTGTTATTCTGTATGTTGGCAAATTGAACACCAATAAAAAATAAATTTATTATTAAAAAAAAAAACAAATAGGTTCGGCCCGCACCGGGTCGGGACCCGCCTGGTCCTCGTTAAATATGGCAGCGAGCAGGGCCGACCTAACTGCGGTTGCGCACGCGGAAACTCCTCCTCCGCCGCCTTCCCGGGCCGCCTCAGCCCCCGCCCCGGCTAGACCCAGGTGCCGGGAGAAGGCAGGCTAGGGTGCGCACGCGCAGACATTGGCTGTGCTTGGCCGATACTTGCGAGGCGTCTGTCACATGAGCTGCGCGCCCGCTCCCCCTCCTCCCGGCTGGTCTGTGAATGAAGCTCTGCCGGCTACGTGGGGCGCTAGCTAGCTCGGCTTGGTGTCGTGGACGCCGGAGCCGACTGAGCGCTCGGCCCGCCGGCGGCCGACACGGGCTCCGCCGCCCCTCACCTCGGCGACAGGTAAAGACAGATGGGTTGTCCCTTCTCCAACAGGTCTTTCGTGGGCCGCTGGCCCCCGGCCCACCCGCGAAGCACCCCCTGAGTGCAGCGACACAGGGGAAGCGCTCCCCGCTGGCTGCCCCCCCCCCGGAGATGGGGGTTCCCCTTGCTCGGCCGCCGCCGCCTGGCACTCGGAGGAGTTAGACCGCCTAGTTCTAGCCAGTGCAGGGCGGCATCTTCCCGGGAGCCCTGCCCTATTCTCCGAGCCAGGGTCCCTGTGCGGTCCCAGCGAAGTTTTCTCGCGGAGCGGCGCCAAGCCCTTCCCGCTTTTGAATGGGGGGAGGCTGGCTGCAGGACTGGGCGGAGTGGTTTTGGCTGGTGAAGCTCTGTCGAGGCGCGGTTCTTCTTCCTCCTGCTCTGGACTCGCAGGTCTGTGTGGGTCTTAGCGAAGTGGACCGCAGACTCGCAGAAAAGTCGTTGCTACGAGTTTTGCCCCCCCCCCCCCACCTCCTTAACGCGTGTAGCTGGTTCTCTAGACTTTCCAGGCTTGCGCTCGAGCGCCTTAACCTAGAAGGGGAAAGCCTTACCTTCACATTGATGCACGTTTACCTTTCTTAACATTTCAGAGCAAATCAGTTTCCTGGAGTGCCAAGCGAAGTTGTACGTGTGCCCGTGTAATAACGTCAGTGTAAGCTACCCCGAATAAGAGGGAAATTCAGAAGCGTGAAGCATAAAAAGCCAGTAAGAATCTGCTTTACGTAAACTTCATACATTTATTAGCAGCTACCCAGGGTTTAACTTCAGAGATGTTAAATTTCTCCTGGTCTCACGAGGCGCGGATCACTACTTAACTGTATGCGAAATAAGGGGGGGGGGGCGGGAAAGGCAGACCAAAACTGTCCCGGCTTCGAGATAACTCATTGGAGCGATTTTTCCTGGCGAATTCATCCTTGGACTTGTGAGTTACTAACTTTTCTTGGACTTTGCGAACCTTTCCTTATCCAAAGCGTTGTTTTGTCACTATCGGTGACATTTACACTCTTGACCCTCCCCCCCCAAAAAATCATTAAGGAAGACCAAAATGATGGCTCTCAAGTTCATAATATTCTTCAGTATGTGTGCGTTAGCGCTTTCGCTTTGGGGGTGGAGGTGTTGCTGGTATAAAAGCTATGGAAATAGAAATCTCCTTTCATGTTGACCAAGTCAAAAAAAGGGGAGGACTTTTTCTTAGACAAAGCAGATAGTTTGTATGTTAAATAAGGAAGACCAGTTCATTAATTAAGACCTTGTTTAAGTGGACAGCACAGTGTTTAATATATTAAGTCTCTGGATCAAACTAAGTAGTCATATTTTTTTTCTCCCATTCCTAGCTCCTCTCTTATCCTTGCAAATTGTATTGTCCTAAGACCGAATTTGATGTTTTATTTATTTATTTTTTAAGATTTTATTTGTTTATTCATGAGAGACACACGGGGGGGGGGGCAGAGACACAGGCAGAAGGAGAAGCAGGCTCCATTCAGGGAGCCCAATGTGGGACTTGATCCTGGATCCAGGATCTCGCCCTGGGCTGAAGGCAGGCACTAAACCACTTAGCCACCCAGGGATCCCCCTGATATTTTAAATTTAGGATTCAGCAGAATTAATTTGGTTGTACTTAATTAGTATTCTCTTTGTACATTTTTATTTGTCTTTGGTTCTTCTATCCCCTGAATATAAAAGCAATATATGCTTCCTATAGGACATTGGCAAAGTGTGGAAAAGTATAATGAAGCAGAGAGGAAGAACCATGACCCAAAGGGCATTGCTCTTAACTTTTTAAATTATACTTCCTTTCTTTTCCATTCCTATACGGGGGCGATTTAAAAACGTTAAGTATTACAAAATTTGCTCCCCTTTCTACTAATTTTTAAATGTAAAGTTGGCATTGGGGGGTGGGGGGGCCATTGGATGTTATGTTGCTCTTCATTCCCCAATCTGTGGAACTTCGAGATAGGAAAGACATTAAATGGTTATCTCATTCAATCACCCATCCTTTGAGATTCTGAAACCTATTTACTGAAGATCCAGTGATTCATGCAGAATTGGACAGCACTCAGTGGCAGTAATAACTGACTCTAGATCTTCCCATTCTGTCTTTTTAAAGCAATACCTCGCTGAGAAAAACTTGACACTACCCATGTCTGCATATCATTGAAAGAGAGGTTCAAAGAGGGATAGGAGGTAATTTTTAGGGATTTGAAATGTTTTTTTTTTTATTAATGTAGGTATTCATTTTTCTGTTCACATTTTTAGGTTCAGGGCTTGAGCTACGTGACAAGGCCACACAGCTGCTGTTGTTCCATCTACACATCCCATTCAAGCCTCCTCACAAAACCGGAGGAATTTGAGGAACTGAGTGTGTGACTCCCAACGTGGGAGAGGATAGGATCAAGATGGCCATGTGGCAGGGTAAGAAATTAGCACTTATTTCTTTAACTGTTTTTTTTTTCCTCCTTCTCTATCCTCCATCCCAAACCAATCCCCCAAGCCAGTGGCAGGCAGCCAGCTGTTTCTTTAATTTAACCCTTTGTCTTCACAAGGACAAAGTATATTGATTTAAAAGAAGTTGCTGCTAGCTAGAAGTTTAATGTATTTTAAAGTAGAAGTGGAGGGGGAGGAGGAGGGAAGTAGCAGGAAAAAGTAATGCCAGAAGCATTTTCAAAAAACTCCCTCTGTTTGAGCATGTGCTTGTGGGGTTATACATGAGGAAACAGAGGATTTTTTTTTTCATATTAGTGTTTTTCATTTTGTTTCCTGCAAATTCCTATCATAAGGTTCTCCATGGTGGGAGAGACAGATGTCAGCATCTCTTTGGCTTCCTCTTCCCAATAAAAACTTTAAAGCATATTTAATGTTATAATGTTTATATTTGGTGATAGAAGGAAAATGCTTGTTTGAATACTATGAACTACCCAAGAGCAAAACTCAACGATCTCTCCCAAGAGATGGGTTTACATCTCTTGGAAACCTGGGGATTCCTCCCACATATTAAGTTATTTTTTAATTTTTGGTGGGGTTGAGGATTGTGCCTTTTGGGAGAGTACCAGAATTTCTGGGGGTATGTGGGATTTTTGTTTCTCAAAAGGGAGTGTGGGTTTAAGAAATGATAGGCAAACACTGCCCAAAGTGGTCAATGATTCACAAAAGGTTAAGGATCACTTAGATGGAGTAGAATATGCAAGAACTTGAATAGCCATAAGTATTCAACAGGTAGGTTTGTTGGTTGTCTAGTGTATCTCTTAGAACTGTCTCCTGTTGGGGCACCTGGGTGGCTCAGTGGTTGAGCATCTGCCTTTGGCTCAGGTTGTGATCCTCGGATCCTGGGATTGAGTCCCACATCGGGCTCCCCACAGGGAGCCTGCTTCTCCCTCTGCCTGTGTCTCTGCCTCTCTTTCTGTGTCTCTCGTGAATAAATAAATAAAATCTTTAAAAAATAAAAATAAAACCGTCTCCTGTTGATTTTGGCCTCAAGTATGAAGGCACACAAATGTTAACAAGTATTTTTGATGTAGGAGGATTGTCAATTTGAAGATGTTCATTGAAATGGGATTTGGCCTGTATTGCTTGCTTTGACGCACACAGTGGACATTGATCAAGTGCAGTTTGGAAATTCCTGTTTAAATCCCGAGACATTCTTTCATTCAACAAATATGGTATTGAGATGCAAAAGGTACAGAGCCCTAGAGGGTCCCTTGCCTTATGGGAAAGACATACATATAAACAAATAGTTGTATTAGGTTGAAATAAGTATTTTAATAGGGAGAGGTGCAAAATGTGACGGAAGCCCAGAGAAAACCATGTCGAATTTTGAGCTGATCTAAAAAAATGAGTGGGAGTTTGCCAGATGGGCAAACGAGAGAATTGCATTCTGGGCAGACAGAAAAGTACTGTTTGAAAACTTCCAAGTTAGTTCCTTGTGTGAGTTGTGTGGGCCATGACCTCGGATGAAGCAGGGAAGGTAGTTGGGGGCCACATAATAAAGAACCTTGTATGTTCTAGGAAGGATTTTACACTTTATCCTGGAGACAAAGATTCTAAACAGGGAAGTAACATAATCAGATTTTGTTCTAGAAAGATTATTTTGGCAGCAGTGTTGAGGTGGAGTTGAAGCTGGAGAGAAAGTAAGCCAGGACCTGGTTGGAAGGCTTCTGGTAGAGTAGTTGAGGGAAAGAGATGGGGGTCTCAGCAGAAGCAGGGGCAGCAAGGGTGAGAGATCCAGGAGATAAATTCTAGAAATGCCCTGTGACTGGTTGTGGGGGGAACTGCCCAGACTGAACCTCCAGTTTGGGTGCTTGGGGCTGATGGTGCCAGCCACCAGGATGGGAACCATGGGGAGGTGGTCAGAAGGGCATGGAGATCGTGGGAAGTTAGTGTCTTGACTTGGGTTTGGCCTCTTCTGCTTGAGACACCTGTGGGCTGTCAGGTCCATGATTAAAAGATAGTGGTGGGAGTGTGGAACTGAAGTTTGTACAGGCAGGGATTGAAAGTTTTGTTCCTAATGATGCATAAAGAGCTTGTGTTTTTTCTCTGTTTAATGGAAACATCATTAGTAGTTAATGATTTATTTATTTTCTAATAAAAACAGTGTAATGGATGCCAGTTCTTAAGAAAATGTTGTATTTTCTTAATAAATAATGTATTTTGCTATCTCGGGCTCTGAAATGGGATCTGCTTAAAATGACATTGGCATAAAACCGAATTTTCCGAACATTAGTGAAGAGGGGAGTGTTCCATATAAGTAATTGCAACTTATTCTTTGTTTGTGCAAACTCTGCAATGACGAGCACAGTATAGCGATAGTTTGGCTGGCAGTGTGGTATAATAGTTAAAAATATAGTTTGGGGTTCAACTCTGCTGGTTCTATCACTTGTTCTATCACTTTGTAGCTGTGAGACCTTGGGCAGGTCCCTCAACCTCTCTGTGTCTCAGTTTCCTCCTTTGTAAAATGGGAATAATAATAGAATTCACCTTATAGGATCATGTTGAAGATTAATATATGCAAAGCACTCAGGACATAGAATTTTAGGTTGCCCTTGAAAGCCCTGCCCTGTGGTGGACCATTTGGGTCTGTGGAAGTTTAGATCTGAAGAGATCCTTAGAATACATCTAATCCAACCCCAGAGGTTAAGTGACATGCCTATGCTCAAACAGGTTTGTAGTGGTGACAGGACTAAAACCCAGATGTCCTGGCTCCCTATTCTACTTTTCTTTCCATTGGCTCATGGAAGAGGGAATGTGTGGGTCTAGCCTCGGCTCAGTGAAGCTCTGAGTCAGTTTCTGGAGCTAGTTGAGGAACTCTAAGAACTAGAGGAAGCCAAGTCTTCTTCCTTTTTTTTTTTTTTTTAAAGATTTTATTTATTTATTTATTCATGAGAGACACAGAGAAAGGCAGAGACGTAGGCAGATGGAGAAGCAGGCTCCCTGTGGGGATCCTGATGTGGAATTCGATCCCAGGACCCTGGGATTACAACCTGAGCCAAACAAAGGCTGATGATCAGCCACTGAGCCACTCAGGCGCCCTGAAGCCAAGTCTTCTTTGTTTCTCAGGTCAATGTCATTTAGCTCCTCTGTGGAGAATTTTATCAGAATTCCTGTACCTCTTAAACATGGCCAACATTATTATTTCGACTTCATTTGGTGAAACCCTCTAACACATTTCCTGGCTCCTATAAAAACAGTCTACTGGGCGTAATTTAATATTTTTTATAATTCAGGGTCATCATTAATACCATCAGTTTTCTTGGTCTAATGGTCAAGAAATTATTGACAAGAGGATTAGCCAGTTTGAGGTGGGATGAGGTTGGAGATGTGTTGTCAGATGTTATTTATTTATTCAATTATTTATTAGGTATGAGTTATGCACTAGGCACTGTGCTGAGCCCTAGAGGTACACTGGTTGGTAAAACAGGTATGGTCTCTGTTCTCATGGAGCTTGCCAACCAGGATAAAGGTAGCATTTCAAATTCATGGAATGATTTATTTAATTAAAAAATGTGCTGAGGTAATTTGGAAAAAAGGACACCCATAAAAATTTAGAATGTTAAAATAGTGTTTCTTAATAAAGGAGAGGGTACCTCAGAATTTTCCATGGTGCTTTAAAAAATGTGCCTGCTCAGGTCTCAGACCCCCAAATTTTGATTCAGTTTTAGGACCTGAACGTTAAAAAAAAAACCTCTGTAAGTAATTCTGATGTGTAATCCTGTTTGGGAACTGCTACATTAAAGAATTAAAACTTTTTTTAAAAAGAGAGATGATAATGGAACTAAAAAATATAGGAGGCTATATAATTGTGGGATAGGGAAGGTATTTGTATGCATAATGTCAAAGGTAAAATAATAAAGATTAATATAATCAACTATATGAAAATTTTAAATTCCTCCAAAACCCATATAGTTAATGAGAAGACTGGAATCCTAATAAGACTCATTATTTTTAAAACGTAGACTTACAGAGCAATGGGAAAAATATAAGTGTTTGACTAGCAAAAGATGGGAATAGGAAAATACTTAAAAGAAGAAATCTTAATGGCCAGTGAATGTGAAAAAAATGTTCTTAGTGGTAAAGAAAGGAGATTTAAGATGACATCCATTTTCTCTAATATAATTTGCAAAGATTAAAAAGAAATGACAAAACTCAGTGTTGGCAAGGACACAAGGAAACAGGCATTCTTAGACACTTCTGTTGGGAATGTCATTTTGGCAGTGTTTATCACAAGCTTTAAAAAGAACATGTTTACCTTTTGACCGAGCATTTTTTTTGGAATTTGTCCCAGGGAAGTAATTAAGAATGTGCATAGAGGTGTGTCAATAAGGATATCCATTGCAGCATTTTCTATAGTGGGAAAAATTGGTTAGCACTGGCATTCTGAAGTACTGATACAGTGGAATAGTGTAGTTACTAGAAAGGATAATGTCAGGTTCTACTTATTAACATAGAAAATAGGTCCCTAATATGATAGTATGAGTGGTGGTGGGGGAAGCAGATACCAGATTATAAATAGTTAAAAGTCTGGGCTCCGGGGATGAAAGGTACAGCATACGGAATATAGTAAATGGTATTGTAATAGCTTTGCATGGTGACAGATGGTAGCTTTTGGCGAGCACAGCATTATGTATAGACTTGTAGACTCACTGTATTACACTAGAAAGTAATGTAACATTGTGTGTCAACCATACTCAGAAAAAGTCTGGGCTCTGGGTTGAATTGAAATCCCAGCGCTTTTTTTTTTTTTTTTTAAGATTTTATTTATTTGAGAGAGAGAAGGAGAAAGCAGGAGAGCACAAGCATTGGAGAGGGAGAAGCAGGCTGCCCACCCAGCAGGGAGCCTGATGTGGGGCTCAATCCCAGGACCCTGGGATCATGACCTGAGCTAACGGCAGCCACTTAACCAACTGAGCCACCCAGGTGCCCCCAAATCCCAGCTTTATCAGCTGTGTGATGTTGGGAAGTTTCTCACGTGGGTATTCCTCAGCTTCCACTTTAGTAAAAGAGGGACAAAATAGCAGTGAACCTAATAATTCCCAACTTGTACACCCATTAGGATCATCTGGGATCTCTTAAACCCTCCCAAGCCCAATTGATTAAAGTCCTCAATCTTTGGGGACTGGTTGCAGCCTGAAGGAGTTTTGAAGCTCCCCGGATGACTCCAGTGTGTTAGACAAGTTTGAGAACAGTGGAGCTAATACATAGGGTAGTTGGGAGTATGAGAAAATCATAGTGCCTGGCATGTGGTCAGCAATCAATACGTGGTAACTATTATTAGTTAACTTATTTTTTAATTAATACTATGACCCCCATTTTAAGCTGTGTTTGTGTCCATGTATGTATAATATAAAGAAAAATCACACTGGGTGTCATTCTATATGTTGGCAAATTGAACACCAATAAAAAATAAATTTATAAAAATCTGAGGGGATGTACAAGAAAGCATTAAAGAAGTTACAGTTGACTTTATTTTTACTTATTTGTATCTTGCAATTTTTCTGTAAATAACATGGATTCCTTGCTAATCTTCTAAAAAGTGTAACTTCTGAAGGAAATCTCCAGTTGTGTGCACAGCATTACGTACTGTCGTATTCATAATAGTGAAAAACTGAAGACATAGTTTCCATAGTAGGGTAATGTGAGTAAGTTTTGGCAGGTCCACACAGTAAAATATCTGGCCATTAAATGTCAAGACTCACACCGAGGAAAATCTTCATGATACAATGGAAAAATATGTGACTATTCTATTTCTGTCTTTTTAATTTAAGTGTGGGGTTATATGTGTTTACATGTTACATATATGCCTGTGAATGTGACAACAAATATGGTATAGAAGGAAAGGAACCAAAGTTATTAAAGTGGCTATCTCCAGGTAGTAGGATGCACTTATTTTTTCCCCTTTTTCATTCTTTTATTTTCTAGATTTTATACGAGCGTGCGCTGCTTTTATAATAAAAATAAGTTATTGGAAAATGCAATATATAGTAATATTGCCACCAAAAAGTAGTGAATTTTGTGGGCTTCTAGAAAGCTGCTTCAGTCACTCTGTGCCCCCCCCCCACATTAAAAAAAGAATGCAAGACCCCAAGGGGTTTGGTCAGTGCAGTTTTGTTTTGTTTTTGGGTTTTTTTTTTTTTTTTGATACTAATACTTCCTCAAGTATTCTTGTGATTTTTGGCCATCTCTCCTATTGACTCCAGAAACTCTTCTGGGAGTTGAGAGCAGGGAGAGGCAGGGAGATTGTGCAAAAATTGGGAAAAGCATCTGCTCCTGCCTGTCAAACAAAAGTCATGTCGTTAGAGCGGGAGTAAGGAAGCAGAGCATCGAGCCTCTCCCCTTTTCCTCTTTATCTGGTTTAGTGTCTCACCTATGGCAGGTGCAAGAAAGGTGTTCTTGGTTCCTTTTCATTATTGCCCCCTACAACTCCTAAGTAAGGCAGAAAAGGTGGGGGGAATGGGTAGGGGGCAAAATACTCTTTCAGAAAATGCATCTCTAAAAGCCAGGCATTCTTTATCAAGCATACAGCTGTGGAAGGACCATGGGCCTTGGAATCTGATACATCTGAATTCAAACCCAGTGCCTCCAGGTGGTAGCCAAAGGTACCTAAACTCTGAAAGTCTCCAGTGTCTCATGGAGGGGAGGGGTCAAGTGTAGCCTCTGGAGACAGACTCCCTGAGTTTGTATATTGGCTGTCACTGCTAACTGCGGGCAAGTTATTTTTATGTCTTTGTGCCTCACCTTCCTCACTTGTAAAATGGGCTAATAATAATCCTGCCTACTCATGGGATTATTGGGAGGATGAAATGAGTTAATACATACAGAGCCTTGCCTGCCACTTGTTAAGCACTTACAAATGTTGACCTTTACTATTAAAATATGCAAAAGGGTATGACAATATTTGCTTCTCAGATTTGAATGAGAATCACCAAAACACCTGTTGAAGCTGTTCTGATTGTACTATAATTGCAGCAGAAAAAATAATCAATGTACTCTTAAAGGGATGTTTTTAAACTGGAAAGGATCCTTTAAGGTGATCCATTTCAAACATCTCATCTTACAGAGGAGGAAACTGAGGCCTAGGGAAACTGATTCTGGGTCACACAGCTGTCACATGGTGCATCAAGCCAAGACAAGGCCCAGGCTCCTGATAATCAGTGCTTAGGGCTCACTCTGCCAGCCTGTCTGCCCATTTAGCCCTACTGCAATTATGCTGCCTCCCCTTGGCTTGGCTATTTTATAATTTTCTGATAAATGTTAGTCTTTCTCTACTACACATTATTGCTACTTTGAAAAGTTAAGGGCTTCCCCCCCCCAAAGGATTGTTTTTTGTTGTTGTTGTTTTTTTGTTTTTTGTTTTTTTTTGTTTTGGTGAGGCTTCTAGAGTGTGTTTTTTTCTTCCTGGCACTCTGTTGACATTTTTGAAATAAACTATAGGTTATGTTTTAACCAGAATTATGATTCAAAGCTTCCTGTTTCATGTGATGATGCTCTGTGTGTGGCAGGATGGGGGAGAAGGGACTAGAGAGTTTCACTCTGGGTGGCAGCAAATGCCAGATTCTCCTTTTTTTCCTACCTCTGCTAATACCCTGGGTATTTATAGACCTGTGGCCAGACCAAAGAAGCTGTTGAGGAGTTAATAGGATGAGGTAACCCCCTTAGTAATGGCATATTTTGATGCTTTTCAACCCAATACCATTCAAGCATTAGGTAGCATTTTATTATATTTATTTAGAATTTCTGCCCTGACTACTTCCATGAAGAGTAGCCCAGAAATTGCAACATAGAGCTGTTAGAACTAAATCCAGGAAAGGGACTATCCAGTGGAAATGAAATAGATCTTACCAAGCATGTGAGATATTCAGGACACTGAATCTTTTTCTTCCCTTCTTCTGGCTCCCATGCAAAAAAGCAAAGCACACTAAATTACATTATTATTATTATTATTATTATTATTATTATTATTATTATTACTAAGTTTTTATTTTAACCCTAGTTAATATACAGTGTTATATTAGTAGTTTTAGGTATACAATAGACTATTCAGTACTTCCTTATATTAAATCACATTATTGACATCTTCTGATCAGAGTAAGTGTTCAGATGAAGAGTAGCCTCCTGGCCCTGTCTGTGCTAAGCCTTCTGGTCCTTCCACCATCCTCCCTTGTCCTGGCATGGCCTGTGGCCATCTATGACTTAGCACTGAATATTCCTAGGTTGAAATCATGAGCTTTTCCTATTTAGCTTGAGAGTGGTGAGAGGCAGGTGGGTAGAGGAATCACCACTATCCAAATTTTCAACTCTGCTATGGCCTTCTTTTCCTTGGGTTCTGTACCCTGGTAATAGATAATAATGATGAGAGAGAGCCTCATTCTCTCCATTGAATGATTGAACCACCATCCACCCAGATATCAAAGCCAAAAGTCTGAGAGACACTGCACAGCTCTTGCTCTTCTCTGTCTGCAGTCAGAGAAGATGGCCTAGATCATTTCAGTAGGTTATATTTGGGGCAGCTGTCTACTTTGAGCCATCAGGTAAGAGTCATTTCTTCTCTGTAGTCTTTCCTGAAACCTGGCCCATCCTCTGGTAAAATTAGCCTTCTACTTCTTCATATGTTTCCCCACTATAGCATGTACCCCTTGAGGGCATTGGCTGTATTTGTTCAGAACTTTTGTTTTCATGTCTGCTGTGTGCCAGGCACTGCATTGGGCAGGTGCTGGGGTTATAGCAGTGAACACAAAAGTCGTGATTATTGCCCTCTAAGCCTTGTAGTCGTGTAGGGGAGTTGGAATGCAAACAAATACACAAATATTGCATTATAAAATATGAGTGCTAGGAAGTAAAGTCCTATAAAAAGAATAATATATAAAACACAGCTTACTGGGGAAGAGGGTCTGGGACAAAGTGACAGGTTCAGCTGACACCAGAAGATGAGTAGGAGCTCTAGGCAAAGAGTTGAGGGAAGAGCATCCCAGGCAGAAGAAATGAAGCAGAAGTCCCTGAGGGGGCAAGAACCCAGATTCTTACCCAGTGTGGTCCACTGTGGCTGGATGATGGTGATTGAGATATCCAGGGACACAGGATGAAACTGGAAGTATGGGCAGACTCTGGTCACACAGGGTTTTTAGGCCATGTTACTAAGTATCCTAAATGCAATGTGAAGGCTTTGGGGATTGATGGAATGGGGCAGGGCAACAGTGGATGAGAGGAGGGTCTCATTCATCTTCATATACCAACTACCTAGCAGAGAGTACCCAGCACACACTTATGTGTTCATGGAATCTTTGTTTTATGAGTAATAATTACCTTGCCTTCCTACCAGGATTGCCATGAAAGTTAAATGAGGGAGGATATGCTAAGGTGTTTTTGCAAAATAGAGCATGTTAGGGACATCTGAGTGGCTCAGTTGGTTAAGCATCTGCCTTTGGCTCAGGTCATGATCCCAGGGACCTGGGATCTGAGCCCCAAATTGGGCTCCCTGCTCAGTGGGGAGCCTACTCCTCCCTCCCACTTTGCTCTTTTGCACTCTCTCAATATCTCTCTCTCAAATAAATAAATAAATCTTTTTTTAAAAAAGAAAATATTAAACAAGTGTTCCAAATGTGATCCACTAGATTCTGCACAATGATGCTTAGAGATGTTGACTGTCACCAGAAAAAAAAACCCAATTCTTTGTTAAACTAGCAAAACCTCTCTATCATGGTATTATCCCATACCATGAATATGCTGATATACTGAGTTTTACACATTCAAAGTGTGCCTTCGTTGCCAGTGACTTTAACTAATTATGGGTGAGTGTAAACCACCTCATATCACACCATTATGTAGCACTCCTGACGTTAGAGGTAATTGTGGGTGATGTTGCCAGGAGCAGTGTAGGTTTCTCTTCTATGCTGAATTCGCTCAATAAATCTCCAAACCTAAGGAATTCATTATTTAGGACCTGGATTAATCTGAGGAAGAGCATCCTCTGAACTTGCATTTGTATGAGGGCAAAGTTAATTACAGTGAGGTGTGGCTGCCACCAACTGTGGTGTTTGGTTTTCTAGAGGCTTTAAAATAAAAGATGTAACAAACTCATCAGTGCTTTGCTATTTTTGTGTTAAATACCTAGTTCCCTATTTGTGCTACAGGAACTTCAGGCCGGGTGATTGATTTCACAGCCCCCTTCTGTGCAGTGTCAGTGGAAGTATAAATTGTTAGGGCCCATTAGGAGGGCAGTTTGGAAGTCCTTATCAAAATGTAAGATGTGTATCTCTTTAGTCTCAGTGAATCTAGTCTAAAAAGGAACCACATAAAAGTCACTTTTCACAAAGATGTTGTTTCATTGTGTTCCTCTTTCACTATTGACAGTCTTGATGTCCATCATGAGAGACTGGTTATGTTAATAATGGTGTATGTATACACTCAATGGAATGCTGTGCATTTCATTAAGAAAGAGATCTATATATATAATGATAGGGAATGGTGTCCAAGATACATTTTAAGTGGAAAAAAAAGGTGCAGAATGGTATTGTATGATCCCATCTGTACAACGGAGAGAAAAGGGGAGCTAAAGGGTAGATATGAGTTTGTATATATGTATACTTACATATGCATAGACATTTTCTGGAACAATACATGAGAAACAGTTATCAGTTGTTACCTTGGAGATTGGGGGTTGGCAGGGCTAGAGGGTTTGCAATTCCATTTGATGCATTTCTATACAGCTTGACTTGTTTACAACAAGCTATAATGCCTTTCCATAAGAAAATTTAAATAAAACATGTACCTCACTTGATTCTTTTCTTGACGCTATTATACTAAGAAATAAAAAAGCTGTAATAATGGTTTAGGTGAGAGGTCAGGTCTGAAGCACAGAAGGCAAAGTCCGGGCCGATTGGGGGCCTCTTTAAGCTGCCAGGAAATCATCATGGCCAGGGAGCTTAGGGGGAGCTGTGGTTTTATTAATGCTTAATGCTAAGGAACTAAGTGAGAGAAAATTAGGTAAAAAAAATCATGATTTTATTAGGTTTTTCTTTTTGTTGATGAAGTAATTTTAATTATGTTGTTAATTTTGATATGTGGGTATTTTAATACCTAAGTTGCACGGTGATTGTATTCTAGGTCACAATTAAATAATTAAGTGTCTTCATGTCTGGATAAATAGTTGTTGTTCTTGTTTAACTTGTTTAAATATGGTGAGTGAATGATAGGCTACAATTTCTGAAGCTTTTTTTCCTAAGGTCCTGACAAGGAATGCAAGTATAGTCTCATGTTTGAAATGAAGAAGATATAAGTTGCCTTCCATTTATGTAATAAAGTTTTGATTAACTCCTCCAATGCTTTAAGCTCATTTTAGCTCACTCCCCCCACAAAAAGACTACTTTTGCCTGAGATATGAGAAGTAAAATGTCCTCTAGGTTTGCCATACTGAATAATTCCTTTATTCAGCTGTGTGTTTAGAGACCAGAGTCCCTAGCTTGTCTTAACTGACCCTGGTTTGCTAATATTTGGAATTTTAGCCAGTGGATTAAGAAGCAAGACAGGTTTTACTCTTGGATGTATAATTGTATGTATACAATATATAATTGGGCAGGTGGCAGAGACTGGAATGGTGGGAACAATTGTGAGAAAAGAGAAAGGCTAAGTTATTTCAGGCTGTAAATTGATACAGGAAGAGGGGGCTGGGGCACCTGGGTGGCTCAGTGGTTGAGTGTCTGCCTTGTTCAGATGGTGATCCCTGGGTCCTGGGATCGAGTTCCACATTGGGCTCCCTGCATGGAGCCTACTTCTCCCTCTGCCTATGTCTCTCATGAATAAATAAATAATAATCTTAAAAAAAAAAAGAACGAAGGGGCCTGTAACTAGTGTAACTTTTGAGAGATTTTCTGCTTGTGGAAATACAGAGAATGAGGAGCTGCCTGGAGTGTGGTTTGAGGTCGAACCTGAACCTGGATGTGAATGTTATGCTTAGAGAACCCAACAGGAAGATTCTTATCCCTGCTGGTGATCAGAGAAGCTGCTAGAAATGGCCCCAGCTTGGACTTGGCATAAATGGGGGAGGAACTGAGAGAGAAGAAATCAGACATCCTAGAAAGAGAAGACGGAGCTGTGAGCGGGCTAGATAGACTTGGTATCTGCTGAGAGCCTGTACTTGGCCGTCCTGGGTAGAGGATGTTGCTGAGAGGCCTCACTTCATAGTAAAGCATTCTGATTTGACTGGAAGGGAAAAGAAAAAGAATAGCTATCATTTATCAATTATTTACTGTATACTTTTTCCCAAGTGCTTTACCTGGATTCTGAGCTTGTAACTGATAAAGAGCCTGGGTCCAAGGCGGTCTGGCTGAAGGGGCTGTGCTCCTGGTTATTCTGTATTCCTAGGTCCATTGCTCCAGGAATTCCTCCTCCATTGTCACCGCAAGGCAATCAGGGTTATGGCCAGGTAGGAAAGAGGAAAGCTTTCTATTAGAGTCCCCTTGGTACTCTAATGACGGTACTGATGAGCAAGTGAAATGATATCAGGAGAAAAAGAAAAGCAGAGGCTTAAGCAAACTGGATGGAGGAGTGAATTCTCTGGAAGTGAATGTAATTCTATGGCAAAAAATCTGGGTTATTTCTAAATTTAAGTAAGTAATTTAGTGAGTATCTTCTGTGTGGAGGACACTACTAGGTATTGTGTGCAACTAAGAGGAAAACAGAAGCAGACACTGTCTTCCCCACAGCTAGTCTCCGAGGCACTTAAAACATGGTCACAAATTACCACAAATTACCTAGTGTTTGATATACATTATAAGAGAGGTTTATCCTACCGTAGGAGTTAGAGGTGAGGAGGGAGCATCTAAGATAGACTATGTAGTATGGCATAGGTTTTTCTGTAGTTGCTGATGTTAGAGATAATGATTTCAGGCAGCAAAGTATAAGGTACATTTGAGGGAATGGGGAAAAAGTATCATGCCAGACCTGTTATATTTATGTGCACCGTCACATTAAATCCTTTTAATGAGGGATCCCTGGGTGGCAGTGGTTTAGTACCTGCCTTCGGCCCAGAGTGTGGTCCTGGAGTCCTGGGATCGAGTCCCACATTAGGCTCCCTGTGTGGAGCCTGCTTCTTCCTCTGCCTGTGTCTCTGCCTCTGTGTGTGTGTGTGTGTGTCTCTCATGAATAAATAAATAAAATCTTTAAAAAATAAATCCTTTTAATGATACTTTATTGACTGAATGATTTAGTGTCAAAACCAGGACACTTCTGAGAGTTGAAGTGGTGTGCTAATCACATGCGGTAGGAGTATAGACTAGACAGGGACTGATCCAGAAAAAACAGGACATATGAGGCAGTTGGTATTATCCTAACTTAACAAATGAGAGCAAGAAGGTTCTAAGTCATATAGCTAGGAAGCGATAGAGCCAGCACTTGAAACCAACTGTGGCCCCCAAACTAAGAGATCTATACTTCATTCTGTAAGCAGTGGAGGCAGTTGAAGGCTTGGAGCAGAAAATGCCATAGTTAGAACTATGCAAGACAGATGGGAGGCAGATACCGCAAATGGGGAGATTAGTTAGGAGATTGCTGAAAGAGATTCAGGCAGAACATTTCAAGGGTCTGGATATAAGGTGTTGATTTGGGGGATTTAAAGGAAGGGATAAATGTGAGACACATCACAAAGGAGGAAGTGGCAAACTTTTTTTTTTTCTTAAAGATTTTATTTATTCATGAGAGACACACAGAGAGAAAGGCAGAGACAGGCAGAGGGAGAAGCAGGCTCCCCGCAAGGATCCTGATGTGGGACTCGATTCTGGATCATGCCCTGAGCCACCCAAGCATCCCAGAAGTGACAAACCTGGACTCCTGATCAACTTTGGAGGGAGAAGAGTAAATGATGTAAATGATGACTCAGGATTTCAGATTGTTTTTGTGAAAACCTCACATTGGCTAAAAGTAGCCATCGTAATCAAGAAAGACTATGTGAGTTTTCACTAGCATTCTAGACTTAAGAGAAAACCCACTTCTTAGTGCAATTGACATACTGATTTGTAATCATAAACCAATTATTTGGTACTCCTTTGCCCATATTTACTTATCTGTAAAACATAATGTTATTTGCCACTAAAAAGCCTTCAGAATAGCAGAGCTTGTCTGAATGTTTTTATTTTACCTCTGTATTTTCAAAATTAAAAGTGCTTGCATTTAGTAATGTGAAATTGAATCCCAGTGTTGAGTACATTCACTTTTATATTCTATCGGCAAAACAATAATGATAATATTGGTAATGATGTATTGTCTCCTACTTCTGTTAACACCTCTAACCAATTGCCAGATGAATTCTAATGCCTGCTTTATAACATTTTTTCTATAGTTGTCTTAAACTGGTTTTCAAATTATTATGACTTGACTTTTTAATGTTTATCTTAGCTCCCCAGATACTGTAAAAAGTTCTTGAGGGACAGGAACATGTATGTCCCTCTATTCTTCCTAATGCCTTGGAGGCATGCGGGAAATATTGTTTTGATTTGACCAGTTCCTATGGCACAGCAAGACTGCTTCTACTTCTGTTTTGTACATTATAGTTTGTTAATACGGTCTCATGTAGCATTGGGTTTTTGGTAGCTGCATCTTACTGTGAGCTCATAATGAACCCAAGGCCTCCTTTATCTCCAAGTATGTGTCTGTCTCTCTTTTTTTTCTTCTTCTTCTTGAAACAAAACAAAACAAAACCCTTTCTGTCTTGGCTTTTACTCTTTTTAAACATTAATGTAGTTAACTTTTTATTTCTTGTTCCTCTTGTTAGGTTTAGCATTTTCATGTATTTCATAAATATCTTTAAGTAATTAATAAAATATTACTTGGTATATTCATTTTCTATTGCTGCATAATAAATGACCGCAAATTTGGTAGCTCATGACCACGGGTCATGAGTCTGTCGTGGTTTAGCTGGGTCCTTTGCTCAATCTCTCAGGCTGTGATCAAGGTGTTGGCTGAGACCACAATCTCATCTGAGGCTTGGCATCTTTTTCTAAGTTTATGTAGCCGTTGGCAGAATTTACTTCTTTGTGGTTGGAGGATTGAGGCCCTCAGTTCCCAGAGGCTACCTGTAGGTCCCTGCCACATGGTCCTCTCCATCAGCACTTCACAGCACAGCAGCTTGCTTCAGGGCCAGCAAGGGATGAAGTCTGTGTCATGCTAGCAAGGAGGAACCCCATATACAGTAGTCCCCCCCTTATCTGTGGTTATGCTTTCCGTGTTTTCAGTTTTCCAGGATACCCTCAGTTTGAAAGCAGAAAGTCCATTCACCTTGCTTCATCTCATCACATAGGCATTTTATCATCTCATGTCATCATAGGAAAAAAAGGGTAAGTGTAGTACAATAAGATATTTTGAGAGAGAGAGCACTTTTACATAACTTTCATGATAGTATATTGTTGTTCATTTATTATTGTTAATCTCTTATTGTGTGTATTTATATGTTAAACTATCACAGGTATGTATGTGTAGGAAAAAATATAGTATACATAGGGTTTGGTACTATTCATAATTTCAGGCATCCACTGGGGGTTTGGAACGTATCTCCCATAGATAAGAGGGGGGACTGCTGTGTGTGTGTGTATGTATGTGTATACACACACATGCACCTAATCATGGGGGTGATCTCTCATTACCTTTGCTGTATTTTATTGACTAGAAGCTAGTTATAGATCCCTATCACACTCAAGGCAAGGGGTTTATACAAGGACACAAACGCAAGGAGGTAGGTGTTATTGGGGGTCACCTACAAGTGTTTGGTACACTTGACATAGAGCCGAATGGGGCTAATTGAAGACTTAGCAGCTTGCTGACAGTCTGTTAATGGACACTCATTGGGTAAGGCTGCTCTTGCAGCTGTGACTCTGACTTTACTGTCATCCGGCAAATGGTTTTTGTTTTTTTTTTCATCTCACTTACAAAGATGTAATGAAAGATGATGATCAATAATTTGCCTAAAATCATCCTGTGGGGTCTTTTTACTGAGACAGCACTGGAGCAGGAGTAGAATTGTGGTGAGGGGCATTTCAGTTTGGATGTCTATAGATATCTAAGGAAAGATTTATCTCTTCTGGGTCTGGGGGTTAGGAGAGGGTTTGGGCAGAAATAGAGATTTTTGGGACTCTTTCATGTATAAATGGTACATGGAGCCTAGGGTAGGTGTATAGTGTGAGAGGGGAAAGGTGCCAAGGGTGGAGTTCTGGGGACACCCAGGTACTCTTAAGTGATTCCCCTGACCTCCCAATCTAGCAACCCAAACAAAAAGGGAAGCAAGTTATACAGCTTCAGAGAATTGGTATTATTTTTTGTTTCCTTCTGCCTCTTCCTGTTCCTCTCTTCCCGTCTATTCCAGGTACTACTTATCCAATTATCCCCCTTTTCTCCTGGTATCTTCTGTTCCTTTCCACCAGACCTATTCACTAGCCTGTCCTTAAACATTTTGTGGTCGCCCTTTGCTGTGTCCCCCCACCCCCAGCTATCAGCACCTGTCCAGCTAGCCACCTAACCTTTTGGGGCCTCACTTTTTCTCAAAAAATGGAGGGACATGATATAAGGAGAAGGTTGTGAAGTGTAAGTAGCCTCTTTGAGATCTGAATTCTGTTCTGCCATGTTATTGTTCTCCCCCTTTTGCCTTTTTGGTTCTGTTGACAGTTCAGTTCCTTTTTGAAACTTCCCTCCCTTGGCCACAGAGTTATTGTACTTTCCTAGTTCTCTTTCTGCCTGCTTCTCCTGCTGCTTCTTTGCTTTTGCTTTCTTCTGCCCCCTAATTCTGCCCATATTTGGGAGTGTCGAGTTCTTTTGCCTTCTCTCTCTTTACACTCTTTCCCTCTGAGATTCTATCTTCTCTTCTGGCTTTTGCTTTTTTGTTTTTTAATTACAGAAGTAATACATAATTACATATTGATCTTACAAAGATAATACAGAAGCATCTTGAGTAAAAAGTGAAAGTGCCCTTTCATTCCTCTCCTCAGAGGTGACCACCATTTCATGTTGGTATTTGTTCTTCTCTGGGTTGAGTTCCAGACCCATAAATTGAGCTCTGAACTCTAGTTTTTTCATCTGTGGCTACAATCAAGATACCCTTACTTGAATGCTTCACTGTCGCATGTCAAATTAGTTAGCTGAGTGACCTTGGGCGCGTGGTTGATGTGATTCTTTCCGTGGTTGTTTCTATTCTCTGGTTCTTTTGTGTCTAATATGTATTTCTTTTTTTGTGTCCCCGTAGCATTAAAGAGTAGATCTTCCCTATGTGTTGGGTGACCCTGTTATTCTATGGCTGATACGTTCTCAATTTGCTTATACGCACAGACTGAAGAAAATAAAATAACCCTGTCAAAACTTTAGATGAAAAGGTGATTGAATGGGCGTAGGACCATTGAGAACCAGACTTTGACCAGTGAATTAAAGCCAAGGTGCTACCATTAAAGAAGTAAATAATAAAAAAAAAAAGAAGTAAACCATGGGCTCTAAAACTTAAATACCTTAATCTAAACTATAAGCCACCAGCATCACTGTTTGTGTGGAAACATTATTTTGACTCTGAAAAAGATATATGGATAACATCTGCAGTATAATGGGTCATTTTACAAAATTATCTTCCACTATATGTGTATAAATGCACATTAACTGGAAAGGTTATGCCTTTTGAGAATCCAGATTGCCAGTGGAAGTTGATCACTCCATATCATATTAGTGAGGCTGTGTTACTAAAAATTGTAGGTCTGCATATAATCTTAATTCCAAAGGAATTTAGGGTAGCCGTGGTAAAGGATCCACAGTAGGGGTTCTCACCTGGGAGCAGTTTTGCCCCCTGAGGACATTTGGTGATGTTTGGAGGCATTTTTGGTTGTCACAACTGGGGGGGGGGGGATGTTACTGGCATCTAGTGGGTAGAAGTGGGGAAGCTGCTAAATACCTTACAATGCACAGGCCAGTCCCCCCAGAGCAAAGTTACCTAACTCAAGATGTCAGCAGTGCTGCAGTTGGGAAACCCTGCTCCAGGTCATTTGAGGTTAGGGGGAGACCCATGGAGGTAGTCATTGGTGCGCCTTTGTGTTTATGCTGATGTCCTGTAGTTCTTAACCTTGGAGGATATGATGATTGTTTGGATTTCAGTGGCAGCAGCATACATATCAGATAGGTAAAGGTTACTTTTCTAGGTATTTTTAATTATTTGGTTATTAATGGAAATTATCTTTGTCAATGCTTATTTTTTTTTCCCAAGAGGAACTTATTGTCAGAGAAACAAGAATGCAAAGACCAGGGGCACCTGGATGGCTTAATGGTTGAGTATCTGCCTTTGGCTCAGGTCGTGATCCTGGGGTCCTGGGATTGAGTCTCACATCAGGCTCCCCACAGGGAGCCTGCTTCTCCCTCTGCCTGTGTCTCTGCCTCTCTCTGTGTGTCTCTCATGAATAAATAAATAAAATATTTTTTTAAAAAAAGGAATGCGAAGATCTGATGCAATTTCATCTCGAGTTATTGCATTTTAATTCTTAGTCCTGAATGTTGCAGGTGACCTTATCTTAAACTGAGATATAGCTCAGGAGTTTAAGTGGGTTGCCCAAGGCCATGTATTTTTTTTTTTTTATTGGTGTTTAATTTACCAACATACAGAAAAACACCCAGTGCTCATCCCGTCAAGTGTCCACCTCAAGGCCATGTATTGATTTGATCATAGAACCTGGTCTAGACATCAGATTTCTTGATTTCCAGGCCACCCTTCAATTCTGCCATTGTTTCTGTGTTGCTGCTTCTCTGCTCGTCTCCCTCCTCTCCTGAAGAGTAGGATCAAGGATGTCAAAGATTGGATGGTCTTGGGTGCTGGGCATTTTGCAGACGTGTGCAAGAATATTCAACCTTACCAGTCATCTAAAACAACAGCAGCAGCAACAGTAAAAATAACTCCAAATAAACAAGGCAAAGTGAAACCTAAGGAGTTCTACTTTCTCATCTATTAGCATGGATGCAGTATTACAGCACAAGGGAGTCAGAGCCTAAAGGAAGTGGCATAGGTGCAAGGGTGTTAGTATAACACAGCTGAATGGCATTTCTCTTAGCTGCCATTTTGAAGAATGTTGCCTTTTGGGCTGACTCCCAAGCTCCATTTGGCTTGCACTTTGGAATTTTCAGTGGATAAAAAAAAATGATTTTCCATTACTCCCAGCTGGCCTGCAAGGTTTAATAGACAACTATTTGAAAGAGAATAGAAGCAGCATTGATTTGCTTCGTGAACTTGGGAAATATGCCTTGTTTCTTCATGTACTTGGTTTCTTCCTATAGTAAATGGAAGATGAGGGTGATGAAGGTAGTTAATGTTTATGGAGCCCTTCCAACTTGCCAGGTACTATTCTTAAGCCCTTTCATGCATATTATATTATTAAAATTCAATACACCTCCTTAAGGTAAATGTCGTTATTCCCATTTTTAAATTGAGGAAGCTGAGGCAAAGAGAAGTTAAGATACTGGTTTCTATAGCTAATAAATAGTGCCTGGTATGAATCAAGGTATGTTGTTTGTGGAAAATACACACCAGATTTCAAAGAATTCATATGACACAAAGAATATAAAGCATTTCAGTAATTTCTAAAGTCTTTTTTCCCCTAAAGTCTTGATTACATGTTGAAGTGATAATGTTCTGGAAATATTGGATTAAATAAAATTTATTATTAAAATTAATTTCACCCTATCTGGGGCAACAGGGTGGCTCAGTGGTTGAATGTCTGCCTTTGGCTCAGGTAGTGATCCCGGGGTCCTGGGATCCATTCTCACATCAGGCTCCCTGCAGGGGGCCTGCTTTTCCCTCTGCCTGTGTCTCTACTTCTCTCTCTGTGTCTCTCATGAATAAATAAATTAAAAATCTTCAAAAAAATTTCACCCTGTTTCTTTTCACTTTTCTTAACCTGGCTTCTGGGAAATTTACAATTATACATGTGGCTGGCATTTTTAGATTTCTTTTGGATGGCACTTGTTTTATCAAGCTAGCTCCTGGGGGTGGGTGATCTCTTACCCTTTTGTCATGTACATGAGACTAAAAGCCGAGGAAGGCTTAAAACTATTAATTTAAAAAAAAACTATTAAATTTTTAGGCTAAAGTTTGCTGCTGTAATCAGAAAGTCTCAGGCTGACCTCACGTCGATTCTCTAGTGCTTGCATCATTAAGGGGTGGGGAGGGAGGATGCTTTTAAACATATATATAAGTTCTTGAAGTTAAGTCTTACACATAACTATGTAAGACACTTAATAGTGTGGTTCAGATAAAGATCAGTGACTTGGACTTTGCCATCGAAGATCTTATAATCGAGTAAAAGAACATGTACACACATGATTCTTTATTAAATTATATGTAATGAGTGCTAGAAACAAAGCACTTGGAATCTTAAGTGAACAAGAGGTCACTTGCAGCTCTGGTGAGGAGGAGGGAAGGTTTGGGAAGGAGGTGATATTTGAGCTGGTTGGAGAAAGATGGATAGGAGTTTGATAGAGGTCCCCTCTGTATTCTAAGGGGCTTGCAGAAATAGGCGACAGGTCATTGAGCTGGTGTGTTTTTTTGCTTACAAAAGGGAAGCTCTGTGTGGTACAAGATAAAGATCTGATACGTTGAAATGGGTATTTTTAAGGACCCGCTTATGTTGTTATGCCTTGCTTAGCAGACTCCTTTCTCATACATATATACAAATTTCTAGTCATGAAACAGACTACTTATCTGAGTCTTTCTGATTTCTGATCTCCCGGGACAGCCAGGCAGCAAGTGTTGCTTAAGCACATAGCTCATGCCTATGCATATGTTTTTAGGTATGTATAGATAGATAGGCAGAAAAATTGTTTTTAAACTATGGTTATGGTGGGCCAACCTTGCAATTTAGATTTGACATGAATTTATGCTTCTAAATTGTCTGATATCTCAAGCAAATAATTGTAGCACGGGAAGAGTAAGTACAAGGGCAGAAAAATACCAGAAATGTTACTCTAACAAAAGATTCTCCACCTTGAAATGGAAGAATGGTGGAAAAAATACTTTCCTCACCCCCCACCACTACTACTGTGTTCATTTCTGTCCTTTCCTTCCACCTACCAATTGTTCATCAAACTGATTGGCTTAGTTTTGTGTGGAAGTCATTTGGCATTAAAGGACTTGGGGATATTACTTTCAAGATAAAATCCAGAAAGCAAAGAACTCCAGAGCCTTAGGTATGGGGACTGTTGACTCTGTACTTGTAGGGCCTTTGTCTTCTAGGTGAATTTTTTTTTGTTTTGTGCTAAGAGTTTTGTCCCTTTAATGTAGAAGATGCTTCGGTGACTCCTGCTTTCTGGAGAATATCATATAGTTCGTTGGGCTTTTCCTTTCATAGAATCCTAAAATGTTAAAGCTACAAAGGGATACTCTTGTAGAATGTTACTAAATCCCTAGAAATGATAATCCATTTCTTCTCTTTAAGAACATTAGGGATGCTTGGCTGGCTCAGTGGTTGAGCATCTGCCTTTGGCTCAGGGTGTGATCCCGGGGTCCCGGGATTCAGTCCCACATCAGGCTCCCTGCCTAGAGCCTGCTTCTCCCTCTGCCTATGCCTCTGCCTCTCTCTCTCTCTCTCTCTCTCTGTGTGTCTTTCATGAATAGATAAATAAAATTTTAAAAAATTGAAAAAGATAAAAAAGTTAATGTAATATGTTCTTCTTATAACCAGGAAGTGGAGTCAGGGGAGGGCAATTGTGAGCCTATGTTTATATTTTTGCTTCTGGCCTTGCAAATGTCAGGAACAGACTGGTTTCTCACAGTAATATTTATGATTTTAATTACATTTAAATCTTGACTCCATCTGGCATTTCCTTTGGGATATGAGGTCAAAAACTAACCCTCCCCCCCCCAAATATCACTCCTCTTGTTCTATAAATGGGAAAAGTGAGCCTTAAGTTGTAATTTATCCAGAATCACCGGGCTGGCTAGTGGCAGAGCTGTTTCTTATGACTGACAGACTGGTACTCATTCTTTTGCAACAGATAGATTTGGACTTTGGGGTCTGGTACTAACTGGCCTTTCACATGGTATATAAAACAGGTCTCTGATAGTTATTTATTATTATTATTAGGTCTCTGATAATTAGGTAAGAGAATCCTACCTGCCTCTCTGTCCTTGCACACCACCCAGTTGGCTGCATTTTCTAGGTTCTGCCTCTGAGGTCAGATCTCATCCTCGTGCTGTAGGCTGGCTGTTGCCCATGTTTTGTTTTTGTTTTTTAAAATATTTTATTTATTTATTAGAGACACGGAGAGAGAGAGAGAGAGAGAGAGAGAGAGAGAGGCAGAGACACAGGCAGAGGGAGAAGCTGACATGGGACTGGATCCTGGGTCTCCAGGATCACGCCCTGGGCTGAAGGCGGTGCTAAACTGCTAAGCCACTGGGGCTGCCCTGTTGCCCATGTTTATAAAACAGCCAAAACTCTCCTGCCTTTTGTAGCAAATTCTACGGCCTTTTTTTAAAAAAAGATTTTATTTATTTATTCACGAAAGACACACACACACACACACACAGAGGCAGAGACATAGGCAGAAGGAGAAGCAGGCTCCATGCAGGAAGCCTGATGTAGGACTTGATCCTGAGACTCCAGGATCATGCTCTGAGTCAAAGGCAGACACTCAATCGCTGAGCCACCTAGGCATCCCTGCATCTTTTTAAAAAAGATTTATTTATTTATTTTAGGGCTGGGGGAGAGGGAGAGAGAGAGAGAAAATCTCAAGCAGACTCTCCCCCCTGAGGGCACAACCCAACTCAGAGCTTGATCTCATGACCCATGAGCTATAATCCAAGCCCAAATCAAGAGTCAGACACTTAACGGACCGGGCCACCCAGGTGCCCCTGCAAGCTCCACTTCTTAAACTCCAGCTAGAACCCAGCAGATGGGAACACAAATATCTATAGAAACCCAACAAAGCACTTTTAGAAGACCAGTGCTCTAACCTCTGAGCTATAGAGCCTTCTCTTCGAAGCACTTTTATTTTACAGAATTGGCATATTTGTTTTAAGGCTTCTGACAAGCTGTTCAGACAGTACCCATCCCCGACTCCCTTGAGATGCCATAAGTGTGGCCATTGGTAAAAGTCTGAGACAGTTTGGCTGTTTCTGAAAACAGGTTGCTTATTGTGATGACCTTGGTTTATTTTCCTCTGTCCAATTTATTTCTCAGAAATTTATCTTGATTTGACTTAATATTTTATCTTCTGTCTCTACTTTTAACTATGTACTGCATACTCCAAAGACTATTAAACAGACTTTCAACATGGCAGGTTTGTTTCTTTTTTAAATCTTTAATGAAGGAATACCCTACTCTATTTCCCCAGAGGTAGAAATCTCAATTTATGTGGTCTGAGCAGAGAAAACTTGTTAATTAAAACTGTCAAAATGTAGTGAGCTTTGAGATTTTAATGTATGTTGCTGCAGTTGATGGAGGCAGGGGTTGTAACAGGAAATGCTTCAGAGGTGCCTTTGTGATTCAGTTAAGTTATGGTGACACTAATCTTCTGGTGAATTTTCAAACTGCAGATTTTGGTAAAGCCCAAACTGATCCACATGTGTAGGGAATTGTGCTACAGTCTCCCTGGTCTGTCTTAGCTTTTTGGGCATTAATGCTGTTGCTTTCACTTACAAACAGCCTATTTTCGAGCCTTACAGCTGATAATTTTGTTTGTTTTGTCTTAGTTGTTTTCAGTTTAGGGGCTGCAGAGAAAGAACAGGCTCATTTAGTAACCATGCACGTTGCATTCTGCTCCCCCCACTCTTAAATATAGAATAAAATCACCCAAATTGTACAACCATGGTGAAAATACTCTGCAAGAAAGCAAAGAAGAGCCGAAGTTTAGAGACTAACATAAACAGTCATTACAAGACTAGAAATATATGTGTAAGAAAGATTTTGACAGCAGTGTCCCTTATCTTCCTAGTAAACTATACATTCTGGAAAACGTTTCTTCTTTGTTTTCTTTTTGTTTTTGGACCAGAGCCATACCACTTCCAGGAGGTCATCACTTTGTGTTTCCAGTTCAATCTAGCCCTTCATCCAAGATTCCTAGAATCTTTTATTTGATCTAGTGCAGCCTAATCAGGCTAGCAGTCTACTCACCACTAACCATTTCTGTTACCTGATAAGTAGTGGTTCTGGAGTGGGGCTGCCGGAATTTGAATCCTAGCTCTGATCAACTAGCTGTGGTTGGCCTTGGGCAGATTATTCAACTCCTCTGTGCATTAGTTGTCTCGCCTGCAAACTGGGGATAATGGTACCCACCTTACAGAATTCTTGTGAAGATTAAGTCAGATAATAATTGTATAGTACTTATTAGGCCTTCTAGCACATTCTTGTTGCTGTAACCAGTATTGATATTCCATTGACATGAGGACTGAAATGTTTGAAAATCCCTCTTTATTTTGAGCTGAAATCTCTTGATAATCTCTAACCATTGTGCCGCACAGGAAAACATCTAACCCTTCGTCTACTTGCCAGCTTTCAGATATTTGGACAGGGATATTGTATCAGTTTGAGAGAATATTACCTACTTTTTTTTTTTTTTTTTTTTTTTTTTTTTTTGGCTAAAGAGCCTTTTCAGATGAAGTCCCATTAAACCTGTTGAATATTTTAAAAACAGCATTCGTGGGGTGCCTGGGTGGCTCAGTTGGTTAAGCATCTGCCCTTGGCTCAGGTCATCATCCTAGAGTCCTGGGATTAAGCCCCATGTTGGTTGGGCTCCCTGCTCAGCAGGAAGTCTGCTTCTCCTTCTCCCTCTGCCTGCTGTTCCCCCTGCTTGTTCTCGCTCTTTCTGTCAAATAAATAAAATCTTAAAAAAAAAAAATAAAAACAGCATTCACGTATTTTTCCACCAGATAATTTCTGAATCCTCTTCTTTGTACCAGACACTGTGCTGTGTGCTGGGGAGTACAATGGTGGGTTGTACCTTTGTCCCTCTTACATTTCAATCCCGAGTCCAGCCTGTTGACACTTGTGGATTCTAGTTCTCTTTGAAAACAGATTAACTGGGTCTCTGTGTTTTCCATCACTCTTAACCTTGGTGAACATGTTTTCTCTGTCGTCTTTAACTTGTTGGGCTAAAAATGGTTATATGAGTAGTACCAAGTACAGAGCCCCAAGATAAGCATCTAGATCTCCTTTTGTGAGGTTAACATTGATCCATTAATCAATGTCCTTTAAAATTGTTTCTTGTTTTGGGTTGCTTGGGTGGCTCAGTGGTTGAGCATCTGCCTTTGGCCCAGGGCATGATCCCGCGGTCCTGGGATCGAGTCCCACAAAGGGCTCCCTGCATGGAGCCTGCTCCTCCCTCTGCCTATGTCTCTGTCTCTCTCTGTGTGTCTCTCATGAATAAATAAATAAAATCTTAAAAAAAATAAAATAGTTTCTTATTGTGAAATAGTCACAGATTCAGAGGATGTTTCAAAGGGATATACCGAGAAGTCCCACTCACCCTTCCTCTAGCTTCTCCCAATATTAATTTGTGACACGGCTATAGGACAGTATCAAAACTGAGAAACTGACAGTGGTATAGTCCAAAGAACTTAGTTCAGATTGTGTGTGTGTATGTGCATGCGTGTGTTTAGCTCCATGGAGTTTTGTCACATATATGGATTTATGTAATCACCAGCACAATCAAGATACTTAATTTTACCATCACTACAAGACTCCCTTGTTCTCCCCCTTTACAGCCCCCTTTACAGCCCCATCTCTTCCCCTTCCCAATGCTTACTCCCTGACAATTGTTCTCTATCTCTATAATTGTTATTTCACAAATGTCACATAAATGGAATCATGCAACATATATCCTTTTGAGATTGGCTTTTTTTCACTCAGTGTAATTTTTTGAGGTTCATCCAAGTTGTTGCATTTATCAATGGTTCCTTTTTATCACTGAGTAGCATTCTATTAGCATTCCTTTTTGAGTAAGGTTATTCAGCCAGTCATAGATCAGTCTACCTTTGTCACAGTGCAGGATACATCTCACTGTCTCACATGAATGTATCCTATAGGGAGAAATGTCTTCAGTGACTTACTGAAACTCAAAAACACTTAGTTGGTGGCATTGCCTAGGTCTACCAGTCTTGCTACCTGATCATTGCTCATAACCATCAGTTTAATACTGTTTTTTCCCATTCATATCAGCAGTCTTTGATTTCTGAGCTGTTTTAGAAATGTTTGGCTTTTGAAAATTGGGCTGTTGTCAAACTATAGTCTTCCTTCAGTTTTGTAGTGAGCCATGATTTTTCAGAGAGTACTAGCAGTGGCTTCTCAATCAGGAATGTTGGTTGTCCCAGTACCACGGGATATCCTTGATGTGGGCCCACAGACCCAAACTCATTTTCAACTGCTTGCTCCTCTCACTATCTCAGCATCTGTTGGGCCCTGATGAACTATTTATTCATATTTATGCTACTGTTTCAATTTGAAAATTATCCTTATCATTTAAGTGAAATAGAAATAGGAACTGAGTCATCTCACTGGTGTTCTTGCTTGCTTACTTGCTCTCTCTCTTTCACCTGTTCACATATATCTTCTATTTAGAGTCAGTGAAGTTACCTTGAAAAATCCAAGCTTGCTATAGCTACATTAGTTCTTGTAGCCTGCCAGCCAGTTTCTTGTGTAGCTCCATTGTGTTCTTTAGTTATTTCTCCTTTTTGTCCTTCAAGGACATGGGGAATTGATGATACTATGAGAACCCCCCTCCCCCCAATCTTTTATTCTTAAACAGTCCACTGAAGGGCCACTGTGGTCTCATGTAAAAACTTTCACTCCCAGTATCTGGGGAACATCTTTGTACCTCTCACTTTTTTGTCCTTGGTCATTACTGAATAGCAATTAAGAGGACATGGCCATAAAGTTTCTTTCACTTCTACTTTTACCAATCAGTTCTTCTTTCTTAGTCAAACTCATACAGAGTTGTAGTTCCCCTTGTTGCCTCCTTGGCATCCTAAAGGATGAAATGTCCCTTTATAAGTTCAGCAATCTGTGTCCCTTTCATAGGCATATTGGCTCCTGGCTGACACTACCTTGTAATATCTATTGTCCCCCCTACAACTTCTGTTCTTTGGTCAAGAAATGTCCATGTATTCTCAACCATTTTTCTGGCTCTCTTTGTCTTGATGGCACTATTTTCTTCACTGCCCTCTTACATGGAAGCTGCTCATTCTTGTAATTTCTCAATCCCAAAGCTAGCTTCTGGTGCGAGGATATTGTTCAACAACTTTCCTTTTTCCTTATTCTTTAATATACATGCCATTGGGTATTACTGATTCTCTTCATTGGCATAGGCCAATCTTTGGGTTACCTACTCATATTCTTTGGGGCCTCTGGTGCTCAGGTTAGTATTCTATGCTATCCTGACTCCTGACATCATCTTAGACCGTGTCAGTGGCCACACAGATGCATCCTCAAATGCTCCAGCATAGCACTTCCTTGAACTGGAACTGGAAGTGTTCTACTTCTGATATTTCAAACTCTGAAATTCAGCTTTTCGACTAAAATCTCTAGCCCTCCACATCTCCTATTCTCTTGCTCTCCCAGAACCTCTTGGGCATTATTGACATGTTATATTCCCTTTTCTTTTCTTCCTTGACTTTCGGTCCTGTCTTGCCTCTGCAGTCTTCCTGACCCCATCAACCACTTCCCACCCACATTCAGCGCTGTCTGCCATTTGATATTAATCCCTACCAGTATTGTCTGTTCCCTTACATCCCTCTTGTTTCCCTGCACCTGCCCTGCCAATCCCTAAACCGAGATGGACTTTAGCATCTGTTGGCTTCTGCCCTGTTCCCAGGCTGCCATGTAGTACTCGGGAAAATCATCTCACCATGCTGATTATATCCATGACCAAACTGTGATTTCTGACCACAGCTGGCTCCTCAACGGCTGCCCACGAATCCTTTTTTATACATTCCTAGTTGGTTCCTTTTCTAATTTCCCACAGCATCTGTTCCATTTTCTTATTATACCCTTTTGGTGCCCCCAATTTAGCCTCCCCCCCACCTCCAACCCCCCTCAGCACATCATTTAGTTACACACTTCCCTGAAAAAGATAGAGTCCATTCCTTGCAAACTCTTCTCTTTGCCTTGAAACATTTATTTCCATGGCTACTTTTATCTTTATTCTTTTTGTATCATTTTTTTTCCAAGGCTAACCTGACTTTTTGCATATCCCCAGATGCCTCCTTATAGATATTCTGTTTCATAAATCTCTCCTCTCTCTCTTTGTATCTTTAGTATTTTTTCTCAAAGAGCTCTTTTTCTTCTGTCTATACACATACCCAAGAATCCCTCTTCTACCTATTTCCCAAGCATTCTTTTAACCTGCCATCCCCATAGACTAATGGGATATCTTTTTCCTTCATCTTATCTGAAAATTTCTGGAAAGACCCATCTATGCATCCATCTTTCTGTCATCAACTCATAGAATCTGCCTTGTGTGCCCTTCTCTCTACTAAAGACTGACCTTTCACAGGTCAGCAGTGACTTCAAAATTCAGATTGGGTGGATTGGATGTCCTGAGATACAGAAAACAGAGGAGGGAAGGAGTGAGTGAGTGAGTGTGTGTGTGTGTGTGTGTGTGTGTGTGTGTACATATGTATACATACACAGAGTTGCCCATGCTTGTTGAGAGGGGAAAAGAAGTATTAGGGAGAGGGATAGAATTCAATACTGTACCTTTCTTCTGTTCCAGGGAAGTTCATCGCATAATCTAATAACATTACTTCTTTCTCCTTGCTTTTATTCTCAACCAACTATTAGGCAACATGTTTTCACCATTTGGTTTGTTGAAGTCTAGAAGTACCACCATTTTACTATAAGTGATGATAATGATGATCTTATCTACCTTTTGGGTGCTCACTGTGTACCACATATTGTGATAGATATTTAAATGCATTATAACCTTTAATCTTCATAATAGCTTAGTGAAATAAGTATTCTAATACCCATTTTATAGATGGGCCAATGAAAGTTCAGAAAGAGTAAATGTCTTAACCAGGATCACATGACAAGTAAGAGGCAGCACAGGGAGTTGAGCCCTGGTCAGCCTGGCTTCAAATTTCTCTTTTACTATACTCTACTGCCTTCTATGATCTAGTGCCAGATGCTATATCACTAGCTCTTGATGATAACTGTGAGATCATATTTGCTTTCCGGTGTTTCAAGTACCTGGTGACTTTGTTACTGCTCCTCTGTTAAATTGGTGTGTGGATTTCTTCAGCCCTGGGTGTGATTTCTGGCTGTTTTGTCCAGCCTTTCTCTGGAAGAATAGTAGGTATCTCTCCCACTATGGTTTTTCTTTCTATGTCACATTTTTATTGGTGGTATTTTTGCCCTTCCCTTAACATTTTCCTTTGAGTCCCTATTCATCATGTTAATGAATCTCTCAAAGGATAATTTCTTCTTGGTCTGTGGAAAATCTATCTCTTGCCAGAAGTCCATCATTCTGAGATCCTAAGTAATTGTCCAGAAAAACCACATCCTGTTCTTAGACATCATCTCCCATACACTCAACTCCCATATCTTCCCTTCTAGTCAAAGGCTATGACCTTCAACGGGAAGAAGGTGTGAACAGCTTCCACAGTGCCCATGAGGTATTCGGTTTTCTACCTAAGCTTTTGGAGTCAGTAGATACAGTCCAGGTTCTTCTTGGGTGTAGAATTTGTTCCAAAGCTAACAATTTGCAAGAAGAAAAATAAGCTGGAAGATGGGTAAGTGTTCATGTCCATCTCTGTGAAAAAGTCAAAAATGTTTAGGATGGGATAATCAGCTGGGACTGGGAAGAAGGAAAAAAGGCAACCGCAATGTCACTTGGGCTGGAAGGACAGACACAGATGAAGACAACTGCAGACTTAACAGGAAACACTGTTTCTCCCAAAGTCATGCAGCAGCCATGAAAAGCCACAAAGTCACCCTCATTCAGTGAATACTGCTTTCTTGTCGAAGATGCCCCAGACCCACTGGGCTGTGTCCCTCTGATACCAGAGATTCCCAATTTCTGAGCTGCGCATGCCTCAGAACAACACCCCATGAATCCCCAGTTTATCCCAGCTTCTCATCTTGTGTCAGAAATAATAACCACTCCGGAACTGACCCCAGCTTTCCTTATCATCTTCTTCGGAATCGCTCAGCAGGAACCCAACAGCAACTTACTTCCTCCCTGCTGGTTCTCTCCTCTCATGGTTCCTCTGGACTCCCCTCCCTTATGAGGAGTAAATAAATGCGACTTTGCCAGACTACAGACTTGTCCTTGGTGGTCTCTGGCAGATTAGGCTTTGAATGTCATTCTCACCTAGAGAGAGCTTCCCTGAAATGGAAATTTGGTCTCTTTAATTAAAGTTCAGGCATAGCCACTTCCATATTTCCTACCCTTGAGAATGAAGCTCCCTCCCCTTGGGCTCAGGCCAGGTAATGCGCTGGTCACACATTGATATGATGCCATTGTAGCCTGGAGGCAATAGCATGAGCTGAAACCATCAGCATCAGAACGATATTAGGGGCTTGATGTACTCATGTCAGTACTATACATGGTGGTAAAAGGGATGCAGACTTAACGAGCAGCCAGACAGTGATCCCGGAAGGAGGTGAGCAGACACAGAAGTGAGGGACATTCATTGGTTTAAAAAATATTTTTAAGGAAGTGTTTGAGTTGGGGTGGGTTAGAGGGACCAGAGCAAGTGTTTCTGGGTAGAATATAATTACTTGCGTGAAAGGATGGAAGGCAGAATGAGCGAGTCATGTTGGAACAATAATCCCTCTCTTGAGATTGGAGAAACAAGGAACAAGAAAGCTTGCATTTGTTGATCTTTGTTCTCAGTGAAGTGTATGATTTGAGGGCAGGGGAGAGGCTGCTTGCAACAGATGGCCATCATAGTAACATAAAACTAGTCTAGAATGGAGGAACAGAAATGTCTAGCATTACCCAGGACAGAGTGGTACCCACTTGGCTGCTTCCTTTGAAGGCACTTTTCTTGTTACCTATGGGGAAGATGCTTTCACTTTATGCTCACCTGGACCCCTCAGAGCAAGGAGATACTACTTCCTGCTTGATTCTGGCCTTAACATTAAGAAAAAAAGGAATACAATTTCCCTCCCTAGAAGGGATCTCAGGACAAAATATTACAAACCAGGTCAGTATTGCCTTGAAAAGAGATGACAGGTGAGTTCTGTCAGTTACCCTGAAGACCTGTGCTGTTTCCCAGTGGGGCCATTTAGAATAAAGCCCACATTTTTCCTGTTTGTGGACCATCAAATCTTGACTTTTTTCTAAAGATTTTTATTTTTTAACGTAATCTCTACACCCAACATGGGGCTTGAACTGCCCCCACAATCAAGAGTTGCATGCTCCACTGACTGAGACAGCAGGGTGACCCAAGTCTTGTCTTTTTTACTAATTATCATCAAAAAGTGCTAAGGAATGCCTGCATGGCATCATCATTTTGGCTGAAGCTTTAATTGTGATGCTTTTGCAGTAAACTAGCACTTTTTTTTTTTTTTTATCTTGGGCAACTTCATTGAAGTTAGCTAACTGGTTAGGTGGTAACTCCACCTCTTTTGAGTCTTTTATTTCCTATTTAGATGTGATGCATGTTGCATTTTTAACTCTGACTTTAAAAATGATACTATTAAGTATGGTAAGTTTGCTGTGGTCTGGAAGAATATTTCAGTAACCATTTATCGAGCACCAACCATGTGCCAGAAACTGTCAAATTATGTTTTGAATAATTGAGCTACTCTTGTTCAAATCAAAGTGGCTAACTACTTACACAAAGTATATTCTTTAGAAAGAGCTGTCACAGAAGTGTTTGAGAGATTGCACCTTGAAAAGAAACTTCATTAATCTCATCTAATTGTTAAGTAAAATCAGTGTATTTTAGCCAGAAGTGTAGCTTGAAATAGACTTTCCAGTTATAACTTTAATGAACAAGAAGCAATTTAGTGCCAGGCTCTGTTCTAAGCATTTTACAAATATTAACTCCTTAATCCTTACAACAGCCCTATGGGGCAGATACTATTTTCACTCCCATATAGTAGATGAAGAAACTGAGTCCTGTAGAGGTTTAGTACCTTGCCCAAAGTTAACAAAGCTATTAAGTTGTGATGTTGGGATTTGAATACTGGCAGCCTGTCTCCACAGTCTATCCTACGTGTACTGAGCTGCAAATAGGATCTTTCTGAGGGACCTGTAAGGTTAATTAGTTCAAGTGGGTTTGTCATGCCCCCTGAAATCCTGCGTATACAATCAATGTGTTTATCAAACTCCTTTATCCCTGTATAAAGATCTTTCTACCCAATTCTAATCCAGATTATGACACATTCTGAATTAAGGCTATTTCTTTTTAAACTTTGTGGGTTTTTTTTTTTTTGCTATGTTTTTGAGTACTTATCTTGCCAGATACTTGTCTCTAGGTCTTTCAGCCATCATGCTGTTCAGTTTCACAAGCCCTCCTGTCCACTGCTCCAACAGCAGATTCCTACACACCCCATGTGGGATGAATGACTATCCTGCCTCAGTCTCTTGGTGACCCACTCTCCAAAGTTCAGGGAAAAAACCTTTCTCAAAGTATATCAGTATGCACAATGACTAAAAATTGTATCACATACAACAAAATGTGTGCTCTTGGGCACCCAGCAGCAGAATTGGAATAAATCAGTCAACAGTCATGTGTTGCTCCTTCCACTTGGAAGTTGAACACCTGAAATCATGTTCCTCCTCAGCTTAAAACCGGGAGCACCGAAGTAGCAAAGGGGTTGAAGGATCTGCTTAGGCCTCGTCTAAGGATTTATGGGATTCTGTTTGGCCTTGAGAACATGTGATTTTTATGTATTCGTTATGAGCTTTGTTGAGATACAGTGACATACAATAAACTGCCCATATTTGGGACGCCTGGGTGGCTCAGTGGTTGAACGGCTGCCTTTGGCTCAGAGCGTGATCCCAAGGCCCAGGGATTGAGTCCTACATTGGGCTCCCTGCAGGGAGCCTGCTTATCCCTCTGTCCGTCTCTGCCTTTCTCTGTGTGTCATGAATAAATAGATAAAATTAAAAAAAATAAACTGCCCATATTTAAAATGTACGTGATCAATTTTAAAATATGTATATACCTGTGAAACCATCACCATAATCAAGATAAACTCTCCATTACTTCCAAAAGTTTCTTCCCAGTCTTGTCTTTTTTTCTTAAAAAGATTTTATTTATGAGAGAGAGAGAGAGAGAGAGAGAGAGAGAGAGAGAGAACATGTACAAGCAGGGGCAGCAGCAGAGGGAGAGGGAGAAGCTGGCTCCCTCCGGAGCAGGAAACCCAATGTGGGGCTTGATCCCAGGACCCTAGGATCATGAGCTGAGCTGAAGGCAGACACCTAACTGACTGAGACCCCCAGTCGCCCCTTCTCAGTCTTTCCTTAATTCCTCCTTTCTGTCCTTCTCAGCCAGCCCCGCAGCCAATTGGCTTTCTAGCACTACATGATAAAAATGTTAATTTGCATTTCTTAGAGTTTGATGTAAATGGAATCATACAGTATGTAGGCACTGTTGTTTGGCTCCTTTTGTCTAGCATATTTATTATGGGAGTTGTGATGGGAGTCATCCATGTTGTATGTACCAGTGCATGGAGTTTTCTTGTTCTGGAGTATGGATATACCACAATTTATCTATTCCCCTGTTGATGGACATTGGGTTGGAGTGGGTTTTGGTTTTTAGCTACTATGAGTAATGCTACTACAAACATTCGTGAGCAGATCTTTTAATGGACGTATATTTTCTTTCTCTTGGGTAAATAACTAAGACAGGAATGAGTACATCATACAATAAGCATATGTTTAACTTCTTTAAGAAACTGCCACCCTGTTATCCAAAGTGGTTGCTGGATATGTGGTGGGAATGTAAAATGGTAGAGTCAAGGACTTTCAGTTGCTCCATATCCATACCAATACTTGATGTGGCCAGTGCACTTAATTTTTGCCATTCTAGTAGGTGTATAGTGGTATTTCATTGTAGCATTAGTCTGTCTTTTACTTTTGTCATATTTGAAGCATTTTTTTAATAGCATATAGTACATAGGTTCTTGCTTTTTAAAACCAGTCTGTATTTCTGCCTTTATTTGGTTTGTTTAGACTCTTTACATTCCAAATATAACTCTTCATATAACTCACCTATTTAAACTATATGGTTTAATGGTTTTTATTACGTTCAGAGTTGTGCAGCCATCACCACAATCTTCTTTTCGAATATTTTTATCACCCTGAAAGCAACCCCGTATCAATTAGCAATCAATCTCACTCCCCTTTCCCCCACACCAGCCGTAAGCCAACCCTAATCTACTTCTTGTCCCTGTATAATCACCTATTCTGGAGATTTCCTTGAAATGGATTCATACAATATGTGGTCTTTTGTGACTGGCTTCTTTCACTTTGCATAATGTTTTCAGGGTTAATCCATCTTGTAGCATGTGTCAATAATCATTCATTTTTGTGGCTGAAAAATATTCCATTGTGTAGATATGCCACATTTTGACAATCAGTTGATGGACTTTGGTATTGTTTCTACTTTTGGGATATTATGAATAATGCCACTATGAACATTTACATGTAAATATTTGGGTAGCTATATGTTTTCATTTCTCTTGGCTGTATACTGAGGAATGGAATTGCTGGGGCATATTGTAACTGTTTACTCTTTTGCAAAACTGCCAAATTTTTTTTCCTAAAGCAGCTGCATCATTTTCCATTTCCAGCAGCAATGACTGAGGGTTCCAATTTTAATGCATCCTTGCCAGCACTTGTTATTGTCTGTCATGGGATATTCTTTCCGTTGATTTAGCTCTTGTTTAATTTCTTCTAAAAATGTTTTGGAGTTTTCAGAGTACTGATTTTATACTTCTTTTATTACATTTATTCCCGAGTATTTTATTATTTTTGATGGCATTATAAATGTATTTTTTTTCTAAATTCCATTTCAGCTTGTTATTGCTATTGTGTGAAAATGCTATTGATTTTTATATGTTAACCTTGTGTTCTGCAGCCTTACTGAACTCATTTATTAGTTCTAGTAATGTTTTGGTGAATTCCTTAGGATTTTCTGTATACATGATCATGTCCCCTGTATTTACACATAGTTTTACCACTTACTTTCCAATCTAGATACCTTTTATTTATTTTTCCAGCCTAATATCCCTGGCTAGAATTTCTAATACAGTATTGAATAGAAGTGGTAAGAGTGTACATCTTTTTCCTGATTTTAGGGAGAAAGCATTCGGTCTTCACCATTAATTATGTTAACTCTGGGTTTTTTGTAGTTTATCTTTAATCATGTTGAGGAAGTTCTATCCCTTATTGATGGTTTTATCAGAAAAGACTCCAAATAGCCAAAGCAGTCTTGAAAAAGCAAAGCAAAGCTAGAGGTATCACTAATCCAGACTTCAAGCTATATTACAAAGCTGTAGTAATCAAAATAGTATGGTACTGGCACAAGAATAGACACACAGATCAATGAAACAGAAGACTCGAGAAATGAATCCACAACTATATGGTCAAATAATTTTTGGCAAAGCAGGATAGAAATGCCTGATGGGGAAAAGTCTCTTCAATAAATGGTGTTTGGAAAACTGGACAACAACATGCAAAAGAAAGAAACAGGACCACTTTATTACACCATACACAAAAACAAGTTCAAGATAGATGAAAGACCTAAATGTGAGACAGGAAACTATAAAAATCCTAGAAGAGAGTACAGGCAATAACCTCTTTGACATCATAGATATGTCTCTTGAGGCAAGGGAAACAAAAGCAAAAAGAAATTATTGGGACTTCATCAAAATAAAAAGGATCTGCATAGCGAAGGAGACAATGAAACTAAAAGGCAACCTACTGAGTGGGAAAAGATATTTTCAAATGACATACTTAATAAAGGGTTAGTATCCAAAATATATAAAAAATGTCTAAAACCCAACACCCCAAAACCAAATAATCCAATTAAAAATGGGCAGAAGAGGGCAGCCTGGGTGGCTTGGCGGTTTAGCGTCACCTTTGGTCCAGGGTGTGATCCTGGAGACCCGGGATTGAGTCCCACGTCGGGCTCCCTGCGTGGAGCCTGCTTCTCCCTCTGCCTGTGTCTCTGCCTCTCTCTGTCTCTCATGAATAAATAAATACAAATAAAAAAATCTTTTAAAAAATGGGCAGAACATATGAACAGTGATTTCTCCAGAGAAGACCTTCAGATGGCCAACAGACACATGAAAAGATGCTCACTCATCATCAGGGAAATAGAAATCAAAACCACAATGCAGTATCACCTCACACCTGACAGAATGCCTAAAATCAACACAAGAAACAACAGGTATTGGTGAGGATATGGAGAAAAAGAGACCCTCTTACACTGTTGTGGGAATGCAAACTGGTGCAGCCATTGTGGAAAACAGTGTGGAGGTTCCTCAAAAAGTCAATGAAAGACAAGTACCATATGATTTCACTCATATGTGGAATTTAAGAAACGAAAGAAGCAAAGTGAAAGAGAGAGAATGAGAGAAAATGACAGACCAAAAAACAGACTCATAACTATTGAGAACAAACTGATGGTTACCAGGGGAAGGTCAGTAGGGAGATGGGTGAAATAGGTGATGGGGATTAAGGAGTGCACTCATTGTGATGAGCACCAGGTGTTGTGTGGAAATGTTGAATCACTATATTGTACACCTGAAACTAATCTAACTCTGTCTCTTAACTAACTGGAATTGAAATTTAAAAAAAGGGACAGGGTGTGGCAGCCTCTGCCCTGGGAGTGAGCTGGGGTGAGGGTGATCAGGGCCTAGCATTCTTGGACTGCTGCACCTGAAGAAGAGTTTCTGCCCTACAAGTGGGAGCTGGGTAAGAGAGGGGAGACTTGGTCTTTTTGGCTCTGCCTGATGGGAATACAACTTCTGCAATGCCAAGCGGTGAGGGTGATGAGAAACACCAGCAACCTGCCCCTCCTGGGGTGAAACTGTAGCCCCAGAGTGGCAGTGGTGAGGGGCAGGTGCCCCCATCTTTTTGGCTATCCAGGGTAGAGCCTCTGTAACACAGAGCTTGTGTAAGGATGGTAAGGAAAGCAAGCCTTTGCTCAATTGTCATCTACTCTCACTGTTCTTGCTCAGATTTAATAGTTTTTCTTCAATGTATGCTTCTCCATTTGCTGATTGCCCTTAGGACAATTTCCAGGCACTTTAAATGATTGCTTTTAAAAATAATTTTTACCAGTTAAATTGTTGCTTTGCTGGGGAGAGAGTGGGCCAAACTCTTTACTCTGCCATTCTATAGGTCTCAATGATTAGAACTTCTAATTTTAAAAAAAGGAAATAATTTCAAACTTACAGAAAATTTGCAAAAAAAATGTAAAAGTGCAAAGAACACCCTTTACCCAGATTCACCTATTGTTAACATTTTACTCCGTTTGCATGCTCTGGTGTGTATATGCATATGTATACTATATATTTTCTGAGCCACCTGAGGGTAAAGTACATACATCTTGGCCCTTTACCCTTTTCTTAGGATTAGAGATATTCTTTTACATAATCATAGCATAATTACCAATTTCAGTTAACACTGATTCTTTAACCTGCCATAGGAATTCTAATCTTCTCTATTTTTATCTCATGGTTTCTCCCTCTGTTTTTTGTAGTTTATCTTTAATCATGTTGAGGAAGTTCTATCCCTTATTGATGGTTTTATCAGAAAAGACTCCAAATAGCCAAAGCAGTCTTGAAAAAGCAAAGCAAAGCTAGAGGTATCACTAATCCAGACTTCAAGCTATATTACAAAGCTGTAGTAATCAAAATAGTATGGTACTGGCACAAGAATAGACACACAGATCAATGAAACAGAAGACTCTTTCTCTCAAATAAATGAATAAAATCTTTAAAAATACATATAAATCTCATTCTGTTAGCTCATCCATTTAAAATGTAGGATTTGATGGTTTTAAGTATATCCACACTAATTTCAAAACATTTGTGTCCTACCAAAAGCAACTCTGTGTCCATTAGCAGTTACTGCTCATTCTCCCCAGCACCCCCCCCCCAGGTTCTCCAGCCCAGGCAACCACTAATCTTTCCATCTCTATAGAGTTGCCTCTTCTCGACATCTCATATAAATGGAATCACACAATATGCAATCTTTTGTATCTGGCTTCTTTCACTCAGCATAATGTTTTCAAGGTTCATCCATGTCATAGTATGTAACAGAACCTCACTCATTTTGATTGCCTGATAATATTCCATTGTGTGGATCGACCACATTTTGTTTACCCATTCACCAGTTGATGGACATTAGTATGGTTCCACTTTTTTGCTATTATGAATAATGCTGCTATGAACATTTGTGTACAAGTGTTTTGGTGGACATGTTTTCATTTCTCTTGGCTATGACTGTGTTCCTTGATTAGCGTAAGTGGTATGTTTTCAACTCTGAGAGGAAAAAAAAGAGGAAAGAGAATGTGGCTTTTGTGGGGAATACAATTTTTATTTCCTTTTTGGCTTTCCATGTTTTCCCTCTCACTTAGCCCTATTCTCTAGACCTTCCTATTTAACTCGCTCTTTCCCCATCTTCCTGCCTGCTTCTTACTCCTGCCAGGGATGCTGCAAGGTGAAAGGACACATTTATGTAGTGATGTTGAAGTACTAAATCCTTCACTACATTATACCTCTGAAACTAGTAATACATTTTATGTTAATTAAATTGAATTTAAATAAAATTTAAAAGCAGTTATTTTGCATAGAGTTTTCCTTTCTATTTTTTATTTATTTTCTAAATATTTTACTTACTAGAGATAGAGCAAGAGAGCACGAGCTGGGGGGAGGGACAAAGGGAGAGGGAGAAGCAGACTCACTGCTGAGCAGTGAGCCTGTCATGGGGCTCCATCCCAGGACCCTGAGATAATGACCTGAGCCGAAAGTAGATCCTTAACCGACTGAGCCACCCAGGCCCCCCTTCCTTTTTCTAAATAAGCTTCATGATTAGATGTGTGTCAGGCACAGGGCAATGAGTCTTCAAGCACACTTTACAAGCCAGAGAAGTTTATGGTATTCTTAGTGTATAAATGAGGAGATCGAGTCTCAAAGAAGTGAAATGACGTGGCCAGAGTCAGACAGCAAATAAGTGTCAGTTAGCATTCTAAACCCTGGTACGTGTTTCTCCAAGTGTACTATAATTTCCACATAATACTTGCCCGAGTGATGTTTCCTAGAGTTACCTGAGATGTCTTCATAACTCTCCTTATTAGACTAAAATCAGTACCCAAAGTCCTATATCAGAACTACAGGGGGACTTTTTCAAAATGTGTGTCTAGACTGGCCCCAGAGAGGATCTATGGAGGAAGACCAAAAAAACAAAAAACCAAAAAACAAAAACAAAACAAAAAAACACACCCCACCCAGAAGAACCCCCTCCCTCCATTTCCTCCCTACTGCCTCTTTCCCAGAAGCCAGGGTGTACAAAGGCTGATTTTAGAGTGTGGAGCAGGTGGTGGGCAGGGCTGGGCCAGCCAGCAGCAAGCCAATTCAGCTGTGATGGTAACAGCTGCTCCTTTCCATTTGCCCATAGCTAGCTGATCTTAATCACCTGGAAGAGGGACAGGGCGCAAAAGGGTCTTTTGTGGCCATGGGCAACTGATGTCAAGCGTCCAGGGTCCATATTTTATCTCTGTTGCAAGCCAGTGGTGAAACTTGGGTTAAGCCGATCCCTTAAATTCCCAGGAGACAGAAGAGAGTAGCGGTTAAGTGTAGGGACTCTGTGCTCTGAGGAAGTGGGTTTAATCTCCAGTTTCAGTACTTGTACTAACTGTACAGCCAGGCTTGACTTTGTGGGCATGTGACATGTGCAGTCCCCCAGAGCCAAGCAGTCTCAAGGGCCTTGTACTTGGTTTAATTCTCTACTGTTGCTCTCCTAAAATTCTTAAGTTTTGAACAAGGGACTCTGTCTGCATTTTGTGCTGGGGCCCATCAGTTATGCAGCCTGCCCATGTTACCTTTGGGAAGTTACTTAACTGTTCTGAGTTAGTTTCCCCAACTGTTAAATGGGGCTCATACTGAGGTTTATGCAGAAGACACATGTGAAGCATTTACTTGTAGGTGCAGAGTATGTGACTGGTTGATGTTAGCCATCCTTAACATCCTTAACAAGGCACTGGGCCTCTGTTTCTTCATCTGTAAAATGAAAGTGCTAGATTAGAGCATGTCTGA
The DNA here is from genome assembly GCF_018345385.1 of Vulpes lagopus. Taxonomy (NCBI): domain Eukaryota; kingdom Metazoa; phylum Chordata; class Mammalia; order Carnivora; family Canidae; genus Vulpes; species Vulpes lagopus. Next base: position 42,869,762 of record NC_054848.1, read on the forward strand.
GATTTCCTCTGCAATATACAGGATCCCTGTAACATTCCCTAACCCAAAGGAAAGTACTTTGAAAAACATAGTGGCTGCTATTGAAATATAAGGGTTCATTTCCTTTCTTTATGGTCTGGATTAAAACAAACAAACGGGGGCACCTGGGTGGTGCATTTGGTTAAGCATCTGACTCTTGGTTTCGAGATCTCAGGATCATGAGATTGAGCTCTGCTTGGGGCTCTGCATTAAGCCCAGAGTCTGCTTAAGACTCTTTCCCTCTCCCTCTGCCTCTCCCCACCAATAAATATATAAAAATCTTTAAAAGCAAACAAACATGGTCACATTCATTTTCTCTGCTTGTAGCATCTACCTGAAGTCTTGAAATCTGCTTTGAAAAGTCTTACATAATGATTTTAACCTCTATTGAATCTATTTTAAATCTGTCTTTTCAGCTCTAAGATGAATAAGGCCTGAGGATCTGATGTGTAACATGGTTACTGTAGTTGATAACAGTGTATTATAAAATTGAAATTTGTTAAAAAAATTTAAAAAATTGAAATTTGTTGAGAGTAGAACTTAAATATTCTCACTTAAAAAAAGATAAATATGTGAGGTGATGGATGAATTCATGAACTAGAGGGTCAGAATCCTTTCACAATGTATACTTAAATCACAATGTATACTTTAAAGTTCTTACAATGTTATCTGTCAATTACATCTCAGTAAAGCTGAAAAAAATAAAAAAGTGTCCTTTATTTAGTGAATATGATATGTTAAGTGGGGAGGTTCGACCTGTAGACTCTCCTGAAAGGATAGACATTTTTTTCTTTTCCTTTTTTTTAAAATTTTTTATTTATTTATGATAGTCACACACACACACAGAGAGAGAGGCAGAGACGTAGGCAGAGGGAGAAGCAGGCTCCATGCACCAGCAGCCCGACGTGGGATTCGATCCCAGGTCTCCAGGATCATGCCCTGGGCCAAAGGCAGGCGCCAAACTGCTGCGCCACCCAGGGATCCCTAGACATTTTTTCAACCAATGTGCAAGATAAAGGTAGGAGCAAGATGTCTGTGGAAGCATGGGGGGAGAGGGGTGGTCCTGGAGGGTACAGGAAGATTAAAGGAGTGTTTGTCGTTCTGTTCTAAATGGGAGAAGTGGACCACATGCATCACTGGACATACAGATGTCCCATGGAGACAAAGCATAGGGCCCCACAAAGGCTAGGAAGAGGATCATTGAAATACAAGTTAGAGGGCCAACTTGGGAGAAATGGCGGTGGGCAGGGGGACTTCATCCTCTGAGACAAGCAAAAATAGGTTGAAGATACTATGATTTTTTTTATTGTATATTGAAATACCTTAAAAGAAAAGAGGGCAGTATCTTTTCTGTTGCCACAGAATAGCAACTATTTATACAACTCTGTAATCTCTTTGTGTCCTTGTCATTTTTGCCAAAAAAGACACATTTGTGTTCTCTGTTTTATTAAGATCTTAACTACTGCCCATCTCTCCTAAAACCACTCCACCATGGGCCACACATTTGCCATTTTTGATGGCTAGATTTTAGTCCCTCACAAATATACCAGAGTTTATTTAGCCATTGACCGATTTTTAAAATGGGAAGTAGATAGTTTATTTGAGAGAGTGAACTTAAACACAGTTTTCACATAATTGCTTATTTCTGTGTACTACAGGGGGTAGTTCTGAAGCTTTTCACCTGCCTTGAATCATTTCTATCCATTCCTCCGACTCAGTATAATTCAGCTTCAGCTTATCTACATTACTTGTTTGACAGTATCTTCATAATTAAAAAAAATTCTCACCATTATTAGGTAAACTTTCAGGTGGTTTTAAAATTTTATCTTCTTGCTTTACCTCTTCAGCTGTGCTTTCTCTACTTTTTTTTGTTCTATAATTCTTTTACATTGAAGCAACATTGCTTTTATAAACACTAATTAGTTACATTAAAGGTTTAGTACTATCTGACATCTGTTGGATTAAAGATATAAATATTCTTGTGATCATTGAGATACTGAATTAATTATATGCCTATATCTGTTGATTAAAGATATAAATATTCTTGTGATCATTGGGATACTGAATTAATTATATGCCTATATATGTCTCTTTTAGTTTTAGATTACAGAATTAAAATAACGTTTTTTATTGCTATAACTGACATGTGACATCTGTAAGCTTACGGTGTACAGCATGTTGATTTGATACATTTATATATTGCAATATGATTACCATTTTAGTGGTAGCCAACACCTCTATAATAAAATAACATTTAAAATCTAATGTCACTTTTAGGAATACCCAGCAATAAATTTAGCCAGTCCCTTAAAAGTTTTCTTTTTCGGGGATCCCTGGGTGGCTCAGCGATTTAGAGCCTACCCTCGGCCTAGGGCTTGATCCTGGAGTCCCAGGATCGAGTCCCACATCAGGCTCCCTGCATGGAGCCTGCTTTTCCCTCTGCCTGTGTCTCTGCCTCTCTCTCTCAGTGTCTCTTGTGAATAAATAAATAAAATCTTTTTTAAAAAGTTTTCTTTTTCTATGATACAGGATTTAATGAAGTGTACAAAATTATAAATAAGCTTGTGATTGGAAATTTTTTTAGATTTTATTTATTTGTTCATGAGAGACACACAGAGGCAGAGACACAGGCAGAGGGAGAAGCAGGCTCCCCGTGGGGAGCCCGATGTGGGACTTGATCCCAGGACCCTGGGATCGTGACCTGAGCCAAAGGCAGACACTCAACCACTAAGCCACCCAGGCGTCCCATGATTGGAAATATTTATCACCAAATTTCTGAAAGCATTTTCACTTCATGACAGAGGAGAAATGGAGAACTAGTTAGGAAAGATTGCCAAACAAATAGATTTAGGCATAAATGACTAAAAATAAACATGAAATTATTTAAAAAATTTCTGAAAGAAATGGAAATGTTCAAAACATGCACTAAAAGTCACAAAACTATTCTAGTGGCACATGGAAATGGCCAGTATATAAAATGGCAATGACGGAAAATATAGATTTTTCTCTTATTTGTTGCTTTAACTAATTCACCTGGAGCCAACAGAGTATTACATCCTTATAAACAGGTATCGTTTGCTGGGAGAATAAACTGTGTGTAGCGTTGAGTTTTGTTATAAACTTAATAGATATGCAGTGCTTTAGTTGTTGATGAAGCCAAACATTTTTCAGTATTTCTTTCTTGGTGGCATAATATTTTTTACCTTTCGGACATTTACCTGGAGGGAAGTAGTATTAACTATCAGGTTGTATCAGACTTTTATTATTTTCTATAAGTTCTTTTATTTATTTATTTATTTATAAAAGATTTTATTTATTCATGAGAAACACAGAGAAAGAGAGAGAGAGAGAGAGAAAGGAAGAGACACAGGCAGAGGCAGAAGCAGGCTCCATGCAGGGAGCCCGATGTGGGACTCAATCCTGGCTCCCCAGGATCACACCCTGGGCCGAAGGCGGCCCTAAACCACTGAACCACCCAGGCTGCCATATAAGTTCTTTTAACATCAAAATTGTGGATGATTTTTAATCTGTACTGATTTTTCTTTTTTTAATGTACAAAAAGCTGTATTTTTATTTAGTCATATTTATCACCCGTGGGTGATAATTAATTTCTGTCTGTCTCTTTTTTGGTCTTGGTAGTAATAAAATTCTCTTGCACATGGAGTGTAAATGCACCATTCCATTTTCCTATAGTTTTTCATAATTTTTTAAAAAGTTCAATTCCTTGACTCATTGGGAATGAATTTTAATTGTTTCCACAAAAGCATTTATTAAAAGGTCCTTTCCCCAGTGAGCATCTTTTCTCACACTTCTAAAGACATTGTGTGAATTCTTTCTCTGCCATCCATTCGCTCATGTGGTTAAGTTGCTTGAATCCTAGTCTAATTTCTTTTTTTTTTTTTTTTGATGTTGAAAGGCTGTTTTACTGTTTCTATGAGTTTTATTATTTTCATTATTACATCAAACTAGCAAAAACAATTTACAAATTAGCAAGCTTTGATCATAATTTTCACAATAAGAGAGACATTTTACACCATCAAATTTAGTGAAAGGAGCTAAGGAAAAGCAGTAGCATACATGATAATTCATAAATGAGAAAAAATATCCCTCTAGAAGAAGATCTAGATCACAGATCTCTGTGTTAAAGAAATTTAGCCCCAAAACACAAATAAACATTACTTTCTTATCTATAGCATATAGAAAAATAAGGAGGTTTGTTCTTCTTTCCCATTAGGATAGAAAAAGAGTAGAAGCTGGATACAGAGAACTTAGTTTCTCAGATTTTCTATCTTTATTTATTTTTTTTTTTATGGTTTATCTTTCTGTTTTCTTTTTTTTTTTTAATTAACTTTTATTGGTGTTCAATTTACCAACATACAGAAAAACACCCAGTGCTCATCCCGTCAAGTGTCCACCTCAGTGCCCGTCACCCATTCCCCTCCAACACCCGCCCTCCTCCCCTTCCACCACCCCTAGTTCGTTTCCCCGAGTTAGGAGTCTTTATGTTCTGTCTCCTTCCTGATATTTCCCAACATTTCTTTTCCCTTCCTTTATATTCCCTTTCACTATTATTCATATTCCCCAAATGAATGAGAACATACACTGTTTGTCCTTCTCCGATTGACTTATTTCACTCAGCATAATACCCTCCAGTTCCATCCACGTTGAAGCAAATGGTGGGTATTTGTCGTTTCAAATTGCTGAGGAATATTCCATTGTATACATAAACCACATCTTCTTTATCCATTCATCTTTCGATGGACACTGAGGCTCCTTCCACAGTTTGGCTATTGTGGCCATTGCTGATAGAAACATCGGGGTGCAGGTGTCCCGATGTTTCATTGCATCTGAATCTTTGGGGTAAATCCCCAACAGTGCAATTGCTGGGTCGTAGGGCAGGTCTATTTTTAACTCTTTGAGGAACCTCCACACAGTTTTCCAGAGTGGCTGCACCAGTTCACATTCCCACCAACAGTGTAAGAGGGTTCCCTTTTCTCCGCATCCTCTCCAACATTTGTTGTTTCCTGCCTTGTTAATTTTCCCCATTCTCACTGGTGTGAGGTGGTATCTCATTGTGGTTTTGATTTGTATTTCCCTGATGGCAAGTGATGCAGAGCATTTTCTCATGTGCTTGTTGGCCATGTCCATGTCTTCCTCTGTGAGATTTCTCTTCATGTCTTTTGCCCATTTCATGATTGGATTGTTTGTTTCTTTGGTGTTGAGTTTAATAAGTTCTTTATAGATTTTGGAAACTAGCCCTTTATCTGATATGTCATTTGCAAATATCTTCTCCCATTCTGTAGGTTGTCTTTTAGTTTTGTTGACTGTATCCTTTGCTGTGCAAAAGCTTCTTATCTTGATGAAGTCCCAATAGTTCATTTTTGCTTTTGTTTCTTTTGCCTTCGTGGATGTATCTTGCAAGAAGTTACTGTGGCCGAGTTCAAAAAGGGTGTTGCCTGTGTTCTCCTCTAGGATTTTGATGGAATCTTGTCTCACATTTAGATCTCTCATCCATTTTGAGTTTATCTTTGTGTATGGTGAAAGAGAGTGGTCCAGTTTCATTCTTCTGCATGTGGATGTCCAATTTTCCCAGCACCATTTATTGAAGAGACTGTCTTTCTTCCAATGGATAGTCTTTCCTCCTTTATCGAATATTAGATGACCGTACATTTCAGGGTCCACTTCTGGGTTCTCTATTCTGTTCCATTGATCTATGTGTCTGTTTTTGTGCCAGTACCACACTGTCTTGATGACCACAGCTTTGTAGTACAACCTGAAATCTGGCATTGTGATGCCCCCAGCTAAGGTTTTCTTTTTTAAAATTCCCCTGGCTATTCGGGGTCTTTTCTGATTCCACACAAATCTTAAAATAATTTGTTCTAACTCTCTGAAGAAAGTCCATGGTATTTTGATAGGGATTGCATTAAACGTATAAATTGCCCTGGGTAACATTGACATTTTTACAATATTAATTCTGCCAATCCATGAGCATGGAATATTTTTCCATCTCTTTGTGTCTTCCTCAATTTCTTTCAGAAGTGTTCTATAGTTTTTAGGGTATAGATCTTTTACCTCTTTGGTTAGGTTTATTCCTAGGTATCTTATGCTTTTGGGTGCAATTGTAAATGGGATTGACTCCTTAATTTCTCTTTCTTCAGTCTCATTGTTAGTGTATAGAAATGCCATTGATTTCTGGGCATTGATTTTGTATCCTGCCACGCTACCAAATTGCTGTATGAGTTCTAGCAATCTGGGGGTGGAGGCTTTTGGGTTTTCTATGTAGAGTATCATGTCATCGGCGAAGAGGGAGAGTTTGACTTCTTCTTTGCCGATTTGAATGCCTTTAATGTCTTTTTGTTGTCTGATTGCTGAGGCGAGGACTTCCAGAACGATGTTGAACAGCAGTGGTGAGAGTGGACATCCCTGTCTTGTTCCTGATCTTAGGGGAAAGGCTCCCAGTGCTTCCCCATTGAGAATGATATTTGCTGTGGGCTTTTCGTAGATGGCTGTTAAGATGTCGAGGAAAGTTCCCTCTATCCCAACACTCTGAAGGGTTTTGATCAGGAATGGATGCTGTATTTTGTCAAATGCTTTCTCTGCATCTAATGAGAGTATCATATGGTTCTTGGTTTTTCTCTTGCTGATATGATGAATCACATTGATGGTTTTACGAGTGTTGAACCAGCCTTGTGTCCCAGGGATAAATCCTACTTGGTCATGGTGAATAATTTTCTTAATGTGTTGTTGGATCCTATTGGCTAGTATCTTGTTGAGAATTTTTGCATCCATGTTCATCAGGGATATTGGTCTGTAATTCTCCTTTTTGGTGGGGTCTTTGTCTGGTTTTGGAATTAAGGTGATGCTGGCCTCATAGAACGAATTTGGAAGTACTCCATCTCTTTCTATCTTTCCAAACAGCTTTAGTAGAATAGGTATGATTTCTTCTTTAAACGTTTGATAGAATTCCCCTGGGAAGCCATCTGGCCCTGGACTCTTGTGTCTTGGGAGGTTTTTGATGACTGCTTCGATTTCCTCCCTGGTTATTGGCCTGTTCAGGTTTTCTATTTCTTCCTGCTCCAGTTTTGGTAGTTTGTGGCTTTCCAGGAATGCGTCCATTTCTTCTAGATTTCCTAATTTATTGGCGTACAGCTGTTCATAATATGTTTTTAAAATCGTTTGTATTTCCTTGGTGTTGGTAGTGATGTCCCCTTTCTCATTCATGATTTTATTAATTTGAGTCTTCTCTCTCTTCTTTTTAATAAGGTTGGCTAATGGTTTATCTATCTTATTAATTCTTTCAAAGAACCAACTCCTGGTTCTGTTGATCTGTTCCACAGTTCTTTTGGTCTCGATATCATTGAGTTCTGCTCGAATTTTAATTAACTCTCTTCTTCTGCTGGGGGTGGGGTCTATTTGTTGCTTTTTCTCTAGTTCCTTTATGTGTAAGGTGAGCTTTTGAATTTGAGTTCTTTCCAGTTTTTGAATGTATGCTTGTATTGCGATGTATTTCCCCCTCAGGACTGCTTTTGCTGCATCCCAAAGATTTTGAACGGTTGTATCTTCATTTTCATTAGTTTCCATGAATCTTTTTAATTCTTCCTTAATTTCCTGGTTGACCTTTTCATCTTTTAGCAGGATGGTCCTTAACCTCCACGTGTTTGTGGTCCTTTCATACTTCTTGTTGTGATTAAGTTCTAATTTCAAGGCATTATGGTCTGAGAATATACAGGGGACTATCCCGATCTTTTGGTATCGGTTCAGACCCGATTTGTGACCCAGTATGTGGTCTATTCTGGAGAAAGTTCCATGTGCACTTGAGAAGAATGTGTATTCAGTTGAGTTTGGATGTAAAGTTCTGTAGATATCTGTGAAATCCATCTGGTCCAGTGTATCATTTAAAGCTCTCGTTTCTTTGGACATGTTGTGCTTAGAAGACCTATCCAGGGTAGAAAGAGCTAGATTGAAGTCACCAAGTATAAGTGTATTATTATCAAGGTATTTCTTGAGTTTGGTTATTAATTGGTTTAAATATTTGGCAGCTCCCACATTCGGGGCATATATATTGAGGAGTGTTAAGTCCTCTTGTTGGATAGATCCTTTGAGTATGAGATAGTGTCCCTCTTCATCTCTCACTATAGTCTTCGGGGTAAATTTTAATTTATCTGATATAAGGATGGCAACCCCTGCTTTCTTTTGAGGACCATTTGAATGGTAAATGGTTCTCCAACCTTTTATTTTCAGGTTGTAGGTGTCCTTCTGTCTAAAATGAGTCTCTTGTAGACAGCAAATAGATGGGTCCTGCTTTTTGATCCAGTCTGAAACCCTGCGCCTTTTGATGGGGTCATTAAGCCCGTTCACATTCAGAGTTACTATTGATAGATATGAGTTTAGTGTCATCATATCTATTCAGTCCTTGTTTTTGTGGATTGTTCACTGAACTTCTTCTTAAAGGGGAATTTTAAGAGTCCCCCTTAAAATTTCTTGCAGAGCTGGTTTGGAGGTTACATATTCTTTCAGTTCCTGCCTGTCTTGGAAGCTCTTTATCTCTCCTTCCATTTTGAATGAAAGCCTTGCTGGGTAAAGTATTCTTGGTTGCATGTTCTTTTCATTTAGGACCCTGAATATATCCTGCCAGCCCTTTCTGGCCTGCCAGGTCTCCGTGGAGAGGTCTGCTGTTACCCTAATATTCCTCCCCATAAAAGTCAGGGACTTTTTTTCTCTTGCTGCTTTAAGGATCTTCTCCTTATCTTTGGAATTTGCAAGCTTCACTATTAAATGTCGAGGTGTCGAACGGTTTTTGTTGATTTTAGGGGGGGATCTCTCTATTTCCTGGATCTGAATGCCTGTTTCCCTTCCCAGATTCGGAAAATTTTCAGCTAGGATTTGTTCAAATACATATTCTGGCCCTCTGTCCCTTTCCGCGCCCTCAGGAACCCCAATTAAACGTAGGTTTTTCTTCCTCAGGCTATCATTTATTTCCCTTAATCTATCCTCATGGTCTTTTAATTGCCTGTCTCTTTTTTCCTCAGTTTCCCTCTTTGCCATCAACTTGTCTTCTATGTCACTCACTCGTTCTTCCACCTTGTCAAGCCTCGTCGTTAGGACTTCTAGCTTGGATTGCATCTCATTTAATTGATTTTTAATTTCTGCCTGATTGGATCTAAATTCTGCAGTCATGAAGTCTCTTGAGTCCTTTATGGTTCTTTCTAGAGCCACCAGTAGCTGTAAAATAGTGCTTCTGAATTGGCTTTCTGACATTGAATTGTAATCCATATTTTGTAACTCTGTGGGAGAGTGGGCTGTTTCTGATTCTTTTTTTTGAGGTGAGGTTTTCCTTCTAGTCATTTTGCTCAGTGCAGAGTGGCCAAAAACAAGTTGTATTGGGAAAAGGAGAAAAAGAGAGAGAAGGAAAGAAAAGAGAAAAAGAAAAAAGAGAAAGAAGAAAAAAATAGGGGAAAAAGAGAAGAAAAAGAAAGGAGAAAAAAGAAAAAAAAGGGGGGTTGGGGGAAGCAATCAGAAATCAAGAAGAAAGAGAGAAAAAAAAAAGCACAAAACAAAACAAAAAAAACAAAAACAAAAACAAAAAAAAACAAAAAACAAAAAAAAACCAGGGGGAGTATCTTCCGATTCTGTGTAGTTTAAGTCCCTTGACTTCCCCTGGAACTGGTCCGTCTAGCTGGTCTTCTGGGGGAGGGGCCTGCTGTGCTGATTCTCAGGTGTGAGCACTTGGGGGAGCTACTCCGCCCCTGCCTGGTGCAGGGCTCAGTGGGGGGTGTTCACCCCGTGAGGCCCCGGGAGGAAGCCACAGTGGCGGGGGCAGCTCTGGGACCCTGGAGTCAGCCCCCGCAGTAGCTCCGGGGCTCTCCGTCTGCAGGGCCTGGGGGCTCCGGGGCGGGGCCGCTGATCTGCTCAGCTCCAGGCAGGAGCGTCCTTGCTGTCCTGGGCCCTCCCGGCCTCTGCCTGTCCCGGGGGAGGCCGGATCCTGGGCTGTGTCCCGGCGCCCTGTGCTCCGGGGCCTGAGCTGTTGGATTCGCTCTCCCGGCGGTGCAGCCCCCTCCGCGGAGCCGCCGCCCTAACCCCCCCGAGCTGCTCCCGGAGCCGCGCCGCCCCCTCCGCGGAGCTTCTTCCTCCGCCCGAGCCCCCCCCCGAGCTGCTCCCGGAGCCGCGCAGCCCCCTCCGCGGAGCCGCCGCCCGAGCCCCTCCGAGCTGCTCCGGGTCCCGCTGAGCGCTGCAGCCCTTAGGGAGCTCGGCGCACTCTCCCCGGGGCGCAGTTCCTCTGTTACTGTCCCAGGGAGCCCGAGGGCATCCCCGCCCTCCTGGGTCCTGCTCCAACTCCCTGCGGGCCCCTTTCTGCCCGGGAAGGTTGGTGCAGCTCCTGCTCCTCCGGGACGGGGCTCTCCTGTCCTGGGGACACTCGCCCCGGCCTCAGCCCGGCTCCTCGCGGGGCCCCTCCCCCTCGGAGGCCTTTTGTGTCTTTATTTCTTTTTCCCCGTCTTCCTACCTTGATAGAAGCGCGAACTCTTCTCACTGTAGCGTTCCAGCTGGTCTCTCTTTAAATCTCAGGCCGAATTCGTAGGTTTTCAGGATGATTGGATGGTTTTCTAGGTAATTTGCTGAGGACCAGGTGACCTGGAGACCCTACTCTGCCGGCATCTTGCCCCCCTAGTCTAATTTCTGATTTCATGGTTAACTCATTCCTCTGTCTCTGAGCCTTATACACATCTTTCTGTACTTTTTAATCTGGAGCTTCAACCCTTATACTGCACCCTAACAAGAAAAGAACGATAAAACAGACCAAAAACTGGATCTTGAAGTTGGATTGGAAGCCACCATGGGTCTTTTATTTCATTTTTCCATGCTTTAGCCTTAGGGTTCTCAGGCTTGGCAGGTTTTTATTTTATTGATTTACTTGTTTTTTAAAAGAAGTTTTCAAGTGCAAAAGTCAAGTCTTTCAAGGTTCAGGGTTTAAATCACTGAATTCATTCCTTTCTATTACTAGCAGCCAGAGAGAAGCAGCTGTTGAACTCTTGAGAGACTAGCAAGAACACACAGACAAGAATGTATTTGGACTATAGTTAATTGTGTTCAAGCTAAATAAGAAGCTGAAACCAATATAATAAATCTTCTCAAGATTAAATTCACCAAACTCTCTGTGGCATCATTAAGGAAATTAGCCTAAGTCCTTGGATGCTCTTTGCCTCTCAGTGTGAGGGCTTTATGATTCTTCTGTTCTAACTGGAGCTAGTGGCCAAGCGTGAAGTGGGCTTCTTGGAGAATTATCCTGGCTTTAGTGGCAGTTCCTCTTCTCTTTGACTGACATTGTCGCTTATGTTCATTTCTTTCTTTCTCTTCCTCAGTTTTGGGTCTCCCAATTTTGAACTGTTTCTCAGAGTGGCATCCAAAATGAAACATTGAAAAAAAAACAAAATGAAACATTGTTTCATTAAAGAACAAAATAAATTGGAAGTTAATGAAGAAACATAAAATCCCTCTTTCAATGCCTTCAAGGGCCACGGGTAGCCTGAATGTAGAGGCGTCTCCTGCCCGGTGTTGCAAAATTTGTAAGTAAAATCTACTTTCAGGATCTCTTTTTATATTTTATATTCTAACAAATAGCATCGTCTTAAACGGGATGGGAGAACATTTTTTATATCAAGGGGCCAGTGACCCATTGAAATAATTCATTTAAGGCTCACAATTTTAAAAAAGCAACTTTTAAAAAGTAAGAAATATAACATGTTCCATTCATCTTGTTTTAAAATGAGGAAAAGGAACATGAATTCCCCTATTCAGTAAGGGCAGTAATTTACAAGAAGTACTTGGCATTTTATTTTATGTTATTGGCAGTTAAGAGAAACAGGAGGGGGAAAAAGGGGCACACTGAGCTACCTCTGCCTAAAGGTTAGTCCCCTCTAAAAAAAAAAATACAGGAATAGAAGTAGCTAGATAATGCCAAACTTTGCTCTTGAAAGCTTTGTGAAAGTTGCAGTGCAAGTTTGGAAAAACGATTTAAAAACACCAACTACTTGTATCTTTTTTTAAAAATTCTTGTCTCCTTTGTTTCTGTTTGCATGTTAGAGACAATCCTTTCATGTTGCTTTTATCAGTGGTTATGCAGTTTTCTTGTTTTTGTTGTTGAGAGATTACCAGCTGACTTTTCTGTACATTCATTTTCATGTATCAGGTAGCATGATTATAAACACTTATTTTAATGGCTGTGCTAAATAAGATAGTGGAAGCTCCTGAAGATCAGAGACTGCATGTTTTATTCACCTGGATATCCCTTGAAATGAACAATTAGTGAACGAGGGGAATAAATGCAGTATTAGAGTTTAATCACATCTCTGAGATATAAAAAAATACTGTGAATACAGCTAGGGCAAACATCTTTTGTAGAAAACACTTTTTTTAGATGGGAGGAAAGAAGAGAGGTCTAATTTGAGGAGTACCTGTTCCTGAACTGAGGTCCTGGCTCAGACAGTTGGTTTATTTATTTATTTTAAAGATTTTATTTATTTATTCATGAGAGACACACACACACAGAGAGAGAGAGAGAGAGAGAGGGAGGTAGAGACACAGGCAGAGGGAGAAGCAGGCTCCATGCAGGGAGCCCGACGTGGGACTGGATCCGAGTCTCCAGGATCACGCCCTGGGCTGAAGGCGGCGCTAAACTGCTAAACTGCTGAGCCACCCGGCTGCTGGGACATTTGGTTTATGTGGTAGTATAGTCAACAGGGTCTTGAGTGTCTTCGTTATCCTGGTAGTTCCGTAGTTATTTGGCTTTATCCTTATTATTTTTTTTAACTACCACAGATGTACTAAATGAACATTTACTTGTGGTTTGTTTCATTCATTCCTTTGATAGAAACCATCTGTCTCAAACCTCATGTTCTGAGGAACTTGGGCATTAAGTTTATATTTAGAGGAGAAGCTATTTGTACGTCATACTGGTACATTACAGAGGTACAATCGACAGGATTTGGAAACTCTCTAGGTAGAAATAAAGGCCTAAATGCTTCTGCATTGTATTAAACTGTTGTCATCTTTTCCATACTTAGTCCCTGCAGTATATGTGTTTCCTATTAGGGTAATTTTCAGGTGAATGTTTTCTGGTGGTTTTACTGCGGTAAAACGGATTTCTGTCTTAGTTGTATTTGGTAGATGTTTATTATTGGAATGGGAATGCAGCAGTAGATTTTTGTGATTTTATAACTTACCCCTTTGTTGAACTCTATTTTTAGTTTCTTTAGTAGCTTGGTCTTTTAGGTTATATAATTGCATAGTGTGCAAAGGGTGCTGTTTTAATTTTGTTTCCTTACAGAACTTCATTTTTCATACTTGATTACAAAGGTCAAATTTCCTAACATCGTTAATTAGGAATAATGACTAGATATCTTAATGTGGTTTTTCTTTTTTTTAAATGAATATCTCTAATTGTCTAAGAATAGTGTTGAGTTTTTTTGGACATATCAAGTATATAATATTTTTTAAAAATCCATCTACTTTAAAGACAGAAATGAGTGTTGGATTTTTTTATCCACTTTATTTTTATTATTTCTTTTGTGAATCATTGGTCTTATTTAAAATTAGCCTTACAGGCTAAAACCTGACAGAACATGAAGAACAATTCTTTTAAAGTGGTTTGTTAAGATTTCATTTTGAATTTTGCATCTAAGTTTGCAAGTAAGACCAATCTATAATTTCCTTTTGAGATTTTAGCCATAAGTCTGGTTTAAGAATCAAGTTGACATTCACTTCATGAAGAGGAATTTGATAGAGCACTTTTAGGAATCATTTCTGTAAAAGGATTATCATTCATTTAATATTTAAACATTTAAGTGAGATTTTTGTTTCTTCTGAGGTTTGTTGATAATATTGCTTATTTCTTTGGTCTGTTTAGAGTTTTTATTTCATTTTAGGTACTTAAGCTTTTTTTTTTCTTTTCAAGAAGGTTATTCCTTTCCTTTTTAAAAAAGCATTCATGCATATGGAACTCCCTAACAATTTAAATAATTTTTGTACTAAGTATATGTCTTTGAGGTCAATAATTTTTGTGCCTTGCTCTTTTGTTTAATTTTATCAGCAGTTTATCAGTTTTACTAGTTTTTTACAAACTGCTCTTAAAAGAGCCATGTAGGGCTATGAATATATTTCAGTTTGCTGTGTTTTAAATAGTTGCTTACTATTTTGATTCATTTGTCATTTAGGAAAGTTATATTTTTCCAGTTTCCATGTGGCTTGATTATGTTCTTCTTTTTTTTTTTTTTTAAATATTTTTATTTATTTATTCATTCATGATAGACCAAGACAGAGACAGAAGCAGGCAAAGCAGGCTCTATGCCGGGAGCCCGATGTGGGATTCGATCCAGGGTCTCCAGGATTGCGCCCTGGGCCAAAGGCAGGCGCTAAACCGCTGAGCCATCCAGGGATCCCTGATTATGTTCTTCTATTCCATTTGTCTTACTGCCTTAATGCTGTGTAAAAATGCTGCAGTATTATACTTATTGAGAATGTCTTTACCTGAGAATTTGATAAATTATTGTGAAAAAATGTTTTCCCAAAATTCTGCACTTGAATATTATGATTGACCTGATGACTATATGATAATATTTGTTGTTTTATTTAGATATACTGAATTTTTTTTTTTTTTTAGATATACTGAATTCTTTCATTGTGTTTGTGTTGCTAATTTGATTCATCATATTCAAATGTTAGAATAGTTCTTCAGGTAGGATTGTGTTTTTTCATGTTAAATCTACCAGTGTTTTGTAAAAAGAAAAAAATTCATTAGATTTTCTTTTATTTACGGGATATTTAAAAAATCATTATCTGGTGCTGTGTTTTTCATTTTATGTCGTCTTTTTGGTTTAAAATTTGCTTTTTTTTTCAGATTCTGTGACTAATGTCTTGCTGCTTCATTTGCATTAGTGAATCTAAAAGGAGTAGCCATTTTTAACATGTATTTTTATAACCAGGTAGGGTCAGATTTTGTTTAATCCAACCTATAATTATTTGTATTGTACTCACTGCATGATATGTAGCATTATAATTATCTCACTTAGCAGTGGACTACTTTTTTTTTTGTTTTAAAATCATACTCTAGTAGATTTGAAGGATGTTTCAAAATGATGTGAAAGGATGGTCTTAGTTCCTTAATTTATAATATTCCTTTATCTTCTTATTGCTGTGTCCAGTGATTCTTTTTTTGTTAAAGATTTTATTTATTTATTCATGAGAGACACACAAAGAGGGGCAGAGACATAGGCAGAAGGAGAAGCAGGTTCCTCATGGGGAGCCCTAATGCGGGACTCATTGGATCCTATCCGAGGACCCCTGGGGTTAGGACCTGAGCCAAAGACAGATGCTCAACCACTGAGCCACCCAGGTGCCCCTCCAGTGATTCTTTTATTCCTAATAATCTAATGGTTATTTGCCATAGAACTGTAGTCTTTGTTATGTACTTATTAGATCATCCATCCTATTCTACTTGTTTTTCGTATGCTATCTTAATTGCTGCTGTTTTCACCTTATCATTGTACCTTTGCTTATTTGCTTTTAGTATTGCAAAACTTTTTTATTGGACCTGGTTTGCTTTTTTTAAAAAAAAGATTTTATTTATTTGAGAGAGAGAGAGAGCACAAACGGGGGAGAGGGAGAAGCAGACTCCCCACCGAGCAAAGAACCCAATGTGGGGCTTGATCCCAGGACCCCAGAATCATGACCTGAGCCAAAAGGCAGACATTTAACTGGCTGAGCCACCCTGACGTCCCAGACCTGGTTTGCTTTAAAAAAAAAATCATCATAATTGAGTCCTATCTTGATTATTTTTTATTAATCATACTTGTTATTCTTTGAGACTTAAAAAAAGTTGATGTGTTTAATTTCAAAGGGGCTCTTGTGTTGCCAGAAATGTGGCCAGCTTTACTCATTTTTTTCTGTTATTAACAATTAACATTATGTTTGAAAACACACCTACATGGAATTTCTTTTCTAGGATGTGAGAATAAATTGCTTTTCCCTTAGTCCAAATGTATGTAAGGATTTGTTTGCTTAAAAAATCCATTGGCTATTTAAATCTTTCTGTTTGAAGATGTGATATTTAGCTCATTCATATGTGGTAAAACTTTAAGGATGATTAAGAGTTTCCCTTTGCACTTATGGTTTAATTTACCATCCTTTCTCATTTTTAATTTAGAAAAAAAAGTAGTCAGGTATTGAAGGAAACACAGTATTTAGAAATCTTCTTTTTCTACTAGAAGATATACTAAACAATCTAAACATTTAGCAAAATACAGCAGTTTTTTCCTAAAAGCAAATTGACTGTATTGTCTTATAGCTTGCTTTCTCTGTAACCTAATATTTATAAATAAAATTATGTAAGGTTATCTGTATCTATTTATTTATAAGCCTCAAAAATATATCCTCAGTTAAATCTATTTATGAATGGGTAGTTTGTGGCTAAGTTTACATCCTATCCCATCTGCTTGTTTTTCCACCTATCTGATGTTTTGGAAAATGCTGTCCCCCACAGTCAGGAATAAAAACAGAAAGGATGGAAAGTGCAGCTGGGAAAGTAAATATACTTTAAAAATATGAAATTAATTCTAACGCTTAATATCTGCACTTTTAAAATAAAAGTGTCTCTGTTATACTTTCCAGGTCATTCAAATGCATCTGAAACATTTCATTTTAGGTTAGCATCATAGAACCTTAACAAAACTATGGTAATAGTAATATATATTTTCTCCCGAAACTTCACATGGGTTCTTTTTTTCCCCTTCTCATGAACTACTTTATTTAGTTTTTATTTTAAATACTGATTTTAGCTGTGCTTAGGCAAGGCGGTACTTCCTACATAAAACATAGTGTTTGCTGTGAGGTTCATAAACATTCCGCAAATGGGAAAAAAGGTTTTCTGGTCATTTCCAAATTATAAGGTAAGTAAAAAGTTTAATGAATTTCTTTACTACAAGACTTTCTCTAAGTTTTTAATGTGTTTATATATTTCCCAAACTTCTTTTTTTGACCATAAGATAAACATACTCTTTCTTTGTAAGGAATACAGTAACATTTCATAGAACCAAGTGGTCTCTAATTCAGTTTAGAAAATGCCAGTCTAGGGAATATATACTTGCATTCATTCAGAAGTGGCTGCTGTACAAGATAATCTTCAAAAATTAAAGATTATGTAATAAGGAAAAATACAAGGCACATTCAGAAACAGTTCAAACAAGCATAGTATAGGCCAGAAACTCCAGTGCTGACAAGAGAACCAGTTTGTATTGCCGACACAATTTTTTAATTTTTAAATTTTTTTAAAAGATTTTATTTATTTATTCATGAGAGACAGAGAGAGAGAGACATAGGCAGAGGGAGAAGCAGGGTCCACGCAAGGAGCATGACATGGTACTGGATCCTGGGACCCCAGGATCACACCCTGGGCCTAAGGTAGGCACTAAACCGCTGAGCCACCCAGGGATCCCCCCACAATTTTTTTAATGACATGTTCTCATCCTTGTAGGCACCCACACTCCCTTGTATGTCTCTGTTTATTGGAATTTCTTGAAGTTTGATCTCTTAGGAGACTTTAACCCCATAGTCCTTACTTACCTTCTAAACCTGTCTAAGGTTGTTAGTAACTGTACCCTTAGGTGCTTTCTTATCTTCTATAGCCCTGGGTGGGGGAGGGTAAACAATATATTTCTTATACAAGATAGATGGCATCTTATCTGGTAAAAAGCTTTTTCCCAACCAGATTCGGAGAGCAATTTGTCTGTAAATCCTTTTGGAAAATTACTAACAGTGATATAATCACATAAAAGCAGTCTATTAAATACTGCTTATTAAATTCATAAGAATCTACCCCTTACAGGTACGAGTTATAACAAGGGGGGGAATCACTGCCCTTCATATAAGATACCCTTGGAAGTACTTATGTACCACATATCAAATATTAACAGATCAGTGGTGTTATAGTTAAAAACTTATATAAAGTTTAAACAGTATTTTCAAGGCAAAATGAAACATTCTTCTTGCAGGTCCCAAGCAGAGGTCATCTTAATTTGATTCTATTAAATCTCACGTACCATTCTGTTGTTTATACCTGTAAGAAGGAGCTCAGGGAAGCATTGCTATTTAAACCTTGACAGAAAGGCTCCTCCCTTACAGTGTACTCTGCAGATGGCCATTTTAACATATGCTAATTCCAGTGCAGAGGGTAGAAACCATGTAGGTTAGTTTATGGGTCACACAGATTTGATGAGGTACAGATCCATAGTCTCAGTGTTTAGTGTTACTTTTTTACTAGATCTTTCTTGTTTTCCATGATCATACCCCTTGCCCCCTGAGCCCTCCCCCCCGCCAAAAAACCTCTTCATCCTCCAAGTAATTCAGTGTTTTGGGGTCCCCCACATTCTTTCCTAGCCTGTTTTTACTTGTCATCCTTGGTCAAGGCTTAACTTTTCCTTTTAAGGAAGTGAGGTCTCTTTGTGTTCGGCTTCCAGCAAGAAACCTTGGAGTCCTTGTTTCTCCTTTTTTACCCTCAAATAGCTAGTGTCCCTAAATTTTGCCCCTTATCCTACAGTGCTTACCATCCATCCCTCTGGGCTGGTGGGGGTGGGGTGGGGTGGAATTCCAGTTCAGAATCTTCGCCAGATTTCCAAAAGAACTCTACTCCCTGGATTTCCCCAAGACATTGATCTCCCTTCCCTATCGAACCCTCGAACCCAACCAACTGCTGCCAGACTCTGCCTCACAAAATAACTTCTTTCTTCATGTCACCTCCTTATTTGTGAACCTAGGACGACTTTCTTTTTTTTTTTTTTTTAAAGATTTTATTTATTTATTTGTGAGAGACAGAGAGAGGCAGAGACCTAGGCAGAGGGAGAAGCAGGCTCCCTGTGGGGGGCCTGATGCGATACTGGATCTCAGGACCCCAGGATCACAACCTGAGCCTCAGTGGAATGCAGACGCTCAACCACTGAGCCACCCAGGCATCCCCTAGGATGAGTTTCTAATGCTTATTTTCCCTGGCTTTTGGTTTCAAGGTCTCTGTTATCTCGCCTCTCCCTGGCCCCCACCTCCAAACCCCAGCTGTTTGAGTCAGCTATATCATCACACTTCCCTAAACAACGCTTCTTAAAGGAGCTGTGCTGAGAGACCCACTGCTCAGATTGGTAGTTGTTTTTTTACTTCGAACCCATCATGGATCGATACTTTTGTATAATACAATAAAAATCATTAGGAGATGAAATTATAAAGAGATGTAAAATACAAGTTATTATTAGACTCACGAAACAAAATTACTCTGTCAAACTGCAATAAGTTTCTAGATCTAGTTTATTAATTTCTGGACTTGTCTTGGTGAAAACACTGGTAATAAAAAAATTGGGGGCTGGCACTAGGCCTTGAATCACACTTTGAGTGGCCCTGGTCTACCTCCTGCTGATTCACACCACCTTGCCCTTTGCTTAGACTGTCCTAGCTTAGAATGCCCTATCTTCTTTCAGCAATCTTAATCAGTCCATGCTAGAAGGCCCAGACTGTGCCCCCTCGCACTGCCCACCCCCTGCAGGTATACTAATCTATACTGAATATACCCCTTCCTTCAATTGCTGCAGTTAAATACGGCACTGCTTAGCATTTGATTCACATCACATTTTATTTTTCTATAATTGTTGCATCTCTGTTAGTATCGTCTACCCCCAGCCTTCCCAAGTAGCCTGAGGTCCTAAAGAGCATAAAGTGTGTCTTCCAAGAAAAATACCGTATCATGGCACCTCACCATGTTAAGTCCCTCAATACCTATTTGTTAAATGAATAAATGAAGCTTCTTCTCGCCAAATAACCTTTTTCTGTTCTCAAGATGAATCTTCCATAATACATAGGAGACGCTTGATTAACACATGTATTTAAAAAGTATGTGAAATTTATCATCTGGGTACATACAGAGTACTGACTTTCCACTTTTGCCCTGTTATATAATCTTTGAGCTGCTTTATAGGGTTGTAACCATGGCAACGGGTTTTGGTTGGGATTCCTGCTTCTCATAGGCATTTTCTGCTGATTCAGATCAGTTATTCTCAGCTCTGATTTTATGATTCCATGGAATGTCACATGTTAAGAATGTTTTGAAACTTCAAAAATGGATTCCTACTGACCCAATTTCTATTAATTTCTATTACACACACACACACACACACACACACACACACACACACCCACACCCCATGCAGTGCTTTTCTCTTGAAACATTAGAGTAAACTTTAAGCCGAAAGAGTCTTAAGAGTTGCCCCACATTTGGAAATTGCTGAATTAGCCTGTTTTGGATTCAGTGGCCCAGTCTGCACACCCCTAAATCGATGAATCATTTTCTCCCTCAGACATTTAGATGCAACGTTGGTTCTTACCGCCCATGAGCTGGTCGTCCACAAGCAGTTACGTTTCCATCTTAAATAGTCAGTTTATGTCAAATGACTGGAATGCTATACTACTGAGGTATTTCTGCAGCAGTGTTTAATGATGCCACTAATGTAGCTGAAGGGTGCCAGGAAGTTTTCAAACCTTCCTATTAAGGCATAACACACGTACAAAATAGTGTGCAAATCCAAAGTTAGAGCTCAGTGATTTATCACCAAGTGAACACACTCATGTAACCAAAGGGTGGCGAGAATTTGACTGGGAATTGTCTTTCCAACCCCAGTGACATTTTTTTAAACATATGGCGTTAGCAGGAGTATACATTATGAAGTGTAAACTGTAATCCATGTGCAGAGGTGCTCCTCAGCTGAATGAATTAAGCCTTTGATTTGTCTCATTGTTCTGAGAGCGTTGACTCCATCTGTCTGGCAGCACAGATTCTGACAACTGCCTGACTCCATAGGGTCTTTCAGTTCATTTTATTCAAAAAGCTTTCCAGGTGTTTTGAATTATATTTACTTGTGGTTAGTGGCAAATTTATGAGCTGGCTGGCTACATCTTCTTGACTTGTGCCATAGAATCTGCAACAGGGTCTTGGGGTTGAACTCTCCCGCCCCTATTTTTTTTTTTTCGTTTTTTTTTTCCTTCTGAATTTCAGCGTGGAAAAATTACAAAAAGGTCTCCATACCCCCAGTTTTCCACTATTACTACTTTCTTTGGACCTTCAAAGTTTTAAAATTCTGACATACTATCTTATGCATCTTACTAGAGGATTAGACACAACCTCATAAGGTTGCCTGTGTTCGAAGGCCCTCACACCCCTCTTCAAGGTTCTGTGTAGTTTGTAGGGTGGGCATTTTAATCAGTACTTGTATTAAAATACCCAGTGACTATCCAGGTACATCACTGGCAGAATCTCCAAGACCTCTGTTTAGGAATAAAGCAGAAAAAAAAGAAGACATACTTAAGTATTGTGGTTTGCCTTAAGGAGAAATATGGCCACACTGCCAAAGTCTTTTGCAAAAGAACTAGCTCTTTGCTAGGATGATATGCTGACTATTCCATATGTTGTTTTCTTCATTTTTTCCCTAGCAATAATTTCGTAACTCAATGGTATATTAACCTTGTGGCAAGCCAACAACTTTTTTAGATTATTTTTAATGCAAGTAATTTGTTTGCCCTTATGATTAATTCAGGGATGTATGGAAATTATAAAGGTTTGCATATATGTGGAGCTCTAATTTTTCCTTGATTTATAATGTAGTTAATTAAGTTCTGCTGGCCCACAAAAACCTAACTGTTGCAGTTACTCTTAAGCAGAGTACAATAGGGCATGTGACTTGGTGTGCTGTTGTTTCCTTGAACTAACTAGGAAGGCCTTGTTACTTGGTGGCTGGTGGGCAATAGGATAAGCAGAACAATAGCTTAAACAGATTTAAGCATAGAGCGAGACAAGTTAAGAAATGAGAACCCCCCTTCAACTTCTGGCATCAGAGAAAGATGTACTGGGCCTCAGTGGATTTGGGTCTCGTCCTCCCTTGGCTTGAGCCCTAGATTCTAGGCATTTAAGGTTTCCTCCCCACACCCACCTTCTCCACCACCAAGGTCAGGCTCAGAGCAGCATTTCCCCAGGGACCTGAAGAGGAAGGGTTTCAGGTTATCCTTGCTTTTTAATATAAGGGCTTTGTTTAACCTGAATGCTGTGTGTGTGTGTGGGGGGGGGGATAGTTTTTCATACTTAAAGGATTTTGTGGTCCCTTGTTACTAAAGTTCTTAAATTGTAGAACTTTTAGTATCATATGCTGTGTTTTTCGTGTGTTAAATTTCAAAAGGGGAGAGAAGAATGGGGAGGGGAACCAGAGTGTCATGACCCTCATGGGCTCTTCTAAATTCAATTTGCAATCACTGAGAAGAGGAATAAGAGCAGAGGTTTTCCAATTAAAGAATATAGTTTGAACTTCAATCATTTTGTAATAAAAAAAAGCATTTCTTGAACACCCATTATGCATCTAGCACCGTCAATGAGGATACCAGAAAAAAATGGTCCAAACCCAGCTTCCTTCATGCTTACTATTCAAGAAACAACGACGGGTGTAGAGAATGACAATGTACTGAAGAAGGGAATAGCATTGTCCAGTGGGAGTGTAGGAAAAGCTGAGTGTCACTAAAGAAATGAAACTTGAGCTGGACCTTTAAAGACAGTCAACAGTTGGCCATGTAGAAAGGGAGGGTGACAATCCATTCTGGCCCAGTAACACAAGTCTGGTTAGGGGGAGTGGGGGGTGGGACAGGGGAAATTGGTTTAACTGGGCAAGAGGACTGGAGTGTCTGGAAGTAGGGTGGAGGAGCCTGAGATTGAGTGTGGCCAACAAGAGGGACCAGTCCTGGGGAGGAATAACAGGTAACGAAAGTTATAAAACAGGGCCAGACTCCAAAGGGAAAGATGGGAATAGAAAGTAAGGAAACAAATGTGGTATGTTGCAAACCAGAAAGTTTGAACTTGGCAACAAATTAAATTTAGGGATTACAGTAGGAGGGAGCAAAAGGTAATTAATGTTTCAAGTTGGTAAACTCAAAATAGCAATAGCGATTGCAAGTAGTGTGGGGAGAAGGAAATTTGCTTTGCAGAAAGGTAGTGAGTTTAGCTTTATGTATGTCTTTTAGGCATCAACCTTTTTTATGTTGTGACAAATGGTTTGAAATATCCTGTGGCTTGAATGGGAGAGCAGGAATGAATGCTTAGTGAACTGAGATGTCTGAAACCCACAGTAGAATTTGGAGAGAGATAGTCACGAAGTTGAAGATGTATTCTTGATGGAAGGCTGCGGGGGTGGGGGGGCATGCACAGTGGGAATCTTGAACGTGGAAGAGGTGGCAGCAAAGATTGAGAGGAAGGTAAGCTCACAGAGGTAGCAGGTATAGTATAAGTCAAGACAAAGGCATTTCAGGAATTAGGGGGTCACCTTATGTCAGACCCTAAAAGAAGAAATTAAGGGAGAGTAAGAAGTGAAAAAAAATTCCTTCAGTTGTGTTAGATTCTAATGTCTATTGCACCCCTTTCACCATGTAAGGTTGGAATGTCACTGTAACTCAACCTGTGGTAGTGCAGAATTTGATACACATTTCCATTTTGGCTTTGTTCCATTCCAAGAAGGTAGCTGTTCCTAGAAAAATCTTAGCCCATGACTCCATTCTGCTGTGTAACCCTTGGGACAGCGTAAGACAGAGGCTTGTGCATATTCTCTTCAAATATGTACTAGTAGGTCACAAAAATTAAACAGGAACTAGGTTAATTCTTCCACAGAGTTTTAATAGCCTTTTTTTTTTTTTTCTCCCCAGAACAGTTGTCTGTTCCTATCACTGAAAGTATAAGCAGCCAAGATGCAGTGTTGTCAGCTACTTTCTTGAGGACTCCGGTCAAGTCAGTGACAGGATTGAAGCTAGAATCCAATTCACCAGATTGTTTAACAAGTTTAATTTCCTTCTCTAGCCCATCGAGAGAATGAAGATGAGCCTTCAACTCAATATATCTTGTCTCTTGGACCTAAATTCAGGTGAAGCTTATTGATAAGCTTACAATTTAGAATTAGAGCGAGGTGTAGGTGGTATTTATCTTAGTAGTAGTCACCATGCCTTGGGTGGGTGGTTAGGCAGAACAGTAGCTGAAAGATAAGAGTGTGTGTGTCCTAAAACCTGACACACCCTGAAATCTTCCTGAATTAGTAAATCGTTTTATCCATATCTTCTTGCACAATAATGGCAGAGGGGAAGTAATCTGAATAGCTGCTGATAAAAGACAATTTGGGGCCCTTGAAATGGCAGGACTTCAAATGGAATGGGAGTGGCTGTACTTAGCCTAAAAGCAAACAGATTTATTTCACAGATAGTTATGGAGCTCCTACCCTGTATCTGAGACCTCCTTGTGACGTCAAAGTCAGTCTCTTCCCTCTGGGAGAGAGAAGACTCAGTGCAAATCACTGAATGAGGGGCAGGATATGTGTAATCTCTATGTGAACCACTCAGAGAGACATTCTTAGAGGGGATTCTGGAGGAAATGTAGAGTGCAAAGGCTTGACAGCTCTTAAGAAAAGCATAAATAAAGAGATAATGAATCTATTCATTCTGCCAGTTCTCTAAGTTGTAAGACGTAATAAGTTTATGTACCAAATGAATGGTGTAACTGTGTCTATTTTTAGAGGGGACTTGAGTTCATGAGTAAAGTCCTTCCAAGTTGTCGGTTTTTGTTTAAGTTTCCCTTGAGCAATAAAATAAAATCCACTCAACTGCCAGTTTTATCATGTGTTATATCTTGGCTTTAAAGCTCCAGGGGTTGGGAAATGAGTGAAAAATTCGTGCTTCACGTTGGGAACACCACCAGCGCAGGATAGGTAGCCTGCTCAGAATTAAGAGGTAGCGAAAGTATACTAAATGCCCTGGTATCTGTGCAGTGAAACTGTTCTGCCTGCATTTCAATGAAGGATGTGACTATTAAAGGGAAGGCTGAGCAGACCCCAAATACCTAATTCTTAGCCCAGCGCCATTATTTGGCTTAATGCTGGAATCCTTGGCATTTTCTGATGTAATCATGCCCCTGCTTAATTGTCCAAGTTCTGTAGATTGTTTAAAGTATCCCTCACAGTCATCTCATTTCTGTTGGCTCAGCCAGCACCCTCATTCAAGCCTTGTTCTGAACACTGTCCCAGGATGCATTTTCATAAAACACCTCATAGAAGGAGCTGCCCATTCCTGCTCTGGAAATCTGCTGAATCCTGCCTCATCCACTCCATCCCCTCCTTTCTGTTCTCCCATCTCCTTAGCCTCCCTCCAGCCCTCCTGAACTCTCTCACGTGTTAGTTGCGAGGGCTGAGCTTCAGATCTATCTCTCTAATGCTAATCCAGATTTCCATTTGCTGCTAGACTAAACTTCCCAAAGAAGCATTTTTATTCTCCATCTTGTACAGCCCCTTGCCTGTGGCTGTGTTTCGTGGTTATGCTAGTTGTCTTCACAGTCTTCATGTCCGTCTGGGCTTGCTGCCTTATTTCAAATCCACTAATTTGAAAAAATTAAATATCTACTTGAGTCTCATCTTGAGCAATAAACTCCATACAAAAGCATGAGTTGGGGTTGGTTTTAGTTTAGTCCTCCTCATGCTCAAGTAGACACATTAAGAGAAACGTCAGCAAGCCACCTCAAACTCCCTCCCTGGAGTAGTTGCTCACCAACCTGAAAGTCCAGCTCATTATTATGCTTGTGCCATTTAAGGACCACAGGATGGCATTGACCTTATTCACTGCCATCTTCCTGGCAGAACTCTGCACTCCAGCCAAACTGGTTTATTTGTGGCCTCTGAGGTAGTAACACTTTTACATATTCTCCTCCTCATCTTCTGGAATACTCTCCTCCACTGCCTCTTCTCTTGGCCCGTTGATGGCTTTTCCATCATCTTTGTTCATTATCCTCTGTAACCAGTCTGGTCTGCAGCAATGTCTCTCCTCTTTAAATTCCTGCATTTTTGCACCTACTGCTTTCTATCACCAATGCAGTTTTTCATCTTATTCGGCTTAAACCTGTCTCCATGGCCACCCTAAGTCTCAGAGCAGGATGGAGCTTAGAGATTGTGTCATAGGACTCTTCCTTGGTGCAGACACTTGAGGCTCCCTGAGGACAGCAGTCATGTTATACATACTAAGCCTCAAACGTGTGTCTCCTTTTTAGAGTTTCTTCATCCTGAATGCCACTAAATGTACCATTATCTTGTGATTTTTTTTGAGGGCTCATTATCTAGCTTATCCTGCTGATCACTGGTGTTTCCACTAGAGGAATCAAAGCCACAGGTTTAGTGGCTCGCGTCCCACATGGCACGTCCCTGCTGTACAGTCTATATCTTCATTCCTTACCTCAGCACCTCCTCACTCACCTCCTGAACACATTCATGCATACCTCTTGGTCTTCAGTCCATTTTCCCCTCTTCTTCAGAATTGTAATAATGAACATCTTTTAAAGGTTTTATCTTTTTATTCTTGAGAGACACAGAGACAGAGGCAGAGAGACATAGGCAGAAGGAGAAGCAGGCTCCCTGTGGGGAGCCTAATGCAGGACTTGATCCCAGGACCCTGGGATCACGACCTGAGCCAAAGGTAGATGCTCAACCACTGAGCCACCCAGGTGCCCAATTGTGAACATTTTTATGCACAATTCCACCTCTGTATTGTCTCCTTAGTTCTCATTCACCCCCTCTCTCCCCTCCCCCAAGTGCCCCACCTCCTACTTACCTCCAGGTTGCTGAGCACAGAGTAAAGTCTGGGACTAAACATCCTTTAGTCATCCCTTCCAGGCCCCTGATAGGGAGAAAATGAACAGTGGGGTCACCCTTCTTACCCTCCCACCACTGCCGATGCTCCTGCCAGTATGTGGGACCTGTGTATACCTGCATAGAGCAGACTGTCAAGTGAACCTTCTCACAAGCAGCTGCATGAAGAAAGTGCAGAGAAACAAACCTCTCCTCAGACCTATACCCACTTCTGACCTACTTGCTATCTCACAGGTCTGGCATGTGTCCGAGTGCGAATTTTCTTAGTGCCCCCTCCCACACTAAAGGTTTGCAGATAAATGAGCCTTTCTGTGACCTCTCTCTTTCTCTTTCTCTCTCTCTCTCTCTCTCTCATTCACAGAGCGCCGGAGAGAAGAACCTTCTCACCCCATCACCTTTTCATATGCTTTGACTGGAGGTGAGTTCCAAATCCTACTCCCACTTGTAGACTTTGCAGGAGAATGAGGCATGCAGGAGGGAGATTTCTTAATGCCTTTCTTATGGGAATGATGAACAAGAGTGAGCTTTATCATAGTAACACCCTCCCCACCCCAACACACACACATAGATGATGCACACAGGCCTCTAAGAGGAGATGCCTCCTTATTACCCTTGGCCTTCCCATACCTGTGCCTGTGCACGTTCTCTGTGGAGAGTAGGAGACTCCTGACCTGTTTGGTCACATAAGGCTCACATGTTGTGGTGTGAACTGTCTCGGGTCCCCTCCCACACACAAGTTTTACTGATGTGTAATCTTTTTGAGCTGTGCCCTGTCTCTTGAACCCAGCATGCCTTCTCAGTTCCCTTCCTATAAGCATGCTGTATAGGATAGTAGGCTTTAGATGAGTTGGTTCAGACCCACAGGTGCATATTAATTCAGATGTGTACCCAAACACATGCGTACATGTGCATGAGTGCACACACATGGTGAGGGAGAAGAATCCTTCTTATTGTTAGTGTTTGCCTTGTATAGTGGGATGTTTGGAGGAATAAAAAAAAATATCTGCCTCTCTTAGGCAAAAAAAAAAAGATCATAAACTGGAGGAGTTTATCCTTCAAGGATGGCAGGAAACTTCTAAGCTATAATTTGTTGGCCAACAAGATTTAAGCCTAAAGAGAAAGTGTCAAGGTGAATACCCATTTGGTTCTTTATGCTATAATTAGTGTTGTCAAGCCAACTGACATCTAAGGAAAAGAACATGAGAATTATCCTGCAGTTAATAAGTTTGCTTGCTTAGCCTGTACGTTGAAAGCCCTTTTGTCTTTTAGTTATTTCAAAGGTTTTTGGAAACTTGTTCAAATGATGATTGTTTACATCATAAAAATAGTGTGAATACTTGTGACATTTTAACATTTTTATAGGATTCATCAGTAGTATTCTTAGATTTGCTTCATTTCTGCCTCTGTTCCTCACGCCACCTCCCCCCCGCAACCCGATATCCCCACTGTCTATGCAAGAGTGCAATCCTCTTAAGCTGTTCCATCTTTTCCACCTTAAGCATGCAGGATTAGGAGCTTGTTTTATATCTATATCTATATATCTATATATCTATATCACACACATATACACACACATATATAAGCAAAATCTTTATATATATAAATATTTTTATATATTATATATCAATATAAATATATATATAGCCAAGGGTAATAAGGAGGCGCCTCCTCTTTATTTTGCTTTTTTTGAGAAAGAGAGAGGGGGGAGTGTGAGCAGGGGAGAGGAGAAGAAGAGGGAGAAGCAGATGCCATGCTGAGCGCTGGAGCCTGACGTGGGGCTTGATCCCACTACCCTGAGATCATAACCTGAGCCAAAATCAAGAGTTGATGCTCAACTGACTGAGCCACCCAGGTGCTCCAAGCTTATTTTCTTTGAATATGGTTTCCCAGATGCACACACTAACTGAAAGAGGGTAAGCCTGCTGGCATGTTCTCTTTCTTGTGTGCCCCGTCTGTTGGAGGGTATGTTTTCCTGCGTCCCCTCCCATTTGCCTCTTTTATCTTGCATACCTCTGTCACATGCACATACATGTGGTGTGTGTGTAAGGGAGACCTGTGAGCTCTCCCATTGCATCCAGTGTTGCAGGACTGTGAACCTTCTAGTGCTGCCCCCCCTCCCACCCCATGCATGGCTTCAATGAAAGTAAAATTAACCTTGTGATTACAACCTCCCAAAGCACCCATTGATTGGCTGTCAACCTCCTCGTTAGTCCTTTCTTTGTGTGCACCCGCAGACACATTCATGATAGGAGCTTGAGCCTTCTTATTATACGTTCTTGATCTTTCTCTTTTTCATCTTCCCTCTTTTCCCTTTCCCATACACATGCCCAGGATGTGCCAGAGAATGAGCTCTGGTCACCTCTGGTTCTCATACAAGCATGAGTACACACTGCTTGGGGTTTGGTGGTTGGGCTGGCTGTCTTGGCAGTCAGATTACCCTATGGTGGAATCCTGATGTGAGGCCTTGCCAGCTCCATGATCCTAGATAAGCAACTTTTCCCCTTTGTGACTCAGTTTCCACAATATATCTGATTTAAAAATGAAATTAAAGAATTCAAAGGCACTACCTCCTTTGTCCCAAAGAGTTCCTCCAGTTTCGACCTATTTCTCTGTTCCACTTTACTGTTTCTGCTTCTCCCATTCTCTCTTGAACACCCTCCAATTAAGGCTTTAATCTTCACCACACCACTACCATTGCCCTTGTCAGGGTCCCTGATGCTCTCTTCACATAACCCAGTTCGTTGGACACTTTCATCTTCTTACTGGACAGATTCACACACAGTTGCTCCTTCCCTATGTCTTGAGACTCTACATGGTTTCCAGGGCTCCACATGCTTGGTTCTCTCAGCTCACTAGCCTCTCTTTCTCAGCCTCTTTTGGTGGCTTCTCCTCTTTTTCCTGAATTCTAAACAGAAGGATTTAGGGCTTAGTTTGTGGATGACTTCTTTTTACTCCTCACTTGTCCTTATAGTTTGCTGTCCTCATTTTATCCTATGGCTCTAAATACCATCCTACGTGGATAACTCTCATATTTACATTTCCAGATTAGAGCCTCTTTCCTGAATTCCAGATGTGTATATCCAAGTGAGTTCTCAACATCTGCCCTTGGATGTCTAAGAAGCACCTCCCACTTTAACAGAAACAAAACTGAAGTCCTGATTTTCCTCTCCCCCCTCCTCAAGATGGCTTCCTCCTTCCTCAGCATTCTCTCAGTAAATGGCACCACTCCCTGCCCCCACCAAAAAATTGCTCAGACCAATAATGCATAGGATTTTAATATGCTGATGTCTTTGGATTCATCCTTGACACTTAGTTTTTTCCCTCTACATTCCAAATCCAACCCATCAAATCTTTTTTGGCTTTCCTTTCAAAATATATGCCGAATCTGACTATGTCACATACAGCCACTTGTCACGTCCTCCATCACTTCCACCCTAATCCATGTCTTCTCTGTGTTGACGGGCTAGTGATTCTTCCACTTCCACTTCTCTCTCTGTCTGTCTGGCTCTGTCTCTTTCCTCCTGCTGTTCCCCTTTCTCACACTCTGCTTTCCTCTAATGCCTCCCCTACATGCAGCTTGAGCAAAAGGGAGGCTTACTGCAGTCCCTCCCCCGCCTCCTCGCCCACCGCTTCTGCACATACACAGCGTAGGGATGCATGTGTTCAGGGCAGTGAGCCACCATGCTGTCCCTGGCCCTGGCCTTTTCCACCTGCCTACTTGTGGCTTCATATTCTTTCTGTATCTTGCTCAGGACATACACATGCACACACACAAGTGCGTGTGGGAGAGAGTGAACTATCATCACCTGTTCCTGTGCTCCCATATTTTGCCAGGTGGAAGGTGTGCTTTCTGAAACCACTGTCATTATGCAGGAGAGGGAGCCTCGGCTCACCTGGCTCTCAGGCCCTTTGTCACACATGCAGGTGCAGAAGGCTTTTCTTCTTTTTCACATTCTCTACTTGCAGAAAGCTGTATGACTTGAATCTCCTTCCTATATGATCTGGCATGAGAGTGAAACGTCTTACCAAGTTGGTCACCTTGTTCCTCCCTCTGGCACTCTTACACTCTGTCTTTGCACATGGGGAACCTGTCATTTTTCGTGCCTCATGCGTAGGGTTGTGGACTTTCTTTAATATCCAACACAAGCAGGCACACAGGGAAATGAGCCTCCTTGTTACATCTAGCACACACATGGAATCCAGATCCTCTCCACCTCACTGTTACACCCATGCCTCTTTCCCTCCATGCAGCATGAGGGGGGAATGAGGCCCTCTCACATGCTGCAAGGTATATGCCCACGTGCATGTGCGCACGCTCTCTCGCTTTCTTTCAGGAGATTGAGCCTTCTTTGTTGGGTCTTCTTTCTGTAAACACCAGCATGTAAGATTCTCAGCTTTCTTACCATGTGTCCTTTATGCATGGTCCAGTGTTGTATCATCTGTAAAATAGGCATAGTGATGATTACCTTGTAGATATTTTATGAGGATTTAATGAGTTAGCATATGAGCACTTAGAATGGTGCCCTGTAAATAATAAGCACCATAATGGTGTTTGGTATAAAAGTAAAGAATAAGAAAGAAGAAAAATAGGTTGTAGATAGTAAACATTCCTGAAGGCACATATGTGAATCAATATACAGACCTTCCTTCTCATCATAGCGTGTCTGGGGCATGGTCACATATATACCTGTCCAGCTGAGACACATGTACTCACATACACAGAGTGTACAAGAGAGTTAACCTTCTGACTTGCTTTCTCTCTTACATGCCTTGAGTGTAGGACCGTTGGCATCTTAATTACCCTCCCACACCCAAGGCTTGCAGGAGGGCAAGCCACCTCATTCCTCTCCTATGCATAGGCATGAGCACCAACACACACACACACACACACACACACACACACACACACACACACACGGCAATTGAGATCTTGATGGAGCTCCTCCCTCGTAAACCCTGTATGTGGGACACATACCACTGCCACCAAACCCTCTGGACAACTGTCCCACTCCATGTATGCCCCTCCTATCTTACCTACCAGTGCTCCTCCCTTGGCTTCCTTACTGCCTGTGGGCAACCCCTAGGCTGATGCACCTTGCTTTCTAGAGCATACCCACACGATGTGCCAAGAGAGTGAGCCTTTCCCTGCTCCCTCTCTCACATCCCTTGCATGGTGGAGGGTGAGCTTTTTGAAAACCCCTCCCACATGCAGGGTTTGCAGGATGGTGAGCCTCAGCTTTCCTTGCTCTCTTGTGCATGTGCACGTACACATACACACACCTTCACAAAAACAGACATGCACAGTTTGGTGGGAAGGAGAAACAGCCCTCTGCCCTGTGTTCTTTCTCCCATCTCAGTCATGCATAGGTTTGCAGGAGATCTGTGAGCATCCACTATGTGTTGGGCACTCTCCCATGCACCAGAGATGCATCAGTGATCAGAAGACAAGAATCTCTACCCTGGTTGGGGGAGATAGGCAGCGAACAAAGTGAAATAAATAAAATAAATAAAATAAATAAATAAATAAATAAATAAATAAAATACACAGTGTGTCGTCAGTTGGTGATCAGTACTGGAGAACCATAAAGCAGGAAAGGGGATCAAGAATGGGTGGGGGCAGTGGCAGTGGCAGTGGGAAATGATGGTAAAGAAATTTCAGGACCAAACAGAGCAATCAGGAAAGGCCTCCTGTGTTCTAGGGGCAAGAAAGAGGCCATTGTGGGAGGAGCAGAGAGTTGGGAAATAGTAAGATATGATGGATGAAACGGAAAGCTGATGATTAGTATATATCCCCAAAGGTTGAGAACTCTAATTAAAAAAAAATCACAACCATACTACCTTGTCACACTGAATAATTAACATAATCAAATATCCATTGTTTAAATTTCTAGTTGACTCAAAGTATCCTAAATTAGGATTGAAATAAAGTCCATACATTGCATTTGCTTGATAGGAATCTGAAGTCTTTGAGTTATAACTTCTCTCTTTATCTGTGTTTTTTCCCTGCTTATAATTTATTTGTTGGAAGAAAGTAGGCCACTTGTCTTGCAGTATCCCACAGGCTAGATTTTTCTGATTGCATCCCTGTGGTGTAGTTTACTTGTTCCTTTTCCTTGTTTGTATTTCCTGCAAACTGATACTTGTATCTAGAAGCCTGATTGGAATTAGGCTTAATTTTGGGGATAGGGTCAGAAGTACTCTGATCAAGAAGCACATAATGACTTGTTGCCTCTCTTGCTGTGATGTTAGTTGCCACTGATGCTTAGTTCCTAGAGCCATTATTTTATTAGATTTGCCAAATGATGATATTCTAATTCCGTTATTCTCTTTTATTAGCTGCGATACTTCTATAAAGAAAAATTTCTCCTCATCTACTGTTTGGTTATGCAGTGGTACAGTTTTTTAGGAAAGGCAGGAGAAATGCTTTATTCTTTCTGCCAGCATTCAAAATAACGAGTTGGCTCACTAGCTTATTCCAAAGAGGAATTAAAATAAGTTATTATGATAA
The DNA here is from genome assembly GCF_018345385.1 of Vulpes lagopus. NCBI lineage: Eukaryota > Metazoa > Chordata > Mammalia > Carnivora > Canidae > Vulpes > Vulpes lagopus. The sequence goes on from NC_054848.1 coordinate 42,903,017, forward strand.
ACTCATGGATTTAAATATATTTGATTTTTCATTCTGTTGTGGTTCTTATCCTCAGTGAAGCTCAAATGCCCCATCTTTAGCCACGGGGAGCTTCTTCAAGTTGGCTCCTGAGTCTTTTGACATGGCCTCAGTAGCTATTCAATAGCTTCCCTGCCTTCTGGATTGAAAAAAGTGTTCCAGGCTCATCTCAGACATTTCTTTCCCCAGACTTGGAATCCGCTGTGTTTTCAGTAAGCCTTGATTCCTTTTATTGGACATGGTATTTAAGATTTTATTTATTTATTCATGAGAGACCCACAGAGAGAGAGGCACAGACACAGGCAGAGGGAGAAGCAGGCTACATGCAGGGAGCCTAAGTTGGGATTTGATCCCGGGTCTCCAGGACTACACCCTGGGCTGAAGGCGGCGCTAAACCGCTGAGCTACTCAGGCTGCCCAAGACATGGTATTTAGAGACTACATTCCGGGCACTAGGGGTGCTCATTGCCTCTGGATTGGTGATTGATTTCAGGCTGCTTCATATCAGGCTGTGACCATATCATAAAAAAATGTTTTGTTGTTGCTGCTTTTGTTTTATTTCTAAATAAAACATATGAGATCATTCTTATACTTCCAATTACAAATCAGGATTACGGGGGTTCTATTTGCTTCTGTTTCAGAAGTATCATTCTGACTGTTGTGTGGCAAGCAGACTATAAGACAACAAGTGCAAAAACAGGGAGACCAGTGAGGAGGCCACTGAAATAATTCAGGTGAGACATTTATGGAGACATGGTAGTGTAGAACTGTGCAGGTGGTTAAACCTGGTTAGATTAGATATGGATATATTTTAAAGTTAGAGCCAATTGAATTTACTGATATATTGGATGTGAGGTATGAGAGAAAGAAGAGTCAAAGATTGAACCTTCTCTTCCCTTTTTTTCCTGTATGAGTTGGACACTTGTGCGAACACTGGGTATGTGGGTGCCTGAGCCTTCTACTGTATTTCCTTTTTCTGACCTTGGTACCCAGATGCAGGTGCTGCCCCAGTGCAATGCACTTGGACAAGGATTCACAGATGATGAGATGTACAGAGATTGCCTGTCAGACTTTTCCCAGGTCTTCTTCAATGTTTTTTGGATTTAGGAATCTAGTAGTGGGCAAAGCATTAGGGGCCATGGGCTTGATTGTCTCATGAACTTGTGCCAGAGAATAAAATTCCTCACTCCCGTTAAACCTACCTTCAGGTGTTCAAAGGGCTGGGGAAAGTGAGCTTTTTCTGTTGTTCCTCCCATGCCAGCCCTGGGAGCCTTCCCATTTACTCCTTCTCTCTAATCCTTGATACCTGGTTGCTAGTGCTTTCTATGTGCAATGCACCTGTGAACGATTTCAGAGTGAGCTGAAACATCTGCAGATGGAAGAACAGTTACCTGTACGTTACCACCTCCTCCTTCCTGCCTGCCATTATATTTTTTAAAGATTTTATTTATTTATTCATGAGAGACAGAGAGAGAGAGAGAGAGAGAGAGAGAGAGAGAGAGAGGCAGAGATACAGGCAGAGGGAGAAGCAGGCTCCATGCAGGGAGCCTGGTGTGGGACTCGATCCCGGGTCTCCAGGATCACACCCCGGGTTGCAGGTGGCACTAAACTGCTGCGCCACTGGGGCTGCCTGTGCCTGCCATTATTTATTTACTTACTGCTTTGTGCCAGACAATGTGCTGGCTGTTTGGAGCCAGCAGTGAACAGGATAGTCATAGTGCCCTGAGAACATGGGCTAGTGGGCATATATAGGAAGATGAACCGCATTTGTACCCACTGTGCGGGTGTGCACACGTGCTAAGGATGCTGGTGAATGAGTTTACACTTTAGTTCCCCACTTGTTACGCACCCTGTCACATCCCCAGGGTGGATAGGCCTATCTCAGGGTGTGGACCTGTGTGCATAGTCCCAAGGTGAGCAGGAATAGAGCCTTTCTGCCCTGATTCTGCACTCTTGAGCTCAGTGTTCTTCCCTTGAGAAGTGTTGAATGAAGGGGCCCTTGCTTGTTAGTGCTTTCTCCTTTGTTCACAGATACACAGATACCTGGAAGTATGCCTTTGCACAAGCAGGGTAAGCAGGAGGATGAGCATGTGTGAGAGGCCCCCGCATAGCTAAGTGCACAACATAGGCAGATGAGTGTTCAGAGACTGGGAGACACCAGAACTTTTCGGTTTCATATTCACTTTCACTAATTCATTTGTATTTTTCGCTATTTCTTTCCCTCATACACACACACACACTCACCCAAAGAATCCACATTCTGACTCATTCTCCTCTTTCTGGGTACTCTATAATACCTACATGCATATACGTGAAACATTCAGGAGAGTGATCCATCTCACCTGTTCCCTCACACATTCCTTCCCTGGTGGGGAGGATGGGATTTCTGAAACTCCATCATGTGGGGTTTGTAAGAGGGCAAGTCTCAGCTTACTTTATTCTCTTATGGGCAGCATGCGCTCATTCCTCCCACCCACACAGAACTATATGTACGAATGCTTGCCCAGTGTGAAGGCACAGACTCAACTGTTCTTGTAGTTGAACTGGAAGTTGAACTTGGGGTTGCTCTTGCAGTTAAACTCTTGCCTGTTGAACAAATGAGCTCCTTGAACACCATTCCCATGTGGCGCATTTGCAGGAAGGTGTATCTTGTTGCAATGGCATCCTGCTGTGTTCTCTCTCTCTCTCACACACACACATACACACACACCCACAGAAACACACACATACACAATATAGAGGGAAACTTCTGATGTTTTCCTTCATACTGCTTTTGAATGAAGGGCTGTGGACTTTGTTGAAGCAAGATTGAAAGAGAGACTCATCAACTCAGGAACACACAAGGAATTCAAGAGAATGAATCTATTCATTCCCCCACCCTATGCAGGTACTTGGTCTCATAGACATTCAGACTTCTTTCTTCTCACATGTTCCTTGAATGCAGGAGTGTGACCACCCTCCTTAAAATGCACTCATTCAAGTCCACACACCCCTATAAATGAAGGAGAAGTACAAATCATAGCTGCATGCCACATGTTGTGCTCCACTTTACATTGATTTGTCATCTTATTTCATTTTTTTTGGCTCTATTAGGAAGTAACCTGTATACTACCAAGCTCTCTATGTGATTGTGATGCATGTTGAAGTTAAAGAACAACTGCACTTAACTGTTCTGCCTTATGGTCACATATTCACACAAAAGGATATATGGGACCATGAGCTTGGTGATGGCTCATAATTGTTCTCTCTTTCCTCTTGCTTCACACTCCCCTCTCCTCTGTCTCTTTCCTTTTAAGTTTATACTGTCCCGTCATCATTTTTGTTGTTGAGGGAACCAACAATATGGGTGCTCAACCAGTCATCTTTAATGTGAAGTTCAAGGACCTTCTCTTTACTTCTGTATCATCACAAGTAAACACCTTCTGTGAAGAAGAGTGGATGCTCTTGTTAAACCCCTTGGGCCCCCTGCTCTGTTCCCCCTCTCTAATCCTTGCTACCTGGGTGAGAGTGCTTTCTGAATGCAATGCACCTGGGCAAGGATTCTGAGAGTGAGAGCTTCATCTTCATGAAGAGCATTTTTCCACCCTCTTTCCATTCCACGAGTATTTATGATCACCTGTTCTATGCATGATAGTAAATTGGGCCAGGGAGCATGCAGTAGTACACAAGGCACACCTGGATCCCTGTCCTGTGTTGCTTACAGTCGAAGGAGAAGAATAGAATTCCTCAGCAGTCATTGTACCTACTTGCCCTGACAGTAGGTAGGCCAGAGTGGACTTCTCATTGCCATTGCCTCTCACAAGTACACAAAAGTGTGGGTCTTTTCTGATCTCACACAGCAATGCAGGAGAGAATAGTCTCTGTACATGAGGACCAGACTTTTTGTCATAGCTACACATACACACATGCATACACAAGCATGCACACACACACAGGGCAGGTGCCTTAGCCTTCTTATCTGCTCCCCCTCTCGAATCCTTGGAACCTAGGTGTGAGTGCTATTTCAGTGCAACACACCTATTCAAGGATTCAAAGAGGCTGAGCCTTGTCTGCATGTAGAAGGACTGAGTAACTGTACATCACCTCTTCCACTTTCTTTCAAACATTTGAGTTTGCTTTCAGGTGCCAAACCCTGCACTGGGCATTAGAGATACAATGGTGAATGAGACAAAGTCCCTAGCCTGGAGTCCTCATTCTTGGGCTGTCTAGAGGACACTTATGGGAGAATAGGCATCATTCCCTGTGGACAGACTTACCCTATGTTGGGGCCTGAGCTTTCTTTTTACTTTGGCTTACTGTGTGTCAGATACTGTAATGGGAAAACATACATTAGGTGACTTTTTTTTTTTTTCATTAGGTGACTTTTAAAAAAAGATTTTATATATCTATTTATGAGAGATACAGAGAGAGAAAGGCAAAGACATAGGCAGAGGGGGAAGCGGGCTCCCCATTGGGAGCCTGATGCAGGACTCAGTCCTAGGACCCCGGGATCACAACCTGAGCCAAAGGCAGACGCTCAACCACTGAGCCACCCAGGTACCCCTATACATTAGGTTATAAGACTCAACCCAACCAGTTGCCCTCAACGAGCTTATAGTTTAGAGGAACAGAAGGGAAAAAGTATCCCCTTTACTATACCATCCTCCAACATGTATATACACGAGTGCCTGTGTACACAGATTGTTTCAGTCTTGTTAGCCCCCAGCTGTATAGCCAGCACATGTGGACGCTCATGTATGATCTGAAAAAGGTGCCACTCATGGTACATATTCAGAGAGACTGTCTGAGAGAGAATGGCTGTGTGACTTTGTGCATGTGCATGAATACATATGCACACCCTAGGAGAGATGCATCAGTCTTACTAAATGTACATAGTGACGCTTTACGGGAATGTGATCACAAGAGTTAAGAATACACATATGCATGTGTGCGTATGTGCAGGTACCCAAACTTTTTGCTCTGCTCCCTCTTTCTCATCCTCTGTCCCTGAGTGAGAGTGCTTTATAAATGCAATGCACCAGGGTGAGGGTTCTGGAGGGCAAGCATCCTTTGCATGGAAAAGGACAGAGGATCTGTACACTGGCTCTCAGCTGCTTGCCTCATGCCAGCCTGCCATCTATCCCTCATTCATTCTTTCCTTCCACAAATAATATTTAGTAGGCACTGTGCTGGGCATTGGTCGCGGGAGAGTGGACAAGACAGATTTGGCCCCTGCCCTCCTGGATATTATAGTCCAGGCAGGAGAATGGACTTTGTCATCACCCACCACCCCTGCATGTACTGAGGGTGAATGTGACACAAAAGGAACTTCTTATCTACACCCCCCTGCCCCATCCATTTACAAACACATGTGGCTGATATGTGTAGGAGAACCTTCTATTTACTTTAGCTCAATCCTACATAAATACACTGGGCAAGAACGTAAGCCTTCTTGTTAAACATACACACAAGGCATGCAGGTGCTGGAATCTTCTGGTCTGGCTCCCCCTCTCTAATCCTTGCTACCTGGGTGAGAGTGCTTTCTGAATGCAATGCACCTGGGCAAGGATTCCGAGAGGGGGCGCGCCAGCCATCTTTGCATGAGACAGAGCACCTCTACATCCTCCTCCCCTCCTTTTTACAACTACCTACTCTATTTCAGGTACTATGCTGGGGACCTCCTCTATTTCAGGTATTGTGCTGGGCAACTGGCTCACAAGAAAATGAGCCACATCTAGTCCATCTCTGCAAGCTGGAGAATGGATTCCTTCTCATTTGTTATGCCTGCATATTCTGGGGATGAGTGGGCTGCATGCTGTGACTTGAAACTTCTGCCCTCCATTTTGGTCTCACAGATACTTTTAGGAGAACCTTCTGAACCTCAGTACAGTCCCACATAAGTAGACTGTGTGCAGGGGAAGGGCCCAACTGGGTACACACACACACACACACACACACACACACACACACACACACAGATGTATCACCGAGTGGCCCTCTGAACAGGTGCTTCACTCTCCTTCATTCAGCCTAGCTGCCAGTGCTGTCTTGGATCACTGTTGCTGTTCGAGGACTCCAGGGAAATGAGCCTTGTCTACACTTAAAAGGACAGAGCTCTTGTTCAGCAACTTTCTTTTCTCTTTTCCCTTCCTTCTATAGATAGCGGAGTGCCTACTAGATGCCAGGCACACAGGTCAGTCGCAGAAGACGAAATGAGAATCAAAATGGACAAGGTTGCCATCTTGAAATTCTGGTAGGGGATTAATTAACCCACTATGATTCATAGATGCTGTGGACTAATAGGACACTGTTCAAAAGAATGAAGCAGGTCTATATGTCACTTGCTATCCATTGTGCAAACATGAACACGTGCAGGTTATGGTGGAGTGAGGTGTCTTGTCACCCCACTTCCCAGACACACCCAGTGATGTGGACCTGCCTGCAGACTCTAACCTTCAGAGAGGGCAGGAGAGGGAACATCCCAGCATGCAGACCAGTGTGCTTTTGCAGCCCTCCCATCTGTAGGGACTCAGTGAGGGAGACCTTACCACTGTCTTCCTTCATGCTACCACGTGCAAAGAGATCCTTTTCTTTACCTTGCTGTACAATCCCATGTGACCCTGTTATAGGCAGAAAAAGGAGCCTTCCCTATAAACACAGACACACACACACATAGCACACAGGTATAGAAACACAGAAAGTGTGTCTCCTGCACACAGAACTGTATCCACAGTGTATGAAAGACACTGGACATTGGCAGCAGCAGCCCCTCCATGTCCGATTTGTGGGGAGGCAGCGAGCTTTCTGATATGCTCCTTCCCAGCCAGAGCTTGAATAAAAGTAGCCCTTAAGACTTATCTCACACATGCATGTACAGGAAAGGCTCTTCCCTTTGTACAGTCATAGGCAGTCACCTGTGAGCCCAAGAGTAATGTTTCTTGTGCACACACACGATCTGAAGATGTCTGAGACCTCTGTTCAGGTCCCCTCTCTCACTCTTGGTACTTAGGTACAAATGCAGTTCCAGTCCATTGCCCTTGTACAAAAAATTCAGAGGGAATCTCATCCATATTTAAAAGTAGGGAGTTTTACACTACCCCTCTCATTCTTTAATTTCTTTAGTGTCTCTTTAGAAGCGTGCTCCCTGGCCCCAGCAGCATCAGTATCACCTTGGAATGTGTTAGAAATGCAAATTCTTGGGCCCTACTCTTGACCTAGTAAATAATGAACCATAGAAGTCTGTATTCTAACAAGCCTTCCCACTGATTATGACATTTGCTCAAATTTGAGGATCATTGATTTAGTGTGAGTGCTTTGGAATGCAGTTGTAAGCAAGTCAGGTGGGGGCTCAGCCCTCAAAGGACTCTCAGCCTGTCATGGGTGGGAGGGAATGAGCCTGCCTGTTTCTCATGCACATTCTCAGTGCTATGTCCTTACATCCACTCATGACTCTCCCCTACCTCCTCCAGAACCACTCACTTGGCCATCATAGGAAGTTAAGCGAGCATACAGCCCAGCCTGTATCAGGAAAGACCCTTATCATTACTTTTCAGGGCATGAACTTAACACTGTAGACACACACAACCACATGTGCATGCTCATGGTGTGGAGAAGAATGAACTGCTCCTTCTCCTATACCCATTGCATATCGGAGTTGTGAATTCTCAAAGCACCTCCTGTGTGCATGGATTACAGGAGGCTGAGCCTTGTCATCACAAACCTTCTGCCAAGCAATTTTTTTTTCTGCCAAGCAATTCAATCAGCACATATGTACTGATCCCACTTAAGTGCCATGCACTATGCTGGGAGTATCCTGATGAGTAAGAGTCAACTTCTCTCTTTATAGGACTTCCTGTCTGGTGGAGGAATGTAGTGAATGAACTTCCCCAGGCCTAGAAAACAGGAGTGCAGGGCATGCCAGGAATCAAGCCTTTTCATTCTCCTATACACACCCATGTTCTTCCTGTGTACATGCACACATACATACACACCCATTTCTGCCCCAAACTGAAAGGCAGGAGATGGACATCGTTATTCATTATATTTGAACAAGTGTGAATTTCCTCATTGCAAACACACTCAAATGCATGTATGTTGTGCAGGTGTCTGGGCCATGATTTTTGTCTCCTCCTCGCCTATCCTTGCAATCTAGGCATGAGTGTTGGCTAACCAACGCAGGGGGCTTGTGCAAGGGTAAGAGCTCGTGAGCCTGGTCTATGTGTAGGACAGAGCCAAGGCAGCACCTCCCTTTGCTTGTTCATTCAGTTGTGTGAGAGTGTGTGTGTGCACATGGCATTTCTTTGTTCATCGTTTCACAAGGGTATGGACTTCCTGCTGTTTGGGGATGTTATGGTAAACTGATCAGGGACACCAGCCTTATAGTCTAGCAGGTTCCTGGAGTGTCAGCTTCCTCACAACAATGCCTGTGGATGGAGGGCTTAGGGTGTAGGAATCGGGCGTCTCCTTATTCTCTCGTGTAGACATGCATGTGGTATGCACGTCTGGAGCCCTGTGCTTTGCTACTCTTTTCATATTCTCAAGACCTAGACGTGGGGACTCTTCTGGAGTGGCACACCTACTCCAGGATTCTAGGAGGAACCCTTTTCTGCATATAGAAGGACACAGCACCTGTGAATAGGTCCTCTCTCCTTCCTTTCCTCTCCCCCTCCCTTCTGCAAGTATTTATCAAGCATATGTGCTAATAATAATAACCCTGTGCTTGGTGGTGATAGTATGCAAGATGGACTTGACCCCTGTCTCAAAGAACATGTGCAGGAGAGTGGACTTCCATGTCACCGAATATCCCTGCGTGTGCTGACTTTGAGTGGGCCACTGAATGGAACCTCTTATTATTACCCCTTCCCAATGTGCACAAATCTCTCAAGACTTCTCCTTCCTGCCCCCATATGGACCTATGTAACTGAAAACTCTCTCTGCCTTGAGTGCTGCAGGTGCTTCAGCTTTCCGCACTGCTCCCCCTCTCTAATCCTTGCTATCTGGGTGCTAGTGCTGTCTCAATGCAATGCACCTGGGCAAGGATTCAGAGAGGGTGGGCTCAACTGCATCAGGAAGAACAGAGACTTTGCATCTTCCTCCCTCCTCCCCTTCCTCCTTTTCATTCTCTGTCCTCCCTCCTCTCCTCCCCCCTCCTTTTCTCCTGTCTCTCTTTTCCCCTCTGTGCTTCTCAGTAAGAGTTTTTCAGTACTTGGTGGGTGTCAGGGAGGCACAGGAAAAACAGAATAGTGATGGATTTGGGTCTCTCTGCCTGGTGGGCTTGTCTGTATTTTAGAATAAATGTCCTCATCAAATAATGTTCGTGTACTCAAGTGGCCAGAGTGCTAGAGAGGGAGCTTTCTCCTTATTCCCCTCCTGCCTTTCATAGGTTGGGTTCTGGGCTGGGACCAGAGCTTTCCCCATCTGCTCCTTCCCACACTCCCTTTCAACCTAGACAAGAAGTATTGTCTCCTGTCAGGGCTTCAGAGAGAGGGAGCCTTGCCTGTGTATGGCAGGGCTGGGTGCTCTCTCTCTCTCTCTGTCATGGTCCTTGCGTGTAGGCACCATGCTTTCTAAATCCAACATCTATGGCCTGTATCTAGGAAAAGTTTGCATTATGATCATAGCGGAGGACCGTTCACCTGTACATCTCTTCCCTCAGATTTGATCATCCTCTCAGCATTTGTTAGGGAGTGTTTACCACCTGCCAGCCACCATGCTGCTTGCTAGAAATACTGCAGTGAACACAGTAGACAGCATTGGGTGTTTGGCCTTGTGGGCACATATAGAAGTTTCCTAGAATATCCTAATATGTTTTCTATTCACTTTTTTTTTTTGTGTGTGTCTATTCACTTTTTAAACTTCATGTTTGTGTGTAGAAAGAGGCAGAAGAGTACTGTACCCGAGTTCAAGTTGCATATCAGCAGCACATTTTTTCTCCTGGAAATGAGGGGACAATTCAGTGAGTTAAGTGATCTAGAATAGATCTTTAAGAGAAAAGGATGGGGAGGGGTTGGAGACTTTGGATTTAGCCTAGGGTTTTAACCTGTCCCCACCGTGGCTTTAGCATTATTCTCCAATACTTACTCTTTCCTTCAGCTTGACTGATCTGTTTATTCCTACCTTTCTCAGTGTCTGCCCATTGCCCATCACAGATATATGATTTTCAGGTCAGCATAGCAATACAAAACTACAAATGGTGAGAAAGCGGGGAGAGAGACAGACACTGCATTTCAGTCTCCTTTCTCGAGTTCTTAAACAGGTGGGACTTAAAAATTCTGACTCTTGGTCCTTCTCTCCCAACTTCTCCCAATTTTATTGAGTATGTGCCCCTTAACTTCTGTATACCCTAAAGTCTCTTTTTGGTTACTGCTCAGCTTTGCTCTTATTTTTCTCAGACCTCATATCTCTCTTTAAATTTTTTTTAATTCAAATATTAGTTTCAGATACACAATATAACAATCCAACAATTCTGTACATTTTTATCTCTCCTGATGCACAGGGCCAGCAGCATCATTAGAAGTACAAACTGCAAGCCCCACCTCAGACCTAGAGATTAGAAAGTTGGAGGGTAGGCAGAGAGGTCTGGGTTTTAACGACCACTGGTCCAGGGATTCTGATGCATGATGAACTTTGAGAACCACCGGTTTAAGTAACTTAAGTAGAGATTTCTGCAGTCCATGGGATGATTTTTAGAGTCAGAATTTCCTTCTGTGTAAACTTCCCTTTTAGTCTTCCCTTGATTTTTTTTTAACTTAAAAGACTTTTTTTTAAAGCAGTTTTAGGTTTATAGAAAAATTGAACAGAAAATACAGAGGAGTACCATATACTTTCCTACCTCAGTTTCCACTATTATTAACATCTTGCAGTTAGTGGAGTACACTTTTACATTTAGGCCAATATTGATACATTATTATTAACCGAAGTCCATAGATTCTATGAGGGTTTCCTATTTCCTATTTGTGTTGCATATTCATGGGTTTGGACAATTATATACTGATGTGTATCCACCATTACAGTGTCATACAGAGTAGTTTCACTGCCCTAAAATCCTCTGTGTTCTGCCTTTCAGCCCTCCCTCCCCTAACCCCTGGCAACCACTGATTTTACTGTCTCCAGTTTTGCCTTTACCAGAATGTCATGTAGTTGGAATCATACAGTATACGTAGCCTTTTTCAAATGACTCCTTTTACTTCAGTTATGACTCTTCCATATCTTTTTTTGTGGCTTGATAGCTCATTTATTTTTTATCATGGAATAGCATTCCATTATCTGGATTTACTGCTATTTATCTATTATCTATTCGCCTGCTGAAGGACATCTTGGTCTCTTCTCACTTTTGGCAGTTATGCGTAAAGCTGCTCTAAGAATCTGTGTACAGGCTTTTTGTGGATGTAAACTTTCAGGTCATTTGGGTGAATACCAAGGAGCACAATTGCTGGGTCATATAGTAAGAGTGTGTTTAGTTTTGTAAGCTGCCGCCAAACTGTCTTCCAAAGTGGCTGTACCATTTTGCATTCCCACCAGCGATTAATGGGCATTCCTGTTGCTTCATAACCTTATCAGCATCTAATGTTAGTGTTTTGGATTTTGGCCATTCTAACAGGTATGTTGTGGTTTCTCATTATTGTTTTAACTTGTAATTATCTGAGCACATATGATTGTTAAATCATATTTTCTTAGGCTTATTTGCAATCTGTATATCTTACTTGGTTAGGTTCAGATCTTTTGACAGTTTTTTAATTGGATTGTTTCTTGTTGAGTTTTAAGAATTCTTTGTGTATTTTGGATACTAGTACCTTATCAGGCGTGTCTTTTGCAAATATTTTCTCCCACTATATTACTTAATTTTTCATTATATTAGCATTGGCTTTTACAGAGCAGTTTTAATTTTATTGAAGTCTGATTTATCAATCCTTTTATCATAGATCATACTTTAGGTGTTGCATCTAAAAGGTCACCTAGATTTTCTCCTTTATTATCTTGTAAGAGTTTTATAGTTTTGCATTTTACATTGAGGTCTATGATCCATTTTGAGATAATTTTTGTGAAACTTGAAGAACTGTGTCTTGATTCTCTTGTTTTTGCATGTATATGTCCAGTTGTTCCAAAAACCATTTTTTAAAGATTTTATTTATTTATTCATGAGAGACACAGAGAGAGAGGCAGAGACATAGGCAGAGGGAGAAGCAGCCTCCCTGTGTGGACCCCAATGTGGGCCTTGATCCCGGGACCCTTGGATCATGACCTGAGCCAAAGGCAGGCACCCAACCACTGAGCCATCCATGTGCCCCAAAAACAATTTGTTGAAAAGATTGTCCTTTCTCCATTGAATTGCTTTTGCTTCTTTGTCAAAGATCTATTTTTGTATGGGTTGATTCCTGGGCTCTCTATTCTGTTTTAGTTATCAATTTGTCTATTTTTCCATCAACACTGTACTATCTTAACTATTATAGCTTTATAGTAAGTCTTAAAGTTATTTAGTGTCAGTGCTCCGACTTTTTTCAATATTGTGTTGGCTATTCCAGGTCTTTTGCCTATCAATATAAACTTTGGGATCAGTTTGTTGATATCCGCTGGTATTTTGCTGGAATACCAGCAAAATACTTGCTGGTATTTTGATTATGAGTGTATTGAATCTATACAAGTTGGGAAGAACTGACATCTTGACAATGTTGAGTTTTCTAGGTACATATATGGTGTTTCCATTTATTTAGGTCTTTGATTTCTTTCATCAAGTTTTGTAGTATTTCTCAAATAGCTCTTATACATATTTTGTTACATTTATACCTCATTATTTCATTTTGCTAACGTAAATGGCATTGTATTTTTAATTTCAAAAACTGCTTTTAGTAAGCAGTTGACTTTTGTATATTAACCTTGTATCCTGCAACCTTGTTATAGTCGCATATTACTTCCAGGAATTTTTGTGTTGATTCTTTGGAATTCTCTACATAGACAATTATGTCGTCTGTGAACAAAGACAGTTTTTATTTTTTTCTTTCCCAATTTGTATACTTTTTCTTCTTACTGTCTTTTGCATTAGTTGGGACTTACAGTTATATGCTGAATGGGAGTGGTGAGTAAGGACATCCTTGCCTTGTTCCTGATCTTAGCACAAAACATCTAGTTTCTCACCATTAAGTATGGTGGTTGCCAGAAGAGAGATGGGTGGGGGAGGAATGAAATAAATAAGGGGGATCAAGAGTTCACTTGTCTTGATGAGCACTCAGTAATGTATAGAATTGTTGAATCATTATGCTGCACACCTGAAACTAACATAATACTCTGTTTAAAAAAAGTATGATCTTAGCTCCAGGTTTTTTGTAGATGTTCTTTATCAAATTGAAGAAGTTCCCTTCATTCCTAATTTACTTAGAGATTTTCATCACGAATGGATGCTGGGTTTTGTCAAATGGTTTTTTGGGCGTCAATTGATATTGTAAGTTTTTTCTTCTTTAGCCTGTTGATGTGATGCATTACGTTAATTGACTTTTTAATGCTGGAAATGCCTTCCTTGTGTACCTGAAATAAATCAACTTGATCATGGTATATAAATTCTTTTTATACATTGTTGAATTCAATCTGCTAATATTTTGCTGAGGATTTTTGCAACTATGTTCATGAGACTTATTGGTCTGTAGTTTTCTTATAATGTCTTTGTCTTGTTTTGGTATTAAGATAATTCTAGCCTTATACAATGAGTAAAGAAGTATTTTCTCTGTGTCTGTTTTTCAAAAGGGATTGTAGAGATTGTACCTTCTGTTTTGGAAGGTTGTTAACTAGTGATTCAATTTCTTTAATAGATAGAGGCATATTCACTAATGTATTTCTCTTTGAGTTTTGATAGATTGTGTCTTTCAAAGAATTGGTCCATTTCATCTAGGTTCTCAAATTTGTGGGCATAGATAGAATTATTAATAATATTTATTGTATTTGTAATATGCATGTGATGAATAGTGATGGTCCCTGTCTCAGTTTCGATATTAGTTATGGGTATCTTCCCTGTTTTTTTCTTAACTTGGGTAAAGATTTTGTTGATTTTTTCTTTATTGCTTTCCTATTCAATTTTATTGATTTCTGCTATAATTTTTATTATTTGTTTTCTTCTGCTTAGTTTCAGTTTAGTTTCCTCTCATTTTTCTAGTTTCCTAAGGTGGAAGCATAGGTGAATGATTTTAGATCTTTTCTTCTTTTCTAATATATTCATTTAATGCTCTAAATTTCCTTCTAAGTTCTGGTTTTGCTGTGTCCCACAAATTTTGACAAGTTCTTTATTTTCATGTAGTTCAAAATGTTTTTAAAATTTTCTTTGACACATGTGTTATTTAGAAGTGTGTTGTTTAATCTTTGACTATTTTGGCTTTTCCCAGTTATCTTTCTGGTATGGATTTCTAGCTTAATTCCATTGTTTTCTGAGAGCAGACTTCGTATGATTTCTGTTTTTTTAAATTTGTTAAGGTGTATTTTATGACCTAGTGTGTCATCTATCTTAGTGAGTGTTCCATGTGAGCTTGAAAAGAATGTATATTCTGCTGTTGTTGTTAGATTAAGTCTTCTATTGATGTCAATTAGATCTAGTTAATTGATGATGCTGTTTAGTTCAACTATGGCTTTACTGATTTCCTGCTGCTGGATCTGCTCATTTCTAGTAGAGAGATGTTGAAGACTGAAACTTTTTTTAAAAAAGATTTTATCTATTTATTCATGAGAGACAGAGACAGAGGGAGATGCAGAGACATAGGCAAAGAGAGAAGCAGGCCCCATGCAGGGAGCCTGATGCAGGACTTGATCCCGGGACTCCAGGATCACACCCTGAGCCAAAGGCAGACACTCAGCCACTGAGCCACCCAAGTGTCCTGAAGACTGCAACTATTAACAGTGGGTTCATTTATTTCTCCTTGCCATTCTATTAGTTTTTGCCTTATGTATTTTTTTCAAACGTTTTATTTATTTATTTGAGAGAGAGGGAGTGGGAAGAGGGTCAGAGGGAGAGAATCTTCAGACACCCCACTGAGCACGGAGCCTGACAGGGGGCTTAATCCCAGACCCCTGAGATCATGACCTGAGCTGAAATTGAGAGTCAAATGCTCAACTGACTGAGCCACCCAGATGCCCCCTGCATCACATATTTTTTATGTTCTGTTGTTAGGCATGTATATATTAAGGATTATTATAGTTTTTTCGAGAATTGACTTTTTATCATTATGTAGTACCCCTTTTTATTCCTGATAATTTTTCTTGCTCTGAAGTCTGCTTTGTCTAAATTAATATAGCTAGCCTAGTTTCTTTCTGATTAGTGTTAGTATATCTTTCTCCATATCCTTGCTTTTAATCTGTGTCTTTATATTTAAATTAGATTTTTTTTTATAGAAAACATAGTTAGGTATTGTATTTTTTTAAAAGATTTATTTATTTTGAAGACAGAGAGGGAGTGGAGGAGGGGCAAAGGGAGAGGGAAAGAGAATCTCAGACTCCCTGCTGAGTGTGGAGCCTGTCATGAGGCTTGATCCCATGACCCTGAGATCATGACCTTAGCCAAAATCAAAAGTTAGACACCTAACTGACTGAGCCACCCAGGTGCCCCAATTGTATTTTATCTACTCTGAGGGTCTCTGACATTTAATTAAAACATTTAGATTACTGAAATTTAAAGTTACTTATTTAAATGTAAACTTACTGATATGGTTGAGTCTCCATATTATCTACCATATTGGCTCCTTTTTCCTATTTGTTGTGCTTGTTTTCTCATTGTCTTCCACTCTTTATGCCTTCTCTGGTTTTAATTGAGCATTTGGTTTGATTATATTTTTCCCCTCTCTTTAGCATATTAATTATACTTCTTTTTAAAAAACTTTTCTTAGTGGTTATGCTTATGTTTTCAGTGTCCGTTTACAAGTAATCCAAGTCTTCTTTCAAATAACACACTACTTCATGGATAATGCAAGTACCATATAACAGAGTATTCCCACTTCCTCCCTTCTATCCATTATACCATTGCTGCCTTTCATTGCACTTATCCATAGGCTATCATCACCAAATGAATTGTTGCCATTATTATTTTGAATTATATTCTGTTATCTGTTAGATTAATTAGAATAAAAACATAACTAGATGTTGGGACACCTGGGTGGCTCAGCGGTTGAGTGTCTGCCTTCAGCTTGGGGCATGATCCCAGGGTCTGGGGATCGATTCCCACATCAGGCTCCCTGCAGGGAGCCTGCATCACCCTCCACCTATGTCTCTGTCTCTCTCATGAATAAATAAATAAAATCTTTAATAAAAAAAACATAATTAGATGTTAACTAGACTTACTGTGGTGATCATTTTGCAATACATAAAAATATCAAATCATTACATTGTAAACCTGAAAGTAGTATATGTCAGTCACACCTCAAAGAAAAAAGGGCAGGTAGGAAAGAAAAGAAAAAAAAGAATGAGAAAATATTTTATTTTACTTTTATTTATTCCTTTTTTAGTAGCACTCTTTATGTAGATCTGAGTTTCTGACATCTGTCATTTTTCTTCTTTCTGAAGAATTTCTTCTTCATTTCCTGCAAGGCAGGTGTCAACAAATTCCCTCAATTTTTGTTTCCCTGAGAAAAAGCTTTATTTTTCATTCATTTTTGAAGGATAATTTCTCTTGATTCAGACTTCTTGGTTCATGTTTCTTTTTAACAATTTATGTATTTTACTTTTCTCCCATGACTGCATGGATTCTAAAAAGAAGTCTGATTCTATTCTTATCCTTAGTCCTCTATAGGTAAGGCATTTTTTTCCTCTGGCTGTTTTCAAGACTTTGTCTTTGTCTTTGATTTATTTATCTTCCTAAGTGTTCTCTGAGCTTTCTGGACCTGTGATTTGGTATCTTTAATATTACGACATCCTTTTCATTATTATTCAAGTATTTCTTTTGTTCCCATCTTCTCCTGGTATTCTCATTTTGCCTATGTTACACTTTTTGTAATTATCCTCTAGTTAGTTCTTGACACTCTGTTCATTTTTTTAAATTATTTTATTCTCTTTGCATTTCAGTTTTGGAAGTTTCCATTGACATGTCTTCAGGCATGCTGATTCTTTTGCTTTGCTTTGTGCAGTCTATTGATGAACCATCAAAGCCATTCTTCATTTCTTTTAGGGATCTTCTGCATTTCCTTTAGATTTTTTTTTCAGTTTCCATTTCTCTGCCTACATTATTCTTCTGTTCTTTCATGTTGTCCACCTTTTCTATTAGGGCCCTTAGCATGTTAATCATAGTCTTTAAATTGCTGATATGAAAATTCCAACATTCCTTCCATATCTGACTATGGTTCTGATGCTTGCTCTGTCTCTTCATGCTTTTTTTTCCTTTCAGAATGCCTTGTAATTTTTTTGTTGAAAGCTAGACATTACATATTGGATAAAAGTACCTGATTAAGTATATAGGCATTTAGTGTGAGGTTTTATGTTTATCTAGATGGGGGTTAGTATGCGTTTACTCTTTTGCTAGCTGTGTGACAGACTAAAATTTTCTCTAGTTATTTTTGTTTTTATCTCTCTCATGTACTTGGGTTTCTCTACAGATGACTTCTTAAATAAAGTTTAAAACATACAGGTTTTGCAGTTGTATTTCCCTCTTGTTATTCAGGAACTCTATTGATGTGGTAGTAAGGTGGGGGAATAGTGTTCAATAGTCCTATGATTAGGTTTCAGTCTTTTAGTTTTTAGTTGTGAATTTCATAAATTCTTCTTAGTTTTATGTTTTATGCCTTTCCACACTTAAGTGAGACGGGAAGGCTAGAGAAAGCTAGAATTGAGTTTTCCTTTTTCCTAAGTTGATTAGGCTCTGGTCAAATGTCGGTCTTGAGGGCCAGCTTTGATAAGAAACACAGAATGCTCTTGTTCATTTTATGCTCTCGTTGAGAAGCACAGGGGTTTATTCTCTGGTCTTCACTGTGAGAACTAATGGGGCTCCTGGGGGTAAAATTTATGGAGGTTTTGGTGTCCTCTAAGACTAGAGTCCCTCAAGTTCTTAATTCTCAAACTTGTCCACACTAAGCCTCTAGTGATTCTTCTATTATATCTCAGGTTCTATTCTAATATTGGTTCTTATGGAGGTTTCGGCTGTGTAAGCTTTGATTCTTTATATCCACATTTATATTCTTTCTGTCTCTCCAGTTTAGGGAGAAGCAGTTTGACCTGTGACCTCAGCTCTCTGATAGATCTAAGAAGAATTGTTGATTTTCAGTTTCTTCAGTTTTTTTTTTTTTTATCATTGTGAGGATGAGAGAGATGACTTCCATGCTCTTTACATGCTTGCCCAGAAAACAAAGTCCTCTTCTGATTTTTTACTTGGATAATATATCTACCTTTTTCTATTGCCTTTTTCAGTGATGACATGGATATATTTCAGTTCTGTTCCTTTCACTTCAGTTTATTGCATGCATTCCTTGATACAAAAAGTTGCTTATTTTAGTACATGTGAATTAATCCATTTTATATCTTTCCATAGTCAGAAATAATTTTGTGTATTTCTGTTTCTGGGATAAATATACTCTTCTGTGTTTTTAGAAAATCAACTTAAAGCCCACTCCCTGAGCATAAATACAGGGCCATCAATGGGGGATAGGGCTGCACAGGCACTTACTACCTAGCCTGCTAGTCTTGGCACTGGGCTAAGGGCACATTTTGTTAAAGCCATGAGTGTGCCTCACCCAGCTACAGGGTGCACAGCTGCTTCCCATGCACCATGCCCAGCCACTATGCAGCACCCAGCCACTGTGCTGTCCCAACCACCTTTGTGTTCTGAGCCCAACCATGCCCAGCCATTGCTATGTACTATGCCCAGACTTGTGCCCTGAACACCATGATGGCACAGTCCCCAGATGCCACAGTGCTTTGGGGAATCCATATTAGGACTAGTGGCCCAGCATAGATTTTTCTAACATAACTACCCGACTCCCAAGTCCCCCAGTGGGCATGCCCCATCAGAACTGGCCTGCTGGGGTCCCAGTAACACCACAGAGGGCAAGCACAGCCCATAACAGGCAGAGAGGCAGTTCAGACCATTGCACTAAAGGAACAATGAATCAGACAAAGTTCTGGTGGACAAGGGACACTGCACTGCAGGGCACTCCATGACCTCTTCTTCATAAAGTCACTATTCTCAAGAGCAGAAGACATAGCTGACTTTCATTTTGTTTATATTTTATTTATTTATGAGAGACATACACAGAGAGGCAGAGACACAGGCAGAGGGAGAAGCAGGCTCCATGCAGGAAGTCCGACATGGGACTTGATCTCAGGTCTCCAGGATCACGCCCTGGGCTGAAGGCAGCGCTAAACCGCTGAGCCACCTGGACTGCTCCATAGCTGACTTTCTTTCTTTTTTTTTTTTCTTTAATTAATTTTTAATTTTTATTTTATTTTATTTTTTTCATAGCTGACTTTCTTAACACACATGAACTGACACAGAGACTTAGACAAAATGAGACAGAGAGATATATGCCAAAAGCAAGAATGGACAAGGCAACAGCAAGAGATCTAAGCAAAACAGACATAAGTAACATGCCTGATAGAAAATTTGAAACTATGGTCATAAGGATACTCACTGGACTTGAGAAAAGAGTGGAAGGCATGAGCGAAAACTTTAACACAGAGAAAAGGAATAAGAGCAGACATAAAGAGCTCAATAAATGAAATGAGAAACATACTTGATGGAATGAAAAGCTGCATGGAAGAAGCAGAGGAAGGAATTAGTGGCCCAGTCAACAGAGTAATGGAATGTAATCAAGCTGAACAAAACAGAGAGAAAAGAATTAGGCAAAATAAGAATAGACTCAGGGAAGTCAGTGACTCCATGAAACATAATAGCATTTATATTATAGCAGTCCCAGAAGAGGAAGAGAGAGAAAAGGGGCCAGAACATTTATTTGAAGAAACAATAGCTGAAGACTTCCCTGATCTGGGGAAGGAAACAGATATCCAGAACCAGAAGTTAGAGAACTCCCATCAAAATCAATAAAAGCAGACCTACACCAAGGTATATTGTAGTTAAATTGGCAAAATATAGTGATAAATATATTTAGAAGCAGCAAGACAAAGAGAAGACAGTAACGTACAAAGGAAAATTCATAAGGCTAGCAGGCAATTTTTCAACAGAAACTTTGCAGGACAGAAGGGATTGACATGATATATTCAAAGTACTGAATAGGAAGAATATGTCCCCAGGAATACTTTAACCAGCAAAGCTATCATTCAGAATAGATTTTCCCAGATAAACAAAAACTAAAGGAGTTTGTGACCACCAAACCAGCCCTGAAGGATGTATTAAAGAGACTCTTGAGTGGAAAGGAAAAACCAAAAGTGACAGTATAAAGGTAGGAAACACAAAAGCACTAAAAATGAATATTTTTGTAAAAAAAAAATTTCCTTGACTGCAAGGAACTAAAAAATAAAAGGATAGAAAATATAAAAACATATACCTAAAATGTAGGAAGGAGAGGAGAAAAGAATGGGTTTAAACCTAAACAGCCATCAACTTAATATAAACTGCTATATGCAGAAGAGGTTATATACAAACCTGATGATAATCCTATATCAAAAACCACTAATAAATATTCAAGAATAAAGAGAAAGAAATCCAAATATATCACTAAAGAAAATCATCAAACAATGAAATAAGGGCACCTGGGTGGCTCAGTTGATTAAGCATCTGATGTTGTCTCAGGTCATGATACCAGGGTCCTGGGATCGAGTCCTGTATCAGGCCCCCTGCTCAGTGAGGTGTCTGCTTCTCCCTCTACCATACCCCCTGCTCATTATCTCTCTCTCTCTCACTTTCTCTCTTTCAAATAAATATATAAAATCTTTTATTTTTTCACATCTTTTAAAACTTAAATTCAGTTTGCCAGCATACAGTATTAACACCCAGTGCTCGTCCCATCAAGTGCCCTTCTCATTGCCTGTCACCCAGTTACCCCATCCCCCCACCAACCTCCCCTTCCACAACTCTTTGTTTGTTTCTCAGAGTTAGGAGTCTCTCATGGTTTTTCTCCCTCTCTAATTTTTCCCACTCAGTTCCCCTCCTTTCCCGTATAATCCTTTTCACTATTTCTTATAATTGGAGAAGGACAATCATCATATGATTTTACTCATACATGGAATATAAGAAATATAAATTTTTTTTAAAAAAGCCATGAGAGATAAGATCAAAGAAAATCTTCAGAAACAACCACAAAACAAGTAATAAATTGGCCATAAATACATATATGTCAGTAATTACTTTGAATGTAAATGGACCAAACACTCTAATCAAAAGATGCAGGGGTGACAGAATAGATAAAAATAAACCAAGATCCACCTATATGCTACCTACAAGAGACTCATTTTAGACCTAAAGACACCTGCAGATTGAAAGTGAGGGGATGGAGAAATATCTATTATGCAAATAGATGTTAAAGCTGGAGTAGCAATACTCATATCAGACAAAATAGACTTTAAAACAATGTCTGTAACAAGAAAGAAAGAAAGAAAGAAAGAAAGAAAGAAAGAAAGAAAGAAAGAAAGAAAGAAAGAAAGAAAGAAGGAAGAAAGAAAGAAGGACACTATAAAATAATAAAGGGGACAACCCAACAAGAAGATATAACAGTTGTAAATATTTATGCATTCAATATGGTAGCACCCAAATACATAAAACAGTTAATAACAAAAAAACTAATCAGTAGTAATACAATAATAGAAGGAGACTTTAACCATCACACTTAACATCAATGGACAGATCATCTAAACACAAAATCAGTGAGGACACAATGACTTTGATGACACACTGGACCAAGTGGTTTTAACAGATCTATTCAAAACATTCCATCTTAAGGGTCTCCTGGGTGGTTCAGTAGGTTGAGCATCTGACTCTTGATTTTGGCTCAGGTCATTATCTCAGGGTCCTGGGATCAAGCCCCACATCAGGCTCCCTGCTCAGCAGAAAGTCTACTTGTCTCCCTTTCTCTGCACTCTTCCCCTTGTGCTCTCTCTCTCAAATAAATAAATAAATCTTTTTAAAAAAGAACATTCCATCTTAAAACAGTAGAATACACATTCTTTCCAAGTGCACACAGAACATTCTCCAGAACAAATCACATATTAGGCCACAGAACCAGCCTCAACAAATTTAAGAAGATCAAAGTCATATCATGCACCTTTTCTGACCACAATGCTATATGAAACTAGAAGTCAAACACAAGAAAAAATCTGGAAAGACCACAAATACATGGAGGTTAAGTAATATGGTACCAAACGATGAATGAGTCAACCAGGAAATAAAAGAAGAAATAAAAAAGTACATGGAAAAAATTGAAAATGAAAACATAACCATCTAAAATCTTTGAGATGAACAAAAGTGGTTCTAAGAGGAAAGTTTATAGCAATACAGGCCCATCTCAAGAAGGAAGAAAAATCTCAAACAACCTAACCTGACACTTAAAGGAGCTAGAAAAAAAACAACAAACAAAACCTAAAACCAGCAGAAGGAAGGAAATGATAAAGATTAGAGCAGAAATAAATGATACAGAAGCTGAAAAAAAAAAAACAAGAGATCAATGAAACCAGGAGTTGGTTCTTTGAAAAAAAATCAATAAAATTGATAAACCTGTAGCTAGACTTACCAAAATAAAAAAGAGAAAGGACTCAAGTAAGCAAAATCATAAATGAGAGAAAGAAATAACCAACACCACAGAAATACAAATAATCATAAGAGAATATTATGAAAAACTATATGCCAACCAACTGGAAAACCTGGAAGAAATGGATAAATTCCTAGAAATATATAAATGACCAAAATGGAAACAGGAGAAAATAGAAAATTTGAACATATTGATAACCAGCAAAGAAATTGAATCAGTAATCTAAAAACTCCCAAGGAAGAAAAGTCCAGGACAAGATGGCTTCAGAGGCAAATTCTCCCAAATATTTACAGAGGAGTTAATGCCTATTCTTCTCAAACTATTCCAAAAAATAGAAAGGGAAGGAAAACTTCCAAATTCATTCGATGAGGTATTACTTTGATACCAAAATCAGATAAAGACTCCACTAAAAAAGAGAATTACAAGTCACTTTCCCTGATGAGCATAGAGGCAAAAATCCTCAACAAAATGCTAGCAAACTGAGTGCAACAATAAATTTAAAAAACTGTGCACCATCATTAAGTGGGATTTATTTCAGGGTTGTAAGGGTTGTTCAATATTCTCAAATCAATCAACATGATACATCACATCAATAAGAGAAAGAATAAGAATCATATGATTATTTCAATAGATACAGAAAATGCATTTGACAAAGTATAACATCCATTCATGATAAAAACCCTCAACAAAGTAGGTTACCTCAACATAATAAAGGCCATATAAAAAAAACCCACAGCTAACATCACACTTAATGGGGAAAAGCTGAGAGCTTATCCTCTATTTTCAGGAACAATGCAAGGATGTCTACTCTCACCACTTTTATTCAACATATTACTGGAAGTCCTAGCCACAGTAATCAGACAACAAAAAGATATAAAATACAAATCAACAAGAAAGAAGTAAAACATTCACGATTTGCAGATGATGTGGTACTCTATGTAAAAAAAACTTGAAGGATTCCACCAAAAATTGTTAGAATTGATAATTAAGAAAAGTTGCAGGTTTCAAAATCAATGTACAGAAATCTGTTGCATTTCTTTACACCAATAACGAAGCAGCAGAAAGAGAAATTCATAAAACAATCCCATTTATAAGTGCACCCACAATAATATGATACATAGGAATAAACCTAACCAAAGAGGTGAAAGACCTGTACTCTGGAAACTATAAAACACTGATGAAAAAAATTGAAGAGGACCCAAAGGGGTGGAAAGATATCCCATGGTCATGGATTAGAAGAAGAAATATTCTTAAAATGTGTATACTACCGAAAGCAATTCCACACATTTAAGGCAATCTCTATCAAAACACAACATCATTTTTCACAAAAGTAGAACAAACACTCCTAAAATTTGTATGGAACCATAAAAGAACCTGAATAGCCAAAGCAATCTTGAAAAAGAAAAGCAAAACTGGAGGCATCACAATTCCAGACTTCAGTTATATTACAAAGCTGTAGTCTTCAAAATAGTAGAATACTGGTGCAAAATCAGACATATATGGAACAGAATAGAAAACCCAGACATAAACCCACAACCATATGGTCAATGAATCTTTGACAAAGCAGGAAAGAATATCCAATGGGCAAAAGACATGAAGAGAAATCTCACAGAGGAAGACATGGACATGGCCAACAAGCACATGAGAAAATGCTCTGCATCACTTGCCATCAGGGAAATACAAATCAAAACCACAATGAGATACCACCTCACACCAGTGAGAATGGGGAAAATTAACAAGGCAGGAAACCACAAATGTTGGAGAGGATGCGGAGAAAAGGGAACCCTCTTACACTGTTGGTGGGAATGTGAACTGGTGCAGCCACTCTGGAAAACTGTGTGGAGGTTCCTCAAAGAGTTAAAAATAGACCTGCCCTACGACCCAGCAATTGCACTGTTGGGGATTTACCCCAAAGATTCAGATGCAATGAAACGTCGGAACACCTGCACCCCGATGTTTCTATCAGCAATGGCCACAATAGCCAAACTGTGGAAGGAACCTCAGTGTCCATCGAAAGATGAATGGATAAAGAAGATGTGGTTTATGTATACAATGGAATATTACTCAGCAATTAGAAACGACAAATACCCACCATTTGCTTCAACGTGGATGGAACTGGAGGGTATTATGCTGAGTGAAATAAGTCAATCGGAGAAGGACAAACAGTGTATGTTCTCATTCATTTGGGGACTATAAATAATAGTGAAAGGGAATATAAAGGAAGGGAAAAGAAATGTTGGGAAATATCAGGAAGGGAGACAGAACATAAAGACTCCTAACTCGGGGAAACGAACTAGGGGTGGTGGAAGGGGAGGAGGGCGGGTGTTGGAGGGGAATGGGTGACGGGCACTGAGGTGGACACTTGACGGGATGAGCACTGGGTGTTATTCTGTATGTTGGTAAATTGAACACCAATAAAAGTTAATTTTAAAAAAATGGGAAAAAGTCTCTTCAACAAATGGGATAACTGGACAGCAACATGAAAAAGAAGGAAATTGGACCACTTTCTTACATGATACAGAAAATAAAAATAGATTAAAGACTTAAATGTGAGACCTAAATCTATAAAAATCCTAGAAGAGGGGATCCCTGGGTGGCTTAGCGGTTTGGCGCCTGCCTTTGGTCCAGGGTGTGATCCTGGAGTCCCGGGATCAAGTCCCACATCAGGCTCCATGCATGGAGCCTGCTTATCCCTCTGCCTGTGTCTCTGCCTCTCTCTCTCTCTCTCTCTCTCTCATGAATAAATAAATAAAATATTTAAAAAAATCCTAGAAGAGAGCACAGGCAGTAACCTCTTTGACATTGGCCATAGCAACTTTTTTCTAGATAGATCTCCTGAGTCAAGGGAAACAAAAGCAAAAGTAAACTATTGGGATTACATCAAAATAAAGAGCTTCTGTAGAGCAAAGGAAATCATCAACAAAATGAAAAGGCAACCTACAGAATGGGAGAAAGTATTTGCAAATGATATATCTGATAAAGGGTTCCTATTCAAAATGTGTAAAGAACTGACACAACACCCAAAAAAAACAAATAACCCAAGTAAAAAATGGGCAGAAGATGGGGTGCTTGGGTGGTCAGTTGGTTAAGCATCTGACTGACTCGGGTCATGATCTTGATCATCTTGGCCATGACCTGAGATCAAGCTCTGTGTTGGGCTTCCCACTCAGCAAGGAGTTTACTTATCCCTCTCCCCCTCCCCCTCCCTCTCTCCCTACTCATGCTTTCTCTGTCTCTCTCTAAAATAAAGAAAATCTTTTTTTTTAAATGGGCAGAAGACATGAACAGATACTTCTCCAAAGAAGACATATAGATGGCCAAGAGATATGTGAAAAGATGCTCAATATCACTGATCAGGGAAATGCAAATCAAAAACTACAATGAGATATCACCTCACACCTGTCAGAATGGCTAAAATCAACAACACAGGAAACAACAGTGTTGGGGAGGATGTGGAGAAAAAGGAACACTTGTGCACTGTTGGTGTCGCCACTGTGGGAAATAGTATGGAGTCTCCTCAAAAGGTCAAAAATAGAACTACCCTACTATTCAGTAATTGCACTACTTGGTATTTACCCAAAAACTACAAAAACAGTAATTCAAAGTGATACATGCACCCTGATGCCTATAGCAGCATTATTTACAATAGCCAAGATAATGGAAGCAGCCCAAGTATCCATCAACTGACAAGTGGATAAATAAGTGGTATATGTACACAGTGAAATATTATCCATAAAAAGAATGAAATCTTGCCATTTGCAATGACATGGATGGAGCTAGAAAGTATAATACTAAGGGAAATAAGTCAGAGAAAGACAGATACCATATGATTTCACTTATATGTGGAATTTAAAAAATAAATGAGCAAAGTGAAAGAGCGAGGCAAACAAGAAACAGACTGTTAACTATAGAGACTGAACTGATGGTTACTGAAGAAGAGGTTGGTGGGGGGATGAGTTAAATAGTTGGTGGGGACTAAGGAGGGCACTTGTGATGAGAATTGGGTGATGTATGGAATTTTTGAATCACTATATTGTATACCTATATCAAATATAACACTGTATGTTAACTGGAATTAAAGTAACAAGTTAAAATCAACTTAAAAAACTTATCTGGAATTTATTGCAGTATTATATATACTGTAATTCTATATTTTTCATTTTGATATCTAGCAATCCCTCAACTGTTTACCAAAAAGCAGTTCTTATATTTGTGTTGATTATGGTTTATTAACACTTAAATTATTATAATAATTTGTGTGCATTGCTAGAATCCTTATTGTTATTCCAATTTCGCAAGATTTTAATGATTGTTTCTTTGTGGAAGATTGAAATCTGACAGGATGTTTGCATATTTATGTTTAAGAAAATGGAAATTTCATAAATATGTGGAGTTTAAATATAAAATGTGTTTGACCTATAATCGGTTAATGAAGAAATTGAAAGAGTTTTTAAAAACTACCTTGGAACAAATGAAAATCAAAATGTAATATACCATAATTTATGGGGCACAGCAAAAGCATTTCTAATAGGGAAGTTCATAGTGACAAATGTATATCTAAAGAAACAAGAAAAGTCTTAGATTAACAACTGTACTTTACTCCTGAAAAAGAAAGAAAGCTGGAATTTAGTTGGAGGGAGAAAATACAGAGATTAGAGCAGGAATAAGAGAAATAGAGACAAATATATAGTAGAAAAGTTTGATGAAACTATGATCTGATTCTTTGAAAAGATTAACAAAATTGACAAATATTTAGCTAGACTCACCAAAAATTAGAGAAAGGACTCAAATAAAATGAAATGAAAAGGGAGTAGTTACAACTGATACTACAGAAATACAAAGGATCATGAGACTACTATTAACAAATATACATTAACAAGTTGGACAACCTAGAAGAAATGTATAAACTCCTATAAATATACAACCTACAGAGACTGAATCAAGATGAAATAGGAAAGCTGAACAGACCAATTACTAGAAAGGAGATTGAATCAAAAATCTCCCAATAAAAAGTCTTGGACCAGATGGCTCTACTGGTGAATTCTAGCAAACATTCAAAGAAGAATTAATAGTAATTCTTCTGAAATTCTTCCAAACACTAGAAGAGGAGAGAACTCTTCCAAATTTATTTTATGAGGCCAGCATGACCCTGATACGAAAACCAGACAACGATGAAAAAATTACACAAGAAGAGAAGAATATAGACCCATATCTCTGATGAGCATAGATGTAAAAATCCTCAACAAAATATTAGTAAACTAAATTCAGCAATACATTAAAAAGTTCATGCACCATGATCAAGTGGGACTTATTCCAGGGATGCAAGGATGGTTTAACATCAATGTGATACACTACAAAATGAAGTGTAAAAATCATATCATCTCAGTGGATGCAGGAAAAGCATTTGGTAAAATTCAACATTAATTTATGACCAATACTCTCAACAAAGTGAGTATAGAGGGAACATACTTAAACATAATAAAGGCCTTATATGAGAAACCTACATTGAACGTCGTGCTAAATGTTGAAAAGCTGAAAGCTTTCCATCTAAGATCAGGAAGAAGACAAAGATGCCCACTCTCACCACTTTTAGTCAACATAATTTGGAAATCCTGGTCAGACCAATTAGGCAAGACAAGAAATAAAAGGTATCTAAAGTGAAAAGGAAGAACTAAAACGGTCACTATTTTATCTGTATATAAAAACTGTTGAGATCAATAGATTTGTCTACCTATCTCCCTCCCTCCCTCCCTCCCTTCCTCTCTCCCTCCCTCCCTTCCTCTCTAAAGGCTCCACCAAACAACTGTTAGAACTAATAAATGAATTCAGTAAAGTTGCAGAATACCAAATCAGCATGCAAAAATCTGTTGCGTTTTTATATAGTAATAATAAAGTATCAGAAAGGAAAATTAAGAAGACAGTCCCATTAAAATTGTATCAAAAAGAATAAAATACCTAGGAATAAATTTCACCAAGTAGGTGAAAGACCTGTGTATTGAAACAAACAAAACATTAATGAAAGAGCTTGAAGAAGACACAAATAAATGGTAAGATATTACATGCTAATGGGTTGGAAGAATTAATATTGGCAACATGTCTATACTACACAAAGCAATCTACAGATTCAGTGCAATCCCTATCAAAATTCCAATGGCATTTTTGCAGAAAGAGAACAAATAACCCTAAAATTTGTATGGAACCATAGGGGACCCCCAATAGCCAAAGCAATTTTGAGAAAGAAAAAGCTAGAGTTATCTTGCTTTAAAACCGTATTATAAATGTACAGTAATTAAAGCAGTATGATATTGGCATAAAAACAGACATATATAAGTGGAATAGAATAGAAAACCCAGAATTAAACCTACACATATATGGTCAATTAATTTACAACAAAGGAGGCAAGAATACACAGTGGGGAAAGGACAGATTCTAATAAATGGTCTTGGGAAAATTGGATAGCTATATGCAAAAGAATGAAACTGAACCACTGACTTACACCAGGTACAGAAATTAACTCAAAATGGTTAAATATTTGAATATAAGAACTGAAACCATAAAATCTTAGAGGAAAACATTGGCAGTAAGCTCCTTCCCATAGGTATTGGTGATGTTTGGCTAAACTGACACCAAAAGCAAAAGCAACAGAAGCAAAAATAAACAAGTGAAACTATATCAAACTAAAAAGCTTCTGCACAGCAAAGGAAACCATCAAAAAATTGAAAAGGCAACTTAAAGGGGAAAAATATTTGCAAATCATATCTGAAGGGGCTAATATCCAATAGAACTTAGAAATTTTAATAAAAATGAAATTAAAACAGGCAGAAGGTCTAAATAGACATTTTTCTACAGAAGACATACAGATGGTCAACAGTGCATGAAAAGATGCTCAACATCATTAATCATCAGGGAAATGCAATCACTTCACACCTATTAAAATGACTATTATCACAAAGACTAAAAATAAGGAGGTTGGCTAGGATGTGGAGAAAAGGGAATCCTTGCACATTTGTTGGTTGGGAATGTAAATTGGTATAGCCAGTGTGGAGCACAGTATGGAGGTTCCTCAAAAAATTAAAAATAGAACTACCATGTGATCTAGTAATCCATGTGTTCATCAATGGTTGAATAAAGAATGAAACACACACACACATTCTTATGCACATAATGGACTATTAGCCATAAAAAAGAATGAAATCTTGCTATTTGCAATGACATAGATGGAACATAAGGGCATTATGCTAAGTAAAATAAGTCCAAGAAATATAAATGCCATATGATCTCTCTTATGTGTACAATCTAAAAAAAAGAAGCTTATGGATACATAGAATAGGTTGGTGGCTTCCAGGAGTGGAGGTGGTAGACATGGGTAAAATATTTGTGTTTTTGTTTAAATAAATTGAATTAAAATCTTAAAATTTTTATTTCTTTATTTGACACAGAGCCTGATGCGGGGCTCTATCCTGGGATTCTGGGATCATGTCCTGAGCCAAAAGCAGATGCTTAACAGACTGAGCCACCCAGGTGCCCCAGTAAACTGAATTTTTAAAAAAGATAATACATACACTAGTATCTTCTAGGTGAATTTCACTTTCAATCTTTTAAGTTGTGTAAAAGATGCCATGGGGACTTTAGATTAATATATAGATGTAGTACCATTCAAATTAGTATCTGTTCATTCTTGCTATATTCAGACATTACATCCAAGAGCATGATAAATATTTTGACTTATGTCTTCATTTTTTTTCTATTTGACTTTTGTAAATTTTAAACTAATATTGTAAGGGCACCTGAGTGGCTCAATGTGGAGCCTGCTTCTCCCTCTGCCTGTGTCTCTGCCTCCCTCTGTGTCTCTCATGAAAAAATGAATAAAATCTTTAAAAAAAACCCAAAAAACTAATATTGCATTTTGAGTTTATGTCTCTATCATAAATAATTGTATTTTCTAGTTCTATGTTAGTACATAGGAATGCAATTGTTTCTGACTTACTTACCTTATAAGTAAGGTATGGATTCATGTATTTAGTTATTCATGTATTTAGTTATTTTAGTTAATATTCTTAGAGCTGTATAGATATATGTCTGCAGTCTAAACATCTGAGTATCATATTTCTTCCTTGCCTATGTACGCTCTTCCCTTTTACATCTTAAAGTTTTTCATGTACTATATTAAATATAATTGGCAACAGGAAGGAAGCATCATTGCCTTCCTGTATTAAAGAGAATGCTATTTTGCAGCTTGGTTTTAATTTAAACATTCTATATCACGTGAAGACTGAAATCCTCCACTCAGAATATTTTGAAAATTTTAATCCAGGATAAATATAAATTTTAAAAATCCATTCTTGATATCTGTTAAAATAATTATGGCTTTTAAAATTTTATTTGTTAATCTGATAAAGTATGTTGATAGTTTTTCCTTGTGATACCAGTCTTATGGTATTGGAATAAACTGTCATTATTTATTGCATGCAACTCTTTCAAATGTGATGCTCTTTATTCAGTTTGTTAAACTCTAGGAGTTTTACTCATATATTCCAAAGTGAAAGTGATCTCTAAATTTTGAGCATTGTCTTTGTCAGGTGTGACAGACGCTTGTCCTTGAACCACATGGAGCTTCTCTAGCCATCTTGTTCATTTCTCTCTTGAAAGCTTTTATGACAGAGTGCTCTTACATTCAGAGTCTCTGAGATAAAACCAAAGAAAAGCTGATCTGCTAAGGGAAGATAGCACATGATTGTTTTAATTTTAGCTTCTCTGAATTTTTAAAGCCCCCTTGCCATTTTCTTTAATAAATTTTTTTTATTTATTTATGATAGTCACAGAGAGAGAGAGAGAGAGAGAGAGAGAGAGAGAGGCAGAGACACAGGCGGAGGAAGAAGCAGGCTCCATGCACCGGGAGCCTGATGTGGGATTCGATCCGGGGTCTCCAGGATCGCACCCTGGGCCAAAGGCAGGCGCCAAACCGCTGCGCCACCCAGGGATCTCTTTTCTTTAATAAATTATCTACTAATGTATTTTTGCTGTTCGTCTGTTGGGATCCAATTTTAATGGTTTGAAATATCTCTTTATATATGTCATGGCTATTACTCTTGGAAAAAAATTATAGAAAATACTAGTTGTCACTTGCTTAGTTTTCACAGCAGTCAGTGTGGTTTAATATTAAGATATTATTTTCCTTTTTCACTTTCATTTTATCATGAATATACAGTGGAGTTTTTTAAAAGCTGTGTGACAGGTGATGTCATTGCTCCAATGGTTAATGGAATATGTGAAGCAGGATTCAACTGTCCCTTATTAAAGCAGACATTAAAAAAATTTTCAAAATGCCTGTCATTAATTTTGTTTTGGAAAATATAGACTCCCCCCTAAAAATATTAATGTACAGTGATTGGAGCATTATTATATTGAAATATATTAACAAATATTTAACATTCCTGGATTTTAATTTCTAATAAATAGCTATAGTTAGAACCCATATACATAAAAGCTCTTTAAGCTCTTTAATAATTTTGAAGACTAAAGGGATCCTGAGACCAAAAATTTTGAGAACTGCTGCTCTGGTACTGCCTGCTTTGAGTCCTGTCTTTTCTCATAACCTATACTTATCTGTGAGGATGACTCCCAGATGAAGACTACATTCTGAGAAGCAGTACTATTATTTCCTCCTGGGATTTTTTACCTACAATATGACAGATAGAGAAGGCCTTGGGTTAAGGATTGGCCCAAACCTCTGAAATAAGCACCTTGCATGGCTCTTAGAGACTACACAGCAAGGTTTGCATTTCATTTCTGCTTCTCAAAATAATGTAACTAAAAATGGAATTGGACTATAAACTAGATTGTTTCCTGAACTCTCTCTGTGTCTGGCACTTGGGAACAAAGATTTACCCTGTCCTCAGGTAACTCAAAATGTATGTATAGAAAAAAAATTGATTTTATCATGTCTTTGTCAGTTTTTATCACCTTTAGTATTATACTTAGGATCATTTTAATGTTTTATTTTTAATGATACAATAATACTTCTATCTTGGTAGATTCTATAATGTCTCTCTCAAGCTTTTCTTCCTCTTGCATTCTTTCTTTTCCACTTTTGCAGCATCTGGCATATATTACTTACACAGAATGCCATGTGCAGGTCAATAGATATTTTTGTGGAGCAAAAGTAAGAAATAGAAAAGCTTATTGCTTCTTTGTGCTTCTTAGCATTGGAATGTGTGATGTATTATTTTATATTCTCATTGAAGGGCTATGTGTATCAGCCCACCCATTGGTTTATACATTTGTTTTTGCCAGATGGGCTAGTTGAGATGGAAGTATTAATGTATTTGCGCCGACAGATGTCACTGTCACTAGTAAAACAAGGTGTCAGTAAGGCATAACATAAACTAGCACCATCCCCTGCCACCCACACCTTGCTTTTGCAGTACAGCCTTTGGGAATATGCACCCCTCCTTCCCAAATCACCTACATTTAAACAGGAAGTAGCAAACTGCCTTCCTATAGCCCTTTACTTCGTTCTCTTCCAGCGTACTGCTGCCACACTTACCTCTTAAAATCATGTTTTTTTTTTTTTATCATGTTCCTCCTCAAAAACCACAGTGATTCCATTGGCTTCCCAAGTCCTCCATAATCTGTCTCCATCCATTTCCTCACAGATACCTATCCTGCCCTGTAGTCAAGCACAAATGCCAGCCACATTTTTATCTCAAGACTTTGGCTATTTTTCCCCCCCTGGACCTGGAATACTCTCTCTTTCTTCCAGGAAGCCTTCTCTGGCTTATAGTATCCTCTCCATTTCCTGAATACCAGTTGCACTCTTATTCGAACAGCTTAGCACTTAGCTGTTCTGTAATTGCATTGTATGAAAGTTCTCTCCCCAACTAGGTCATAAATTCCTTGAGAGTAGTGACAGGGTAACATATTTTTCATATCCCCAGTTCCCTACTCTCCCGGTGCAAGGAATAGATTTACTGAGTGTCAGCCGTTTAAATACATTGATTGGCTGTCAACTCTTCTTCCCCAACTGAAATACTCCTCAGTAAGCATTTATTGAACACCTACTCTGGAACAACACTAGAGTTGCTGGGACAACAGAAATGAGAAGGACAGGTGTAGCCAGAAGACCAAAGTGGAAGAGATTATGCAATCAACATAGATGTCTGAACAAAGGAGGTGTTGAGGGAAAAGCTTTTTTGAGCTGGCCCTAAACAGAATGAATGGGATTTCATCAGGCTGCAAAGGGGATGGAGGACTGGATGGGATTCTAGATCGAGTATCTGGCCTGAGCAAAGGCATGGAGGTGCAAAAGTACGTGGCTTATAAGGAGTATAATAAATTTGTGGGAGAAGATAAGATGGAATCTAGATTTGATATGGCTCTGAATGCCGTGAGAAGAAATTTAAACCTGACCCTATGGGCATTGGGGAACCAGCTTATGATTTTAAGCAAGAAAGTGACAGAAGGCACTAAAAGTGCCTTTAAGCTGAAAATGTCAGCTGTGTAACACAAATATCAACAAAACATTTTCCCCCAATTGCCTTCCTCCCTGATCCTCCATTATATGACAGGCCCTATATGTAATCCACTAGCTGGGATAATATTTCAAATCCCCTTACTGTGTTCCTTTCCTACCTGAAATTCTGGCTGATTTCAGGTTCGTGGCCATAGGGAAGTTTGATTTATTCCAGATGGACCATTCTCTGGGCTGACAGGTCACAGTGAAGCTGCAAACTGTTTTGGAGAGAACCCGGGGCTTGGAGTTTAACTGCACGTGGGTTCAAGTCTCAATGTAAGGAGCCTTATTTCCTCACTATTCTGCTGCTTTAACTTTTTCTCTTGAACCTTTTTTTCTATCTGCAAAATAAAACCAATGGCTGGACCAGAGTGGCTTATCCATACGCAAATATCACTTTTGAGTTTTACCAATTATGTTGATTTCCTTTGTTGAACTCCTATTTATAGCATCTGTTTTGCTTGATTTACTTGCTACTTCAAATTTGCTTTGTTGACTCTTTCTTTCTATGTACTTATTAAGGAAGCACTTTATAACCTAAACAGTGAACCAGATAGCTGCTCCAGGAAATGTTTAGAATGAGGCAGCTGAATTTAGCTGGATTGTTCTATGTCAGTGGGTTATAGGAAGGAGTTTGTAAGGTCCCTCTGGGAAAACTGAAAACTTTTCCAGCT
This sequence comes from Vulpes lagopus, assembly GCF_018345385.1. NCBI lineage: Eukaryota > Metazoa > Chordata > Mammalia > Carnivora > Canidae > Vulpes > Vulpes lagopus. Next base: position 42,937,851 of record NC_054848.1, read on the forward strand.
TCTCCTTTGCAAGCCCTCATCCTGTAGTGTCATTATTTTGTTTTCATGAATTCCTAGAACAATAGGTACACCCATCTGAAAATATGACTACAGGACATATTCCAAAGTCAGATATAAATTATTTTTGGACTCCTCCTACTTTTTCTTCCTATGATTTGTGTGGCTAATGTAAAGTTGCTGGCACTGTGTATTTTACATCATTTCCTGAATGAAATGCGATCAGTGAAAAGAGAGGAAAAGGATTCTGTATTATTTTGCAAATTTTCTTGCCTTCTTTTTCCTCCAGGGCTAGTCACAGTATGGGATCCATGGGCATTTAATAAATATAAACAGAATGAAAACCTCTGGAGTTGTGCTACTCTTTTAGCCTCAGTTCTTCGCATCAGCTAAAATGATGTTTGTTTTTAGGTAAGATTTCTAGAAACCTGGAATACCTACTCTTGAGATAGAGTACTTTTTGTAAGTTTGTTGAATGTGGTAAATCCAGAATTAGACAAATATTAACTACAAATATTGACTCCGATGCCAGCTGCATTTTAAAAGGAAAGTTAGATGTGGAGGGTGAATACAGGGAATATGTCTTGTTTAGATTTTATGGTTTGCGTTTAAGTTGATATTATTTCTGATATATTTTTCATTTTCATCCTGTTGAGTTTGAGGTAGCAATACAAGTGTCAAGTGGAGTTCTTGGGAATTCAGGACTAGAGATGAGAGTTAGGGATAGTAGGTTTCTTTAAAGGATCAAATAAAATAAATCAGACGACGGTGGAGAAGGATCTGTGATCTCAGATCCAGAACTGAGGGGCTCTTTTTTTTTCCTTAGATAAAAAATAAAAACACTTCTTCCTGTATGGCACGAGGGAAGACAGAAAAATTTAGAATTTCCTCTGTGTTGTTAGTAATAGGAGAAAACTGATAAGGATCCTGTAGTAGATCAGTTTCCCTAGAAGCGACAACTGAGACAGGGCATTCTGGGTAAACATGTTTGTTGCGGAAGTGCTCAAAAAAGGGGAGTGAAGGAAGGAGTAGAGCAGGGGAAAGTGTCCAGCAAGGACGAAGGATTTACAAGCAGCAACCAAGGAGCTCTGCTCAGGCCACAGAGGATGGATTCTCAGTCTCCTGGGACCCACTCGATCCACATAGCAAGGTTAGAGTTTTTGTAGCTGAGCAAATGGTTTCTGATCCGTACTTTTGTACATTATTCATTATTAATTAGTACCTTTAGATAAATGACCATATATCACCACATACATAAGCATGGTAGTGTTCCTAAGGAACTTCTTGTTCATGTCTGTACACAGTTCAGGCTTTTTGTGCATATTAAGGGAGGCTGCTGGGGATGCATTTCTTTTCTTTATATATGTCCTTATCCATAAGTGAATGACAGATTTTCCTTGGGATATCTGTTCTCTTGGTTTCAACATCACCTTGATGTTGATAACTCTCAAATCTTTGTCACTCAATCTTCATCTCATCTGGCCTCCCCAGCACCATCTTTGTATCTGTCCTTCTGTCCCACAATGATTTGTACATAATAGGTGGTTCATAAATGTCACTCACACATCAGTCAATCTGCTGTCTATTACAAGTGAGTTATTAAGGAAGTTGAACACATGATTTAGAGCTTGACTTTTTACAAAATATTAACTGGGCAAGTACTTGGGCTCTCTGAGCTTCATGAGTTTCCTCATCTGCACTAGGAGTGATAATGCCTTGGCATGGATCATTGGAAAAGTTAAGTAAAAGAGTTTAGCTTAAGCACATAGCCCTGTGCCTAAAAATTGATCAGTACCTGGTAAATGTTGGTTATTTATCCTTTATGCCCAATGCTTAAAATATTTATCTGTTGCTCCAGTTTTCTGGCCCTATTGCTTAATTTATCTTATCTGATTTTTCCACATTCATCACATATAATTCTGATAACCTAAATAAAGTAAGAAGTTTCTCAAAAGGATTGGAATACTTCAACAGGATTATTATTTGTCAAAACCAAAATAACTATGTTGACTATGATTTTGGATCAAGATTTTCATTTTAAAAAATGGAGGGGGCAAGTCTAGGTGAAGTAAAAGTTGACTATAATGCTGTTTTTTAATAAAATCAATATGCTAAGATTTTTTTGAGTAGAATTTATAATCTGAAGATTAGCACTTGGGATGTAGGAAATGTTTCATCTTTAATATTAAATTATTGAGCAGAGAAAAAACATTAAACAGCATGTCATGCCTCTTTTTCCCAGTATTTCTGAGCATCTGCATTGTGTTATGAGCTCTGGGAGAATCAGAGCCATAAGTTACTACTCCTAAATGGCCAGCACATTTCTTAGTACTGATGTCTAGGTTTTATTTCAGTTGATTATTTTATTTTTTAAAGATTTTATTTATTCATGAGAGACACAGAGAAAGAGGCAGAGACAGAGGCAGAGGGAGAAGCAGGCTCCATGCAGGGAGCCCGATGTGGGACTTGATTCTTGGACTGCAGGATCACACCCCGAGCTGAAGGCAGACACTCAACTGCTGAGCCACCCAGGTGCCTCTTAGTTGATTACTTTTGAACTCCCATGAGTTTTGTACACATGCCCTCATTTGGTTTGCTCATTTGCATGATTCTCAAAAAACTGCTGTTAACTACATGGTAAGGTAGAGGCACATTCCATCTGAAGGGAAACTAAACATACTAAGTAGTTTGCATATCTGTATTGTCCAAGTAAGAACATGAAAGAAGACCTAAGAATAAGCAGTAACCCTGAATAGATATTTTTCCAAAGAAGACATACAGATGGCCAACAGACATGAAAAGATGCTCAATATCACTAATCATCAGGGAAATGCGAAGCAAAACCACAATGAGGTACCACCTCACCCCCACTCAGAATGGTTAGTATCAAAAAGAGAAGAAATAACAAGTGTGGGTGAGGATGTGGAGAGAAGATTACTCTTGTGTACTGTTGGTGGGAATGTAAATTGGTGCAACCACTGTGGAAAACAGTGTGGGGGTTCTTTAGTTAAACATAGGAATAACATGTGATCCAGTAACTCCATGACTGGGCATCTACTTCAAGAAAATTTGAAAACACTAATTTGAAAAAGACATATGTACCCCTATGTTTATTACAGTATTATTTACAATAGCTAAGATATAGAAGCAACCCAAGTGTCCATTGGTAGATGAATGAATAAAGAAGATGTGGTATATATACACAGTGGAATGTTACTCAGACCTAGAGGGTATTCTACTAAGTGAAATAAGTCTGACAGAGAAAGACAAATACCATATTATTTGTCTTATATGTGGAATCTAAAAAAACAAATATGAACAAAGAAACAGACTCAAATTGAGAGAACAGGTGGTTGCCAGAGGGGAGGTGGGTGAGGAATGAGTGAAATAGATGAAGGGGATGAAAAGGCAGGAACTTCCATTTATAAAGTAAATAAGTCACAGAGATAGAAAGTACTGCATAGGTAATATAGTCAATAATATTGTAATAACATTTTATGGTGACAGATGGTGACAACACTTAACGTGGTGATCACTGAGTAATGTATAGAATTTTTGAATCACTGTGTCGTGCACCTGAAAGTAATATAATGTATGTCAACTATACTTCAATAATAGAAAATAGAATCAGTAGTAACCCAAAAGGTGAAAACCACCAAAATGTCCATCAACTGATACATGAATAAACAAAATGTGGTCTGTCTATACAATGGGTATTTTTCAGTCTGAAAATGGAATGAAGTACTGATACATGCCAGAACATGGATGAGCCTTGAAAACATTATGAGATATGAAAGAAGCCAGACACCAAAGGCCACATATTGTATGATTATATTTATATGCAATGTCTGGAATTGGCAAATCATGGAGACAGAGAATAGCAGTTATAAGGGGCTGGGGATAGTGGGGAGTTTTGTTTATGGGTCTGGAGTTTCTGTTTTGGAATGATGACAAATTTCTGGAAATGGAGAGTGATGGTAAGTACAAAACATTGTAAATGAACTTAATGCTACTGAATTGTCTAGTTTAGAATGGTTGAAATGGTAAATTTTATGTGTATTTACCACAATAATAAAAAGATAGTGGTAAGGGGCTTGAAGGTCACTGTGATAAGCCTCCTGTTTTTCTTTCTGCACAGGAGCCATGGATAACAGAGGCTTTCAGCAGGGGAGTCTCAATAGCTTCCGGAGCAGCTCCAGTGATGAAGACTTGATGGACATACCAGGGACAGCTATGGATTTTTCCATGAGAGATGATGTTCCTCCCTTAGATGGAGAAATAGAAGGTAGCATTACTGTTGATGACAGTTTGTCTTTCTAAAAATTATTTTTTAATGTATACACAGTAAAATTCATTTATTTTCTGGTGCAGTCTTAGGAGTCCTAACACATGCAGAAACTTTTGTAACCACCTCCACTGACAGGATCCAGAACAGTTCAACAACCCAAAGAGTTCCCTCTTGCTATATCTCTTTGCAGCCATATCTCCTCCACCCCAGCCCCTGGTAACCACTGATCTATTCTCTGTCCTTGTATTTTTTTCTTTCCCGGGATGTCATATGCATGGAATCACATAGTATGTCACCTTTGAGACTGACTTCATTCACTCAGCCTAATGCCTTAGAGATGAATTCAAGTCATTCATTCCTTTTTCCTTGCTATATATAGCCTGAAATGGGATCACTGGGTCGTGTGATAAATGTATGTGGAACTTCATAAGAAACTGCCAAACCATTTTCCAGAGTGGCTATACCATTTTACATCTGAACTAGCTATGAATGGAAGTTCTGCTTGTTCCCTATCCTTAACAGCTCTGGGTATTTTCGGTAATTTTTATTTTAGGCATTCTAATAGGCGTGTAGTGTTATCTCATCATGGTTTTAATTTAATTTCCTTAATACCTTATGATGTTGAACATCATTCCATATGCTTATTTGCCAACCTTATTTCCTTTCCAATGAAGTGTTTGTTCAAATCCTCTCCCTTTTTGATAATTGGGTTTTTATTATCTGGAATACATTTATAAAAGGAGAATTTCCTCTATCATTCGGTTTTCCAGTAACATCATTCTTTTCAATAACTGCATATAATTTCATGGTATAGCTATACCATAGTTTGTTTAACTAAGTTTCCTGATGTACGTTACAGTTTCCAATCTTTTGCTATTATAAACAATGTTGCAATCATCAACCTTGTGTGTGTGTGTGTGTGTGTGTGTATCTTTTAAGTGTATTAGAACATTTCTGTAGCATGAGTATATGAGTGCTTATTTTCCCACAGCCTTTCTTGTGCTGAATATTAGAATTTTTTCATCTTTACCCTATGGTAGGGAAAATAAATAAATACTCATCATTGTTTTAATTTTAACTTTTTTAGTTTAATGAGGTTGAGCATGTTTACTAACCATTTAAATTTCTTTTTCTGGAAGTTTCCTGTTTCTGTGAAGTTCCTGTTTTTCTGATGGGCTGATTATCTTTTCTTATATTTTTTTTATCTTTTCTTATCTTTTTCTAGCAGCTTTTCATTTATTGCTACTAATGTTTTGTCTAATGTAGGTGGAGTGTATTTTTTCCATTTCTGTGTTGTTCTTGTTTACTTTAAAAAAACTACAAATATTATAAATTTATACATAGCCAGATATGTCACCCATTTCTTTTCTGACTTCTGAGTTTCTTATAATTAGAAAGGACTTTGATATTAAATTTGTACTGTATGGTTTTTAACTGATTGGGATTGCCATTCTCAACATAGAGTCAGAGAACAAAAAACTATGTCAGAATTTATTATTTATCAAATTTTTATTGGGGGTTTATTGTAGAAATTTGGCTAGGTTCTGGGATTTAGCAAGGTTTTAAGGTACCCTTCCTGCCTTCATGAAGTTGATTCTAGCTGGCTAAACAAACATTAAGTACTTATGATAATGCCTAATTCTTAGAGTCATTTTCAGGACTAAATGAATTAGTAACATAAAGTGGTTATAATTTTACCCAGCATCGAGTTACTGCTCAATAAAATGTTAGGCTCTCATTGTTATTATTATTATTATTTTATTTCTGTTATAACCCTATATTATGAGTGTTATAACTCTTATAAGAACTTAGCAAAGGAAGCATTATATTTGTCTCTGTGTGTCTAGGATTGGAAAAGATTTCACAGAAAAGGTATGTTCGGGGAGGTCCTTGAACGACAAGTTAGTTAGTAGGAAGAAGAGCATTCCAGACAGACAGTGAGCTTTTACACAGATATCAATAGGCCTAATATACAGAGATATAAAAAGGCAGAATACAAGCCCAAATAAATAAATTGGGGCCTTGAATGTCATGCTAACAAGTTTGGATTAACCTTGTCTGTGAGGACAAGCTCCTTCACCCATTCATTCAACAAATACTTTTTGAATACCTGATATGAAGCAAGCACTGTTGTAGAACTGATACAGTGGTGGGATTAACATAGGTATGATCCAAGTTGATCTGGAATTTAGATCTAGCTGGGTAAATGAATAAACAAACAGACCAGTTAGTTATTTACCCATCATAATAACTACCAAGATGGAAATAGAGTGAATGACAATACAGGATAACTGAGGAAAAATACTTTTGAAAGGTTAGAAAGTTAGAAAGGTCGGGGAAGGCCTCTCTGTGGAGGTGACCAACTTGGGAAGAACATAGCCAGTATGAAAACCACAGGTTCAGAAGAAATTGTCTAGTTGAGGCGCCCAAAGGTAGTAACAGTAGAAGAGAGCCTCTGAATTTAAAGTTCATAAAAGAAAGGTACTTGTGGTTTGGTATTTAGTGATTTTTCACATTTGCCTCCTTCTATGAAAGGGCCATGTGTTTGTGTATCACTTCCACTTATGCATAGTCAGAACCCTTGGGAATGGGTTAGAACAATTACTGGTTCTGGTGGAGTAGCCAGATAGGCTATTCATAAACTTAAACTGACCACCGCTCATAAGCCTTCTGGCTAATCCAGAGAGTTTAGCTTAGTTATCATTACTGCTTCTAACTGAAAATGATGTCATACAGTGTCCATATCACCAAAGTACTTTTTGTGTTCACATTGTTCTCAATAGGCAATGGAGGCAACCAAGTATGAGTATCTCTTATTCCTATTTAATACACCCAAAAGCTAAGGCAGACGAGATGTAGACATTGCTTGTGATTGTAGAATGTGTTCTTACATTAATAGGCCTTTGCCACTTTTCACTTGCCTTTACAGGACTGCATGTGAATGACGAGGTTTGACCATAAAACAACAAAGCTGTTTTCTATGCATTGCGCACAGAATTCAGTCCATTTACTATGCTCTGTAGTGATATAATTTTCTTGCTTTGCTTTTTAATTGTTTGTACTTTATTTAATGTTTTCACACAGGATTTCCGAAATGTACACAACAACAGAAAAAAGGTCATAAAGTCCTTGATATCGGTGGTGCGGCTGTGCATAAAACACTACATTTTGTACGGCTGTGCATAAAACACTACATTTTGTACCAGGCACAATAGCACGTACTAAAAAGATTAGTTAAAAGGAGCTTGAAAGGTAGTAGAAGTGGTTCTTGTTTTCCAGATGGCTAGAGGGATTGATTTATGAGGAATGAATAAATAAATTATGCATGGCATGGTTAAATGCATCTGTGGTAGTGTTATAGTAGTCTGTAAATGAGAAGAAACATAAACATTGAGGTCTCAAAGAAGGGAAGGGGGAGGGAAGCAGAAAAAAGAGTTTGAGTAATAGGAAAAAATTCAGAGCTGTTCTTATGGCCCATCTGTTCTTACTTGCCTGCCTCTGCAGCCTGGACATCATGGTTTGGCAATTCATTCATTTACCCGTTCAGTTATTCGGTATTTATGGAGCACCCAGATTAGAAACATGGCATTGTGCTATTTTAATAATACTCATCAGCACCCTTGTTTCCCTCACCTCCTTGTCTTTCTACCTCAAGTGCCTTGCTACTCCTAATTCTTGAGTGAAGAAACTTTCCTGGCAGGAGAGAGCAACACAGGTAAAGGCACAGGAGCATGAGAGTGCCTTTTCTACTCAGGCAGCACAGTCTGTGCATCTGAGGTCTGAGGCTCCTGGGGGCAGAGATGGTGACAGTGGGAGTAGGAGGAAGAATAGCCTGGGATAGGGTAGGAGATCGAGTTAGAAGTCTGGGTGAGAGCTAGGCTGTCTATCTTGTAACCAAGGAGTTATCAAATGATTTAAAAGCAGAGGAATGATATGATCAGATTGGTCTTTTCAGGAATTTATGGCTGTATGGAGGGTGGAGTCAGGGGAAGAGTGGGTTGAAGACTAGCAGACTGGTTAAACTGTTATTTAAAAATAGTTTAGTTAAAAGATCAAAAGGCCTGAATTAAGGCAACAGGAATGGAGAGGAAGGGATAATCACTTCTGGAGAAATTTCAAAAGGGGGGATTGATAGGACTAATTAGATATGGGGAATAAACTAGAAGAATCACAGATGACTTCAAAGCCCAGGCAGAGTAGGAGAGCAGGCCAAGTCTCCCTCGTTTGGGAGAACGTGCCCAGACCACCCTTGCAAGCCTCAACAAACCTCCCAATGTCCCAGGGAAGAAAGAATGTCTTTGAAAATGGAACACATGACAGTGTGTGAAATCCACCAAGTAAGCTGTGAAACAGTTGTGTTTGTTCTGCCATGCTGCAAGGAAAGCTTCTAGTATTCCTCCAGAGAGAAACGGAAAACATCTTGGGCTCCAGCTCATGGGTTCCTGTTAGCGCTTCAGTTGACTCAAGCAATTGTGTGGATGGCACAGGGAGGATAAGGAAAGGGAATTCAGAGCCCATCACCCTCATCATACTCAAACTTCCTTAAATGCTTAGCCTGGGAGGATGGCAATTGTTACTGCTGCTTTTTGAGCTTGAAAAAAAAAAATAGTGTCCTGTATCAAAAGCTCTTTGGGGCCATAAACCATACCAGTTTTATATGCTGAACCCTCAAAATGAGGCTTATTATGATGTCCACAGGCTTTAAAGGCTTCCTTTAGGTTACTTGATAGGAAAATACCTGGTCAGATTTTAGAATCCGTGCTTTCTTATCTCTTCCCATCTATTTATATTTTTATCTTATTTAAAGTACATGCCTTATTCCTATGTAATTAGTTTTACCTATCCTGGATACCACATGACATTTAGTCTCCGTGTCACCCTGGAACTCCTCTTTGCCATGATGGTTTCTCAGACTGACTTTGTTTTTGATGACCTTGGCAGGTTTTTGTTTCAGTAGTTTTTAAACTTCATTACATACCTGTGTTCTTTTCTCCCCTGGTTTCATTTAGAAATAATTGATATACATCATTGTATAGGTTTAAGGCTTACAGCATGATGGTTTGATTTATATATACTGTGAAGTGATTACCACAGTAGGTTTAGTTAATACCCATAATCTCATAGAGATAGAATCAAAAGAAAAAAAATTGTTCCTTTCCTTGTAATGAGAACTCTTAGGATTTACTCTCTTAACAACTGTCCTATATATCATACAGCTGTGTTAACTATTAACTATAGCCCATCATGTTGTACATTCTATCCCTAGTGCTTTTTAATCTTGGAACTGGAAGTTTGTACCTTTTTGAACACCTTTCTCCAATTCTCCATCTTCCCACCCCCTGCCTCTGGTAAGCATAAATCTGATTTCTTTTTTTTTTTTTTCCAGATTCCACATATACTGTGAGCTCACACGTTTTTGTCTTTCTCTGTCTGACTTATTTCACTTAGAATAATGCTCCCAGTGTCTATCCATGCTGTTACAAATGTAGGATTTCCTCATTTTTTTAAATAGCTGAATAATATTCCATTGTATATGTATATACCACGATTTCTTTATTCATTCATCATTGATGGACACTTAGGCTGTTGCCATGTCTTGGCTATTATAAATAATGCTGCAGTGAACATGGGAGTTAGTATTTTTGAGTTAGCATTTTCATTTCCTTTGGTTATGTTCCCAGAAGTGGAATTACTAGATAGTATGGTAATTCTATTTTTAATTTTTTGAGGAACCACCATACGGTTTTCCATAGCGGCTGCACCAGCTGACAGTTTTGAATACCTCTCAGGTACTTTATAGAATGTCCCTCAATTGGAATTTGTCTGATTTTTTTAATCTCATGATTAGACTGGGGTTATAAGTTTTAGGGAGGAAGAGTAGAAGTAAAGTACCATTCTCATCATATCATATCCAGGCTGTATATTGTTGATATTACTTAGGCTGCTGATTTTAACCTTGACCTTCTGGCTGAGGTAGTGTCTGTCAGCTTTCTCCACTGTAAAGTAATTTACTTTTCATCCTTTCCATAATGTACTCTTTGGAAGGAACTCACTGTATAGCTCACACTTAAGACTAGGGAGTTATGCTCCATCTCCTTGAGAAAATATTTGGAATTGTTCTGCATGGGACATTTGTCTCTTCTCTCCTATGTATTTATTCAACTACTTATTTATGTCAACAGGGACTCATTTGTTTAAACTTTGGGTTATAATCCATCTCTACTTTATTTTATTCAAATTTTTCCAGTTTAGGCCATTTAGAGCTCTTTCAATTTTCTGTTTCCCTTTGATACACCCCTGTCACTGTGGGGTTTTCTAGAGCACTTATTTTTTTCCTGGCACTACAATGTACCATTTCTCCCAAGGGGATCCCTGGTTCCTTTTAGTAGAAAATGGTATTAGAAATGAAGATATGGGCAGTAGTGTGTTCATTTCTAATGGGGCATTATGCTTTAGGCTCTCTCAGCCACTCAGTAAAAAAATATATGCATGTATACTGACCCATGTCTACATATATATCTATAAATAGACATATTATCTACATGTAACCGTCTGTGTCTACATTAAGCTAAACATGAGATCATATGGATATCTCTAATTCTACTCTATTAACACGTGGGTCATTCTAGCCTCCTCCCCTTGCTTATTTTTAACCTCCCACTCCAGGTGGTGAGAAACTTGGCTCCTACCATCCACCATCCATTATTTAACTTCCAATGTGCATGGATGGTGGTTTCAAATTATTAACCTTTAACTTCCATGGGAAACTACTTTGTCAACTAGAATATAGTACTTAAGCACAATTTCTTTTACCTTTAGTCTTATAGACTCCACTCAGTTCCAGTTTCTTGAATCAGCACCTTTTTCCTCTCTACCTACTTCCATGAGGCTGTTTCACAGATTTGTAATTTAGATTCTTCTGTCACATTCTGCATTCCATCTTAAAAAAATCTTTGCATACATTAAGGTCCACCATGCAGTAAATTCTATAAATTTTGACAAACACATCGTGATAGGTATCCACTATTACAGTATCATGCAGAATAGTTTCACTGCACTAAAAAAAAATATCCCCCATGTTTTACCTCTTCAGACACCTCCCTTCTGAGCCCCTGGCAACTAACAGTCTGTTTTTCATGTCCATCAATTTGACTTTTCCAGAATGTCAATAAATGGAATCATGCAGTCTAGAGGCCTCTCAGGTTGGCTCCTTTCACTTAGCAATATGAATTTAAGATTCCTCCATGTCCTTGTGTGTATTAATGTCTCATTCCTTTTCATTGCTGAATAGTATTCCATTGTCTGGATAGAGGGCAGTTTGTCTATCCATTCACCTAGCTACTGAAGGAGATCTTGGATTCTTCACCTTTTGGCAACTATGACCAAAGCTATTATAGACATCTGTGTGTAGGTTTTTGTGTAGACCATAAGTTTTCAAGTCAGTTGGGTAAATGTATAGGTGTGTGATTGCTGTATTGTATGGTAAGACTATGTTTAGTTGTGTTTTAAAAAGATAAAAAGATTTTATTTATTTACTTATGTATGTATGTATGTATGTATTTGCCACTGCCCCCCACCCTGTCAATTGAGCAAGCACAAGCAGGCAGAGCAGGAGGCAGAAGGAGAGGGAGAAGCAGACTCCTGCTGAGCAGGGAGCCCAACATGGGATCAATTCCAGGGCTCTGAGATCATGACCTGAGCTGAAGGCAGAGGCTTAACTGACTGAGCCACTCAGATGCCCCTTCAGCTATTTTTCTTACTGGTTTCTAGTTTCATTCCTTTATGAATTTATGGTAGAGTGGCTAGAAGTTGCGCTGTTTAATGTTTGGTGTAACCGTCTGTGCCAGAGGGTTAAAATTTTGTAGTGTCCTTGTTTTCGTATCACTGCCTGATTTTGAGTTTCCTTCAAGTGCAGTTTGTTGGGAGAGATTCTGTGGCTTGTAGTTCTTTCAGCTGCCACCTACTGTCATTATACTGGAGCCCCCTTGGTGTTGTGGTAAGATATGTGGGAGCAGGTCATTTTATAATCTTCTGTTAAGTGTCAGTGTCTGTTGGGCCTGTGTCTTGTGGCTGTGACCCTCACACAGTTTAGTCCAGTGGTATGGTTTTTGTTCTTTCTGCCCCATACTTCTGTTCCAACCATGGCATTCCCAGTCCATCTCCTGGAAGCCCAGACCCCTGTTGAATATGGTTTTTTTTTTCTTCCTTTGGGTGAGACAAGAAGGCTGGGGGTGGTGGGGTGTGTGTGTCTGTGTCTGCCAGAGTGAGAGGAATGCCCTTCCCCCAACTGGGATAAGGCTCCGGCAAAGTATTTCCCCCTGGAGCATAGGCCTTTGGTATAGAGAAAGCTCTGGGGAATTTCACATGATTACTCTTCCCCTCCCCTCATCAGAGCCAGGAGGGGATCTTTCTCTTATCTCTACTGTGAGAACCTGGTATGGTTCCTGGAGGTAGAGGCCACAGAAGTGCAAGGCTCAGAAGTTCCTCACTCTCATGCAAGTCTACACTCAGCCTTCAGCACTTTCGTCAGTGCCATCCAAGTGTCCCCTAGTAGTTTCTGGTTCCGTTGGTCTCTACTTCAGGTGAGCAGACCTCCTTGTGTCTTTGTCTTTTTGGATAAACCTGTCTCTTCAGATTTAGGTGTGGCTGTTTCCCCTGCAACCTTAATCCTCAGGTAGGTCCATGAAAAGTTACTGACTGTTCAGTTTGTCTGGCTTTTTCTTGTAGTTAAGGATGAGAGTAACAACTCCTAAGTTCTTCATTTGTCAGAGCTGAATCTGGAAGCTCCCCATTTGTTTATCAGTTAGTGGAACCACTGTGGTCCCCTCCTGAAGGGAAAAAAAACCATAGAGGCCCTTTGGCAGTAAATCCAGAGTGAATTATTTTTAACCTTACCTTGTTCCAATTTACAGCATGGGGTAAAGGGTTGCTGCAACGTTTCAGGAGCCCATGCTAGATGTTTTTGAGGTCTGTGGCTAGCAGGTACTCCACAGACACTGGCCATATTGGTATAACTCTAGTGAGCCATACGGCTGAAGCATTGAGCCTCAGGTTGTCGTATGCTTCACCAAAGAGCTGAGTCTTGCTTTTCTTTTCTAAGGATTGGTGCTGCCATTTTAGGATCCTGCCAGCAGAATGTTCTCAAATAACTATGCAATCAAAATACCATTTGGAATTCCTCAAAGCTTAAAGTCCTCTCATGTCCTTCAGCATAATGTATGAGTGATTTAAAAAAATCATCACTAAACTTATAGAATATCAGAGGTGGAAGGGACCTTAAAAATCATACTTGTTTACTCCACCCTCATTTTATAGATGGAGAACCTGAAACCCACAGAGATTAAGGCAGTTGCCCAAGGTGATACAACTACTGATTTGTGGAGCTAGGCTTAGAATCTGTACCTTCTCACTCCTGGACAATAGGGCCAATAGCAAAGACTTTCTTTCCATTGACTTTCATTTAAAAACTTTGTAAGCCATCTTCCTCCCAGTGCTTTCCTCCTGGTATTGTCTGAAAATTTACCTGCTTTGTTTCTAAATACTCCAGTGATCTGCCGCTCAGAATGAAAGGTCTGCCCTTTGAAATGTCCTGTCTCTTCTCTTCTAGCTGTGTTATCTCTTTTTTTTTTTTTTTTTTGGTCATTATTTTCCTTTTTAGAACCACTATGTACATAACACATAGATACATGTCACTATTAAAGATTCAAATAATACACATGTATATAAAATGTGAAGGACATTCCCCATACTTCCCACGCCAGAGATAGCCCCTAAAAATAATGCAATGTGACTCTTTGGATTCTTTTTCTATCCAGGTAACACATAGACACACAGTTTTTAAAACATTCTACTTATTATTCTGTAATTTGATTTTTTTCATAGAGTGTGTTTGAGAGATTTTTCTATTTTACTACATGTCAGTCTACTTCTTCCCTTGAGCTATTCCCTCATTCCTGGACTCTTTTCATTGTTTCCAGGTTTTTGCTCCTACTAACAGTGCTGCAATGAACAACACGCACACATTGGTGTGAGTCGGTACACGTGTTTCTTTAAGAGCAATCCCTAGGTTTTATATCTATAACTCGTTAATTCTGACCCTGACATCACACCATTTCCATGAGTCCAAGAAGAATTTCCTAATTGGGATTTCCTCTTGAAGTTTTTGCCCCTGCCAAAGACTAATTGCTCATCGTGTGTACCCAACTTCCTTTTGGGGATTAATAGAGAGAAATTGTTGCAGACTTAGTACAGAAGAACTGGAGAACCACTGCTTCTGAAACAGTGATTACATGTTATTACCCAGGACTGTGCTAACCAGGGAGGTTTCCCAACACTGTGGCATGTTAGATGCTTTTTAGTGCAGTGTCTCCTTCCCCATTACATTCCCTGATCCTTTCGTTGGTCCCATAAATGTATAAATTTGAGAAGGAAGGAATGAAGAGCAAGTCATGAAGTTGAGGGATTGTTTTCTTTATGTGGCCAACCCTCTTGGCAACTTTGTCAAATCTAGCCCTGCTACATCCAGTTCTCCATTGATTTTCGCGGTGTCCTAGTCCAGCTGGAGCCTGCAGATACCAAGCCATCAATCCACATTCTATTTCTCATAGCTTTGGTAATAACTCTGGTAGTTATCACCCTGGCTCCAGTGGTTAGTGTAAGTTGAATTGGGTTGGGAACTTCCAGATGAGAGCAGATGCTGGGAGTAGGAAATCTAAAAGTCCCCCATCAAGCAAAAGTCTACAGGCCGGTGGGGACAGAGCTGTATCCATCGGGAAACAGGGAGTCTGAAGGTGGTCTTAGAATCTAGATTCTGCCTTGTTTCTGAAGTCTTCCCTATCCCTTTCTGCCATACCCTGTCTTCCTGGATACTTCTCAGAATCCTCAAACTTAATGTAGTAGATTCATTGCAGTTTTTGCAGTCCCATTACCTGCATCTCTCACTACCTCTTATTTTGTCTAGTTTGCAGCAGAGTTGGGATAGAGAGCTTCCTCTTTGTTGTCCTTCCTGCCTCTTAGACACCTGCAAGTTTTAACTTGCCATGAACGGAAACCAAAGCAGTCAGTCCTTAAATGAAACATGTGCAAAACAATACAGGTACTGACCAGTCAGACCGGATGTCAGATGCAGCACTGGGCAGTGTTCTGGAACCTCCTGATGTTCTAGCTACTAAAACGTGGGGAACATTCAGGAGCTTCTAGGGGATGGTTGGCAGAGAGAAGAGTCCTGGGGGAAAGAAAGTAGTTATCTATAGCTCTGGAAGTCTTTCAGTATTTAAGAAATAGTATGGCTATACAGATGTGTGTCAATGGAAAGTCTCCTTGAAATATGAACACGGGGCAGCCCAGGTGGCCCAGCGGTTTAGCGCCGCCTTCAGCCCAGGGCGTGCTCTTGGAGTCCCAGGATCAAGTCCCGCATCAGGCTCCTTGCATGGAGCCTGCTTCTACCTCTGCCTGTCTGTCTGTCTGTCTCTCTCTCTCTCTCTCATATGAATGAATAAAGATCTTTTAAAAAAAGAAATATGAACACATGTCCTCAGGGGCCAAACTAAGATAGTGTATTTTTTGGAATTTATTTATTTTTTAATTGGAGTTCAATTAAGATAGTGTATTAAAGCATAGCATGGCCTTGTGATCCTATCCAGGGCTTAGATGGGAGAGTGACTCCCCAACAATCGCTTTTCAGCCACTGGGTTTAGGTAAATGGGAAAGCAAAAATAGAAGTGAAATGGAGGGACGAGTTGATAGAAAGGTCCTAAAAGTGTTGACTAGGTATTGGAGCTTCAACTGTAATGTAGTCTCAAACCTAGAGACAAATGGAATGTGGAAGGGTTCCTAACTTTCTGGGAGATCTAGAATGGATGAGCCAATAAAAAAAGGGAAGGGGCTGCAGGTATGGAAGTGAGAAATGGCATAAGATAGGCTCTTAGTTCTTGCTGTTGAATGAAGGGAAAATTCAAATAACCACAGGATGAGTATCTGCTGAAGTACGCTAGGTAGACTGTTGAATTTTTTGTAGATGTCATTTCAGCCTTGCAAACATACAACATATCCCTGTAAAAACTGAAATACATTTTTAAAAATGGGCCTCTTTTCAGGTCCTGTGATACACACCATCAAGAGCCCTGCCCCATTGCTTTGAGTAATCCTTTCTTTCTTTAGGCTGCTGCCAATAAGTGAGCCATCCTGCAGCTGCCCTATTACTAAAGCAGTTATTTCAGGGTCTGTGTGTGAGGTTTCTTTCTATTCTCTTTCCCCTTGTGTTTTTGTTAGTGTTTAACTAAGTTTGCTTAATCAGTTACCGTTTAGCCCTCCAGGGTAAATTTCTAGTGGCTTTTTGGTTAGGGATTGAAATAAACATTACTCTAAAATTGGATTTTTTTTTCTTATATTTTATGGGGTTGTCTAGTTTCAAGCATCATGTGATTTTTAGGGAAAAATTAGAAAGTAGTTTTCCATAAAAGGAAATGAGCTACATGCATTCGTGTATATGCCTCCTCCTTCAAGCAGTGCATTTCTAAAGACCCATTGTTCAGTTGTTAGACCTAAGGGTAACCTACTGGGAAAGCTGTTTAAATGTTGACTTTTTTCTGACTCGTTTTCTGGACATTTTGCCCAGACTCAAGCAGTGCAAATTACCCTTTAGGGGCTTTTAAAAATTTATTCAAATTGAGATCTAATTGTACTTTAACTTTCATCATTTTCCTATTAGAGTATTGAATTGTTTTATATGTAACTTAGAGCACACTATGCCTTCAAAAACTTACTTGGGTTAAGTTTTACCTTTTTTGGTTAGGGAGGCAAAAATCTAGACTCACTGAAGCACCTCAATATGACATTTAGGGTCCTTGTTTGATTTTACTCTTCCTTTCTTGGCAGAGAATTTACACACCAGAAGCTTAACTCTTAATACAGTTTTGTTTTTTATTTATTTATTTTTTAATTTTTATTTATTTATGATAGGCACACAGTGAGAGAGAGAGAGAGAGAGAGAGAGAGAGAGAGAGGCAGAGAGACAGGCAGAGGGAGAAGCAGGCTCCATGCACCGGGAGCCCGACGTGGGATTCGATCCCGGGTCTCCAGGATCGCACCCTGGGCCAAAGGCAGGCACTAAACCCGCTGCGCCACCCAGGGATCCCTACAGTTTTGTTTTTTAAAAGCCCTTTTGGGGATCCCTGGGTGGCGCAGCGGTTTGGCGCCTGCCTTCGGCCCAGGGCGCGGTCCTGGAGACCCGGGATCGAATCCCACATCGGGCTCCCGGTGCATGGAGCCTGCTTCTCCCTCTGCCTGTGTCTCTGCCTCGCGCTCTCTCTCTCTCTCTCTCTCTCTGTGACTATCATAAATAAATAAAAATTAAAAAAAAAAAATTTAAAAAAAAAAAGCCCTTTTGCATTTTGTTACTTTCTTTGTACCTCAGTAGTTAGTCCCAAAGAGGATCATCTCTGCTGCCATTCTTGACAACTAAGTTTTAAGAATTTACTGTTTCTTTCTAGTAAGTTAAAAAAAAAAAGTGCTAAGGAAAGAAACCAGTTGGATGTGGCATATGACCCACAGTTTAAGCGGTGATCCAGTCAGATATAGGTACTTCCATGAAAGAGTGCAATTTGATTCCTCTCGTGGTTGTAAAATCATTGTCGTCATCATTATTATACACTTAAGTATTTTATTTGTCCTATTCTAAAAATTATGATGGATAGCTAAAAATTCCGAGTCTGCACTTGTGCCAAATGGCCTTCCTATGGTGAAAGTTTTAAAAATGAATATGACACTGTATGTTGACTATGCTGGAATCAAAATTAAAAAACATTGTGGGAGCCACTGACATTTTAGAAATCAGAAAGTGATATTTTAGAAATCAGAAGGTGATCTGATCATATCTGTGTTCCAGAAAGATAACTCTGCTTGTTCCCAAATGTTAATTGTATTATCAGGTTTTTATCAGAGGCTGCCTTACAAATTGGTAAGCATTTCTTTGTCTTATTTTCTCAATATCAGTTGACCTACACCTGGTGGTCTGTATAATGAACATATGCTAGAGATTACAAATTTGGCAGAAAAGGGAATTGTAATTAAATCTCCTTTTAGCTCAAGGACTGCAGTGTAGCTACCAGACCTAGTTGTTTTTTTTTTTTTTTTTGGTTTTATTTATTTATTCATGAGAGACACAGAGAGAGAAGCAGAGACACAGGCAGAGAGAGAAGCAGGCTCCCTGCGGGGAGCATGATGCAGGACTTGATCCCAGGACCCCAGGATCACACCCTGAGTTGAAGGCAGACTCTTAACCCCTGAGCCACCCAGGCATCCCTCATTTTAATTCTTTTCATTAGTGCTAGTTGAGTTCATCAAGAGACTGAGAATGGTGAACTGTACCAAAAGAATACAGGTTTATGGGACACCTGGGTGGCTCAGGGGTTGAGCATCTGCCTTCAGCAGCAGTTGTGGTCCCACGGTCCCAGGATCAAGTCCCACATCAGGCTCCCTGTATGGAGCCTGCTGCTCCCTCTGCCTCTGTCTCTGCCTCTCTCTCTGTGTGTCTCTCATGAATGAATGATAAGTAAAATCTTTAAAAAAATCCCACAAAAAAACAAAAGAATACAGGTTTCATGAAGTCCCTAACATTTGATAAGGTTTTGTTGTATTAACATTTCAGGATGCATGGGGCCCTAAGAAGCGATGAGAGTGACCACAACATTTCAGAGCCCTACATTTAGGTCTAATTATTGGAGCACACTGACTGGATTAATGTTTAACAGCAGCTGTCCTGCGGATTCACTGAGAAGTTAAGAGATGGCTATTTCATTCTCCTTTACTCTATGGGCCTTATCGCACAGTTAATTAAGACCTGCTGAAGAATAGCCTTAGGAATAGGGCCTGGGAAGGGGGAGCTTTTGAAATAATGCAAATGTAATAGTGAACTTATTTTCACAGCTGAAATAGCTAGTATTACCCAGTTTGGATTAGTGAGATCATATTTGATGTTGCTTTCCAGGTAGAGAACCCATACTAAGAAACAGCTCATTTTCTTTCTTTCTTTTTTTAAACAGCTCATTTTCTTGAGGATAATCTGAGTTTTTAAGTTACGAGGTGCTGTAAAAGAGCTGAGTTTGCATTCAGTTTCATTTTTCATAATTTTCTCTAATTACGATGTAGACACAGAAAGACACAGAACATATGTGTGCAGTTTAAGGAATGATTCTAACATGAATGCTCAGGTAACCACTGCTCAGATCAGGAAAAATTACCAGCATTCTGGAAACCCCGCCCTCACCATGTGCTCCATCCAGACGGTGACTCCCCCGCCCTGTTCTGGATAGCTACCATTCTTTTTGTCATTTTCTTGCTTCTCTCTGTGATGTAGGAGCTTACATTTGTATCCTAAAACGGTGTGATTTAGGTTTGCGTGGTTTTGAACTTAGATGGATAGAGCCGTGTTATGTGCTCTCATATCTCGCATCTTTCACTCCACATTGCACGTCTGAGATTCTCTCTGTGTTTGTACTCTCCAGGGCATCATTTTCTTCAAAAAGCCTTTTTTTTTTTTTTTGTATTTGACTCTCTCCCTTTTTAACCCAGGACCCCTGTAACTCTTCTAAATGCTTTCAGATATTCCTGCCTTGCCTTCTCAGATTTTTTGCTAAATAACGTCTAAAGACAGAAACTTGTCCATATCCCAGTTTTGTGAACTGACCCGACTGCCCCAGCCCGACGGCATTTGTTTAGATGAGACTACATCTTTAAGGCTTCTGTGCTCAGTTAAAAATCTTCCTTTCTCCAAGGCTGGTCCAAGGGTCTGGTCACATGACTCCAACAGTGACATCACATTCTGACCGCCGGGAACACTGGTGCTTTAGGTGGCAGAGAACGCAGCAAGTGCCCTTCTCAAGCAGTTAATACCGGGGCTCCTTCCATAGAAGCTCCGCAACCTTAATGACCAAATGCGGGCTGCCAAGGTTATTTCTTCCTTGAGGCAGAAAAAAAGAAGGCTGTGATTGAAGGTAAGCAGACCTGAGCCCAGTCAAGGACCGACGTGTGACCCCAGGGAGACCGGGATCTGGAGAATCACAGTCTGTTGTCGGCTTCTAATCACTGCCTGCTCTTTCAGAGCTGCCTGACAATTTGTGTTTCTAACAGGAGACTATCTACAAAGAAGGATGATGCAGTGCTCATGTTACCTGGTGATGTAATAGGATTCTTTCTTTCCTGTTGGGAAGCTGTTGCAGATCTTCATTTTGTCTTAATGTCCTTAAGAGCTGGGGGCCTCATTTGATATAGAGTGTAACATTAGATAGCTAGGGAGTGTTTTTAAAAATCAATTTTACAAAATCCTCTCTCAATTTCTCCTGAAAGCAGAGCCCTTAAATCAGAGCAGATTCATTTGGAGCATTAACCTGCTTTAAAAAGTAAATTCCTGGTTGTTTGGTGTCCTGGGTTCATGTCAGCATTCGTCTTGAGAATTGAAATGGCTTTTTTGTTTTTTTGTTTTTTTATTTTTTTTTATTTTTGCCCCTCTCACCATACTTTATTTTCTTTCTGTCCTCATTTCCTAGCTGGCTGTTTCCTTCCAAGCTCTCAAACATACCAGCATTAATCTTTATCAGTATGCCACTGACATGATAGGAAATGCTGGGCTGGTGATTCAGCAGCCAACCATTTTACAGTCAGGTAGGCTTGAAGATACGGAAAGGACTTTGGTTAGGGGTTTTAAGATTAACTTGTTCCCCTCCTCCACTCCAGTCCCTTCCCCACCCTCAATATGATTTGGATTCTGCAGAGCTTTTCCTTTTAAGTGTGTGTATTGCCGGCATGGCACACTGAATTAGATATTTGGAAGACTGACAGTTTGTAAATCAGGTACAGCTTGGGTGTTAATTCCCACTTACCCTATGAGAGTGCTGAAGTTGTCTGTGGGAGTTTAGAGTGAAGATGGGGATGCAGATGGGGGAACTGGGTGTCAGCTCAGGCCCACTCTGGCCATCCCTGCACAGGGATTCATCACCAAACAGCCTGGATAAAGCGTTGCCCCTGCTAAGGTTGATGCTGCAAATATGATCTTTGACTGGTGGTGTTCAATGATAGCATTACTGTGCATTTTTCCTCAGTGTGAATTTGTATAAATTCCTGAATACTACTTTACATTTTGTGTTTAATAGAAAAAAAACCTGTTTTACCAGAGGATGGTGGAAATATTTTGAACAAGTGTGTCAAACAATACTAAGTAACCTTGTGTGTGTACAGCTTCTGAGTTTGAATACTTCTTTCTCATCCCCACTGTTTGGCAAATAAACTTTGATTCCGCTGATATTTATTGAATCTTGGATATGTATTAGACATGAGAAGGCAACAATGATATAGGGCTGCCCTCAAACAGCTTCCGGTCTAGAAAGGAAGACAAAACATTTGCATAAGTAATTATAATAGAAGCTCTGAAAGCAAAGCAGGTAAAGGATTGCGGTTGGGCAAGTGGATATGTTTCTTCCATTGAAGGATCAGGGAGGGACATTCCATCGCCAAACCATGTGCTGGTTACTTGTAAGTCTTAGACTGTTTTGACATACTCAGTAAAAGTTTCTACAAGCCCATTACATCAGGGATCAAAGTCTTCCACCTATCGAAGAGAAATATGTACATTCCAGCCAGCTTAACTCTTGAAGAGGCTGACATGCTTCCTTTGGAGTTCGCACTCAGGCAAAAGCCACCTCCTAGAATTGAATTACTACTGTCTTATACATGCAAAATGGTTTCTGATGTGATATGTCTGCAAAGGCCTTTGACCCTTTTGTCTCCCTTCCAGAACAGAAACTGAAATACCTAAGCTGCTCTGCACTCCTGTGTTTTTTTAGTAAATCCTTTCCCTTTACATTTCAACTCCTGTCAATTCTCCCTTTTTACTGTCCTGCTCATCTGTCCCTGTCCATTCATACTGCCTTAAGGCACTAATCATTTTGTGCATAGACCACAGAAACCTCTAAATGTGATGGATATTCTCACCAATTATTACAGTCCTTTATTAGCACACCCTAACTGTAATCATCTGATTGTTTAAGGACCCAACTTTTGGTACTCAGAAAGGAGGTATTAAAATGTTTAGAGTTACTAATGTCTGTTTCCTGCTCAATACAGAGGACAAGTCATACAATGGTGGAGGAATAGGTTCTTCAAATAGGATGATGGACTTCTTGGAGGAGCCGATCCCTGGTGTGGGGACCTATGATGATTTCAATACAATTGACTGGGTGAGAGAGAAGTCTCGAGATCGGGATAGGCACCGAGAGGTAAGCTGAGAAATGGGACAGGAGTTAAGTGTCAGGAAATAGCAGGGGAAGAGGTGGAAGATACATATTCTTTATATGTATGCTTTCCTTCAGCTCTGGCTGGGGCTGAAGCTGGTGTCTACTGGCAATGTAGGATTTTATTTTTTAAATTTCTTAAAAGATTTTATTTATTCATGAGAGACACAACAGAGAGAGGCAGAGACATAGGCAGAGGGAGAAGAAGGGTAACTTGATACAGGACTCAATCCCAGGACCCTGGGATCATGACCTGAGCTGAAGGCAGACACTCAACCACTGAGCCACCCAGGTGCCCCGAAAAGGGGCTTCTTTTAAATCAATAAAAGAAAAAAAAATCTCAGAGCCTGGTGTTTACTGAAGCATATGGGATAAAGTCCATGTGAATTATGACTCTGGTACAACCATAAAAGGAAATGTAGGCATTCAACTCAAACCCATAAGACCAAATTCAAATTGAGGACATTAATTTAATATGACTGGTAATAGTTGGTGTTAATGGCTATGGCACAGATTCTTTTGATTTTGGTGAGAGAATTTCCCCCATTTTTCCCTTTCCAGAGTCTGGTGAAAACTTCTTAAAGCAGTTTGCCAAGGTTGTTTGCCTTTAACTCGTTGTTGTGTGTCATTTAAGTCAGGGGATCACAATTTCTAGCTCATGTCAGGGCCACACAGAGAACTTCAAAAGGTAGGGCCTGAGCCCCAGCAATCCAAGGTCAATGGGTGATCACAGAGGCATTTCTTCCACCAACCTGAGGTGGGGTTATTTTTTTCTTTCTATTTCTGCTTTGAGTTCAAATTTAAAATTTGTTTTCTGAGTTCGTCCCATTCTCTCCTGAGTTTATGATTCCTTTCTCTCAGAGCCAGGTAAGTCTCCTGATAGTCAGGTTCAGATCAGTTTTTATTCCCAAGCCATTCCTGGCTCCTGGCTGGTTTTCTTATGATCACCTGAACCTAGGAGTCAGGTCGCCCTAGGTACAGGTTTTGGGAAATTCCTCTGTAATCTTTGGACTTGTGATAATCTCACTGAGTTTTCTGTCCTAACTGAAAAGGGGGATTGCTACAAAACACTATGTTTCTTCATAAAATTTCTGCTATATGGGAACACCTGCACATCTTCTATCATATTAACTCATCAGGCCAGCTTTAATATTTCCGCCATCTGTAATTCGGAGCTCAATTTGTCATTAGTTGCATGTTCAGCATGTTATTTACATGGTAAAGGTCACCTGGGTTCTGACAAGGGCATATTTCCCACCATATAAAAGTGGCCACAACTGCGAAACATTACGCCAATGAATAATAATCCAAAATCAATTAGAATTTGTTCATCAAGTGTTCAAGTGTTTTTTTGCATTAACTGTTAATCATCAGAATGGAGATATTATCCCAGAAAAACATTACCTTATCTTCTTTCAGCACTAAAACTGGAAACTTTAAAGTCATAGATCAAAACGAATTATTAAAATGCTTTAAAAATGTTTATAGTTATCATGATTTGTGAGGCCATGGTAGCTGAAGTTGGGGTAATGAAGTCACAGTTTCAAAGATGAGAAGTAGAGGTGCAGGGAAGGGGGAAGTGCCAATGACAGAACTGTCAGAATGCTTGGTTTTGAAATGTGGGCACCAAAGAGGTCAGGTGAATGAGACTTTCCACCCCTTTCGATTAGCCTCAGATATTCCCAGAAGATTTTCGAAAATAAAGGAGATGCATTTCTGATACCGCGTAGTATCTGTGATCAAATGTGGGGAGCAAGTATTGGAACTTGCCTGACCTGAAGCACCACCCTAGATAGGAAACCTCACATTGTACTTTCACCACTCAAACATGCCCATGTTTGGTGATTGGGGAACAGTCAGACTATTTGCTGGGAGTCAAGAGACCATCTTAAGGTATCAGATGTCTAGGGCAGAAAGAGACCACTGCAAAGAGCAAAACAAATTGAGGTAACACAAAATAAGCACAGCTGGTTGGGGAATCCCTAACTAAGGTACCTGTGGCCATGGCGACACTATGGATAAAGTTGGAGCTCACTAAACCTCCCAAGTTCGGGGATCCCTGGGTGGCGCAGCGGTTTGGCGCCTGCCTTTGGCCCAGGGCGCGATCCTGGAGACCTGGGATCGAATCCCACATCAGGCTCCCGGCGCATGGAGCCTGCTTCTCCCTCCGCCTGTGTCTCTGTCTCTCTCTTTCTCTCTGTATGACTATCATAAATAAATAAAATTTAAAAAAAAAATAAATAAACCTCCCAAGTTCTTGATGAGGTTGGCTCCGCCCAAGATTATTTGAGAAGTGACTCTAAATTGGTCTCTCTGCCTCCTGAAGAGAGTTGCCTTTGTGTTTCTTTATTGTGCATCTTCAAGTGAAAAAGCAAAGGTGTGTATAGAGTGTACCCAGTGTTTCCTCATTTCTCCCTAGATTACCAATAAAAGCAAAGAGTCCACGTGGGCCTTAATTCACAGCGTGAGTGATGCTTTTTCTGGCTGGTTGTTGATGCTCCTCATCGGGCTCTTATCAGGTAAAGTAAAGCTATGTTTGTTTCCTAAACAAATCTCCTGCAATTGTGCTGTGCCCTTCCCCCAGGCCATGAACTGAGTAAAATGCTGAGCTTTACTGTTTTCCTGCATGAAATAAATGGCTGGTGGACCTTGAGGAAGCTTAGGGTTCCCATCTGTAAAGGGATTCTAATATAGCATCCCCTTCCTTAAATAAATGAGGTTAAAGGAGGAAATGTATCTAAATGCATTTGTATGCCATAAAATATTGTAGCCATTTTAAGGTGCTGTTAGCATTGCCTGCCAGTGATTGTCATGAGGAAGAGCCCTTCTGTTAGAGAAGATCAGGGTTTGTTGTTGTTGTCATTAAAGATTTTGTTTATTTGAGAGAGACAGAGACAGAGACAGAGAGAGTGAGTATGAGCTCAGGAGCAGGGGAGGGGCAGAGGGAGAAGCAGACTTCCCCGATGAGCAGGGAGCACCCTTGATCCCAGGACCTAGAACCTGGGATCATGACCTAGCTGAAGGTAGATGCTTAACTGAGCCAACTAGGTACCCCAAGATAATCAGGGTTTTTTTTTTTTTGAAAACACGTACTACATGGGGTTTATAAGAGGAGATATAAAAAGAGAACTTCCCAAGAGTTTTTTGTAGCTATTTCTTAAACATCTGCTCTCTCATTTGGTAATGAAGAACAGCATAGAAGATGTGGCCCATACCCTCAGGAAACTTACAGTCTCATTCTTTTGTGCTGGCAGAGGAGTGGGAGGGTACCACCTTTTCCTATTTTCTCCATCAACCTCCTAAGCCACTCCAAATAATAAACAGTCTGACTAGGAACAGTATACTTGCAATGCCCATACAACTTTAAAGCAGGCTCCCAAGCAGGCTTCCCCTCCCACAGGGGAAGCAGAAAAGCCAAGAATACCTGGCAGAAATGCTAAGGGTTGTATCCTTCTGACATTAAAAGATGGGCCTAGGAAGATATGGACTATTGAGCTGAAACAGAAGATAGGTAGGAAACCTGGAGGCAGATGGGATAAAATGGCCTTTAGCATGGGCACTACTTTGTAGCTACTGGGACTGGAATCAGCCCTGCCACTTACTAGTTTTGTGACTGTGGGCAAGTTTCTTAATCCCTGGGAGCTCTAGTTTACTGATCTGTAAAATGGGGCTAGTAAAAGTAGCTGTCATCCACATGTGCTATGAGGACAGAATAGTAAGTAGATGAGATCTAGCACAGACAGTACTCAGCGTGGTGCCCACAATTGTTAACAACACCGCTGCTGTTACCTAGAGAAAATTTATGAGCCGGGAAACATAAGATGATTGCTGCAAATGAAGAAAGGCCCAGGCATAGCTGAGTTTTCAAAGATTATCTAGGGAAGGAGTCAGCAATATTTTCTGGGTAAAGGGCCAGGTAGTGAATATTTTAGGATTTGTGGCCCAAATGGTCTCTGTAGTGCAAAAGCAGCCATAGACAATAGGTCAAGAAATGAGCATGGCTGAGACCAAGCAAAACTTTATTTACAGGCACAGAGGCACATTGGACCCCTGGTTCGTAGTTTGCCAACCTGTGGTCTAGGGTGTTAATGCTATCCCTCTGGCTCTCACAGGAGAGATACCATGGTTGGGCCAGTTTAGAGCTGGCTGATGACAGACCAAGTGGTCTGTAATGCTAAGTATTGCTGAGAAGCTGAAGGTAAGGAAGAGAGCCGAGAAAGGTTATGTAGTTTAGCAGTTAGGAGGATACCAGTGACCTTAGAAACTGATCTCATAAATATTAGGAGTCAGATTTCAAGGGGAAGCAACCGGTGTAGAAGTTTTGGAGGTATTTGGTGGTTACTGGAAGGCAAGAAGGGACAAAGGCTTGAGATGGTAACGAGGACAGGGGAAAGCATTTTGTTCTGTAGGGTAGGGGAAAGCTGATAAAATTGGTAACCAGGGAAGAAGGGTCCAATTGGGAAAAGAAGGAGAAATAGCAGGAAAAGGGAAGACAGGATGGAGGGTACTGCCGTTAGGTTGAATAAGACACAGGCACTCGAAGCAACCAGAGGACAAGCCAAACTCTGTAACACGTGTTAATTTTCTGAATCTGTGCACTAAGTGCAGTAAGAAGTAGAAGGCGGGGAAGGTGGGCATGGCCAAGAGGAGGTGTCAAAACAAGGTGTTAGATTTGACTAGGTTATTCAAGTATGTAAATAACCTCTGTTAAGACTTTTAGCACCTACCCAAACAGACACATGACATGGCCTCCGGCCTGTTGGAATGTAGGTGTAATATCCTCAACTTTTTAATGTAGTTCTTGTCACTAGGTGACCAGTGAATATTTTTCTTTCCCTTGCACACACAGGGCATTTTGTTTTTAAGCATTGCAGAGCAACAATAGAAGCAGTGTGTCCGAATGCAGGAACAGTCTGGGAATTCAGGGGCTGTGAATTTTATGATGTCTTTGCTATTTCCCTAAAGCATGATTCTAGGCCGGTTTCATTTCTGTATGCCAGAGTTTCTGCATCTGGACGACAGAAATGATGAGAAGGCCAGAATCTAAAATACTGTAACTATCTTAACCCAACCAGTCTATTAACCATAGCACATAATCCCCCATTCACTATTCATTTTCTCATAGTATTCTTTGATGGCTGTTCTGCATATAATACTGGTTGCTCCTTTTTCATGAAGAAAACTTCAGAATGTTCATGTTCCAGGCTCAGAAGGCTTCGACATTGTCTATAGCTTCATCTAAGCTTCCCTGGGCATCACAGTTTGTGCTTTGCCAGCTTAATTTCTCTTAGCCTAGAATGCCTTCCTCCCACCACTCAGGTTCACTCTCCATGGAGCAAAATTGCTAACAAGGCCGAGCTCTCCTCTCCATTGCATTCATCAGCCCCCTTTCCCCAGCCAGCCATCTCAAACAAAGATTGTATAATATTCTTCAATGCTGGCAGTTCACATTTTCCCAATCGTATGTCAATAGTGAGAATAAAATGATTTTTCATAAACTTGACTGTCTTCATGGATCAGTAGCCATGAACTGTAAGTTAAAGCAGAGTCTTTGCTGCACAAATCAGCTAAAAGGCAAATCCACTTGCCCCTGGCTCCCACCAGACCCCTTAGCCCTCCCCTAACTCCCCACCCCCCCCCAGCCATATAGAAATTCTCCAGACATGGTATTCAATGCAGACAGTGTTTTGTGTTTCTTACCCCCCTTGACTAGGCATTTAATGACAAAATCTCTTAGGGGTGGTAGATGGAAATCAAGCAGACAGACCATCAGAAGGAGATTGCAAGGGAACCTGAACGTTTATACTTGTCTGTTGTTTTGATGCCTTTTCGCTTGTTTCCTGTGACAACTTTGGCCTTCCCTTCCCTCACCTCAAATCAGGTTCCTTAGCTGGCTTGATAGACATTTCTGCTCATTGGATGACAGACTTAAAAGAAGGCATATGCACAGAGGGATTTTGGTTTAACCATGAGCACTGTTGCTGGAACTCTGAGCATGTCACCTTCGAAGACAGAGACAAATGTCCTGAGTGGAATAGCTGGTCCCAGCTTATCATCAGCACGGATGAGGTAACATGTTGCGAAGATTTTGGAACCACTGATTTTTATTCCTACATTCACTTAATTTCTTATACCGCACTCACAGCAATTGTAGAATGCAATGATTTTCCTTTTCATGGAAAGGGGAACCAGTGCCAGCTGCCTTTCTCTGATTAAAGTGCAGCCCCATTTCCATTGCTTCTGCCATGTGGAATTGTTTGATACTTACACAGTGACCTAACATTTTTGCTTGTCTTAAACAGTCCTGGTATTTCTTAGTGGTTAGTATATGGTGTCACTGAATCTGGCTTTCTCTAATAATTTCAGTAAAGATGGCAGAGCCAGCCAACAGGTACACTCTAATTTCTAACAAAGAGTGGGTTAAAATTGTGTCTGTTGTATTGACTCCAAAAGTAATTTTCCCCTGCACATTGCATTAGAACATTAAAAAAAAATCAGGATCCATTCCATATCAAAATACCAGAAACATAGGAATAATATTGCCCATAGCCTTCTTTGGAGATGAAATCATTATTTTCATTTGTCCTTGTCTCCTAGCAGATATTTTTCAGTGTAAAAGTAACTTTGTTTTTCAGTTCCTTCCCTTTCTATTACCATGTGGGCTTTAACTTTTTAAAAAAATTTTATTTATTTATGATAATCACAGAGAGAGAGAGGCAGAGACACAGGCAGAGGGAGAAGCAGGCTCCATGCACCGGGAGCCCGATGTGGGATTCGATCCCGGATCTCCAGGATCGTGCCCTGGGCCAAAGGCAGGCGCCAAACCGCTGCGCCACCCAGGGATCCCTATACTTTAAATTTTTAAGATTTTATTTATTTATTCATGAGACACACAGAGAGGCATAGACACAGGCAGAGGGAGAAGCAGGCTCCATGCAGGGAGCCTGAAATGGGACTCCATCCCAGGTCTCCAGGATCACACCCTGCGCTGAAGGTGGCGCTAAATTGCTGAGCCACCTGGGCTGCCCTATTTATACTTTATTTTTAAAACATTTTTAAAGGTTTTATTTATTTATTCATGAGAGACACAGAGAGAGAGTCAGAGACACAGGCAGAGGGAGAAGCAGGCTCCCTGCAGGGAACTCAGTGCGGAACTTGATCCCAGGACTCTGGGATCATGCCCTGAGCTGAAGGCAGATGCTCAATCATTGAACCACCCAGGTGTCCCTATATTTGTACTTTTAAAATGCGTTTTTATTGCTACTTTGGTCCACAATTGAAATGGTGTGTATGTACGTGCATGTGTACACATGCACACATACAATCAAGGGAAAAGAAGGATAGGAAAATAATGAAGTCAGAAATAAGAGTGTTTATGTACATAAATGATTGTACACACTGGCTTAGGGAGAGAGCTCAATAAAGGAGTTGGATACATACCACAAATGTGAGAGGGTTTAGATCTGTTCTTCTCAAACTGGCTTAAGGTCAGTGGGCTGGTGGGTTGGTGAAACCACAAGATAAATGCTATGTGCCTTCTCAGAAAATCAGGTGGGGTTTTTTTTTGCAGAATATTTTTCTAAAATTACATTTAATTACAAAGGAATGCAAAATTCCCATGTTTGTTAAGATAAAACAATCTCTGTTTCAGCTCTGCTCCTGAGTATTCTACCCCCTACCCTCTCTCCTAGATTAGGAGTACTTAGGTAGAAAAGTTTGAGAAGCCCTGGAATTTAGGGTGAGTGTGTGTGTGTGTGAGAGAGAGAGAAAGAGAGATTCCTGTGCCTCTTTTTTTTTATTCTTTTATTTTTGAAGGAATTATGGATTCATAAGAAGTTGCGAAACAAGGGGGGGGTCCCCTATACCCTTCACCATGCCTCCCCTCAATGGTAACATCTTCTATGA
Organism: Vulpes lagopus; assembly: GCF_018345385.1. Classification (NCBI taxonomy): domain Eukaryota; kingdom Metazoa; phylum Chordata; class Mammalia; order Carnivora; family Canidae; genus Vulpes; species Vulpes lagopus. Next base: position 42,968,325 of record NC_054848.1, read on the forward strand.
CTACCGTGTAGTAGCAAAACCAGGATATGACCCACAGATTTTATTTTACCAGTTTTGCATGCATAGATGTGTGTGTGTGTGTGCAGTTCTCTGCAATTTTGTCACATGTGTATATTTGTGTAATCACCACCACAGGCAAGATACAAAACTATTGTTCCATTACCCTGAGGTCCCCCCATGCTACCCGCTTAGAGCCATGTGTATACGTGGTTTAGTAGTCCAAGTGCAGCTTTCAAACTGGAGCTTGAGATGGTCTCAAGTGACAGATTTCTCTGGCTGTCATTTCTTATGAATGAAATCCTTACACAGACTCAAGCTTTTAGAATCTAAGAGTTCTGCTGCCCAGCACTTGGGCCCCAGGTTTCTGCCTCTAGGCAGTTTTAGCTACTTGCCCTAACACTCCCTCTCCCCGCCTCTGGAGTCTTCTTCCTCCCTAGCTACATTCAAAAGGCCAAGAGAGAGCAATTATCTATTCCTCTGAGGGACGAAAATAATGGAAAACTTGTGTCAAAGCTGTAACTCAGGAAAAAAACAAAACAAAACAAAACCCTGAGCAGTTTGGCTCTCCTTGTCTAGGTCAGTGAATTATTTGAATAATGTTTTATGTTTTAAGAAGTCAGAAGTGCAGTGAGTTTTGTGTTTCATGTAATTTGAGTGAGTTTCAATTTCTCCTATTTTTATCAGTAAGCATAATCTCCTGTTGTTCAAAATAGATTTTTTTTTTCCTAGTAAGATGTAACTATCTGCATGCCCTTTATGTTGGTGACTCCTTATTAGTGGTCAAAATTGGATTTATTTTCTGGCAGACTTCATTATCCTCGGTGGATAGTCCCCAAAATATACTCTCTCTATTTTATGAATAGCTGTTCTTGTTTTATTGTTTGGGATAGCTTGCATCTCACTGGTTTTGTTGCGTGGTCACAGCCTGAAACTTTCAACTCACATATACTTGTTGCTGAATCTGATAGCAGAATGCTCTCAAAAGATGTGGTGCTTCTTTATAGAACCTCACTGTGTGTTTTAGGAAAAACACTCAGGAAATTTCAACACTGTAACCTCCCCTGAGAATTTGACACCAAGGCAGGTATCCAGCTGGTCTTCACTTCAAATGTGTAGCCAAGGTCCAGCCATCTCAATAAAAGAGCTTTCAAGACTCTTCATAAAATTGACATAAAATCAGCTCTCTTTTGACCACAAAGCCTATCCAAGCTCTCATATGGAATCTGAACTCACAACCTTGTTTGTTTTTCATTCTCATCCATCCTTAGAAGCTGGTGGCAGTTTCCTTTGGGTATAGCCAAGCCTCTCATTTGCAGTACCAGGTGGGCGGACTAAGTGTCTCAGGAGTTGCCTCTGCTGACCATCCTGGGAGGACCCTTTTGAGCGATTTGATCTTGGTCTTTTTTCTTTCTGGCCTCACCTCCCAAGAACCTCTTCCTCAGAAGTACTGCATGCCTCACTGAGGCTGCCCTGGACTAAAACAAGCTTCTTTCTTTTCCCTCTGTTCCAGGGAGCCTTTGCCTACATAGTCAATTACTTCATGTACGTCCTCTGGGCTCTCCTATTTGCCTTCCTCGCTGTGTCTCTTGTCAAAGTGTTTGCACCTTATGCCTGTGGCTCTGGAATTCCTGAGGTGAGTCTCTAAATGGCTTTATAAACCATTAATAATAACTAATCCTTCCTGGACCAAAGCCTTTAATTTGTGTTCTAGCAGGTACCACGATCTGCATGTGTAACGGGATCAGGCACTGAGGCAATCTGGAGTCTCCCTAGGTCTTCCCTCAAGTCTTCTTCCAGCCTGGGTCACCTGGACACTAATGGGGGTTAATTCCTAGCCCCCTGGGGGTATCCTGGCCAACCAGGCCCCTGGAAGACCAACCCCTGCCCCCTGCCCAAGATGATTAAGGGTAGAGCCCAATATTCTGGCCTCAAAACTTAGTGGTAATTGTCAGCTTCATTCAAGCAGGACAAAGAAAACTGTTTTTGCTACATTTCCTATAATATGTTGTGGGCTAGCAGGAGGGTGGTTGAAATCCTGCTTCTCACTACTTTGGGTTTAGATTGCTTGACAGTGGCTGAAACTGCTGAGATTTGAGGTTACCCAGATGACCTTGCCCCTCTGTTTCCTGACCAAGTCTTAGTTACAAATGTCTTTGGCAGAGAATCAAGGCTATACTAGCCTGTAAGGATGTAAGTAAGGAAAACACCCTCCTACTCTGCCTCCCCTTCTCCATATACACCCACTCCCATGCTTGCAATATTCCCTTGCCCAGCTAGCACATGCCCGCCCCCCCCCCCCCAAAAAAAAGGAACTTGAGAGCTTGAACAGTTCTTGGTTTCTTGGGCTCCTGGGCTCCCTCCCAAATTGGGGTCATGTAGGTCAAACATTTATATGTCACTTGTTCAAGAGGTGCGGTTTCTATAATGAGGTCCAGACTACTGCCTCCCAGCCTTGTCTACTTGCTTAGTCTGTATTCAATCTCTCTGTGTTTGACCTGCAGATAAAAACGATCTTGAGCGGTTTTATTATTAGGGGCTATTTGGGTAAGTGGACCCTGATTATTAAAACCATCACGCTGGTGCTGGCAGTGTCATCTGGCTTGAGCCTGGGCAAAGAGGGCCCCCTAGTGCACGTGGCTTGCTGCTGTGGGAACATTCTGTGCCACTGCTTCAACAAATACAGGAAGAACGAAGCCAAGCGCAGAGAGGTAACAACACATGGCCTGAATAGTCTCTCTTTTGGTGAGAGCCTGAGTGGTACAACCTTAGGGATGAGGATTTGGGGACTCTATGCTAGAGTCAGTACAAATCCCCTTTGACTCAGCAGTTCTACTTCTAGGAATTTATCCCATAGACATCCAAGTTTTTGTGTGAACAAAGGGATATGTGTGGGGCTAGTGGGTGTGGCATTTGTCAGGATTGTGGTAAAATGAAACAATTGCCATGTCCATAAACAGGGGACTGATTGAATAAATTATATTCTGTACATACTATAAAATATCATGCGGTCATTAAAAAAAAAAAGATAGCCTTATGTGTATTGATGGCTACAAAACATCATTAAGTTTCAAAAACCAATTTTGGAATACTGTGGGGTATAGAACAATTTCATTAATGCTTTTTTAAAAGTACATATATGTGCACTTAGAAAGAAAACATCTGGAAAGTGGTTTTACTCTAAACTGTTGAAAATGGCCACCTGTGGTTGAGTGGGAAAGTGAAGTAAGTGGTAGTGAAGAAGAAGTAAAGACTTTAACTGCAATGACTTGTATTACATATAACTCTATACAAGTTGTGCTGTTTGATTACAGAATAAGTTACAAAAATAAGAGAAGACTTTAAAAATAAGTCGTTTATTCCTGTGAACAAATATAAGCTCAGCATGTGTTTCATATACCAGGTTTTCCATCTTTTGTTTCTACCTAATGCCACACTGAATGGGTTTCTCTGAGTCTAGGATCTCTCCCTCTGCCTCAACCTTGCCAAAGTAGGCCCACCACAGCATCTCTGTAGCTGTTCTCATGTTCATGCAGTTCTTAATGTATATCATTTTGAGGAGGAAGAATAGTTTTTAGAAATGTTCCAAGTCATTGATTACTTTTATCCTGCTATAATTAAGGATTTCAGAAAATAATGGTTCTTGCTTGGTTTTCCTTGAATTACACAGAAATCACATATGAAATGGGTCAAGACCAAGATCATTTCATTAGAAAGGATTTTCACCAAATTGGAACTTAGCGATTTATTTGAAAAACAAAACCAATAAGGCCCAGAAGGAAACTCAAAGATGTTGAAATTTCAAATATGGAATAGATTTTGATAGTTCAAGGGAGAGAGTTCTTGGCTGGGGAAGAAGGCTAGCAGGAAAGGGAGAGAGAAATCTGAGTCCATTGTTTGTAGAGGGGCATAAAGGCAGTATCAAGCTGGTGAAGTTGTTAGATGGGAATAATGTATAACAGAAGCCAAAGACGTGAAAAGACCACTTTAGCTGGCAAGAGTAAAGTGTTGACTGTGGCCAGTCTACGTGGGTAGGGGTGACTTCAAAACTATAGATTGATGGTTACTTTCATTCCATAAAATTGGCATTTTTGTTCAAACAGTTCCTTATAATATGAGAGGGAAGTTCGGGCTGTTTCTCTGTATAGATGTCATGTATTTCTCTAACTAGACTTGTGAATATTTGCATCTTGAGTTCACTTCCTATTGTTTATTTAGACTCTGTAGTTATTTTTTTCCTGCCGTTCTCACCATTGGCAGCAAGCCTTTTGGGTCCTGGGGCCTTGTCAAAGTGGGCAGATGGTTGAGAGTAAAATAGAGATTTGAGAAGGAAGGGGATAGACAGACTCTGTCTGCAAAAAATTGAAGCACACTAGCCATCACAGTTCTTTCTTTTTCCTCATAATGCATCCTAAACAGTCACTGAGATCCTCTCGTTGAGTCTCCTCATCTTCTCAGATGAAAGCCAGTATAGAGGCACAAGTTTCCAAATCCTCCCAGGCTAGCCCCAGAGGCCTCACTCCTTCCTCCCCTTCATTTTCCCAGGCCATCCTGCACTCTTAGGGAAACCTGCCTATTTATTTTGCTAAGAAGCATTTTATTCTTCAGAAACTCTTAACTATTATTAGACTTTCTTTTAAAAATATTTCCTTACTACCATGAATCACTTACCCCTCCACAGCAACCAGAATCCAATGAAAGGACTTTATTAATTCTGTTGTGTTGGTCACACACATTTTACACACACATGCACATGCCTACATACTAAGGTAGAGCAAGTATCACTTGCTCTCTTACTCTACCTCCGTGTCCCTGTTTATTTCCCTCTGACAGCTTCTTCCCCTTCCCCTTCCACCTACCCCTTTTCCTTGCCACACCAAAACACATTTAGGTCTTCTCTTCCCTTCAAAATCTATGTCCTTGCCTCTAGTTGCTTCTAGGTTTGCTCCCTATTTCTCTTTCCTTGGGGCACATAGTACAGAAAACCCTAACCACCTATTGTATGAGTATTTGCAGCTCCTGAATAGCTGTGAGCCAATTGTTACTATAGTTTTGTATCATTACAACCTTCTCTCAAATCTCATTTAAAAAGGATTTCTTTTTTTTAATAAAGATTTTATTTATCCATTTGAGAGAGAGAGAGAGAGAGAGAGAGAGAGAGAAAGAGCGTGAGCAGGGTAGAGACAGAGGGAGAGGGAGGAGCCCCAAAGTGGGGCTCCATCCCAGGACTCTGGGATCAAGATCTGAGATGAAGGCAGATGCTTAACTGTCTGAGCCACCCAGGTGCCCTAGAAAGCATTTCTTAATAAGGAAAGTGCTATGTAAATATATCACCAAAAATAACTCATTTAGGTGGTTAATAGGTTTATAGACTCAAATTCATTTAGTGAATTGAGAGTATGGGGGATGGGGGAGCGTAATTTGGAATAAAGTATATGCCTGGATTAATTCCAGGGGAAAGACCCCCTACCTGTTCAAGCGTTTGAACCATGCATTCAAAATGTAGCCTGAGGTGTTTGCTCTCAAAATAAGTAAATATGAATTAAACTTCATTTTTGATAACTGGGATATGGAGCATGTGAGGTTTTTTTAAAAAATGTTTAGTAAACACGAATATTCGTTTTAAAAATTAGATCAAGTGTGGAAAGGTGTCGTTATTCCAACACTAATTTGGAGTTTTGGATTGTAGGTCTTGTCGGCCGCAGCAGCAGCTGGTGTATCTGTAGCCTTCGGGGCACCTATCGGTGGAGTGTTATTCAGCCTAGAAGAGGTAAGTACTTCTGTCTGTATGTGGAGCATGTGCATTGCTTCTGGGTCAGGAATCCTGGCCAGTGTCTATTGGACATTTTGGTCTGGGAGTGCCCCACCCAACTCTGTGTTTTACCATGTGACCAGATATTCCTGGGCAGTTTTTTTGTCCTTAGCTCTCATTCCTGCACCACCGACTTTTCACCCAAAACTGTTTCTGCATACTGATTTATTAGAGAGAGAGTAAGAGCGCGAGTGAGCATGAGCAGAGGGGGAAGGGGTAGAAGGAGAAGCAGAGTCCCTGCTCAGCAGGGAGCCTGATGTGGGGCTGGATCCCAGGACCTGGGGATAACAGCCTGAGCCGAAGGCAGATGCTTAATGCACTGAGCCACCCAGGTGCCCCTCCCCTCTGCACGCTGATTTAAATTTGTTGTCTTACCTTCTTTCTTCTAGGTCAGCTACTATTTTCCCCTCAAAACATTGTGGCGGTCGTTCTTTGCTGCCTTGGTGGCAGCATTTACTCTGCGTTCCATCAATCCATTTGGCAACAGCCGCCTGGTTCTGTTTTATGTGGAGTTTCACACCCCATGGCATCTCTTTGAGCTGGTGCCGTTCATTCTACTCGGCATATTTGGTGGTCTGTGGGGAGCTTTGTTTATCCGCACCAACATCGCATGGTGTCGGAAGCGTAAGACGACTCAGTTGGGCAAGTATCCTGTCATAGAGGTACTCGTTGTGACAGCCATCACTGCCATCCTGGCTTTCCCCAATGAATACACCCGAATGAGCACAAGTGAGCTCATTTCTGAGCTGTTTAATGACTGTGGCCTTCTGGACTCCTCCAAGCTCTGTGATTATGAGAACCGTTTCAACACAAGCAAGGGAGGTGAACTGCCTGACAGACCGGCTGGTGTGGGAGTCTACAGTGCCATGTGGCAGCTGGCCTTGACACTCATCCTGAAAATTGTCATCACTATATTCACCTTTGGTATGAAGGTGAGGAGATTCTTTTGATATCAGTGGGTATATGTGTGGCTGTGGGTTTGGATGCAAAGCCAAGATATCATGGCAACCTCCAAAGCTCATGTAGCACTTCCAACTTCATGTAACATTATCCCCCAGCATTCAAAGCCCTTTTTACTGCCACATGTCCTAACTTCCTAGCCAATTGTACCTCTATCTAAAATTGTCCAAGCCGAGTTTTAGGCCAAAGGCAAACCTCAGCGATGAGATTTAAGTAGAAATGTTTTCTCCTTTCTAGTGGAAAGTATATTTTGCCCCTCAGAAAGGATGGTGAGGTATTTATTCACGTGCATTTTGTACTAAAACAATTCTTAACCAACACATTTTTGGTGGCTTTAGAGTTTGCCAATAAAGCAAAATGTTAAGTTGAACCAAGTAAAGGAGCCAAAATTCAACCATTTTTGATGACAAAAATAGCAACGTCATATGGTTCAGCCCATTGTATAGCTCAATGCATTCTTCACAGTTCTTGTCAATGCCGTTATCAGGAACTTCACAGGTGATCCCAAGTTAATATTCCATCTGTCAAAAGCGGACTTCAGGCGAGCATCTTTTATTTTCAGTGCCTGTTATCATTTTCATGTTTCAGAAGAAACCAGAAAGGGACATTCGTTAAAGTATTTTCCTTCTCCTCCCTAGGTTATTTGTTGTCTTTCCTTTAGCACCCAACTACGGAGTTATTTCCCTCTCTTCCCTAGGAAAACGGAGATTCAAACCAGAAAATGGGATGCAACAGCTCAGTTTAGGCAATGGTCTAGTCTCTGACTTGATATGCATCCTCCTCAACACCCCAGAAGGTTTTACAGTGCTTGTTGAGGCTTTTTTTTTTTTTTACCTCATGGCTTCATTCTTTCATTGAAAGTGAATATTCAGACCATCAAACCTGCCCAGATTCAAATGTATGCCACAAACACAAGCTATTTAAAAATAGTCTACTGTTTTCATTATTTTGTCCTTGTCAGTATTTCCTTCCCTTAACAGAGAAAATTAAGAATTCACTATATATATCCTAGAGTCAAGAAATAGAGACCTGAGAGGTGTTTTGGTGTTGGTGTTGGGGGGGATTTGTTTGTTTTGAATAGTCACACAGCTATAGTTACTGCCTTATTTAGAAAATGAGGTAATGAGTCTTTCTTTATACTATTACAGAATAAAATGTAACATCATGCAGAATCCTTTTAATGTGAGCAATGTGTTAAGATTCAATAAGTGAGAGTGGTTAGGAGCATTTCACTTAAACCAGTATTTACTGTATCTTGACTGTGGGTGAGTTACTTAACCTCCCTGAACCTTGAGTTCTTTGTGATTTGGTAATAATAACGCCTGTCTCCTGGTGGGGTGTTTGTAAAGAACTGGGGGAATCTCATCAGTAGAGTATCCAGCATAGAACACAGTAGATAGTCAATAGAGGATAGTTGTTATTGATAAGAATTCAGAATTGGGGGAAATGTCCGCATATGCGAGAAATTCCATCTATTTTCCTTTTTCTTTGGGAAAGGCTTAATTTCTGCCTCCAGTTCTGTGTTGGTCTGGAAAGTTCAGGCTCTTGCCTGATGGACCCCGAATCAGGGTAAGCTTCTTTGCAGTCATACTTGCCTGCACGTCCCAGAGAACCTCTAGACCCTGTAGTATTACACAAATCTTTACAAACTTGCTAGCATAGTGCATAGTTGAATTGTCATTGGCCTCTTTGCTTCACAGAGGGTCAGTCCTCTAGCCCTTAACATATGCCAGGCAAGTGCATCGTTTCTCCCTAACCATCTGTTGCTTTCTCTTTGCAGATCCCTTCCGGCCTGTTTATCCCCAGCATGGCTGTTGGTGCTATTGCAGGTCGACTTTTAGGAGTAGGTATGGAGCAGCTGGCTTATTACCACCATGACTGGGCCATCTTCAATAGCTGGTGTAGTCAGGGAGCAGATTGCATCACCCCTGGCCTTTATGCGATGGTTGGGGCTGCAGCCTGCTTAGGTGAGTCGTGTCTGCATTGATTTTGAAAAAGTTGTCACCCAGGTGACATCATAAAGAAGCATGATTTTTAAAAATCATTTATTTATTTATTTATTCATGAGAGACACAGAGACAGAGACATGGGCAGAGGGAGAAGCAGGCTCCCCAAAAGGAGCCCCATGTGGGACTCATCCCAGATCCTGGGATCATGCCCTGACCCGAAGGCAGACACTCAACCACTGAGCTACCCAGGCATTCCAAGAAATGTGATATTAAATGCAGTTGACTATAGATTTTTTAAAAATGACCATCCATTTCCTGTTGGGTTTGCCATTTTTCAAGTGCTTTAAGAAAGCATTCTTTATCATATAGCTACATTCCTCCCTTTGGGGAGCAATTTTACTCTCAAATTTCACCATACTAAGGAAATGATCAGAAACTTGGGTGAGGATATCTGCCCAAGAATGTTCAGCCCAGTATTATTTATGATAGCAAGAAATTGGAATCAACTAAATATGCACAGTAAGGGACTGGTTCAATGGCTTATAGTCGGCATAACAATGTAATGTTATACTATGGAGCTATTGAATGTGATGCTGATATTTAACATTGTTAAATGCAATGTTAATTAAATTTGTGATAATACGCAAAATGTTCCTGACGTAAAGTGGAGGGAGGGGAGCACAGTGGGGATTAAACATACACTATGAGCTCACTTACAGAAAAACATGTATTTTTGCATAGTGAAAAACTTGAGTCACTCAGGATTTATACTCTGCATATTTCTAGGCAGTGAGCTTATGGATAATGACTTTATTTTATAGAATTTAAAAAACCATTTTCTGAGTTTTCAACAATGGCCTATATGTTCCAGAGAACCTTTTGTCCCAGTAGCATTACACAAATTATGGATATCTTTTGCAATTACTTTTATAATTGGGGGCAGGGGGTTAGAGAAAGCAACACACAAATAAGAAACAAAAGGAGAAAACTCCAGAAGGCCACTTACACTTTTGTAGATGTTAATTTGAGAAATGTGACTCCTGTCCATTATAAACTTGCTTTGACACAGTTGCTAGGGTTTGTGTAGTAGTAGGGGAGACCTCCTCTTAGCAATGTTCTGGTAAGTAGGCTTTCCCCAGATGCGGGCCTCTCACAGGCCCTTAACTGTAATGAATCTGAACTTTCCCTGTTTTCAGTAACCTGTATCTGTTTCTTCGCAGGTGGGGTGACTCGGATGACTGTTTCTCTTGTTGTCATAATGTTTGAACTAACTGGTGGCTTGGAATACATTGTGCCTCTGATGGCTGCAGCCATGACGAGCAAGTGGGTGGCAGATGCCCTTGGGAGAGAGGGCATCTATGATGCCCACATTCGTCTTAACGGTTACCCCTTTCTTGAAGCCAAGGAAGAGTTTGCTCATAAGACCCTGGCAATGGATGTGATGAAGCCCCGGAGAAATGACCCTTTATTGACTGTCCTTACTCAGGACAGTATGACCGTGGAGGATGTAGAGACTGTCATCAGTGAAACCACTTACAGCGGCTTCCCAGTGGTGGTGTCCCGGGAGTCCCAAAGACTTGTGGGTTTTGTCCTCCGAAGAGACCTCATTATTTCAATTGGTAAGGATTTCAAAAAGAGGCTAATGGGACCCGCTGTGGAAAGAAAGAAATACGTGTGAAATGGGGGAAGGCACAGGGAGGATGGGACCAGTTTGAGGCCATCAAAATAGAACTATTTTCAACTTCTTTTTTTCTCCTACTTTTGAAATAGAAAATGCTCGAAAAAAACAGGATGGGGTTGTGAGTACTTCCATCATTTATTTCACCGAGCATTCTCCTCCAATGCCTCCATACACCCCACCCACTCTCAAGCTTCGGAACATCCTGGATCTCAGCCCCTTCACTGTGACTGACCTCACCCCCATGGAGATTGTAGTGGATATCTTCCGCAAGCTGGGACTGCGCCAGTGCCTGGTTACGCACAATGGGTGAGAGCTCTTTGGGGGAGGAAAGAGATTGTGAGAGGAAAGAGAAGGGAGGGAGATAAAGAGAGAAGAACCCAATTCATTTGAACATTAGTAGCACTTACAGGCCCTTTTGAAGTTCCAAGATGAAGATGGATGTGTTTCTTTTGTTGTAATTAATGGAAAAGGAGTTTGGGGGGAGAAGGTATGTTTGAGAGATATGAACTACTGGCTGCACATTACAAATAATGCAGTTCCTCCTCCACAAAAGAAATGGCCGTGTCCTTTTGATTAGACAGCACTGCAGTTACAATGGTATTAGGTAATATATATATAGTATTTGGTCCTTACAGTACCTTTGCTATTATTATTTGAGGGTGAGAAAAAGCAAGTTTCAGTAGGTTTGAAGATCTCCACAAGGGCCCCCAGTTAATGTATAGTAGAGGTAGGCTTTAAACACAAGTCGTCAGATTCTCAAGGCCAAGACTCTTTCTGGGATCTTTCTTATGCAGTAAAGGAAGCCCTGCTATTTTTATTGGAAAAGAAGGGAGGTTGAGGAGGAGGGTGGCTTTTTTTCTAAACATGGTATGTTAATCCAGCAATTGTATAAGAGTTTCACTCTCTAAAATTTCTAAATGTTGTAACAGATGTCTTGCAGGATTTGAATCAGCAAGGGGGCTTTCCCTAGCTTATTCATTCAACATTTACTGAATCCCTATTTTGTCCAAGAAAGTATTCCACTAGACTCCAAGGAGACACACAAAAAGATAAGGCCCTTCTGCCCCCTCAAGTAATATGCAGTGTCATAGGGGATCTGAGAACACATGAGTCCGTATTATACGACAGCAAACAGGACACATGCACAGAATCATGCCTGGTTGCCAGGAGGACGCAGTCTCTGCTGGCTTGCAAGATCAGGGAAGGTGTCCTGGAAGAGGAGTGTTTGAGCTAGGTGGCCAAAGAGAAGATTCAGATATGTAGGGAATATTTAAGGCACAAGAAGTAGCGGGATGTGAGACCTGAAGTAAAAATGCTTGCAGTCTGTTTAGGGACCCATGCACTGCCCCATTTGCCTGGTGCATGAAACCTAGTTCTGTTATCTCCTCATCCTGTGGGTGTGGACAGTTCTTGAAGACAAGGTTGCAAAGGATCGGGGAGGAAAAGCATCACCTCTGAGAATGCTAACTGCACATTTATTTTTGTTTTGCTGTCTTGTTTTGCCTTTCAGGCGGTTGCTCGGAATCATTACCAAAAAGGATGTGTTAAAGCATATAGCACAGATGGCAAACCAAGATCCTGACTCCATTCTCTTCAATTAGAATCACAGGGTTGTGCTGGATATAAAACTGGCAGGACATTGCAGACCATGGATGTATTTTGTTAACTGGGTACCCAAAACACATTTCCCATGTTTGGATGGTGAAGTTATATTAGTGTGTTGTCTCTTTCCTATAAGTTAACCAGTTGCACTACATAATCTCTGGAATTTAATCTTCTCTTTAAGAGAAAATACAGTTAGGCTTCTGTGATATTGCATTAGGAGGATTTCATGAGAAAGTCAACAAGATTGCTATGGTTTAATTCTTTAATAAATTTTTAAAATATAATAATCATTAGCCAATACGCAATCACTGAAAACTATGCAAGAAAAATTCCAACCATCCTGACCTATAGCCTGCAGGAAACTCATGAAAAAGTCACTTTTTTGGACTCTGTCATTGGTGGAAGATGAAGTGTAAACTAAGGGGCTTTGCTTTTCCAACCACAGAAAGGAAAGCCAGAAGGAAAATAGTAATGGTGTTTTCCAGACTGTGAAAAATTCAGTTCAAATATTATCTTGTTCCTGTTACAATATTTAGCATTATTAGTTTGTGTGTGTGTGTGTGTACGTGTATGTTAATTTTAATATCTGATTATAAGACAATGCTGCTTTGGTTAACCTTCTCTAAAAGAATTTAGAGAGGTTGACTTTTATAGCTTGCTTGTTCCTGGTACTCTTTTGAAGTGCACAAAGATAAGTTATGGAACTCTTCTCCTTGTCTGCAAAAAGGGTAATTTTCCAGATGGTATTTGTTTAGCTCATAGACAAGGACTTTGCCATGAATTTGTTAGTAGCGAGGAATGATTTCTGCAGCTTCCTTGAAACGAATGATTAGTAAAGTTCTAAGCAAAGTCGATGACTAGGAATTTCACATTTTTTTGGTGAGGTCCCAACTAATTCTCTTACCCAGATGCCACCTCCATGAGTGATGGTGCTTTAGGCTTCTGGAATATGTAAGAATAGTAAAGGGAACCAAGTTGAGACTGCATACTGATAATCCAGGGAAGATCCCGAGCTGAATCTGCACTCTCATGCATTCCTTTGTATAGACCACCAGTACTAAAATAACTGGGCACTCATGCCTCCTCCCAGTGTTAAGTACATATGACAGGCCAGTGTTGTCCCTGTGAACACGAATTTAGGTTTGGGGTACTTTCAAATTGATTCAAGGCATCAGGGTAAGATGGGCAGCTGCAACTCCCTTGGGGCTCATTAAAATTCTAAATGAAATGCAGAACCATCCTAAGACCCAGGGGTGTGGACAAGGCCTGGTGACACCAAAGGTGCTTGTATCCAATTGAAAAGGTGCCTGTCTCAATTTTCTACCACCTTTACCGCAGTAGAAAACCTCATACTGGAGGGACACCTGGTGGAATCACAGAGCCACCACCGTCATTCCCACACCGGTTTCTTTTTCTTGTGTTTTCCCCAAGTGCAGCTGCTCCTTCTTATTCCCCTCCATTCTTTCCCCCTCCTGCGCCTCAGTCCCCAGACCTCTCTTTGGGATTGAGTGCCATGCCTGGCTAACCATTCCTTTTTCAAGAACTGACTCCCAGGGTGAGTTAAATTGTGAACCAGGGCTCAGCAACCTTAAGGCATGTGGACCAGAGGTAACGCACAGCCATTTGCTTTGCTGTGTAGTTCAGCTGCTGCCCCCAGGCCTCCCTCCCTTTCTTGTCGACTCCCCACAGCAGCGAGATTTAAATGCCAGGGCTGTGAGTGAGTTCAGCCTTTTCCTGTTCCACGTAGGAGTCTGTTTCCTTGCACTTTTTTGCACCATCCTTCCAGCCTAGAACCAGCAGTCTCTCAGCATATCCTCCTCCACCCTCTGCCTGTCCTCCCCAAACACCTCAGAATTCCTCCTTCTAAAAGTTGCTGAGCCTTGAATCTAGGTTCTTTTTTTTTTTTTTTTTTTACCCCTAGTTCTTATCTTTCCAAAATCCGAAATTCTTTTATTGCTCAGAACTGGGTGGCCAAGGCTTGTACTGATTTTAATCTTTCAAATATCAAGGCAGTCACCAGAGTTCCTTTTTTAAAAAGTATATCATCCTAACATTTTACTGAAAGAGAAAGAACTCTCTAGGTTATCTTGTCTTAGAGTCATGACTCAGTCACTTTATGTCTTTTGTCCCTTTTATGCCACTGATTTCCTCATATGAGATGAGGCTGTGTGCCAGACCACCCCCTGTGCATTGTGCAGAAATCATTCTTATCTCTAGATTTTTCGTTCACTACCTATCTTTTCTTACTAGCCTTCCAGCAAAAGTTTGCAAAACAGGAAGTGTTAGTATTTCTGGTATTTGATAACAAAGGTTTGGTCGCCTTTCATAGCACAGCAGTGCTATGGAAGACGTTTGTGTCTGCCTTTTTGTTTCTTCTAGGCTCTGTTTTTGATTTCAGACAGATGAGCCAGTGTTAAGGTGCTACTTCAGAGAATTAATTCAAGAAATCAGATAACACTGTGCCAAGGTATACTTTCTAGATGCTAAGCACCGATTGGACCTCCAGAGAATAATATCCTTTTGATACCTCACTCCTGATAAATCTCATTCATTAACCTCAGCTTCTCAGGAATCCTTGTAACACATATGCTAGAAGTAGCTATAGTGTATGGTATTCGTTATATGTCCAATCCTATGGTTTGGCTCAAAGGTTGGCTAACTGTGGCTAGCGCTCTCTGCTGGACTGCTAGCTCAGCACCTAACACTCAAGAGTTTCTTGTCTTAAGGCAATGGAAAATGTTCTTTCTGCCATTGCAGATTCAGCAATTGGGCAGACTTATCCAACAAACAGAGCTGATACAGGGAGGTCTGTCAGTAGTCTCAGGTGGCCACATACCTCAATGGCAAGAGACTAGATAATATGTGATTTAAAAATTAATTTGAGTTGAGACTAGTCTGTTTGGGCACTGAGAAAAGAAAATTGCCCAGCACTAGGGAAAGATCTACAAAAGAAGGCCAATAAGTGCTTCAAGAGAGTTAGGATTTTCCAAGGAAAAATATCTGGTAGGCATCCAGCCATGAAAGCAGTGGGAGTCTATAGGTTTGTAGAAGTCTAGCTGCTATACTTTGTAGAGTCAGATCTTCAATGTAAAGAATTAAGCCGAAGCAGTTCACGTGTGGTTATACCACTGGAGGGAGGAAGCAGGGGATTAAAAATGCAAACTAATGGCCACTCTCAAGGTCATTTCTATTTAGATGTTTGTTCAGACCTCTCCTCTTTTCTGGCCCTTGCTTCCTTTCTGGCACCAGCCAGCTGTGCAGTAGAAGTGGTATAATCCACAGAACTGATATCCTCTGGTGGATAATCTGACATTGATGACACTTTGGATTTGCCAGCTGGCAGAGCAAACCATTAATTTTCTGGTTGAACAGCAAAGCAGTTCAGTTGTTTTGGCATCAGAGGCTGAATCTGAACCCCTTATGGGAAGAGCACAGCACAGTATAAATTTCTCTAGCAAGTCTCCATTTCTGTTTGAACACAAGAAAAATGAAGTAATGGGGATTCAGTGTGGTCTAAGGCTGTGAAGTAATTCTTAACCATGATCTTTTCTTTTTTAAAGGTGGGGAGGGGTGGAGGGAGAGGGAGAGAGAGAATCTTAAGCAGGCTCCACACCCAGTGTGGAGCTCGATGCAGGGCTTGATCTTACAACCCCTTATCTCCCCAAGATCATGAGCTGAAATCAAGAGTTGGACCCTTAACTGACTGAGCCACCCAGGTGCCCCTTAACCCTGATCTTATGAATTTATTCAAGTATGAGGGGAGCAAATATGTTTCTAAAAACTTGTCACGCAGTAGAGTCCATCATGCAAAGTAATCATTGCATGTGATATGTTTTAAGTATTTGAATCACCTGTCCCTGCTGGGTCTCAATCTTGGTTTGTTTTGTGGGGTGATGAATAGGGGCGTGAGCTTGTCACCCCACAGTATCTTTTGTTTTTGTTTTTTTAATCACAAGGAGTGTAATTTTTGAAGTTGAGTTTTTTTTTTTTGAAGTTGAGTTTTTAATGATAGTGAAGACAATAGTGAGAATTTGAAATGGCTAGTGTGTTTTATATTACCAAAGTGCTTACTGATGACTGGCCACATTGCTACCCATCAGTTCAGAGAAAGCAGGAGAACATTTTTCAGGGTGGTCCACAGAGTATTGAGCTCCTAAAAACCCTGAGAAAAACTAGAAATTTAGAAAGTAAATGGGAAGTATAATATTCAGTCCTTAAAAAAGATAGATGTCTAAATATGTGGTCTAAACTTAAGTGTCCTCAAACCTTGATTTTTTTTTAAACCACCTCTGGGTTTGCCTGGATTCCTCCTGGAGAGAGAGCTGGAAGACGGGGCAGTGGAAAACCCCTAGTAAGAAAATACGTGAGTTCTCACAAGATGGTGGGAGGAAGGCCATCCTATGCCCCAAGCCATACATCCTAGCATTTATAAACTGCTTGATCATATGCCTCAGGTAGAGAAAACATCACGTAGCCTTTCAAAAACCAGGTTTTGTAAGCAGAGGAGAGGCTCAAAGCAGCATTTGGCTGGAGGCAGTCTACTTTTTTGCAGAGGGCTGACCCACAAAGAGACATCTGCTCAGGAAGGAGGGCAGTGACTACTTGCCATTGCCTAAATGATAAGCTTTAGGTAGATTGTCTTGAATTTTGATAGCAAAATATTTTTTAAATCTATATTTTAGCCTCCCTAGAATGTACTTATTGTGTATTAAAGAGAAAAAAGTTAAGGGTTTCTCAGATCAGAGCTCAGGGAGCTGTGTAAATTTACAGTGAAATTAATGTAATGGACCTGTGGTGGCCACTCAGTTTTGCTTTGCCTCAGTTTCGGTTATTTGCTCTCAGGAGAGAAGTTCCTGGAATAATAGGTGTTAGCAACTTCACGTGATTCCACAGATGTTGTCAGGCCGCAGTCTCATTTTGGAACATCTGGATCTGGGGAGTTGTGAGGTGATGTAGGGAGCAAAATTGATTTTTTCCACTGTGTAGTCTGATTTTTTTCCAAATCACCCAAGAAAGAAAGAATCTGATGTGCTGGGTTTGCATTTCTTGGATGGGGCCTATCAGGTCACCCTGCCCAGTCCCACAGTCATAAATTCCTACCTCTCAGTTCCTGCCAAAGGGTCTTCAGCCTCTGTGTACACTAATTAAATGGAATGCCTTGCCTAAAGTTTGGCCTTTTAAAAGAGAAACAGTGCATGTGATGGTATAAAAATATGAGGGTTTAAAAAAAAATGGTCTCGGCCTCTCCTCCTTCTCCCCTTTTTCCTGTTACTCCTTTCCCCACCCCCAAATTCAGATTTCTCTCAGCTATTAACAAGCATGTTGTTTTGAATGTGGACCTTGCAGGGAGGGACAACAGCATCATTCCGAGAACAGAGAATGGAAGATATTTCTGAGCTGATGGGCTGAGCAGGGATCTGCTCCACCATTAGGGGCCAGAGCTGGTGGTATTTATTGAGAACGTTGAGGGCTTTTAGTATCTCAAGGCAGACATATGAAGTATTCATTGCTAAGCCTTATTATCTACTAGTCCAAATCTGTTGAAAATCAGAGGCAGCCTGGTATTTGGTGAGTGAAATGCCATCTGGCAACACGGAGACAAGGAAGTGGCCTGAGATTGTTTTATCAGGGTGGGAATGTTCGAGCTCATCGTATTGCATGTACCTCAAAATATATGGTCCTTCAAGAGTGCTCATTTTTCCCTGTCCATTTGACTTCAGCCCCTTTCTCCCTCCTTTCTCTCCCTTTGCCCTGCCTTTTCAGTACTCAGCTTTTTAATAAGTATTTACATTTTTATTATTATATTTGGTCCTTTAGGATTATGTAATGATTAAGAAATCAATTTCATTCTATATTTTTAAAAATGATATTTTAATATTTTGTTCTTTTAAACTGTCTTTTGAAGCTCTGCTGCTAACCAAGTATAGGCCAGAGAGGAGTAGGGCCTGACAGACGGCACCCTGGTCCTGTCACCTAACAATGACATCGATGTCATGACGGTGACTCTTCTTTATTTGACCAGGGCCAGCCTCCTGCTCTTACCTCTGTCCATTCACTTCTCGCCCTGTGAAAACTCTTACCTGTCAGATGAGCCAGTGAGGCTAGGAGGATCAGAAAAGCCAGGTTCCAGCCCACGGGCCATTATATGAGTTCTCTGTAGTATGCTCATTCGTAGGGCCGGCTCCAACCACAGTAGCCAAAGAAAACCTGCCCTACTCAACATTTTAGTTCCTAAGCGCTGGTAAGAGTTCAGCCAAAGCCAGTGTATATAGATAGCAGTAGTAGCTGGGCATATACCGAAACTAGCATCAACCAAAGCTGATATAGCCTGAGTTTCTAAAGGAAGCTTGGTGCTGAGCTGTTCAGAGCAATTATTTATTGGAGTGTTGCCAACCCTTAAGTCATGCTTTCTTAGCTTTATTCTAGCTTGCAGAGATGTTGGCCCCCACTTATAGGCACAGTGTGTACCAAAGCTATGGCTTACTGTTCACTTTGTTTTGCTCCCTGGTCATGCATAGTAACATAGTCTAAAAAGGAAGACATGGGCTGGGGAGTTAGGAGACCTGGTTTCTATTCCCTATGCTTCTACTAACTAGCCTTGAGATCTTAACCGCTCTGTGCCTCCATGTTCCCATCTGCAAAATGGGGATAGTGTTAATTGCCCTACCTACCTCACAGGGTTGTTGTGAGGATAAACTGAGACAATGAATGGAAAGTACTTTAACAAGTAAGTGCTATGCAAATTGTAAGACATGGAAACAATCATGTTAAAGGCAATGGAATGGACATTGGCAGAAGGGTTAATGGAATCGTCCAGCCCTTTCTCTGTGTGGCATAAACCCGGGTCGCCATTGCTTTATACATTTTCACTTAGCACAGATTTGTAATTATGCATGTAATAAAGCACAGCCTTATCCAACCTGGTGTCTGGTGTGTTTTTAAAGGGGGGCATGGTTGCGGGGGTGTTGAGGGAGGATAGTATAAAAGGTACCTGCAAAATCCTACCAGCAGGCTCATTTCTTAAAATTATTTATTAGATACTTAATTATTTTTACAAGTACAGATTCAGTAATACTTTTTACAATAAGGAAACAAATGAGGGGCAGCTTGCATCTTCTGAGGGATTCCAGATACCTCATTCATTATGGCTACTTAAATGATCCTGCTCATACATTGGTGATCCTTTCCTGATGGCATGAGGATTAACTGGGAGCTGTATTTTTTTCTTCCTTTTTGAGCTTTTAGTGATTAAGATGATGGGCTTTGACAGGCCTCCTGCCTGTAGTCATTCCTTGCCAGGAGGATGATGGGTGATCAAATGTTCCTCCAGTGAAAAGTAAGGCTAGTCCTACCCTCTTTGTGGTGTGTTGGGATTAAAATGTCTTCTGTGAGAAACCCTCTTAGGTGACCAAGGAGGGGGTCTTTTGGGGAGGTGGTTGAACATACAAACATTTCCTTTTAACACTTTTGTGGAACACAGAAAACAACCTCAAAGTCTGGCTTTCCTACTTTCTCTATTTTTCTTGCATCTGATTCCTCCTTCCCCTTTCCATGAGCCAGACCCGTAATAAGGCAATTTAGCAGGTATCCAAATCTTTGTTTAAGAATTTCTCCAGTTGGTATCCAATCACATCTGCTGTGGTGTTGACTTTTTGCTACCGAGAACTTTAATGCTTTTGACCTATTTGATATTTTAGGAAGGACACCTCTACAAAGGTAACTTCCTCATAAGCCTGAAATTCCACAAAGAAATTTGGGTTTCTGAGGTCATTTATCATTTTCCTGGACCCCTTCCACACTATCACCATCCCTACCTCTAAATATCTTTGGAGAAAAAAAACATCTAGGTGTTACCAGCCATCAACAACTTACTATGAATTACAGTTCCACATCTGGTCGCTGTAGGGCTCAGATAAAAGTGGCTTTGATGGAGTATAAGGTGGTACATACAGACCAATCCATCATCTAGTGCAGGAGAGGCCCAGAGAAACACCTGGAATTGACCACCAGATGTCAGTGCAATCATTAAGATACTGATGTAGGTATGGTTTGGTCAAAAGGGAACTATGAGGGTAGGTGAGGCAAGAACCACGAATTCAGACTTACAGCTAGATGGTGGGGATACAAAATTCAATCACAAGGTATTTAGCAGACATTCTTTTTAAAGATTTTATTCATGACAGAGAGAGAGAGAGGCAGAGACATAGGCAGAGGGAGGAGCAGGCTCCATGCAGGATCCTGACGTGGGACTCGATCCTGAGACTCCAGGATTATGCCGTGGGCCGAAGGCAGACGCTAAACCACTGAGCCACCCAGGTGTCCCGACATTCTCTTTTTATTGTACATAATAAACTTCATGCTGTTCTTATTAAGAAATGCTTTTCTTATTAAATCAGTCACATGGCAGTCCCTACTTTAAGGAGCTCATTGTCCTGGTGTCTGAAAGTTGTAGTTCCTTTCTCAAAGCAATGTCCTAGGATAAAAGGAGGAAGGAAGGACTCCAGTTTCTCCTTTGCTGGAATGGCCAGATATTGTGTGATTAGGACACTTTTAACAATGGGATGGTGGTGTTGATAATTACCCAGGGACAACAGGTGTAGCCTGGAACTACTACCCGTGTCTTAGTTTGGGCTCTGCTATAACAAATTATCATAGATCGGGTGGCTTAGAAACAACAGAAATTTATTTCACACAGATCTGGAGACTGGAAGTCCAAGATCAGGATGCCAGCATGGTTGGTCCTGGTGAGAGCCCCTCACCCAGGTCACAGTCTAGCAGCTTCTCATTGTATCCTCACATGGCAGAAAAAGAGCTAGAGAGTTTTCTGGAGTCCCTTTTTAAAGGGCATTCATCCTGTCCACGAGGGCTTCACCCTCCTGACCTCATCACCTTCTAAAGGCCCCTCCTCCAAATACCATCACAGTGGGAATTAGGATTTCAACATATGGACTTGGGAGGCAAACAAACATTCAGTTCCTGACACTAGGCAAAGCAAGAAGTAGAGTTATTCTCTTTCCCAGGGATCTCCAGCGCTTGGCCTTTGGACTCCATCTAGCTCCAGGCCTCCCAGGCTCCTTCCCTAGGAGCTCAGACTCTGCCCTTTCCTGGGGTTCCCAAGACCCCTCTCCTGGCCTCTCTTCCCTCCTTCATAATAAGCAATCCCATCTTAATGCTAGAGGGTGTGAGGTAAGAGAGTTGTTTGAACAACCACAAGTAAAAAAAAGTCTTATTCTCAAAAATAATAGAGCAGAGAGCAACATTCAGGGTAGGAAAAAGACATTTTTGGCTTTTTGCTCCCCTTAGGTAGGCCTCCTTAAGCTGCGGAGTTGAAGAGGTTCCCTGTCTGTACATTACCCAGTGTTAGCGTCTCTCAGACATTTTAAGATCTCAATTCAGGAGGCTGCAGATGGAATAGAAGACAGAATGGGAAAAGCATAGGATTTGGAACCAGAGGGCCTAGACTTGAGGCTTATTGCAAGGGAATTTTTGCCTTTCTGGATTAAACAAAACTTTGGATCTCTAACATTGGCCCTAGAGAAAGTCTCTCCTTGAAAAGCGATAAAAGGGGCTTCTGGATCTCACAGTATGGTTTTGAGTTCCATAGGATTCTCCTTACCATTGAGGCCATTTTTCTGGTTATTTCTCTGGCCTAGGGGTGCGTGGGCGATCACTACTCTTTAAAAGATTCTGACTTGAGTGTGCCTCTATAGCAAAGCTGGGATGGAGGTAGAATTTTTAATTTAAAAGCTCAGGAAAAATAAAAGGGAGCCAAAGTGATGTGCAACAAGCACATCCTACTTGTCGTGACTACGCATCAGAATCATCTGAATTAGGTTTTAAGAAATAGATTCCTGGAGGTTTGGTGCTACGTCTTGGACTGGTATTTGGAAAACCATACAAGAGTATGACAGACCTCACCCTCTGCCCCCATATCCTGAAGCCTTATCAGCCTCCTACATTGTGGGCACCATCTTCTCACCGCCTGGGAGAACTCATTGTCTCACTTGTTCACTCTTGTGTCCCAAGGACCAGATACAAGGCCCAGCACAGAGTGGGACCTTCAACGATACAGTACTAGTGGGATGGCTGTTTGTGTAAAGTTTGCCTTCTTTAGCTCCTGTTTCCTGCTTGAAGATGTGTCTCTTCCCTAGATGTACACCACCTTTCAGGGACACCGCTCTTACCCACCACAAGCAGTTCTTCTATCTTATAAGTCACAGCCTAATAATCACCATCTCATACACCCCTTGGTAAGTGATGGAAGGCATGTTTATTTCAGGCTCTGCTACTTGTTGGGCTCATGATTTGACCTCTCTTAACCTCAGGAACCTCATCCATAAAGTAGGAATAATAATTAAAAACTGCCTCCTTGGATTGTTGAGATGAATTGAAACTGGGTATAAAACTGGGCTTTACAAGTTTACTATACAAACATCGTTGCTATTCAATTGTCATGAGGACTAAAGGAAAATGTATGAGAATAGTCAGTTCATAACCAGTGTTTATTGGGTGCCACTAGGCAGTAGGGATTCAATGGAAGGAAAAAACAGGCCCATTTCCTAGATGGCAACCCAAATCACAATTTAGAATGGCATAAACCAGCAGTCTATTATAGTGACAGAATATTTTTTCCAAGTCCAGTATCTATGGGCTTGGTAGCCTTTCCTGAATATTAGCAGAATCTTGGCACCTCCCCTCCCACCAAAATATTTCCTGATTATTTCTGCCTCTGAGACTCTGGAATACGGCACTGAGTCAGGACATCCCAGGTACACCTGAACCAAACAGCTAATGTTCTCAAGAATGATGCACCCACTTCATTCCCTCTGGCTCCAATCCCCACTTGGCCACATCTGAGGTTGGCAAAGTCACCTGGAGAACTATTCCTCACCCCAGATACCACCCAGCCTGACAAAGCCAATTGTACTGCTTCCCTCCTTGCCTGTCCTCCAGCCTAACTCCTCTTTCCAGTGCCAATCATGAAACAAAAACTCCATTGTATATGGGTGAATACCAATGGATATGGCTGTGTGTACACAGAGAGTGGAGGGGAAGGTTGTCTACTCTAACAGCAATGTATTAGAAATGCTTTGTTATACAGATACCCTTGAACTTCACAACAAACCCTTGAAACAGGGGAGGGAACTAAGACTAAGACTGGGTTGTGATTTGTTCAGTATCTCAGAGCCAGGAAGTGTTGTAACAGAAACTGGAGCTCAATGTTTTTGATCTCAAGTCCAGTGATCTTTCTTCTGCTAATCTTGCGGCTAAGTGCCATTCACCCTTGACCATTTCTGGGCCAGTTTATGGGAAGGAGGTAATAGGAGCCTGTTTGGGCAGTTGGCCTACTGTTAAGAATTTACCGTGGGTAAGAATCCATGTAGAGTCGTGTAGAGATTATCATAAACAATTCTAGGAAGGGGATCTCCAAAAGTTTCTTTTAAAATGTGGATGTGTAAAGAGTGAGATATGGGAATGGAGAGGGATGGGGGCAAACTGTCTGGGAGCCTATATTTGCTGATTTACCTCTGTTGGTATTATTTGACGTTTTTGCCGAGAGCTTGTATCACTTTTATAATTTGTTTTAATGTAAACATCCAGGAAAGAAAACAGTCTTTTTATATGAAGTTATAAGGATGTGTTCATCTCGTCAATTGGAAGCTAAATTTGTTTTTCCTGTGAACTAACGATAGACAATGAAAACTAAAGCCTCAGGTCCAGTAAGTGGTTGTTATGAGAATTCCCATCCCTAGCAGGGGGGCCATATGACTCATGCAGGCACAGGAGGCTGTTTTCTCTCATAATCTAACATAGCAGCCAGAATGATCCTTTCAAAACATAAATCAGATCATGCTACTTGCTTGATTTGAAACCCTTTGGTGACCTCCCATTACAACCAGAGCAAATCCAAACCCCTTACCATGGCCTCCGAGGCCTTCCATAACCCTTCATCTGGCCTGTCTTGCTAACCTCACGTTATACGTTATTTCTACCTGAAATTGATATGTTAAAGTCTTAACCCCCAGAACCTTGGAATGTGACCTTATTGGAAATAGGGTTGTTGCAAACGTAATTACCTAAATTAGTATGAGGTCATCCTGCAGTAGGGTGGGCCCTAATCCCATATGGCCAGTGCTCTTATAAGAAGAAAAAATTTGGAGACAAGCACACATACAGGGAGAGTCCCATGTGAAGATGAAGGCAGAGATCAAGGTGATGCTTCTAGAAGGTATGTCAAAGATTGCCAGAAAACGATCAGAAGCTAGAAGAGAGACATGAACAGATTCTTCCTCGTAGCCTCAGAAGGAGCCCTACCCTGCCAACACCATGATCTCGGACTTTTGGCCTCCAGAACTGAGACGGTGCATTTTTGTGAAGCCTCCTGGTTTGTGGGACTGCTTTAGTATAGCAGTCCTAGCAAACGAACACACCTCATCTCTCAGCACTTAATCCCCTACTCGTACTCGCTCTTAGCATGCTATCTTCTTTTTTTCAATTTGTCACACACCCAGTTTATTCCTGCCTCAGGATCTTTGCACTAGTTGTTTCATTTCTCTCCAACATATGTCCCCCAGACTTTCACATAAATAGCTCCTTCTCATTATTCAGCTTAAATGTCCTCTGTTTCAGCAGCTTTCCTTGACCTCCCAGTCATTCTTAATTGCTTTGTGCTCTTTTTTCTCCTCTGTACCCATCATTATCTGATGTTTTCTTGTGTATTTGTTTATAGTATATCCCCCCAATTAGAATGTAGGTGCCATAGGGAGTTTGTTCACCATTGTATCCCTGGCTTCTACTTAGACATGCCTGGCATGCTATAGGCACTCAGTAAATATTTGTTAAATGAGTGAATGAGTGGGACGAGTTCTTTACTGATACATTCATTTGTGAAGCATTTGTTGAATCTCTACTACTTGACAGCCACTGTGTTAGAACTCAAGGCACAAAGGCAAATAAGATAGGGTCCCTGCTCTTAGGCTTTCTAACAGTCTGTGGCTACTCCCAGGCCCCAATCCTGGTGCAGAAGAAGGAGCATGGTCTTTGGAGTCTGACGGGTCTGAGTTCATATCCTATCTCTGTCACTTACTAGCTGTGTGATCCTGGGCAAGGCACCTAACCTCACTGTACCTCAGTAATTTCTTTTGAAATGCAGTATTCTTGGGCAGCCCAGGTGGCTGAGTGGTTTAGCGCTGCCTTTGGCCCAGAGTGTGATCCTGGAGACCCAGGATTGAGTCCCACGTCAGGCTCCCTGCATGGAGCCTGCTTCTCCCTCTGCCTGTGTCTCTGCCTCTGTGTGTGTGTGTGTGTGTGTGTCTCTCATGAATAAATAAATACATCTTAAAAAAAAAAAAAGAAATGCAGTAATCTCTTTTGAAATCTCTTTCTGCCCCAGAAAGTTGTGGTAAGGAATTAAATGGGATAAATAATGTGTGTTGAAAGCTAAGCAGTGTCTGATACCCAGGAGATACTTTTAAAAATGGCATTCTACCTCTACTGTAATTAGAAAACCATGGTCAGTCTGCTTACAGCTATTTGCCTCCCTTTGGGGGAAATTAACAATTCCCCAAGACAGCAGTAGAAATAAGTCAGCATAAAGGGAGCCCCTGGGGAGTAGGCCCTGTGCTTCTATCAAGGAACTCTGAGAAGCCATCCAGGCAGAGGAGCTACGTATCGGATGTAAAATCCAACCTGTTTTCCTTCATGTCCCATATATGTGGTAGTCATTCAATCATGTGTTCATTCATTCATTTATTTAGCAACTACTTACTGAACATCGATTCTATTTCAGGCACTGTGCTGAGTGCTGTGTATAGAGTAGCAAAAAACATAGATATGGTTTTTGTCTTCACAGGGCTTGTAGTCTGGTGGTGGAGGTTGTTTTTGTTTCATTTTCCAGGTTCTTCTTCATCAAATATTTATTGGGCCTGGCAGTTTTTCTCTATCTAGTGGGGAATGGTGACCACGGTCACCAGATGAACTAATGGTCTTGGATCTGGGGGAGGGATAGGCAATGGTGTTTGTCTTTGGGATTTTGTGGGCTTGGGAACCCTCTGAAAATTATCTTTAAAAAGGTTCCACATATTGAGTCCTTGCTCTGTTTCATGCACTAGACTCCTTGCGTCACATCTATTATTTCATTTAATCCCCATGACAATCCTGAGAAACAGACATTGTTATTAAAATCTTTTTAAAAAGATTTCATTTATTTGTTAGAAAGAAAGCAGGAGAGAGAGAGAGAGAGAGAGAGAGAGAGAGAGAGAGAGAGAGAGAGAGAATGAGCTGGGGGAGAAAGGGCAGAGGGAGAGGAAGAAGCAGACTCCCCATTGAGCAGAGCCCAACATGGGGCTTGATCTCAGGACCTTGGGATCATAACCTGAGCTAAAGGCAGATGCTTAACTGACTGAGCCATGCAGGGGCCCCTAAAATCTTTTATGTCCGATGAGGAAAGGGAAGTTCATGCTGGTGAAAAGGTGAAGTGACTTGCCCTAGGTTATACGGATAGGAGGTGGTAGAGGTAAAATCCAAGTCCAGGTCCATGTGACTTCAAAGCCTCTTTCTACAATACCACAGTCCTTTCATTTTTCCAGAGGATATTTCTGCTCACAAAGCATTGCACAAGGTTGACTTCTGGAAGCTAGGAGATCCCTCAAAAGAAATAGTAAGGGTCAACTATATAGACAAAATTCCCCAAGTTTCCATAACTTCTTGTATTAATTATCTATTCCTGTGTAACACCACTTACACAAATGTAGTGGCTGAAAACAACACACATTTCTTACATCACAGTTTCTGTGGGTCATGAGTCTTGATACAACTTTTCTGGGTTCTTGGCAAGGGCTGTAATCAAGATGTTGACCAGGCTGGGATCTCATCCGAGACTCAACTGGGGAAGAAGCCACATCCAAGCTCACAGGATTGTTGGTAGCATTCAATTCCTCGTGGGCCACTAGACCAAAAGTCTCAGTTCCACGCTTGCTGACAACCCAAGGCCATTCCTGTTTCTTTGCTGTGTTGGGGTTCTCCAGAGAAAACAGAATGAATAGTGTGTGTGTGTGTGTGTGTGTGTGTGTGTGTGTGTGTGTGTGTAGAGAGACAGCGGGAGAGAGAGAGAGAGAGAGAGAGAGAGAGAGAGAGAGAGATTGAGAATGAGGGAGAGAGATTTGAAGGAATTGGCTCATGAAATTATGGAGGTGGCAAGTCCAAAATGTGCAGGGTGGGCCAGCAGCCTGCACACCCAAGGAAGAGCCACTGTTGCAGTTTAAGTCTGAGGGCTGTCTGCTGGCAGAATGGCCTCTTGCTTGGGGGGTCAAGCTTTTTGTTTTATTCAGGCCATCAACTGATAGGATGAGTCTCCAGTGGATTTAACTAGGGTTCAATCCATTAGAAAAAAAGACACCCACAGATCTGTGGGAGATAAGCCCTTCTCTATCTTGGATTCCTGAGATGGGGTAGGTACACAGCCTGGAACTTCCTAAAGGCATTATTGTTTGAGAGGTTCCATTAGGCACACCCTTAAATCTCTTGAAAGGGCCTTTTGTGTGACCAAAAACCACTCTGATCCTTTGATCTTTCTGAGGATGTAATGAAAGGTGGTACAGTCCCTCTCTCAGCTTTTTCTCCATGGCATCCTTTCCTAAAAGTCCTCAGAAGTCATCTTTTAATTTTAGCATCTTCTGCCATCTGGAGAGGCTGACAAGCATCAAGTCCTAAGTCCTTTTTGATACAACAGTTCTTCCCTCAATTTATCTTTCTCCTTTCTACGCAGTGGAGAAAGTAAAAATTCTCTGCAATTCCTTCACTTGCAGATACCACTGTTAGGGTTTGGGTGAACATATTTTTATTATTTTTCTATATATGACAGTACACACACTCACACATGGATAGAATTAGAGTGATGCTAATTCATAGTGCCTTCTATTGTTTTTTTTTCCTCCCATTTAATATTTATTGGAGTAGATTGCTTTCCACAGATGTTCTTTTCCTCCAGAATGATTTCTCTCCTGGGCTTTGGACTTCCTGTTCTCCAGTCTATTCCAGCCAGCTTCAGCCTGTTTCAGGCCCCAGGCCGAAAGGAGCTTTGTCCCTGTGGCCTTGCCTCAGCCACGTGACTGCTCAGTGACTGTGTTTTCACCTGCAACCTAGCTGGGGAAGATGACAGGAAGTGCAGCTTTGAGGAACAGGTAAAAGGAGCAAACCATGATCTGTGACTTAAGAGAGACACAGGCAGAGGGAGAAGCAGGCTCCATGCAAGGAGGCCTGCTTTACTAAAGCACAGCCATTAGAACTGAAGCCACAGACTAAGATTTATGGCTAGGGTGTAAAGGAATGCAAATGGATGCTGGGTTGACAGAGAAAACCCAAGGTTAATAATGATCCAATGATAAATGCCAAAAGTAAGGAACCAAATTATACCTCAGCTGTGATTTCAACTTTGGCAAAAACATGCATGGGTTACACAAAGGTGAGACTGTAGTTCTCTGCCATTGAAGAGTGGTTTCATTAGTGTTCCAGTGTGTTTTCCATTTCATTCAATAGTCTTGGAAAGAATGGGTTTTAGAGGGAATGGCTTCTTAAAAACAGCTTGCTCTTCATATTAAGAATGACAAAATAGGGCAGCCCAGGTAGCTCAGCGGTTTAGGGCCGCCTTCAGCCCAGTGCCTGATCCTGGAGACCTGGGATCAAGTCCCACGTCAGGTTCCCTGCATGGAGCCTGCTTCTCCCTCTGCCTGTGTCTCTGCTTCTTTCTCGGTGTGTCTCTCATGAATAAATAAATAAATAAATAAATAAATAAATAAATAAATAAATAAAATAAATCTTAAAAAAAGAATGACAGAATATATATTAATAAAAGAGAACATTTTAAGCAAATAAGGAGTTTAAAAGCCTCGAGTGGTGGAGATATATTTTGAGCCTGGATTTGAGCCTGGTTTTGAGCCTGGAAAGAATCGAGAATGGGAGTAGTCCAAAACATGCATGGTAAGAGAATGATGGATGGGCAAAAAGTATAAATTAGCAATTCATGGAAATAGCACAACTGGCCAACAAATACTTTATTTTTCTTAGATTTTATTTATTTACTTGAGACACACACACACACAGAGAGACAGAGAGAGAGAGAGACAGAGACAGAGAGAGAGAGAGAGAACATGAGCAGGAGGAGGGGCAGAGCAAGAAACAGACTTTCCACTGAGCAGGGAGCCTGATGTGGGACTCAATCCCAGTACCCTGGGATCATGACCTGAGCCCAAGGCAGATGCTTAGCCAACTGAGCCACCTAGGTGCCCCAATAAATACTTTGAAAAGCCATTTTATCTCGCTTATAATGGAAGAAATACAAATTAAGACTGAAAAAATACTGATGTTTAGATTGGAAAGAGTACAGGAAAGGGACACCCCCAGACACCCTAGGTTGGAATATACATGGATGCAACCTTTATAGAGGCCCATTGGACATGATCTCTCCAAGCGTAAGTGCACTTACCCTTTGTCCCTGCTAGAGCTCTTCTGGAAAACACTGTTTTAGAAATAAACAATTGGGCAAAGCTTTATGTAAAAATGTATTTATCTCAGCATTGTCTGTATCATGGAAAAGTGGATATAGCCTAAATATCTATCAATATAGGAGTGACTAATAAATTACGGTACAGCCACACAATGGCTCTATATCCTGAAGAGAATAAAATAGATTGGTATGGGCTGGCATGGAAGAATAGTTGTTACACATAACTGAGTGAGAAAAGCAAGCTGCAGAAGATTGAGTACAGTATAATTCCACGTTGAAGAAAACAAAACCAACAATAATTCCATGTTGAGGAAGACAAAACCAACAAACAAAATCTGTATCTGTATGTAGTTCTGTGAACATTTGATATTTTAATAGATGGCACTAGAATTCTCTTAGGGTGAAGAATGCAATTTTTAAGAAAAATAACTTGATAAGCCTCCTGCAATGTGGAAATTGAGGTCCTGGGGAGTTGGGCAAGATCATAGGAAGACTGAAAATTTTCTATTAAGAAGATGAACAAAGGATTTTAAGGACAAGGGTATCAAATATTCAGAGTTGTTTTTTCGGGGGGGGGGATTGCTATAGTATCAATTTCCCTCCATTGTTTCAATCTTTCAGTAAGGTCTGCTACACCCACAAATGTCTTTTGTAATTTTGGTGGAAACTTGAAAGAGACTGATCATGTGTAGTGGTCGCTTCAGAGAAAGGAGAAAAGTTTGGCCACAAGAGGTCAAATGTAAGTGGGATACAGAGTAGTTCAGCCAATGGCCAGTTCTTCAAGCCAAAAGTGAGCAAGTGACATTGAGACTATAGACACCTTGCAGAAAACATTGAACTTCCCAGTTCTGGGATAGGGGAAATTTGTCGACTGACTATGGAATGTAAGTCTGTGGCTTCTGGACTCAAGACACACTGGATTGAAAATTCACTCCAATACTTACTAGCTATGTGAACTTGGGCATGTCAATTGAATACCCTGTTTCAATATCTGTTAAATGGGAATGATAACAGTACCTGTCTCATAGGTTTGTTGCGAGACTATAGATTATTTTGAAGGTTTAATGAGATCCTATTTGGAAAGCACTTAGTGCCTGAAACAAAGAGCTCAATGAAAGTTAATATTAACTATTGTCATCATCATCATCTACTTGGATTACCAAAGTAATAGATGTATTTAATGAATATATAACTACCATGTTTCCTCAATTCTATGATTTGTTATTCTTTCAAATTTCTGAAATTGGGGCTCATCATTATTTTACATTTACATTTAAAGTCATTTTCCCCTCTTCAGAATAATCCAAAAAGTATCTGATTCCCCAAACCATGCTGTAGTTCAGTGCTTCTTAGACTTTAATAAGGGGACCTTGTTAAAATGCAGAGTCTGACTCAGTAGGTCTGAGGTGGAGCCTGGGGCTCTGAAGTTCTACTGAGCTCCTAGGTAATACCAGTGCTGCTGGTCCTAAATAGCAAGGGTCTCCATCTCTGAACAATAACCCATCAAAGGCCAGAGATGCCACAGGTTGGAATGGGAGCCATATTGTATTCAGGCCTCTGAAGCAGCCTTCTTGAAGTAGCAGACTTCTGGTCCTACAGCCATGGGATTTAAGTTTTGGGACATCCCAAAATCTGTAGGTTAAAAACAAAATCTGAGGAGGATACTGAGTGTTCCTAAATTAGCATCTTTGGTAATGCGTAATGGTCATGTCAGTCATTCTGAATCCAAACTGGTTTAGATGTCAGAAATTCTGGAAAAGAGACCCAGAGACCTTGGCCTTGTTGGTTTTCCCTCTAGTCAAAGCTTACTAATTGGAGTCTTCTTCAGTCACTTCACACATTCTCAGTATGTATGATCTCCATCTTAGGTCTCCACCTAGAGTAAAACAAGCCCCTCCAACTAATGCTATCCATTTAACAAAATAATCTCCCTTCTCCCTTCTTCCCCTGTACCTTAGTCAGGCATCAAGGCCTGGGGATTCTTTTTTTTTTTTTTAAGATTTTATTCATTCATTCATGAGAGACACACACACACAGAGAGGCAGAGATACAGGAAGAAGGAAGAGAAGCAGGCTCCACACAGAGCCAGATGCGGGACTCGATCTGGGGACTCTGGGATCATACCCTGAGCTAAAGGCAGATGCTCAACTCCTGAGCCATCCAGGCGTCCCAAGACCTGGGGATTCTTAACAATTTTTTAAAATTCTTTTAATTTATTAAGATCACTTAATGTGTCTACCCTCTTAAGAAATTTTTAATTATTATTGACTATAGGTAAAATGTTGTGTAGCAGATTTCCAGAGCTTATTCATCTTACTTAACTGATGGCGTTATGCCCATTGATTATAACTCCCCATTTACTCCTTCCCCTCAGCCCCTGCAAACCACAATTTCCCTCTTTGATTATATGAATTTGACTATTTTATATTTTTAAATATTTTATTAATTCATTTGACACACACACACACACACAGAAAGAACAAGCACAAGCAGAGGGAATTGCAGAGGGAAAGGGAGAAGCAGACTCCCCACTGAGCAGGGAGCCTGATGCAGGGCTTGATTCCAGGACCCCGGATCATGACCCGAGCTGAAGGCAGACGCTCAACCATTGAGCCACACAGGTGTCCCCCCCCCTCCCTTTTTTAAGGCTGAGTAGTATTATGTTGTGTGCAAACACTGCATTTTCTTTGTCCATTCATACTAACATCCATTCATATTAACATTTTTGCCATCAGGTTCCCCCATGTTAGTATATCTATCACTTCTCTCCTACACTGCCATAGCCTCCTACTGCTCCCACCAACTCCCTGGTTTCCCCATCCTAAACTGTTCTGCCCACTCTTCACATGGTTTTTGCCTCAAATATTTCCATTTTCCTTACCACTTCAATACCTTTTCTCATTCTTTCTCTATCTACTGCACTTCCACTTCTACTTAGGTTTCATCATTGTCCTTCTGAACTCATCACCCCCATTCCAGAATCCAAGCTTTGATTCATTTTGTACTTCCCATTCACAGTACCTTCCCTCTTCCAGGAAAGGTTTTAGGAATAGCTAAGAATAACTACCATTTATTGACTACTTACTTGATGCCTAACTCTGTGCTAAGTACTTTAAATAGATTGTTATTTATTACAATATCTCTGTAAGCTACATATTTTACTAGTATTCCCATTTGATGTGAGGAAACTAATTTATCCCAGTCTGTCTCTAGACCTGTAGAATCTGCCTTTGTTTTTTCTTACTGATTCCCTTCCCCATTTCTATTTAAATACCATCCCACTACTTTTAAAGATATAGAAAATAAATTAACTAGGCTTTGATGTGCTTCTGAATTCTGATTTAATAAACTCATTATTTATAGCGTGCATGTTTATTGTAGGAAAATGATGCTTCTAAAACTTTGGAAAGACTATTTATTTATTTATTTATTTATCTATTTATTTTTGAAAGACTTTTAAACCGTTTTGTTCACATAGATTGGACATTTTCTCTGCAGTCTTTATTACTATTGAGGTGCTCAGCAAACCCCTTCTACTTGGATATGGTAAAGCTAAACCTCAGCTATACCCCTACCACAAACATTCCAATCCCAAATAAAAGACATCAGAATGAGCGCCTGATGCACTTGCAAATAATAGCACAGTGAAACTCATGGGCACATAGCAGTGTCTCTGCAGCTCTGAGAAAGAAAGTGGGACTGATGGGATTGGGGTTGGGGAATGGCAGACTGGAACTGACTGGATTTCCTTTTTCACTCTATACTTTTGAATCTTCTTTTTACAATGAACATTATTTATTACTTGTGTAAGAAAAAGCAATGCAATTATGTATTTAAAAATAAATGACAGCAGACAAAGTAGAGAATTTAGAGCAGGACTTCAGAAGAATCATCATCCAAAGCTAGTTATCTCCAGCAAAAAATAAGTGATGCCATTTGTTAGGCATAAGAAAGGCAAAAAACTGTAAAGTTTGATATTGCTTGCATGGTTAGCAAGCATAAAGAGAAGTACATGCTATCCTCTACTGTTGGTGGGAGGTTGCACAGAGTCTTTGGATAAAATTTTGCAGTGTGCATCAGCATTTACATACATGTATCTTTGACCCAACAATACTACTTCTGGGAATTTGCTATATGCATATATACTCAAAAGCATGTCATGATGTAAGTATTCAAGGATGTTTACTTCAGGGATCCCTGGGTGGCGCAGCGGTTTGGCGCCTGCCTTTGGCCCAGGGCGCGATCCTGGAGACTCGGGATCGGATCCCACGTCGGGCTCCTGGTGCATGGAGCCTGCTTCTCCCTCTGCCTGTGTCTCTGCCTCTCTCTCTCTCTCACTGTGTGCCTATCATAAATAAATAAAATAAAAAATTAAAAAAAATGTTTAAAAAAAAAAAGGATGTTTACTTCAGAGTTTGTTCATAATGGCAAAAACTAAATGTCCATTATTAAAGATTGGTCAAACAGACTGTGGTTCATCCATTAATATTAAGAACAGTAAGCAGAGAGAAAGAGAGAAGATGGTGGTGGAGTAGGAGAGCCCTAGGCTTGTCTCATCCCACAAACACAACTAGATAACTATCAAATTATTCTAAATACCCTAGAAATCAACCTGAAGAATGACAGGACAAACTTCACAACTAAAAGGAGAAAAGAGGTCACAGTGAAGAAGGTAGGATGTGTGGAAACATGGTTAAGGGGAGAAATGGATTGAGGGTGCTGCAGAGAAGGGAGATGTGGTGACAGAGAAGGGCAACAGAGGAATACACAGGGGAATGCACAAGGGAAACATTTCCCAAAGCCATTGGCTTGGAAAACAAGAGGGACTGAATTTTGAGAGCTTGCTACCACTGGGGCTTAAGACCTGGAGTTTTAAATGTCAGGGGGCTTGCCTGGGCTAGAGCCCGGAGGGCACTGCACTGCTCCTGGAGAAGAGGCAGACAAACAACGTGGGGACAGATGGCCTGGATACTGATCTGAAGAACAAGTAGGGCACACAGTGGGGAGATTATTTGCTCTTGTCAGAGCACAGCCCCTGAGAGGCAGTGTTCACAGAGAAGTCTCCCTGGGAACAAAGGAGCTAGTTGGCCCCATTTCCCTCCCCCATACCTCAGCATAAATACAGTCAACTGCAGGAAGCAGCACAGCACTGACACTCGATACCTAACTTGCTACACCAAGCCTCATCCCCCTTGTACTCTGGTGGGGTTGCCCTTGTCTGTCAAACTTGCCTCAATCCCCACACAGTGGGCCCATCCCCTAGGAGACCAGTAGAAATTTGTTCTCACACCACATCTCCTGACTAGAGAGTGCTGCAGAGCCTTGGTTCTGGTGGAAGTGGTGTCAGTCTCATTTCACAAGCAGACCAGAGCACATCTAGTTAAAACACACCACATTCAGGCCAGGGACCAAACACTGCCTACAGCAGGCAAAGAGCGCCTCTGCAGATGCCTGGCCTGAAGGATAGAGAAGCCAGAAAACAACAGCACACACCAGAGATACTCCCCGAAGTGCCAGAACCTAGACACCACATGACCTCTTCTTCATAAGGCCATTACTTTCAGGAGCAGGAGACATAACCGGCCTTTATAACACATAGGAGGAGGCAGAGAATTAGACAAAATGCAAAGACAGAGGTATTTATTCCAAAAGAAAGAACAGGATAAAACGAAGGCCAGAGATCAAAGCAAAACAGGCGTAAGTAACGAATGTAACTGGTGGAGAATTTAAAGCAACAATCATCAGGATACTCACTGGGCTTGAGTAAAGAGCAGAAGACATCAGTGAGACCCTTATCACAGAGATTAAAAGAGCTAAAAAAGAATCAGAGAAGGATGAAGGATGCAATAAATGAGTTTGGAAACAGGCATGATGCAATGAGCAGTAGGCTGGAAGAAGCAGAGGAATGAATTAGTGACATAGAGGATAAAATAATGGAAAGAAATGAAGCTGAACAAAAGAGAGACAAAAGAATTATGCAACATGAGAATAGATTTAGGGAACTAAGTGGCTCCATCAAACATAATAACCTTTGTGTTATAGGAGTCCCAGAAGAATAAGAGAGAGAAAAGGGGGCAGATAATTTATTTGAAGAAATAATAGCTGAAAACATCTCTAATCTTGGGAAAGAAACAGACATCCGGATCCAGGAGGCACAAAAAACTCCTATCAAAATCAACAAAAGCAGGACAACACTAAGACCTATTGTAATTAAATTTGCAAAATATAGTGATAAAGTAAAATAAAGGCAGCAAGATGAAAGAAGTCCTTAATTTACAAGGGAAGACCTGTAAGCCTACTGGACATTCTCAACATAAACTTGGCAAGCCAGATGGGAGTGGCATGATATATTCAAAGTGCTGAATGGGAAAAATCTGCAGCCTAAAGACCTAAAGATACCTGCAGATTGAGGATGGAGGAACATTTATCATGCAAATGGCTGTCAAAACAAAGCTGGAGTAGCAATACTTAGACAAACTAGACTTTAAAACAAAGACTATAACAAGATATAAAGAAGGGCACTATATAATCATAAAGGGAACAATCCAACAAGAAGATATAACAATTGCAAATATCTATGTACCTGACATGGGAGCACCCAAATATATAAAACAGTTAATAACAAACATAAAGGAACTAATTGATAATGACACAATAATAGTAGGAGACTTTAATGCTCGACTTACGTCAATGGAAAGATTATCTAAACAGAAAATAAAGAAACAATGGCTTTGAATGACACATTGGACCAGATGGACTTAACAGATACATTCAGAACATTCCATCCTAAAGCAGCAGAATACATATTCTTTTCTTTTTTTTTAATAAATTTATTTTTTATTGGTATTCAATTTGCCAACATATAGAATAACACCCAGTGCTTATCCCATCAAGTGGCCCCCTCAGTGCCCATCACCCAGTCACCCCTACCCCCTGCCCACCTCCCCTTCCACCACCCCTAGTTCGTTTCCCAGAGTTAGGAGTTTCTCATGTTCTGTCTCCCTTTCTGATACATATTCTTTTCAAGTGTGCATGGGACATTCTCCAGAATAGATCACACATTGGGTCACAAATGAAGTCAGGCCTCAACAAATACATAAAGAATGAAATCATACCATGCACCTTTTCTAACTACAATGCTATGAAACTGAAGTTAACCACAGGAAAAGATTTGGGAAGACCACAAATACGTGGAGGTTGAACAACATGCTACTAAACAATGAATGGGTCAACCAGGAAATTAAAGAAGAAATAAAAAATTACATAGAAACAAATGAGAATGAAAACAGTCCAAAACCCTTGGGATATAGCAAAATCAGTCCTAAAAGGGAAGTTTATAGCAACACAGGCTCCATTAAAAAAGAGAAATAAAGGCCAATATTCCTAATGAACATAGATGCAAAAATTCTCAATAAAATACTAGCAAACTGAACCCAACAATACATTAAAAAGTCATTCACCATGATCAAGTGAGATTTATTCCTGGGTTGCAAGCATGGTTCAATATTTACAAATCAGTCAATGTGATACACCACATTAATAAAGGGCAGCTAAGAACTATATCATCATTTTAATTAATGCAGAAAAAGCACTTTGACAAAGTACAACATCCATTCATGATAAAAGCCCATAACATAGTAGGTTTAGATGGAATGTACTGCAACATAATAAAGGCCATATACGAAAACCCACAGCTAACATCATGGTAAATGGGGAAAAACTGAGAGCTTTTCCTCCATGGTCAGGAATAAGACAGGGATGTCCATTCTCTCTCTCTCTTTTTTTTTTTTTAAAAAGATTTTATTTATTTATTCACGACAGACACAGAAAGAAAGAGAGAGGCAGAGGGAGAAGCAGGCTCCATGCAGGGAGCCCGATGTGGGACCCGATTCCGGGTCCCCAGGATCACACCCCGAGCTGAAGGCGGCCCTAAACCGCTGGGCTACCAGGGCTGCCCGGGATGTCCATTCTCACCACTTTTATTCAACATAGTACCGGAATCCTAGCCATAGCAATCAGACAGCAAAAAGAAATAAAAGGCATCAAGATCAGCAAGGAAGAAGTTGAAGTTTCACTATTTGCAGAAGACATGATACTCTATATAGAAAACCTGAAAGACCACCAAAAAACTAGTAGAACTGAGAAATGAATTCAGTAAAGTCCCAGGATACAAGATCCACATACAGAAATCTGTTGCACTTCTATACACCAATAATGAAGCAGCAGAAAGAGAAATTAAGGAATCAATTCAATTCACAATTGCACCAAAAACAGTAAGATCCTAGGAATAAAGCTAACCAGAGAGATGAAGGACTTGTACTCTTAAACTTATATAAACACTGATGAAAGAAATTGAAGATGACACAAAGAAATGGAAAGACATTCCATGCTCATGGACTGGAAGAACAAATATTGTTAAATCTTAATAGTCCTACAGTG
The DNA here is from genome assembly GCF_018345385.1 of Vulpes lagopus. Classification (NCBI taxonomy): domain Eukaryota; kingdom Metazoa; phylum Chordata; class Mammalia; order Carnivora; family Canidae; genus Vulpes; species Vulpes lagopus. Next base: position 43,006,271 of record NC_054848.1, read on the forward strand.
ATTAAAAGAATTTTATCAGTAATTTTTAAAGCTTTGGAAAAAAGATATTTTCAAGCCCATATGGCTTTTCTAGAGTATTCAAACAAACACTTATGGAAGAATTAACATCAATTTTACAAAATCTTTTCCAGAAAATAGAAGAGAAGGGAATGCTTCCCAATTCATTTTATGAGGCCAGCTTCACTCTGATGTCAAAACCTAAGATGATGTTTTTTTTTTTAAAAAGGAAAGAAACTACAGAACATCATCCTTCAGAACATAAATATAAGACTCTGTAACAAAATATCAGAAAACAGAATTCAGTAATATATGAAAATAATTATACACCATGATCAAGAGTAGTTTATACCATAAATGCAAGGCTCATTCAATATTTGAGAATCAATCAATGTAATCCACCTTATTTACAGGCCAAAGAAAAAATGACATAATTATACCAATTTTGAAGAGAAAGCATTTGACAAAATTTGACATTCATTACTGATAAAAACTCTCAGCAAACTCAGAATAAAAGAGAATCCTCAACTTGATAAAGAGCATCTACATAAAACCTATAGCTAATGTCATAATTAATAAATACTGAATGCTTTTCACCTAAGATCAGGAACAAGTCAAGGAAGTCAATTTTCATCACTCTAACTTATCATAGTACTAGAAGTCTTAGCCAGTGATACAGGCACAAAAAGGAAATATAAGGCATATGGATCAGAAAAGACAAAATAAAGTTGTCCCTATTTGTAGATGACATGATTTACTACATAAAGAAACCTAAGTGATCGACAAGAATTCCAAGAACTAATGAATGAGTTTAATAATATCACAAGAAACAAGGTCAACAAACAAAAATCAATCTACTTCTTTATACTATCAATGAACTATTGGCAACTAAAATTAAAAACACAATGAATTTACAAACATTTCACCGAAAAAAAGAAAAAAGAACCTCAGACTTACTTAAATATAAATCTAAGAGAACATGAACAGAATTTGTATGTTTTTTAAAATTTATTTATTTATTTGAGAGAGAAAGAGCATGTGCACAAGTAGGGAGAGGGGTAGAGGGAGAAGCAGACTTCCTGCTGATTGAGGAGCCCAATATGGGGCTCAATCCCAGGACCCTGGGATTATGACTGAGCCGAAGGCAGTTGCTTAACCCACTGAGCTACCCAGGTGCCCCAAATCTGTATGTTGAAAACTACAAAACCTTCATGAAAGAAGTCAAAGAAGATTTAAATAAATGGCCATGTATAAACTGGAAGGATCAACATTGTAAAGGTATTAAATCTTCCCAAACTGATTTATAGATTCATCAGAATTTTTATAGATAAAGACAAGCTTATCCTAAAACTTATCTGGAATGGCAAAGATGCTAAAATAGTTAAGACAATATTGAAATGGAGAAATGAAGTTGAAGGAATCACACTCTGCCAGATTTTGAGACTTATTATATAACTTCCATAATCAAGATACATGGTATTGGATGATGCAGAGACCCACAGAACAATGGAACAAAATATAGAACCCAGAAATAGACACACACCAATATGATCAACTAATTTTTGACAAAGAAGCAAAAACAATCCAATGGAGGAAGGATTGTCTTTTCACCAAATGGTGCTATAACAATTGTACATCAAAATCCCCCCCCCCCAAATATAAGCCTCTATCTGGCTTTCATACCCTTAAACAATTATGAACTCAAATGAATCATAGATTTAAATTTAAAGTGTAAAAGTGTAAAACTTTTTGAACAGAACACAGGAGAAAATCTTTGTGACCTTGGGTTAGAGGAAGAGTTCTTAAATATGACATCAAAAGCACAATTCATTAAAAAATAAATTGACCTTTTTAAGATTGAAAACTTTTTCTCTGTGAAAAATCCATGTTGAGATGATGACAAGACAAGCTGTAACCTGGGAAAAAATATTTGCAAATCCTAGATTCAACAAATGACTTGTGTACAGAATATGCAAAGAATGCTCTAAACTCAACAGAAGACAATCAATCTGATTCAAAAATTGACAAAAGACTTGAGCAGACACTTTACCAAAGAAGATGATATGGATCTAAAAAAGCTCATGAAGAGATTTTCAACATCACTAGTTATGAATGAAATGCAAATTAAAATCTTAACAAGATATCACTACTCACCTCTTAGAATGGCTAACATGAAAAAGACTGACAACACCAAGTGCTGACCAGGAAATGGAGCCACTGGAACTTTTATACATGTCTGGTGGTAATGAAGAATGGTAGAGCTACTCTGGAAAACAGTCTGGCAATTAAAAGAAAAGATTTTATTTATCATTTGTTTGTTTGTTTGTTTACAGCAGGGAGAGGGACAGAGGGAGAGGGAGAGGGAATCCTAGGCAGATTCTGCACTCACCGCATGGACCCCAACATGGGGCTAGATTCCACCAATCTGAGATCATGACCTGAGCCAAAATCATGAGTCAGATGCTTAACTGACAAGCCACCCAGGCGCCCCCACTCTGGAAGTTTTTTAGCAGAAGATCCAGCAGCTACACTCCTGGGTATTTATCCTAGAATAATGTAAATGTATGTTCACACAAAAATCCTGTACATGAATATTCATAGCAGCTTTACATGATAGTCCCAAACTGGAAACAAACTTCCTTCAATGGGTGAATGATTAAATGAATTATTATACATCCATACAATGAATTACTATTTAACAATAAAGAGCAATAACTACTGATGCAGGGCAACAACAGGATGGATCTCTAGGGACTCCTGCTGAGTAAAAGAAAGTAATCCCAAAAGATTACACACTCTGTGATTCCATTCATATAACATTCTGAAAATGACAAAATTATAGAGATGGAGAACAGCTAAGAACACATAGGGAAGGAAAGGGAGTGTGTAATTATAAAGTGGCAGCATAGGGAGTTCCTTTATTGTGACAGAACACTTCTGTCTCTTGATTGTGAGGATTATATCCATCTGCACATGTGATAAAATGTAATAGAATTAGACACAAAGATACACTAAAAAATGAGTATGTGCAAAAACTGGTAAAATCTGAGTAAGAACTGTAGTCTAGATATTGCATTGAGCCAATTGATTTCCTGGTTTTGATATGTAATTATATAAGATGGCACCATTAGGGGTAACTGGGAAAGGGGACACAGGATCTCTCTGTGCTAATTTTGCAACTTCTTGTGAGTCCATGATAATTAAGAAATACAAAGTTTAAAAAAAGAGAAAAAACCTAGAGTTGGCTACTTAAAGCTATTCCCTAATGTTCCAGCACTCATACAGCCTTTGTTTGCTAAAGATTTTTTGCCTAAGGGTGACTTTCCATGGTGTAAACCTTGCTAAAAGGTTTTGATTTTGACGAGCTTTTGATTTTGAAGAGCTACTGACCGAAGAAACGCAAAATTGAATACTTGGGCAAATTCCTTCCCCTAAATCAAAGATTCTTAACTTGGAGTCCATGGACCAGGCTTTTCAAGTCTGGTAATAATCTCTTTGATATTTTAGAATGGTGTTTTGGGGTTTATTTTCTATACACAAATGATATTTGTGGAGCTCTGATAAATAGAATTTAAAACAAAAAGCTCTCAGTTCCAGAAATCTAGTTTTTCTATCCTAATGTAATTTTACTTTTTTTTAAAAAAAGATTTTAATTAATTAATTTAGAGAGTATGAGTAGGGGAAGGGGCAGAGGGAGAGGGAGAGAGAATCTCAAGGGGACACTGTGCTGAGTGTGGAGCCTTATATGGGGCTTGATCTAATGTCCCTGAGATCATGACCTGAACTGAAACCAAGAGTCCATGATGAACTGACTGAGCCACCCAGGCAGTCCTCAAGTGTAATTTTACTTTTGACATTCTTTGTTTGTTGTCCATGGAGGAAAAAACCCATAAATGGTAGCATACTATATTCACAGTCTCTTGCTTTTACCATTAAAAAAATCCATCATTGAGATCATTCTATATCAGCATTACAGCTCTACCTCTTGCTTTTAAATAGCTGCTTACTGTTCTTTATTTAAAAGTTTTGATTTAAATTCCAATTAACATACAATGTAATATAAGTTTTAGGTATGCAGTATAGTAATTCAACACTTCCATACAATACTTGGTGCTCATCAAAAGTGCATTCCTTAATCTCCATCACCTATTTCATCCATTCCCCCCACCTGCCCTCTGGTAACCATCAGTTTGTCCTCTACAGTTCAGAATCTGTTTCTTGGTTTGCCACTCTCTCTTTTTCCCCCTTTGCTCATTTACTATTGTTACTTAAATTCCATATATGAGTGAAATCATATGGTATTTGTCTTTCTCAGACTTATTTCACTTAGCATCATATTCTCTAGCTCCATCCATATTGTTACAAATGGCAAGGTTTCATTCTTTTTTGTTGCTGTGTAATGTTCCATTATTAAAATTCTAAAGAATGTTCCATTCTTTAAATTCTATGTCAATCAGAACATAAAGACTCCCAACTCTGGGAAACGAACTAGGGGTGGTGGAAGGGGAGGAGGGCGGGGGGTGGGGGTGAATGGGTGATGGGTACTGAGGGGGGCACTTGACTGGATGAGCACTGGGTGTTATTCTGTAAGTTGGCAAATTGAACACCAATAAAAAATAAATTTATTATAAAAAAATTCTATGTCAATGTCTATCTATATCTATATATCTTCTTTGTTATCCATTCATCCGTTCATCGGTTGATGGACACTTGAGCTGCTTCCTCATCTTGGCTATTGTGAATAATGCTGCCATAAACATCAGGGTGCATGTATCCCATTGAATTAGGTTTTTTTTTGTAGTTTTGGGTGTAATTACTGGATTATAGGGTAGTTCTATTTTTAACTCTTTGAGGAAACTCCATACTGTTTTCCAGAATGGCTGCAGCAGTTTGGTTTCCCACCTACAGTGCAAGAAGTTTCCTTTTATTCCACATCCTCACCAACACCTGTTGTTTCTTGTGTTGTTGATTTTAGCCATTCTGACAGGTGTGAGGTGATATCTCATTGTAGTTTTGATTTGCCTTTTTCTGATGATGACTGATGTTGAGCATCTTTCATGTGTTCATTGGCCATTTGGATGTCTTCATGGAAAAATGTCTGTTCATGTCTTCTGCCCATTTTTAAATTGGATTATTGGTTTTTTGGGTGTTGGGTTGTGTCAGTTCTTTATATTTTGGACACTAACCCTTTATCAGATATGTCATTTGCAAATATCTTCTCCCATTCTGTAGTTTGCCTTTTAGTTTGGTTGACTGTTTCCTTCACTAAATAGAAGCTTTTTATTTTGACGTAGTCCCAACAGTTTATTTTTGCTTTTCTTTCCCTTGCCTCAAGATACTTACCTAGAAAGAAGTTGCTACTAAGGTGGCTGGGTGGTGCAGATGGTTAAGCATCCAACTCTTGGTTTCAGCTCAGGTTGTGATCTCAGGGTTGTGAATTCAAGCCCTGCATTATGCTCCATGCTGAGGGTGGAATCTGCTTAACATCCTCTCTCCCTTTCCCTCTGCCTCTCCCAACTCTATAATAAATAAGTAAATTGTTAAAAAAAAGAAAGAAGATGCTATTGCCGATGTCAGAGAAATTACTGCCTGTGCTCTCTTCTAGGATTTTTGTATTTTCGGATTTCACATTTAGGTCCTTAATCCATTTACAATTTTTTTTTTATTATTAAACATTTTTATTTATTTATTTTGGAGAGGGGAAGGGCAGAGGGAGAGAGAGAATCCCAGGCAGGCCCTATGCCCAATGATGGAGCCCTAATCCCACAACCTGAGATCATGACCTGAGCTGGAATCAAGAGTTGGACTCTTAACCTACTGAGCCACTGGGGTGCACCATGGTCCTTGATCCATTTTGAATTTATTTTGGTGTATGGTGTAATCCAATGATCCAGTTTCATTCTTTTGCATTTGCTGTCGAGTTCTCCCAACACCTTTTGTTGAAGAAACTCTCTATTTCCCATTGCTTATTCTTTCTTCCTTTGTCAAAGATTAATTGACCATATAAATGTGGGGGTTTTTTTCTGGGCTTTTGACTCTGTTCTGTTCATCTATGTGTTCATTTTTGTTCCAGTGGTACACTATTTTGATTACTACAGCTTTGTAATACAACTTGAAGTCTGGAATTCTGATACCTCCAGCTTTTTTTTTCTTTTTCATGATTGTTTTGGCTACTCAAGGTCTTCTGTGGTTCCATACAAATTTTAGGATTGTTTGTTCTAGTTCTGTGAAAAATGCTGTTGATATTTTGATAGGTATTACATTAAATCTGTAGATTGCTTTGGGTCGTATGGACACTTTAACAATATTTGTTCTTCCAATCCATGACCTGGACCATCTTTCCATTTCCTTGTTTCATCTTCAGTTTCTTTCATCAGTGTTTTATAGTTTTCAGAGTACTGGCCTTTTACCTCCTTGGTTAGGTTTATTCCTAGGTATTTTGTTATCTTTATGCTGCTGTAAATATGATTGCTATCTTAATTTCTCTTTATATTGCTTCATTATTAGTATAATAAAAATGTCACTGGTTTCTGTACATTGATTTTGTATCCTGAAACCTTACTGAATTCATTTATCAGTTCTAGTAGCTCTTTTCTGGAGTCTTTAGGGTTTTCTCTATATAGTATCATGTCATCTGCAAATAGTGAAAGTTTGTCTTCTTCCTTACCAATTAGGATGCCTTTTATTCCCTTTTGTTGTCTAATTGCTGAGGTTAGGACTCCCAGTACTATGTTAAATAACAGTGATGAGAGTGAAAATCCCTGTCTTATTCCTGACCTTAGGGCAAACGCTCTTGGTTTTTCCTCATTGAGTATGATATTAGCTATGAGTTTTTCATTTATGGCCTTTATTATATTGAGATATGTTCCCTCTACATCTATTTTGTTTAGGGTTTTTGTCATGAATTTATCTTTTACTTTGTCAAATGCTTGTTCTGTATCTATTGAAATGATCATATGTTTTTTTTATCATTTCTTTTATTGACATGATGTATCACACATTGCCTGTTGTGAGCTGTGTTTGCTCTCTGTGGTGTTAGGGAGATCCAGGCCACCTAGCTCAGAGGTAGCATGACCACAGGAGGATTCGGGCAAAGAGGCAGTGTTAGCAAAATTTCTAGTGAGCCGCTAACCCTAGGTTAGATTTCCTGAAATGCAGTGGCCAGAGGGGCTGTGTATATGTGCAAGGTGACTAGGCAGGGCACGTGTACAGTGTTACCAAAATTTGGGCTGGTCCCTGGGCCAAGGCCATCAGGCTTGGATTCAGCGAGTCCTCAGGAGAACCCATGTGCGGGATGGTGCACTGCTGGCAGGTTACATAGCAAGTGTCTGTGCAGCACTGCCTCCTGTAGGTGTCTCTGTTTTTACGCTGGAAGGCAGGGGGAGAACAATGGCAATTGCCAGCTCCTGTGTTCCTGGAGAAGGTCCCCAACATGCTCCAAAATCATTACAAGCTATCTTCTACTGTTTGTCCTTGGTATTGTGCAAATTGTTGCACAAACTGCTGCCTCTCCATGCAGGCTGCTCTCTCTTTAAGGGCAGGGACCCAGCTATCACTTGTCTTCTAGACTTGGGCAGTGTTGAGTCGGCTGACTTTTAAAGCTCCAGGTTCCAAGTTCCACTGGTTATACAAACTCACAGAATTTAGCATCTTTGGTTTTCAAAGCCAAACATTATGGGGATTTGTCTTCCCCTTGTGGGAGGGTCTGTGTCTCTCCCCTCTCTGTGCCTGCAGCTCCCTTTCTCCTGAGGGCTGCTTCTTACCAGTCTCTGCCCTTTCTAACCTCTATGATGTGGCTTCTTCTCTTCATTTAGTTGTGGAGTTTGTTCTATCAGTCTTCAGCTTACTCTCTGGTTTATTTAGACAGATGTGAGTGATATCTAGTTATAAATGTGGGACAGGGTAAGTTTAAGGTCCTTCTACTGTGCCGTCTTTCCAAGCTCCTCCCCTATTTTTAATCTACTCTGTCATTATATTTTAAATGAGTTTCTTGTACACATCAAATCGTCTTAAAAGAAATGACAAAATAGAAATCAAAATATAAAGTCAAATGGAAATTATAGAACTGAAAAATAAAATAACCAAAAAATTTTAATCTCCCCATAATGACAGAATAGGGACAATAAAGAGAAGAATCAGTGACCTAGATCGATAGAAATCATCCAGTAAAACCAACAGAAATAAGACAGATTTTTTTTTTAAATGAACAGGGCCTAGAGACATGTGGAACAATAATAGAAGATACAACATTCATATCATCAGAGTCCTGGAAGGAAAAGCTAAAGATGAAGCTGAAAATATTAGAAGAAATACTGGCTGAATTCTCCCCACCCACCCAATTTTGCCAAAAGATATAGCATACAGATTCAAGAAGCTGAGAGAAAACCAAACAGGATAAACCTAAAGAAATTCATGCCCAGACATTTCATAATAAAACTTCTGAAGACTTAAGACAAAAAAAAATCTTAAAAGTAATCTACAAGATCACAGATTCAAATGATAAGTGGAGTTCTCATCAGAAGCCATGGAGGCCAGAAGGAAGTGGCATAACATTTTTTAAGTGCTGAAAAAAAAAGCATGGTCAATACAGAATTATCTATCAAATGTATCCTTCAGGAGGGCACTTATAGTGATGAGCACTGGTTGTATGTAAGTGATAAATCACTGAATTCTATACCCAAAACCGAAATATTACACTATATGTTAATTAACTGGAATTTAAATAAAAACTTGAAAAAATTTCCTTCAGTAATGAATGTAAAATAAGGACATATTTAGATAAGGAAAATTAACAAAATTTGTCACTAGTGGAACTGTCTTAAAATAATGACCAAAGGAAGTTCTTCATATAGAAAGAAAATGACAATGAAAGAAAACTCAGAACATCAAGAATGAAGAAAGACCAATAGAACATGTTAAGGATAATAGACAATACATTTCCTTTTGAGTTTTAAAAATTATGCTGAGAAATGTTTTTATGTTTTAAAAAATTTTATATTATTGAAAACAAAATTATATTGTCTGATGTGTTTCACAGTGTATGTAAAGGAAATATTTAGGATAAGTTAATTATAAAGTGGGGACATAATTGGACCAAAATGGACCTATATTTCAATTGAAGTGGTAAAATGTCAATACTAGGAAGATGTGATAAGCTACAAGTATATACTGTGATTCCTAGGGCAACAAGTAAAAACAAACAAAAAATAAAGCAAAGCAAAAACATATACAAAGATACCATTTACATCTAGCATTACAATTTACCCTCTAATGTCAGATAATCTTTCTTCAATCATTTCACAGTAACTCACAAACTGCAATGTTTCAACATTTTCTTCAACCTTTTATGCCTTTCCTAGATAGTCAATCTTTCTTGAATAAAATATAAGCTCTAAAGGGCATAAACATTGTCTGTTTTGCCCATTACTGTATCCCCATGATGTAGAACAATGCCTGGCACATAGCAGCTGCCTTGCCACATAACAGATGACAAATATTAATTGAATGAATGAGTGAACTTTAGCAAAAGAGATATAAATGCTAAGAAAGGAAATATAAAACTATCATTATTTGTAAACAATATGATTGTTTACATAAAAATCCAAGCTAATCAACTGGGAAACCATTAGAACCGATAAAAATAATTAAGCGAAGTGGCAAAATTCAAGAGCAACATACAAAAAGCAATAATGTTTTAATATACCAGCAATGATGTGCTAGAAAATGTAATAAAGAAAAGATGTCAGTCACAATAACTCCCAGAGCTATCAATTGCCTAGAGGGACAAAGCTAGCAATAAATGTATAAAATATACATGAAGAAAATATAAAACTTATGAAAATAAGTTGGACATAAAAGAATGTCCATCTGAATAACATGATAGAAACATTATATTTTAGAATTGTAGAACCAATACTATAAAGACACCAACTACCTTAAAAGGTTTATAAATTTATTTTTTAAAAAAAGATTTTATTTATTTATTCAGGAGAGACAGAGAGAGAGAGAGAGAGATAGGCAGAGACACAGGCAGAGGGAGAAGCAGTCTCCATGCAGGGAGCCTGATGCGGAACTCGATCCCGGGATTCTAGGATCATGCCCTGGGCCAAAGGCAGGCGCTAAACTGCTGAGCCACCCAGGGATCCCAAGGTTTATAAATTTAATCCCAATCAAAATCCTAATAATATTTTTGTTTTTAAAAATTTTATTATTTATTTATTTGAGAGAGAAAGAGAGATAGTGAGAGAGAGCATGAATAGGGGGTGGGGAGAGGGAGAAGCTGACCAACCAGAAATTTAACAGGGACATCTGAGGAACAAGACAGGCATAGTGGGCTTTCGCAGATTCCTGGTGGTTAGACTATGTACTTGCCAAAAGCTGTACATATGCTCTGAAGACACCAGACAGGGCCCTATCTCTTTATCCCAGGATGAATACGAGGTCTTGCACACAAAGAAAATAAAAGTTTGGGCAGGCTTGTAAACTGCATGAATGCCAAATGTGTTCCTCAAACCACACTAGATTGATTGACAAAGGATGGAAGTCTTGTAGCTAAAAGTGTTTAAGCAAAACTTCTAATCAATTATAGGCTGACCATTAAGCTATACTTACTCAGTGGCAGCTTCTATGAAGCCAGGGTTAAAAATAAAAACAAGAATTAAAAAAAAAATCCCTCAGCAGATATCAGCAGCTATAAACACTGCAGAAGCAGCAGACTCTACAAAATGCATCCAAACAAGCCACGAAATAAATGAACAAACAGCAATGACAATGGCTGCTGGGGGTGGGAATCAAAATTCAGGATGAATACGAGGTCAATATACAATATATTATCTAAAATACCTAGATTTTTTTTAAATTATGAAATGTTGGGACGTCTGAGTGACAACAGTTGAGCATCTGTCTTTGGCTGGGGGTGGGAATCAAAATTCAGGATGAATACGAGGTCAATATACAATATATTATCTAAAATACCTAGATTTTTTTAAAATTATGAAATGTTGGGACGCCTGAGTGACTCAACAGTTGAGCATCTGTCTTTGGCTCAGGGCATGATCCCCGTCCCAGGATCGAGTCCCGCATTGGGCTTCCTGCGTGGAGCCTGCTTCTCCCTCTGCCTGTGTCTCTGCCTCTCTCTCTCTCTCTCTGTGTCTCTCATGAATAAATAAATAAAATCCTTAAAAATAATTATGAGATGTACAAAGAAATGGGAAAGTGTTAATCATACTGGGTAAAAAGTAGGCAATAGAAACTACTTTGAGGGAGCTCAAATTGTTGTCTTAGCAGACAAAGACTTCAAAACAGCTATTCTATCATCTATCTATCATCTATCTATAATCTATTTATTTATATTTTAATTCCAGTGTAGTTAACATAGAGTGGTATGTTAGTTTCAGACAGACAATACAGTAATTCAACAATTCCATGCATTTGTCAGTGCTCATCAAGATAAGTGTACTCTTAATCCCCTTCACCTATCTCACCATCCCCCACCTACCTCCCCTCTGGTAGCCATCTGTTTGTTCTCTATACTTAAGAGTCTGTTTCTTGGTTTGTCTGATTTAGTTTCCTCTGTTCATCTGTTTTGTTTCTTAAATTCCACATATGAGTGAAATCATATGGTATTTGTCTTTCTGTGACTGGCTAATTTTGCTTAGCATTACACTCTAGCTGCCTCCATGTTGCAAATGGTAAGACTTCCTTTTTATGGCTGAATGATATTCCATTGTACATATGAACCACTTCTTCTTTATCTATGCATTTGTCAATGGACACTTGGGCTGCTTCTATAATTTGGCTATTGTAGATAGTGCTGCTATAAACATAGGAATGCATATATCCGTATGAATTAGTGTTTTTGTCTTCTTTGGGCAGATACCCAGTAGTGCAATTGCTGGATAGTAGAGTAATTCTATTTTTAAATTTTTCAGGAACTTCCATACTGTTTTCCACAGTGGCTGCACAAGCTTCCATTCCTACCAACAATGCAAGAGGGTACTCATTTCTCCACATCCTTGCTAACACTTGTTCTTTCTTGAGTTTTTGATTTAGCATTTCTGACAGGTGTGAGGTGATATCTCATTGTAGTTCTGATTTGCACTTTCCAGAAGATGAGTGATGTTGACCATGTAGTTGTGGGTCCATTTCTGGGTTTTTCTATTCTGTTCCATTGATCTATGTGCCTATTTTTGTACCAGTACCATACTGTTTGATACTACAGCTTTCTAATATTACTTGAAGTCCAGAATTGTGATACCTGCAGCTTTGCTTCTCTTTTTTATGGTTGCTTTGGCTATTCAGGGTCATTTGTGGTTCCATACAAATTTTAGGAATTGTTCTAGCTCTGCGAAAAATGCTGGTGGTATTTTGATAGGGATTGCATTAAATGTGTAGATTGCTTTGGATAGTATGAACATTTTAACAACATTTGTTCTAATCCATGAACATGGAATGTCTTTCCATTTCATTGTGTTGTCTTTAATCTCTTTCATCAGTGTTTTATACTTTTCAGAATACAGGTCTTTCACCTCTTTGGTTAGGTTTTATTCCTAGGTATTTTAGTATTTTCAATGCAGTTGTAAATGGCACTGCTTTCTTTTTTTGAAAAAATATTTTAATTTTTTATTCATGAGAGACACAGAGAGAGGCAGACACATAGGCAGAGGGAGAAGCAGGCTCCCTGCGGAGGTGGTGAGAGTGGACATCCTTATCTTTTGCCTGACCTTAGGGGAAAGGATTTCAGTATTTCCACATTGAATATAATGTTAGCTGTGGGTTTTTCATATAAGGACTTTATTATGTCGAGGTATGTTCCCTGTAAGTTTGCTTTGCTGAGTGGTTTTATCATGAATGATGTAATACTTTGTCAAATGCTTTTTCTGCATATTGAAGTCATCATATGGTGTTTATCCTTTTTCCTATTGATGTGATGTATGGCTTTTATTGATTTGCAAATATTGAGCCACCCTTGCATCACAGGAATAAATCCCACTTTATTGTGGTGAATGATTTTTTAATTTTTTAAATTTAAATTTAATTTTTATTTTATTTTTTTTTTCAGTGCAAAAAGGTGGTTTTATTAAAGCATGGGGACAGGACTGGTGGGCAGAAAGAGCTGCCATGAATGACTTTTTTAGTGTATTGTTGGATTCTGTTTACTAACATTTTGTTGAGGATATTTGCATAATATGTTTATCAGAGATATTTGCCTGTACTTCTCTTTTTTTGTAGTGTTTTTATCTGGTTTTGATAATGCTGGCTTCATAGAATGTTAGGTAGTTTTCCTTCCTCTTCTATTTTTTTTTTTTTTTGGAAAAGACTGAGAAGGATACGTATTACGATTTCTTTTTTTTTTTTTTACGATTTCTTTTAATGTTTGATAGAGTTCATTTGTGAAGCCTTCTATCCTATACTTTTGTTTCTTGGGAATGTTTTGATTACTAATTCAATTTCATTGCTGGTAATTTATCTGTTCAAATTTTCTACTTGTTCCTCTTCAGCTTTGGTAAGTTGTATGTTTTTAGGAATTTATCCATTTCTTCTAGGTTGGCCAATTTGTTGCCATATAATTTTTGATAATGTTCTCTTAAAATTGTTGTTGGTTGTTATTTCTCCTCTTTCTGATTTTGTCTGTTTGAGTCTGCTCTCTTTTTTATGAGTCTGGCTAGAGATGTATCAATTCTTTTAAGGACCAGCTTCTGGTTTCATTGATCTGTTCTATTGTTTTTATGGTTTCTATATCATTAATTTCTGTTTTAACCTTTATTATTTCCTTTATCCTGCTGGTTTGGGGTTTTGTTTGTTCTTCTTCAAAGCAACTGTTTTGTTTATTTATTTATTTATTATTTATTTTTATATTTTTAAATTTAAATTTAATTTGAACATATAGTATAACAGTGCTCATCTCATAAAGCAGCTGTTTTATTTATTTTTAAAGATTTTATTTATTTATTCATGACAGACACACACACACACACACACACACACAGAGAGAGAGAGAGAGAGAGAGAGAGGCAGAGACAAGAGGCAAAGGGAGAAGTAGGCTCCATGCCTGGAGCCGGACGTGGGACTCAATCCTGGATCTCCTGGATCACACCCCGGGCAGAAGATGGCACTAAACTGCTGGACCACTGGGGCTGCCCAAAGCAGCTGTTTTAAATATGTTTAAGGAACTAGTAGAAACCAGACTTAATTAAAGAAAGTATGATTACATGTCCCATCGAATAAAGAATATCAATGAAGAGGGAGAAATTATATATGAATCAATGGAAATTCTGGAGTTGAAAAGTACAATATATGAAATGGAAATTTCACTAGAGGGACTAAAGAGTCCCTCTGTGAGCTGGCAGAAGTAAGAATCAGTGAATTTGAAGATAGACTGACAGAGATCATGCAATCTGAAGAACAAAGAAGATAGCCCCCGATATTCCCACCTTTAATGTACACTGCTTATATAGTCCTCATTCTTCAAATACAAGCAGAACATGTGAACATGATGAGTTATCACTCCTATAATTAGGTTAGTCTATATGGCAAAGATTAAGGAATTCTGCCACTGTAATTAAGATCCTTATTCAGTTGACTTTTAATTAATAAAAAGGGAGATTGTCCTTGGTTAGCCTTGTCTTATTAGATAAGTCCTTAAAAGAGAGAATCCAATGTTGGCCTAGAGGAAGTAACCTACAATCTTGTGAGTGGGCCTGTGGAGGGGGCACATGGCAAGAGGGCCTATAATAGATGGCTAAGAGCTGAGAATAGTACCTGGCAGACAGGCAGCAAGAAAACAGGAACATCAGCCCTACAATGACAAGGAAGTATATTCTGCCAGCAACCGGTGTGCTTGGAAGAAGACCCTGAACCTTAGATGAGATCACAGCCCCAATCAATGCAGCCATTGATTTTTAGCCTGGTGAGACCCTGAGCAGAGACCCAGTTAACAACCTGTACCCAAAATCTTGACCCACAGAAACCATGAGATAATATATAGGTGTTGTTTTGACCTGCTGTGTTTTGTGGTAATTTGTTATAAAGGAATATAAAATACAGCCTTGAACTTAGGTCTTTCTTTTTTTAAAAAAAATATTTTATTTATTTATTCATGAGAGACACAGAGAGAAGCAGAGACAGAGGGAGAAGCAGGCTCCCCCCTGGGATCCCGATCCAAACCAAAGGCAGAAGCTCAACCACCGAGCCACCCAGGTGCCCCAGATCTTTCTTATACTTAGTCCACACACTTAACCACTGCACTATACAGCAAAATTCAGAAAATGGCTTTTCATGTGCTACAAAAGCCTATAGACTTTTTTTTTGTTTGGCTCAGAAAGTATTTTAGAATGTTTTCTAAAATGAGCTGCCAATGTTTAAAAATTAGAAGATTTCACATGGAAGTTCACATTTCTACCTTCCCTTGTAAAGTTGGAAGACATGGCATCATTAAGCCCATACTGCCACCTAGCAAGAACTAGCTTAGAGATGAAGAATTCTTGCCCTGTTTAGATGGAGCCTGAGCCCTGTAGTTCAATACAGGCTAGCTCTACCTAATTGGCATCAGTCCTTTAGGTTACCCACGTGGCCCCAGTTAGGTATTTGAATGTGTAAGTCCTAATATACAACTTCACAGCTAATAACTGATTGCTTCAGTTTTGCTTCCAGTCTAGTCACTTTTTCCATTGGCTCTCTACCTGAAATAGTGCTGCAAGAGTTTGGATTATGAATCCCTTAGGAGTGAATGCCCAGATCAGAATTATGCGTGTATTTCAGATGAAATGAAGTTTGATAGAAACTGGGAAACTCACCTATTAAACTTCTTAGTGTAAATTTCATTTTTTATTTATAAATTAATTTTTATTGGTGTTCAATTTACCAACATACAGAAAAACACCCAGTGCTCATCCCGTCAAGTGTCCCCCTCAGTGCCCGTCACCCATTCCTCCCCACCCCCTGCCCTCCTCCCCTTCCACCACCCCTAGTTCGTTTCCCAGAGTTAGGAGTCTTTATGTTCTGTCTCCCTTCCTGATATTTCCCACACATTTCTTTTCCCTTCCTCTATATTCCCTTTCACTATTATTTATATTAGTGTAAATTTCAAAATAAAGAATACATTGTGTTGGAATATAAGGTAAAGTCAGCAGTATGTTTTGTTTTTTCTTTTCTACTATGAGCCGTAGGGGGGATAAAAGCTTGAAGGCTAGTAGGTAGAAAGGAAGGCTTCACTGAGATAGTGATGCACAAGGAATGAATGCCTGTTTTTGAGATGGTTGTAAATTAACACTAAATATAAAGCACATTTTATAAAAAAGATTTTATTTATTTATTCATGAGAGACACAGAGAGAGAGAGAGAGAGAAGCAGAGGCACAGGCAGAGGGAGAAGCAGGCTCCATGCGGGGACCCTGATGTGGGACTTGATCCCAGGACTCCGGGATCATGACCTGAGCCAAAGGCAGATGCTCAACCGCTGAGCCACCCGGGCATCCCAATAAAGCACATTTTGGAAGATGGCATAAATCATGCCAATTGTGGCAACTCATGATTTTATTTTTGCTTTATTTAGATTTTTGTTAATACAGATGGGGACACCTGGGTGGCTGAGCAGTTGTGTCTGCCTTCAGCTCAGGATGTGATCTCGGAGTCCCAGGATTGAGTTCCTACATTGGGCTCCTCCTGGGAGCTTGCTTATCCCTCTGCCTATGTCTCTGCCTCTCTCTGTGTCTCTCATGAATAAATAAATAAAATATTTTAAAAATTAATACAAATGACTTGCATGAAGTTTAACACATGATCTTTGGACTTAGTTGTAAGTAAATCTTTCAGAAAAAGAACACATATGAGTGATATGAAATATTTGTATGTGTATACACATGCCATAGCTAACTTAGAATGGAATTTTATATATGTATTCAGTTTTAGAACTTGTTTTGAGTTTTAGAATTTATAAAAGATTGAAAATGTTTTACTGTTTATATTAAATGTTTTACTGTGTTAAAAGTTACTCCTACAAATCAACATGAGAATATTAATATCCTAATGAAAAAGTGAACAAAGAATATGAATAAAAAATTCACAAAGTAGGCAATAAAAATGACCAGAGGAATATGAAAACATGTTCAATTTCAATAGCGATTAATGAAAGTCAAAATAAAAACAGTGAGATTCCCGACTAGGTTTTCAATAACATTGCTAATATCATGTACTTGTGGTAAAGGTAAATGGATATCATACATTGCTGGTGGGTATGTAAATTAGAGCCACCCTCAAGTGCAACTTGGCAGAAATTGTTAAATTTTATGAGAATGTATTTATGCATTACTTGTGGAAAAGAACCTTTTAAAATAAAGAACTGGTTCTTTGCTATTTCTTCAAACATTCCCTGTGGCCGTAGTGGTAGGTTTAGAAATACGATCTTAGCCCTGGCCTAAGTCAATTAACACCTAACAGTCACTTGGCCACAGTGATTGATTCAGGAATGTGGATAGGACATAAACTGGCCCCAAACAGAACTTCTGCTGGGGATGTGGGTGGGACACAAACTCTCTTTTCTGGCCACGAAGAAGGGAACATTGCTATGGGGAACTTCTTACAGCTCTCTTAGGACTATTAAGGAACAGCTTGCCTGGGAATGGAGTCAATGTTAATGTCAATGTTATTTAAGCCAACTCCACCTCTGTACTTATGAGCCATACATTTTGAAAAACCAGTTTCAGTTTTTCTGTTATTTGCAATTGGAAGTATCTTGACTGATACAGTAATCCTTGGCCAATTTTAGTTTTCAGGGTCTGTGACAGATCTTGTGGATTGATTCACCCAACATCCATTCCAACTCCCTCATTGTGTGCTTTCCTGTATTTCAGAGGCTGGAAAGCTCAAATCTCTATTTCCTACACTTCCTAGAAGCTGGGGTTCTGGATGTGACTTAAGATCTGCTAATCACAACTAGCTCAAGATTTTAATTTGGATGTGAGTTTAGTGGAGAGAAAGGACTCAAAGTCAAACATTTACTGGTTCAGATCATAGCAGAGATGGTGCAATCTGTGAACCAGTAGCTATGGTGGTAGCTCCCCAGTTTGACAGGCAACTTCTTTTTTTAAAAATTTCTTTTTATTGGAGTTCAATTTGCCAATATATAGCATAACACCCAGTGCTCATCCCATCAAGTGCCCCCCTCAGTGCCTGTCACCCAGTCAGCCCACCTCCCTTTCCACCACCCCTTGTTCGTTTCCCAGAGTTAGGAGTCTCTCATGTTCTGACAGGCAACTTCTTGACCATAACAGGAGTAGCAGCTACATAGATGACCCAGTTCTGTGGTGTGAATTTGGGAACATTCCTGGAAGCTCGACCTAGATCTTTTTTCCTCACTTCACCAATGACTCTATAAGCCATCACCTATAAACAAATCTCTTTCTGCTGAAATTAGCTAGAGAAGAATCTGTTCTTTGAAAAGAAACTCTAATCATATAGGATTCAAGGTTGTGAGAGCCAGACTATGTAGCAGAAATAAACCAAAAAGCTAAAAAAAAAAAATAGTGTACCTGTTTCTTGGCATTTTCAGTTGTCTCTATCCCCACCATCTGAAACTAGGATTTTTATATCCTGTCTGGTGAAGTCCTAACTGGTCTGGTATCTCAGGAATAACCTCTGTATAGTTCCAATATCCCCTTCCCTTTGCTTATACTTTTCTCTCAACCTCCACCGTCAATGGTATAATGGACTCCTTGGTTGAGGGACAACCATGAGAGTTACCAGCAAAGAAACTTATAGAGGAAGGAGGACCCAGGGGGATGCCTTTGGAATATGAATGTTCTCAAGCATTGATCAGACTCAACAAATGTCAGCTCTGCTTGGCCAGAAAAGATGATGCTACACAGTTATTTACAGGAACCATCAATGTAGAAGGTTTAGTAAATGACTCACACAGACCAATTTTCCCTGCCAGAAACTCAGCATTTGATTATGCTTTCAACATAGACTTTGCTTCTTTGTACTCCAGGTTAGGGCACACAGTGGGCGGTCAATACACGCATCTTAGATAAACAAATTTTATACCAGCTCTATGTTCTAGGTTGATGGGTCTGCTCAAAATACATGATGTCAGAGCCAGACTCTGGATTTAGCCAATATAGCTAGTCTTATAAGGCAGCTTATAAGACCTGTAAGAACAAGGCCATGAGGGAGGGATTAGTTTGGTAGCCCCAATTAAAGCCCATCATTCATTCAACAAACATTTACCAAATGTCAACCACAAAGTACTGATGATGGCAGAAATGAACAACATACCATTCTTCTCACAAGGAGTTCAGTCTAATATTGGGAGACACATGGTTAACACCTCATTCCAATTCATTGTGATAAGAACTGGGACTCACAAAGTTCAGCGGAAAGGAACCATTAACTCTACCTGAAAGAGGGATAAAAGTCAAAAGGCATGGGTCTGAGCCAGAAGGCCTGCCAATGTCTGGTAATGTGATGTCATTCACCTAGGGTAATAATAGGTCATCCACATAAACAGGTGCCTGGGGTACCAACGAAGAAGAGGCATCACAAAAATTGAAATCACTTGTACATTATATATAAAACATAAAAAATCAGAAATTGGTTATATTTTATTCCATTTATTTAATGGTTTAGTATCATTTTATTTTGAATTATATTTGGGTAGAAAGTGAGGGGCATAACTTTACCTAAAATATATGGATTATAAAAACTAATAAATATAAAATGTATAAAACATATGTGTACATCTAAAAGTCATTATAAAGGAAACATCATGAGACAACCACTCAGGCATGGAATAGAACATTGCCAGCAGCATCCCAGGAACACCACTTAGGATGGATGACTGCTTGGTTTGCCTTGGACTATTCAGGACTGAAAGTCCTGAATCCCAGGAAACACTTCCCTTGGATGTGAAAAGTCTCAGTTTTTAGTGATGGGTGCATAATGTTGGAGGGGGAGAGTACAAACAGTAGGAGATGAAAACAACAGTTTTTAGTGTGAAATAGATATGGTGCAGATTATCTGCCTTCTGTAGTTATCGTGGCTGTTTTTTCCTCTGACTGCTGATATGGACAACCATGACTTTTGGTTCATGGTAACGGGTCATTCATTGCTATATCACTCGGAATGATACCACTTTAGTATGTAACTTAGGTGTGTTGTAATTGTGAACTCTAGCGGTCTTTAATTTAGCCTGGGTATCTACTTTGTGATTTGTATTGAAATAGTGTTGGTTTTACCTTTAACATCATGAATATTGTCACAATATGTCTCAATCTGCCTGGGATACCATAACAAAGTACTACAGACTGAAGTGGCTTAAACAGAAATTTATTTTCTTATGGTTCTGGAGGCTGGAAGGTATAAGCAGGTTTGGTTTCTTCTGAGGCCTTTCTCCTTGGCTTGTAAATGGCAGCCTTCTTGCTTGTCTTCACATGGCTTTTTCTTTGTGTGCACACACTCATGGTGTCTTTCTGTGTGCCCAAAATTCCTCTTGTTATAAGGACACAGTCGTATTGGATTAGGGCCCATCCTAACAGCCTCATTTTTAACTTAACCACCTCTTTAAAGGCCCTACCTCCAAATACAGTCACATTCTGAGGTATTAAGGGTTAAGGCTTCAACATATGAGTTTTGGAGGGACACAATCCACTCATAACACCATGTTTTGTAAGAACAAAGATAAGGAAAATGAGATCCATTACAATACTAGTACTAGAGTCGCTGAAGAAGGCTAAACTGGGTTATTCTAATGACAGATGAAGAACACATACAACTAGATTAGGGAGGTAAATAGTCCAAACAGAACTACTGCACAACATAAAGAAAATAATTTGTGATTGGGCATGGTAGAGAAGAATATGTGAAAGCACATATGGAGGCAGAATCTCATAAGCCTGAGATAATACTGACAAGAACTTCTAAATCAATGAAAAATCTCCCCCAAAGATGCCAATGCTCAGTTACAAATAGCGGTTGCTGAATTAGCTTGGGCATATCACCCAGATGAACATGCATTATCGTGTTATTCCCTTGATTGCTTCACGAAACTGAGGAAAGTTACATTTCCCGATTCAGTGGTTGCAACTAAGATGTTCTGTAGGTAAATGAAAAGGAGAAATGTTGGTAACAGATGTTGGTCCCTTACAGCATAGAGCTGATCCTCTCAGATATTACCAAAGAGCATGCATTTTATGGTATACCAAATGATGTATCTGATCACAGCAAGAAAAATAAATGTTCCCCCAAGCTCTTAGGTACTTTGATTTTTATAAAATGGAGTTTCATATTATCTTCTTAATTATTATGAAGATGAAGATGTTAATGAAATTACAGAAAATATGAAACAATAAAAACTAGACTTTGCTCATGTATGTGGTTATTGAGCAGGCAGTACAAATGTAATTTTCAAATTCTACTCAGTCTATGAACTTCATACTAAAGAAAATGGAATGCTCTTACCTATTAAATGTCCTGCACACCTTGTATACAACACTGATTAAGAGGAGTGTGTTTTGCTTGCCTATAAAATTAAAGCTTTCTTTTTTTTTGTATACTTTTTTATTGGAGATTGATTTGCCAACAGACATTATAACACCCAGTGTTCATCCTGACATGTGCCCCCCTCAGTGCCCATGACCCAGTCACCCCATCCCCCCACCCACCTCTCCTTCCCGTACCCCTTGTTCATTTCCCAGAGTTAGGAGTCCCTGCTGTTCTGTCACCCTCTCTGATATTTCCCACTCATTTTCTCTCCTTTCTCCTTTAATCCCTTTCACTATTTTTATATTCTCCGAATGCATGAAACCATATAATGCTTGTCCTTCACCGACTGACTTACTTCACTCAGCATAACACCCTCCAGGTCCATGCACTTTGAAGCAAATGGTGAGTATTTGTAGTTTCTAATGGCTGAATAATATTCCATTGTATACATAGACCACATCTTCTTTATCCATTCATCTGTCAATGGACACCGAGGCTCCTTCCACAGTTTGGCTATTGTGGACATTGCTGCTAGAAACATCGGGGTGCAGGTGTCCTGCCGTTTCACTGCATCTGTATCTTTGGGATAAATTCCCAGCAGTGCAATTGCTGGGTCATAGGGTAGTTCTATTTTTAACTCTTTGAGGAACCTCCACAC
Organism: Vulpes lagopus; assembly: GCF_018345385.1. Lineage (NCBI taxonomy): Eukaryota > Metazoa > Chordata > Mammalia > Carnivora > Canidae > Vulpes > Vulpes lagopus. Next base: position 43,028,402 of record NC_054848.1, read on the forward strand.
AGTTTTCCAGAGTGGCTGCACCAGTTCACATTCCCACCAACAGTGCAGGAGGATTCCCCTTTCTCCACATCCTCTCCAACATTTGTGGTTTCCTGCCTTGTTAATTTTCCCCATTCTCACTGGTGTGAGGTGGTATCTCATTGTGGTTTTGGTTTGTATTTCCCTGATGGCCAGTGATGCAGAGCATTTTCCCATATGCTTGTTGGCCTTGTCTATGTCTTCCTTTGTGAGATTTCTCTTCATGTCTTTTGCCCATTTCATGATTGGATTGTTTGTTTCTTGGGTGTTGAGTTTAATAAGTTCTTTATAGATTTTGGAAACTAGCCTTTTATCTGATAAGTCATTTGCAAATACTTCTCCCATTCTGTAGGTTGTCTTTTACTTTTGTTGACTATTTCTTTTGACGTGCAGAAGCTTTTTATCTTGATTAAGTCCGAATAGTTCAAAATGGCTTTTGTTTTCCTTGCCTTCATACATGTATCTTGCAAGAAGTTCCTGTGGCCAGGTTAAAAAAGGGTGTGCCTGTGTTCTCCTCTAGGATTTTGATGGAATCTTGTCTCACATTTAGATCTTTCATCCATTTTGAGTTTATCTTTGTGTATGATGTAAGAGAATGGTTTAGTTTCATTCTTCTCCATGTGGATATCCAATTTTCCCAGCACTATTTATTGAACAGACTGTACTTTTTCCAGTGGATAGTCTTTCCTGCTTTGTCAAATATTAGTTGGCCATAGAGTTGAGGACCCATTTCTGGGTTCTCTATTCTGTTCCATTGATCTATGTGTCTGTTTTTGTGCCAGTACCACACTGTCTTGATAATCAAACCTTTGTAGTACAACTTGAAATCCAGCATTGTGATGCCCCCGGCTCTGGTTTTCTTTTTCAATATTCCCTTGGCTATTCAGGGTCTTTTCTGATTCCACAAAAATCTTAGGATTATTTGTTTCAACTCTCTGAAGAAAGTCCATGGTGTTTTGATAGGGATTGCATAGAATGTGTATATTGCCCAGGGTAGCATAGACATTTTCACAATATTAATTCTTCCAATCCATGAGTATGGAATATTTCTCCATCTCTTTGTGCCTTCCTCAATTGCTTTCAGAAGTGTTCTGTAGTTTTTAAGATATAGATCCTTTACCTCTTTGGTTAGGTTTATTCCGAGGTATCGTATGCTTTTGGGTGCAATTGTAAATGAGATTGACTGCTTAATTTCTCTTTCTTCAGTCTCATTGTTAGTGTATAGAAATGCGACTGATTTCTGGGTATTGATTTTGTATCCTACCACATTGCCAAATTGCTGTATGAGTTCTAGCAGTCTTGGGGTGGAGTCTTTTGGGTTTTCTACATACAGTATCATGTTATCTGCAAAGAGGGAGAGTTTGACTTCTTCATTGGTCATTTGAATACCTTTTATTTCTTTCAGTTGTCTGGTTGCTGAGGCTAGGACTTCTAGTAATATGTTCAATAGCAATGGTGAGAGTAGACATCCCTATCATGTTACTGATCTTAGGGGAAAGGTTCTCAATGCTTCCCCATTGAGAATGATATTTGCTGTGGGCTTTTCATAGATGGCTTTTAAGATGCTGAGGAATGCTCCCTCTATCCCAACACTCTGAACAGTTTAGATCAAGAATAGACGCTGTATTTTGTCAAATGTTTTCTCTGCATCTATTGAGAGGATCATGTAATTCTTGTTTTTTCTTGTTGATCGTTTTATGAGTGTTGAACCAGCCTTGCATCCAGGGACAAATCCCACTTGGTCATGGTGAATAATCTTCTTAATGTACTGTTGGATCTTATTGGCTGGTATCTTGTTGAGAATTTTGCATCTGTGTTCATCAGGGATATTGGTCTATAATTCTCCTTTATGGTGGGGTCTTTGGTTTTGGAATTAAGGTGATGCTAGACTTATAAAACGAGTTTTGAAGTATTCTGTCCCTTTCTATCCTTCGGAATAGCTTTTGTAGAATAGGTATGGTTTCTTCTTTAAACATTTGGTAGAATTCTCCTGGGAAGCCATCTGATCCTGGACTTTTGTGTCTTGGGAGGTTTTTGATGACTGCTTCAATTTCCTCCCTGGTTAGTGGCCTGTTGAGGTTTTCTCTTTCTTTCTGTTCCAGTTTTGGTAATTTGTGGTTTTCCAGAAATGCATCCATTTCTTCTAGATTGCCTAATTTATTGGTGTATAGCTGCTCATAATATGTTTTTAAAGTCGTTTGTATTTCCTTGGTATTGGTTGTGATTTCTCCTTTTTCATTCGTGATTTTATTAATTGAGTCTTCTCTTTTGTTTTTAATAAGGCTGGCTAATGGTTTATCTATCTTATTAATTCTTTCAAAGAACCAACTCCTGGTCTTGTTGATCTGTTCCACAGTTCTTCTGGTCTCTATTTCATTTACTTCTGCTTGAATCTCTATTAACTCTCTTCTTCTGTTTGGTGTAGGTTTTATTTGCTGTTCTTTCTCTAGTTACTTTAGGTGTAAGGTTAGCTTGTGTATTTGAGTTTTTTCCATTTTTTTTGAGGGATGATTGTATTGCAATGTATTTCCCTCTTAGGATTGCTTTTGCTGTATCCCAAAGATTTCAAACGGTTGTATCTTCATTTTCATTCGTTTCCACGAATCTTTTTAATTCTTCTCTAATTTCCTGGTTGATCCACTCATCTTTTAGCAGGATGCTCTTTAACCTCCAGGTGTTTGAGCTTCTTCCAAATTTCTTCTTGTGATTGAGTTCTAGTTTCAAAGCATTGTGGTCTGAAAATATGCAGGGGACAATCCCAATCTTTTGGTATCAGTTAAGACCTGATTTGTGACCCAGTATGTGGTCTATTCTGGAGAAAGTTCCATGTGCACTTGGGAAGAATGTGTATTCAGCTGTGTTCGGATGTAAAGTTCTGTAAATATCTGTGAAATCCATCTGGTCTAGTGTATCATTTAAAGCCCGTTTTTCGGGCAGCCCAGATGGCTCAGCAGTTTAGTGCCACCTTCAGTTCAAGGCCTGATCCTGGAGACCTAGGATCGAGTCCCGCATCGGGCTCCTCCCTCTACCTGTGTCTCTGCCTCTCTCTCTCTCTCTCTCTGTGTGTGTCTCTCATGAATAAATAAAGAAAATCTTAAAAAATAAAGCTCTTGTTTCTTTGGTGATGTTGTGCTTAGAAGATATGTCATTTGCAGAAAGTGCCATGTTGATGTCTCCTACTATTAGTGTATTATTATCTAAGTATGTCTTTACTTTGGTTATTAATTGATTGATATCCTTGGCAGCTCCCACATTAGGGGCATAAATATTCATGATTGTTAGGTCCTCTTATTAGATAGATCCTTTAAGTATGATATAGTGTCCCTTTTCATCTCTTACTACAGTCTTTGGGATGAACTTTAATTTATCTGAGATGAGGATTGCTACCCCTCCTTTCTTTTGAGGGTCATTTGAATGGTAAATGGTTTTCCAACCTTTCCTTTTCAGGCTGGAGGTGTCCTTAGGTCTAAAATGAGTCTCTTGTAGACAGCAAATAGATGGGTCTTGCTTTTTTATCCAGTCTGAAACCCTGCACCTTTTGATGGGGTCATTAAGCCCATTCACGTTCAGAGTTACTATTGAAAGATATGAATTTAGTCATCATGATACCTATTCAGTTCCCTGTTTTTGTGGATTGTTTCTTTGGACTTCCTCTTTCTTTTACAGAGTCCCCCTTAATATTTCTTGCAGAGCTGGTTTGGTGGTCACATATTCTTTCAGTTTCTGCCTATCTTGGAAGCTCTTTATCTCTCCTTCCATATTGAATGGACCCTTGCTGGATAAAGTATTCTTCACTGCATGTTCTTCTCATTTAGGACCCTGAATATACCCTGCCAGCCCTTTCTGGCCTGCCAGGTCTCTGTGGAGAGGTCTGCTGTAAATCTAATATTTCTCCCCATGTAAGTTAGGGATCTGTTGGCTCTTGCTGCTTTAAGGATTTTCTCTTTACCTTTGGAATTTGCAAGTTTCACTATTAAATGTCAAGGTGTTGAACGGTTTTTATTGATTTTAGGGGGGGAATCTTTCTGTCTCCTGGATCTGAATGCCTGTTTCCCTCCCCAAGGTAGGGAAGTTCTCAGCTATGATTTGTTCAAATATGCTTTCTGGTCCTCTTTCCCTTTTGGTGCCCTTTGGAACCTCAATTAAACATAGATTTTTCCTTCTGAGGTTATCATTTATTTCCCTTAATCTTTCCTCATGGTCTTTTAATTGTTTTTCTCTCTTTTCCTCAGCTACCTTTCTTGCCATCAACTTGTCTTCTATGTCACTCACTCTTTCTTATACCTCATTAACCCTCGTCGTTAGGACCTCCAGGGTTTTTTTAAGATTTTATTTATTTATTAATGATGGGGGGGGGGGTGCAGAGACACAGGCAGAGGGAGAAGCAGGCTCATGCAGGGAGCCCAACATGGGACTCAATCCCTGGACTCCAGGATCATGCCCTGGGCTGAAGGCAGGCGCTAAACCACTGAGCCACCCAGGGATCCCCGGGACCTCCAGTTTGGACTGCATCTCATTTAATTGGTTTTTAATTTTGGCCTGATTAGACCTAAATTCTGCAGTCATGAAGTCTCTTGAATCCTTTATGTTTTTTTCCAGAGCCACTGGTAGCTTTATAATTATGCTTAAATGGTTTTGTGACACTGTATTGTAATCCAAATTCTATAACTCTGTGGCAGAGACTACTGTTTCTGATTGTTTCTTTTGTGGTGAGTTCTTCTTTCTAGTCATTTTGCTCAGTGCAGAGTGGCTAAAAACAAGTTGTACTGGAAAAAGGAAGAAAAAAGAAAAAACAAAAACAAAACAAAAACAAGGAGGGGTATCCTCTGGTTCTCTATACTGTAAATCCCTCGACTTCCCTTGGAGTTTTCCAGGGCTACTTGGTCAAGAACTTGCTCTTCCCCTGTCCTTCCAGCGGGTCTTCTGGGGGAGGGGCCTGCTGTGCTGATTCTCAGGTGTGTGCACCTCGGGGAGCTGCCCGGCCTCCTGCCAGGTGCGGGGCTCAGTGGGATCTGTTTATCCTATGAGGCCCCTGTTCCCTGGCAGCCCTGCCCTTCCCATGCCCCAGGCATAGGGTGACACCAGGAAGAACAACACTGGCAGCAGCCAGGTCTCCAGCTCTCGAGTCAGCTGCCGCAGTAACTACCGCGGTCTCCCAGTCCGCACCGGTTTGGATGCTCCGGGGGTGGGGGGCGCTGACCTGCACAGCTCCGAGGTGCCAGGCGCCAGGCGAGCCCTCGCTGTCCTCTGACCTCCTTGCCACCGCCTGTCCCGGGGGGAACACAGGATCGTGGGCTGTGTCCCCCGGCGCCCTGGGGGCCGGGGCCTGTGCTGCTGGAATCCCCCTCTGAGGGCCGCGGCTCCGGATGGCAGCAGGGCGCAGCGCCCTCCAGCCCGAGCCCCGCCTGACGGACATGCTTCTCCCCAGGCCCCGCCCGGTGCGCGCTCCAGCCCTTTACCGAGCTTGGCCCACAGTCTGTGGCACGCTCTCCCCTGGGCGCCGCCTCCTCTGTTAGTGACCCCGGGAACCTGGAGGCCCCACTGCCCCTCCCGCGATCCTGCCCGAGTTCCCTGCTAAGCGCCTTTCAGTCTGGGAAGAATCCGGTGCGGATTTTTAAAGTTCCTGCTTCTCTGGGGCTGGGCTTTCCTGTCCCAGAGGCTCTCGCCCAGCTCCTCGCGGGACCCCTCCCCCACTGGATTCTTTTTCTTTTTATTTTTTCCGCCATCCTACCTTGTTAGAAGTGCAACCTTTTCTCTCAGTAGCGTTCCAGCTGTTCTCTCTTTAAATCTCAGGCCAAATTCGTAGGTTTTCAGGATGGGGGCCCTACTCCTCCTCCATCTTGCCCCGCCCCCAAATTAAAGCTTTCATAATGAAAGCTTTGGGTCTTTTTTAATTTCTTGAAAACTTGAAGAAATCCATAGGGATATTTTTACTTTATAGAAATGGAAGTACATCACCTCCTTAGATATGCACAAGATGCCTATCATTGTTGCTGGCCATGGAAGAAATGTTAAAATGTCACCCTGTTATAAAATCATAATTTCAAAATGCAGGACAAGAGGAATGTCCTTTCCTAACTTGGAAATACACTGAGAATATGAATGGAAAAAAAGGATTATAGTGAAACAGAAATTGTTCTGCTGTTTTTCTGAAACTGTTTGAAGACCCTTGAAGAGGTCACATGAAGCCTAGAAAAGGATGAACTCACTGCACCTGGGCTGTTGGATGTTATGTGTACATTGCAACAAGAATTCATATGGCAAAAATGCCTCAGTTTTTTAAAAAGATTTTATTTTTTAAATTTATTCATGAGAGACACACAGAGAGGTAGAGACATAGGCAGAGGGAGAAGCCCAATGTGGGACTTGAACCCAGGACTCCGGGATCACAACCTCAGCCAAAGGCAGATGCTCAACCACTGAGCCACCCAGATGCCCCCAAAAATGCCTCAGTTTTTGAAGGAGGACTACTTCAGCACTTTAAAATGTTCGCAGGAAAGCATGGCTACATTAAACCGGACTTTCTCCATTTCTTTTTTTTTAACTGAAGTATAATTAACATACAATGTTATATTAGTTTCAGGTGTACAGTATGGTGAATCTACAATTCTTTATTTTTTTGAATCTAAAATTCTATTCACTATTCGGTGCTTGCTAAGATAAGTATAGTCAACATCTGTCACCATACAACAGTAATATGATATTATTGACTATATTCCCTATGCTGTACTTTTAATCTCCATGACTTATTTATTTTATAACTAGAAGTTTGTACCTCTTAATCTCTTTTACCTTCTCCATTCCTTAAACAAAACTGTAACTTATTTGGAATCCAACTTTGATTTCACAAGTTCATATTACCTTGTGCTTTAGAACCATTTTTCCTGAGAAAGAGAGGTTTATTATTTTTTAAAAGATGTTATTTATTTATTCATGAGACACAGGCAGAGAGAGAAGCAGGCTCTATGCAGGGAAACCATGTGGGACTTGATCCTGGGTCTCCAGGTTCACACCCTGGGCTAAAGGCAGTGCTAAACTGCTGAGCCACCCAGGCTGCCCAAGAAAGAGAGGTTTAACTTATGACATCTACTTTGCTTCAGAGTATTTAAAAATGATTGGCATGTCAAGACGTGGATAGCTTGTATATGAATTTAAAAATGGCAAAGACCTGACTGACAAATGGCTGGCTTACCAAAATAATTTTTTTGTCCTTACAGTCTAGTCTTTTTAAAAATTTACTTATTTATTTATTTATTTATTTGAGAGAGAGAGAGAGAGAGAGAGCAGTAGCGGTGGGGGGTGGGAGGAGGTAGGCAGAGGGAAAGGGATAAGCAGACTCTACTGAGCAGGAAGCCCAACACAGGGTTCCATCCCGGGACCCTGAGATCATGACCTGAGCTGAAGGTCGACAGACAACCAACTGAGCCACCCAGGCACCCTCTAGAAGTCTTAATTTGGTTTTGATCTAGTGTGACAGGTGAAGAGTGAAGCGTGTGTTGAAATTTGTCTGGCTGATAATCTCAGGAGGCAACTTTATACCCCTCTCTAGGAAGAGTCCTAGTTATGAGGGGAAAAACCAGGAGCTGAGAATCAATTCTCATAGCCTTGGGTTCTGCTACTCTTCATCTCAGCTAACCTCTGAACTTCTATGGATTCCATTCCTATATATTAGCCAAAGGCAGATCCTTTCTTCTGAGAGTAGTAGCAAGGGCTCAGAAATGTAGAAAAACATGGGGAGGAAGTAACAAGGTCACTACTCTCCCTCACTCTTAACCTCTTTCTCCTGGAATAGTATTTTTTCTGCTTTGAGAATCACTAGACATTTATTCAATAAGTCTGGAGTGGGGTGCGAGAGTTTTTTACTCCAAAAAAAAATCGAAATTCTCATTGGGGAAGGGGCCAATAGTTTGTGTGCGTTTGCATGTAAGGGATGGGAAAGATAAGGTAGTTGGAGTTGGTGATTAATGAGGACCTAGTTTTCTTCAGAGACCACTCAGGTTAGCTAATAAAAGAGTATGTTAGTTTCTTGGATTCTTCCTACAGGAGGGAAATAAATTCCAACTTCAGAGGAAACCCACAACTCCTTGGAACCAAGAGTCAAAACATAGCTCTGGGCCCAAGCAGATAGTACTTCCCTGCTGGCAGTTCGTTTCTCCAAACTATAATACTTTGACTCCATAGAAAGGGGCAAATAGAACACTTCTGATATTTTGATGCTCAGGAATTATGCTTCCCTCAGCTCTGTGTTACAGACTATGAAGTGGTGAGGGGCACTGGCTGGGAAATCAGGAGACTGAGCTTTTCACTCACTCTCCACTCACACCCCATGCAAACTCATCCCTTTTCCCTGCCTCCCTAAGAAATATATCTGCAAAATGGGTCTGATAATACACTCTTCTCTGGGTTGTCAGCAAGATTAACTGCGAGTGGAAGTAAAGCACCCACACACCAGATGCTCAGTGTCTGTTGGCTCTATGGAAATCAACAGTTGCCAGGCCCAGGCTCTTGAAAACCAAGGTGTTTGCCCTCCTTTTCATCTATGATGAAAACAACAATAAACATCACTTTACTTATATCAACACATTTTAACCCTTACAACAACCTGAGTTAGGAACTCCTATCCCCTCATTTATGAGGAACCTGAAACATGGAACTTGACATGCAGAGAGATAAAGTAATTTTCTTAGAGTCACACTAGTAGGTGATGGAGTCATTATGTGAACACAGGTTGTCTGGCTGCACTGTTTGTTCTCTGGGAGGATCCTGTGCTGAATGTACCTCTTGCTTTCACCCATGTCTGCATAATTCACCTCCAGGATGTGGCAGCACACAATGTTCCCACCTCAGGAGTTGGAAGTACACAGGCTACCCAGGGGCCCTACTTTGCCTGCTGGTCCTTTCTGGTCAAGACAAACAAACTTAGCCTCATTCCTACTCCTCCCCCCTCACTAAGCCACAGATAAGCCAAGGTCTGAGCCCTGCCCCTGCCCAAATTCACATTTGGGCCATGATGGGGTGGGGGGAACCTCTGAAATCCAGGTTCTTTGGAAGGAACATACAGAAGGAATAAGGTTATGTCTGGGGCTAATGAGCCCCAAGAATGCAAAGATCAACCTCTGCCTGTGCCAGACCCTCCTCAGGGGCACAAGTGGTCTACACTCCAGGGCTCCCAGCTCCCCTCATCCAGAAAATGGACATTGTGAAATAGACGGGCAGGTGGCAAAGGCAACATTCAAGCACCGAAATGACTTTGGTCACTGTGGTGAACGCTATGGAATGGGATAACTTTGTCCTCCCTCCTCCACCAGGCCTCAAAGCTGCCTCTTCCTGACCCCTGACAGTGTCCAGCCTGCAGGCAGATGTGGGACCCATAATACCTTGCTTTTTTGGCAGGGGGATAGGGGAGAAAGACAGAGAGAGAGAGAGAAAGAGAATTTTAAGCAGCATGTAGCCAAATGTGGGGCTCAATCCCATGACCCTGAGGTCATGACCTGAGCCGAAATCAAGAGTTGGATACTTAACTGACAGAGGACCCAGGCACACCCCGCCCCTGCCCATAATACTTTGGGCAGCCAGCCATAATACGAGGAAGCAGAGGCACCCTAGCCAGGATTGGTATGTTGCCTAGCAACCCACATAGGGTCCAGTGGCCCCAAGGAATGTTTATCCTCTCCTTTGGACTACTCTCCACACAAAGGTAGAAAAAATGTAGGGGGTGGGGGAGGAGGACCGGTGACAGTGTTTTCTTTTTTTTCCTTTTTCCCCCTCTCTTTCTCCTATGACAGAGTCTTTTCTTGCCCAAACTTTAGTCTTGGTCTTCTATCTTCTCAACTCGGCTATGACTTTTGAGCTTCTATGTTTTTCTCTGCATTGTCTAATGCTAGCAAAAATTTGCTAAATTTATTTAACCGGACTCCCCCAATTCTTGCCATCTGATCACCCTTCATATCTGATTGTGTTCTTCATCCTCCACCATCCCTCAGGTGATGTCTGATCATCCTGGCCTCCTGCAGCAAGAACCCTGCTTCTAGTTATAAAATAAATAAGTCACAGGAATGAACAGTACAGAATAGGAAATATATAGTCAATTATATTATGATAACAAGCATTTTGTAATGTCTTGAATTGTCAAATCACTGTTATACATCTGAAATGAATACAATATTGTATGTCAACTGTACTTCAATTAATTTTTTTTTGAAAAGAATCTTGTTGGGCAGCCCTGGTGGCTCAGTGGTTTAGCGCCGCCTTCAGTCCAGGGCATGATCCCTGGGACCTGGGATGGAGTCCCACATCAGGCTCCTTGCATGGAGCCTGCTTCTCCCTCTGCCTGTGTCTGTGCCTCTCTCTCTCTCTCTGTGTCTCTCACGATAAATAAATAAATAAATCTTAAAAAAAAAAAAGAATCCTGTTAGGTCAGTGTAGCCAGAATCCCCTCCTCACCCCTGATGTTTCCATCTCTACCACCAGTCCACCAACCCCGCCTTTGGGGTACAAATTCCCACTTTTCTTTGTTGTATTCCAAGTTGAGCCCAATCTTTCTCCTCTACTATAAAACCCCATTATAGTAGTTCCCCTGCAGAAAGTCTGCCTTACTGTCTTTAATAAGTGTCATGAATAATTTTTTCTTCAATAGTGGATCGATTGTTCCAAGATGAGGAACTGAAATTACCAAGTACAAAGTGAGATTTTCCTCATGAAGAGGACCATTTAATAAAAGTTCGTATATAGTAAAATAATTTTTAACAACTACCTGGAGAAACATTGCTAACCAGCTAGCTACGCATAGCCAGCTCCCCTTGGAGCCCTTTCATGGCCTGCCACACTCCTTGAAAATTCAGAAACCAGGCTGAGTCTTTTCTCTGCATGTCCAGCTCTTTCTGTTGAAAGCTATTTCCAGCCTTATTACACTATCATCTTGACTGCAAGGTCCACCTTGTGAACTTTCCTACCACATATGGATCTCAGTCAAGTGCTGACAAAATGAATAAGGAACTTGTGTCTAGGATATAAAATAGCTCTTTCAGCTCAATAATGAAAAAAAAGGAAATAATCCAATCAAAACATGGGCAAAGAATTTGAATGTACAGTTCTCTAAATGAGATGTACAAATGGCCAAAAAGCAAATGAAAAGGTATTCAAACATCATTAGTTGTCGAAGAAATGCTACCAGTCAAATTCACAATGAGATACTACTTCACATAGACTAGGATGGCTAGAACCAAAAATTCAGATAATAAGTGTTGACATAGAAGATGTGGAGAAATAGGAACCCTCGTATACTACTGGTGGGAACATAAAATGGTGCAGCAACTTTGGAAAATAGTCTGATGATTCCTCAAATGAATAAACATAGAATTACTATATGATGCGGCAATTCCACTCCTGGGTATATACCCAAAAGATATGAAAGCGTGTGCTCATACAGAAACTTGTACACAAATATTTATAACAGCACTATTCACAATAGCATAAAGTGCTAATGTCCGTCAACAGACAAATGGATAAATAAGGTGGTAAAACCGTCAAATGATATATTATTCAGCTATAAAAAGGAACAAAGTATTGATACATATACTACAACATGGATGATTCTTGAAAACATTATGCTAAGTGAAGGTAGCCAGTCACAGAAAACCACATACTATGTGATTCCATTCATACAAAAGTTCAGAATATAGAAATCTATAGAGACAGTAGATAACTGGTTGTTTAGGGCTGGATAAGGGGATGAGGGAATAGAGGGATGATAGTTAAGTGATTTCTTCTTGAGGTGGTAAAATGTTCTAAAATTGATTACAATGGTTACAACAACTTTTTAAATCCATTCAGCCATTGATGGGCACTTGGGCTGCTTACATATCTTGGCTATTATAAATAATGCTGCAGTGGATATGGGGGTGCATTTATCTTTTTGAGTTAGGGTTTTCATTTTCTTTATATAAATGCCCAGAAGTGGAATTACAGGATCACATGGTAGTTCTAATTTTAGTTTTTTGAAAACTTCAAAAAAAATAGTTCTTATCTAGTTTGCATACAGTGTTATATTAGTTTTGGGTGTACAATATACTGATTCAACACTTCCACACATCACCCAGTGCTCATCATGACAAGTGTAATCCTTAATCCCCATCATCTATTTCACTGATCCTCCCACCCACCTCCTCTCTGGTAACCATCAGTTTGTTTTCTTTTTTTTTAAAAAAGATTTTATTTGTTTATTCATGAGACACACACACACACAGAGAGAGAGATAGAGAGAGAGAGAGAGATAGGCAGAGGGAGAAGCAGGCTCCATGCAGGGAGCCTGACATGGGAATTGATCCCAGGTCTCCAGGATCACGTCCTGGGCTGTGCCACCTGGGCTGTCCCATCAGTTTGTTTTCTATAGTTGAGTCTGTTTCTTGTTCTCTCTCTCTCTCTCTGCTCATTTGTTTTGTTCCTTAAATTCCATGTATGAGTGAAATCATATGGTCTTTGTCTTTCCCTGACTGCCTTATTTAACTTAGCATTATACTCCCTAATTCCATCCATGTAATTGCAAATGGCAAGATTTCATTCTTTTTTTAAAATTTTTTTTTTAATTTTTATTTATTTATGATAGTCACAGAGAGACAGAGAGAGAGGCAGAGACACAGGCAGAGGGAGAAGCAGGCTCCATGCACCGGGAGCCTGACGTGGGATTCGATCCCGGGTCTCCAGGATCGCGCCCTGGGTCAAAGGCAGGCGCCAAACCGCTGCGCCACCCAGGGATCCCTCATTCTTTTTTTAAAGGCTGAATTGTCATTTTTGTGGGAACTTCCATGCTGTTTTCCATAGTAATATATTATATACAATAGAATATTACTCAGTCATATAAAAGAGTGAAATCTTGCCATTTGTAATAACATGGATGGACTTCAAGGGCATTATGCTAAGTGAAATAAGTCAGAGAAAGACAAATACCACGTGATCTCTTTTACATGAGAAATATATAAAATAAATGCATACATACATACATAAAACCAAGTTCATAGATAGAGAACAGATTGGTGGTTGCCAGAAGTGGGGGTTGGGGAATGGGAGAAATGGGCAAACTGTTTTTGTTTTTGGTTCAAATAAATTTTTTTAAAGATTTTATTTATTTGTTCATGAGAGACACAGAGAGAGAGAGGCACAGACATAGGCAGAAGGAGAAGCAGGCTCCATGCAGGGACCCCAATGTGGGACTCAATCCCAGGACTCCAGGATTACGCCCTGGGCCAAAGGCAGGTGCTAAATCACTGAGCCACCCTGGTGTTCCCAAATAAATTTGATTTTTAAAAAATAAAGGGAAACTGGGTGAAGAGTATAAATGAGTTGTTGGTACTATCTTTGCAACTTCTATGTAAATCTAAAATTATTCCAAAATAAAGAGTTTACTAAAAATAAAAAGTGGAGGGGTGCCTGGCTGGCTCAATCAGAGGAGGATGCAACTCTTCATCTCAGGGTCATGAGTCCAAGACCCACAGGGGGTGTAGAGATTAATTTAAAAAAAATGAAACCTAAAAAAAAAAGAGGAATAGTTTCAAGATTCCTTTAACAGGATCTAAAGGATCTTGATTCAACCATCTATCCAGGACCTTTATAGAGAGAGGCACTAGAACATAATGGTTAAGAGTTGACTGAATCCCAGTTCTGGTGCTTATTTGCTGTATGACCATGAGTGAATGACTTAACCCCTCTGTGCCTCAGTTTACTCAGCTCTAAAATGAGGATGATAATAAAAGCACTTACCTCATAGGTCATTTGTTAATGAGGTTGATATTTGTTAATGACTTAGTATTTTAAAGTCCTTAAAACCATGCCTAGCACTAGTAAATGTTATTTAAGTCTTTGTTAAATAAAATATAAAGTAATACTGCCACAAAAACTTCTGGATAGGCCCTACCTATGCAGCAGGCCATCATATACTCCATGCACATCCATTTGGTTAATATAATTGATCCATAATACAATTTAAGGCTATTTATGAAACTATCATGAGCCTTCACAATCCCCAAAAAGGCGACTAGAGAAGCTACTTTAGTATAACAGGCTGCCTTAGGGGACCCCCAGATGGAGGCTGGCAGTTAATTATAGATGATGGTATGTCAGGAAGCAACCTATTAGACACTGGTGTGCCCTAGGCTGCATTTGCATTCCTTCCTTTTCATATTCACTTGGGTTGATTTCTCCTTCCAATGCTCTCCCCACTCACTCTCTGATTAATTAAAACCTTTATTTCTTTAACACCCAAGTTAGATTCTACCACAGCTCTGAGGCCTCCTGGGCCTGCTGCTGTGTCTCCTCTGAATTCCTAGACGGTGCTACCTGGTTCCTTCATGGGGCTAAGAGAACATGCTGTCTTACGCATTTCTTTCTCTCCTCTTTCACAGCACAAGTACCTCCAGGGCAGGCACTGCCCTTGTACCCCTCACAGGACAGCCTCCCTGTGGGAAGTGAAGCAAAAATTAGTATTCAAGACAAAACAGAAAGTCTATTCCTCCCTTCATTCATCACAGACTTGCTGAGCCCTGTGCTTGGGGCAGAGGATCTGGAGGATGAAAGAGTGGAGTAATTGTCCTCAGGAAGCTGATCTTGGATCAAAACTTTACACACCGAATTTACAATACCATTTGCCTCTGGTGGGGGTAGGGAATATGGGACAGGGAGAAATGACAAAGGAGGCTTTGTTTGACTTTCTCTGTAATGTTCTTTCATACATAATGGGAGAGAAGCAGTAAGGAAGAGATAGAAAAGTATGACCCTTCCCCAAAGTTTCTCCACATCTTTAGCAGATTATCCTCCAAGTCTCATTTTTTTAAAAAATAAAACCTTTGGTGTAATGGGATTGTTCATGGGAACCAGAGAGAGCACATATAATACAAAATAAATGTGCTCCCACTGACCGGGGTTGGGCCACAGCAGCTTTGTGTCAATGACTTCCATCTCCACATAGGCGCCAAGAGGGGGAGAAGGACATAGAGTGCCAGCTCTTAAGGCCCCAGCCTAGGGCTGAGACAGATAACACATAAGCAAACAAGTGAATAGGTAACTTCAAATTGTGATAACTCCTAGGAAGAAGGACTACCAAGAGAAAGGAACAGGGCAGAGGGTTTACTTTAGACTTGGTTGCACAGAGGATGGGCTGCTTAAGCTGACTCCTAAAGACCAAGTTGCCAGCGGTGCCAAGACTGGGGTGGGAGTTGGGGAGAGTGCTCCAGTTGAGGGAAGCAAAGGAAAAGAGAGAGATTCGAAAGCAGAAGAAAGCATGAAGAGAAATAGGCAGTAGCAGATACGATGCCCCCTGAGACTCGAGGTAAGTGACTTGCTCAAAATTATACAGCTTGTCGGTGACAAATGAGAGAAATAATGAGCTCCATTCCGACACAAAACTGAACAGAAGGCTTCCAGGGCTTCAAAGGAGCATCCAGCAAGAGGCCCAGGGACAAAACCACAGGGACAGGGACTCAGAGGACTTTCTAAGATGCTGGGAATTTGGTCAATATTCCAGTGTCAATGCCTTTTATTAATCCCCCTCTGTTTCCCCAGAGGGGCTGACAGCGAAACCTTTGAATGAAAATCTCAAAAAGGACCAGATTAATAAAAATTTCCAGGTGCCAAGCCACAGCCCTTTGTTTTTTGGGGGAGGGGCAGCCAAGATGGGGGACCTGCAGGTCTGGATCCCACACCTCACGGTCTTGGGGAAGCTGAACCCCAAGGCAAAGACAACTCCTAAAAGGGAGAAAAACAAGCAGAATGCCTGGATTTGTGGAAGAATTCAAGACAGGGATGCTAAAGGGTTAGAGACATGATGGGGAATTAAAGGGATAGAGGGGGCTTAACAGTTTATCAGAAGGCTCAGACAGAGAAGCTATCTTGCTTGAGGTCACAAGGCAAAGTTGAGTGGAACCCAACTCTGTTGGATTCCACAACCTTTCTATTAAATCACCTTAGATGATCTTTCCCACACCTCCTCTTTAATGTTGTTGTTATGTTGCCTCAGGAATAATTTTTTTTTTAAAGTATGAGTGTGTGGGGCACCTGGGTGGCTCAGCAATCAAGCGTCTGCCTTTGTCTCAGGTTGTGATCCTGGGGTCCTGGGATTGAGTCCCACATCGGGCTCCCTGCAGGGAGCCTGCTTTCCCCTCTGCCTATGTCTCTGTCTTTCTCTCTGTGTCTCTCATTGATAAATAAATAAAATCTTTTTTTTAAAAAAAGTATGAGCGTGTGAGAGAAGGGTGCGCATGAGTACTGAGGAGAGACCAAATTTAACACAGATATGCTTCTGTCCTTTTATTTGCCTATTTCCTCCAAGTTTACCTGTGACTTGGGGGATTATTAGACAAATGTATTTCTTGCTGGTCAGACAACCTAATTCCAGGAGAATCAAGAAATCCTCCAACCCGAAGAAAGGGTCCTGAGGAATACTGAGGTGCTCCTGGTGGCAGGAGCCTCTGGACTCCTGGGACTGTCAAGCAAGGGGGAAGGGGAAGCATCCAAGAGTGCCCCCAGGCAGTGGTCCTGAGTTGGGGGCTCATGCTTCATAATTGAGCTTTTATGGGAATATAAACCTGGAAGAAAGGTCAGATAGTAACAGAGAGAGACTGCTGTCTGCCAGTGTCAGGGGAGACAAGGCAGTTGAATGTCGAAAGAGCAAGAACCGGATAAGAGGTCTGGGCAGCTTGCCATCTTCCCCTGAGTCATTATTTCACTGTTTGGATTCCTTCAGTTGCAAGTACTATCAATTCCCAGCTTCTCAAACACCGTATAGATGCTAAGAGCATGAGCTCTGAAGTCTCTAGCAACCTTGGCAAATCACTTAACCTCTCTGTACCTAGGTTTTCCCCATCTGTACACTAGGGGTGGTGATAGCATAGTACTCATCTCACAGGACTGCTGATGAGATTAAGTGGCATGGAAAGATTGAAGCAGAGCCTGGCATGCAGGAAGGCCACCAGTGCGTGATATATATTATTTTCTCACACTGAATGCAAATGTAAATGACTGTTGGATTATTCTGCCACTGTATGCTTGAGACGAAATTACAGAACCACTGGCCTAGAAGGAATGCTAGATTACCTAGTGATCTTTCTTCATTTTACACGTGAGGAACCTGAGACTCAAGGGAGGGAAGTGCATTTGATGACAGGAAAAAAGGTTGTGGACCTGCAAAAAGCTAAAAGAGAATGTGAGGGAATGTTGAATGGCTGCAGTGCCAGGTGAATGAGTGTGTTTTTGAATGTGCTGGGGATGGTGGGGAGAAAGGAGGAAGAATGGAGAGTAGATAAGACTATAGAAGAAGCAGAAACAAGAATAGAATTTGCTTTCATGTGAAAATCAGGAGTTTGCCCTTTACCTAGACTAGCACTGTTATATTAAAAATATAATGTGAGGAGCGCCTGGATGATTCAGTCAGTTAAGCAGCTGCCTTTGGCTCAGGTCAGGATCCCAGGGTCCTGGGATGGAGCCCCACCTGGAGCTCCCTGCTCAACAGAAATTCTGCTTCTCTCTCTGCCCCTGCCCCTGCTCATGCGCCTGCATGCTCTCTCTCTGAAATAAAATCTTTAAAAAATTTATAATGTGAGCCACAGATGCAATTTTAAATGCTGTAGTAGCCACATTAAAAAAAGAAGAAACAGATCAAATAAACTCTAAGATTTTATTTAACCCAATATATCAAAGATATCATTTCGACAGGTGATCAGTATGAACAAGTATTAATGACATATTTTACATTCTTTTTTTGAATACAAGCATTGAAATATGATATGTATCTTACACAGAGAGCACTGTCAATTCGAACTAGTCACATCCTGGATGCTCAAGAGCCACGAGTGACTAGTGGCTACTGTATTTGTCAGAGCAGATCTAGGCATTAGGGAGCCATTGAAGGGCTTTAAGCAGGCAATGCCAAGGTCTGGTGTGTGTTTCAAAGTAAGACCTCTGGTAGTGATGGGAAAGGTAGATTGGGATAGAGGCCACTTAGGATTGCTAAGCATAGTTGATCCTTGGGTGGTTCAGCAGTTTAGCGCCTGCCTTCAGCCCAGGGTGTAATCCTGGAGTCCCAGGATTGAGTCCTGCGTCGGGTTCCCTGCATGGAGCCTGCTTCTCTCTCTGCCTCTCTCTCTCTCTCCCTCTCTCTCTCTCTCTCTCTCTCTCTCTCTGTGTGTGTGTGTCTCATGAATAAATAAATAGAATCTTTTTTAAAAAAAAAAGATTGCTAAGCATAGCAGTGCAGGTTGAATATGGTATAGGGAGTATGAATGGGGGCTGAAATCTAGCCCACATTCCATTTATAAAGCCAAGCACTCTGGCCCAACACTGCCAGCTCAGAGGAAAGTGAGCTTTTCCCTAACTGATTAGCCCAGAGGCAGTACCATTTTTTTTCAAATGTTCACAAAGATGTTATATGTGTAGCAGGAGCTCTGAAGAATACCAAACCAGTGTAGGAGGTATAAGCCTCAGTCCACAACTCAGATGGATAAGAAATGTCACATCTCTTTATAGATCAGAGTTAATTCCATTTTGAGTTCCCAATCCCCATAAGGCTGGAAAGGAACTCAATCTTAGCTATTTGGGGATTTCTCACTCAGAGTTGTGCACAATTCTGGTATTTTATATGCACCAGGGTTTGGGGTATAGACTAGTGGTCATCAAGCCTGGCTCACTCTGGTTAATGCTGTGATAGCCGTTGGCCCCTATGCAGGGCCCATCAGGTCTGGCAGCACTCTGATGCTTTTGTGAAAACCCTTTGCTTAGGGTTTCAACTTCCTAGATTCCCCACCTCACTACTTCTCTTTGGGGCCTTCCCTGCACACTGCCCAGAAGCCAAGCCAGGGGAATCTCTTTTCAATCTGGGAAAATCCTATTCATTTTCTCTTTCATCCAAGATGTAATTTTTCTTCACCGGCAAACAGGTTCCTCTCTCTAGGGTTCAACGCTGTTGTGAGGAAATACCTGCCTGCTTTTCCTCTCTCATTTTTCTGTCCCCGGGCACCCCAGGCATTAGGTAGGCCCACAATGGGGGTTGCAGCAGCAGCGAAGAACAGCAGGGAATGAAAAGTGGTAGGGGTCAAAACCTGAAGGAGAACTTTCCTCTCTGTCCAAAAGACCGGCAACTCTAAGGAGGGGCCCAAACCCATTGCTTTCTTTTTGCCCCTGCCTCCTCCTCTCTTTGTCCCCTCCCATTTGGCCTCAGTGCAGTCCCAGACCCATCCGAGCCCAGAGAACCAGAACATACTGGAAAAATAAGGGAGAGTGAGAAGCACGGGAAAGCCGCCCGCCCGGTAGACTGTTTAGGGCTCTACAGTTTACTTAGCCTTGCCATCTGCGTGCTGCGAACTGAATCTATTTTTTTTTTATTCATGATAGTCACACAGAGAGAGGCAGAGACACAGGCAGAGGGAGAAGCAGGCTCCATGCAGGGAGCCCAATGTGGGACTCGATCCCGAGTCCCCAGGATCGCACCCTGGGCCAAAGGCAGGCGCCAAACCGCTGCGCCACCCAGGGATCCTCTGCGAACTGAATCTAATTAGCATAACGAAGATTTGGAACTGAGTGAATGGCCCCCCCTCCCGCGGGACCCAACTGACAGACCATCGGTTGGCAAATACTAGGAAAGCCCCGCTTGATGGTGCAAAATGTAAAAAATCCTAGCTGACATTTGAAACACAGCCTGCAAAAGGAACAAAACGAAAATAGCATTCTCTGGGAGTAGGGGAGGGGGCCAGAGGGACTCTAAAGGGGATAGTAAGAGGGAAGTTTTTGGGAGGTGATGGACCTGTTCTGTACCTATACCCATTGTGGTGGTGATTACCTGAATCTCTCTCTACATGGGCCCAAATTCATAGAACTGTAAACCAAAAGAAAAAAAAAGTAAATTTGATTGACTAATAATTTAAAAAATATAATTGTTTTAAAAAGTGGAGCCAGAACTACCTCGGTTCAAATTCTGACACCCGGCTTCAGTTTCCTAGCCCATTAAACAGGGGACAATCACAGAAAGTTCATTGAGATGGTTAAATGGTGTCATGTACTTAGAACAGTGCCTGGCACATAGCATATGCTCAATAAATGTCTGTGTCTAAGAGGCGGTTCCATATGAGGGCCTGGGGCACAGGAGACAGAGGAGAAGACAGAAGGAATTCAGCATTTGTAACCAGAGGAAGAATAGCTGCTATAGTCTTGGATTTTTGAGCCATCCAACCTGCCCAGCCACCACCCTTCCTTCACTCTTGATCTCCTTCCAGTTTTTGTACCGTTCCTAACTTTCCAGTTTGGCCTTAGGCCTGCCCTTCAGTTCATTGACTGGTTATGAACTCTCCAAAGTAAAGCACTCTCAAAGCTGTTCTTAAACCTAAGCTGTGGATCAAAATCTTTCAGATGATCTCCAAAACTACTGGCCTGAACTTAAAAAAATAAAAAAGTCAGTGGCATGAGAGACCAGCAAAATGGCTGCCAAACTGTTCTAGATTATAGGAGACTAGAGAATAAATAAACGCAGTGTATGAATTTTGGATGGGATTGAAGGGAATGTCTATAGAGGCCATTATTGGGATATTTAAGGAAAATTGAATATTAATTGTATGTGGAAGGACATACTTTGTCCTAGGGGATACACACTGAAGTATTTAGGGTTGAATATCATGATGTCTGCAACTAACTTTCAAATAGTTTAGCAAAATGATATTTATTATTTAATATAATAAAGATATATACATGATTTTAGTCAATTGTGTGCTTAGGTAGGTAAAGCGAGACGGTAAAATATTAATAACTGGTGAAACCGGATGAAGAGTATATGGGTACTCATTGTACTAATCTTACAACTTTCTGTAGGTGTTAATTTTTTCAAAACATAAAGGGTTGGGCAGCCCATGTGGCTCAGCAGTTTAGCGGTGGCTTCAGCCCAGGGCCTGATCCTGGAGACCCAGGATTGAGTCCCTCGTCAGGTTCCCTGCATGGAGCCTGCTTCTCCCTCTGGCTATGTCTCTGCTTCTCTCTCTCTCTCTCTCATAAATAAAATCTTTAAAAAAACCATAAAGGGTTAATAATAGACTGTCACTTAGAGAAGATTTTCCAAAATACACATGCCTGTATTTCATCCCCAAACTAAGGAAGCAGGACTATTCCCAGACGGGACCTGGGAATCTGCATTTTAAAAGTTCCATGTGCTCCTTCCCTTGTCCCCAACAAAGAAACATCACTGTGAGAACTTCATCTCAGACCCACCTCCCCTTCCTCCAGTTCTTGGTTTCTTTTATTTTAGGACCCAATCCCTGGCACTAGTTCTTTCTGGCAAGGTTGCAGCTGGGCCTTCCTCCAACCCTTTGCAAAGCAGGTACAGCTAGGGGTTGGGGTGGCAAGAAGAAGAGTGAGCTGAAGATAGATTCTGGGGTCCTCCAACGTTTATCAGATGGGCAGAGAAAGAGGATTCCATGAGAGACTGAAAAGGGAGGGCTAGGGAAGAGGGGTAGGCTGGAAACCCCAAGAATATACTTGAAGGAAAATAGAGATATAGGGCAAGACAAGTCAGTTTAGGTGTGCCTGGTCTGGAGATTGCATCAGCATGAGGAGAGCCAAGTTGCCATATCAGTTCAGAAGTATACCATGTAGTGCTGGAGGAGATTTTCCTGGCCAGCCTCCTCCTCCCTTCAGCAGACAGTCTGTGCCATAGGGCTGACTGACAAAGGGACCCAAAATCTCAGACAGGAGAAATTTCTTTTCCAAAAGCAAGGTGTCTGGGAGACATGCTTTCAAACATCTGAGAGGAAGATCAGCAGATCAGGGTCTTTGCCTTTCCTTCTTTCTCTTGCTGAGTTCTGGGACAGGATTTATAGTTTCTGGGGAAGTGTTGTGTGAGACAACTTCAGGGTCACCCATTTGTCATTTGGGGGTGGAGGGAGCATGGAGTCTGAGGTCAACTGCTCCTAGCATCTGATGCGAGCGAAGGTGTCAGTACAGGCTGTTGGACAAAGTGCAGCCTTAGGCAAGGAAGTGGAAACCTAGCATTCTCCCCGTCACCAATTGGCTCCACCACACCTGTGGTTTTCCAGCCAGTCATAGGGGGCACCCATAACCTCCTCCTTCTGTCTCCCAGAGATACGTTGGCCCCGATGTAGATAAATCTTTTCAACCTCCAGTAAAATCTAGTGAGGCTGGCATTTTAAAAATGGGAAATTAAGGGGAAAAAAGAAACAAAGGAAGGAAATAACAGCTGAGTAGCACAATGTTCCCTCCAATCCATCCTCCCACAACAGACTGAGAGAACATTCCAGAACATACATCTCACTGAAACTGCCAGGCTCAAATCTTGGAAATGGTTTTTCACTGGCCTTAGGAGTGAGTCCAAAGTTTCCAACATGATACGTAAGGCCCTTCACAATCCCATGCCAGCTGGATTTTCTAGCTTTGTCACCCATGACTTCTGTTCCATACAGTCTACACTCCAGCTACCATATGTCTCTCAAGTTCCTAAACAAGTTACCCTTTATTCATCTCTGAACTTCTGCACATGTATGTCCACCCACCAGCCACTTACATCAAGCACAGTATTTCAGAGTACAGACTCCAGAATCCAGCTGCCAGTGTTGAATCCCAGGTATGGACAAGCAAATTTCTGATCCTCTCTGCTTTCATTTTTTTTCAGTTGCAAATTGGATTACCAATAGGGGTGCAGCAAGCATCAGGTGAGAGGCCTGGCACAAAGTTAGCACACAGTACATGGCTATTACTCAACAAACATTGATTAGCTGGCTGCCCAATAGATGGAAGGCTCTTTCTAACCATCTACTTACAGTCTGGAAGAAAGGCAGATACAGAAACAGGGTATTGTTATACTGTGGGATCAAAGCAAGGATAGAGCTATATGAGCCAGAAAGAGAAACTTGTGGCTTTTCTCCCTCCCACCCTTTCTTCAGCTGGATTCATCTTGGATGTTACTTCGAATTCAATTTTTAGCCAGGCCCTGAAGCATGAGGAAGGTAGGAGAAAGTAGAGGATTTCCACCCTAGGGCTTCTTTTCAGACTTTAGGCACTGGTATAGCCCTACTAGCTGTTAAAATTTCAAAATGCTTTGATACTGGTTGGCAAATGCCCTGAGCAGCCCAAGTGGTCCTTAGCCTCTCCTCCCCGCCCCGTGCCTACATAGTTTGGCTCTTGGGAGTGCCCATCGGACACCATCAGGGACTGCCCTTGGTCCCTGCCAGGGCACACGTGTGCTAGCTTATCTGACATTGATCTTTGGCTCTGGTTGGCTAGCCCCACCCACCAATGGTAGAGGCCCTGGGCACTGGGAGCAAATGCAAATTATCATTTTGTCCCACAAAGATGCATTTTAAGCATCACCTCTGCTTACACTCGGGAATATTGCCTGCTCCATGAGTCCCAGGAGCCATTCCAGCTACCTGATGCCTTGGAATATTTTTTGGCCTTCTTCTGGTCCATGGCCTATGCCTATAATACCCTTTGGAGACCAGTGCCTATCCACCAGCCTCCTTACAGGCAACCATTCACACTACTCCAGAAGTTCCTGTTGCCTCCAAGACATGCCTATTCCATTCGGTCAGTATTACCTGCACTATGCCATGACTTATCTTGACATAGGACATGATGGACAAGGTCCAGGTATTCTTTGAAGCAGTACAAAATGGGAGCTTCAGAGCCAGGACTATCTGTTTGAATCCCAACTCTACTACTTCCTAACTGTGTGAACTTGAGCAAGTTATTCAGCCTCTCTGGGTCTCAGTTGCCTCATCTTCAAAATGGGCTAATCAAAGTACCTACCTCAGAGGGTTGGTGGGAGGATCAAATGATATTAAGAGCGGAAAGCACTTAAAGGAATGCCTGACCCACAGTAAAAGCTAAGTAAAAGTTATTATTATTTTAATTATTATTCTTCATTGAATATTTAGTGGGTGCATTTAGTCATATTTTCAAACATTTTCACCTTGCCTCTGTCTTTGATCTGCACAACACCTCTAGAGAAGTCAATATGAAAGGTATTGATTAACATCCTGATTTTTTGAGGAGAGGAAACTGACACTTGGCTATATTAAGATGATTAAGTGATATTAAATGGCTGTGGTTAATTACAAAATTTCTCATTCCCCATTTAATGTCATTTTGTACCACCAGGGAACACTGAAGTAGGTGGATCACTATTCATTCAATAAACATTTCTTTAAAAAAAAGATTTTACTCAGCATAATACCCTCTATTTCCATCCACGTTGAAGCAAATGGTGGGTATTTGTTGTTTCTAATGGCTGAGTAATATCCCATTGTATACATAAACCTGAGTGAAATAAGTCAATCGGAGGACAAACATTATATGGTCTCATTCATTTGGGGAATATAAAAAATAGTGAAAGGGAATAGAGGGGAAAGGAGAGAAAATGAGTAGGAAATATCAGAGAGGGAGACAGAACATGAGAGACTCCTAACTCTGGGAAACGAACAAGGGGTAGTGGAAAGGAAGGTGGGCAGGGGGTTGGGGTGAGTGGGTGATGGGCACTGAGGGGGGCACTTGACAGGATGAACACTGGGTGCTATATGTTGGCAAATTGAACTCCAATAAAGAAATTAAAAAAATAAAATGTGATGGACTTCTACTCTCTGAGCAAAAAAATAATTAAAAAATTAAAAAAGATTTTAGTTATTCATGAAAGACATATGGAGAGAGGCAGAGACAGAGAGGCAGACGGAGAATCAGGCTCCCTGCAGGGAGCCTGATGCAGGGCTCTATCTCAGGACCCTGGAATCATGACCTGAGCCAAAGGCAGATGCTCAACCACTGAGCCACTCAGGTGCCCCCATTCAATAAACATTTCTTGAATGGCTACTATGTATCAGGCACTGTCCCTGCACTCCTGGAGTTGTCATTTTAGTGGGAAAGACAGTTGGTAAGCAAGTAAATAACACAAAGGATCTATCAGTTTGGATGATGAAAATAAGCCAGGGTGATTTAATAAAGGGTAGCTGTGGCAGAGAGGGCGGTGAAGAAAGTCTTTTCAGAGGAGGAGCCTTTCATAACAAGAAGCTGAGCTGGAAACCTTTTCACCTTGGATACATAGCTGGGATCTGGGAGGGAAATTCTCACAAAGAGGGGGCTTCTAAGGCCTGCCCGGGGCCACTACAGCCAAGTGGAAGGGGCAGGAGGGGAGGGTTGCAAGTTAAGCATGACGCAGAGCCCAAAATCACAAAGAGTTGCTAAGTGGGAGACTTTCTGGAAAGAGGCAGAAGAACAGTAAACTTGTGAAGAGTGGAAGGGGATTTTTCTCCCTACGGATATCAGGTTTAAATATATTTAAAAACCAGCTGTGTTGAAACATAATTTAGATGGAAGAGCATTCACTAGTTTTAATAGATGAGTCTTAAGAAATGGATACATACACCTTTCCTCTCAAGATATATAGTTAACATTCCCATAACCCTAAAATGTTTCCTTGTGACCCTTTGGGGTCAATTCTGGTCAGGCATTTTGCAAATGTGCCTCAGTTTGGGTTTGTCTGATGGCTTCTAATGATTAGACTGGGGTCATAGGTTTTGGCAAGAATGCTCAGAGGTGGAGGCGGGGCAAGATGGCGGAAGAGTAGGGTCCCCAAATCACCTGTCCCCACCAAATTACCTAGATAACCCTCAAATCATCCTGAAAATCTACGAATTCGGCCTAGATTTAAAGAGAGACCAGCTGGAACGCTACAGTGAGAAGAGTTCGTGCTTCTATCAAGGTAGGAAGACGGGGAAAAAGAAATAAAGGAACAAAAGGCCTCCAAGGGGGAGGGGCCCCGCGAGGAGCCGGGCTGAGGCCGGGGCGAGTGTCCCCAGGACAGGAGAGCCCCGTCCCGGAGGAGCAGGAGCTGCACCAACCTTCCCGGGTGGAAAGGGGCCCGCAGGGAGTTAGAGCAGGACCCAGGAGGGCGGGGATGCCCTCAGGCTCCCTGGGACACTAACTGACACCTGCAGCGCACGCAGGAGATGCGCCGAGCTCCCTAAGGGCTGCAGCGCGCACGGCGGGACCCGGAGCAGCTCGGAGGGGCTCGGGCAGCGGCTCCACGGAGAGGCGGCTACGCGGCCGGGAGCCCGAATCCAATAGCGCAGTCCCCGGAGCACAGGGAGCCCGGGACACAGCCCAGGATCTGGCCTCCCCCAGGGACAGGCAGAGGCCGGGAGGGCCCAGGACAGCAAGGACGCTCCTGCCTGGAACTGAGCAGATCAGCGGCCCCGCCCCGGAGCCCCCAGGCCCTGCAGACGGAGAGCCCCGGAGCTACTGCGGGGGCTGAATCCAGGGCTCTAGAGCTGCCCCACCACTGGGGTTGTTCCTCCTGGGGCCTCACGGGGTAAACAACCCCCACTGAGCCCTGCACCAGGCAGGGGGCTAAGCACCTCCCAAGTGCTAAAACCTGAAAATCAGCACAGCAGGCCCCTCCCCCAGAAGGCCAGCGACACGGACCAGTTCCAGAGGAAGTCAAGGGACTTAAAGTATACAGAATCAGAAGATACTCCCCCGTGTTTTTTTTTTCTTTTTGATTTCTGTTTGCTACCCCCCATCGTTTTTTCCTTTCTTTTTCTTTCTCTTTTTCTTCTCTTTTTTTCTTCCCTTTTTCTTTTTTCTTTTTCTCTTTTCTTTCCTTCTTTCTCTCTTTTTCTCCTTTTCCCAATACAACTTGTTTTTGACCACTCTGAACTGGCAAAATGACTAGAAGGAAAACCTCACCTCAAAAGAAAGAATCAGAAACAATCCTCTCTCCCATAGAGTTACAAAATCTGGATTACAATTCAATGTCAGAAAGCCAATTCAGAAGCACTATTATACACCTACTGGTGGCTCTAGAAAAAAAAGCATAAAGGACTCAAGAGACTTCATGACTGCAGAATTTAGATCTCATCAGGCAGAAATTAAAAATCAATTGAATGAGATGCAATCCAAACCAGAAGTCCTAAGGACGAGGGTTAACGAGGTGGAAGAAGGAGTGAGTGACATAGAAGACAAGTTGATGGCAAAGAGGGAAACTGAGGAAAAAAGAGACAATTAAAAGACCATGAGGATAGATTAAGGGAAATAAACGACAGCCTGAGGAAGAAAAACCTACCTTTAATTGGGGTTCCCGAGGGCGCCAAAAGGGACAGAGGACCAGAATATGTATTTGAACAAATCCTAGCTGAAAACTTTCCTAATCTGGGAAGGGAAACAGGCATTCAGATCCAGGAAATAGAGAGATCCCCCCCTAAAATCAATAAAAACCGTTCAATGCCTCGACATTTAATAATTAAGCTTGCAAATTCCAAAGATAAGGAGAAGATCCTTAAAGCAGCAAGAGACAAGAAATCCCTGACCTTTAAGGGGAGGAGTATTAGGGTAACAGCAGACCTCTCCACAGAGACCTGGCAGGCCAGAAAGGGCTGGCAGGATATATTCAGGGTCCTAAATGAAAAGAACATGCAACCAAGAAAACTTTATCCAGCAAGACTCTCATTCAATATGGAAGGAGAGATAAAGAGCTTCCAAGACAGGCAGGAACTGAAAGAATATGTGACCTCCAAACCAGCTCTGCAAGAAATTTTAAGGGGGACTCTTAAAATTCCCCTTTAAGAAGAAGTTCAGTGGAACAATCCACAAAAACAAGGACTGAATAGATATCATGGTGACACTAAACTCATATCTCTCAATAGTAACTCTGAACGTGAACGGGCTTAATGACCCCATCAAAAGGCGCAGGGTTTCAGACTGGATCAAAAAGCAGGACCCATCTATTTGCTGTCTACAAGAGACTCATTTTAGACAGAAGGACACCTACAGCCTGAAAATAAAAGGTTAGAGAACCATTTACCATTCAAATGGTCCTCAAAAGAAAGCAGGGGTAGCCATCCTTATATCAGATAAATTAAAATTTACCCCGAAGAGTGTAGTGAGAGATGAAGAGGGACACTATATCATACTTAAAGGATCTATCCAACAAGAGGACTTAACAATCCTCAATATATATGCCCCGAATGTGGGAGCTGCCAAATATTTAAATCAATTAATAACCAAAGTGAAGAAATACTTAGATAATAATATAAGCTTATACTTGGTGACTTCAATCTAGCTCTTTCTACCCTCGATAGGCCTTCTAAGCACAACATCTCCAAAGAAACAAGAGCATTAAATGATACACTGGACCAGATGGATTTCACAGATATCTACAGAACTTTACATCCAAACTCAACTGAATACACATTCTTCTCAAGTGCACATGGAACTTTCTCCAGAATAGACCACATACTGGGTCACAAATCGGGTCTGAACTGATACCAAAAGATTGGGATCGTCCCCTGCATATTCTCAGACCATAATGCCTTGAAATTAGAACTAAATCACAACAAGAAGTTTGGAAGGACCTCAAACATGTGGAGGTTAAGGACCATCCTGCTAAAAGATGAAAGGGTCAACCAGGAAATTAAGGAAGAATTAAGAAGATTCATGGAAACTAATGAGAATGAAGACACAACCATTCAAAATCTTTGGGATGCAGCAAAAGCAGTCCTAAGGGGGAAATACATCGCAATACAAGCATCCATTCAAAAACTGGAAAGAACTCAAATACAAAAGCTAACCTTACACATAAAGGAGCTAGGGAAAAAACAGCAAATAGATCCTACACCCAGCAGAGGAAGAGAGTTAATAAAGATTCGAGCAGAACTCTACGAAATCAAGACCAGAACTGTGGAACAATCAACAAAACCAGGAGTTGGTTCTTTGAAAGAATTAATAAGATAGATAAACCATTAGCCAGCCTTATTAAAAAGAAGAGAGAGAAGACTCAAATTAATAAAATCATGAATGATAAAGGAGAGATCACTACCAACACCAAGGAAATACAAACGATTTTAAAAACATATTATGAACAGCTCTACGCCAATAAATTAGGAAATCTAGAAGAAATGGGCGCATTCCTGGAAAGCCACAAACTACCAAAACTGGAACAGGAAGAAATAGAAAACCTGAACAGGCCAATAACCAGGAAAGGGAGGAAGCAGTCATCAAAAACCTCCCAAGACACAAAAGTCCAGGGCCAGATGGCTTCCCAGGGGAATTCTATCAAACGACTAAAGAAGAAACCATACCTATTCTACTAAAGGTGTTTGGAAAGATAGAAAGAGATGGAGTACTTCCAAATTTGTTCTATGAGGCCAGCATCACCTTAATTCCAAAACCAGACAAAGACCCCACCAAAAAGGAGAATTACAGACCAATATCCCTGATGAACATGGATGCAAAAATTCTCAACAAGATACTAGCCAATCGGATCCAACAATACATTAAGAAAATTATTCACCATGATCAAGTAGGATTTATCCCCGGACACAAGGCTGGTTCAACACTCTTAAAAAAATCAATGTAATTCATCATATCAGCAAGAGAAAAACCAAGAACCATATGATCCTCTCATTAGATGCAGAGAAAGCATTTGACAAAATACAGCATCCATTCCTGACCAAAACTCTACAGAGTGTAGGGATAGAGGGAACATTCCTCAACATCTTAAAAGCCATCTACAAAAAGCCCATCATTCTCAATCATTCTCAATGGGGAAGCACTGGGAGCCTTTCCCCTAAGATCAGGAACAAGACAGGGATGTCCACTCTCACCACTGCTATTCAACATAGTACTGGAAGTCCTAGCCTCAGCAATCAGACAACAAAAAGACATTAAAGGCATTCCAATTGGCAAAGAAGAAGTCAAACTCTCCCTCTTCATCGATGACATGATACTCTACATAGAAAACCCAGAAGCCTCCACCCCAAGATTGCTAGAACTCATACAGCAATTTGGTAGCGTGGCAGGATACAAAATCAATGCCCAGAAATCAATGGCATTTCTATACACTAACAATGAGACTGAAGAAAGAGAAATTAAGGAGTCAATCCCATTTACAATTGCACCCCAAAGCATAAGATACCTAGGAATAAACCTAACCAAAGAGGTGAAGGATCTATACCCTAAAAACTATAGAACACTTCTGAAAGAAATTGAGGAAGACACAAAGAGATGGAAAAATATTCCATGCTCATGGATTGGCAGAATTAATATTGTGACAATGTCAATGTTACCCAGAGCAACTTACACGTTTAATGCAATCCCTATCAAAATACCATGGACTTTCTTCAGAGAGTTAGAACAAATTATTTTAAGATTTGTGTGGAATCAAAAAAGACCCCGAATAGCCAGGGGAATTTTAAAAAAGAAAACCATATCTGGGGGCATCACAATGCCAGATTTCAGGTTGTACTACAAAGCTGTGGTCATCAAGACAGTGTGGTACTGGCACAAAAACAAACACATAGATCAATGGAACAGAATAGAGAACCCAGAAGTGGACCCTGAACTTTATGGTCAACTAATATTCGATAAAGGAGGAAAGACTATCCATTGGAAGAAAGACAGTCTCTTCAATAAGTGGTGCTGGGAAAATTGGAGATCCACATGCAGAAGAATGAAACTGGACCACTCTCTTTCACCATACACAAAGATAAACTCAAAATGGATGATAGATCTAATTGTGAGACAAGAATCCATCAAAATCCTAGAGGAGAACACAGGCAACACCCTTTTTGAACTCAGCCACAGTAACTTCTTGCAAGATACATCCAGGAAGGCAAAAGAAACAAAAGCAAAAATGAACTATTGGGACTTCATCAAGATAAGAAGCTTTTGCACAGCAAAGGATACAGTCAACAAAACTAAAAGACAACCTACAGAATGGGAGAAGATATTTGCAAATGACAGATCAGATAAAGGGTTAGTTTCCAAGATCTATAAAGAACTTATTAAAGTCAACACCAAGGAAACAAACAATCCAATCATGAAATGGGGAAAAGACATGAAGAGAAATCTCACAGAGGAAGACATAGACATGGCCAACATTCACATGAGAAAATGCTCTGCATCACTTGCCATCGGAAATACAAATCAAAACCACAATGAGATACCACCTCACACCAGTGAGAATGGGGAAAATTAACAAGGCAGGAAACAACAAATGTTGGAGAGGATGCGGAGAAAAGGGAACCCTCTTACACTGTTGGTGGGAATGTGAACTGGTGCAGCCACTCTGGAAAACTGTGTGGAGGTTTCAGAAAGAGTTAAAAATAGACCTGCCCTACGACCCAGCAATTGCACTGTTGGGGATTTACCCCAAAGATTCAGATGCAATGAAACGCCGGGACACCTGCACCCCGATGTTTATAGCAGCAATGTCCACAATAGCCAAACTGTGGAAGGAGCCTCGGTGTCCATCGAAAGATGAATGGATAAAGAACCTGTGGTTTATGTATACAATGGAATATTACTCAGCCATTAGAAACGACAAATACCCACCATTTGCTTCAACGTGGATGGAACTGGAGGGTATTATGCTGAGTGAAGTAAGTCAATCGGAGAAGGACAAACAGTGTATGTTCTCATTCATTTGGGGACTATAAATAATAGTGAAAGGGAATATAAGGGAAGGGAGAAGAAATGTGTGGGAAATATCAGAAAGGGAGACAGAACATAAAGACTCCTAACTCTGGGAAAGAACTAGTGGTGGTGGAATGGGAGGAGGGCTGGGGGTGGGGGTGAATGGGTGACGGGCACTGAGCGGGGCACTTGACGGGATGAGCACTGGGTGTTATTCTGTATGTTGGTAAATTGAACACCAATAAAAATAAATTTATTATTAAAAAAATAATGCTCAGAGGTGATGCATTCTTCTCAGGACATCTCATCAGGAGGTACATGGTATCAATACATTTTTACTGATGATGTTAAACCTGATCACCTACTTAAGGTGTGATTGATGGGCTCATCTGTTGTGAATTTATGATTTTTCCCTCTGCAATGAATAAACATCTCAGGGGAGATACTTTGAGAGTATCCCATAAAGATTTAAAATGGCATTATAGGAGAACTATAATGTCAAATTAAAGAGTGCCATTTTATTTGGTTTTACTAGTCAGGATCATAGTCTCTTTTCCTATTTTTCTGTTTTCCTTTGGTTTCTTTCATTCATGTTTTCTAGTTTGGTTTTTTAAATATACATGGACTCTGAATTATGAGGATGACAGTGTAATAGAATGGAAAGAACATATAAGCACTTGTTGGGAGGCAAACCTGGATTTGAATACTAACTCTCCTGCTTGCTGATCATATGACCTAGAAAGAGGGCTTTTAGCCTGAGCCCCTAAATTCTCATCTGTAAAAACACCTAATAACAACCATCTCACTGAGCTTTTTGAAAGACTTAAAGCACTATAACTATCTGGCACTCAGTAAGTGCTCTGCAAATGTCATTTTTTTTTGCCTTCCTTAATACCCAAGTGTTTACTATTATTGTCACTAGGGTATTTAGACTCTCCTTTTTTGGCTGGGTGGCTCTAGGATATAGAAATTTGACAGATTGTTTTAAATTTTTGTTCATGTTCTGACACCACTAAGAGTTTAGTGAAAGGAAATTGCTGGACTTTTTACAGGTATCTGAGTCACTGGGGAGAAAGCAGCTGGAATTGTTATAGTTGATGGGAAGTTCTTACAGCTCACAAGTATCTTATATCTTATACCTTTGCAAAACTCATTCAGTACCTCTTGTATTTGAGGATTTGCTTTTTGTGGATGAATAAATAGATATTATGCAAAAGTGGCATTTTTTATTTCTGCCTCTCCTGTGTTCCTAGTTTTTACTTATGTTTCTTCCTTCATTATAGAACTGTCTTAATGTAGAATTTAAGCGGGGCAAATCTCATGTGGTTACTGTCTTTAATCAGAATTAACCTAATATGAGCTTTTGTTTGCAACAGTGTAGTCTCAGGTTAAGCAAGAAAGAAAACCCTGCAGCACCCCACTCCTCATCCTTGAATTTTTAAAGTTTTTTTAAAACTTAAAATTTAATTAACATATGGTGTATTATTACTTTTAGAGGTAGAGTTCAGTGATTCCTCAATTGCGTATCGTGCCCAGTGCTCATTCCATCAAGTGCCCTCCTTAATGCCCATCACCTAGTTACCCTAACCCCTCACCCACATCCTCTCCAGCGGCCCTGTTTCCTAGAGTTAAGAGTCTCTTATGGTTTCTCTCCCCCTCTGATTTAAAAAAAATGAATTTTTAAAGGCTTAAGTGAAACTTTTTCTTTGTTTTGCCCCCCTTGATTCAAATTTTATTTACCCATTCCCAAACTTGACTTGTTACTTGTTCTCTTCCTAAGTTTTTAAGGCAGGGATTTACTTAATTATTGCTTTTTTTGGTACTGATACAGGTTTTTGGGGCAATACATTCTCTAAATATCGCCCTGGAAATCTCCCAGAAAGTGTTACTCCTATAAAATCAGTCTTGCCAATTTTCCCTTTGATCTCATGCTCCATTATGGTTCTGGCACAGTACTGTTACTGATCTTCTGTATTACCATTTTTGATATTTTGTTCAGCATGGATTTGGGCGGGCTTAGTTTCAATTTTTTTTTAAGATAGTGCATTAAAACTTTTATTCTGATTACTGAGTTTTCAGTTCCGCCTTAAATTTTGTCACTGAGGCAAGTGGCTCTCTCACCTCACTTCAGCTTAGTCCGGGCCCTATGGTGACCTCCTAGATGAGTTTTGCTCACAACTTTCTTTTGAAATGGAGGCCTGGTATTCAGAGACACCAAGACTGTCAGATATTTCAAGCCAATTCGTCATCTGCGAGGAGATACTCATATATTCCCCCTCTTTTTGCTCCTATTGTCCCTTCCCTACCATATGTGGGGCTCTCCCCTCAGCCAAAGTCCTTGTCTATTTTCAACTTCTGCCATTGAGCATGGCCACATTGCCAATAGGGTGCCTGGGATGACTTCTCCATTTAGAGAGGTGAAAGGCCAGGGCCTTGCCCTCCAGGAATAAACCCCAAATGACTGGTGAGTTCCTCCAGACCCTTGTCAGAGCCTTTTGTGGACCAAAGATTTCTTTCTCTGCTGGAGTCTGTCAGCTCTGGCAAAAATCAAGTTTTCTCACCCTAATCTTACCTCATCCACACAAGTTTCTTTGAGAAACTATGGAAGAGAAAGGCTTTCTTAGAATCCTCAAATGTCAGAACTGGAAGGGCCCTTAGAGATTATTTTGCCCCAACTTCCCTCATTTAGCAGAACATATAACTTCCTTTGCTCTATTTCCACGTTCCAAGGAATCCCCAAGGCCATCTCATAATAAAAATCAGGAGCAAGTCAAGAGCCAAGTTAATCAAGGAAGTAAACTACTATGGGACCAGCTGTGTTCAGGGAGGATTGAGTCATCAGAAATCGATCCCTGGTCCCAGGATTTGTTTATTAGGGATTTTCTTCAAGGAGAAAGGGAAGGATCTGTGGTAGCTCAACTTCAAAGCTTTTCATGGGGCCGGTGCAACTGCAAAAGGTTTGATTAGCATGCATCAGCATTGGGTAGTTTTAAAAGTCCAGCTTTGAAGAGGCCTGCCTTTACTTCTGACTGGTCCAGGCATTGTGGAGAAGTGGGCAATGTTTGCCTCTGTGCTGCTTATGTCCCCCCAAAAAGTACCTCACTGGGTCCCATACTCAGAGCATCTTGCTTTCACTTTGGAAGCACATCAAAAGCCCTTGAGACTGTGCTAGGATGGGCTTGTCAGGGTATAGCTTCCTTCATATAGCTACATTTATAACAAGATTCCCCCTGTGTAAAGCATCCTCCCATCCACTGCTCTACTTGAAGCTGTAGTGAAGGTAATTTTTGGCCATACTTTACAGGTAAGGAAACAGGCTGGGTCTAGTTAAGTCTGTAAAGCCATGTGACTAGTAAAAGGCAAAAGTTTTGACTTTTGAATCCAGAAGGATCTCACATCCTACGCTTTTCTACTAAGCCATGACACCCTCAAAGGCACCAGCATATGCCACAGCAAACTAGCCAACAGAGGACCAAGCAGCTGAAACCACTCTCTTGATCTTATTTGCAATTAATTCTAGCATTATGATTGAAACATGCTTCTGAGAAGCATGCAACAAATCTGAGGATTTAGTGCTAGTCTCAAAAGAGACATTGGGATTCACATAGGGTGGCTATGAATTTACCATCCTACAGCTTTATTCTTAGAATTTTCCCTCAGACTCATGGAAGACAAAGACATCTCATCAGCTGAAGTAAATGACTTCTAAGAATGCTTTATTCACACCTAAAAGGATCAGATCCAATTGTAGATCTGGATAGTATTTATCCATGTGCAGTGAACAGTGAGGGTGTGCATGAGCAATGTCCATGGGTAATATACTTACTTTTTTCAGTTAGATTTCATGTAAGATAGCCTATCTTCAAGTTCTCAGTAGACACCAAGGAGGCTGCATCCTTGGGATTAGGAGGGGAAATATCAAGTTAGGTGAGCAATTCTGAGAGAAATGGGGAGGCTCCAGGTGGCAAAACTCTAAATAGATTGTAAGCTGAGATTATTTGGACAAACCAAATTACCTAGGGACTTGGGACATATGTAATATCCCTGTCTTGGGTGCTCAGAAAAGAACCCAGGGTGAAATCTGGACACAAGTCCAACACTATCACCAGTCCTTGGAATTAGACCCATTCTCCTCCCTTGCCTTGGGTCTATCTGATCAAAAAAACAATTACACTTTTTTAATTTTTTTTATTCATGTTCTTGCCCAGCTTTTGGACACCCTGTATTTGCACAAACTGCTCAGATGTATTGGGAAACACAATTGTGTGATGTGCAGTTTACTGGCCTGATGGGTGGGGTGTTCAGGCTGGGATGGAATGCTGCTAGGGGGGTAAATGGAGAGGAGTCAAAGGAGTTGCTAGCTCACAGGTTAGTGAGCAACCAGTCTAGCAGTTGTTTCCTAGCCATGTTTCCCACGGCTTCATCCAGTTGTCGTTCCTTGGCAAACTTCATGACCTCTTGAAGAAGATCCCCTACACTGTACCCCTTCTCTGCCGCCTTAGCTGAAACTTCAGGAAGCTGTGGAAAGAGCACAGGTATTTTGAGTCACATAATAATTTTGGAGAAGGGACCTGGATGGATCAAATGAAGCACTCCACCCCTGTCACCCCTGAACTCATCTTCCCACCCATGCTTCTAGGATTAGAGTAAAGCCTGACACAGATCCAGGACTGGAGGCTCCTGACAGGGCTTTCCCTTTTCCTTGCCCTCCCCCTTCAATGACAGATAAAAATGCCACAGGACTTTCTCTTTGAACTTTAGAAAACAAACTCTGGGATCATGTGTGTTCACCAAATACATCTTATAGGTGCTAGGTCCTTCAGTTAGTTTGTGATGATTGCTAGGTCAAGGTTAGGGGTTGCCATTTCCCAACTTCACTATGAAAAAAGTATGAGATTGGAAGTAGGGACAATCTCCTGGTCCTGGACTGAAAATAATTTGGTTCAGGATCTTATTTAACTCCATGTAATATAGAAAACACAGCTGTGGTGTGTGTGTGTGTGTGTGTGTGTGTGAGAGAGAGAGAGAGAGAGAGAGAGAACTTTTATGTTTATGAATGCTGGCCTTTACGAAACTGATTAGGGTGAAACAAGTGTGGTGCCTCGGGCAAAAATTTTAAGAAGGCAAGTACTCTTGGGGCACTTGCAGGACCCCTGAGTTTGGAGAGAAGTTCCCTTTTTCTTTTTCTCTCTCCAACCCCTTCAAACTCAAAATGTAAGACTTAAAAATTGCTCCCTGAGATGTGTTACCAAATAGTTTGTTGAAAGGGTCCTGTTAAAATGAGCTAACCTCTCTCCTTGTCTTGGTGGAAATGCACAGGCCTTGAGGTATCCAGATCCCCATTTAGTTCACGGTTCACCCCTTTTGTCTTTGTGTGAAGTGAAAGCAGTTTGTGAAGTGCATAGTAAGGAATAGGATTGGGAAAAAATTGGACTGCTCCTGAGCTCTAAGTACCATGCTGCCTCCCTCCCCCTGCTCATTCCAACCCTCTTTTCTTCTTGTGCTTGTTGCATTGCTTACCTTCTCCAGTTGTCCATCATCATCTCCCATGAAGTAGAGCATGGGAACGTTAAATTGGGAGGCTGCAATCCACTGCAGGACAGCCTGAAGCTGCTTCTGCAAGCTACTTGTTGAGCACTGATTATTAACTATGACTTCAGGTCCAGGAGAGTCCTGATGGTTCTGTGACATCGCACCATCTTGACTACACCTGGAGCCACCAACCTGGTAATTGGGGTTGTTTGCCAAGGCTGCTTGTTCCTCCAACTCAGCAAGGGCTGCCCCATTATTACTATACTTAGCCATGATAAGGCACAACTTCATCACAGATTCTACCAGTTGATCTATAAATTGGCGGTTCACTTGCTTCATCCCACTGATAAAGTCAAGTTCTTGATTGTCCTGGCATTGTTCTTCCCCTCTGTCAGACTTCTTGGACATGGAAGCTGCTTTGTTTGTTCTGGGCTCAGAACGCTTGTTCTCGCTTTCACATAGGTCATCACAGTTGAAGGGGCTCTCAGTAAGCAGTTTCTGAATCAGCATTAGAACGATGTTTGACATATCCAGCTTCTGGGAGTCCAGCTGTTGATTGTCCTTTAGAGAGGTGGAGGGTCCAGGAGCTCCATGAGATTCTAGATGTTTCATTGAGAGTGCCTTGGCACTTTGGCCACTTCCACACTTTTCATATTGGGCACTCTGAGTCATATAGCCCGTGGTAGAGCCAGGACAATCTTCTTCAAATGCATCTTTGCCTTTGGCCTGCTGGGTCAGATGGTACTGGATCAGCATAAGGGCAGACACAATCAAGTCCTTTGCCAGTGAGTCTGTGGAAGGGCTGATCTTTTCTCTTTTTTCCTCTTTATTGGCACATACTTTGCCAGGCATCTTGCCTTGGTTTCCTTGCTTTTGGTTCCACATGGTCAGGCTCTCCTTGAGGATGTGTTCACCGACTTTTTCAGCACTGGTCAATGACTTGCACTGCTCTGGTTTCATTTTGCCTTTGTCCTTCCCCTTCATCTCAGCTTTCACGGCTGAGAATTCAAGACTTTGGTTCTTGCATTTAGGGTCTTGGGACCCCGCTTTCAAGGATGCATATGACAGACTCTGAGATTTAGTCTCCTTCTTCTCGCCAAGAAGAGCACTGACCAGACGCTTCAGCATAGCCTCCATGATATCTGCAGCATTTTGTTTTCCGTGGTTGAACAGATTCCTCTTGACAGCTGAGACAAAGTCTGAGTCAGTCATCAGGACCCCAGTGATATTATGCAGGTTCTTCATGCAGGAATCAATCAAATCAGACACAATTTCTTTGGTGTGCTTTAACAACACCCTCTTCAGGACCACACAGGCCGGAATTGGCTTCCCAGAGCTATGTATTTTCAAGGTCTTCATAACAGAGACCATCATGTCAGATGCCACCTGATTTGCATAAACCATGAGCCCTTTGCTGATACAATCTGCAAATTCTTTGCTATCTCTTTGGCACATCTGTTTGTCTCCACTCTTGTTCTTGTTGGATAGTTCACTATACAGGAAGGTTTTCCGGCCACCTTCCTTACACTCCTCCCCAGTGCCTCGCATTTCTGCAGAGGTCAATTCCACAGCATCATGGGCCATTTCAGAAGCAATCTTGCTCACAGCACTGCGAGGGCTGTTTTTCCCTTTGTCCCCAGGGGATGGGTAGATTGAATGATGAAGGCATTTGCTTCCGCCTTCCAACTTCTCCTTGATTTCCTTACGGGCCATCTGGATTACCAGAGAAGATAGTCGGTTGACATAGAAAGAAAGGTCATCCATAGAACATTCGCCATCAGGGGAAATAACTGCCCTCTGACTGCTAGGAGATTTTGCTGGAGGAGTAGAAGGACTCTGATTATTGTTGGTGTTTTTGGCTGCTGTTATTTCGAGATGTAGACTTTGAGGTCCGTTGGCCATATAATCCATGTTCAGTTGATCAGCATAGACGCTGTAGCAGTTCCCGGAGGGTATTTTGTGATATTCGCCATCTGTGTCTCCTACTTTATGTTTACAGCTAGAGGTTGAGGGGCTCAGTGCATGTTGGAAACCCAAGGCATACTTCTGGAGGTCATTGAGAAGCCAATTAAGGACACTTATGGGATCAGAGGGAGCTTGTTTGAAAAGGCACACGGATCCCTCCGTCTAAAAAAAGAAGAACACCTATCCATAAGAGTTTGGGTAGGGTACTTCTTTCTTTTATTTTATTTACTTATTTTATTTTTTTTTAAAAGATTTTATCCCTAATTTTATTTAGAAGATAGATCTTCTAAACTGCACAGATCAGGGACTAGGCCTTTAGAATTTGCATGGAACATAATATACAATTGCAATCATTAATACACATTTAAACACAAGTGGCAGCAGCAAAAGCTGAGTATATACATTTGTACACTTAACTATTTATATATCAATATATTTGTTGATTTCATCTGTGTATGTGTTCTTATCTCAAAATGTATGTCAAAAATATATCCTTATATCATTGTGTGCATATGCACATCAATATAGCAATTCATAAGTGTGAACATCTCAGTAGATGTGAGAATGTGTCAGTCTGTATTGTGCAATGTGAAAATGCCTATGTGTATGTTTGCGTATATGTGTATGTCAGTGCACATGTGTATGTGTAAGCACGTGTAATAAATAATATGTTGACATCAACACCCACTGCCTACTGTATAAGCCAACATGTACATGTTAGTGTGTATATTTTGTATGTGTGTGGGAATATAAACATAAGAGTGTGTATATCAGTGTGTCTGAGAATATGTAAATAAGTAATTGTTGATTTAAAATGATGTGCATATATTTATGATATAAATCCAGTAGCATGTATCATGCAGCTATAAATGCATTTGTGTATATTAGAGCATACATTCCCATATTAACATATATGCTCATTAACACATTAATGTATAATTAATGTATGAAATATTAATAAATTTGTATGTTAAAATATGAGTACATGTAAATAAATGAATGTATAATGACTGTGTAGTCTGTCAATTGGCTATCATTTGTTATGTTTATATGCTATGTCTGTGCTTGAGTGTGTGTGTCAGTATCACACACACCATGGCATTTGAGTTTGTGTGTGAGTACATGAGTGGGGATGTTCTTGCATTTGTGTCAATGTATGTATCAATGCATACAAAAATAAGTGACTATCATTTTGTTTAAGTTTCTATGTGTGTGTATCAACATGAAGTATATTTATAAGTGTGTATGCTTATAGCTGAGTCTGTATGGTCACTGTGTTTTGATCAAATGTTATGGGTGTGTGAGTATACATTTATGCATGGTGCGCATGGATATATACATGGATGTTTATGTGTATCATACATGAGCATGTCAAGGTATCTGATTGTATAACTGTGTATCTTTGTGTATGTGTGTAAGTCATTGTTTAAGAATAGGTCAATATACATAAGTTTGTTATAGTGCTTGTGTATATTTGTCAATGTCATGTGTAGCCAGACAGGAGTATGCTTTTACTTGTATAAATTATTTTTTGTTAATATGTATAAATGTATATATCAATGTGTGTGTCACTTTGTGTAGATTTATATACCTATGACTGTGTATGCCCAAGTCTGGATATGTGTATCTGTACTGTACACATCTTCTACTTGGCACTTAGTGCCAATCCCCTCTTTGCCCTTTCCATTGCTTCATCTCCGGTCTTTTCACAGAATTCCTAGAAACATAAGGTCAACAATAAGGTCAACTTTTTGCAAATAGGCTTGATACAATCAAGGAGATCTGCCTTGTGTGCAGGAAATATGGACTACTCTTAAAAATAAATACTAGTTATGATTTATTCCTTTCCTGAGACTCCAAAATGGAGTTGGCCACCCCCAACTGAACCCAAAACTATTTAGAGAATATTTTGTAACTGGCATTTCCTTCCTTAGGGGCCACTCTCATCATTCCAAATGTGTCTGGGGCCAGAAATTACATTTCTCATTATAGCATGAGTCCAAGAAGATAGAAAAAAGAAATATTTGGCTCTTTTGCACCAAAACAAAATATCCTGCTCCAATACCAGCCACTCCAGGCATGTAGGACTGCGAGGGTGACTTCTCATGTGCTTTAATGCCTACCCCAAACGAGGAGCCTAACAGATATAATCTAGAATACTTACACAAAAACAAAAGGACTCTGTGTGGAACAGTGGCATGCAAGTCTAATTGGTTCTAACTTTATGGTACCCAATAGCCTAGGTAACCTCTTAGACAACGGGGTAGGAACCAGGCAACTATAGTACTTGGTCATTGTGGATTCACTCTGCTCCATATCCTTATTCATTCTTCTTGGTTTCTGAGCAATGTAGGGCACACAAGCCTATTATAAGCCAGCGAAGTACATTGCAAAGGAT
Organism: Vulpes lagopus; assembly: GCF_018345385.1. Lineage (NCBI taxonomy): Eukaryota > Metazoa > Chordata > Mammalia > Carnivora > Canidae > Vulpes > Vulpes lagopus. The sequence goes on from NC_054848.1 coordinate 43,069,758, forward strand.
CTTGCTTATAAGCCCATATCTTCATTATGATAAGAAGAGCATTGAACTTACCGTGCCTCTAAACTTAGGACTATGTTCTTTAGAATATCATTGTAATAAAATTTATGGGCCTGTATGACAGTAGTTATCTTACTATCTCTGAACCAGAGTCAGACTCAACATTGGGCTCAGACTCAATATTGGGCTCTGAGAATTAGAAAGGGTGAGCTCAGAAGCTAACCATACCTTAGACTGGTCTTGCTTCTCAGTATCCTTGATCACAATAATCTCTTTTTCTTCCAGATTTCCCAAGTTTAAGTCACCTTCTGAACTGGAACCAGCAGCATCCTATGGAATTAAGGGGTAATATTTTTATGTACAGTTGCTTTTTGAGACTTTCCTAGGCTACCACTTCAAAATGACTTCAAATGACTGTTATGTCTCTGATTATCCCTCTTCTTTCTGAAGGAGCAGTAGGACTGTAATACCAGCTAGTCTTTGAAGAATGATAAAGTTTCCACTACAAATTACTACTCTCCTTGCTCTAATCCCACTGAAGATATTGACAAAGCTGTCAGTCTCAGGAACTATATTTCATTAATCATCAAACTTTTAGACAGGTTTTTTTTAATCTCACTTCTCTGATATACTATTTTCCATGCTGCTTTAATTCTTTCAGCCATACCAACAACTTAAGTGGCTTCTAAAATGAGATTTGGTATCAAGAGTGACCGTAAATTCTGAACTAGGAATCCTGGCCTTACAAAATCAATGGCTTTCCATTTGAGGCTCCTCCACCTTTCCACTCTCTGCCACAAACTTTCCCTTTCCTCATGCTGTTACTGATAACCCTCTCGGCAGTTTCACACTGATTCCAGATGAGGGAAACAGAGAATACTCACCTTGGAATCTTTATCTTCCACATTCAGGGTGGACACATCAACAAAGCATATCTGCATCAAATTAGAAGAGTAAATTTAGAAAAACTCTAAACACTTTAATCTCTTTCTGGGAGATGACAATACCTACCTTATAGGGTTCTATAAAGTAGAGAATTGATTGATATACTGCATGTAAAGCATTTAGCAGAGTGCCTGTACATAGTAAGTACTCAATAAAATGCTAATATGATTATTATTAGGCACATAGAAACTTAGCATTACTATATCTCCTAAATGAGAATGCCTATCTGTCAGAGAGAGGCCCAAAATATCATATCCACATTTATTAAGAAAACTGAGAAGAAAGGTGGCTTGCCCAACTGACACAAACTCAAAGGTGGAACTTTCATTAGAAGTTGATTCTCTTGGCTCCCAGTTTAGAGCACTTTCTGCTATAGTGTTCCCCAAATGTGGTATTTTTACTATTGATGATATAGGATATTTTAGGTGGTACATAAATAGATGTTTGTATTTAATAGGTACATTTGTTGTTATTTGGAAAATACACGCTAAAACATCAAACCTGTGGTATTGTGGACGCTAATGTTTAGGGTATTTAGCAGAGTGTATTTGAATACAATTCAATGTATTTCAATTCAATGTATTTGAATTTAAATTCATTTTTAAAAACATTGCAAAAACACATATTAAGTAAATAATAGTATGAGTGGCACTTGAACATGATATAAATGTGAAGTACTATGCAAATCACTCAAAGTTTGGGAAACAGAGCATGAAGCATTTTGCCCTCTTGAGGGAGTCCCACTTTAGTGTAACTTACTGGTAGCTAGGTGACATTGTGACTTCAGAAGTGTTAGGTAACAGGGGCTGGTAACTAGGCAACCACCACTCCTCCCTCCCGCCAGGATCCCCCTTAGTCCTCCCTCCCCAGGCCCTTTATATCACATATGGTTCCGCCTCTCCCTTAATTCGTCCTTGTGTGATGTATAAAGGACACTGATCCCCCACAGACCTCATTGAGCTTGGTTGCTTAGAGACATCACAGTATCACTCTCCATTAGTCTATCCTGGGTTCCAGGATATTTATACTTATACACCAATCCTTCCTACTCCTTGGTAATTTTTTATCTTACCACTTTCCGGTCCTGATCTTGCTGTCCTGTTGGGCTGTAGAGATCTACCTTGCACACGCCCCTGCGGCTGTGTAACCAGTCAATATCATCAGACATCTGTAAACAGAAAGAAAAGAAAACCGAATATATATATACTTATATATGGTTTTTAGAAACTAGCTGAGTTTGGATAAGAATCTCTGAAGGGCTTCCTGAAACCCATCTCTTGTCTCAATCAGGTTTAGGTTAGGAACTGGTGGGGTGAGCAAAGAAGGAAGGACACTATGAAATGTTTGAGTTTGATAATCAAATCATTATCTTTTAGCACAGTCCTTAGTCTCCTTTCATTTATACTCCTCACACCAAGTATTTGGAATCATGGGAGTATTGTATTAACTTGTGAGAAAGCCAGTCAGAAAAATGGCAGGCTGGGAAGCAAACTTAAAGATCTAGAGACTGTGAGGATAAAATTTAATGATTTACTTCTACCCAACTCCACTAAATCTCATCTGTGTCTGCTCTTGTTTACTCACTCTTGAGTACATCAAAGAATAAAGCTCACCTCATCCTCTTTAACTGAATTTTAGCTAACTCCAGTTCAATCAGAGTCTTTCTCATTACATTAAAGAAAGTAAAATTAGGTAAATAGCCCTAATACTTATTACACAGGGCCATTGGAAAAGATTAGGGTCAATACCAGTATAGTGAATAAATAGTCCTTTTTATCAAAACATATAAGATTCCAACATATAGAATAAGTTTCTGAATGTTGAGAAAAGTCTAATAGCTATAAATATAACCAAGAGACAAATGTCTAAGGGAAGACCAGACCTTGATCCTATAGCCCAAGTTTAATTTTAATTTTGAAAGAAAAAAGAACCTCTGCCAACTACCTTTAGCCCCCTTGCCACCTCCAACCCTGGCCCGGAACTAAAAGTCTAAGGGAAATGGCAGAGCCACTGGCTAATTTTTGCTATGTAAGACCTCAGATCTATGTTCAGGAAGACACAGTTAAGAGCTCAGTAGAATTGTTTTGGAGCTTGAATTTGATTTCTTTTTAAAATTTAACAAGAGAAGTTTTTTTGCTAAGTTATTAGAGGGCTGTTGAATTCCTTTCCCCCAACTTCCTTCAAAATGGACACCCCTTTTAACCTCTAGTTCCTTCTCTGTCTCCCTTCTTCCTTTCCCTTCCCTCTCTCTCTCCTTTCCTCCTCCTTCTCTCTCTCCCTCTTTTTCCCCTTCCCCCTTTCTCCCCCCTTCCTCCCTCTCCCCTGCCCTCCTCCCTCCTCCTTCCCTCCTTCCCTCCCTCTCTCTCCCTCTCTCTCAACATTTTTATAACATCAATCCTCTGGTTATCTTTTCACATGATAATATTACATTTCTATTCTTTGTCATTCCCCTGACACAGATCTTTTTGGGTCCTCACTTCCCTGAAACCCATCCCTGAAAAGGTTTTAGGAAAGGCCTTCCCACACCCGCTCAGAAGAGGGAGTTTCTTAAAAACAAACAAACAAACAAACAAACAAACAAAGCTAAGAGATGACTAGCGTAGAAAAAAAGAAGGGGAGTCATAGAGGTACTTCATATGATTTGGATACAGCCTCAGTCCAAATCCTAAAGAATGAAAAAAAAAATGTAGACTCATTACCTTGATAATGAAGCTATTTTAGGCTTTTGGCTGAAATTGTGCCACCCAGAAGGGAGATGTGCCCCTTTAGATGGAACTGGGCAGTGCCAAGTTCTTGGGCACCTGCAGCTGGCTGCCACCCCTGTCAGCAGTTGGACGAGACTGATGGGCCAGGCTTTTCCCTGCTGCCTCTGACCCTGGGGTATGACAACATGGTTTGTTGGGTCACAATGCCTGAAACTAGCAACCTCAGCAAAGGCGTGGCAGTCTGGCAAACTCAGTTGCCCTTCACATCAAAAGCACTCAGGCTGTCTACTGTACAACAACCTTTTTCTAGGAGGTTTCACATTTTGTCCAATTTATAATCCCCTCAGACTTCCTTTCTCTTTCCTCTTCTTGTTTCCAGAACAATCTAATCATATTAGTTACCAGTTTGGTGGGGGTCTGTATTTTTCACATACAGAATCACCACTAGCCTTTATGAATAAGACAGTATTAACTTTCACATCTTGTCTTATTTCTCTTTGGGTTTCCCACTAGAGACTCAGAGTTATGTGGCAAGAGATCTTTGGATTTATGTAGAAACAGAAAAAATGGCTATGTCCTGTCTGGTTATCCTGAGAGTAAAAATAGAAAGTTGGAGGCTGCCTTAATAGTTTGTGGTTTCACCTCACTATCAAGACACCCCCTTAGCTAGTCAAAAAGAAGTCAGAAGATGCCCTTACCTTTGTAGTAGCAGAGTAGGCTATTCTGTAGAAGCTTGGAATGATTTCTTTTTTGTTAATTGGGATGCTGTGATGACCCCTCCAGTCTGACCCAAGATGTTACTTCTTTCCTCAACCCTCCATACTCTCCTAAAGCCTTCTCTGCCAGCTGACACCAGAATTTCTACTTCATGACATCGCTGTTTCTATAGAGAACAGTGACAACATATAGTTGGGGGCTCCATTCTTAGGATTCTGGATGTCTAAGTGCTCCAGCAAGCTCTAACTTTCATCATGAGACATAATTATCCCAGAAAAAAGGCCAGTCTACCTGGGATATGGTCAGCTTGCACAGACTTTTTTAAGCTATGAAAGGACCTGATCCCGGCTTATTCTTTTTCATTATATGTCCAGTGCTGGGTTGCAGGCTACCATATTCTTTAGAGGATTTCTGTTAGACTTTGAGATGCCTTTGGTTTAGCCCCAGTTTGGAAACATTAGCCCATCATCAAACGGCTCACATTGTGCCCAAGACTTGTCTTATCTTCTTCTTGCCCTTTTCCCACGTTTCCACTTTAACCTCATGTGTGTGAATAAATGTATCTGAATTAAAAATAAGCTGGGATGATATCCCAAATAATAGAGTTTTGTATTCTTGGTCTACTTCAATTTCTTCCTTTCCTTGTTACCCCTGAGACTGCATATCTTATCCCCACTCTACAGTTTTGATCTTGTTAGTTCATGGCATCAAAGAGAAATAGAGCTATACATTTGTTGAAAGTGGCAAGACAGATTTTATTCAGGCTACTGCAGGAAGGAAGAGAGTCTTCAAAGGAACAAAGCTCAGATCCACTGAAACAAGAAGCAGAAGGCATTTTAAATGCTGGGGTGTGCTAAAGGAAAAAGTGCTCAGGGGAAGTGTGTGTGTGTGCGTGTGTGTATGTGTGTGTGTGTATTGGTGGGGGAGGTGTGATCAGTGCGATTAGGGCAACTGTGTGTGCTAACTGGTATCAAAGTTAGGTTCCTACCCTTTCATAGAGATTAGGAAACAAGGGTCCTTCTTTCTTGATGATTACATTTCAAAGGGATGGCTCCCAGGTCCTTGAGAAAAACATTTCTGGGTTGTAGAAGATAGCTCTCAAAGGAACAGAGAAAGGATTTACAATGACAGGTTTTCTAAAGTAAATGTTCTAAGAAAAGGGAGGTCAGGGGCCTATAATCAGGTTTTGGCTGACACAAATAGTAAATTCTTCTGTCAGGGTTGAACTTTCTTAGGCAGGCCTTTAAAGGAGGTTGGGGTCATCATCCTAGGGATGTGGCCTTGAGTTGACAGAAACTGTTAGTGTTTGTTCAAGTCTCTTAATGTAGGGAATGGATGATATATTTTTAAAAGATTTTATTTATTTTTCTGAGAGAAAGAGAGAGAACAGAAGCAAGGGAAGAGACAAAGGGAGAGAGAGCAGACCAGACTCCCCGCTGAGGAGGGAGTCTGACATGGGGCTCAATCCCAGGACTCAGAACCCAGGACCCAGGACTCTGGGATCATGACCTGAGCCAAAGGCTGACGCTTAACCAACTGAGCCACCCAGGCACCCCAGGAATGGATGATATCGTTTGTGCCCAAAGTTGCAGTTGTTATAAGCCAAGGTTAAGGCCTACTTGAGAAGTCTCAGAGGAGCCTGACTATATCAAATCATCATGTTGTATACCTTAAATATATACAACTTATTTTTTTAAAAAGTACATTTTGGTCAGGACGCCTGGGTGGATCAGTGGTTGAGCATCTGCTTTTGGCTCAGTGCATGATCCTGGCTGGGGTCCCAGGATCGAGTCCCACATCAGGCTTCTCCCTCTGCCTATGTCTCTGCCTCTCTCTCTATGTCTCTCATGAATAAATAAACGAAATCTTTAAAAAAAATACATTTTGGTCAAAGAGGGAGGCTTTGTCGGTGGTGATGAGCTAAAATCTGCAGTACAAGACTTGCTTTTCCTACATCACCTTTTTGTCGAGAACTTTTGATGATTATAGAAAAAGCTGGAAGCTCCTGTGTCTGGCTCATGTCTGTAGAATAAAAAGGAAAGGAAGAAAACATGTATTTATTCTCCAAGCAGAAGAATGTATATCCCTAAGATTAAAAAACAAAAAGTCTCTATGTCTCCCAGCCCAGAAGGAAACAACTATGATCTGGGCCTGGAAAGTATCTTACCAAATCCCCTGAATGACAAAAAGAGAACTATTACAGATGATTAGAGCCTTGTCCCATGGCACCCCAATCCTGTCATCCTGGAGGCTAACCAGGAGCAAACAAGAGCAGCATTTGGCTGGGAAACCAACAACAAAAATGTGAGGAGTCTCAGTCAGAGGTTACAGTGTATCTTCTGCCTCATCTTTCTTGGGGGCTGCTGATTTTCAGACCAGCTTGCACTGACTAGAGGTGGGAACAGATGGGTGAGGGAGAAGGATGTTCAAAGAGTCAAAAGAAGGAGTATGCTATGTTAGTGTGTGAATACGTGTGAAGTTCTATGCACTTAGATTAGGCTTTAAGGGCGAAACAGAGATGTTAAACATAGAAGCTTTATTGTCTTTTCTTTTTTTCTGAACCATTATGAACCATTTTCTAACTTTGTTTATTCTACTCGAACATCTCTTCCATACAAACTTGTGAGTAATTGTACAAATCAACACTTTAAACTATGCTTTCAGTTTACATTTGGTTTGAAAGGGCTGTTTAAGATAATAAAAATGGGACCTGTGTTTGTAATGTAATTGTTATGAATAATAGCAAATTGAAATTTAAATGAGTTGAACTATCAGGCTTCATGAAATCAATGTCTGTCTGTTAGTCTCACCAAATATCTTCTAGTCTCAGATTAGGCAGCCTAATTTAGCTTATGAGATGACACCACTACCATTTGGAAAATGCATGGTGATACCAGTGATTAACAGACATTATTTATTGTGGCCCAACACAAATGGGAACTTCACTTCTTCCTGCCCCCCCGAATTATTTTCCAGACATGAAAATACACAATGTCATTTAGAGCAGCTTCAGGCAACCATACTGAAGTGAAAAATCATGGCAATGGTGCTGCACAATTACTTCTGTTAAGTATTTATGTTATGTTTGTATTGTGCATATCTGTCTGGCCTTTTCTATGAGTGATTGAAGCAGTGGAGGGAGAAAATAAAGGACTTTAAAATGCTATTAATATTCTCGTTTTTTATACTAGAGGGAAGCTGTTAAAGAAAAGGGATCTCTTAGATAATGTTGGGGTTTCCTGTTTGGAAGAGGCTTAATTAGGCAGCTAAGATCTGTTCTATTGCCTTGTTGTAGAAAATGACTTAATAGCTATTTGTGAATAGCGTGGTAGTGGCCATTTCTGGTCAGGCTCCTCCCTCTAATAATTGGGAAATTTCCCTCCTCTGATTTCCTAGAACATTTGCTTCTTGTCTGACATCTGACATTTACCAGATCCGGTCTTGTAGAGTTAATTAACTTTTCCTATCCCTGGATCACCTGCGTTGAAAGCCTGACGGGCAGTTCCTGCGTCTCTCATTGAATCCGCCCGCAATACTGGGCACACGGCTGGGCTCAGGGAGCAAATAACGTCTTTGGAATTTCAGGCAGCCAACAGTTCAGAAGCCGTGGAGTCCTGGGATCTGTAATAATATTTCAGAGGGCAGTCTACTTCTGAGAGACGCAATTCCCACACTGAAAATCTGTTCAGTACTGTTTTACCTGCATCATCTCATTTGATTGTCATACGGCCTTAAGAAACGGATACTATCGTAAACCCGATTTTGTCAGGGCGCGGCCCTTTGGCGGAGAGGTTGGGAGAGCCGGCTAGATGAGGCTCTCCCCACTTCCATTATTTTGGAGGTGGGTGTGCGCGCGCGGGGAGTGGCACCCCTTTTCTTTCTTCTGGGCTCCCAAGAAGCAGAAGAGAAATTTCCCTCGAGAAAAAGAAAAGGCTAAGGGGTGGGGGTAGGGGGTACCTACTCTGATCTTTTGGCCCCATCTGGTGGTTTCGAGTGTGACCGAGCAAAGCGTCGATCCGCTACCTCCTCCTGCTGGTGAGAACGGTGGGGTCGGACCGGCTGGCTCCGGGACCCATTTGCTGAGGCGGCATTTTCTGCAGCCGGTCGCTCTGAGGCGGTCAGTCACTTCTCCGGCCCCCTCTCCGTGTTTTGCTTTGTGCCTCGTTTTGTTTGTTTCCCGCTACTTGGGGAGAGTCCCTTTGACAAAGCGAGGCGTTTGTTTCAAGCTGGCTAGGGCTCGCGCGAGGTACAACTTCATTTCCTAGGCACTCACAGGGCCTTTTGCCTTACGGATGTAAGTCTATAAACGAATTTTCTTGTCAGAGCTGTGGAGAGGTAGCTGAGGAAAGTAGGCTATGAGTCGGATTTTGTTTTTGTTGTTGTTGTTTTCCTTTGAAACCAACAAACGTCTGGAACGTCTGACGAAAAGTACTTAAATATAGTATTAACTGGCGACAGAGTTTTTAATCTTTTCCTCTGCTGGTATCTTTGTCAGTGAATTGCACGTTTTTTTTTTTTTTTTTTGAATTGCACGTTTTAAACCAAGACTCTTGGAGGAGAGGAAGGGGATCTGGAAGCCTGTGTAGCCGAGTTCCCTCATAGCATTGGTGGGCATTCCTCCCTCCCCGCCCCCCGCCATCGGTTAGAGGATGTTAAAATGAAGTGAAGACTGGTCTAGTCTTTTTTTTTTTTTTTTTTTAAGATTTCATTTATTTACTCACGAGGGACACAGAGACCTAGGCAGAGGGAGAAACAGGCTCCATGCAGGGGGCCTGATGCAGGACTCGATCCCAGCTCCCTGGAATCACACCTTGAGCTGAAGGTGGCGCTAAACCGCTGAGCCACCTGGGCTGCCCTGGCCTAGTCCTCAAGCGTGGTCATGTCCTTGCCCCGTGGGGGTTGTCAGGCAGAGACGTGTGCCTGTTGCTCTCAAATCTAGAGGGTGAATGGGGATAATGAGTTCATGTGACCACTAGGAGGTCACAGCTGCTCGGAGGTCGCTCAGGGCACGAGATCCTCCGTTACCGAAGCCCATTTTTGCCAAGGTGGTCCTCAAATGAAAAGGGGAATTGTTGATTCCCCCTCATAGAGTTACTCTCCACCCACAAAACGGCACTTTTTGTATGTGTGTTATAGTTATTGATACATTTCCTTCAAAAAAGTTGTTTATAGGTTCAAGGAAAGCAAGTGCCTTTTCTATTTCGTTATGAACTTGGCTTTCCAAATGCTTGAGGAGAATGATTGTGTTTTACTGATTTTCATTTACCCTGCAAAGGATAGCACTAGGTTAATCTATGTTAGTGGTTGTTCAAGATATTGCCATGCCCAGGCCATAGCCAAAAATGTTCAATTGCCTAGGTCCAAAATGCCTGGCTTTTTGCAGTAACTTCCTCGCTGGTTCCACCAAATTTTTTCTTGCTACTCTTAAGCAGATTTTTTTTTTGAAAGAACCAATATATTTCATTAACTAGTTATTTTAAAAACAGCTTTGTTGAAATATAATTCAAATACCACATAATTCACCTAAAGTGTATGACTCAATGATTCTTAGTATATTCACAGAGTTGAGGAACTATCACCATAATCAGTTTCAGAACATTTTAATCACCGAAAAAGAAACCTCATACTCTTTATCACACTCCAGCTCCCCGAACCCTATGCTTACCCGGCCTTAGGCAATCACTAACTTGCTTTGTCTCCATAGATCTGCCTATTTTGGACATTTCGTATACATGGAAGCATTTGGTAGGTGGCCTTTTGTGACTGACTTCTTTCACTTGGCATAACTTTTCCCAGTTTAGAGTTGTGACCACATGTGTGAAATGACGTTTTCGAGGGATTCTTGTTAGATGCTTGGTGCCAAGAATTTTTACTGGAGGCTGGTCGTGCGGGCACCCTCTGCCTAGTTCATACCCAAACTCCAAAGTCCCAGGAGGAAATCTGGTGTACACCATTAGATGTATTGTTTGCACAATTAAGGTACAGTGAGCTACCTTTATCCGTTAGGGTGGTGGGGAACCCTCCCTAAATCCAAGTTCCCAGATTCTACCCAAGGGGCTAACCTTGCCTGCAGGATTTTCAGATGATAACATTCTCAGGTCTGCTATGTTAACTCTTTTTTACACAGACTTTGAAAGGGATTTTGTTGATTTTGTAGATCAATTTGAGGGGGATTCCATTTTAATATTAAGGATTTCAATAGAATAATATGGGATGTCTTTACATTTGTTTAGGTCTTTAATTTTTCTTAAAGATATTTTGTGGGTTTCAATGTACAAGTCTTGTACTTCTTTTGTTAAATTTATTTCTATATGTTTTATTTGTTTTGATGCCATTGTAAGTGAAATTGTTTTCTTAATTTTATTTTCACATTGTTCCTTGCAAATCTACAGAAATACAATTGAGTTTTGTATATGGATTTTGTATCCTACAGCCCTGAGCTCATTTATTAGCTCTAATTATTTTTGTGAAATCTTTAGCCTGTTATTATGGTAGATTGTGTGGATTGATTTTTTGAACCAGCCTTGAATCCCTAGAATAAATCCAGATCATTTGGTCATGGTATATAATATTTTTATATATTGCTAAATTGTATTTGCTAATATCTTGCTGAAGATTTTGCATCTCTTTTCATGAGGGAAGATTGGTATGTGGTTTTCTTTTTTTGTAGTCTTTGTATGGTTTTGGTATCACAGTAGAAGTGTTTTCATATGAGTTGGGAAGTATTCCTTCCTCTTCTATTTTCTGGAAGAAATGGTGAAGAATTGGTGTTAATTATTCCTTAAACACTTAGTTTAGTTCGCCAGTGAAGTGATCTTGACCAGGTGACTTCTTTTTTGAGAATTTTAAAATTACAAATTGAATTTCTTTAAAACTATGGAGCTATTCAAACGATGTATTTCATATTGGGTGCATTGTGGTATGTGGTAGTTTGTGATTTCCAGGGAATTTGTCCATTCCAGTTAAGTTGTCATATTTATGTGTGTAGAGCTCATAGTATTCCCTCATTATCCTTTGGATGTCAGTAGGGTCTGTAGGGTTGCTGTGTCTTCATTGTGGATTGACCATTTTATCATTATGTAATATTCTTCTCTGTCCCTGGCAATTTACTTTGCTCTGAAGTTTACTTTCTCTGATATTAATAGAGCTACACTTGCTTTTTTCTTTAAAAAAATAATGTATGATACATCATTTTCCATTTTTAATTTTCAATCTACTTATATTTGAAGCGTATTTCTTGTTGACATTATATCATTGGATCATTTTTATTGAAATGTAGTAAACATAAGATATTATATTCATTTTGGGTGTACAACATAGTGATTTAACATTTATATAGATTGCAAAGCGATCACCATATTAAATCTAGCTACCATCTGTTACCATACGAAGTTGTTATGATACTATTAACTATATTCTCTATGCTGTACATTGCATTTCCATGTCTTATTTATTTTATAAGTGAAAGTTTGTACCTTTTAATTCTCTTCCTCTATTTCAACCAACCTCCTCTGGAAACCACCAGATTGTTTTCTGTATCTATGAGTCTGTTTCTGTTTTGTTTTGTTTATTGATATGCTTTGTTTTTTTAGATTCCATGAAATCAAGTGATATTTGTCTTTCTCTGGCTTATTTCACTTAGCATAATACACTTTTGGCTCATCCATGTTGTCACAAATAGCAAGATTTTATTCTTTTTCATGGTCGGGTAATATTTCACTAAAATCTATCTATACCACATTTTCTTTATTCACTCATTTGTTGATGGACACTTTAGGCTGCTTTCATATCTTGGCTATTGTAAATATGCTGCAGTGAACGTAATGGTGCATATATCTTTTAAATTTAGTGTTTTTGTTTTCTTTGGATAAATATCCAGAAGTGGAATTGCTGAATCATATGGTATTCTTATTTTTAATTTTTTGAGGAACCTCCATACTATTTTCTACAGTGGTTGCACCAATTTACATTCTCACAAATGGCACAGGAGGGTTCCCCTTTCTCCACATTCTTGCCAACACTTGTTATTTCGTTTTTTTTTTTTTGATACTAGCCATTCTGACACATGTGAGGTGATAGCTCATTATGGTTTTATTTGCATTTGCCTAATGATTAGTGATATTGAGCATCTTTTCATAAGTCAGTTGGCCATCTGTATGGAACCACAAAAGACCCCAAATAGCCAATGTAATCTTGAGAAAGAATAAAGCTGGAGGCATCACACTCCCTGATTTTAAACTATACTACAAAGCTATCGTAATTAAAGCAGTATGGTACTGGCACAAAAACAGATGCATAGATCAATGGAACAAAGTAGAGAAAAAATAAACCCATACTTATGTGGTCAACTAGTCTATGACAAAGGAGGTGAGAACTTGTGATGGGGAAGAGAAAAAGTCTTTTTAATAGATGGTCTTGGCAAAACTGAACAGCTACCTGCAAAAGAATGAAATGGGACTACCTTTTTACACCAAATATAAAAATAAAATGGATTAAAGACTTAAATGCAAGACCAGAAACTATAAAACTCCTAAAAAATAAAAAAACAGGCAGTGAACCCTTGCACATCAGTCTAAGCAGCAGTTTCTTGGATCTGTTCCTAAGGCAAGGGAAAGCCAAAGCAAAAATAAATGAATGGAACTGCACCAGAATAAAAAGGTTTTGTATAGTAAAGGAAACCATCAACAAAGTGAAAAGACAACCTGCTGAATGGGAGAAGATATTTGGAAATGATATGACTGATGGGGTTAATTTCTAAAATATATGAAGATCTCAAACAACTCAATATACCCCCCCCCACAAATAATTCAATTAAAATATGGGCATAGGACCTGAATAGGGTCATGTGTTTTTTTCAAATCTACTGCCAATCTCTTTGAATTCCTCTACTTAAACAATTTACACTTAACATAATAATTTATCTGTTAGGGTTTATTAATTAACTATGTACTTATTAAGATTTTATTTATTTATTCATGAGACACACACAGAGAGGCAGAGATATAGGCAGAGGTAGAAGCAAGCTCCTACCGTGGGGAGCCTGATGTGGGACTCGATCCCAGGACCCCAGAATCACGGCTTGAGCCAAAGGCAGACACTCAACCACTGAGCCACCCAAGTGCCCAGATCTGTTAGGGTTTAAGTCCACCATTTTATTTTTTGTTTTCAGATTATTTACTCTGTTTCTCATTTATATGTTTTCTTTTACCTGCCTTCCAGTCAGTTACTTGAACATTCTTTTGAATTCCATTTTGATGTATCTATAGTGTTTTTAGTGCAAGTTTGAGGTATTAAATGATATATGCACAATATTCACAATCTATTGGATTGACATTTTACTAGTCAGTAAGGAGGTATGGAAGGAGGTGTAGAAACTGTGTTCTTCTACCAACCTCCATCTATATTATTTTAAACATTTCCTTCACATACAATGAGAACCCATTAAGCAGTGTTACAATTTTTGTTATAGCTCTCAAACATACTGAGAAGAGAGCATCAGGAGAGCCTATTATGTCCACCTTTAGTTTTGCTCCTTCTACTGTTCTTTCTCCCTAATGTTACAAGACTCTTCCTATTACTATTTCTTCTATTTTGTGAACTTTCTGTTCTTTTAAGGTAAGCCTCTGAGAATGACTTGATTTGCCCTTCACTCCTGAAAGCTATTTTTCTTGGATATAGCATTCTGAGTTTACAGCTTTTGTGTTGTAGTACTTGAAAAATATTGTGTCATCTCCTCTGGCCTACATGGTTTCTGTTGAGAAACCATCATCATTCAAAAACATTTTGTCCAATTAAAAAGGTGTCATTTCTCTCTTGCTGCTTTCAAGGCTCTTTTCTTTGTCTTTTAGTTTTCAGGAATTTATGATGTGTTTTTCTTTGAATTTCCTTGGGTTTATCCTGTTTGGATAAACATTATCCTGTTTGGGGTTTGCTTAGCTTCTTGAATATGTAGGTTTATGTCTCTCTCAAATTTGGGAAAATTTCATCCTTATTTCTTGGAATAAGTACAATCTCTGGGTAAAAGGGTTCAAACATTTAAAATTCTATAAGTATTTTCAAATAAACCTCCCAAAGTTTATGGCAGTTTTTACTGCTGCTGACAGTGAATAAAGTGCTTGTTTACCCATTCCTTTCTCAATAGCAGTTATTGTTAAGCTATTAAGCCTTTGTTGATGTTTTAAACAAAAACAATGCATTGCTATTTTAATTTGTATTTATTTTTTTGTAAAATTGAGCATATTTTCATTTTTATCGATCGTTTTTATTTCTAAGTGTTCATTTCTTGACAGCATTTTTGATGCATGGTTCATCTTTTTCTTGTTGATTATGAAGTTGTCTTTGTATCTTTTAGAAATTAGTCTTTTGTCATTTGTATTGCCAATGATTTTTGCCAGTTTGCTTTTAGGTTTTTAATCTTGTTTTTGTTTTTTATTTGTTTTGCTAAACACATTTTCAATTTTTAGCTATTAAAATTTACCGAAGCTTTTGCTATCTTTAATATTTTTGTTCTGTTTAGAAAAGTTTTTCCATCTGCAAGATTATAAAAGTATTCTTTTATATTTTGTTTAGTATTTCCATGGTTTCATTTTCACAATTAAATCTTGGATCCATCTGGAATATATTTTCATGTAAAAGTGAAGTAGAAAAAAAATAAAAGTGAAGTAGATAATAGCAGATCTTTTCTATTGGGGGAAGGAGAAGGAAGAGTTTATGAGAATGTAGTCTGCCTGGGAGGAGGGAAATATTGGAAAGTGATAGACCATTTCCTATTTTCTATTTCCTATTTTCTCAGTTCTCTCTCTGATTGCAACACAAAGGAGAGGTTAAGTCAACTGGAGCCATGAAGGTTGAGAGAAAAACAAATTTAAAAATTTTGGGAAATTTATATCTTTTGCTCAATAACTTTTTGTTTTTGTGAAAATCTGGGAGGAAATAGGAAAAATGAAATGGGCTCTTTTGTAATTTTTATATTGCTGTTATTTTGATGGATAGAACTTTTCTTGAATAAAGAAAGGCTTACAGTCCTTTATTTACCTTAGTCCTGGAAGTCTTAGCTATAGAAATCAGATAAGGAAAAGAAATATAAGTCACTCAAGTTGGTAAAGAACTAAAACTGTCATTATTTACAGATGACATGATACTATATATAGAAAACTCTAAATATTCCACCAGAAAACTATTAGAACTAATATATCAGTAAGATTGTCAGACACAAAATTAATATACAGAAATCTGTAGCATTTCTATACACTAATAATGGAGTAGCAGAAAGGGAAATTAAGAAAAACAATCCCATTTACAATTATACCAAAAAGAATAAAATATGTAAGAATAAATTTAATCAAAGAGGTAAAAGACCTATACTGTGAAAACTATAAAACATTGATAAAAAATTGAAGACAACACAAATGGAAAGATATATCATGATGATAGGTTGGAAGAATTAATATTGTTAAAATGTCCAGGGTGCCTGGGTGGCTCAGTTGGTTAAGTGTCCAACTCGATTTCAGTTCAGGTCATGATTTCAGGGTGGTGAGACAGAGCCCTACGTCAAGCTCCAGACTGAGTGTGGAGCCTGCTGGAGATTATCTCTCTCTCTGCCCCTAACCGTACTAATGCTCTCTCCCTTAATAAAAAATATTGTTAAAATGTTCATAATAGCCCAAGCAATCTATAGATTCAATGCAATACCTATCAAAATACCAACAGCATTTTTTACAGAACTAGAATAATCCTAAAATTTATATGGAAACACAAAAGACCCCAAATAACCAAAGCAATCTTAAGGAAGAAGAACAAAGCTGGAGGTATCATGCTCCCTGATTTCAAACTATACTACAAAGCTATAGTAATAAAAATAATATGGAACTGGCGCAAAAATAGACACATAGATCAATGGAATGGGATAGAGAACCCAGAAAATAAACCCATGTTTATATGGTCAGTTAAACTATGATGACGGAGGAAAGAATATACAATGGGGAAAAGACAGTCTTTTCAATAAATAGTATTGGAAAAATGGGACCCCTTTATCTTACACCATATGCAAAAACAAAGTATATTAAAGACCCATATGTGAGACCTGAAGCTGTAAAATTCCTGAAAGAAAACATAGGCAGTAATATCTTGGGCATCAGTCTTAGAAACATATTTATGTTTCTCAGGCAAGGGAAACAAAAACGAAAATGAACTATTGGGATTGAACCAGAATGGAAAAAGTTATACACAATGAAAGAAGAAGTTGTTGTTTTCATCAACAAAATGAAAAGGCAACCTACTGAATGGGAGAATATATTTGCAAATGTTATGTTTGATAAATAGTTAAAATCCAAAATATATAAAGAACTTATGAAACCCCACACCAAAAAACCAAATAATCCAATGAAAAAATGGGCAGAGGACCTGAGTAGACATTTTTCCCGTGAAGACATACAGATAGCCAAGAGACACATGAAAAGATGCTGAATAACACTGATTATCAGGGAAAAGAAAATCAAAACCACAATGAAATCTCACTTTGCAACGGGTCAAAATGGCTAGTATCAAAAAAATAAGCAAGTGTTGGCAAGAATGTGGAGAAAAGGGAACCCTCATGTGCCATTTGTGGGAATGTAAATTGGTGCAACTACTGTGGAAAATAGTATGGAGGTTCCTCAAAAAATTAAAAATAGAAATATCATATTATCTAGTAATTGCACTACTGGGTATTAACCCAAAGTAAATGAAAACACTAATTTGAAGAGATATATTTGTGCTCCTGTGTTTATTGCAGTATTACATACAATAACTAAGATGGAAGCATATATGTATATATAACAGAATATTACTCAGCCATAAAAAAGAACAAGCTGTTGGCATTTATGACAAAATGAATGGACCTAGAGGGTGTAATGCTAAGTGAAATAAGTCAGACAAAGACATATACCATATTATTTCACTTAAATATAAATCTCAAAAACAAAACAAATGAACAAACAAAAAATAGAAACAGATTCATAAAGAGAATAAATTGGTGGTTGCCAGAAGGAGGGGATGGATGAAGTAAGTGAAGGTACAAACTTCCAGTTTTAAAATAAAAAAGTTAGGGAAATTAAAAGTACAGCACAGGGAATATAGTCAATAATATGATAACTGTGTTGTGTATTGATAAATGGTAACTACAGTTATCATGGTGATCATTGTGTAATGTATAGAATTGTCAAATCACTATATTGTACACCTGAAACTAAGATAACATTGTATGCAACTATACTTGAATAATAAAAATTAAAGAAAATAAAGAAGACTTAAAGTGACTTGGGTTAATAATGTATTTCTTTTTTAGTGCATCCCAGGGGGCATTTGCCCATAGTGATTACCCTCAAAAGAAGATACTAATTTGCTTAGTTAGCAAATATTTTTAATCATTTGTCAAAGAGGCAAGTATAGGGTAATGATTATGTGTCTGTTTCTGGAATCAGATTGCTTGGATTTAAATCCCAGTCCAGGGATCCCTGGGTGGCGCAGCGGTTTGGCGCCTGCCTTTGGCCCAGGGCGCGATCCTGGAGACCCAGGATCGAATCCCACGTCGGGCTCCCGGTGCATGGAGCCTGCTTCTCCCTCTGCCTATGTCTCTGCCTCTCTCTCTTTCTCTCTCTGTGACTATCATAAATAAATAAAAATTAAAAAAAAAAATTAAAAAAAAAATCCCAGTCCAATAACTTGCTAGCTGTGTAATCTTGGGCAAGTTACTAAACTTCTCTGTACTCCAAGTTTCTCTTCCGCAAAATGGGAATATTAACACCTCATTTTATTATTGTGAGTCTCATAACAGCATCAAACATAGAATAAGCAATTGTTAAATATGAACTATTGTTAATGCTAATGACTGGAGATAGAGCACAATTGATATGGTCCTTATAGTTATGGGCCTTGTATTCTTTTTTATTTTTTATTGTACATTTTAATTTTTAGAATTTAAAAATTGTAATTAAGGTATAGTTGACATATATTAGTTTTAGGTATATGATTCGACAATTACATACATCACAAAATGCTCACCATAATAAGTGTAGTTACCATCTGTCACCATACAAAGTTATTACAATATTATTGGCTATATTCTCTATGCTGTACTTTTCATCCTCATGACTTATTTATCTTATAGCTGGAAGTTTTTACTCCTTAATTCCCTTTATCTATCTCCCCTCACACAACTACCAATTCATTCTCTTTATTTATGAGTCTGTTTCTGTTTGTTTTTTGTTTGTTCATTTGTTATATATATATTTTTTCATTTGTTATATTTTTTAGATTCCATATATATTTGAAATCATATGGTATTTGTTGTTCTCTTTAGGACTTACTTCACTTAGTGTAATACTCTCTAGGTAAGGACCTTGTGCATTCTTGAGTGAGAACATAGGTTAAAAAATTACAAATAGCAATAATTACTCTAAAATAAATGTAAGGGGCTGAGATAGAGTATAAAGGAATGGGAGGAGAATCCTACATTAGATAACATGGTCAGGGCAGGCCTCTGAAGAGGGGGCATTTGAGACTTGAAGCATCAGGAAAAAAAAAACAAGTAATTTAAAGAATAGAGGGAAGAATGTTCCAGGCAGTGGAAATAGCATGTACAAAGATCCTGAGGAGAAGAGTTTTATTATATTCAAAGCTTTGAAAGAAGACCATTATGGCTGGAATGTAGTGAACAAGAAAGAGTGGTGTGAGAAGAGGTTGATGACATAGGCAGGACCTTGTAGACCAGAGTAAGGAGTATGGATATTAAGTTCTGTGGGAAACCACTAAAGCATGAGAGAGATGATATAATTTTTCTTTTTTTAAGATTTTATTTATTTATTCATGAGAGACACACAGAGAGAGGCAGAGACATAGGCAGAGAGAGAAGCAGGCTCCATGCAGGGAGCCTGATGTGGGATTTGATCCCTGGACTCCAGGATCATGCCTTGGGCTGAAGGCAGGCACTCAACTGCTGAGCCACCCAGGCATCCCTAATTTTTCTTTTTAAAAAAGATTGATCTTGTATTGTATTCACATTAGAGATCAAGATTGGAAAGGGGGAGAGCAGCTTGGAGGTTCTTGACAATGGTCCAAATGAGAGACTGTGGTGGCAGTGGAGGTGGAGAGAAATGGATGGATGTAAGGTATGGTTTTAAGGTAGAATCAAAGGTCTTGCTGAAGGATAGGATATGGGAAGGTAAGGTGATAGAAGAGAGTTTGAATCAAGGATGATACCCAAGTTTCTGGCTTAACAGGCTTGATGTGGTACAAATTTTGGAAATGGAAGATATTGGAAAAAGGATCAGGTTTGGTTAGCATTGTGAAAATGTTGAGTTTGAGGTTGTCTATCAGACATCCGAGTGGATATGTGTAGTAGTCAGTTGGATTTATGAATCTGGAGTTCAGGGCCAGTTTTTAGATGATATTTGAAGTTGTGGATCTTGGGACACCTGGGTGGCTCAGTGGTTGAGCATCTGCCTTTGGCTCAGGATGTGATCCCGTAGTTCTGGAATCAGGTCCCATGTCGGGCTCCTGCATGGAGCCTGTTTCTCCTCTCTCTGCCTCTGTCTCTGGCTTTCTCTGTCTCTCATGAATAAATAAATAAATAAATAAATAAATAAATAAATAAATAAATAAATAACATCTTTAAAAAAATAAAGTTGTGGATCTGGATGAGAAAACCTAGGGAGATTAAAAAGAGAAGAAGGCCTGGGATCATGTGAAAATTCCAGCTTTTTTTTTTTTAAAGATTTTATTTATGAGAGAGAGAGAGAGAGAGAGAGAGAGTGAGAGCAGGGGGGAGAGGACTTGAGACTCCATCCTAGGACCCTGAGATCATGACCTGAGCTGAAGGCAGAGGCTTAACCGACTGAGCCACCCAGGTGCCCCTGAATATTTCACCTTTAATGTAGAAGCTGTGAGATCCTAAAGGAAGAACGATCTGATAATAAAGGCAGGAAAGTAGTTTAGTGGTAGAGTAGCTGCTCTATATCCAGCAAGTCCTAGATTTTATCCTCGGTATCTCCATTTACTCTTAACATCTTCAGAGGACAGGGCAAGGCTATTGATTCTTAACATCTTTTGTCAGTTACTCATATATAGTTTTTCTAGCTCCTGGAAGAAAGCAGGTACTCAATAACTGGTGAGTGAGTGAAATGAATGAGAATATCTGAGTTGTAATACCTGCTTTGCCACAATGCAGGTTTGTGGTATCAGGCAGTTAGCAAGCTACTATTTTGTTATCTGTAAAGCAGCACTAGCAAAAGTACCTATCTTTTTGGACAGGAATTTAAACAATAAAAATTTATAGCAGTTAGCACAGAGCTAGTGGTAAATTGATGTTATTATTAGGTCTACTGCACTTATGGGTGCTTAACCATAAAATAGGGGCAATAATTTCTGCCCTGTTTCCCTCACAAGGCGATATGTGAAGCCAGCAGGAGTTAACATTTGACTCTACAAAGGGTTATTAATACTAATATTTTAATTGGTCTGAATCTGCATTATGCAGCCACTCTCCCGCACCATCTTCCAGCACGATTATTTAAATGAAAACACCTCTTTAAATTGACCCAGTGCTCAGCTGGTTATTCCAGCGGGTTCAACCAATTGTACTCGAAACCACGCCCCAATGCGAAGTCTATTAGCCGCGGAGTTCAATTTAAAAACACCCAGCCCCGCCCCTCCTTCCTTAGGGGAGCACGTGCCCCAACTGTGCACGCTGATTGGCCCCTGCTGGCCAATCACCACTGCACTTCCTTCTGAGGCTGTAATTTTCAAAACGCTGTTCGGCAGATTGGAGCGAGCGCAGGCCGGTTTGAGGAGGACACGGGTCACTACAACACGGAGCTCCGTTCATTTCCCGGGCCTCTCCTGGTCTAGGGGTGCAGTGCGTCCATGATCTTTCCTGTTCTGTCCTCAGTCTTGATGTGAGGTAGGCGCCTTTGGGCTTACACTGCCCGCTCGAATGTCCAGCCCTGTCGCACGCGGGTTGATGCCTGAGCACCATTCCAGCCCCATGTTAACATACTCTTCTCTCGCCGGCGAGCACGGCATCGGCATCTCCTGCCCATGAAACCTTTGTTTTGTTCTGATGTCAGCAGTTTGTACGAAGTTGGGCAGGGAGTGTGTTTTAGAGGGTGAGATGGCAAAAGAAAGGAGACTGGGTCCTACCTTTTAGATAGAGCGACTAGTACACGTGCCTGAATCAGAGTACATTTAAAAAACGTCTTTTCACAAGTGGAAGTGTGGAGGATCAAGTTCATCCACGGGACGTATTTAAGTCAGAGAGTGCTTACTTGCAGGATGTCTTTGGAATTACAGGTTGGATGGAGGATATGAAGGAGGATGGAAACGGGTGCTCTTTCCTTTGTTATCCCCTTTATCTGCACTGGCTCTCTTCTATACTCCAACTGCTGCAGCTCTGGCTTTCCCACTGCTCTGTGCTTTGGTCCACTTAGGATCCTAGAATGTTGGAGGTCGAAGGACCCTAGAACAGTGCTTCTTAAACTTTGAAGTGCCTACAAATCACCTGGGGATATTGTTAACTTGCACTTTTCAGATTTGGTAAGTCTAGCTGGGGTCCTAGGATTTTATTTAATTTATTTTTTTGGGGGGGGGGGGGTCCTAGGATTTTAAATTGCTAGCAGGCTTCCAGGTGATGCTAATATTGCTGGTCTATTGACCGTGGTTTCCGGAGCTAGGGCTCTGGTCCCATTGCCTCATTTTCTTAGGTGGGGAAACAAGACCTAGAGAGGGAAAAGGGATTTGCCTAGAATCATCCAGTCAACTAGGGGAAAAGTCAGAGCTAGACCCTAGGCATCCTTTCCAGCCCAGCGCTGGTTTTGTGGACGCTATGCTACATTCTCTCCCCTGTGTCATGCTGCCTGTAACCTGCTTTTATATGTAAAATGAAGTTGCTGTTGTTTCCTGTACACTGTCTTGATCTATGGTTTTGGAGGCTAAGCAACTGGGCTTCTAAACAAGCCAACTTGCCCTTGTTTGTGTTTTTAGCACCAGCCCTCAGTGGGATGCTCAGTGGGTCTCTAGCACTTAATCGTGTGTATGTAGGGAAGATGGAAAGTCTGGAAGGTGGAAAGGATTTTAATTTTCTCGTCCAAGTACGGCTCCATTCTGTAGGTGGTAGAATTTGAGATGTTCTGTTGAATGTCCCTTAATGAAAGCTTGTTTTTAGTGGTGTCAATCGCCTCTCCCTTCCCAATGGCAGAGAAATTAGTTCCTTAAGTCACTTTGTGTGTCCCCCAAAGCAAGTGATTAGTGTTTAGGATAAAGAAGGTGGTGTATGAATATCATATGAAAAACCTTATTCTCTCTGAGGTTTAGTTACCTGTGATATCATCAGATGAATGTTTTTTAAGCCTGTTGAGTCCACTCTATTTTTTCTTTCCCCTTCAAAGGTAAAAGTTTCAGAACACGAGTCTTTTGTCATCCATAAAACATTGTATGAGGTGTGAATAATAACAGGAGAGTAAGTGGTTTTCGTACCATGCAGTTAAGGGTGGGTAGACCCAATTTACCTTTATTGTTGCTTGGCTGAGTTTTGAGAGATGAGATGGAAAAGAGGTATTTAGGGGAGAAGATGGAAAGTAAGACGGACCTCTTATTTTGAGGGCCTACCATGGGTTTGGTTTTGCCCATACAAATTTGCTTTTGAGCCATACAATGCTTCTGCAAGTAAATGGTGGTATTCCTCTATTGCAAATGAAGAAATTAAGGCTCAAAGATGCTAAATTGTCCTGTGTAGAAATCCAGTTGTTTCCTAAAAAATCTACTTATTCTGTCTCCTTCCACTACCACATTACAGCCTTTCACTTTGGATCATAGATGGTTTTGGAGTGCTTTTGAGTATGCTTGGAGAAACGTAATGGTGTTTTAGAAAGAGCCCTGGAAAGAGCTGGATGATCTCTGCTGCTTAATCATTTGTCCTGTGTAGTAAGTCACTTAACACATTAAGGCCTCTAAAATGGAAAGAATTATATTTGTACTGTGTATCCTCTTTTTTTTTTTTTTTTGTGAGGACCCAACTGACATAATAAAGTGTGAAGGCACATATGCTGACTTTTCCTGACAAAATGTGCAATACTTCTTCATCCAAAGCAAAACCTAAATCAGCTTTTCTCCTTTTTAAAACCCCTCAAGCTGCAGTCTTCTCCGCTTCCCCTTCTGAACAGCCTGGCCCCAGCCTAGCATTCAGCCCCTTTCTAACTCCTCCCCAATATATTCTTTATACTCCATACTCCAGGCAACTGGGGTGTCCCTGCACCTGCCATGCTCGATGTGTTCAAGCCTGATGTTCAGGCCTCTGCCTGGGCTAAGGCTTTCTTTTCCAGGGATGCTCCCCAGTCTACTTGGAAACCTCTTTGTCAATTAAGTCTAGATCATATATAACCTCCACTATAGAGCCTTCTTCCACCCCTTTCCCTGACAAGATTATTGGCTTCCCATTGTGTTTTTGTAGTACTTTGTAGTTACCTTTATTAAATCGTTTGTCACATTTTTATGTTACTGTTAGAGCTGTGCATGTGAATACTTATAAGATGCATGATTTATTTGCATTAGTATTTTCCATTGCCTGAAATATCTGGTACAGAATGGTAAGCTAAGCTTATTGCATTACCTTTAGGGTCTTTCTTAGAAGAGCCTGTTCTTTTTCAAATGCATTTGAATTTGGAGATTGAATATGGGTGAGGTTGGAAGGGCAGTTTCATCTGAGTGGGAAGAGTCTCTTATAAATCCAAAAACCAATTCCTCCTAATAATGCATTTGCTTGTGAGACACATAAGTGTATCCTAAGTATTGAACACTCACAAAAAAGGAACCTTAAGGAATGTAGAATGGGGTACCCTACTGATAGGGAACAAAGATAAGACTCTCCCCAAGGCTGTAACGGTTAAATTTTTATGTTGAGTGATTTTCAGTAAGTTAGTTCCTTCTATTGTTATCTCATCTTTTGAATTTTTTTTTCCTACCAGGTGTCTCTGGAATTGGATTACAGTTTCTTCTGATTGAATGCAGTCTTTGAATATTCTGGCCTATCATGCATTAGTGTGTGTGTGTGTGTGTGTGTGTGTGTGTGTGTGTGTGCAGTGCATTCTTGCGTCTTCTCTGTAGCATCATTATAATTGCTGTGCCAGGACCCTGTGCCTTTTAAAGAATATTAACCCTTCCAGTTGGCTTCCATACTATATGATCTGTGATATTCTTGATCTTTTTTTTTTTAAAATTTTTTATTTATTTATGATAGTCACAGAGAGAGAGAGAGAGGCAGAGACACAGGCGGAGGGAGAAGCAGGCTCCATGCACCCGGAGCCCGACGTGGAATTCGATCCCGGGTCTCCAGGATCGCGCCCTGGGCCAAAGGCAGGCGCCAAACCGCTGCGCCACCCAGGGATCCCCTATTCTTGATCTTTTTTAATGCAAAATACTCATGTGACTTGTTCCCAATGTTTCCAGGCCTAAACTAGGAGGTGGGCCACAGTTCCAGTGCCCACAGAGGATGGCAAGCATTGTGCTAAGCTTTTTAAATAGAATATCTTATTTAATTTGAACAGTATACCTACCCTACAGAGGTAGGTATACTTGTCTCCATTTTATAGATGAGATAACTGAAGCCCAGGGAGTGTATCACTTGCCCAAGGTTAATTGTGATAGAACTAAGATTTAAAGATAGACCTGCCTAACTCAAAGTATGTTTACTTCTAAATATGCTATAGAGAGATTGGGTATTAATTATGCGATATTTCTGGTAAATGGTGTTTTTTTAAAGAGTCCCTTTCTGATTGCAGCTCTATCTTGGATAGATACTGCCGAACCTGTGAGATGCCACTGCCACTACCATCCAGAAGCTCCAAACCTGAGACTAAGAAATCTCGGTCCAGCAAAATTGTGCCCAGTGGTAATGGCCAATCCGAAAAGGTTAGAGCAAGCTGCCTCTCCCAATGGTGTCTCAAGTAGCTTCTTCGTATGTTGAGTCAGTCCCTATTCTCACTTCTGAATCATTCTGAGTATGTGTTGTTTAACCTGAGAAATTGGGAAGGAGCAGTACCCCCTGTAGCTGAAGAACATCAGCAAATTAGAACTTGGGTTCTAAGTGTGAACTCTCCTTTCCCATAATGCATAGCTGAAATGAAGGGTGTCCTTCACAACCTTCAAAAGCAAACAATGCTCAGCTCTTGTTAATGACGACCTCTACACTCTTAGTTTCTGGGAGATGCTCCTAGTACCTTGCTGGGAGGCTGCTTAGTACATCCTGGGGAGAGTACAAAGATTAGGTCAACAAGTATGTTATGCTTTTTATAGCTGTTAAATTTGAAGAAGGGGTCCATTTTGATTTTGCTGTTTGACATTGTCATTCCAACCCTGGATTGTTCTTTGTTCATCATCATACATATTTTAATCAGAGTTTTACTAACACTGATGAATTGTCATTAAGGGAGTATTTTCTGGAACAAACATCATTAGGCCAATTTAATTTCCTTGATTGGTTTTCTCTCAGCACAGATAAACATTTTCTAATGATTTTCATTTTTTATTTTATTAAAATGATTTTCATGGAGGTGCTAAATGTTTTTTTATATATAAATTTGGCAAGAAAGATTTGATACATTGATCAGATTTTTGTCTGTATCAAATTTGCTGATTAGAGTTCTGCCAGAATAAGTTTTCTTTTGTGGCAGTTATTTTTCCCAATCCAGCTTTCTTGGGGCACATTTTATAAATCTAAACTTTACTGAGTTCACTTTCACCTGTGGATTTTATTTGGGGCTGATTATTTCTACTGGTAATATTAAGTGGGAGTTGGATAGCAGACGGATATTTTATTTCTTAGCTAATTTGTGAGTTTTGTGTAACCACCAAATATTATTTATCATGAACTAGATAAAAGACTAATAGTTTACTGATTTCTTAGATTAATCAATTCAAAAATAGAGGTAATTCTTAGCTCTTTCAGGATTGTTCTGCTGTGTTAGATTGGTCTATTGTACTGATTCCAATTCTCTAAACTTCTGATCACATACTGTGATCAGATCATATACTAATTGTTCATGATGTAGATGAACAGAGTAAATAAATGATGTGACCCTAATGCTTTGCTTCACATTATAATAACTCTGATATAAGTAGGGCAAGGTTCTTACTTCATAAAGGAAATTTGATACTTAGGAGGTTTTCACTAAAGAAAAACTGTTAGGGTGTAGAAGAGCCCTACAGTGTGATTTACACTAACCTCTAGTCCCATAGAGATGGTATTATTCACTTGGGAGTTGGATAAGGCATGCATAGATAAATAATACCTAGAAATAAGGCCCCCTTTGCTCCAAAATATTTACCTCACTTCCTGTCTACTATCTCTCCTTCATATATACTAACAATTAGAGGTTAATATGGATTACCAAACTCCTTTCTCAAAACACAAAATTTATATGTTGGCAAATTGAATTTAAATAAAATTAATTAAACAAAACCCCCACAAAATTTGGGGTACCCGGATGGCTCAGCTGGTAGGGCATCTGACTCTTGATCTCAGGGTTGTGAGTTCAAACCCCATGTTGGGTGTAGAGGATACTTAAAAAATAATAATGATAAAGAAATCATGAATACGTATACTTTAAAAAAATTCAAAATTTGGGATGCCTGGGTGGCTCAGTGGTTGAGCATCTGATGCCTTTGGCTCAAGGCATGATTCCCGGGTCCTGGAATCAAGTCCCACATCAGGCTTCCTGTATGGAGCCTGCTTCTCCCTCTGCCTGTGCCTCTGCCTCTCTCTCTCTCTCTGTGTCTCTCATGAATAAATAAATAAAATCTTTAAAAAAAATTCAAAATTTTCCCTATGAGGCTTAAAATCACATTATTTAAAAATATGATTTATGTACATTTATAGTTTATACAGATTTTTATTCTATTTTATTTATTTTTTAAAGATGTATTTATTTGCAAGAGAGCATACAAATGGGAGGAGGATCAGAGGGAGAGAGAGAAAATCCTCAAGCAAACTCCCCATTGAGGGCGGAGCCTGATGTTGGGCTTGGTCCCAGGACCCTGGGATCATGACCTGAGTTGAAATCCAGAGTTGGGTGCTTAAGTGACTGAGCCACCCAGGCACCTCTAGACAGACTTTTAAAAATACGTATTTTCTCATTTTATCCTCAAATAAGTTAGGTTATCATTCCAATTTTACTGATAAGAAAATTAAGGCTAAGAGAGTAAGTGATTTTTTCCAAGGTTAACAGCTAGTAATAGTAAAGAGGTTATCCTGGACCAGTACGTGTGTTATTGTCCTTATTGGGAATGTCTTAAATACTCAACACAAGAGATACTTAAATATTTGTTAAATTATTGAACTAATTCACTTGAGAGCATCCATATTAAAGGAATGACTGGGAGAGAGGC
Organism: Vulpes lagopus; assembly: GCF_018345385.1. NCBI lineage: Eukaryota > Metazoa > Chordata > Mammalia > Carnivora > Canidae > Vulpes > Vulpes lagopus. The sequence goes on from NC_054848.1 coordinate 43,097,534, forward strand.
AGGGTGGTCATGATAGTTGTTAATCTTGGATCAGATAACCATAAAGATGAGAGAACTAAGAGGGAAAACTAGCTTTATCAAGTTGTTTTGCTCATTCTAAGGGTTACACTGAAGGTCATCATCTTAATCTTATCCCCATGATCAATGATTACCTCCTTCAGGGACTCTCTAAACAGCAGTGAGTGCTAACATTTCCTTGTGTTATAGTTTGTTATATGCATCCCCAGTTGCTTGGAGATTCTGGAGTTTCCCCCTGAGCCCCATAGATGACCCAATAGTCCCTGAAAAGTGTTCGTGATTGGATATACTCATTTACCTCTTTTACTTTTTTAGAGAGGGGAGAATTATCAAGAAAAGATATCTTCATCTTCACCTAGAAGACTATGCAAAAAAAGATCAGCTTTTGAAGATCTCACCAATGTGAGTATGCTAGTCTAATTCTCTGCTGTGGTTTTGCATAAGGTTTAGATAACCTCTTCCTTAAGGGACCTTCATGGGTTACCAGACCCTGACCCTCTCTAGAATTTTGAGAGCAAATTTTACTTGGAATTAATGAGCCAATTTCAGATACCACAGGAGCTCTTCTATTGGCACATATCATCGGGATTAATTGGCTGAACTTTCTGGAAGCAGCAGACAGAGTGATTATCAGATATGAAATTATAGATAAATATAAGAGCTATGGGATCTTACATTTAGATAAAGTCCAGATGTGGCTCAGCTAGTTCCCTAGGCCTTGGAGGTAAGTATCTTGATGGTAGTTCAAGGCACTGTTTATCAATTCTAGCACTATGAGCATTTGGTGCAGTAGTTTTTCTATTGTATATGGTTGTCCTCAGCCACAGCATCTCTGGCTCCTGGCATTAAATTCCAGCAGCAACCCATTCATAGCGACAATCAAAATGCCGCCTGATGTACAGAACCATTGAGGACCACAGTTCCGTGACCTGGTCTTCAGTTGTGGAGACTGAGAAACTCAATTTTGATGAGAATTGTTGAGTTTACTTCCAAGTTACTTCTTTTCTGGTATAATAAGATACCAGCAAAACCCAGAATTGAGGGATCCCTGGGTGGCGCAGCGGTTTGGCGCCTGCCTTTGGCCCAGGGCGCGATCCTGGAGACCCGGGATCGAATCCCACGTCAGGCTCCCGGTGCATGGAGCCTGCTTCTCCCTCTGCCTGTGTCTCTGCCTCTCTCTCTCTCTCTCTGTATGACTATTATAAAAAAAAAACCCAGAATTGATAGTTAAACTGTTACTAACTGAATTTGGAATTGGGCCAAAGCACTTGGCAGGATGAGCACTGAGTGTTATGCTATATGTTGGCAAATTGAACTCCAATAAAAAGAAATAAATTTTAAAAAAGGCAAAGCAAAAAAAAAAAAAAAAAAGGCAAAGCAATACTGGAAGTTTTAGCTAGAGCAATCAGCCAAGAGAAATAAGTAAAAAAACATTAGAATATGACAGAAAGAAGTAAAATCATCACTATTTGCAGATGAAAAAACAAAGGAATTGGGCCAAAGGTAATTTTTGGTCTTAGATAATGATGACTACTGAGTGCTTAACATGTGCTTTGCACTATTCTAAACACTTTCTCCTGTATCAGCTCCCTTAATCTTCATTCATTTCTATAAGGTATATACCATAATTATGTCTACACATTAGGACTTTCTCAATGTTGCTTTATAAGTCTGTTTCATCTAGGATACAGAGAATCCTAGTGAACTATTCCTGCCCTCCATAATAGAGTGTCCTCCTGTGGCTACCAGAATACTTGTATCTACTAGATAATATTTTACTCCCTTGAGCAGGATTGGATAAGCATTGGTAATGTTCTGTCCCTTGGGTCTCTGCTCTTTAGATGCTGCTGTGTGGCTACCTTTTTACTAACATAGTCTCTTCCCCATACAGATTACAACATATATGCTTAGGTTACAGCTTTCTGAATAATTTCTGATTTGCTGTAGACTGGTTGAAAGACTCTTTCCACACAGGCCTGTAAGGTTAGATTTGTTTCCTGACTTATTTAACCATGGATCTAGAAACTTGGCTGAAATAATGTAGCCATACAAATCGGAAACAGATAACAGCTCACATTAGTGCAGCTTCCCTTGGTCCCCAGAGTCCCTGATGGAAGGAGTGGTGACATTGTGCAAAAGCAAGGTCTCATAGCATAAGAGAAATTTTTTTCCACGTCTCAGTATTTTTTCCCCATGAAGTTTATATTGCCATTCATAAAGAACAAACACAAACAAATAGGAAATATGTGCAGATATCATCCATAGCCCTCTGGTTCTCCAACTGAGTGTGATATCTGTTAGGCTACATCCTTATCCAGGATGAGAGTGGGAAAAGCAAGGCATCTCTGAGCAGTAGCTCTGCCTCTAGCTTCCCAGAAACTCAGCCCAATTCCCTTTGGAAGTCAAGTTTATTTTATATATATATATATATATATATATATATATATATATATATACACATTATTTTATATATAAATTATATATTTATATATATATTTATATTTTTATTGGAATTTGATACCCTAAAAACTACAGAACACTTCTGAAAGAAATTGAGGAAGACACAAAGAGAGGGAAAAATATTCCATGCTCATGGATTGGCAGAATTAATAGTGTGAAAATGTCAATGCTACCCAGGGCAATTTACCCATTTAATGCAATCCCTATCAAAATACCATGGACTTTCTTCATAGAGTTGGAACAAATCATCTTAAGATTTGTGTGGAATCAGAAAAGACCCCGAATAGCCAGGGGAATATTGAAAAAGAAAACCAGAGCCAGGGGCATCACAATGCCGGATTTCAGGTTGTACTACAAAGCTGTGGTCATCAAGACAGTGTGGTACTGGCACAAAAACAGACACATAGATCAATGGAACAGAATAGAGAACCCAGAAATGGACCCTCAACTCTATGGCCAACTAATATTCGATAAAGCGGGAAAGACTATCCACTGGCAAAGGGACAGTCTGTTCAATAAATGGTGCTGGGAAAATTGGACAACCACATGCAGAAGAATGAAACTAGACCATTCTCTTATACCATGCACAAAGATAAACTCAAAATGGATGAAAGATCTAAATGTGAGACAAGATTCCACCAAAATCCTAGAGGAGAACACAGGCAACACCCTTTTTGAACTTGGCCGCAGCAACTTCTTGAATTCAAGTTTTGAAGATTCACTTTGGTGGCCTTGAATGGTCTTTGGTGTTTTCCAGAGAAATTTCAATCATTACAGTGTGCTCTAAGCCATTCCTAGGATTGGGCATTTCTGCAGATGTCTGAGTTCATCTATTTGAGCTCTGAATTTTGGGGATTCCCTATATGATTATTTGCTTTTTCCTGTCTGTATTCCTGTCAGTATACTAAGTCTTCATGTCCACATACCTGTTTTCTTTCCTCAGCATTCACTAGTGAGGTCTGGGTCTGTCAAAAGAGTTGATCTGTTTTAATTTATCTGTTGTGTTTTTCTTTTCCTCTCCTTTATCATTCCAGCATGGGAAAGGCTTTTGATGTATAAGAGCTGGTTCTAAGCCAGTAGACAAGGAGATAGGAATATATCCACATTTACCTAAATGGTTTTGTGTCAGTAGGACACATTTTTCTTATTTTTTTGGAGAAATAGTTGAAAGGAAGTTCAGAAAGGAAGTTCAGATTACCCTTGAGTTTAGATCTGAGAACATTAGTGCTTTGAACTTTCACATATGGCAAGTAGAGCGTTTCACCCCAGGTGTTGGGGTCTCCATCTCTCTCATGCCAAGAATACAACTCTTTTCCAATTCTGAATCTCAGTTCCATATATATAGAGGGTTTGTAAAACTTTAGGTAAGAAGATAAAATGAAAACGGTGCCAAACTATTTGAGGAGCAGAGGTGGATGGCCTGAGGGCCTAAGAAAGATATCCCTGTTGGATCGCAGTTGCTTATTATGATCTGATGATACAAAGGCATATTTTAAAATATTTCATTTGGAAATAATTTCAAGTTTACAAAAAATTGCAAAAATAAAAGTAGTATAAATAATATACATATACTCTTCACTTAGATTAACCTGTAGTCAACATTTATCCCATTTGCTTACATACATCATGGCTCTTTACTCCTAAGTACTTCAGTGTTTATTTCCTCAAAAATAAACACTGTTTTTTTTTAAAAAAAATTTGTTTATTTATTTTAGAGGGAGTCAGTGAGCAAGGGGAGGGACAAAAGGAGGAGAGAATCTCAAGCAGACTCCCCACTAAGCCTAGAGTCCAGTGTGGGGCTTGATCCCATGACCCTGAAATCATGACTTGAGCCAAAACCAAGAGTCAGAAGCTCAACTGACTGAGCCACTCACACCTCCCAGAGAAATTGTCACAGTACTGTTAACAACTTTATACATTTACGTCGATAACAACATTTTTATGTGATTTGTTACCCATATTCCAATTTTTCCGGTTGACCTTCTAAGGTCAATGTTACAAGCATTTTTATCCTTTAGTAAGGGAATATTTACTTGTCATTTCTCTAGCTGCTTTTAATATGGAACATTTACATAGCCTGCCTTCATTTTCTATTGACATTACTATTTTTGAAGAATACAGTCCTACCTAGATACCCTTTTATTTTTTTTTTATTTTTTTATTTTTATTTTTTTTAGATACCCTTTTAAAAATAGAACATTCCTCATTTTGTGTTTGTCTGATGTTTCCATGTGACTAGATTGATGTTATACATTCTTGGGCTGGGATACTGTGTAGGTGATACTGGTGCTGGGATATTCTGAGATACTCTGTCCTTCTGAGAATATCACATCTGGAGGCACATGATATCCATCTATCCCTCAATGGTGATATTAAATTTTGATTACCCAGTCAAGGTGTTGTCTGGCTTCCCTCTGTATAATTACTGTTTATTTTTTTCCTTTTGCAACTAATAAGTGGTATGTGGGTCACACTTAAGAGCCTGCAAATAACCTGCTCTTCATCAAAATTTCCCCTAGATTCAGCATCCACTGATGATTTTTGTCTAAACTAAATCTTTATATACACATACACATATATATGTAAACATACATATACATCTATCTACATACACAGATGCACACACATATGTACATATACCTGTCTACTCAAAATGTATATATACATACACCTATTTAAGAAATCATGAATTTGCACAGCTCCCATTCCAATATGTAGGATTTTTCCTTGCATTTCCCCAATCCATATTTGTATATTCCTTCTTCTACAATGAGGACATCAACACATTTACTCAATACTATAATGCATTTGAAAGGGTTTCAAAATTATTTCATCCATATCACCATAATAAACCTGTTAAAAAGAGTTCCAGATTTATTGCAATATTCTCTGCCACCCCACAAACCCATCCTGATTGAGGATGTGTATGTTGAGGGTATATAGTCCAATACTCTGTTTACTTGGATTAGTTGTTTCTTATATTTTCTTCTGTTTTCTTTCTCCCATAGGGTATGGTTATGGTATTTATTTGGAATATAATTAGGTTTATTTTATTTTATTTTATTTTATTTTATTTTATTTAAGATTTTATTTATTTATTCATGAGAGATACCTAGAGATAGAGAGGCAGAGACATAGGCAGAGGGAGAAGCAGGCTCCATGCAGGGAGCCTGATGTGGGACTCGATCCTGGAACTCCAGGATCATGCCTGAGCCAAAGGCAGACACTTAACCACTGAGCCACCCAGGCATACCAGTTTCATTTTAAAGGCATTTTAAATTTATTTTTACTGGGATCCCTGGGTGGCACAGTGGTTTAGCGCCTGCCTTTGGCCCAGGGCACGATCCTGGAGACCCGGGATCGAATCCCACATCGGGCTCCCAGTGCATGGAGCCTGCTTCTCCCTCTGCCTATGTCTCTGCCTCTCTCTCTCTCTGACTATCATAAATAAATAAAAATTAAAAAATTATTTTTACTGATATTATTCATAATCTCAGGATCTCCTTTATTGTTTAATAGAATTAGTTAAGATTAGCATTTATGGTGGAGCTCCCCAGAGCCCCATGTTAAATAAATATCCCCTCAATGAGATGGGATAGATGTATTACAGGTAGTGTTGTGTTAGAGGTCTACCCTGAAACGCTAGCTGATCTTGGTATACCCATGTAGCAAAGCCAGTTATATAATATTTCTCTCCCTCTGAACATTTTATGGAGTGAAAGTGGAACGTGATATTAACAAAACATCATTTTGGGAATTTGCCAGTCCTTATGCCTGTCACGGAGATCAGAACTATATTCTACGTATTTTGGAAACATTTAAAGCTGCTTTTTGGCTAATATGTAGCAGTACTACTATACTGCTAGCTTCCATTGTGATTGGTTGCCACAAGTGCCACACTGGTTGTGAAATGTTTTGATTATTATTCCTTGGAACACCCAATGTGTTCATGGTGGGAATGTGAGTCAGAACTTTTCTATAGCTACTTATTAGGTAAATTGTAGTTCTCTAGATTTTCTTTCTTCCTTCTTCCCCAGCCCCTCCCCACTATTTTTATTTACTTATTTATTTTTGCAGGCTTCTCAAAGTCAACCTGCCCAGCTCAAGAAGGAAGCCAATAAGGAGTTTGTTAAAGATGTTCCCAAGAAGATAAAAGGGAACACACCTGCTCTTGGTTTGGCCAAAAGCAATGAGGTGAATATGGTAAGGTGAGTAAGAAGGGACTCAGAAGGTAGTGTTTTAGCTGGTAAAGGAGAGTACGTGACATCCTTTGACCTCCTTTTGTTCCACATCGAGAACATGTTTAGTGAGCCATGATAGTGATTACCACATTAACCTCTGGGTGCTGAGGTGGACTTAGCTGTGGTTACTGAAGTATTATAGGCCTCTTCTCTCTCTTTCCATGGAATGTGCATATTGAAAGAGCTGTTGTCATTGGGAGGTTTACTCAAAGGTCTTGTGCTCATCTTTTTTCTCTTTTAGTAATTCAGTCCCTGTTTGAGCTAGTCTGTGCTTGAGATTGTGGGGGCAACTTTTCGGGGGATACTCAGCAGCTGGCTGATAGCTTGCCAGTCTGCTTATCTCAGAAGCTTTTGGGAGAGGTTTGTCTCTTATTACTAGAGAGAAATTACTATCTCTCCAGGCCAAAAACCTATGTTTTCCGGTGTTATAGGGAATTGTTCACAGGTTCTGCAAATAGATAGGAGTATTCTCATTTGGATTAGAAGAAGGATTTACCCCTAGGAAAACTTTTATTAGAAGAAGAGTTAGAGAGTGGAGTGAGTCCTTTCTGTAGCCTCTCCTCATCCCAGTGGGAATTACTTTCAGGAAAAAAGAGAAGGAATTAGCAAGATAGCTATATTAGGCTGAAGCATGGGTTCCAAAGGGTAAGAGAAAAAGGCTGGGGAATTCCAGAAAATTTTCGTGTTAGGTCCACAGGACACTTTTCTAATTACCTAGCCGAAAGAAACCAAACCAGATTAGCATTTATCCCTACTTAGTTTCTTGCTGAAATGAAATTCCTGGGATTTCTATGTGTACTTTGACTTTAAGTCCCTGTATTATTTTCTTTTGAATTTCTTTTATAATTCTGACTTTAGCAGGGAAATCCTCACAAAATACCATAAACATTCTTGCCTTCATTCAGGGTTCAGTGGAATGGACCTTAATAATAGCACTAGAACTAGTAGCTGACATTTATCAAGAGCTTACTATAATCACACACTATTCTAAGTGGGGCTTTTTGCTAACAGCTTTATTGAGATATAATTTACACACCATACAATTCACCCATTTAATGTGTGTAGTTCAGTAGCTTTCAGTATATTTGAAGTTAATGCAACCATCACCGCAATGAATTTTAGAACATTTTCATGAATCCGAAAAACAAAACCCAACTAGCCTGTATCTTAAGCTATTTCCTCTCAATTACCCCATCCTCCCCAGCTTAGGCAATCACTAATCTACTTTCTGTTTCTATAGATTTGCCTATTCTGGACATTTCATATAAATGAAATTATACAATGTGTGATCTCATGTGTTTAGCTTTTTTCATTTAGTATAGTGTTTTCAAGGTTAATCCATGTTGTTTCAGGTATCAGTACTTCATTCCTTTTTATCGACCAATAATATTCCATTGTATGAATATACCATACTTTCTTTTCTAGTCTTCAGTTGATGGATATTTGGATTGTTTCGACCTTTTGGTTATTGTGAATAGTGTGGCTATGACTTATTTTCAGTTATTTTGTATGTATACCTAGGAATGTAATTGTTGGGTCATATGGTAATTCTGTGTTGAACTCAATGAGGAACTGCCAAACTGTATCTCATAGTGGCACTATTTTACATTCCTAACAGCACTGTATGAGGGTTTCCAATTTTCTACACCCTTGCCAACCCTACTATTTCTAGTAGGGTGTGAAGTGATATATCACTGTGCTTTAGATTTGCATTTTTCTGATGACTAATGATGAGCATCTTTCATGTGCTTATTTGCCCACTTGAATACTTTTTTGAAGGAATGTCTATCAGATCCTCTGCCCATTAAAAAATTTAGTTGTTGAGCTTTTCATTATTGAGTTGTAAGAGTTCTTCATATTTTCTAGATACAAGTCCTTGATCAGATATGTAATTTGCAAATATTTCCATCTATTATGTGAGTTGTCTTTTCATTTTCTTGTTGATATCATTTTGAGGCACAAAAGTTTTTAATTTTGATGAAGTCCAACTTGTTATTTTGCTTTGTTGCTTATGCTTTTGGTGTCCTGAGAGACCATTGCCAGATACGAGGTTATAGAGATTTAATATTTTCTTTTCAGAGCCTTAAAGTTTTATCTCTTAGGTTATTGATTCCTTCTGAGTTAATTTTTGTTGTTAGTGTGTGTTAGGGGTCTAACTTCATTGTTTTGTATGTAGATATCCAGTTGTCCTGGCACCATTTGTTAAAAAGACTAATCTTTCTCCATCTAATTATCTTGGCATCCTTGTCAAAAATCAAATGACTATAAATGCAAGTGTTTTTTTCTGAGGTCTCGGTTTTATTCCATTGATCTACATGTCTGTCATTATGCCAATACCATATTATTTTGGTTGTTGTTGCTCTGTAGTGCATTTTGAAATTAGGAAGTGTGACTCCTCCAACTTTTCCATCTTTTTCAAGATTGTTTTGACTATTTTGGGTTCTTTGCAATTCCTTGTAAATTTTAAAATCAGCTTGTCTGTGTCCACTAATAAGCCAGCTGGAATTCTTACAGAAATTGTCTTGAACTTGTAAATCAATTTGGGGAGTATTACCATTTTAAAATTAAGTCTTCCAACCCGCAAACGTGGGATATCTTTTTATTTATTTAGATCTTTAATTTCTTTCAACATTTTTGTGGTTTTCAGAATATGTTTTGTATTTCTTTTGTTAAATTTATTTCTAAGCATTTTATTCTCCTTGATGGTGTTGTAAATGGAATTGTTTTCCTAATTTCATTTTTATATGTACATTGCAAGGATATGGAAACATGTATGATTTTGGTATATTGATCCTTGTATCAATATTGATATCAATTGAACCTTGCTAAACTTGTATATTAGTTCTAATAGTTTTTGTGTGGATTCCTATGATTTTCTATATATAAATCATGTCATCTAATACACATAGTTTTATTTCTTCCTTTTCAATCTGGAGGCCTTTTATTTTATTTTCTTGCCTAGTTGCCCTGGCTAGAACCTCTAGTACTATGTTGAATGGAAGTGTCAAGAGTTGGATATCCTTGTCTTCTAAGAATTGAGTGACCAACTTATTCTGGTTTTTCTAAGATTTGCCAAGTTTTAATACTGCATACCAGGAACCCTCTCAGTCACAAACAACGACAGTTGGTCACTCTATCAAGGAAGCCTACTCTGATCACCCCAGACCTATGATATTATAGATACTCAATACCTATTTCCTCTACTATTGTTTCTTAAGAGATGAATTTGGAGAGGCAAACAGAAACCAGATCACCAGGGCCTTGCAGATTATGGCAAAGAGTTTGGAATGTATTCAGAGAATTAGAGGGGCTTTGTCCTAAAGCTTCAGCAATGCTATATGACTTATATATTGCTACACTACAAATATCCCATCCTCTAAAGAAGAGTTGGATACCCTTTTCTTTTCCCTGGTTTTAGGGGGAAAGAATTACTCTCTTACCCTTAAGTATGATATTAGCTTTGAGTTTTTCATAGATGCCCTTTATCAAGTTGAGGAAACTCCTTTCTAATCCTAGTCTATTGAGTGCTTTGTCATGAAAGGGTGTTGTATTTTGTCAGATTATTTTTCTGGATCTATTGAGATGATAATGTTGCTTTTGTTTTATATTCCATTAATATAGTTTGATATATGAGTTTTTGGATGTTAAAATAATCTTGTATTCCTGGGACAAATCCCACTTAGTCATGATGTATAATAATTTTATTTGTTGCTGGATTTGGTTTGCTAGTATTTTGTGGAGGATTTTTGCACCTGTATTTTTAAGAGATACCACATTATAATTTTCTTGTGATATCTTTGTTTGGTATCAGAGAAATATGGTTTTATAAAATGAGTTGGTAACTGTTTTTATATCTTCTATTTCTTGGGTTTCTTTATGACAAACTGGTATTAATTCTTCTTTAGAAGTTTGGTAGAATTCCCCAGCAAAACCATCTCAGCCTAGACTATTATTCTTCATGGGTAGTTTGTTTATACACACACACACACACACACACACATACATACATATACATACACACATATATATATAACATTTATTTTTTTTATTGGAGTTCAATTTGCCAATGTATAGCATAACACCCAGTGCTCATCCCATCAAGTGCCCCCCTCAGTGCCCGTCACCCAGTCACTCCCACCCCCCCGCCCACCTCCCTTTCCACCACCCCTTGTTCGTTTCCCAGAGTAAGGAGTGTCTCATGTTCTGTCTCCCTTTCTGATATTTCCCACTCATTTTTTTCTCCTTTCCCCTTTATTCCGTTTCACTATTTTTTATATTCTCATGGGTAGTTTTATATTAATTCAATGTTTTTAGTTATTATAGGTCTACTCAGATTTTCTGTTTTCTTTTTAAGTCACTTTGTGTCTTCTCAGGAATTTGTCCATTTCGTCTAAGTTATCTGATTTATTGGCATGCAGTTGTTTTGAACTGCTCTTTGTTTTACATGTTTTCATTGCCTATTAATTAATCAAATCTTCACATCAACCGTATGAAGGAGGTAATATCCGCATTGTATAGGTGAAAAAAGTGAAGCACAGATAACTTGCTCAAGGTTACCCAGCCAGTAAGTGGAGGAGCCAGGATTTGAATCCAGGCAGTCCAGCTCCAGAAGGCATACTCTTTATCATAACTAGGTTATCTGAAGGCAACCTTTAAAAGTTCTCATCGGGAGAAGGGGCAAGATGGCGGAAGAGTAGGGTCCCCAAATCACCTGTCCCCACCAAATTACCTAGAAAACCTTCCAATCATCCTGAAAATCTACGAATTCGGCCTGAGATTCAAAGAGAGAACAGCTGGAATTCTACAGTGAGAAGAGTTCGGCTTCTATCAAGGTAGGAAGACGGGGAAAAAGAAATAAAGAAACAAAAGGCCTCCAAGGGGGAGGGACTTAGCCCGGTTAAGGCCGGGGCGAGTGCCCCCAGGACAGAAGACCCCGTCCCTGAGAAGCAGGAGCTGCACCAATCTTCCCGGGCGGAAAGGCACCCACAGGGAGTTAGAGCAGGACCCAGTAGGGCGGGGATGCCCTCGGGCTCCCTGGGACACTAACAGGCACCTGCAGCGCGCACAGGAGAGTGCGCCGAGCTCCCTAAGGGCCGCAGCGCGCACGGCGGGACCCGGAGCAGCTCGGTGGGGCTCGGGCGGCGGCTCCGCGGAGGGGATTGCACGGCTCTGGGAGCGGTTCGGCGGCGGCGGCGCGGGCAGAGGAAGAGGCTCCGTGTGGAGGGGGCTGCGCGGCTCCGGGAGCAGCTCGGAGGGGCTCGGGCGGCGGCTCTGTGGAGGGGGCTGCAGGGCCGGGAGCGCGAATCCAACAGCGCAGGCCCCGGAGCACAGGGCGCCAGGACACAGCTCAGGATCGGGCCTCCCCCAGGGACATGCAGAGGCTGGTAGGAGCCAGGACAGCAAGGACACTCCTGCCACGAGCTGAGCAGATCAGCAGCCCCGCCCCGGAGCCTCCAGGCCCAGGGTTAACGAGGTGGAAGAACGAGTGAGTGACATAGAAGGCAAGTTGATGGCAAAGAGGGAAACTGAGGAAAAAAGAGACAGACAATTAAGACACCATGAAGACAGATTAAGGGAAATAAACGACAGCCTGAGGAAGAAAAACCTACGTTTAATTGGGGTGCCCGAGAGCGCTGAAAGGGCCAGAGGGCCAGAATATGTGTCTGAGCAAATCCTAGCTGAAAACTTTCCTAATCTGGGAAGGGAAGCAGGCATTCAGATACAGGAAATAGAGAGATCCCCCCCTAAAATCAATGAAAACCGTTCAACACCTTGACATTTAATAGTGAAGCTTGCAAATTCCAAAGATAAAGAGAAGATCCTTAAAGCAGCAAGAGACAAAAAGTCCCTGACTTTTATGGGGAGGAGGGTTAGGGTAACAGCAGACCTCTCCACAGAGACCTGGCAGGCCAGAAAGGGCTGGCAGGATATATTCAGGGTCCTAAATGAGAAGAACATGCAACCAAGAAAACTTTATCCAGCAAGACTCTCATTCAATATGGAAGGAGAGATAAAGAGTTTCCAAGACAGGCAGGAACTGAAAGAATATGTGACCTCCAAACCAGCTCTGCAAGAAATTTAGGGGGACTCTTAAAATTCCCCTTTAAGAAGAAATTCAGTGGAACAATCCACAAAAACAAGGACTGAATAGATATCATGATGACACTAAACTCATATCTCTCAATAGTAACTCTGAATGTGAACGGGCTTAATGACCCCATCAAAAGGCGCAGGGTTTCAGACTGGATCAAAAAGCAGGACCCATCTATTTGCTGTCTACAAGAGACTCATTTTAGACAGAAGGACACCTACAGCCTGAAAATAAAAGGTTAGAGAACCATTTACCATTCAAATGGTCCTCAAAAGAAAGCAGGGGTAGCCATCCTTATATCAGATAAATTAAAATTTACCCCGACGACTATAGTGAGAGATGAAGAGGGACACTATCTCATACTCAAAGGATCTATCCAACAAGAGGACTTAACAGTCCTCAATATATATGCCCCGAATGTGGGAGCTGCCAAATATTTAAACCGATTAATAACCAAAGTGAAGAAATACTTAGATAATAATACACTTATACTTGGTGACTTCAATCTAGCTCTTTCTACCCTCGATAGGTCTTCTAAGCACAACATCTCCAAAGAAACGAGAGCTTTAAATGATACACTGGACCAGATGGATTTCACAGATATCTACAGAACTTTACATCCAAACTCAACTGAATACACATTCTTCTCAAGTGCACATGGAACTTTCTCCAGAATAGACCACATACTGGGTCACAAATCGGGTCTGAACCAATACCAAAAGATTGGGATCGGCCACTGCATATTCTCAGACCATAATGCCTTGAAATTAGAACTAAATCACAACAAGAAGTTTGGAAGGACCTCAAACACGTGGAGGTCAAGGACCATCCTGCTAAAAGATGAAAGGGTCAACCAGGAAATTAAGGAAGAATTAAGAAGATTCATGGAAACTAATGAGAATGAAGATACAACCGTTCAAAATCTTTGGGATGCAGCAAAAGCAGTCATGAGGGGGAAATACATCGCAATGCAAGCATCCATTCAAAAATTGGAAAGAACTCAAGTACAAAAGCTAACCTTACACATAAAGGAAATAGAGAAAAAACAGCAGATGGACCCTTCACCCAACAGAAGAAGAGAGTTAATTAAAATTTGAGCAGAACTCAATGAAATCGAGACGAGGAGAACTGTGGAACAGATCAACAGAACCAGGAGTTGGTTCTTTGAAAGAATTTTTTTTAATGTTTTTTTCTTTAATTTTTGTTTATTTATGATAGAGAGAGAGAGAGAGAGGCGCAGAGACACAGGCAGAGGGAGAAGCAGGCTCCATGCACCGGGAGCCCGACGTGGGACTCGATTCCGGGTCTCCAGGATCGCACCCTGGGCCAAAGGCAGGCGCCAAACCGCTGCGCCACCCAGGGATCCCTGAAAGAATTAATAAGATAGATAAACCATTAGCCAGCCTTATTAAAAAGAAGAGAGAGAAGACTCAAATGAATAAAATCATGAATGAGAAAGGAGAGATCACTACCCAACACCAAGGAAATACAAACGATTTTAAAAACATACTATGAACAGCTCTATGCCAATAAATTAGGCAACCTAGAAGAAATGGATGCATTCCTGGAAAGCCACAAACTACCAAAACTGGAACAGGAAGAAATAGAAAACCTGAACAGGCCAATAACCAGGGAGGAAATTGAAGCAGTCCTCAAAAACCTCCCAAGACACAAGAGTCCAGGGCCAGATGGCTTCCCAGGGGAATTCTATCAAACGTTTAAAGAAGAAATCATACCTATTCTACTAAAGGTGTTTGGAAAGTTAGAAAGAGATGGAGTACTTCCAAATTCGTTCTATGAGGCCAGCATCACCTTAATTCCAAAACCAGACAAAGACCCCACCAAAAAGGAGAATTACAGACCAATATCCCTGATGAACATGGATGCAAAAATTCTCAGCAAGATACTAGCCAATAGGATCCAACAACACATTAAGAAAATTATTCACCATGACCAAGTAGGATTTATCCTCGGGACACAAGGCTGGTTCAACACTCGTAAAACAATCAATGTGATTCATCATATCAGCAGGAGAAAAACCAAGAACCATATGATCCTCTCATTAGATGCAGAGAAAGCATTTGACAAAATAGAGCATCCATTCCTGATCATAACTCTTCAGAATGCAGGGATAGAGGGAAAATTCCTCGACATCTTAAAAGCCATCTACGAAAAGCCCACAGCAAATATCATTCTCAATGGGGAAGCACTGGGAGCCTTTCCCCTAAGATCAGGAACAAGACAGGGATGTCCACTCTTACCACTGCTATTCACCATAGTACTGGAAGTCCTAGCCTCAGCAATCAGACAACAAAAAGACATTAAAGGCATTCAAATTGGCAAAGAAGAAGTCAAACTCTCCCTCTTCATCGATGACATGATACTCTACATAGAAAACGCAAAAGCCTCCACCCCAAGATTGCTAGAACTCATGCAGCAATTTGGCTGTGTGGCAGGATACAAAATCAATGCCCAGAAATCAATGGCATTTCTATATACTAACAATGAGACTGAAGAAAGAGAAATTAAGGAGTCAATCCCATTTACAATTGCATCCAAACGCATAAGAGACCTAGGAATAAACCTAACTAAAGAGGTAAAGGATCTTTACCCTAAAAACTATAGAACACTTCTGAAAGAAATTGAGGAAGACACAAAGAGATGGAAAAATATTCCGTGTTCATGGATTGGCAGAATTTATATTGTGAAAATGTCAATGTTACCCAGGGAAATGTATACGTTTAATGCAATCCCTGTCAAAATACCATGGACTTTCTTCAGAGAGTTAGAACAAATTATTTTAAGATTTGTGTGGAATCAGAAAAGACCCCAAATAGCCAGGGGAATTTTAAAAAAGAAAACCATATCTGGGGGCGTCACAATGCAGATTTCAGGTTGTACTACAAAGCTGTGGTCATCAAGACAGTGTGGTACTGGCACAAAAACAGATACATAGATCAGTGGAATAGAATAGAGAACCCAGAAGTGGACCCTGAACTTTATGGTCAACTAATATTCGATAAAGGTGGAAAGACTATCCATTGGAAGAAAGACAGTCTCTTCAATAAATGGTGTTGGGAAAATTGGACATCCCCATGCAGAAGAATGAAACTAGATCACTCTCTTTCACCATACACCAAGATAAACTCAAAATGGATGAAAGATCTAAATGTGAGACAAGATTCCATTAAAATCCTAGAGGAGAACACAGGCAACCCTTTTTGAACTTGGCCACAGTAACGTCTTGCAAGATATATCCAGAAAGGCAAAAGAAAAGCAAAAATGAATTATTGGGACTTCATCAAGATAAGAAGCTTTTGCACAGCAAAGGATACAGTCAACAAAACTAAAAGACAACCTACAGAATGGGAGAAGATATTTGCAAATGATGTATCAGATAAAGGGCTAGTTTCCAAGATCTATAAAGACCTTATTCAACTCAACACCAAAGAAACAAACAATCCAATCATGAAATGGGCAAAAGACATGAAGAGAAATCTCATAGAGGAAGACATAGACATGGCCAACACACACATGAGAAAATGCTCCGTATACTTGCCATCAGGGAAATACAAATGAAAACCACAGTGAGATACCACCTCACACCAGTGAGAATGGGGAAAATTAACCAGGCAGGAAACCAGAAATGTTGGAGAGGATGTGGAGAAAAGGTTAACCCTCTTGCACTGTTGGTGGGAATGTGAACTGGTGCAGCCACTCTGGAAAACTGTGTGGATGTTCCTCAGAGAGTTAAAAATAGACCTGCCCTACGACCCAGCAATTGCACTGTTGTGGATTTACCCCAAAGATTCAGATGCAATGAAACGCCGGGACACCTGCACCCCGATGTTTATAGCAGCAATGTCCACAATAGCCAGACTGTGGAAGGAGCCTCGGTGTCCATCGAAAGATGAATGGATAAAGAAGATGTGGTTTATGTATACAATGGAATATTACTCAGCCATTAGAAATGACAAATACCCACCATTTGCTTCAACGTGGATGGAACTGGAGGGTATTATGCTGAGTGAAGTAAGTCAATCGGAGAAGGACAAATAGTGTATGTCTCATTCATTTGGGGAATATAAATAATAGTGAAAGGGAATATAAGGGAAGGGAGAGGAAATGTATGGGAAATATCAGAAAGGAAGACAGAACATAAAGACTCCTAACTCTGGGAAATGATCTAGGGGTGGTGGAGGGCAGGAGGGTGGGGGTGGGGGTGAATGGGTGACGAGCACTGAGGGGACACTGGACGGGATGAGCACTTGGTGTTATTCTGTATGTTGGTAAATTGAACACCAATAAAAAATTAATTTAAAGAAATAAATAAAAATAAAGAAAACAGTTAAAAAAAATGTTCTCATCGAGAGGGACCTGGAATCTATTTGGTTATGTGGAACCTCTCCAGGTACTTCTTTTTCTTAAACAATACAGTGGTTTTTAAATTATATTCATTGAGTTGTACATTCATTACCACTATTTAATTTTAGAACTTTTTAACATGCCCCCAAATTTTATTTTTTTATTTAGTTTTATTTTTTTAAAGATTTTATTTATTTATTCATGAGAATACACAGGAGAGAGAGAGAGAGGCAGAGACACAGGCAGAGGGAGAAGCTGGCTTCATGCAGGGAGCCCGACGAGGGACTCGATCCCAGGTCTCCAGGATCACTCCCTGGGCTGCAGTCGGCGCTAAACCGCTGAGCCCACACACCCAATATTGAACCCATTAATAGCCCCTTTTCATTTCCCAGTCTATACCCCCCTTCCCTGCCCCTTTCTAGCTATAGGCAACCACTGATATGCTTTTTTTCATGAATATTTCTCTATGGTTATGCCTATTCTTGACATATCTTATAAATGCAATCATATGATATCTAGTTTGGATGCACCTACTCTTCTTCAAACTGATGATTTTATTTGCCTTCAGTTCGCATTCTGATTTCTAGTCTTCCAGTGATTTGGTCATACTATGTTAGTCACTAATGGAATATGAAATCCTGTTCAAAACAAAAGCTTTGAATGTGACGTATGTTAAACAAATGTCTATTTTGGTCTTTTTATTCTCTTCACTGCAAAGTATCTCATGAATAGCTTAAGTTGAAGGGGATGTGGTTAGATACCACCAACATTAAGTACCAGCCCACCTTTCTTTTCTAAGACTTCATAAGCCTCTCATAAGTTTCTCTCTTATAATTCTCTCATAAGCTTTCAAGCAGTATTAATTTCAGCCTGCATTTTACCGGATGCCTGGTGGTTATAGACAAAGAAAAATGCAGCTAGTGAGGGAGACTTATATAATAGCAGATAACTCATACTCGTACAATGTGGTATTATAATAAAGACTTTGTATATAAATGAAATAATTCATGTATAAGAAAGCCTAACATGGATTTCATTAAGAATTTTTCAGAAAAGTGTGAGAACCTCGCTAGCCTAGGCCATAGAAATTATACAGTGTACTACTTATTTGATTCACTATGGTACCCATTGATTTTTTTTACCCTTTAATCTGTCTCTTGAGGTTGAAGCCCTTTCCTCTTTTATACTTTTGGTAAATACAGCAACAAAGTGAGATGGTTGTTGAGGAGTCTAGGAACTATGTTCTTCTTACCCAGACATTGTTTCTTTTACAGTTATAAGCTGGAATCCTCACCAGTAGTAGTCTCTACTACCTTGGTACCAAATATTACAGAGAAACCACTCATTCTGGAGAGATCTACCACCTCTGGAACAATCACTACTGAGGAGGCATCATTTTTCAGAAAGCCATTAATTTTAAAAGAGGAATCCACTACTGAGGACACAGGCCTTATCAAGAGGTCATTGTTTTTAAAGAAGTTCACAAATAAGGGAGAGATATCCCTCATGGAGAAACCAACATCTGTACAGGAGGAGGCTGACAGCAATGATGAGTTTGTTGTAAACTTGATCACTTTTGGGAAGAAGCATAAAAGTGAGGAGGTAGCCATCACCAAAGGAACATTATCCTTAAAGAAGATGTGCACATATCAGGAGGACTTGGCTTTGCAAGACATCGCTGTTGAAGAGAATTCCTTCTTTATGGAACCAACAAACTTCAGAAAGAAGCCTAAAACAGACGATGTAACCCCCACCAAGAAGATGTTATCTTTAAAGAAGAAGAAGTATATCACTCTGGGGAAGGTGTCCCGTATGAAGAAACCACTAGTATTGCAGAAGACCAACTCTGAAGATGAGTCCCCCCTCATTAAGGAGCCACTGGCTTTCAAGAAGAAACCTACCAAGAAGGAGACAGCCTTCATCTTGAGGCCATTATCTTTAAAGAAGTGTACTACTCAGGGGAAGATGGCTCACTTGAAAAAGCCATTAGAATCCCAGAACACCTCTGGAGAGAAGGCACTCATTAAGGAGCCATTGTCTTTTAAAAAGAAGCCTATCACTAAGGAGGAGTCTCTCTTCCAGGAGTTTTCTGCATCGCAAGAGAAGCACACCACTGATAGGGAGGTGGTCCTCTTGAAGAAGCCACAGGTACTGCAGGAGGAGAACGACAGTAAGGATAAATTTCTTATGGAGCCAATGTTCCTTAGGAAGAAATGCACTACCAAGGAGACAAACCCCACCAAGAAGCTGTTACCTATAAAGAAGAAGTGTACCATTCAGGGGAAGATGTACTACTTGAAGAAGCCACTAGTATTGCAAAAGACCACCCCTGGAGAGGAGTCATTTGTTAAGGAGCCACTGTCCTTTAAGAAGAACACCACTGAGGAGTCCCTTTTCCATGAGCCATCCATGTTGCAAGAGAAGCACACCACTCAGGAGGAGGTGTCTGTCTTGAAGAAGGCCTTGACCTTGCAGAGGACACTAACTGAGGAGAAGTCACATTTAAAGGAGCCTTTGGCTTTTAAGAAGAAACGTACCACTGAGGAGGCAACTCCCACCAAGAAGCTATCATCTCTGAAGAGGAAAAGGTGTACTGCTCAGGGTAAGAGGTCCTGCTTGATGAAGCCACTAGTATTGCAGACCTCCTCTGGAGAGAAGACACACATTAAGGAGCCATTGTCCTTTAAAAAGAGGTCCGCCATTGAGGAGGAGTCTTTCTTTAAGGAATCACCTGTGTTGCAAGAGAAACATACCATGCAGGGGGAGGTGGCCCTTTTGGAGAAGCCAGGGGCATTGCAGGAGAATGTCAGTAGTGAAGATGAGTTTCTTATGGAACCAATTTCCTTTAGGAAGAAACATACCACAAATGAGGTGGTCTCTACCAAGGAGCCTTTATCTTTAAAGAAGAAGAAGTGTGCCACTCAAATAATGATGTCCATCTGCCAAGAACTGTTGGACTTGCAGAATATAATTAGCAAAGATAAGGCTTCCTTCTTTATGGAGCCAGTGTCACTTAGGGAGAAGTCTTTAGCTGAGGAGGTAATCCTTACCAAGACACCATCATCTTTAAAGAAAAAGGAAATCACTCAGGGGAAGATATTCCTCTTAAAGAAGCCACTGGTCTCAGAGAAGACCGCCTCTGAAGAAGAGTCACTCTTTAAGAAGCTATTGCCCTTTAATAAGAAGTCTACAACTGAAGGGGAGTTCCTCTTCCAGGATCCATCAGTACTGCAAGAGAAGCATACCACTCCACAGGAGGTGTCCCTCTCAACTAAGCCACTGACCTTGTCAGAAAAGACCACCACTGAAGAAGAGCCCTATATTAAGGAACCATTGACCTTAGAGGAGAGGCCTACTACTGAGGAGGAATTCCTTTCTCAGGAGCCATTTTCATTGCGTGCTAAACCTACCAACAAAGATGAATCCCTCTTCTGGAAGGCTTTTGGCTTGCAAAAGACTCAAACCAAGGAGGACTCCTTGAAGAAGCTGTTGACTTTTCAGGAGAAAAACACTACTGATGAGGAATCCCTTTTAAATAAACCATCAATTCTGAAGGAGGAGCTCTCCACTAAAGTGGCAACAAGCATTGAGAAGGAATTATCTTTAAAGAGGAAACCCACTGCTCAGGGGGAGGTATTCCTCTTGAAGAAGCAGTTGGCCTTGCAAGAGAACATTATCAATGAAGAATCCCTTATTAAACAGCCACTGGCTTTTCTGAAGCCCAGCATTGATGAGGCCATCCTAAGGGAGTCGTTGGCCTTGCAGGAGAAGCCCAGAAGTGAGGAGGCGACCCTTTTCAAGGAGCCATTGTCCTTTCAGGAGAAACCTACCCTCAGTGAAGCATTCCATTTCAAGGAGATAATTTCCTTGAATGAGAAACACAGCACTGGGAAGGAGTTGTCTTTGAAGGAGCCATTGGCCTTGCAAGAGAATCCCACCCAAAAGGAAGATACCTCTCTTGAAGATTCCTTGATCCTCCAAGTTGAAACTAACTCACGTGTGCCTAGCACTCCTCCTGAATCCAGAGCAGGCATGTCCAGTGTGGGCAAGTTGAGTACCACAAGCAAGTCCAGTGTTTGTGAATCCAGTTCCAATAAACCTTCCTCATCTTGGGGCGAGAGCTCACAGAAGGAGGTATTCTGTTCTCTCTTCTTAAATTACATGACGTGTTCTTTGTTGTCCTATAGGCGGCTGCTGGCAAAGAGATTTTTTTCCTGCCTCCCTAAGCAATTAATCTGTATATAGTAAGCTATACTAAATCAAGTTGGCATTGTGGTATCTCTTGACTTTCCAATTGGCATAGAAATGTACTCAATTAGCAAGTATTTATTTCAGAAATACCCACAAGGATCTGGAATATTTGTGTGTGTGTGTGTGTGTGTGTGTGTGTGTACACATGTCAGGAAATTGCCTTTCTTATTAATTGCAGTCTGCATTACAGTGGACTCCAGTCAAAGATGGGTAATGTCCACAGAGGCATCTTCCACAGAAGATGGTATTTAATTGTAAATTGGAAGGATGAAGGAATGAGATTTGGCAAGAAGGAGGAGAAATACCCCTGTTGTAGGCAAAATAAACTGAGTAAAGGTGTAGAAGAGAGGACAAGGCTACCAAGAAGATTAATTGGGTTAGATCAAAGCATTGGAACAAAACAAGTGACGTAAGAAGATATGTAACATAAGTTGAAATAGTAAAATAAGAGTATTTTACCTGAAGAGTCTTGAGCTTACCTGTAAAAATGGTGCCTAGTTCCTAGGGCAGAGCAGGCATGTACAAGAAGGACTAAACATTTCTTAGCCACTTTAGCAGTATGAGGATTGAAGGACCAAGGGGTACTGTGTTGTGGCCCAGGATATATGTGGCTTGAGGAACCTTAGCAGAAGATGACAGTGGGAAGAAAGGAGTGCATGCTTTATGTGTGTGTGCTAAGCCTTCCTTAGAATCTTTATCCTCCTAATTATCTTTTTGGTGATTTCCAAGCAGATGACCCCATTGGAGGATATTGACAGGAACGACGGTGATCCATTTTTCAACTCAATATATGCCAAGGATATCTTCAGTTACATGAAGGAGAGAGAGGTATGTAGGTGGCTGTTGGAGGGGGAGGATTTCTAGGTTTCATATTCTCATTATTCATTCCATCCTTCAAATGCAAGTTGAAAGGGAGGTAATAATGACGATTAAGATAATAACAGCAACAACTGACATCTACTGGTATCTTAGTGTAAGTTAGACATTGGGGGCTAAGGGGTTTATAACATTATCTTCTCCCCATAATTTCATGATGGTATTATTATCTCCTTTTTATAGATTGGAGAAACTGCTAAGAGTCACACAGCTAGTATACAGTAGAGCTGGGATATGGTCTAAAAGTCTGAGTACCTTGAAGACCATAAGCCTGCACTCTAATTGTTGAGGAGACAGTGTCTAGTAGTCTCTGAATGGCTGCTGTCAGAAATCTTTTGCCCTTTCTATGCAAGTATCTGGCATCATATGTAAAATCACTCTCCAACCTGGTGAAATTTTCTTCCTCCTTTGAGATCTGCCGGTCTCCTTGACCACTAAAATTCATTGACTCCAAGTTTTCTTCTCTCTCTCTCCGGAACAGATGGGACCAAGATTATCTACCAACTAAAATTTTAGCAAGCCATGAATAAGAGGGAGGATGAAAATTTTGTCTTTTCTCTAGAGGCATCATGTTTGGTTAACTGATTCCAGATTCTTCACTTTTTCTAGTACAGCCTGGGGGACGTAAGAGATAACTTTGTTATACTACACATATGGGCCTTAGCTCAGCAGTGTCAGTTTCACTTGGGATCTTGTTAGAAATGCAGAAACCTAGCCCCACCTGGCCTTCTAAATTAGAAAGTGAGTTTTAAAGATCCCCAGGTGCTATGTGTTAAAGTTTGAGAAGCACTGCTCTACATAGCATGGCATTGTGCCTTAGATTAAATTGCAAAGAAGGGGCAGAACCTGTTTGGTATTCATCCAGAGTCATATATGTGCATTCCTGCCCATATTCCATTTTCTCCCTGGACTCCTCGATAGCCAACCTGATGCTTGAATATGCTGTGCAACCATTTCCTAAGGATAACTAGAACTTGTCTGGAAAAGGATACTCTGATCTGCCCCTATCTGATACCAGCTGAAAATAATGAATTAGAACTGAAGAAGTTAATTATGTTGTTACAGTTTCTTTTTCTGAGATTAGTTGCAAGTACTTTTTTCATAAGTTACAATTTTTGAACTATAAGAAGAGTTTATGGATTAATATTTCGTTTTTATTGCTTCCAGGAAAAGTTCATACTTAAAGAATACATGAACAAGCAGACTGACATCAGTAGTTGCATGAGGGCCATTCTTGTGGACTGGTTGGTAGAGGTTCAGGTAAGCCTGGCAACTGCTGCTTTAAGGGGCTGCTCTTCTCTTTATTGATTACTCATTCAGTATCACCAGATGCCAAGCATGGTAAAAATTTTCCGGATCTACAGAGCTGACCCATGGTTCCTGCCTTCAGGGAGCTTGTGATCTAGGGGACAGGATAAGACATGCAGAAAGATAAGTAAAATTAAAAAAAAGAATATATTAGGTACTATAAGAATGTTATACATAAGATACTATGAAAACTCAGTGGAAGGAGAGAATATTTGTAGAATAGGCAATGATGGTATGGTAGTTTAATCATTCTCAGAATTTTGTAAAAGTCTATCTAGTGATTTGAATAGAGGTGAGTGACAAAGTCTTTCAAGCTGTGGGTGAGACTGGGTAATTGGAAGGGCAGTGTGGCAGACATGGCAGAACCAGACATGGAAGGAGCTATTTATTCAGGGTTGGATGTTGAGAGAATACTGCTGGGAAAACTTAATTATCAGTTTACACGAAGGAAGGATAGTCCAGAATAGTCCCTGGCACATAGTGGAGTGCCAATAAATATTTGTTGGTGAATGGCATTGAATGGCTTGCTATGGAGTTTGTAAGAAAATATAAGGCATAGGCTATGTCCAGAAGAGTCTTAACAATATAATTGGAAAGAAAAGGTAATATAGTTTAATATCCTTTATTGAGTGTCAGAGAGTGGTTCAGAGTCACTTTGAAGTAACAGACTAGGAAAATATGGTAGACATAATATATTTGGATATCAGCAAAGCATGAAAATGCTTCTCATCTTATAGAAATAATGAAGAATAATAAATTAGGTAATAGGATTGCCATGGACATTGTTCTTTTTTTTTTCAAAAAAGATTTTATTTATTTATTCATAAGAGACACACAGAGAGAGGCAGAGACATAGGCAGAGGGAGAAGCAGGCTCCCTGTTGGGAGGCTGATGTGGGACTCCATCCCAGGACCCTGGGATTGCGACCTGAGCCAAAAGCAGATGCTCAACCACTGAACCACCCAGGTGCCCACCATGGACATTGTTCTAATCAACATTTTTATTAGTGATATAGATGAGAACAGAAAACATACCCTCAGCAAATATTGCATGGCATGAGACTTGGAATAGGGTTCAAAATAAATGGATATCAGAGATAAAATACCTCTATTAGCTGGAATGATGAACTGAATCTTTTTTAAAAAAAATTTATTGTTATTTTTATTGCACATTCACATTTGTTATATCAAAGTAATAAATTATAATTACCTGTGATCCTGCAATCATAATGATTATTAATATTTGTGTGTGTATATTATCCCTCCTTTTAAAGTGATGAGCATCTACTTTAGGGGTGCACCTTTAGTGCATGGATCATAGAATCACAAATGCCCAGGTCCCATCCCATACTATCAAATCAGAATTGTGGGAGTGTGTCCCAGGCACATACATATATATTTTTTGTTATTTTAAAACATTTCTTATTACTTTATTTTATTCATCATGATAAGTATGCTCTTTAATCCCCTTCACCTATTTTACCTATTCCCCTACCCACTGCACCTCTGGTAACCATCAGTTTATTTTCTATAGTTAAGAGTCTGTTTCTTGACTTATCTTTTTCTTTTTTTTTCTTTACTCCTTTGTTTTGTTTCTTAAATTCCAAATATGAGTAAGATCATCTGATATTTGTCTTTCTCTCATGGACTGACTATGCTTAGCATAATACACTCTAGCTCTATTCATGTAATTACAAATGGCAAGATTTCATTCTTTTTTTATGGCTGAATAATACCCCATTATGTATATGTACCACATCTTCTTTATCCGTTCATCTATTGATGGACAGTTGGGCTGGTTCCATAGTTTGGCTATTGTAAATAATGCTGCAATAAATACAGGGCTGGATGTATCCCTTTGATTTAATGTTTTTGTATTTTTTGGGTAAAGGGGCATGTATATTTTATAAGGCTCCATAAGTGATGTTAATGTACACCTTTTGATAGAGAATCACATTTCTAGAAAATATGTATACTGTTTTTATAACTCTAATTTTTATATTTTTGAACAGTAAAGTGGACCTTTGGATATATAGTTCTATGAAATTTTAACATTTAATTTTTTAAAAGATTTTATTTATTTGAGGAGGAGGGGCAAGATGGTGGAAGAGTAGGGTCCCCAAATCACCTGTCCCCATGACATTACCTAGATAACCTTCAAATCATCCTGAAAATCTACAAATTCGGCCTGAGATTTAAAGAGAGAACAGCTGAAACAACAGTGAGAAGAGTTCGTGCTTCTATCAAGGTAGGAAGACGGGGAAAAAGAAATAAACAAAAGGCATCCAAGGGGGAGGGGCCCCGCAAGGAGCCGGGCTAAGGCTGGGGCAAGTGTCCCAAGGACAGGAGAGGCCCGTCCTGGAAAGCAGGAGCTGCACCAATCTTCCCGGGTGGAAAGACACCCGCAGGGAGTTAGAGCAGGACCCAGGAGGGCGGGGATGCCCTCAGGCTCCCTGGGACACTACCAGACACCTGCTGCGCACGCAAGAGTGCACTGAGCTCCCTAAAGGGCTGCAGCGCACACACATTGACCCGGGAGCAGATCTGAGGGGCTCCGGGGCGGCTCTGCGCTGAGGGGGCTGCGCGGCTCCGGGAGCAGCTCGGCAATGGCGGCTCGGGCAGAGGAAGAGGCTCCGTGCGGAGGGGGCTGCACGGCTACAGGAGCAGCTCGGAGGGGCTCGGGCAGCGGCTCCGAAGAGAGGCCCCAGAGCACAGGGCGCCAGGACACAGCCCAGGATCCGGCCTCCCCCAAGGACAGGCAGAGGCCGGGAGGGCCCAGGACAGCAAGGAAGGACACTCCTGCCCCGAGCTGAGCAGATCAGCGCCCTGCCCTGGAGCCTCCAGGCCCTGCAGACGGAGAGCCCCGGAGTTACTGCGGATTCAGCCCAGGTTTCCAAAGCTGCCATAGCCACTGTGGCTGTTCCTCCTGGGGCCTCACAGAGTAAACAACCCCCACTGAGCCCTGCACCAGGGAGGGGGCAGAGCAGCTCCCCCAAGTGCTAACACCTGAAAATCAGCACAACAGGCCCCTCCCCCAGAAGACCAGCTAGACGGACCAGTTCCAGGGGAAGTCAAGGGACTTAAAGTGCACAGAATCAGAAGATACTCCCACGTGTTTTTTGTTTTTTTGAGTTTTGTTTTTTTTTCTTTCTTTTTGATTTCTGATTGCTTCTCCCACCCCTTTTTTCACCTTTCTTTCTTTTTCTTTCTCTTTTTCTTCTCTTTTTTCCTTCTCTTTCTTTTCTTTTTTCTTTTTCTCTTTTCTTTCCTTCTCTCTCTTTTTCTCCTTTTCCCAATACGACTTGTTTTTGGCCACTCTGCACTGAGCAAAATGACTAGAAGGAAAACCTCACCTCAAAAGAAAGAATCAGAAACAGTCCTCTCTCCCAGAGTTAGAAAATCTGGATTACAATTCAATGTCAGAAAGCCAATTCAGAAGCACTATTATACAGCTAGTGCTGGCTCTAGACAAAAGCATAAAGGACTCAAGAGACTTCATGACTGCAGAATTTAGATCCAATCAGGCAGAAATTAAAAATCAATTGAATGAGATGCAATCATAACAAGAAGTCCTAACGACGAGGGTTAACGAGGTGGAAGAATGAATGAGTGACCTAGAAGTCAAGTTGATGGCAAAGAGGGAAACTGAGGAAAAAAGAGACAGACAATTAAGAGACCATGAAGACAGATTAAGGGAAATAAACGACAGCTTGAGGAAGAAAAACCTACGTTTAATTGGGGTTCCCGAGGGCGCCGAAAGGGACAGAGGGCCAGAATATGTATCTGAGCAAATCCTAGCTGAAAACTTTCCGAATCTGGGAAGGGAAACAGGCATTCAGATCCAGGAAATAGAGAGACCCCCCCCTAAAATCAATAAAAACCGTTCAACACCTTGACATTTAATAGTGAAGCTTGCAAATTCCAAAGATAAGGAGAAGATCCTTAAAGCAGCAAGAGACAAAAATTCCCTGACTTTTATGGGGAGGAGGGTTAGGGTAACAGCAGACCTCTCCACAGAGACCTGGCAGGTCAGAAAGGGCTGGCAGGATATATTCAGGGTCCTAAATGAGAAGAACATGCAACCAAGAATACTTTATCCAGCAAGGCTCTCATTCAAAATGGAAAGAGACATAAAGAGCTTCCAAGACAGGCAGGAACTGAAAGAATATGTGACCTCCAAACCAGCTCTGCAAGAAATTTTAAGGGGGACTCTTAAAATTCCCCTTTAAGAAGAAGTTCAGTGGAACACTCCACAAAAACAAGGACTGAATAGATATCATGATGACACTAAACTCATATCTCTCAATAGTAACTCTGAACGTGAACAGGCTTAATGACCCCATCAAAAGGCGCAGGGTTTCAGACTGGATCAAAAAGCAGGACCAAAAAAAAAAAAAAAAAAAAAAAAAAAAAAAAAAAAAAAAAAGCAGGACCCATCTATTTGCTGTCTACAAGAGACTCATTTTAGACAGAAGGACACCTACAGCCTGAAAATAAAAGGTTAGAGAACCATTTACCATTCAAATGGTCCTCAAAAGAAAGCAGGGGTAGCCATCCTTATATCAGATAAACTAAAATTTACCCCAAAGACTATAGTGAGAGATGAAGAGGAACACTATCTCATACTCAAAGGATCTATCCAACAAGAGGACTTAACAGTCCTCAATATATATGCCCCGAATGTGGGAGCTGCCAAATATTTAAACCGATTAATAACCAAAGTGAAGAAATACTTAGATAATAATACACTTATACTTGGTGACTTCAATCTAGCTCTTTCTACCCTCGATAGGTCTTCTAAGCACAACATCTCCAAAGAAACGAGAGCTTTAAATGATACACTGGACCAGATGGATTTCACAGATATCTACAGAACTTTACATCCAAACTCAACTGAATACACATTCTTCTCAAGTGCACATGGAACTTTCTCCAGAATAGACCACATACTGGGTCACAAATCGGGTCTGAACCAATACCAAAAGATTGGGATCGGCCACTGCATATTCTCAGACCATAATGCCTTGAAATTAGAACTAAATCACAACAAGAAGTTTGGAAGGACCTCAAACATGTGGAGGTTAAGGACCATCCTGCTAAAAGATGAAAGGGTCAACCAGGAAATTAAGGAAGATTCATGGAAACTAATGAGAATGAAAATACAACCGTTCAAAATCTTTGGGATGCAGCAAAAGCAGTCCTGATGGGGAAATACATCGCAATACAAGCATCCATTCAAAAACTGGAAAGAACTCAAATACAAAAACTAACCTTACACATAAAGGAGCTAGAGAAAAAACAGCAATGGACCCTATGCCCAGAAGAAGAAGAGAGTTATTTAAAATTCGAGCAGAACTCAACGAAATCGAGACCAGAACTGTGGAACAGATCAACAGAACCAGGAGATGGTTCTTTGAAAGAATTAATAATATAGATAAACCATTAGCCGCCCTTATAAAAAGAAGAGAGAGAAGACTCAAATGAGTAAAATCATGAATGAGAAAGGAGAGATCACTACCAACACCAAGGAAATACAAACGATTTTAAAAACCTACTATGAACAGCTCTATGCCAATAAATTAGGCAATCTAGAAGAAATGGACGCATTCCTGGAAAGCCACAAACGACCAAAACTGGAACAGGAAGAAATAGAAAACCTGAACAGGCCAATAACCAGGGAGGAAATTGAAGCAGTCCTCAAAAACCTCCCGAGACACAAGAGTCCAGGGCCAGATGGCTTCCCAGGGGAATTCTATCAAACGTTTAAAGAAGAAATCATACCTATTCTACTAAAGGTGTTTGGAAAGTTAGAAAGAGATGGAGTACTTCCAAATTTGTTCTATGAGGCCAGCATCACCTTAATTCCAAAACCAGACAAAGACCCCACCAAAAAGGAGAATTACAGACCAATATCCCTGATGAACATGGATGCAAAAATTCTCGACCAGATACTAGCCAATAGGATCCAACAACACATTAAGAAAATTATTCACCATGACCAAGTAGGATTTATCCTCGGGACTCAAGGCTGGTTCAACACTCGTAAAACCATCAATGTGATTCACCATATCAGCAAGAGAAAAACCAAGAACCATATGATCCTCTCATTAGATGCAGAGAAAGCATTTGACAAAATACAGCATCCATTCCTGATCAAAACTCTTCAGAATGCAGGGATAGAGGGAAAATTCCTCAACATCTCAAAAGCCATCTACGAAAAGCCCACAGCAAATATCATTCTCAGTGGGGAAGCACTGGGAGCCTTTCCCGTAAGATCAGGAACAAGACAAGGAATGTCCACTCTCACCACTGCTATTCAACATAGTATTGGAAGTCCTTCCTAGCCTCAGCAATCAGACAACAAAAAGACATTAAAGGCATTCAAATTGGCAAAGAAGAAGTCAAACTCTGCCTCTTTGCCGATGACATGATACTCTACATAGAAAACGCAAAAGCCTCCACCCCAAGATTGCTAGAACTCATACAGCAATTTGGCAGCGTGGCAGGATACAAAATCAATGCCCAGAAATCAATGGCATTTCTATACACTAACAATGAGACTGAAGAAAGAGAAATTAAGGATTCAATCCCATTTACAATTGCACCCACAAGCATAAGATACCTAGGAATAAACCTAACCAAAGAGGTAAAGGATCTGTACCCTAAAAATTATAGAACACTTTTGAAAGAAATTGAGGAAGACACAAAGAGATGGAAAAATATTCCATGCTCATGGATTGGCAGAATTAATATTGTGAAAATGTCAATGTTACCCAGGGCAATGTACACATTTAATGCAATCCCTATCAAAATACCATGGACTTTCTTCAGAGAGTTAGAACAAATTATTTTAAGATTTGTGTGGAATCAGAAAAGACCCCGAATACCCAGGGGAATTTTAAAAAAGAAAACCATACCTGGGGGCATCACAATGCCAGATTTCAGGTTGTACTGCAAAGCTGTGGTCATCAAGACAGTGTGGTACTGGCACAAAAACAGACACATAGATCAATGGAACAGAATAGAGAACCCAGAAGTGGACCCTGAACTGTATGGTCAACCAATATTCGGTAAAGGAGGAAAGACTATCCATTGGAAGAAAGACAGTCTCTTCAATAAATGGTGCTGGGAAAATTGGACATCCACATGCAGAAGAATGAAACTGGACCACTCTCTTTCACCATACACCAAGATAAACTCAAAATGGATGAGAGATCTAAATGTGAGACAAGAATCCATCAAAATCCTAGAGGAGCACACAGGCAACACCCTTTTTGAACTTTGCCACAGTAACTTCTCGCAAGATACATCCAGGAAGACAAAAGAAACAAAAGCAAAAATGAACTATTGGCACTTCATGAAGATAAGAAGGTTTTGCACAGCAAAGGATACAGTCAACAAAACTAAAAGACAACCTACAGAATGGGAGAAGATATTTGCAAATGACATATCAGATAAATGGCTAGTTTCCAAAATCTATAAAGAACTTATTCAACTCACCAGCAAAGAAACAAACAATCCAATCATGAAATGGGCAAAAGACATGAAGAGCAAAAATGAACTATTGGGACTTCATCAAGATAAGAAGCTTTTGCACAGCAAAAGGATACAGTCAACAAAACTAAAAGACAACCTACAGAATGGGAGAAGATATTTGCAAATGACATATCAGATAAAGGGCTAGTTTCCAAAATCTATAAAGAACTTATTAAACTCAACACAAAGAAACAAACAATCCAATCATGAAATGGGCAAAAGACATTAAGAGAAATCTTACAGAGGAAGACATGGACATGGCCAACATGCACATGAGAAAATGCTCTGCATCACTTGTCATCAGGGAAATACAAATCAAAACCACAATGAGATACCACCTCACACCAGTGAGAATGGGGAAAATTAACAAGGCTGGAAACAACAAATGTTGGAGAGGATGCGGAGAAAAGGGAACCCTCTTACACTGTTGGTGGGAATGTGAACTGGTGCAGCCACTCTGGAAAACTGTGTGGAGGTTCCTCAAAGAGTTAAAAATAGACCTGCCCTACGACCCAGCAATTGCACTGTTGGGGATTTACCCCAAAGACTCAGATGCAATGAAACGTCGGGACACCTGCACCCCGATGTTTCTAGCAGCAATGTCCACAATAGCCAAACTGTGGAAGGAGCCTCGTTGTCCATCGAAAGATGAATGGATAAAGAAGATGTGGTTTATGTATACAATGGAATATTACTCAGCCATTAGAAACGACAAATACCCACCATTTGCTTCAACGTGGATGGAACTGGAGGGTATTATGCTGAGTGAAATAAGTCAATCGGAGAAGGACAAACAGTGTATGTTCTCATTCATTTGGGGAATATGAATAATAGTGAAAGGGAATATAAAGGAAGGGAAAAGAAATGTTGAGAAATATCAGGAAGGGAGACAGAACATAAAGACTCCTAACTCTGGGAAACGAACTAGGGGTGGTGGAAGGGGAGGAGGGCGGGTGTTGGAGGGGAATGGGTGACGGGCACTGAGGTAGACACTTGACGGGATGAGCACTGGGTGTTTTTCTGTATGTTGTTAAATTGAATACCAATAAAAAATTAATTTAAAAAAAAAACAAAAAAAACCCAAAAGACATGAAGAGAAATCTCACAGAGGAAGACGTAGACATGGCCAACACGCACATGAGAAAATGGTCCACATACTTTCCATCAGGGAAATACAAATGAAAAGCACAGTGAGATACCACCTCACACCAGTGAGAATGGGGAAAATTGACATGACAGGAAACCACAAATGTTGGAGAGGATGCGGAGAAAAGGGAACCCTCTTACAGTGTTGGTGGGAATGTGAACTGGTGCAGCCACTCTGGAAAACTGTGTGGAGGTTCCTCAAAGAGTTCAAAATAGACCTGCCCTATGACCCAGCAATTGCACTGTTGGGGATTTACCCCAAAGATTCAGATGCAATGAAACGCCGGGACACCTGCACCCCGATGTTTCTAGCAGCAATGTCCACAATAGCCAAACTGTGGAAGGAGCCTCAGTGTCCATCAAAAGATGAATGGATAAAGAAGATGTGGTTTATGTATACAATGGAATATTACTCAGCCATTAGAAACGACAAATACCCACCATTTGCTTCAACGTGGATGGAACTGGAGGGTATTATGCTGAGTGCAGTAAGTTAGTCGGAGAAGGACAAACCGTGTATGTTCTCATTCATTAGGGGAATATAAATAATAGTGAAAGGGAATATAAGGGAAGGGAGAAGAAATGTGTGGGAAATATCAGAAAGGGAGACAGAACATAAAGACTCCTAACTCTGGGAAATGAACTAGGGGTGGTGGATGGGCGTAGGGCGGGGGTGGGGGTGAATGTGTGACGGGCACTGAGGGGGACACTTGACGGGATGAGCACTGGGTGTTATTCTGTATGTAGGTAAATTGAACACCAATAAAAAATTAATTTATTTAAAAGAAGATTTTATTTATTTGAGAGAAAGAGAGCAAGAACGAGCACTCATGAGCAGGGGAAGGTCAGAGGAAGATGCACACTACCTGCTGGGGCTCGATCCCAGGACTCTGGGCCCATGACCTGAACCAAAGGCAGACACTTAACTGAGTCGCTCAGGCACCCCAATATTTGTTTTAAAGTAAGATTCACAAGAAGTTGCAAAAAACAACTTAACCCTTCACCTACTTTCTCCCAATGGTAACATTTTACATAACTATATTTTAGTGTCATAATTAAGGTCCACAGGCCTCATTTAAATGTAATCAATTTTACATGTTTTTATTTGTGTGTATTTAATCTGTATAGTTTTATCAAACATAAAAATCTTATAAGCACTGCCACTACAGTTGAGATACAAAACTATTCCATTACCACAGAGATCCCCTTATGTTACCCTTTTATGGCAACAGTCCTTTTCCTCCCCTCACCCTCCTGTCCCTGAGAACTCCTAATTTGTTTTTCATGTCTATAACTTTATAATTTCATAAATGTTATATAAAGGGAATCACACAGTACATAACCTTTTGAGATAACTTACCATTCACTATACTTCCCTTGAGATTCGCCTATATTTTTTAAAAATTTATTTATTTATTTATTTTTGATAGTCACAGAGAGAGAGAGAGAGAGAGAGAGAGAGAGGTAGAGACATAGGGAGAGGGAGAAGCAGGCTCCATGCACCGGGAGCCCGATGTGGGATTCTATCTCGTGTCTCCAGGATCGCGCCCTGGGCCAAAGGCAGGCGCCAAACCACTGCGCCACCCAGGGAGAGATTCACCTATAGTGCTTGAGTTCTAGTTGCTCTGTATCCTTGTCAGTACTTGGTATTAGTATTTATTAATTTTAGCCATCTAATAGGTGGGTAGAGGAATCTCACCATAGTTTTAATTTGCATTTCATCAAGGGCTAATAATGTTGAACATCATACTCGCTTGTCATCCAAATATCGTCTTTGGTGAAGTGTTTTAAGTCTTGCCCATTTTTTTAAATGGGGCAGTTTATTTTCTTTGTATCAAGTTACTGAGAGTTCTTTACAAATTCTGTATACAAATCCTGTGCTGGATATGTTATTTACAAATATATCCTACCAATCTGTAGCCTTTTTATTCTCTTATTTGGGTCTTTCACAGAGCAAAAGTTTTTAATTTTGATAAAGTCTGGTTTTTCAGGATTTTCTGTTATGGATTGTGCTCTTTAAGGATTCTTTCCCTAAACCTAGGTCATGAATATTTTCTCATTTTTTATCTACAAGTTTTATAGTTTTAATATTAAATCTGTAATCCATTTTGAGTTCATTTTATAAATAGTATGAGTTTTTAAGGTCGAATCCATTTTTTTTTTTTGGCCTATGGCTTTCTGGTTATTCTAACACCATTTTTGGGAAAATATACTTTTTTCCCCACCAAATTTCTTTTACAGCTTTGCCAAAAATCTACTGACCTTATTTGTGTGGATCTATTTCTATACTTATTTCTATACTTTATTCTGTTTTATTGATCTCTGTGTCTGTCACTTTGCCAATATCACACTGTCTTTATTCCTATATTTTATAGTAAGTGTTAAAACTGGGTAGTGTGATCCTTCCAACTCTTTTTTTCTCCAAAATTGTTAGTTATTCTAGTTCCTTTCCTTTTCTATATAATTTTAGAATCAATTTGTCCATATATACAAAAAAATCCTGTTGAGATTTTGATTGGAATTGAGTTACATCTTGTGCAGAAAAGAATT
Organism: Vulpes lagopus; assembly: GCF_018345385.1. NCBI lineage: Eukaryota > Metazoa > Chordata > Mammalia > Carnivora > Canidae > Vulpes > Vulpes lagopus. The sequence continues at coordinate 43,132,375 of NC_054848.1, forward strand.
AACAGGCCAAATACTGCTATCCTTAGAAAGTCCTGTTTTGCAATGTTGGGCCTTGTCTGGGCATCTGAGAAGTTGACTGGTAAACAGTTTGCTATACTGCTATAAAAACCTCCCTTAATGATAACTGTGCCTAAACTCTTTGTATAAACAGTGTGGTTTATTATGAGCATCTGCTTTCCTTTTGTGAGTCTGAAATTTGGGGACATACTAAGCAGAGGGTGTTTAAATGACCAGCCCCCAGTAAAATCTTAGGGATTGAGTCATTAATGAGTTTCCCTGGTAGGCAGAACTTTACTTGTATTGTCACATCTCCTTCCTGGAAGAATTAAATGTATCCTGAGCAACTGACTCTATTGGGGTAGGATTCCTGGAAGCTTGTTTCTGGTTTTTGGCAAGCTTTGCCCATGTTCTCATTTACTTGATTTTGCTTTCTATCTTTTGTTATATAATAATCATAGCTGTGATTATGACTATATGCTGAGTCCTGTGACTAGGAATCACTGTACCTGGAGGTGGTCTTGGGGATCATCAACACACATCTGTAGGTGAATTTGGAAGGAATTGACATCTTTTCTCTGTTGAATCTTTCATATCAATGCATGTGACATGTCTTTCATTTATTTCGGTTATCTTTGATTTCTGTCTTTTTACCATATAGATCCTTACATGTTTCATTACATTTATACCAAATATTTTTTTCTTGGATCTATTGTAAATGATATTTTTTAAAATTTAGTTCTCCATTTGTATACTACTGGTATAAAATATTGAAATTGGTGTGTTGACCTTGTTAAAAATTACTTATTCATACTTAGAGTTCTTTTTTTTTTTTTTGGATTTTTTTAAATTGGAGATCAATTTGCCAACATATAGTATAACATCCAGTGCTCATCCCGTCAAGTGCCCCCCTCAGTGCCCGTCACCCAGTCACCCCATCCCCTCACCCACCCACTTCCCCTTCCACTACCCCTTGTCCCCTTGTTCCTTTCCCAGAGTTAGGCATCTCTCATGTCCTGTCACCCTCACTGAATTTCCCACTCATTTTCCCCTTTCCCCTTTCCTCTTTATTCCCTTTCACTATTTTTTATATTTCCCAAATGAATGAGACCATATTTTTGTCCTTCTACGATTGACTTAATTCACTCGGCATAATACCCTCCAGTTCCATCCATGTTGAAGCAAATGGTGGGTATTTGTCATTTCTAATGGCTGAGTAATATTCCATTGTATACATATACCATATGTTCTTTATCCATTCCTGTTCTTTTTTTCAAATTTATTTAATCATGAGGGACACAGAGACAGAGAGAGAGGCAGAGACACAGGCAGAGGGAGAAGCAGGCTCCATGCAGGTAGCCTGACGTGGGACTCGACCCCAGGTCTCCAGGATCACACTCTGGGCTGAAGGCAGTGGTAAACCGCTGAGCCACCGGGGCCGCACTCCATTCCTCTTTTGATGGACACTGAATCTTTTTCCACAGTTGGCTACTGTGGATATTGCTGCTATAAACATCGGGGTGTAGGTGTCTTTGGTTTTTCACTGCATCTGTATCTTTTGGGTAAATCCCCAGAAGTGCACCTGCTGGGTCGAAGGGTAGCTCTATTTTTAACTCTTTGAGGAACCTCCATACAGTTTTCCAGAGTGGCTGTACCAGTTCACATTCCCACCAACAGTGCAGGAGGGTTCCCCTTTCTCCACATCCTCTCCAACATTTGTTGTTTCCTGTCATGTTAATTTTCCACATTATCACTGGTGTGAGGTGGTATCTCATTGTGGTTTTGATTTGTATTGCCCTGATGGCAAGAGATGCGGAGCATTTTCTCGTGTGCTTGTTGGCCATGTGTAGGTCTTCTTTGGTGAAATTTCTCTTCCTGTCTTTTGCCCATTTTATGATTGCATTGTTTGTTTCTTGGGTGTTGAGTTTCATAAGTTCTTTATAGATCTTGGATACTAGCCCTTTATCTGATATGTCATTTGCAAATATCTTCTCCCATTCTGTAGGTTGTCTTTTAGTTCTGTTGACTGTTTCTTTTTGCTGTGCAGAAGCTTCATATCTTGATGAAGTCCCAATAGTTCATTTTTGCTTTTGTTTCCCTTGCCTTCATACATGTATCTTGCAAGAAATTGCTGTGGCCAAGTTCAAAAAGGGTGTTGCCTGTATTCCCCTCTAGGATTTTGATGGATTCTTGTCTCACATTTAGATCTTTCATCCATTTTGAGTTTATTGTTGCATATGGTGTACGAGAATGATCTAGTTTCATTCTTCTGCATGTGGATGTTCAAATTTCCCAAAAGCATTTATTGAAGAAACTTTATTTTTCCAGTGGATAGTCTTTCCTGCTTTCTCAAATATTAGTTGGCCATAGAGTTTAGTGTCCACTTCTGGGTTCTCTATTCTGTTCCATTGATCTATGTGTCTGTTTTTGTGCCAGTACCACACTGTCTTGGTGACTACAGCTTTGTAGTACAACCTGAAATCTGGCATTGTGATGCACCTGTCTCTGGTTTTCTTTTTCCATATTCCCTTGCCTATTCAGGGTCTTTTCTGATTCCACACAAATCTTAAGATGATTTGTTCCAACTCTCTGAAGAACGTCCATGGTATTTTGATAGGGATTGCATTGAATGTGTAAATTGCCCTTGGGTAGCATTGACATTTTCATAATATTAATATTTCTAATCCATGAGCATGGAATATTTTTCCCTCTCTTTGTGTCTTCCTTAATTTCTTTCAGAAGTGTTCTGTAGTTTTTAGGGTATACATCCTTTACCTCTTTGGTTAGGTTTATTCCTAGGTATCTTATGCTTTTGGGTGTAATTGTGAATGGCATTGACTCCTTAATTTCTCTTTCTTCAGTATGATTGTTAGTGTATAGAAATGCCACTGATTTCTGGGCATTGATTTTGTATCCTACCACACTGCCAAATTGCTGTATGAGTTCTGGCAATCTTGGGGTGGAGTCTTTTGGGTTTTCTTTTCTTTTCTTTTTAAATATTTCATATATTTATTTATGAGAGACACACATAGATAGAGAGGTAGAGACACAGGCAGAGGGAGAAGCAGGCTCCATGCAGGGAACCCGACACGGGTCTTGATCCCAGGTCTCCAGAATCATGCCCTTTGCCTGAAGGTGGTGCTAAACCACTGAGCCACCCAGGCTCCTCTTTTTTGGGATTTCTATGTACAGTATCATGTCATCTGCGGAGAGGGGGAGTTTGACTTCTTTGCCAATTTGAATGCCTTTTATTTCTTTTTTTTTTTTTTTTGCCTGATTGCTGAGGCTAGGACTTCTAGTAGTATGTTCAATATCAGTGGTGAGAGTGGACATCCCTGTCTTGTTCCTGATCTTAGGGGAAAGGCTCCCAGTGCTTCCCCACTGAGAATGATATTTGCTGTGGGCTTTTTGTAGATGGCTTTTAAGATGCTGAGGAATGTTCCCTCTATCCCTACACTCTGAAGAGTTTTGGTCAGGAATGGATGCTGTCTTTTGTCAAATGCTTTTTGTGCATCTAATGAGAGGATCCTATGGTTCTTGTTTTTTCTCTTGGTGATATGATCTCTCACGTTGATTGCTTTACAAGCGTTGAACCAGCCTTGCATCCCGGGGATAAATCCCACTTGGTCATGGTGAATAATCTTAATGTATTGTTGGATCCTATTGGCTAGTATCTTGTTGAGAATTTTTACATCTGTGTTCATCAGGGATATTGGTGTATAATTCTCCTATTTGGTGGGGTCTTTGTCTGGTTTTGGAATTAAGGTGATGCCGGTCTCATAGAATGAGTTTGAAAGTCTCTTTCTATGCTTCAGAACAGCTTTAGTAGAATAGGTATTGTTTCTTCCTTAAATGTTTGATAGAATTCCCCAGGGAAGCCATCTGGATCTGGACTTTTGTGTTGGGAGGTTTTTGATGACTGCTTCAAAGTCCTCCCTGGTTATTGGCCGGTTCAGGTTTTTTATTTTTTCCTGTTCCAGTTTTGGCAGTTTGTGTTTTTCCAGAAATGCATCCATTTCTTCTAGATTGCCTAATTTATTGGAGTATAGCTGCTCATAATATGTTTTTAAAATCGTTTGTATTTCCTTGGTATCAGTGGTTATGTCTCCTTTTTCATTCATGATTTTATTAATTTGAGTCTTTTCTCTTTTGTTTTTAATAAGACTAATAAGACCTAAACCTTTAGGTTTATCTATCTTATTAATTCTTTCAAAGAACTGACTCCTGGTTTTGTTGATCTGTTCTACAGTTCTTCTGGTTTCTATCTCATTGAGTTCTGCCCAAATCTTTATTAACTTTATCCTTCTGCTTGGTGTATGTTTCATTTGCTGTTCCTTCTCCATGTCCTTTAGGTTGAAGGTTAACTTGTGTATTTGAATTTTTTCCAATTTTTTGAGGGATGTTTCTACTGCGATGTATTTCCCTCTTAGGACTGCTTTTGCTGTATCCCAGAGATTTTGAACGGTTGTGTCTTCATTCTCAGTAGTTTCCATGAATCTTTTTAATTCTTCTCTAATTTCCTGGTTGACCCATTCATCTTTTAGCCAGATGCTCTTTAACCTCCACATGTTTGAGTTTCTTCCAAATTTCTTCTTGTGATTGAGTTCTAGTTTCAAAGCATTATGGTCTGAACATATGCAGGGGACAATCCCAATTTTTTGGTATCAGTTGAGACCTGATTTGTGACACAGCATGTGGTCTATTCTGGAGAAAGTTCTGTAAATGTCTGTGAAATCCATCTGGCCCAGTGTATCATTTAAAGCTCTTGTTTCCTTGGATATGTTGTGCTTAGAATAGCTGTCTTTTTCAGAACACACTGTGTAGAAGTCTCTCAGTATTAGTGTGTGATTATGTAAGTATGTCTTTACTTTGGTTATTAATTGATTGATATCCTTGGCAGCTCCCACATTAGGGGCATAAATATTCATGATTGTTAGGTCCTCTTGTTGAATAGACCCTCTAACTATGATATAGTGTCCCTCTTCATCTTTTACTACAGTCTTTAGGATAACCTTTATCTGATATGAGGATTGCTACCCCTGCTTTCTTTTGAGGACCATTTGAATGGTAAATGGTTCTCCAACCTTTTATTTTCAGGCTGGAGGTGTCCTTAGGTCTAAAATGAGTCCTTTGGAGACAGCAAATAGATGGGTCTTGATTTTTATTCCGTCTGAAACCCTGCGTCTTTTGTTGGGATCATTAAGCCCATTCATATTCAGAGTTACTATTGAAAGATGGATTTAGTGTCATCATAATACCTCTTCAGTCCCTATTTGGTGGATTATTTCTTTGGACTTTTTCTTTTATGGGTGCCCCTTTATATTTCTTGCAGAGCTGGTTTGGTGGTCACATATTCTTTCAGTTACTGCCTATCTTGGAAACTCTTTACCTCTCCTATTGTGATTGAGACCCTTGCTGGATAAAGTATCCTTGGCTGCATGTTCTTCTGATTTAGGACCCTGAATATATCCTGCCAGCCCTTTATGGCCTGCCAGGTCTCTGTGGAGAGGTCTTCTGTTAATGTAATATTTCTCCCTATATAAGTTAGGGATCTCTTGTCTCTTGCTGCTTTAAGGATTTTCTCTTTATCTTTGGAATTTGCAAGTTTCACTATTAAATGTCAAGGTGTTGAATGGTTTTTATTGATTTTATGGGGCGACCTCTCTATCTCCCAGATCTGAATGCCTGTTTCCCTCCCCAAATTAGGGAAGTTCTCAGCTATGATTTGTTCAAATATGCTTTCTGGTCCTCTGTCCCTTTTGGCGCCCTCTGGAACCCCAGTTAAATGTAGATTTTTCCTTCTGAGGCTATCATTTTTTTCCCTTAACCTTTCCTCATGGTCTTTTAATTTTTTTCTCTTTTTTCCTCAGCTTCCTTCCTTGCAATCAACTTGTCTTCTATCTTACTCTTGTACCTCATTAACCCTCGTCATTAGGACCTCCAGTTTGGATTGCATCTCATTTAATTGATTTTTTATTTTGGCCTGATTACATCTAAATTCTTCAGTCATGAAGTCTCTTGAATCCTTTATGCTTTTTTCCAAAGCCACCAGTAGCTTTATAATTGTGCTTCTGAATTGGCTTTCTGACATCGAATTATAATCCAAGTTTTGTAACTCTGTGGCAGAGTGTACGGTTTCTGGTGCTTTCTTTTGTGGTGAGTTTTTCTTTCTAGTCATTTTGCTCAGTGCAGAGTGGCAAAAAACGAGTTGTACTGGAAAAAGGAAGAAAAAAAAAGAAAAAACAAAAAGCAAAGAAAACCAAGGAGGTGTATCTTCTGGTTATAAATACTGTAAATCCCTCTATTTCCCCTGGAGTTTTCCAGTGCTGCTGGGCCAAGAACTTGCTCTTCCCCTGTCCTTCCAGCTGGTCTTCTGGGGGAGGGGCCTGCTCTGCTGATTCTCAGCAGTGTGCCCCTGGGGGAGCTGCCCACCCCCGCCAGGTGCCGGGCTGTTTATCCTGTGATGCCCCTGTTCCCTGGCGACGGCGCTCCATCCCAGACACAGGGTGACACCTGGAGGAACAACCACACTGGCGGCGGCCAGCCTTCCAGCTCTGGAGTCCGCTCCCGCAATAACTACTATAGTCTCCCAGTCCACACTGCCCTGGATCCTCTGGGGGTGGGGCATGTTGACCTGCACAGCTTGGGGGCGCCGGCAGCAGGAGCGTGCTAGCTGTCCTGTGTCCTCCCTGCTTCCGCCTGGCCCCAGGGAGCGCAGGATCCTGGGTTGCGTCAGCTCCGCTCCCTGTGATCTGGGCCTGTGTTGCTGGATTCGCCCTCCTGGGGCTGTGGCTCCGGAAAGCAGTAGGGTGCAGTCCCCTCCATCCGGAGCTGCCGCCGGAGCTTCTCCCTGAGGCCCCACAGGGCGCAGGCTCCAGCCCTTTACCGAGCTCCTCCCACAATCTGTGGCGTGCTGACCCCCTGGGGTGCAGCTCCTCTGTTAGTGGCTCCAGGGGACTGGAGGCTCCACTGCCCCCACTGCAGTTCTGCCGGGTTTCCCTGCTAAGTGCCTTTCCTCCCGGGAACAATTGGTCCAGATTTTTTTTTTTTTTTTTGGTCCAGATTTTTAAAGTTCCTTCTTCTCCGGGGCTGGGTTTTCACCACCCGGCCTTAGCCCGGCTCCTTGCGGGGCCCCTCCCCCACTGGATACTTTTTTAGTTTTATTTTTCCGCCTTCCTGCCTTGTTAGAAGCACAAAGTCTTCTCTCTGTAGCGTTCCGGTTGTTTTCTCTTTAAATCTCAGGTGGAATTCGTAGTTTTTCCAGATGATTTGAAAGTTATCTAGGTAAATTGGTCAGGCTGAGTGAACTTGGGGAACCTTCTCCTCCACCATCTTGCCCTGCCCCCTCCAGGAGTTCTTTATTTTATAGATTTTTTGAAATTAGCTACATAGACAATTATGTCATTTGCAAATGGGGACAATTTAGTTCTTCCTTTCCAACATGCATGCTTTTATTGCACTGCATAGGATTTCTATTATGATATTGAATAGGAACAGTGACAGTGGACAACCTTGCCTTGTTCCTGATTTTAGGAAGAAAGCAGTTAATCTTTCACCATTAGTGTGATCTTACCTGTAGAGTTTTTGTAGATACCCTTGATCAGGTTGAAAAATTTACTTTCCATTCCTAGTTTGCCCATATATGTTTATCATGAATGGATATTGGATTTTGTCAAGTGCTTCTGCCCTGCAGCTGTTGATACAATTGTATTTGTTTTAGACTATAATATGGTGGATGACATTGATTGATATTCAAATATTAAAGCAGTCTCATTCCTGGGATAAACCTCACTTGGTCCTAGTGTATTATTCTTTTTATATATTGCTGGATTTTATTTGCTAATATTTTGTTGAGGATTTTTACATCTATGTTTATGATGTATGTTTTTCCATAGTATTCTTTTTTTATACTGTCTTTGTATGGTTTTGGTATGAGACTGATACTGACTTCATCCAATAATTTGAGAGTATCCCCCTCTTCTATTTTCTGGAAGAGGTGTGTAGAATTAACGTTCTTTATTTAAATGTTCTGTAGAATTCACAAGTGAAGTTATTTAGGCCTGAAGTTTTTCTTTCTTTTTCCTGAAGGATTTAGCTAAGTATATATTTTTTAATGGTTATAAGATTATTCAAGTTACCTATTTTGAGGTGACTTTTGGTTTGTGGTTTTTAAGGAATTGGTCCATTTCATCTAATTTATATGCATAGATTTGTTCATGTATTGCCTTATTATTCACTCTTTTGTGTCTTTTTATCAATCTTGCTAGAAGTGTATCAATTTTATGGATCTTCTCAACGAACCAGGTTTTCATTTCATTTATTTTCTTACTGTATTTCTGTTTTCATTTCATTCATTTTCTTACTGTATTTCTATTTTCAGTTCCAATGTTTGTAGTTCCTTTGGGTTTGATTTGCTCTTTTTCTAGTTTCTTAAGGTGGAAACTTCTCTAATAATAGAAGCATTTAATGATCTAAATTTCTCCCTAAGCACTGCATGCCTCAACGTTTGCGAGACATCCTCTTTGATCTTTGGACTATTTAGAAGTTTGTTGTTTAACATCCAGGTGTTTGGAGTTTTTGCTATTATTTTTTGTTATCAATTTCTGATTTAAATCCATTATGGTCAAAGAAAACACTGGGTATGATTTTAATTCTTTAAACATTTTAAAGGGTTATCACCCAGGATATGGTCTGTCTTGATGAATGTTCCACATGCACTTGAGAAAATGTATATTCTGTTGCTGTTGAATGGAGTGCTCTATAAATGTCAATTGCGTCCAATTGGTTCATCTTGTTAATTTCCTATGCTTGCTGTTTTTCTGTGTAATAATTCTGTTGCTGAGAAGAGTACTGAAATTTTCAATTATAATTGTGAGTTTGTACATTTTTTTTCAGTTTTGTCATTGCTTTGTGTATTTTGAAAATCTATTAGGAACGTACACATTGAAGATTAGTTATATCCTCTTTAGAGTGTTTTGTGACTTACATTTTTTCTCATGTTACAGTGTTCATGTAATTGTGGTATCTTTCCAGTTAAATTGACATATTTCTTTTTTTTAAAGATTTTATTTATTTATTCATGAAAGCCAGAGAGAGAGAGAGAGAGAGAGAGAGAGAGAGAGAGGGAGAGGGAGGTGCAGAACAGGCAGACGGAGAAGCAGGCCCCATGCAGGGAGCCCGATGTGGGACTTGATCCCGGGTCTCTAGGATCAGGCCCTGGGCTGCAGGCGGCCCTAAACCTCTGAGTCACCCAGGGATCCCCAAATTGACATATTTCTGTATCAGTTATATTGACAATGTGGTATTCTGTTCTTCAACTGTCATTATTTATCCAACCCCCTATTAATGTACATTTAGGTTATTGCTAAATTTTGCTCTTAGAGTAAGTACCCAGTAGTGCAATTGCTGGGTCCTATCACAGCTCTATTTTTAACTCTTTGAGAAACGTCCACACAGTTTTCTTTTTTTCTTTTCTTTTCTTAAAAATTTTTTTGTATTTATTTATGATAGTCATACACAGAGAGAGAGAGAGAGGCAGAGACACAGGCAGAGGAAGAAGCAGGCTCCATGCACCGGGAGCCCGACGTGGGATTCGATCCCGGGTCTCCAGGATTGCGCCCTGGGCCAAAGGCAGGCGCCAAACCCCTGCTCCACCCAGGGATCCCCTCCACACAGTTTTCCAGAGTGGCTGCACCAGTTCACATTCCCACCAACAGTGTAAGAGGGTTCCCTTTTCTCCACATCGTCTCCAACATTTGTGGTTTCATGCCTTGTTAATTTTCCCCATTCTCACTGGTGTGAGGTGGTATCTCATTGTGGTTTTGATTTGGATTTCCCTGATGGCAAGGGATGCGTAACATTTTCTTATGTGCTTGTTGGCCATGTCTATGTCTTCCTCTGTGAGATTTCTGTTCATGTCTTTTGCCCATTTCATGATTGGATTGTTTGTTTCTTGGGTGTTGAGTTTACTAAGTTCTTTATAGATCTTGGATACTAGCCCTTTATCTGATATGTCATTTGCAAATATCTTCTCTCATTCTGTAGGTTGTCTTTTAGTTTTGTTGACTCTTTTGCTGTGCAGAAGCTTTTTATCTTAAAAAGTTCATTTTTGCTTTTGTTTCCCTTCCCTTCATAGCTGTATGTAGCAAGAAGTTGCCTGTCACAACTTCAAAAAGGGTGTTGCCTGTGTTCCTCTCTAGGATTTTGATTGATTCTTGTCTCACATTTAGATCTTTTATCCATTTTGAGTTTATCTTTATGTATGATGTAAGAAAATGGTCTAGTAGGGATTTACCCCAAAGATACAGATGCAATGAAAAGCTGAGACACCTGCACCCCAATGTTTATAGCAGCAATGTCCACAATAGCCAAACTGTGGAAGGAGCCTCGGTGTCCATCAAAAGATGAATGGATAAAGAAGTTGTGGTATAAATGTATATGCAGTGGAATATTACTCAGCCATTAGAAACAACAAATAGCCACCATTTGCTTCGACATGGATGGAACTGGAGGCTATTATGCTGAGTAAAGCAAGTCAGTCAGAGAAGGAATATATGGTTCATTATATGGTTTCACTCATACAGGGAATATAAAAAATAGTGAAAGGGATTATAGGGGAAAGGAGAGAAAATGAGTGGGAAAAATCAGAGAGGGTGATAAAACATGGGAGACTTCTAACTCTGGGAAATGAACAATGGGTAGTGGAAGGGGAGGTGGGTGGGGGGATGGGGTGACTGGGTGATGGGCACTGAGGGGGGACTTGATGGGATGAGCACTGGGTGTTATATGTTGGCAAATCTAACTCCAATAAAGAAAATACATATAAAAAAACAAAAAAAATATTGGTTTTACAGAAGTCAGGATAGTAAATTACCTCTGGGCATTGGAAATGGGATTATAATCAAGGAAGGTTACATGGAAGTATTTTTATCGTTTTAGCCATGTGTAATTTATTAATGTGAGTGATGGTAATCTGCATTTCACTTCATAAATATTCATTGAATTGTACAAGTGAGTTTTATGCAGTTTTCTCCATATATGACATATATCATAATGGAAAAAATATATTTTCAAACTATACATTTGGGAGGAGGGGCAAGATGGCGGAAGTCTAGGGTCCCCAAATCACCTGTCCCCAACAAATTACCTAGATAACCTTCAAATCATCCTGAAAACCTACGAATTCGGCCTGAGATTTAAAGAGTGAACAGCTGAAACACTATAGTGAGAAGAGTTCGTGCTTCTATCAAGGTAGGAAGACGGGGGAAAAAGAAATAAAGAAACAAAAGGCATCCAAGGGGGAGGGTTCTCTCGAGGAGCTGGGCTGAGGCCAAGGCGAGTGTCCCAAGGACAGGAGAGCCCCGTCCAGGAGAAGCAGGAGCTGCACCAACCTTCCCGGGAGGAAAGGGGCCCGCAGGGAGTTAGAGCAGGACCCAGGAGGGTGGGGATGCCCTCGGGCTCCCTGGGACACTAACAAACACCTGCGGCGTGCGCAGGAGAGTGCGCTGAGCTCCCTAAGGGCTGCAGCGCGCACGGCGAGACCCAGAGCAGCTCGGAGGGGCTCGGGTGGTGGCTCCTCGGAGGGGGCTGCACGGCTCCGGGAGCAGCTCGGCGGCGGCGGCTCGGGCAAAGGAAGAGGCTCCGCGGGGAGGGGGCGGCGCGGCTCTGGTCGCAGCTCGGAGGGGCTCGGGCGGCGGCTCAGCGGAGGGGGCTGCGGGGCGGGAGCGGGAATCCAACAGCCCAGGCACCAAAGCACAGGACGCCGGGACACAGCCCAGGATCCGGCCTCCCCCAGGGACAGGCAGAGACCGGGAGGGACCAGGACAGCAAGGACGCTACTGCCCGGACCTGAGCAGATCAGCGGCCCCTCCCCGGAGCCTCCAGGCCCTGCAGACGGAGAGCCCCGGAGTTACAGCGGGGGCTGTAGCCAGGTTTCCAGATATGCCGTAGCCACTGTGGCTGTTCCTCCTGGGGCCTCACGGGGTAAACAACCCCCACTGAGCCCTGCGCCAGGCAGGGGGCAGAGCAGCTTCCCCAAGGGCTAACACCTGAAAATCAGCACAGCAGGCCCCTCCCCCAGAAGACCAGCTAGACGGTCCAGTTCCAGAGGAAGTCAAGGGGCTTAAAGTATACAGAATCAGAAGATACTCCCACGTGTTTTTTGTTTTTTTTTTTGTTTTGTTTTGTGTTTTTTTCCTTTCTTTTTGATTTCTGATTGTTTCCCCCACCCCCTTTTTTTTCACCTTTCTTTTTCTTTCTCTTTTTCTTCTCTTTTTTCCCTTTTTTTCTTCATTCTCTTTTTTCTCTTTCTCTTTTCTTTCCTTCTCTCTCTCTCTTTTTCTCCTTTTCCCAATACAACTTGTTTTTGGCCACTCTGCACTGAGCAAAATGACTAGAAGGAAAACCTCACCTCAAAAGAGAATCAGAAACAGTCCTCTCTCCCAGAGAGTTACAAAATCTTGATTAAAATTCAATGTCAGAAAGCCAATTCAAAAGCACTATTATACAGCTACTAGTGGCTCTAGAAAAAAGCATAAAGGATTCAAGAGACTTCATGACTGCAGAATTTAGATCCAATCAGGCAGAAATTAAAAATCAATTAAATGAGATGCAATCCAAGCTAGAAGTCCTAACGACGAGGGTTAACAAGGTGAAAGAACGAGTGAGTGACATAGAAGGCAAGTTGATGGCAAAGAGGGAAACTGAGGAAAAAAGAGACAGACAATTAAGAGACCATGAAGACAGATTAAGGGAAATAAATGACAGCCTGAGGAAGAAAAACATACATTTAATTGGGGTTCCCGAGGGTGCCGAAAGGGAATGAGGGCCAGAATATGTATTTGAACAAATCCTAGCTGAAAACTTTCCTAATCTGGGAAGGGAAACAGGCATTCAGATCCAGGAAATAGAGAGATCCCCCCCTAAAATCAGTAAAAACCGTTCAACACCTCGACATTTAATAGTGAAGATTGCAAATTCCAAAGATAAGGAGAAGATCCTTAAAGCAGCAAGAGAAAAAGTCCCTGACTTTTATGGGGAGGAATATTAGAGTAACAGCGGACCTCTCGGAGACCTGGCAGGCCAGAAAGGGCTGGCAGGATATATTCAGGGTCCTAAATGAGAAGAACATGCAACCAAGAATACTGTCCAGCAAGGCTCTCATTCAAAATGGAAGGAGACATAAAGAGCTTCCAAGACAGGCAGGAACTGAAAGACTATGTGACCTCCAAACCAGCTCTGCAAGAAATTTTAAGGGGGACTCTTAAAATTCCCCTTTAAGAAGAAGTTCAGTGGAACAATCCACAAAAACAAGGACTGAATAGATATCATGATGACACGAAACTCATATCTCTCAATAGTAACTCTGAACGTGAACGGGCTTAATGACCCCATCAAAAGGCGCAGGGTTTCAGACTGGATAAAAAAGCAGGACCCATCTGTTTGATGTGTACAAGAGATTCATTTTAGACAGAAGGATACCTACAACCTGAAAATAAAAGGTTGGAGAACCATTTACCATTCCAATGGTCCTCAAAAGAAAGCAGGGGTAGCCATCCTTATATCAGATAAATTAAAATTTACCCCGACGACTATAGTGAGAGATGAAGAGGGACACTATCTCATACTCAAAGGATCTATCCAACAAGAGGACTTAACAATCCTCAATATATATGCCCCGAATGTGGGAGCTGCCAAATATTTAAACCGATTAATAACCAAAGTGAAGAAATACTTAGATAATAATACACTTATACTTGTTGACTTCAATCTAGCTCTTTCTACCCTCGATAGGTCTTCTAAGCACATCTCCAAAGAAACGAGAGCTTTAAATGATACACTGGACCAGATGGATTTCACAGATATTTAAAGAACTTTACATCCAAACTCAACTGAATACACATTCTTCTCAAGTGCACATGGAACTTTCTCCAGAATAGACCACATACTGGGTCACAAATCGGGTCTGAACCGATAGCAAAATATTGGGATAGTCCCCTGTATATTCTCAGACCATAATGCCTTGAAATTAGAACTAAACCACAACAAGAAGTTCGGAAGGACCACAAACACGTGGAGGTTAAGGACCATCCTGCTAAAAGTTGAAAAGTTCAACCAGGAAATTAAGGAAGTCCACCGTTGGGGGTCTCAGCTGCCCGTTGCTCTATTTTGGCTCCATTCTCCTGGAACACTGGACCAAGAATACTTCTGCTTCACCCCATGTAACAACCCCTTGTGTGCCCCACCCAGGTTGAGCGATAAACCAGTTTAATTCTTCAAAACTCTGTTGGGGCCACGCAGCCCTGGCCTTCTGCCTTTGCAGAGCAAGCAGGCCTAGAGTCTGCCCTCCAGTCCAATCCCAGGGCTCTCTTCAGCCTTTGCATCCTCTGGTCCTTTTAAAAATGAAAAAAAAAAAAGATTCATGGAAACTAATGAGAATGAAGATACAACCGTTCAAATATTTGGGATGCAGCAAAAGCAGTTCTGAGGGGGAAATACATCGCAATACAAGCATCCATTCAAAAACTGGAAAGAACTCAAATACAAAAGCTCACCTTACACATAAAGGAGCTAGAGAAAAAGCAGCAAATGGACCCCACGCCCAGCAGAGGAAGAGAGTTATTTAAAATTCGAGCAGAACTAAATGGAATCGAGACCAAAAGAACTGTGGAACAGATCAACAGAACCAGGAGTTGGTTCTTTGAAAGAATTAATAAGATAGGTAAACCATTAGCCAACCTTATTAAAAAGAAGAGAGAGAAGACTCAAATGAATAAAATCATGAATGAGAAAGGAGAGATCACTACCAACACCAAGGAAATACAAACGTTTTTAAAAACATATTATGAACAGCTCTATGCCAATAAATTAGGCAATCTAGAAGAAATGAGCGCATTCCTGGAAAGCCACAAACTACCAAAACTGGAACAGGAAGAAATAGAAAACATGAACAGGCCAATAACCAGGGAGGAAATTGAAGCACTCATCAAAAACCTCCCAAGACAGAAGAGTCCAGGGCCAGATGGCTTCCCAGGGGAATTCTATCAAACGTTTAAAGAAGAAATCATACCTATTCTACTAAAGCTGTTTGGAGTGATAGATAGAGATGGAGTACTTCCAAATTCATTCTATGAGGCCAGCATCACCTTAATTCCGAAACCAGACAAAGACCCCACCAAAAAGGAGAATTACAGACCAATATCCCTGATGAACATGGATGCAAAAATTCTCAACAAGATACTAGGCAATAGGATCCAACAACACATTAAGAGAATTGTTCACCGGGATCCCTGGGTGCAGTGGTTTGGCGCTTGCCTTTGGCCCAGGGCGCGATCCTGGAGACTCGGGATCGAATCCCACATCAGGCTCCCAGTGCATGGAGCCTGTTTCTCCCTCTGCCTATGTCTCTGCCTCTCTCTGTCTCTCTGTGACTATCATAAATAAATAAAAATTTAAAAAAAAATTTTTCACCATGACCAACTAGGATTTATCCCCGGGACACAAGGCTGGTTCAACACTCATAAAATAATCAATGTGATTCATCATATCAGCAAGAGAAAAACCAAGAACCATATGATCCTCTCATTAGATGCAGAGAAAGCATTTGACAAAATACAGCATCTATTCCTGATTAAAACCCTTCAGAGTGTTGGGATAGAGGGAACTTTCCTCAGCATCTTAAAAGCCATCTACGAAAAGCCCACAGCAAATATCATTCTCAATGGGGAAGCACTGGGAGCCTTTCCCCTAAGATCAGGAACAAGACAGGGATGTCCACTCTCACCACTGCTATTGAACATAGTACTGGAAGTCCTAGCCTCAGCAATCAGACAACAAAAAGACATTGAAGGCATTCAAATTGGCAAAGAAGAAGTCAAACTCTCCCTCTTTGCCGATGACATGATACTCTACATAGAAAACTCAATTGCCTCCACCTCATGATTGCTGGAACTCATACAGCAATTTGGTAGCATGGCAGGATACAAAATCAATGTCCAGAAATAAATGGCATTTCTATACACTAACAATGAGACTGAAGAAAGAGAAATTAAGGAGTCAATCCCATTTGCAATTGCACCCAAAAGCATAAGATACCTAGGAATAAACCTAACCAAAGAGGTAAAGGATCTATACCCTAAAAACTATAGAACACTTCTGAAAGAAATTGAGGAAGACACAAAGAGATGGAAAAATATTCCATGCTCATGGGTTGGCAGAATTAATATTGTGAAAATGTCAATGTTACCCAGGGAAATGTACACGTTTAATGCAATCCCTATCAAAATACCATGGACTTTCTTCAGAGAGTTAGAACTAATTATCTTAAGATTTGTGTGGATCAGAAAAGACCCCGAATAGCCAGGGGAATTTTAAAAAAGAAAACCATATCTGGGGGCGTCACAATGCCAGATTTCAGGTTTTACTACAAAGCTGTGGTCATCAAGACAGTGTGGTACTGGCACAAATACAGACACACAGATCAATGGAACAGAATGGAGAACCCAGAAGTGGACCCTGAACTTTATGGTCAACTAATATTCGATAAAGGAGGAAAGACTATCCACTGGAAGAAAGACAGTCTCTTCAATAAATGGTGTTGGGAAAATTGGACATCCACATGCAGAAGAATGAAACTGGACCACTCTCTTTCACCATACACCAAGATAAACTCAAAATGGATGAGATATCTAAATGTGAGATAAGAATCCATCAAAATCCTAGTGGAGCACACAGGCAACACCCTTTTTTAACTCGGCCACAGTAACTTCTTGCAAGATACATCCAGGAAGGCAAAAGAAACAAAAGCAAAAATGAATTATTGGGACTTCATCAAGATAAGAAGCTTTTGCACAGCAAAGGATACAGTCAACAAAACTAAAAGACAACCTACAGAATGGGAGAAGATATTTGTAAATGACATATCAGATAAAGGGCTAGTTTCCAAGATCTATAAAGAACTTATTCAACTCAACACCAAAGAAACAAACAATCCAATCATGAAATGGGGAAAAGACATGAAGAGAAATCTCACAGAGGAAGACATGGACATGGCCAACAGGCACATGAGAAAATGCTCTGCATCACTTGCCATCAGGGAAATACAAATCAAAACCACAATGAGATACCACCTCACACCAGTGAGAATGGGGAAAATTAACAAGGCAGGAAACAATAGATGTTGGAGAGGATGTGGAGAAAAGGTAACCCTCTTTTACTGTTGGTGGGAATGTGAACTGGTGCAGCCACTCTGGAAAACTGTGTGGAGGTTTCTGAAAGAGTTAAAAATAGACCTGCCCTACGACCCAGCCATTGCACTGTTGGGGATTTACCCCAAAGATTCAGATGCAATGAAACGCCGGGACACCTGCACCCCGAGATTGTTTTTTTCACCCCGATGTTTATAGCAGCAATGTCCATAATAGCCAAACTGTGGAGGGAGCCTCAGTGTCCATCGAAAGATGAATGGATAAAGAAGATGTGGTCTATGTATACAATGGAATATTACTCAGCTATTAGAAATGACAAATATCCACCATTTGCTTCAATGTGGATGGAACTGGAGGGTATTATGCTGAGTGCAGTAAGTTAGTCGGAGAAGGACAAACAGTGTATGTTCTCATTCATTTGGGGAATCTCAATAGTAGTGAACGGGAATATAAAGGAGGGGAGAAGAAATGTGTGGGAAATATCAGGAAGGGAGACAGAACATAAAGACTCCTAACTCTGGGAAACGAACTAGGGGTGGTGGAAGGGGCCAAGGGCATGGGGTAGGGGGGAATGGATGACGGGCACTGAGGGGGACACTTGACGGGATGAGCACTGGGTGTTATTCTGTATGTTGGTAAATTGAACACCAATAAAAATTAATTTATTAAAAAAACCCAAAATATACATTTTACTCCTTTGCTAAAAATAAATAAATAAAATTTGTTTTTAGAAGTAACCCTATTGTGAACATGCATATGCTTCCATAGTTCATAATTGTAGTTTTCTGTAATATGGAATATAAGTATTAGATTAAAGCAATGTACATTGAGAATGTTTGTACATATAGGCATTGTCCTTCTGAAATGCCCATTGTACTTATACTGAATATAATTGATTATTTCCTCATCTTACCAAAAGAGAGTGTTATTTTTTTTTGCCATCTGATAAATGAAAAATTTTAATATGTTTTCTTTAAGTTGATGTATAGTAGCATTGGCATTTTGAGTAGTCAAGCCCATCAGTTTTATTCTTTATGGTTTTAAGATTTGTTTCTTGCTTAGAAAAGTCTTATCCAGTCATAATTATATCAGTATTTCTCTGAAATTTTTTCTAGAACATTTATAGTTTCATGTTTACGTTTATTTGTTATATATTTTATTTGAGAGAGAGAGAGAGAGAGGTAGAGAGAGAGAACAAACAAGCATAGGGAGTTGACAGAGGGAGAGAGAGAAGCTGAGCAGGGAACCTGATGTGGGTCTTGATCCCACAACCCCGGGATCATGACCTGAGTCGAAGGCAGATGCTTGACTGAGCCACCCAGGCACCCCTCATGTTCACATTTAAATCTTTGTCTGGAATTTATTTTGGTATTGGTGTCAGCATCTATACACCTTCCCCCAATGATTATCTAGTTATTCTAATAACATTTATTGGTTTTCATTAATAACATCTACTGGTTTGAAATGACATGTTTTAATTATTATTATTATTTTAAAGATTTTATTTATTTATTCATGAGAGACACAGAGAGGCAGAGGGAGAAGGAGAAGCAGGCTCCATGGAGGGAGCCCAGTGTGGGACTCTATCCTGGGATCGCAGGATTACGACCCCAGTCGAAGGCAGATGTTTAACCGCTGAGCCACCCAGGTGTCCTGACGTATTTTTTATTATTGAAGTATAGTTGATATACATACATAATGTTATATTAATTTCAGATGTACAGCATAGTGATTCAGTGATTCTGTATATTACTCCATGTTCACAATAAGTGTAGTTACCATCTGTTATCATACAGCATTATTACAATATTATTGACTCTATTCTCTATGCTGTACTTCTCATCTCTGTGACTTGTTTTATAACTGGAATTTTGTCCCTCTTAATCTTTAATCACATATCCTTTGGTTTGTTTATTGTCTTTCCAATTATATTCTTTTTTTTTTTTTTTTTTTTTTTTTTTTTTTTAAATTTGTTTTTTTTTTTTTATTTATCTATGATAGTCACAGAGAGAGAGAGAGAGAGAGAGAGGCAGAGACACAGGCGGAAGGAGAAGCAGGCTCCATGCACCGGGAGCCCGATGTGGGATTCGATCCCGGGTCTCCAGAATCGCGCCCTGGGCCAAAGGCAGGCGCCAAACCGCTGCGCCACCCAGGGATCCCATCCAATTATATTCTTTAGTACGTTTGTGCTACTGTTAGTAGTATGCTGTTTTTATGATTATGGCTTTGTAACACATTTATTGCCTCTTATTTTACAAAATACTCATAGTTGCTCGAACACATTAACTCTTACAGATGAGCTATAGAATAGTTTTGTTAACTTTTAAAAAATGGCATGTTGGGATTAATTCAGGGAGAATTCTCAGATTTCACAGTATCAAACTTTCCACACCAATTATATTGTATCTGTTCAGTTACAAGGTCTTCTTTTACAATTTTAAATTTTAAAAGATTCTCTTCATATAGGTCTCACTGAATTGAAAGGATTTTCTTGGGCATTGAGGAATTTTTTAATGTTATGAATGTTAATCATTTTTTCTTTAAGTTTAAAATTCATATATTGAGAAAGCAGTATTTTTTCTGTACTTTTTTGTATTCATCTGCTTTGCTGAACTTAGTTTATTTAGTTTATTCTTGGACTTGATGTGCTTATACTTTATTTAGAATTTTTACTTCTGTATTCACAAATAAGATTCCTTTGTAAGTTTTTGGTCACAGGTGCTGTCTTTATTAAGTTGTAGTACCAGGACTATTCTAGCTGGACATAACTAGATAAATTTTCCCATAGTACTAAGTTTAACACAGGAATTATTTTCCCTGTTGAACTGGCCCATGAACTTATTGATGCATGCTACCATTTATGTGTGTCATTTTTTGATAAGTCTAGTGATGATTATTGGCCTACTAAGGATTTATTGCTATTCTTGTGTCATTTTTGTGGTTTATATCTTCTTTAAAATCCATCCATCTTATAGGTTTTTCACAGTTATTATCATAGACTGTATATGTATTCCTTTATAATCCTTTGTAATTATTTTTTCATTTAAAATGTGTGTAATGTGTTAGCTTGCTTTTGTGTATTTACATACATGTGCATGATGTCCCTTGCAAAAACTTCATTCATTTTTCTGGTCAAAGAACCAGCTCATGGATATATGTATAACTTTTCCTTTTTAAAAAATTTATTGACATCTTTTATATTTGTTACTTCACTTAGTTTATTAAGGCTTGTTTTGTTGTTTTCCCTGGCTTCTTAAAATGCATGCTTAGTCTATTTTAATTATTTTGACTCCATAATAAAAACTTTAAAGGTATACATTTTCTTCTAAGTAACAGTTCTGAATACCTCCCATTAATTTTGTAAGCTAGTTTTATAGCTATCTTGTTTTTTTCCTCAATAATCTGCGATTGCAATTTTTAATTCCTCATTGACCTAGGTTTTGTTTTTCAAGAATAGTGTTTACTATTTTTTTCAAATGCTTGGTTTATCCTTTTATTGCTGATATCTAGGTTTACTGTACTGTGTGTTTAGAATCTGAGCTGAATGATAATTTCTGTTTTTCTTAAGTTAGTGAGATTTTCTTCATGGCTTCAGATATAATGGGTTTTTATAAATGATTAACTGATGTTTACAGAAAATAGGTATTCTCTATAAAATACAAAGATCATTATATCAATTAATTTTGACTTAATAATTATATAATTTATATGCTAATTTACTTTTCTGCTTAACTTATCAAAGTCTGGGATCAGTGTGGTAACCATCTACAATCATTGTTTAGTTAAGTTCTGGCATTTCTTCCTCTCCTCCATTTCACCTTAAACTCTCTGCCCTATACAAATTTTTAACTACAAAATTAATACAGATTTATAATGTTTATATATTCATATATATTTGTGTATATGTATGTGAATAAAATCAACCCTTCTTATTCCTCAGAGGTAATAACTATAAATAATTTAGTGTGTATCCTTCCAGATCCTTTTGTGTATTATTACTTTTAAGTTTTTGACTATCCTTTCTTTAAAAATCTTGAATTTTATGAATAATATATGGATGTACACACATATATGCATATATACACATAAAATACAGCTTTTAAAAGAGTATGGGTTTTATGATATTTTTGTTATATGAATAGGGTCATGCTGTATACATTGCTCTGTACCTTGCTCTCTTAAGAATGTCTTAGTGATCTTTCAATATAATCATAGATCTACTTTATTCTTTTAAAGTATTGCATCATATTCTTTTATATGGATATAGTTCTTTATTTAGTTAATCAACCCCTCTAGTGTACCTGATCTATTAATTAATTGCCTCTCGAGTAAAATGAGACAATTTGCACACTTTTAGTTTATTTCTGCTTCTATCTTTATAGAATAAAAATAATGGAGACTTTTAGATCCATATTATTATTTAATACATTACCTTCCCTACAAATAATCATTTTTGACATTTCTAGATGTAGATTATTTTCCTTAATTTTCTCCAGTATATCGTGAGTCCTTTCAAGTCTGAAGATTCAATCTTTCTTTAGCTCAGAGAAAATTTTTTAAGGATTTTATTTATTTATTCATGAGAGACACAGAGAGCAAAGCAGAGACATAGGCAGAGGGGCAGAGGGAGGAGGCTCCCCGTGGAGAGCCTGACGTGGGACTTGATCCCAGGACCCCGGGATCATGGCCTGAGCCAAAAGCAGACGCTTAACCACTGAGCCACCTAGGTGCCCCTGAATTTTTTTTTGAAAGATAACTTTTTATTACTTTTATGTACAGAAAATTCAGCAGCATACACTTAGCCCAGTTTGGTAGCCAGTTCTTTAGCCTTTGTCTTTTCCAACTTGGCAGTGCGATCCACTGACTTTGGACCTAGGACATTGCCTGTCCAGTGACAGTGGATCTCAACATGCCTGTCATTGGAATTTGTCCCAAGAGCTTCCACCAGCTTAGCCAGAGCTGCTTTGTATTCTGAGCTAACCTGTGTGAAGGCGGCAGCGCTGCAGGTCTTCCTGTGGACCAGACACCTCAGCCTGGCCTTCCCCTTGATAATGCAGTAGGGAACCTCCATCTTAAGACACAGGGCAGGCAGGAAGACAACCAGCTCAATGGGATCCACATCATGTGCAATCACTACCAGCTGAGCCTTCCTGTTTTCCATCAAGGTGGTGAATGTATTAATCCCAGCTTGAAGAACAGGCAGCTTCTTAGTGGGGACATCCTCTTTGCCAGCAGCTTTCTTCTCAGCCTGGGCCAACAATCTGTTGCTTCTCTTGCTTTGTTTTTCATCTGTATTTGTGAGCCAGTGTAAGCAGTTGAGTAGCCGTTTGGTGGTCCAAGGCCTGGATGAACTGGTTAATTGCAGGAGGCACTTTTAGAAGTTTATAATGAATAGCTCTTTGCTGCTGCAGCTGGAGGTAGTGGGGTCATTTGAAAAAGCAAGTGAGGACCGTTTTGGGCTGGGTGCCCTGTCTGATGTCAGAATTCTTGGACGTTTTCTAATACGGAGGATTGACTACCTCCTTGGCTTCCTGCTTCTTCACAACAGCAGGGGCTGGGGCTACCTTCTTCTGCTTAGCCTTCTTTCCTTTCAGCATCTTGGATGGCTAGAGGAGAGACTGGCTCAGAGAAATTTTTACCTATTATTTATTATTTCTCTTCACCTCTTATCTCATCCTAACTGTGTATGTGTGTGCGTGCACATGTGCATCTCCAGAATCTATTCTTGTGTCTCAGGTTTTCATTCATTATCTTCAACTCTCTCATACCTCTCAGTTCTGGGAGAATTTCTTAAAGCAGCCTTTGGAATCATTGATTTGATTTGTCATAACTTAATGTACTATTCACTTACTCTATTACATTTTTAATTAAGTAATTGCTTTTCCATCAGAAACTAGTCTTTCTGGATCCTGGTATGTTCTCTTCATAGATTCAGTGTCCTCTCAGATATTGTTGAGAGTATACTTTTTACAAGTTTATTTCAGTTCTTTGAAGTGAAAAGGTTTCATAAGTAAATACTTGCTCTGGTTTCTCAGAACATTTCTCCTTGAAAAATTACTTGTTCTTTTTCATATAAATGGGTGATTTCCTCCATTTATTCATCTTTGCAGAAGATGGTCTATTGAGTTTTGAATTTGAGATAAGTTTTGTCAAGTTTGTATCCTCCTTTTTTTTATATGTATATTTTTATTGGAGTTTGATTTAGTATATACATACTAAACATATAGTATAATATAACATATAGTATATAGTATACTATATGTATACTATAGTATACATATAGTATACATACATATAGTATACATATAGTATACATATAGTATATAGTATACAACATATAGTATAATACCCAGTGCTCATCCCATCAAGTGCTCCTTTCAGTGCCCATCACCCAGTCACCCCATTCCTTCCACCCACCTCCCCTTCCACTACCCCTTGTTCATTTCCCAGAGTTAGAAGTCTCTCAGGTTTTGTCACCCTCTGATTTTTCCCACTCATTTTCTCTCCTTTCCTCTATAATCCCTCTCACTATCTTTTATATTTCCCATATGATTGAAACCATATAATGATTGTCCTCCGACTGACTTACTTCACTCAGCATAATAGCCTCCCAGTTCCATCCACGTTGAAGCAAATGGTGGGTATTTGTCATTTCTAGTGGCTGCTAAGAGTAATATTTATATTTTCTGTCATTATTTATTTATTACTTCCCTTTTGTTTCTTCTTACCCATCCCCAGATAAGGAGCATTAGAAGGAGCATTTATGAAGCATTAGAAGGATGTGCTAGCCAAAGGCAGCTGTGAGGGAGAGACACTTGCTTACAGGGCTGAAAGGTTTCTTGTCTTTGTTGTAGCTTCTTGAATTATCCAGATCACTGCTGCTTTTCTCTAACTGGCACCAAGTTAGGCTCCTCATTTGGAGCCTGAGGCTGAGGGGACAGAAAACCATATCATGTGAAGAATAGTTAGAGGAAGTCTAGTTATTTGGTCTAGAATGGAAATTTATGGGAATCATGGTAACTGTCTTCAGTAGCTAAAGGGCTGTCACAAGAACAATTAGACTTGCTCTATGTAGTTCTGAGTGGTAGAATTGTTAGTAGAATACTGTCTTCTATTCAAGGAAGGAGGATTGCTATAACTGACACTGCTGCTGATTGGAATATTTATTGCCTCCAGATTTCAACTGTTCATTCAGATACTATCTACACTTTAGATGTTACCATTTCATAAAATGGGTGGCCAAGTGCCTAGGAGAGATACTGGAAGGAGGCTATACAAGCATTGGCTTTGTCATTTATTCACAGAGGTTATCATCCTTGGAGAACTGCTACTTTCCATTCTTATTGTCTTTTTTTGGTAATTATTTGACCTCAATTTCTTGATACTTAAGATGGTAATCATTACCCTTCATCTGCATGAACTCTCTCCATCTCTTTCTTATGACATTCCTTTGGAAGATGTGATAGGCAGAATAATATGTTCACGTCCTAATTCCCAGAACCTAGAATGTTACTTTACATGGCAAAGGGAAATTAAGATAGAATATGGAAATAAGATTGTAAACAGCTGGGATCCCTGGGTGGCTCAGTGGTTTGGCGCCTGCCTTTGGCCCCGGGGCACAATCCTGGAGATCCAGGATCGAGTCCTACATCAGGCTCCCAGTGCATGGAGCCTGCTTCTCCCTCTGCCTGTGTCTCTGCCTCTCTCTCTCTCTCACTGTGTGCCTATCATGAATAAATAAAAAAAATTAAAAAAAAATATTGTAAACAGCTAAATTTAAGATAGGGCGATTATGGAGATCCCTTGGTGGCTCAGTGGTTTAGCACCTGCCTTTGGCCCAGGGTGTGATCCTGGGGTCCCTGGATCGGGTCTCACATCAGGCTCCCTGCATGGGGCCTCCCTCTGCCTGTGTCTCTGCTTTTCTGTGTGTGTGTGTCTCTCATGAATAAATAAATAAGATCTTAAAGATAGGGTGATTATCCTGGATTATCCAAGTAGACCAAATATAATTACAAAGGTTCTTAAATGTGGAAGAGGGAGGCAGAGAGTAATTCAGTGTGAGAAAGACTCTACTGGCCATTGCTGGCCTTGGGGGATGGAAGGGACCACAAACCAAGGAATGTGGGCAGATTGTGGAAGTTAGAAGAAGGATTTTTCTACTGGAACCTCTAGAAAGAAACACAGCCCTGTGAACACCTCAATTTTTGTTTTTTTAGTCCAGTGAGTCTCATTTTGGACTTTTGACCTTGAGATCTGTGAGATAATGAATATGTGTTGTTTTAAGCCACTAAGTATGTGGTAATTTATTACGTTGCAATAGGAAACTGTTAAGGATGGATTTCTGAGAAAATTCAAAGCCATATCTCAGGAACACTAAGAACAGCTTCTTAGTGTTTCTGTTATTCAGAAATTCAGTGCATCTGTTGCTGACCTCATGTCTTCAGCCATCTTCTGATAATCATTCACCTATGCAAATATACATCCATTCCTCTGATGCTTCTTACTGACCTACTTTTTGAACATCTAGGCTTCGGTCAATAAGCATAGCCTATATAAAAGGAGGCCCAATGAAGTAAGCAAATTTTACCCGGAAGGTGATTTCAACTCAGTATAAGGAAGAATTTTCCATTAAAACCATTCAAAGACAGATTGAGCTGTATTTGGAGGTTCTATAGCAGGAACTGAACAGTATTTGGGGGAGACATTAAAGAGAAGATTCCTGCTTTGGTTGAAGTGTCGGGTTAGTGTAGATTTTGTTGCTCTTGAATCTAAGAACCTAAGGGATTGAGAGGAAGACGCATTGCTGAGGATTGGGTAGGACCCTTGTGTGTAATGCAGATTGTGTCTACACAAGGTTTCTAGGCAAGACAAAAGTGGATGATGGAATCTAGCTCATACCATTTGTCAAGCTGTACATTCTGGCCGTGGAGCTGCTCTGCCTTGAGGCAGGGGCACCTTTTGCTAATTCATATAAAGGTATAGTTTACTTAATAAAATTTGTGCCTGCAGGGCTGCATTCACCCAAAGAAGTCACTTTTTTCCCTAATATGCACAAAGGTGCCATATAGGCCAGAACTAACACTGGGTCTAGAATTACAGGAGGTGGTTTCTTGGAGTTGGCAAAGCCAAGGCAAGGATAGATAAGAGAAAAAAGGGAAGGAGGATTATACTACTAATGCTTTAATCTCATTCTGGCTTCTCCCTCAGCTCACTTCCAAATGATGCTATTGGTCCTTTCTCCCAATCCGTATCTTCTAATAGCATATCTATTTGGGAAGAGACACTAGTAAATGAATAATAAACAGGTCTCTGTATTTTAGAGGTAAATGACATGATCTCTTTGGGGGAGTTCACTGTATAATGTAGTAGCAAATGGGGAGAGCAAGAACCTAAGTATTGTAGCTCAAGGGAAGAGGGTGTGTTCACTCAAGGTGCTCAAAGAGAAGGCAGAGCATCTCTCTCTGATTTATAAGACTGGTCATCTACCTAAATGTGTAGGGATAGATAATGCCAGCGTCCTCAAAGGCACAGGAGATCTAGCCAGGCACCTAGCTGAAGCAGTTCCCACATTCATAGCTGAGTCTCAGCTGGCCAGGTCTGGTAGT
This sequence comes from Vulpes lagopus, assembly GCF_018345385.1. Classification (NCBI taxonomy): domain Eukaryota; kingdom Metazoa; phylum Chordata; class Mammalia; order Carnivora; family Canidae; genus Vulpes; species Vulpes lagopus. Next base: position 43,159,181 of record NC_054848.1, read on the forward strand.
TCTACTGTCCTCAATGCCACAGACCAGGTAGTTCTATCTACTGGATGTGACATTGGGGTGGGATGGTATGGCAGATTCCTGTTTGTGTATTCCTCCAGATGACCTTTGAGATGAGTCACGAGACCCTGTACTTGGCAGTAAAACTGGTGGATCACTACCTTATGGAGGTAATATGCAAGAGGGATAAGCTACAACTCCTTGGTTCCACTGCGTTTCTGATTGCAGCAAAATTTGAGGTGAGTCTGAGTTCACAGAGCCTGGAGAAAATTAATTCGGTTTCTATCCAAGTCCAATATATATGTATGTATGTATATATATGTGTATATATGTACATATATGTGTGCGTGTATCCCATACATGTATCTACACACATACACACACATGCATTTACATTTGCATATATATGCACCTGTGTGTGTGTATAATTACATATATATACCCACAAATAATATTTCCTACCTTTTTTTGTGTCTTTCCTAGCAGAGGCAATGGTTTTGGGTGGCAGTGGTGGTATATTTGTTTCCTGATGACTGCAGGGTTCTTTCATTCTTCTTTGAAGATGTGTGTAGGTGGGCATGCACCTAGTTAAATACATTGTTCTTTGTAAATCTTCCTCCTGATCCACAATTCTCTGCCCACCCTGCATTTCTTTTTCCTTCAACCAACTTCATTTCCACCTAGTGGGATCTTGAACTGCATATATAAGAAAGCAGTTCCAAACCTGGGTGCTGGCAACATTTAAGAGAACACGGCCTCCTACAGATGGTAGTGAGTTCAGATGAAATAGTTATATTTAAAGTATCATATAAAAGAAAGTGGCTTTCTTTCTTTCTTTCTTTCTTTCTTTCTTTCTTTCTTTCTTTCTTTCTTTCTTTCTTCTTTCTTTCTTTCTCTTTCTCTTTCTTTTCTTTTTTTTCTTTTCATGCTTTCATTCTTTTACTCTTTCTAACATTTATCCATTCACCTTAGAGAGAGGAAGAGAGTGGAAGGAGGGGCAGAGGGAGAGCTAGAATCCCGAAGCAGACTCCCCATTGAAAAGGGCTTGATCCCAGGATCCCCAGATCATGACCTGAACTAAAATCAGGAGTTGGCCGCCTAACCGACTGAGCCACCAAGGTACCCTGCTGGCCTTTCTTTCATAACCGTAATCCATCTAATTTCTCTTATTTTCCCCCCTTCCTCAGATGCTAAATGATCTTGCTCAACTGTGATTTTTCCATAGATAGGCTACTGGTATGAAACCTTAGGGTTTAGAAGCAGAGAGGTAGCAACTTTTACTAAATTCAGAGAGCTTTAGAACTGTGGGGGTTTTTTGTGCTCCCTCACTTGCCCCCCCCCATTTTATCCTTAAATTCTTGCCTACCTCCCTTCTTCACTCCCTCACTCACTACCTAGGTCCTTATCTCCCTCCCTCATTCCAGTCCCCCCTCATTTGCTTCTTACTTGTCTCCCTCTCTCCCTCCCTTTCTTGCAGCTCTTGCTTCACTTCCACCCTTGCTCCCTAACTCCATTCTTTTTTCTAGCCTTCTCTCCACCTCTGTCATCCCTCCCTTCATTCTTCCACCCTTGCCTTGTGCACTCATTCACTACAAACTGTTTCCTCCTTGTTGTATCTCCCCCCCACCACTGGTTTTCCCCTCCCTTCCTCCCATCCTTACTCTATCCACTCCTCCTCCTGTGTCTCTGTTCCTGCCACCTCCTTCTACCACCCTCCCTCACTCTATCCCATTCCATCCTCTTCCTCCTACCTCCCCCTCCCTCCTTTACTTCTTTCTTCCCCTTCTCTCTGCCTTTGCTCTCTTCCCTCTGTCCCATCTCTCCTCACTCCCCACCTCAGTCCTTTCATGCTGCACTCCCTTCCCCTCTTTTACTTCCCCCTTCCATCCTCTCCATCCTCCCTTTTCTGTTCATCCTTTCTCTCCTTTCTGCACATGCTCCTTCTCTACTACCTCCCACACTTGCTTCCTAGTACCCTGGCACCATGACTCCCTCTAATTCTAGCTGCCTCCCACCTTCCTTCTCTCATCTCCTTCTTCCCTTGTTTCTTCTCTCCTCCCTCCTTCCCTTGCTTCTTTCCTCACTGTTTCCCTATGGGATTCACTTCCTTCCCTACTAACTTGCTCCCTGGCTCCCCCTCACTGTCTGCTCCCTCCAAGCTCCCCCTCTTGATAGCTCCCTCTCCAGTGTTCACTTCCTCCCACCTGCTATCACTTGCTCCCTTCTATCCTCTTTCCATCTCTCTTTTTCCCTGTCTTCCCTGACTTACTTCCTCCCTCTGTCCCTTCTTCCCTCATAGCCTCCTCCCTCCCTTTCTCCCTTACTCTTCTCTCACTCTCCCTTGCTCCCCTCCTTTGCTGCTTCCCCTCTGGCTCATTTCCTTGCCTGATCACTCACTCCCTGGTTCATTCCTTTCTCTCCTTCCCTCACTCCTTCCTTTTTTCTCTCCTATTTGGTCCTCCTACCTAGGGCCATCCTCATGGCTTATCACGAGGTACTAAGTACTAAGGTACTAAATACTCCATGCCTCAGCTTCATGGGGGTTAAAAAGAAGTTGAGGGTCCTTGGCCAACAGCAGAAGGAGGAGCAGAGTGCAAAGAGGTACTTCTTAGCAAATCTGGGAACCAGAAGTACCCCTGTTCTGGTTATCAGAATGAAGGGCCCCCACTGTTTTTTGGAGAAGGCGTCTTCCCTTCACAGGATTGACAAGTACAGAAACACTTTTGCAAAGGGAAGTATGAAAATGTTATGAGAAGACAAGAGAGGAAGGAACCACTGGTGAGTCAGGCAAAGAAAGGGAGAGTTTTCTTGCCCTAGTGTTGTTGATACGTTGCTGTGTGAACTGGAGCAATTGGCTCCCTCTTTCTGTGCCTCAGTCTTCTTGTCTGCAAAACTAGAGAGTTGGTCTAGTCTGAGATCACAAAATAGAGAGACAGAGAAAGGCATGGGAAGAATGTTGGGGTGGACAGTTAGATGGAGCTGGATAAAAGATTCAGCGGTCTTCCTGCTTACTAGTCTTCTTCCCCAAACCAAGATTCAAACCTGCAGAAGGAAGGGCATATCAATGTGCTTCCCAGATGGGGGTTCTTCTGCCCTTGGCCTGGTCTGGATATTCCCAATGTAGCTCGCAAGCGTATCCTCCCACCCTCTTCAGTCCTCAGTCTCTGCTTAGGCTTTTAGTGCCTGTCTGCCTGTCTCTCACTGCCTGCTACCTCAGTAATGTCCCTTCCCAAACATCCCTATTCATTTCTTAGACTGGGAAACAGAGTGCAAGCTTATTTTCCATCTCTAGCTCTGCTTTCTGTGGCCGTCTTTCCTCCATTCCCCCAGAGTAAGTGTTAGATTTCCTGTTTCAGAATTTCACTCATTAAAAGACTGATCATTGGGATCCCTGGGTGGCTCAGCGGTTTAGAGCCTGCCTTTGGCCGAGGGCGTGATCCTGGAATCCTGGGATCGAGTCCCACATTGGGCTCCCTGCATGGAGCCTGCTTCTCCCTCTGCCTGTGTCTCTCTCTGCCTCTCTCTCTGTGTGTGTGTCTCTTGTGAATAAATAACTAAAATCTAAAAAAAAAAAAAAAGACTGATCATTGTTACCGGTTCCTATGCCATATTATGCCACTTCTAACAGTGTGAAAATCTACCCCCAAAAGTCCTATTCTGTCTCCAGTGGTGCACATGTGGGGAAGATCTCTCCTATGTCTCTGATTTTGTTTTTCAGATGGGCCACTCAAATTAACCAGAATTTTGCTCTCAGAGCTACCCTGAAGGTTTATGCTGGGAAATGTTATTGCCTCCTATCTTTCGCTTCTCTCCCCCACTGCCTTTTATCTCAAGGCAGAGTGGAGTGGCCTTTTGCCTGATTATGACTATCTCTCCTCTCCACCCCTAGGAGCCCTGCCCACCTTGTGTGGATGACTTCCTATATATCTGTGATGATATTTATCAGCGACATGAGATGCTCAGCATGGAAATCAGCATCCTGCAAACTCTTAAATTTGATATCAACATTCCCATTGCCTATCATTTCTTGCGCAGATATGCTAGGGTAAGAGGGAGGAGGCACATCCTTATTCTCCCACTACTGGGTTAGTCCCCTCCATACCCAGAGTGGCTGTGTGAGTGGTAGGAAAGGGGTAAGGGGCAACGTGGGGGCAGGGGAATTTCTTCTTCAATCCAGCTTCCTAGATTGATAATCTTTATGAAGTGTGTATGGGGGAAACAAAATAGAAGATTTTCCTGGTGTGTCTTTAAGTTCTGAGGTGAAGGCAGCATGGAGGGGTGCGTAGAAGATTCTTTGATAGGAAGGGACATGTGGGAAGTTTGGGGGAGATGCTGGTAAAGTTCTCTTCCTTCATCTGAGTATCGGTTACAGGGGAGGTCACTTTATAATTATGTATTCTACAAGTACATGGGTGTACTTTTCTCTATGTATGTGTTATAGGTTATCATTTAAAAAAAAAGATTCAAACAAGAAAAGGAAAATTCCTTTGAAGCATGTGATATTTCTAGAGTGGAGCCACATGCAAAGTTACAGTTGGGCTTTGGCTCTTCAAAGGATCACTTGCAAAGAAAGAGGAGGTGGGGGAGGGTACAGCAAGGACAATGGATAATTTGGTTAAAAACTCTAAAGGTAGGAAATCCTATTGGCCAATTTCAGAATCCCCGGCCTAAAGGTTCTGTGCTTTGGGGGGTGGGGTCCTTAATGGGAATCATGGTAGCTGGAGAGGTAAATTTAGGCCTGAGGTGTGGGATAACTGGAGAGTGTGAGTACAGGGGATCTTCTGATTGGTGCTGCTTTGCTGAATTGATTGCTGAGCCAGTCTTCTTGCTACCTTTAGTGTCTCCATGCCAGCATGAAGACACTGACTTTGTCCCGCTTCATCTGTGAGATGACTCTGCAGGAATACGACTATGTCCAGGAGAGGGCTTCCAAGCTAGCTGCTGGCTCCTTCCTCCTGGCCCTCTACATGATGAAGCTCAGATACTGGGTAAACACTTTTTGGGGGCATGGGGTAGAGATTTAAAAGCACAGAGTCAGCAACCTAAGTGTGGATTGATAGATGAATGAATAAAGATGTGGTACACACACACACACACACACAGAGGAATATTACTTTAGCTGTAAAAAAGAATAAAATCTTACCATTTGTGACAACATGGATGGACCTAGAGGGTATTATACTATGTGAAATATGTTAGAGAAAGGCAAATACTGTTTTATGTCACTTATATGTGGGATATAAAACAAAAAAACAGATTCATAAATATGGAGAACAAACTGGTGAGAAGAGGAGGTAGAGGGATGGGTGAAATAGGTGAAGAGCATTAAAAGGTATAAATTTCTGGTTACAAAGTAAGTATGTCTTGGGGACACAAAGTACAACATAGGTAGTATAGTCAGTAACATTATAATAATGTATGGTGACAGATGTTGACTACACTTATCATGGCGAGCACATTTTCTAATGTATATAAATGCTGAATCACTATGTTATACACCTGAAACTAATGTAGTATTGTATGTTACCAGTACTTCAGTTAAAAGCAAGAAACCACAGGGTAAGTTCAGAAGGAAGGTGTAAAGTTAGGGTCATGGGAAGCTTGGTGATAAAATTGGCATGTACCCATAGTTATAAATTCTTTGACATCTCAATGTGTTAGGAGCCTGGCTGCCTGAAGGGTTTTTACAGCAATGGTTTTTAATAATTTTATTTTTCTTAGTCACAGTAAAGCTGTGTTCCTAAAAAAGCTTACTTGAAAGTCCAGTATCAGAAAACAGATGACTATGGAATAATTCTGGTTGCAGCAGGCAGTGGGATGGGCTGCCTTCTTACCTGACCCCATTCTGCCCCTGCCCCTTGTAGTCCTCCCAGCAAAGTTGCCCCCCCACTCCCCCCAAGAGAGCTCATTGGAACAGAATTTGAGAAACACAGACCCGGAGAACAAAGTTGTGAAAGCAACTGTCCATGTGTATAATGGGCAACTCAGAGGTATAGTATAGTGGTCTTCCCTGAAGAGGAAGGCCCCTAAAGCCTCCTTCCCCAGTGCAAATAAAACTCACTCCAGCCTAGAAATCCAGCAGCCACTACTGTTGGGAAAACCTCTGTGTACCGAGAAAGACTCCTATCAACAGTTGTGTGAACTTGGACAAGTCATACTGAAGTGTCTTGGGACAGGGAAAGCATTCAGTCAATGGCAGTGATGATAATGAAAAGGGAAAAAATGGCTAGCATTTATTCAGTGCTTAGACAGTGATCTAAGCACCCTGTTTATTAACTCATTTAATCTTTATAAGATCAGTACTATTACTGCTACTTTACAAATAAGAAATAACTTCCCATATTTTGCTAATGAGAGGCAGAGCTAGTCTTTGGGGATTAGGAGTAGTGTTTAAATTGTATGCCTATCGTATAATCAGAATTGATGTGGCCACAGCTTTGGAACTCTAGCCCTGGATGCCCCATGCTGTGCCAGGCTTTGATCTTTGGATCCTAGGGAAATGTGATAGGTTCTCAGGGGAACAACTAAAGGACTCAGGGCAGCAAACTACTTGTAGAAATATTTCTGTGTTTTAATACTTGGCATGGTTGTGCCAGACAGTATTGGCTAAGTGTCAGTCCCAATCTGAACCCAGTAGTATGACCCCATAGTCCTCTATACTATATGTGTACTGCTTCTATAGATAAGAAGGGCTTCACAGAGGAGGTGACTTTTGAGTTGGGTCTTTAAAGATGTATAGGAACCTGTAAGAGAAGACATTTTAGGTAGAGGGAATGATAATTGACAAGATGTGAAGGCAATGAGAGGAATGTGATGTATTGGGGGACAGAATGTGACACTTCCTATAGATAAAGCAGAGGGTATATTAATAGGGAGTGGTGAGAGATGAGACCAGTATGGTATAGTGTAGTCAGATTGTGAGAGATCTTTGATGCCGAGTAGAGGGACCTACTTTATATTAAGGCATTGGAAGGTTTTGAGGCAGGGGAGTGGCCTACTTGTCTTTGTGTGTTTTGGAAATAGCACTGGTATAGCAGTATAGGAGGTGAATTAAATGAGAGTTAGTATAAAAGTGGGAACACCAGTGAGTAGGCTTTCATAATACTTAAGATGAAGCACTTGGGGCCTGCTGTGCGGTGACAATGGGGCCATTAATTTATTTGACACACCCAATATAATATGTTACCCCATGTGTTACTCCCCTGCTCAGCCTGCCAAAGATTACCCTTTACCTATGGCAGTGAATTCTAAACAATACCTGGTAGAACACTGGGATTCCTGTAGAAGTGTCTAAGGGGGCATGTAAATGATGAAGGGATCCAAACTGGTGGGCTTGTTAGCTCTCATTCCCAATTTCAGGTAGACATTTGGGCTTGCACTTCCATCATAGACCTTCCCACACGTTCTGTAATTCTCTGTGCGCATGTCTGTCTCCCCCACTACATATTCCTTAAAGGGGAAGGGGCCTTAGTCATCTTTGTATTCACAGCAGCCTATACACACAGGGCTTGGTAATAATAATCCTAGCTAGCATTGTTTGGGTACTTATTTTGTGCTAGGCTCTGTTCTGTGTGCCTTGCATACCTTAACTCATTTAATCCTATGATGCCATTACTATAATTATCCCCATTTGGCATAGAGGGAAACTGGGGCACCAAGAAGTTAATAATGGGCTCAACCCCATGCTGTTGGTGGAGCTAAAATTTGAACCCAAGCCATTTGCCCCTGGAGCCTTTGCTCTCAAACATTCTGCTGTATCACTTCTGCCCCATAATAGGTGCCCTTAAGACTGAATGAGAAAATAAATGCATGGAATGATAACTCTTAGAGCTTGAGAAGAGGAGCTGCCTTCAATTCCTGTTGTCTGTTGACTTGGGATCTTAAGTTTGTTTTGAGGTTTGCCTGGCCATTGGCTCTTGACCTGAGAGTGAGTAAATTACAAAGTCAGTTGTGTTCCTTAGATTATTTAGTGGATTTCAGCTTACATGAATACCTACAACCAGGGCTAATATCCAGCTGGTACTATGGTACCTACATACATATGGGTAGCCATACCATTAGTTTGCAGCTAGAGCCAAGTCTTCTAGGAGGGTGCTCTATACTTGTGCTGTATGTGTTTTTAAAATGCTTGACTTTCTTCTCTGCCTGTACCATGTATAGGAAGAGTTTGGATTTGGGATAGTAGAGATGGAGGAAGGATCTGCTTCCTGTGGTGAAAGTCACTGTTCGTGTTGCTTCTTCCAGGTTCCTGCCCTGGAGTATTACAGTGGCTATAAGACCTCTGATCTTCACCCCTTGGTCAAGCAGCTAAACATCCTGCTGACATTGCATCCTTCCAATAAGCTCAAGACTGTGTATTCCAAGTATTCTCACCAGTAAGTACCAAGCTCCAGTTGAGGATGGGTTTGTGCTCAGCCATGGGGGAGGCACAGACTAGCCTCATGTAAGGAAAAAGAAAGATTCAGTACTGTTCACCTTACTTTCTGCTTTTGGGTTAAACCAAGATAGGAAAACAAGAGCCTTGTGTACCACTTGTTCCATGGAGTCTCTTTTCTTTGGCCTATTTTACACTAAGCACACCCCCCTCTTTCTTTTGCAGGGTCTTCTTCGAAGTCACCAAAATTCCTCCCTTGGACATGTTGAAGCTAGAGGAGATTTTGAACTACTGCTAATTCTGAGGCTGAGGATCTGGCACTCTGGCAGCAACCACCAGGTCCAGTCAGGCATTTAAATAAGCTGTTATTTATTCTCTTTGAATTTCTCTTTTGATCACTTTTCTTTATTTTTACTCTTTTATTTGTCTTTTCTCATATTGATAATCTTATATTTAAGTTTTTTATGAAAGAAAAGAAATTATTATAGTATTTGAGTGAAATGTAATAAAAAAATTAATGTTTGTTGTTAAAATGGTTCCCCTCCCCTCTTATTGTTCAGGAGTTCCATGCATAGCCCAGGGATGTTTTTTACCCTGTGCCTCAAGGATCTAATTTATCCAATTTCCTTCTCTAGTTGAGAGACTTTCTCTTCATGAGAAGAATTGAATTAGGGTGTGAATTGAAGGATGAGTCTGTATAAGGAGGATCCTTTGCGGGGGGGTGGCCTTGGTGCCCAGTTCGAAGAGATAGAACCCTACTGGGCAGACAGGCCTCAGTGTTCAGACCTGGGGCAGCTGGGAGGGTGGGCTAATACCCTTGGTCCGTATATCAGGTTTTTGGCTTTCTTTGTTTCTTCCTGGATGACAAACAGAGAATTAGGATTTTTAACCCCAATATGGCTCTACTTTCATAATTAGGCAGTTTTCTAGAGTCTAAATTTGGAAAGCTGCTTGGAGTAGCATGCCAGAATCTCTTTTGGACCTTATCTTCTGTCAAGAGGAGACATTTCTGAGGCGGGGCAAGATGGTGGAAGAGTAGGGTCCCCAAGTCAACTGTCCCCACCAACCTAGATAACTTTCAAATCATCCTGAAAACCTACGAATATGGCCTGAGATTTAAAGAGAGAAGAGCTGGAATGCTCCAGTGAGAAGAGTTCGCGCTTCTATCAAGGTATGAAGATGGGAAAAAATAAAGAAATAAAAAGCATCCAAGGGGGAGGGCCCCCGCAAGGAGCCAAGCTAAGGCCAGGCAGCGAGATACTCCAGGATGAGAAAGCCCCGTCCCAGAGAAGCAGAAACTTTACCAATCTTCCCGTACGGAAAGGCGTTCGCAGGGAACTCGGGCAGGATCCCAGGAGGGCCAGGGTTGCCCACAGGCTCCCCGGGGCACTAACAGAGGAACTGTGCCCTGGGGGAGAGCTCACCACACACTGCCAGCTGAGCTCCCTAAAGGGCTGGAAAGTGCACCCAGCTGGGCCCCGGGAGCAGCTCAGACTGCGGCTCTGTGTGGAGGGGGCTGTGCGGACCAGGGAGCGGGATTCCAGCAGTGCAGGTCCCAGAGCCCAGGGTGCTTGGGAAAACAGCCAGGATCCAGCGCTCCCCCTGGGACAGGCAGAGGCCAGGAGGACACAGGGCAGCAAGGACACTCCTGCTGCTGGATTTGAATTTCCAGCAGGAAATTGGGGGGCCCCGAGCTGTGCAGATTGGCGGCCCCCACCCCCGGAGCATCCAGGAACCTGTGGACTGGGAGCTGCAGTAGTTACTGTGGAAGCTGACTCCAGAGCTGGAAAGCTACACACTGCCACTGTTGTTCCTCCTGGTGTCACCTTGTACCTGGGACTGAGCAGGGCCGTGAGGGACCAGGTGCCTCACAGGATAAACAGCTCCCACTGAGCCGTTCACCTTGCGGGGGGCTAGGCAGCTCCCCCAGGTGCACACACCTGAGAATCAGCACAGCAGAACCCTCCCCCAGAAGACCAGCTGGAAGGACAGGGGAAAAGCAAGTTCTTGACCAAGCAGCGCTGGAAAGTTCCAGGGGAAGTCAAGGGATTTAGAGTATATAAAATCAGAGGATACCCTCCTTGTTTTTTGTTTTCTGTTTCTTCCCCACCCCTTTTATTCTCTCCTTTTCTCCTTTTTTCAGTACAACATGTTTTTAGACACTCTGCACTGAGCAAAATGAGTAGAAGGAAAAACTCACCATAAAAGAAAGAATCAGAAACAGTCCTCTCTACCACAGAGTTACAAAATTTGGATTACAGTTCAATGTCAGAAAGCCAACTCAGAAGCACAATTATAAAGCTACTGGTGGCTCTAGAAAAAAGCATAAAGGATTCAAGAGACTTCATGACTGCAGAATTTAGATGTAATCAGGCCGAAATTAAAAATCAATTAAATGAGATGCAATCCAACCTGGAGGTCCTAACGATGAGGATTAACAAGGTAGAAGGACAAGTGAGTGACATAGAAGACAAGTTGATGGCAAGGAAGGAAGCTGAGGAAAAAAGAGAAAAACAAAAGACCATGAGGATAGGTTAAGGGAAATAAATGACAGCCCGAGAAGGAAAAATCTATGCTTAAATGGGGTTCCAGAGGGTGACAAAAGGGACAGAGGACCAGAAAGTATATTTGAACAAATCATAGCTGAGAACTTCCCTAACTTGGGGAGGGAAACAGGCATTCAGATCCAGGAGATAGATTCCCCCCCCCCCAAAATCAACCAAAATCGTTCAACACCTCAACATTTAATCGTGAAACTTGCAAATTCCAAAGATAAAGAGAAGATCCTTAAAGGAGCAAGTGACAAGAGATCCATAACCTTTATGGGGAGAAGTATTAGGTTAATAGCAGACTTCTCCACAGAGACCTGGCAGGCCAGAAAGGGATGGCAGGATATATTCAGGGTCATAAATGAGAAGAATATGCAGCCAAGAATACTTTATCCAGCAAGGCTCCCATTCAGAATAGAAAGAGAGATAAAGAGCTTCCAAGATAGACAGAAACTAAAAGAATATGTGACCACCAAACGAGCTCTGCAAAAATCTTTTTTTTTAAATTTTTTATAAATTTATTTTTACTGGTATTCAATTTGCCAACATATAGAATAACACCCAGTCCTCATCCCATCAAGTGCCCCCCTCAGTGCTTGTCACCCAGTCACCCCCACCCACCTCCCCTTCACCACCCCTAGTTCATTTCCCAGAGTTAGGAGTCTCTCATGTTCTGTCTCCCTTACTGATACTTCCCACTCATTTTTTTCTCCTTTCCTCTTCTATTCCCTTTCACTATTATTTATATTCCCCAAATGAATGAGAACATATAATGTTTGTCCTTCTCCGATTGACTTACTTCACTCAGCATAATCCCCTCCAGCTCCATCCACGTCGAAGCAAATGGTGGGTATTTGTCGTTTCTAATGGCTGAGTAATATTCCATTGTATACATAGACCACATTTTCTTTATCCATTCATCTTTCGATGGACACCGAGGCTCCTTCCACAGTTTGGCTGTTGTGGACATTGCTGCTAGAAACATCAGGGTGCAGGTGTCCCGGTGTTTCACTACATCTGTATCTTTGGGGTAAATCCCCAGCAGTGCAATTGCTAGGTCGTAGGGCAGATCTATTTTTAACTTTGAGGAACCTCCACACAGTTTTCCAGAGTGGCTGCACCAGTTCACATTCCCACCAACAGTGCAAGAGGGTTCCCCTTTCTCCACATCCTCTCCAACATTTGTTGTTTCCTGCCTTGTTAATTTTCCCCATTCTCACTGGTGTGAGGTGGTATCTCATTGTGGTTTTGATTTTTATTTCCCTGATGGCAAATGATGCAGAGCATTTTCTCATGTGCTTGTGGGCCATGTTTATGTCTCCCTCTGTGAGATTTCTATTCATGTCTTTTGCCCATTTCATGACTGGATTGTTTGTTTCTTTGCTGTTGAGTTGAATAAGTTCTTTATAGATATTTTTGCTTTTGTTTCTCTTGCCTTCATGTATGTGTCTTGCAGGAAGTTACTGTGGCCAAGTTCAAAAGGTTGTTGCCTGTGTTCTCCTCTAGGATTTTGTTGGAATCTTGTCTCACATTTAGATCTTTCATCCATTTTGAGTTTATCTTTCCGTATGGTGCAAGAGAGTGGTCTCGTTTCAATCTTCTGCATGTGGATGTTTAATTTTCCCAGCAACATTTATTGAAGAGACTTTTTTCCAGTAGATAGTCTTTCCTCTTTGTCAAATATTAGTTAACCATAAAGTTGAGGGTCCACTTCTGGATTCTTCTTACCACACTGTCTTGATGACCACAGCTTTGTAGTACAACCTGAAATCTGGCATTGTGATGCCCCCAGATATGCTTTTTCTTTTACTATTCCCCTGGCTATTCGGGGTCGTTTCTGATTCCACACAAATCGTAAAATAATTTGTTCCAACTCTCTGAAGAATGTCCATGGTACTTTGATAGGGATTGCATTATTTATTCATAGACACACACACACACACACACACACACACAGAGAGAGAGAGAGAGAGAGAGAGAGAGAGAGAGAGGCAGAGACACAGAGGGAGAAGCAGGCTCCATGCAGGGAGCCCGACGTGGGACTCGATCCAGGGTCTCCAGGATCATGACCTGGGCTGCAGGCAGCGCTAAACCACTGAGCCACCAGGACTGCCCTAGGGATTGCATTAAACATGTAAATTGCCTTGGGTATCACTGACATTTTCACAATATTAATTCTTCCAATCCATGAGCATCGAATATTTTTGCGTCTCTTTGTGTCTTCCTCAATTTCTTTCAGAAGTGTTCTGTAGTTTTTAGGGTATAGATCCTTTACCTCTTTGGTTAAGTTTATTCCTAGGTCTCTTATGCTTTTCGGTGCAATTGTAAATGGGATTGACTCCTTAGTTTCTCTTTCTTCAGTCTCATTGTTGGTGTATAGAAATGCCACTGACCTCTGGGCATTGATTTTTGTATCCTGCCACACTGCCAAATTGCTGTAGGAGTTCTAACAATCTTGGGGTGGAGTCTTTTGGGTTTTCTTTTTTTTATTATTATTTTCTTAATAAATTAATTTTTATTGGTGTTCAATTTACCAACATACAGAAAAACACCCAGTGCTCATCCCGTCAAGTGTCCCCCTCAGTGCCCGTCACCCATTCCCCCCCCACCCCCGCCCTCCTCCCCTTCCACCACCCCTAGTTCGTTTCCCAGAGTTAGGAGTCTTTATGTTCTGTCTCCCTTTCTGATATTTCCCACACATTTCTTCTCCCTTCCCTTATATTCCCTTTCACTATTATTTATAATCCCCAAATGAGTGAGAACATACACTGTTTGTCCTTCTCCAATTGACTTATTTCACTCAGCATAATACCCTCCAGTTCCATCCACGTTGAAGCAAATGGTGGGTATTTGTCATTTCTAATGGCTGAGTAATATTCCATTGTATACATAAACCACATCTTCATATTCCATTCATCTTTTGATGGACACCGAGGCTCCTTCCACAGTTTGGCTATTGTGGACATTGCTGCTATAAACATCGGGGTGCAGGTGTCCCGGCATTTCATTGCATCTGAATCTTTGGGGTAAATCCCCAACAGTGCAATTGCTGGGTCGTAGGGCAAGTCTATTTTTAACTCTTTGAGGAACCTCCACACAGTTATCCAGAGTGGCTGCACCAGTTCACATTCCCACCAACAGTGTAAGAGGGTTCCCTTTTCTCCGCATCCTCTCCAACATTTGCTGTTTCCTGCCTTGTTAATTTTCCCCATTCTCACTGGTGTGAGGTGGTATCTCATTGTGGTTTTGATTTGTATTTCCCTGATGGCAAGTGATGCAGAGCATTTTTTCATGTGCCTGTTGGCCATGTCCATGTCTTCCTCTGTGAGATTTCTCTTCATGTCTTTTGCCCATTTCATGATTGGATTGTTTGTTTCTTTGGTGTTGAGTTTAATAAGTTCTTTAGAGATTTTGGAAACTAGCCCTTAATCTGATATGTCATTTTCAAATATCTTCTCCCATTCTGTAGGTTGTCTTTTAGTTTTGTTGACTGTATCCTTTGCTGTGCAAAAGCTTCTTATCTTGATGAAGTCCCAATAGTTCATTTTTGCTTTTGTTTCTTTTGCCTTTGTGGATCTTGCAAGAAGTTACTGTGGCTGAGTTCAAAAAGGGTGTTGCCTGTGTTCTCCTGTAGGATTTTAATGGAATCTTGTCTCACATTTAGATCTCTCATCCATTTTGAGTTTATCTTTGTGTATGGTGAAAGAGAGTGGTCCAGTTTCATTCTTCTGCATGTGGATGTCCAATTTTCCCAACACCATTTATTGAAGAGACTGTCTTTCTTCCAATGGATAGTCTTTCCTCCTTTATCGAATATTAGTTGACCATACAGTTCAGGGTCCACTTCTGGGTTCTCTATTCTGTTCCACTGATCTATGTGTCTGTTTTTGTGCCAGTACCACACTGTCTTGATGACCACAGCTTTGTAGTACAACCTGAAATTTGGCATTGTGATGCCCCCAGCTATGGTTTTCTTTTTTAAAATTCCCCTGGCTATTCGGGGTCTTTTCTGATTCCACACAAATCTTAAAATAATTTGTTCTAACTCTCTGAAGAAAGTCCATGGTATTTTAATAGGGATTGCATTAAATGTGTAAATTGCCCTGGGTAACATTGACATTTTCAAATATTAATTCTGCCACTCCATGAACACGGAATATTTTTCCATCTCTTTGTGTCTTCCTCAATTTCTTTCAGAAGTACTCTATAGTTTTTGGGGTATAGATCCTTTACCTCTTTGGTTAGGTTTATTCCTAGGTATCTTATACTTTTGGGTGCAATTGTAAATGGGATTGACTCCTTAATTTCTCTTTCTTCAGTCTCATTGCTAGTGTATAGAAATGCCATTGATTTCTGGGCATTGATTTTGTATCCTGCCACGTTACCAAATTGCTGTATGAGTTCTAGCAATCTTGGGGTGGAGGCTTTTGGGTTTTCTATGTAGAGTATCATGTCATCGGCGAGGAGTGAGAGTTTGACTTCTTCTTTGCCAATTTGAATGCCTTTAATGTCTTTTTGTTGTCTGATTGCTGAGGCTAGGACTTCCAGAACTATGTTGAGTAGCAGTGGTGAGAGTGGACATCCCTGTCTTGTTCCTGATCTTAGGGGAAAGGCTCCCAGTGCTTCCCCATTGAGAATGATATTTGCTGTGGGCTTTTCATAGATGGCTTTTAAGATGTCGAGGAAAGTTCCCTCTATCCCAACACTCTGAAGTGTTTTGATCAGGAATGGATGCTGTATTTTGTCAAATGCTTTCTCTGCATCCAATGAGAGGATCATATGGTTCTTGGTTGTTCTCTTGCTGATATGATGAATCACATTGACTGTTTTACGAGTGTTGAACCAGCCTTGTGTCCCAGGGATAAATCCTACTTGGTCATGGTGAATAATTTTCTTAATGTGTTGTTGGATCCTATTGGCTAGTATCTTGTTGAGAATTTTTGCATCCATGTTCATCAGGGATATTGGTCTGTAATTCTCCTTTTTGGTGGGGTCTTTGTCTGGTTTCGGAATTAAGGTGATGCTGGCCTCATAGAACAAATTTGGAAGTACTCCATCTCTTTCTATCTTTCCAAACAGCTTTAGTAGAATAGGTATGATTTCTTCTTTAAACGTTTGATAGAATTCCCCTGGGAAGCCATCTGGCCCTTGACTCTTGTGTCTCGGGAGGTTTTTGAGGACTGCTTCAATTTCCTCCCTGGTTATTGGCCTGTTCAGGTTTTCTATTTCTTCCTGCTCCAGTTTTGGTAGTTTGTGGCTTTCCAGGATTGCTTCCATTTCTTCTAGATTTCCTAATTTATTGGCATACAGCTGTTCATAATATGTTTTTAGAATCGTTTGTATTTCCTTGGTGTTGGTAGTGATCTCTCCTTTCTCATTCATGATTTTATTCATTTGAGTCTTCTCTCTCTTCTTATTAATAAGGTTCGCTAATGGTTTATCTATCTTATTAATTCTTTCAAAGAACCAACTCCTGGTTCTGTTGATCTGTTCCACAGTTCTTCTGGTCTCGATATCATTTAGTTCTGCTCGAATTTTAATTAACTGTCTTCTTCTGCTGGGGGTGGGGTCCATTTGTTGCTTTTTCTCTAGTTCCTTTATGTATAAGGTGAGCTTTTGAATTTGAGTTCTTTCCAGTTTTTGAATGGATGCTTGTATTGCGATGTATTTCCCCCTCAGGATTGCTTTTGCTGCGTCCCAAAGATTTTGAACGGTTGTATCTTCATTCTCATTAGTTTCCATGAATCTTCTCAATTCTTCCTTAATTTCCTGGTTGACCTTTTCATCTTTTAGCAGGATGGTCCTTAACCTCCATGTGTTTGTGGTCCTTCCAAACTTCTTGTTGTGATTAAGTTCTAATTTCAAGGCATTATGGTCTGAGAATATACAGGAGACTATCCCGATCTTTTGGTATCGGTTCAGACCCGATTTGTGACCCAGTATGTGGTCTATTCTGGAGAAAGTTCCATGTGCACTTGAGAAGAATGTGTATTCAGTCGAGTTTGGATGTAAAGTTCTGTAGATATCTGTGAAATCCATCTGGTCCAGTGTATCATTTAAAGCTCTCGTTTCTTTGGAGATGTTGTGCTTAGAAGGCCTATCGAGGGTAGAAAGAGCTAGATTGAAGTCACCAAGTATAAGTGTATTATTATCTAAGTATTTCTTCACTTTGGTTATTAATCGGTTTAAATATTTGGCAGCTCCCACATTCGGGGCATATATATTGAGGATTGTTAAGTCCTCTTGTTGGATAGATCCTTTGAGTATGAGATAGTGTCCCTCTTCATCTCTCACTATAGTCTTCGGGGTAAATTTTAATTTATCTGATATGAGGATGGCTACCCCTGCTTTCTTTTGAGGACCATTTGAATGGTAAATGGTTCTCCAACCTTTTATTTTCAGGTTGTAGGTGTCCTTCTGTCTAAAATGAGTCTCTTGTAGACAGCAAATAGATGGGTCCTGCTTTTTTATCCAGTCTGAAACCCTGCGCCTTTTGATGGGGTCATTAAGCCCGTTCACGTTCAGAGTTACTATTGATAGATATGAGTTTAGTGTCATCATATCTATTCAGTCCTTGTTTTTGTGGATTGTTCCACTGAACTTCTTCTTAAAGGGGAATTTTAAGAGTCCCCTTTAAAATTTCTTGCAGAGCTGGTTTGGAGGTCAAATATTCTTTCAGTTCCTGCCTGTCTTGGAAGCTCTTTATCTCTCCTTCCATTTTGAATGAGAGCCTTGCTGGAGAGAGTATTCTTGGTTGCATGTTCTTCTCATTTAGGACCCTGAATATATCCTGCCAGCCCTTTCTGGCCTGCCAGGTCTCTGTGGAGAGGTCTGCTGTTACCCTAATATTCCTCCCCATAAAAGTCAGGGACTTTTTGTCTCTTGCTGCTTTAAGGATCTTCTCTTTATCTTTGGAATTTGCAAGCTTCACTATTAAATGTCGAGGTGTTTATCGGGTTTTGTTGATTTTAGGGGGGGATCTCTCTATTTCCTGGATCTGAATGCCTGTTTCCCTTCCCAGATTCGGAAAGTTTTCAGCTAGGATTTGTTCAAATACATATTCTGGCCCTCTGTCCCTTTCGGCGCCCTCGGGCACCCCAATTAAACGTACGTTTTTCTTCCACAGGCTGTCATTTATTTCCCTTAATCCATCCTCATGGTCTTTTAATTGCCTGTCTCTTTTTTCCTCAGTTTCCCTCTTTGCCATCAACTTGTCTTCTATGTCACTCACTCGTTTTTCTACCTCGTCAAGCCTCGTCGTTAGGACTTCTAGCTTGGATTGTATCTCATTTAATTGATATTTAATTTCTGCCTGATTGGATCTAAATTCTGCAGTCATGAAGTCTCTTGAGTCCTTTATGGTTTTTTCTGGAGCCACCAGTAGCTGTATAATAGTGCTTCTGAATTGGCTTTCTGACATTGAATTGTAATCCATATTTTGTAACTCTGTGGGAGAGAGGGCTGTTTCTGATTCTTTTTTTTGAGGTGAGGTTTTCCTTCTAGTCATTTTGCTCAGTGCAGAGTGGCCAAAAACAGGTTGTATTGGGAAAAGGAGAAAAAGAGAGAGAAGGAAAGAAAAGAGAAACAGAAAAAAGAGAAAGTAGAAAAAAAGGGGGGGAAAAGAGAAGAAAAAGAGAAAGAAAAAGAAAGAAAGGAGAAAAAAAAGGGTGGGGTGGGGGAAGCAATCCGAAATCAAGAAGAAAGAAAAAAAAGCACAAAACAAAACAAAAACAAAAACAAAAACAAAAACAAAAAAAAAAAACAGAAAAAACACAGGGGAGTATCTTCTGATTCTGTATACTTTAAGTCCCTTGACTTTCCCTGGAACTGGTCCGTCTCCTTGTTCTTCTGGGGGAGGGGCCTGCTGTGCTGATTCTCAGGTGTTAGCACTTGGGGGAGCTGCTCTGCCCCTGCCTGGTGCAGGGCTCAGTGGGGGTTGTTCACCCCGTGAGGCCCTGGGAGGAAGCCACAGTGGCCGGGGCAGCTCTGGGACCCTGGATTCAGCTCCCGCAGTAACTCCGGGGCTCTCCGTCTGCAGGGCCTGGAGGCTCCGGGGCGGGGCCGCTGATCTGCTCAGTTCCAGGCAGGAGCGTCCTTGCTGTCCTGGGCCCTCCCGGCCTCTGCCTGTCCCGGGGGAGGCCGGATCCTGGGCTGTGTCCCGGCGCCCTGTGCTCCGGAGCCTGCGCTGTTGGATTCACGCTCCCGGCGGTGCAGCCCCCTCCGCGGAGCCGCCGCCCGAGCCCCTCCGAGCTGCTCCGGGTCCCACCGAGCGCTGCAGCCCTTAGGGAGCTCGGCGCACTCTCCGGGGCGCAGTTCCTCTGTTACTGACCCAGGGAGCCCGAGGGCATCCCCGCCCTCCTGGGTCCTGCTCCAACTCCCTGCGGGCCCCTTTCCACCCGGGAAGGTTGGTGCAGCTCCTGCTCCTCCGGGACGGGGCTCTCCTGTCCTGGGGACACTCGCCCCGGCCTCAGCCCGGCTCCTCGGGGCCCCTCCCCCTTGGAGGACTTTTGTTTCTTTATTTCTTTTTCCCCGTCTTCCTACCTTGATAGAAGCATGAACTCTTCTCACTGTAGCATTCCAGCTGGTCTCTCTTTAAATCTCAGGCCGAATTCGTAGATTTTCAGGATGATTTGAATGTTTTCTAGGTAATTTGTTGAGGACAAGTGACTTGGAGACCCTACTCTGACGCCATCTTGCCCCTCCCCCCCTGTTGTCTGATTGCTGAGGCGAGGACTTCCAGTACTATGTTGAATAGCAGTGGTGAGAGTGGACATCCCTGTCTTGTTCCTGATCTTAGGGGAAAGGCTCCCAGTGCTTCCCCATTGAGAATGATATTTGCTGTGGGCTTTTCGTAGATGGCTTTTAAGATGTCGAGGAAAGTTCCCTCTATCCCAACACTCTGAAGTGTTTTGATCAGGAATGGATGCTGTATTTTGTCAAATGCTTTCTCTGCATCTAATGAGAGGATCATATGCTTCTTGGTTTTTATCTTGCTGATATGATGAATCACATTGATTATTTTATGAGTGTTGAACCAGCCTTGTGTCCCAGGGATAAATCCTACTTGGTCATGGTGAACAATTTTCTTAATGTGTTGTTGGATCCTATTGCCTAGTATCTTGTTGAGAATTTTTGCATCTGTGTTCATCAGGGATATTGGTCTGTAATTCTCCTTTTTGGTGGGGTCTTTGTCTGGTTTCGGAATTAAGGTGATGCTGGCCTCATAGAACGAATTTGGAAGTACTCCATCTCTTTCTATCTTTCCAAACAGCTTTAGTAGAATAGGTATGGTTTCTTCTTTAAACGTTAGATAGAATTCCCCTGGGAAGCCATCTGGCCCTGGACTCTTGTGTCTTGGGAGGTTTTTGATGACTGCTTCAATGTCCTCCCTGGTTATTGGCCTGTTCAGGTTTTCTATTTCTTCCTGTTCCAGTTTTGGTACTTTGTGGCTTTCCAGGAATGCGTCCATTTCTTCTAGATTTCCTAATTTATTGGCGTATTGCTGTTCATAATATGTTTCCAAATCTTTTGTATTTCCTTGGTATTGGTAGTGATCTCTCCTTTCTCATTCATGATTTTATTCATTTGAGTCTTCTCTCTCTTCTTTTTAATAAGGTTGGCTAATGGTTTATATATCTTATTAATTCTTTCAAAGAACCAACTCCTGGTTCTGTTGATCTGTTCCACAGTTCTTTTGGTCTCGATTTCATTTAGTTCTGCTCGAATTTTAATTAACTGTCTTCTTCTGCTGGGGGTGGGGTCCATTTGCTTCTTCTTCTCCAGTTCCTTTATGTGTAAGGTGAGCTTTTGTATTTGAGTTCTTTCCAGTTTTTGAATGGATGCTTGTATTGCAATGTATTTCCCCTTCAGGACTGCTTTTGCTGCATCCCAAACATTTTTTTTGTTTGTTTTTTAAAAAAATTTTTATTTTCCAGTTTTACTGAGATACAATCAATGTATAACATTGTATAAGGTTAGGATATGCAACATAATGATTGGATACATGTATTTACTGTAAAAATGATCCCCACACTAGGTTTATTTAACATCTATCCCCTTGCATATTTCAGCTTTTTTTATTGTTGAGAAAAGAACTTTTAAGATCTACTCCCTTAGTAACTTTCAAATAATACAATACAGTATTAATAATTATAGTCACCATGCAGTACATGGTATCTTCATGGCTTACTTATTTTATAACCGGAAGTATGTGCCTTTTGATCCCCTCTATCTATTTTGTCCACCTCCCGAAATCACTACCTTTGGCAACCACCAATCTATTCTCCATTTCTAGGAGTTCAGGGTTTTTTTAGATTCCACATAGAAGTGAGATCATACAGCATCTGTCTTTCTCTGAGTTTTTTTTTTTAATTAATTTTTATTGGTGTTCAATTTACCAACATACAGAAAAACACCCAGTGCCCATCCCGTCAAGTGTCTACTCAGCAATTAGAAACGACAAATACCCACCATTTGCTTCAACGTGGATGGAACTGGAGGGTATTATGCTGAGTGCATCCCAAACATTTTGAACGGTTGTATCTTCATTCTCATTAGTTTCCATGAATCTTTTTACTTCTTCCTTAATTTCCTGGTTGACCTTTTCATCTTTTAGCAGGATGGTCCTTAACCTCCACGTGTTTGTGGTCCCTCGAAATTCTTGTTGTGATTAAGTTCTAATTTCAAGGCATTATGGTCTGAGAATATACAGGGGACTATCCCGATCTTTTAGTATCGGTTCAGACCTGATTTGTGACCCAGTATGTGGTCTATTCTGGAGAAAGTTCCATGTGCACTTGAGAAGAATCTGTATTCAGTCGAGTTTGGATGTAAAGTTCTGTAGATATCTGTGAAATCCATCTGGTCCAGTGTATCATTTAAAGCTCTCATTTCTTTGGAGATGTTGTGCTTAGAAGACCTATCGAGGGTAGAAAGAGCTAGATTGAAGTCACCAAGTATAAGTGTATTATTATCTAAGTATTTCTTCACTTTGGTTATTAATCGGTTTAAATATTTGGCAGCTCCCACATTCGAGGCATATATATTGAGGATTGTTAAGTCCTCTTGTTGGATATATCTTTTGAGTATGAGATAGTGTTCCTCTTCATCTCTCACTATAGTCTTCGGGGTAAATTTTAATTTATCTGATATGAGGATGGCTACCCCTGCTTTCTTTTGAGGACCATTTGAATGGTAAATGGTTCTCCAAACTTTTATTTTCAGGTTGTAGGTGTCCTTCTGTCTAAAATGAGTCTCTTGTAGACAGCAAATAGATGGGTCCTGCTTTTTTATCCAGTCTGAAACCCTGCGCCTTTTGATTGGGGTCATTAAGCCCGTTCACGTTCAGAGTTACTATTGACAGATATGAGTTTAGTGTCACCATGATATCTATTCAGTCATTGTTTTTGTGGATTGTTCTACTGAACTCCTTAAAGGGGAATTTTAAGAGTCCCCCCTAAAATTTCTTGCAGAGCTGGTTTGGAGGTCACATATTCTTTCAGTTCCTGCCTGTCTTGGAAGCTCTTTATGTTTCCTTCCATTTTGAATGAGAGCCTTGCTGGATAAAGTATTCTTGGTTGCATGTTCTTCTCATTTAGGACCCTGAATATATCCTGCCAGCCCTTTCTGGCCTGCCAGGTCTCTGTGGAGAGGTCTGCTGTTACCCTAATATTCCTCCCCATAAAAGTCAGGGACTTTTTTTCTCTTGCTGCTTTAAGGATCTTCTCTTTATCTTTGGAATTTGCAAGCTTCACTATTAAATGTCGAGGTGTTGAGCGGTTTTTATTGATTTTAGGGGGGGATCTCTCTATTTCCTGGATCTGAATGCCTGCTTCCCTTCCCAGATTAGGAAAGTTTTCAGCTAGGATTTGTTCAAATACATATTCTGGCCCTCTGTCCCTTTTGGCGCCCTCGGGCACCCCAATTAAACGTAGGTTTTTCTTCCTCAGGCTGTCATTTATTTCCCTTAATCTATCCGTATGGTCTTTCAATTTTCTGTCTCTTTTTTCCTCAGTTTCCCTCTTTGCCATCAGTTTGTCTTCTATGTCACTCACTTGTTCTTCCACCTCATTAACCCTCGTCGTTAAGACTTCTAGTTTGGATTGCATCTCATTCAATTGATTTTTAATTTCTGCCTGATTGGATCTAAATTCTGCAGTCATGAAGTCTCTTGAGTCCTTTAGAGCCACCGGTAGCTGTATAATAGTGCTTCTGATTTGGCTTTCTGACATTGAATTGTAATCCAGATTTTGTAACTCTGTGGGAGAGAGGACTGTTTGTGATTCTTTTTTTTTGAGGTGAGGTTTTCCTTCTAGTCATTTTGCTCAGTGCAGAGTGGCCAAAAACAAGTTGTATTGGGAAAAGGAGAAAAAGAGAGAGAAGGAAAGAAAAGAGAGAAAGAAAAATGAGAAAGAAGAAAAAAGGGAAAAGAGAGAAGAAAAGGAGAAAGAAAAAGAAAGGAGAAAAAAAACCCCTGGTGGGGTTGGGGAAGCAATCAGAAATCAAAAACAAACAAAGAAAGAAAAACACAAAACAAAACAAAACAAAACAAACAAACAAAAAAACACGGGGGAGTATCTTCTGATTCTGTATATTTTGAGTCCCTTGAGTTCCCCTGGAACTGGTCCGTCTAGCTGGTCTTCTGGGGGAGGGGCCTGTTTGCTGATTTTCAGGTGTTAGCACTTGGGGGAGCTGCTCTGCCCCTGCCTGGCGCAGGGCTCAGTGGGAGTTGTTTACCCCATGAGGCCCCAGGAGGAACAGCCACAGTGGCAGCGGCCAGCTCTAGATTCCTGGAATCAGCTCCCACAGTAACTCCGGAGCTCTCCGTCTGCAGGGCCTGGAGGCTCCGGGGCGGGCCTGCTGATCTGCTCAGCTCGGGGCAGGAGCCTCCTTGCTGTCCTGGGCCCTCCCGGTCTCTGCCTGTCCCAGGGGGAGGCCGGATCCTGGGCTGTGTCCCGGCGCCCTGGGCTCCCGGGCCTGCGCTGTTGGATTCGTGCTCCCGCCCCGCAGCCCCCTCCGTGGAGCCGCCGCCCGAGCCTCTCCGCCTGCTCCGGGTCCCGCCGTGCGCGCTGAAGCCCTTCGGGAGCTCGGGGCACTCTCCTGCCCGCGCCGCAGGTGCCTGTTAGTGTCCCAGGGAGCCAGAGGGCATCCCCGCCCTCCTGGGTCCTGCTCTAACTCCCTGCTGGCCCCTTTCCGCCCGGGAAGGTTGGTGCAGCTCCTGCTCCTCCAGGACGGGGCTCTCCTGACCTGGGGACACTCTCTCTGGCCTCAGCCCGGCTCCTCGCGGGGCCCCTCCCCCTTGGAGGCCTTTTGTTTCTTTATTTCTTTTTCCCCCGTCTTCCTACCTTGATAGAAGCGCGAACTCTTCTCACTATAGTGTTTCTGCTGTTCACTCTTTAAATCTCAGGCCGAATTCGTAGATTTTCAGGATGATTTGAAGGTTATGTAGGTAATTTGTTGGGGACAGATGATTTGGGGACCCTACTCTTCCGCCATCTTGCCTAAACCCCCTTGGGTTTTCTAAGTACAGTATCACGTCATCTGTGAAGAGAGAGAGTTTGACTTCTTCTTTACAATTTGAATGCCTTTTTTTCCTTTTTGTTGTCTGATTGTGAGGCTAGGACTTCTAGTCCTATGTGAATAGCAGTGGTGAGAGTGGACATCCCTGTCATGTTCCTGATCTTAGGGGAGACTCCCAGGGTTTCCCCATTGGGAATGATATTTGCTGTGGGCTTTTCATAGATGGCTTTTAAGATGCTGAGGAATATTCCCTCTATCCCTACACTCTGAAGAGTTTTGGTCAGGAATGGATGCTGTATTTTGTCAAATGCTTTCTCTGCATCTATTGAGAGGGTCATATGGTTTTTGTTTTTTCTCTTGTTGATATGATCAATCACACTGATTGCTTTATGAGTGTTGAACCAGCCTTGCATCCCAGGAATAAATCCTACTTGGTCATGATGAATAATCCTCTTAATGTATTGTTGGATCCTATTGGCTAGTATCTTGTTGAGAATTTTTGCATCTGTGTTCATCAGGGATATTGGTCTATAATTCTTCTTTTTGGTGGGGTCTTTGTCTGGTTTTGGAATTAAGGTGATGCTGGCCTCATAAAATGAGTTTGGAAATATTCCATGCCTTTGTATCTATCAGAATAGCTTTAGTAGAATAGGTATTGTTTCTTTAAATGTTTGATAGAATTCCCCTGGGAAGCCATCTGGCTCTGGACTTTTGTGTCTCAGGAGGTTTTTGATGACTGCTTCAATTTCGTCCCTGGTTATCGGCCAGTTCAGATTTTCTATTTCTTCTTGTTCCAGTTTTGGTAGTTTGTGGTTTTCCAGAAATGTATCTATTTCTTTTAGATTGCCTAAATTATTGGCATATAGGTGCTCATAGTATGTTTTTAAAATTGTTTGCATTTCCTTGGTGTTGGTGGTTCTCTCTCCTTTCTCATTCATGATTTTACTAATTTGAGTCTTCTCTCTCTTCTTTTTAATAAGGTTGGCTAATGGTTTATCTATCTTATTAATTCTTTCAAAGAACCAACTCCTGGTTCTGTTGATCTGTTCCACAGTTCTTCTGGTCTCTTTCGTTGAGTTCTGCTCAAATCTTTATTAACTGTCTTCTGTTGGGTGTAGGATCTATTTGCTGTTTTTTCTCTAGCTCCTTTAGGTGTAAGGTTAGCTTTGGTATTTGAGTTCTTTCCAGTTTTTGGAGGGATACTTGTATTGTGATGTATTTCCCTTTTAGGACTGCTTTTGCTGTATCCCATAGATTTTGAATGGTTGTATCTTCATTTTCAGTAGTTTCCATGAATCTTTTTTTTATTATTTTTTTAAATTTTTATTTTTTATTTATGAGAGAGAGAGAGAGAGAGAGAGAGAGAGAGAAAGGAAGAGAGAGAGGCAGAGACATAGGCAGAGGGAGAAGCAGGCTCCATGCACCAGGAGCCCGACATGGGATTCGATCCCGGGTCTCCAGGATCGCACCCTGGGTCAAAGGCAGGCGCCAAAACCGCTGCACCACCCAGGGATCCCCGCATGAATCTTTTTAATTCTTCTCTAATTTCCTGGTTGACCCTTTCATCTCTTAGCTGGTTGGTCCTTAACCTCCACGTGTTTGAAATCCTTCAAAGATTTCAAGTATTAAGAAGATACTAGCCAATAGGATCCAACAGTACATTAACAAGCTTATTCACCCCCAGTCTCGCTGCTTCTCGTTGGTTGCTGTTCTGAGCTTTTTGCTTGATTTGCAGTACTCGAGTTCACTGCCATGTCCTCTGAAGAAGGGATGCTCTTCTTGGGAGGGCTGAACTTCAACACCAATGAGCAGGCTTTGTGAGACCACTTCAGCAGCTTTGGTCCTATCTCTGAGGTGGTTGTTGTCAAGGACCGGGAGACTCAGCGATCCCGGGGTTTGTTTCATCACCTTCACCAATCCAGAGCATGCCTCAGATGCCATGAGACCCATGAATGGAGAGTCTCTGGATGGTCGCCAGATCCGTGTGGATCACGCGGGCAAGTCGGCCAGGGGAACTAGAGGGTGTGCTTTTAGGGCCCATGGGCGTGGTCGCAGCTACTCTAGAGGTGGTGGGGACCAGGGCTATGGGAGTGGCAGATATGACAGTCGACCTGGAGGATATTGATATGGAAGGTCCAGAGACTATGGAGGCAGAAGCCAGGGCAGTTATGGCCGCCACTCAGGAAGAAATTACAGAGACAATTATGACAACTGAGATGAGGCATGTGCACCTAAAGTAGATACACAAGGAATAAAACTTCTGATCCAAGATCATCCTTCCAAATGGCTGTATTTATTAAAGATTTTTGGAGCTGCACTGACACATCTGTTCTAGTACATCAAGTTCTATTTTTTAACTGAGCTCCAGAAGTAGTTTGTTATAGAGACATTTTAGAGAACACTCCATGTGATTTCTAAAATTTTCTCCCATTTAAATACTAATCCTGGGACATTGCAGATGCTGGGTATTTTTCCCCTACCTGTTTTTCAGTTTGGGCTCTCAGGATTACTGATTGTGACTAAAAAAAAAAAAAAAGTTCAGACTGCTTTAAAAACAAATAATGTGCATTTAGGGAGATTTAAAAGCCTGATGTGATTAGGCTTTTATCATCATTAGGAAGCAATTTCCAAATGCTAATACAAGAAATCATTGACATGATTAGAGGCCGTTTTCTTTTTTTTTTTTCTCTAAATTTTATTTATTTATGATAGTCACAGAGAGAGAGAGAGAGAGGCAGAGACACAGGCAGAGGGAGAAGCAGGCTCCATGCACCGGGAGCCCGATGTGGGATTCGATCCCGGGTCTCCAGGATCGCGCCCTGGGCCAAAGGCAGGCACCCAACCGCTGCGCCACCCAGGGATCCCTTCTTTTTTTTTTTAATTCAAGGTTACCACCCTGAGTATACAGAAGTTTCTTAAAAATATTTGTGAATGTATTTTTAGTACTGGAAGAAAAAAGATCTGTTGTCTCATTTAGCATTTTAGGATGTTCTTCACGGAGTTGATTAAAAAGTTGAAACACACACACACACACAAAAGATTATTCACTACGACCAAGTGGGATTTATCCCCGGGACACAAGGCTGGTTCAACACTGGTAAAGCAATCAATGTGATTTATCATATCAACAGGAGAAAAAACAAGAATCATGTGATCCTCTCAATAGATGCAGAGAAAGCATTTGACAAAATACAGCATCCGTTCCTGATCAGAACTCTTCAGACTGTAGGGATAAAGGGAACATTCCTCAGCATCTTAAAAGCCATCTACGAAAAGCCCACAACAAATATCATTCTCAATGGGGAAATACTGGGACCTTTCCCCTAAGATCAGGAACACGACAGGGATGTCCACTCTCACCACTGCTATTCAACGTAGTACTGGAAGTCCTCGCCTCAGCAATCAGGCAACAAAAAGAAATAAAAGGCATTCAAATTGGCAAAGAAGAAGTCGAACTCTCCCTCTCTGCTGATGACATGTGCTATGAGTATTCATGAACAAGGTTTTGTGTGGACATATGTTTTTGTTTATATACTTAGGAGTGGAATTGCTGGATTATGTGCTATTTTACATCCCTATGAGCAGTGTATGAAGGTTCTAATTTCTCAACATTCTTTCCAACACTTGGTATTATCTGTTTTTTTAATTATAGCCATCCTCGTGGGTGTGAAGTGTAGTATCTTACTATGGTTTTGATTTCAATTTCCTTGATGGCGAATAATGTCTAGCAGTTTTTTTTCATGTGCTTATTTGCCATTTGTTTATCTTCTTTGGAGAAATGTCTGTTCACATTCTTTGCACATCTTTAATTATTTGTGTCTTTATTACTGAATGGTAAGAATTCTTCATATATTCTGGATCATAGATATGATTTGCAAATATTTTCTCTGATTCTATGGATTGTCTTTTCACAAGACAATCTTGATAGTGCTATTTGTAACATAGGAGTTTTTAATTTTGATAAAGTCAAATTTATCCATTTTGGGGATATTTTTGCTTTTGTGTCACATCTTAATAAACATTGCCTAGTTCAAGGTCATGAAGATTTATCCACATGATTTTGTCTAGGAGTTTTATAGTTTAACTCTTTCATTTAAGTCTTAATCTATTTTATTTATTTTTATTTTTTAGAATAACAAAAAATATTTTACTAAAACATAAGATTTACATAAGTTTCCAGACAAGCCATACAAAATGGTCACAAGCTTTTTCTTGAAGGAAGGATTCTACACTTGACAGCAAAGTCACGATGTTATTAGTGAGGACTGTGATGTTTGTTTACTTTTCCCAGTTTGGTTCAAACAAACAAGCTTGTCCATCTACAGCATCTAAATAAATTTAGACTTGGCTAGAGAGCATATTCTAAAGAACTGGTTAGCTGCTTTTAACTGATGCAATTAGATGACCAATTAAAAGGGGGAAAGAAGCCCATAAAATTAAAACTACCACTCCCCCTCAAAAAAAAAAAAAACACCCATACCTCTGCAGCTGACCCTGACAACTACCTTCATTCCCAGTGCTTTATACTTAAACCATGATGGGCGAAATGAATAAAAGCAGAGAGGCCACTGCTTTTAAACGTTTCACAACAATCCAGATGGTACTTCTAGCCTCTACTCATGCTTTACAACAGTGAATCAGGACAAGACATAGATTTGCTAATGTGCATTTATTTATTTTTTTAAGATTCTGTTCATTTATTCATGAGAGACAGAGAGAGAGAGAGAGAGTCAGAAACACAGGCAGAGGGAGAAGCAGGCTCCTTGCAGGGAGCCGACGAGGGACTTGATTCGGGGTCTCCAGGATCAGGCCCTGGGCTGGAGGTGGCGCTAAACCGCTGAGCTACCTTGGCTGCCCGCTAATGTGCATTTAATCACCAAAGGACTGAAGATGTCTGAGCTTTTATTCTGTAATGTTTCTAAGACTGTGTCTATTAAATGCAAACAAAAAAGGAAGAAGTCTTGGCAGAACAGGAGAAGCGATGCACACTTGATGATTGGATTAATTTTAAATATTATTCACGGCATATAGCCTAGTCCATGCTCAAGCTGTTTCTAAGGCTTGGGCTTCTTTGGTCTTCCATTGCCCCGCTACATCATTTGCTAATGGATCATCTGGATTGGGAGCACTTAACAAAGCCTGGATCGATAGCAGAACTGTGCAGATCTGCAGTGCTGGGGACCACTTATCTATCAAAATATCTAAACATATTCTTCCCAACTTGTCTACGTTAGGATGATAAATTTTGGTCATGAAACGTACTTGAGGGGCTGCCATCAGGTATTCTTCTGGAAGGAATAGTTTGTTTAAAAGTCCCTCCCTCAAGGGGGGAATCCTAGGGGCCTGCAATGACCACAAGAAAATAATGGGCATTGCTCTCATCTGGTTCTGCTTTAATGCCAGGAGCTTGTTCTGCCAGCAAACGCTGGGTTTCCTTGATTATCCTGCAGGGCAGCACGGCCATCTTGTCAGATCCCGAGTTCGGCCTCTGATCTCTGACTCTGGCTCCACTCGCCTCACGCACGAGTCAAGTCTTAATCTATTTTAAATTAATTTTTATATATGGTGATATGTAGGTGTCCAACTTCATTTTCTTGTGGATATTCAGTTGCTCTAGCACTGTTGTTTGATTTAATTTGATTTAACTATCTTCGCACCCTTGTTGAAGACTAATGGACTATAAATGTGAGAGCTTATTTTTGGGTTCTCAATTCTATTCTGTTTACCTATATGTTTATCCTTATGCCAGTACCACACCATCTTGATTATTATAGCTTTCTAGTAAGTTTTGAAATCAGGAAATTGTGAGTTCTCCCACTTTGCTTCTCTATTTCAAGATTATTTTGGCTATGCATTTCTAAATGAGTTTTCACATCAGCTTGTCAATTTCTGAAAAGAAAGCTGGGATTTTCATAGCAATTGCATTCAATTTGTAGGCCAATTTAAGGAGTATTGCCATCTTAATCATATTATATCTATAAAAACATATTTTGTGCCAGTCTCAGCCTGTTGATAACCTGTGTTGTGGCTGGACCAGCTCTGATCTCTGTGGTTCTTACTATGATTGCAAGATGCCCTTAGCAGTAACGATCAGGAAATTCTGAGACAAGGGTTATTACTTACAAGTTCTAGAAATTACATAGCCCATGTAGAGGCACACAGCAAGATCTAGTAATGGTGGGGGAAGAGAGAGAAGGAAAGAGAGTGCTTGCACACCCCGGACTAGGGTTCTGCTTCTGTTGAGCTTGAGGGGAGGAACCTAGGGTTTTGTGGGCTCATTCCTTATTGGTGAATTTAAAACCTAAAAGCAAGAATTTAAAGTATGGGAAGAGATAAAAAACAGGGAAGAGAAAAAATTAGCCCAAATGATCAGTTATCAAAATCCACCAAGGAGAGATGGAGGGGGTGGGGGGACTAGCAATGTGTTTAAGTCAGACAATTGCATTATGAAAAACAAAACAAAACAACAACCTGTTAGGGATTTAATTATAACATGGTATGTCTTTTATTTAGGTCTTTAATTTTTTTCAACAATATTTTATAGTTATCATAGTATGGTCTTTTTTTTATCTTATATTTCTATTGTTATATTTATTCCTAAGTATTTTTTAATAGAGCCATCAGTCTTGATCACTTTCAATTTCTTGCTTATGCTTACATGTTTTGATTATGGCCTTACAAAAAAGATGACCTTATTAAGCCTTGCCAACTTTATCTCCTAACTATTTCTTGAATTGGCATTTTCATTATAATGTCTACTACCACTGCCCAGGTTTGAGATCTTATCTTTTGCTTGGGTTACTTATGGGACTTTTCTAACTGGTCTGCCTATCTTTAGTTTTACTCCCTTCAAATTCACCCTCCCATACAATGACCAGAATGATTTATTTAAAATTCAATTCTTGATTATAGTTCTGGGTAACATGGTTATGTGACTGCTACTCTTTGTCTCTCAGTGAACGCAATCATAAAATCTGGATAGAGTGCATGGCACAGCTATTTGAGAATTCTGAAAAGTAAGCAGCTTAAGGCAGATTGGAGAAGATCAAAGTTTGAGGAACCAGCAAACCAGTGGAGAATTTCTACTTTTTCTGCTCTCAGACTCTCCAATCTGAACTTAAGGAGCTGAAAACCTGGAAGTGAGCACTATAATACAGAGAACTCCAAGAGAATTCTCTAGTTCTGGCTTAGAAAATGAGGGGGCAGAAA
Organism: Vulpes lagopus; assembly: GCF_018345385.1. Lineage (NCBI taxonomy): Eukaryota > Metazoa > Chordata > Mammalia > Carnivora > Canidae > Vulpes > Vulpes lagopus. Next base: position 43,190,828 of record NC_054848.1, read on the forward strand.
TCCCCCATGTTTTTCCTTATTTATGTCTTTTCTCACATCCCAATCCCTAGGCAACTATGCAGTGACAGCAATTATACTTGCAATGGGTACCTTCAGGAACCAATAGTCTTAGAGAGATGACCCTTAATTATTATTTGATGCAGCTGTGGCCACAGTGAGTAGAGCCACACACTGTTGCTTTTTAATATCTCTGTCCTTCCACTGTTTGTCTTCAGAGGTGGCACAATTGCAGAAGTGAACAGTTTCTGACCACAAGACTGAAAGAAAGTCCCAAGAATTGGATAGTACTGGGGAGAGGTTGTGCTCAGGAAGGTGACCTCAAAGTTTTTTTTTTTTTTTTTAGAGATTTTCAAACAACTTTCCTTTTTTTCTTTGCAAATAATTTTTTAAAAAAGATTTTATTTATTTTTTCATGAGAGTCACACAGAGAGAGGCAGAGACACAGGGAGAGGGAGAAGTAGGCTCCCCTTAGGGAGCCTGATGTGGGACTCCATCCCAGGACCCCGGGATCATTCCGTGAGCCGAAGGCAGACCCTCAAACACTGAGCCACCCGGGTTCCTCTGTCTTTTATTTTTTAAAAATATTGTATTTATTTTAGAGAAAGAGCATGAGTGGGGGGAGGGGCAGAGGGAGAGAGAGATTGAGAATCCCAGGCTCCACACTGAGCATAGAGCCCAATGCAGGGCGCAATCACCCAGGACCCTGAGATCAAGAACTGGGCTGAAATCAAGAGTTGGATGCTTAACTGACTGAGCCACCAACATGCCCCTCAAAGTTTTTATTGTTCTTTATTTATGAGCTTCTGGGTATGTGCCACTATCCTGTGTATAAATTGATCAGATCCTAATTAGCATACCAAAGAATTTGAGAACTGAGTTGACCGACCACGTAGTGACACACATACCCTAGGCAAAGCTGAAGAACACTGCAAAAGTTTTGAAAACTTAACTGACATTGGACCATGAGCCCACAGAAGGCTAGTGGGAATGTGTGGCATGAACCTAATCAGATTGACTGCTAAGGAAAACACATGTTTTTCCATACAATTTAAGCAAGTCCTAGGGTTTTATAATGTCATAGTCAAAATATCCAGGAAACACTCTGGAATTAACAGGCATACAAAGAACCGTGTGTATCTCACTTACATGGCAAAGACAACAGATATCAATTACAAGAGGAGATGAATATTGCAATTATCTGACAAAGACTTTAAATCAGCTACTATTAAAAAACAAACAATTGCAAACACCCTTGGAACAAATATTAAAATACAAAGACTCGGAGGGGCAGGCCAAGGGGGTGGAAGAGTAGGGTCCCCAAGTCACCTGGCCCCACCAACTTACCTATATAACTTTCAAATCATCCTGAAAACCTAAGAATTTCACCTGAGATTTAAAGAGAGAACAGCTAGAATGCTAAAGAGAGAAGAGTTTGCGCTTCCAAGAAGGTAGGAAGGCGGGAAAAAAAATAAAAAAGAATCCAGTGGGGGAGGGGCCCTGCGAAGGGCCGGGCTAAGGCCAGGGGGCTAGAGCCTCCCAGGACAGGAAAGCCAAGGCCCGGAGAAGCAGGAACTTTAAAAATCCGTACCGGATTCTTCCCAGACGGAAAGGTACTTAGCAGGGACGTCGGGCAGGATCACAGGAGGGGCAGTGGAGCCTCCAGTTTCCTGCATTCACTAAATAGAGGAAGTGCACCCCAGGGGACAGCGCGCCACAGACTGTGGGCAGAGCTTGGTAAAGGGCTGGAGCGCACACCCCGTGGGGATTTGGGGAGAAGCCAGTGGGTCAGGCCGGGGCTCCAGACAGAGGGGGCTGCGCCCTGCTGCCTTTGGGAGCCACGGCCCCAAGGAGCACGATTCCAGCAGCACAGGCCCCAGATCTCAGGGCGCTGGGGGAGATAGCCCAGGATTCTGTGCTCCCCCGGGACAGGCAGAGGAGAGGAGGGCCCAGGATAGCAAGGAGCTCCTGTCGCCGGGCACCCCCAAACTGTGCAGACCAGCACACCCGCGCCCGGGAGCATCCAGGCCAGTGTGGACTGGGAGACTGTAGTAGTTACTGCAGGAGCTGACTCCAGAGCTGGAAGGCTGGCTGACGCCAGTGTTGTTCTTCCTCCTGGTGTCACCCTGTGCCTGGGACTGAGCGGGTGGGGGGGGGGCAGGGGTCTCACAGGATAAACAGCTCCCAGTGAGCTGTGCACCTGGCAGTAGGCAGGGCAGCTCCCCGAGGTGCACACACCTGAGAATCAGCACAGCAGGGCCCTCCCCCATAAGACCAGCTGGAAAGATAGGGGAAGAGCAAGTTCTTGACCACACAGTGCTGGAAAACTCGAGGGAAGTACAGTATATAGAAACAGAGGATACCCCTGCTTTTTCCCTTCTTTTTTTTTTTGTCTTCCTTTTTTTTTTTTTTTGAGTACAACTAGTTTTTTAGCCAGTCTGCATTGAGCAAAATGACTAGAAAGAATAACTTGCCACAAAGAATCAAAAACAATACTCTCACCCACAGAGTTATAGAATTTGGATTACAATTTGATGTCAGAAAGCCAATTCAGAAGCACAATTACAAAGCTACTGGTGGCTCTAGAAAAAAGCATAAAGGATTCAAGAGACATCACGACTGCAGAATTTAGATGTAATCAGGCCGAAATTAAAAATCAATCAAATGAGATGCACTCCAAACTGAAGGTCCTAATGATGAGGGTTAATGAGGTACAAGAAAGAGTGAGTGATGTAGAAGACAAGTTGATGGCAAGGAAGGAAGCTGAGGAAAAATGAAAAACAAAAGATCATGAGAAAAGGTTAAGGGAAATAAATGACAGCCTTAGAAGGAAAAAAATCTGCATATAATTGGGGTTCCAGAGGGCGCTAAAAGGGACAGAGGACCAGAAAGCATATTTGAACAAATCATACCTGAGAACTTCCCTAATTTGGGGACGGAAACAGGCATTCAGATCCAGGAGGTAGAGAGATCCCTCCCTAAAACCAATAAAAACCAACAACACCTCGACATTTAATCGTGAAAATTGCAAATTCCAAAGATAAAGAGAAAATCCTAAAAGCAGCAGGAGACAAGAGATCCCGAACTTATATGGGGAGAAATATTACATTAACAGCAGACCTCTCCACAGAGACCTGGCAGGCCAGGAAGGGCTGGCAAGATATATTCAGGTCTTAAATGAGAATATGCAGCCAAGAATACTTTATCCAGCAAGGTTCTCATTCAGAATAGAAGGAGAGATAAAGAGCTTCCAAGACAGACAGAAACTGACCACCAAACCAGCTCTGCAAGAAATATTAAGGGGGCACCCGTAAAAGAAAGAGAAAGCCCAAAGAAATAACCCACAAAATCAGGGACTGAATAGGTATTATGATGACACTAAATTCATATCTTTCAATACTAACTCTGAACATGAATGGGCTTAATGATCACAACAAAAGACACAGGGTTTCAGACTGGATAAAAAAGTAAGACCCATCTATTTGCAGTCTACAAGAGACTCATTTTAGACATAAGGACACCTCCAGCCTGAAGATGAAAGGATGGAGAACCATTTACCATTCAAATGGTCCTCAAAAGAAAGCAGGGGTAGCAATCCTCATATCAGATAAATTAAAGGTTATCGCAAAGACTATAATTAGAGATAAAGAGGGACACTATATCATACTTAAAGGATCTATCCAACAAGAGGACCTAACAATCATGAATATTTATGCCCCTAATGTGGGAGCTGCCAAGTATATCAATCAATTAATAACCAAAGTAAAGACATACTTAGATAATAATACACTGATACTGGGAGACTTCAACACGGCACATTCAGCAAATGACAGACCTTCTAAGCACAACATCTCCAAAGAAACAAGAGCTTTAAATGATACACTGGGCCAGATGGATTTCACAGATATTTACAAAACTTTACATCCAAACGCAACTGAATACACATTCTTCTCAGGTGTACAAGGAACTTTCTCCAGAATACACCACATACTGGGTCACAAATCAGGTCTCAACCGATACCAAAAGATTAGGATTGTCCTTGCATATTTTCGGGCCATAATACTTTGAAACTTGAACTCAAGTATAATAAGAAATTTGAAATAAACTCAAACACGTGTAGGTTAAAGAGCATCCAGCTAAAAGAAGAAAGGGTCAACCAGGAAATTAGAGAAGAATTAGAAAGATTCCTGGAAACTAATGAGAATAAAGGTACAACTGTCCAAAGTCTTTGGAATACAGCAAAAGCAGTCCTATGAGGGAAATACATTGCAATATAAGCATCCTTCAAAAAATTGGAGAAAACTCAAATACACATGCTAACCTTGCACCTAAAGGAACTGGAGAAAGAACAGCAAATAAAACCTACACCAAGCAGAAGGAGAAAGTTAATAAAGATTTGGGCAGAACTCAATGAGATAGAGACCAGAAGAACTGTAGAACAGATCAACAAAACCAGGAGTTGGTTCTTTGAAAGAATTAATAAGATAGATAAACCATTAGCCAGCCTTATTTAAAAAAAAGAAAAAAAAGAGAAAAGACTCAAATTACTAAAATCACCAATGTAAAAGGAGAGATCACAACCAATACCAAGGAAATACAAACGATTTTAAAAACATTATGAGCAGCTATATGCCAGTAAATTAAGCAATCTAGAAGAAATGGACACATTTCTGGAAGACGACAAACTGCCAAAATTGCAACAGGAAGAAATAGCAAACCTGAACAGGCCACTAACCAGGAAGGAAATTGAAGCAGTCATGGAAAACCTCCCAAGACACAAAAGTCCAGGGCCAGATGGCTTCCCAGGGGAATTCTATCAAACGTTTAAAGAAGAAACATTACCTATTCTACTAAAGCTGTTCTGAAAGATAGAAAGGGATGGTATACTTCCAAACTCGTTCTATGAGGCCAACATCACCTTAATTCCAAAGCCAGACAAAGACCCCACCATAAAGGAGAATTATAGACCAATATCCCTGATGAACATGGATGCAAAAATTCTCAACAAGATACTAGCCAATAGGATCCAACAGTACATTCAGAAGATTATTCACCATGACCAAGTGAGATTTATCCCAGGGATACAGGGCTGGTTCAACACTCGTAAAACAATGTGATTCATCATATCAGCAAGAGAAAAAACAGGAACCATATGATCCTCTCAATAGATAAAGAGAAAGCATTTGACAAAGACAGCATCCATTCCTAATCAAAACTCTTTAGACTGTAGGGATAGCGGGAACATTCCTCAGCATATTAAAAGCCATCTACAAAAAACCCACAGCAAATATCATTCTCAATGGGGAGACACTGGGAGCCTTTCCCCTAAGATCAGGAACACGACAGGGATGTCCACTCTCACCACTACTATTCAACATAGGGCTAGAAGTCCTATCCTCAGCAATCAGGCAACAAAAAGAAATAAAAGTCATTCAAATTGGCAAAGAAGAAGTCAAACTCTCCCTCTCTGCAGATGACATGATACTGTACATAGAAAACCCAAAAGACTCCACCCCAAGATTGCTAGAACTCATACAGCAATTTGGCAGTGTGGCAGGATACAAAATCAATGCCCAGAAATCAGTCGCATTTCTATACACTAACAATCAGACTGAAGAAAGAGAAATTAAGGAATTAATGCCTTTTACAATTGCACCCAAAAGCATAAGATACCTAAGAATAAACCTAACCAAAGAGGTAAAGGATCTATACCTTAAAAAATACAGAACACTTCTGAAAGAAATGGAGGAAGACACAAAGAGATGGAAAAATATTCCATGATCATGGATTGGAAGAATTAATATTGTGAAAATGTCAATGTTGCCCAGGGTAATTTACCCATTTTATGCAATCACTATCAAAATACCATGGACTTTCTTCAGAGAGTTGGAACAAATCATCTTAAAATTTGTGTGGAATCAGAAAAGACCCCAAATAGCCTGGGGAATATTGAAAAAGAAAACCAGAGCCAGGGGCATCACAATGCCAGATTTCAGGTTGTACTACAAAGCTGTCATCATCAAAACAGTGTCGTACTGGCACTAAAGCAGACACATAGATCAATGGAACAGAATACAGAACCCATAAATGGACCCTCAACTCTATGGCAAAGTAATATTCGACAAAGCAGGGAAGACTGTCCACTGGAAAAAGGACAGTCTCTTCAATAAATGGTGCTGGGAAAATTGGACAGCCACGTGCAGAAGAATGAAACTAGACCATTGTCTTACACCATACACAAAGATAAACTAAAAATGGATGAAGGATCTAAATGTGAGACAAGAATGCATCAAAATCCTAGAGGAGAACACAGGCAACACCCATTTTGAACTTGCCCACAGCAACATCTTGCAAGATACATGTATGAATGCAAGGGAAACAAAAGCAAAAATGAACTATTGGGACTTCATCCAGATAAGAAGCTTTTGTACAGTAAAAGACTCAGTCAAGAAAAGTAAAAGACAACCTTCAGAAAGGGAGAAGATATTTGCAAATGACCTATCAGATAAAGGGCTAGTATCCGAGATCTATAAAGAACGTATGAAACTGAACACCCAAGAAAAAAAATCCAATCATGAAATGGGCTAAAGACATGAACGGAAATTTCACCAGGAAGACATAGACATGGCCAACAGGCACGTGAGAAAATGCTACGCATCCCTTGGCATCAGGGAAATCCAAATCAAAACTACAATGAGATACCACTTCACACCAGTGCCAATGGTGAACATTAACAAGATAGGAAACAACAAACGTTGGAGCAGATGTGGAGAAAGGGGAACCCTCTTGCACTGTTGGTCGGAATGTGAACTGAGGCAGCCACTCTGGAAAACGGCGTGGAGGTTCCTCAACCAGTTAAAAATAGAACTGCCCTATGACCCAGCGGTTGCACTTCTGGCGATTTGCTCTAAACATAAAGATGCAGTGAAACGGCAGGATCCCTGCAACCCGATTTTTCTAGCAGCAATGCCCACAATAGCCAAACTGTGGCAGGAGCCTCGGTGTCCATCGAAAGATGAATGGATAAAGAAGATGTGGTGTATGTATACAATGGAATATTACTCAGCCATTAGAAACGACAAATACCCACCATTTCCTTCAACGTGGATGGAACTGGAGGGTATTACACTGAGTGAAGTAAGTCAATCGGAAAAGGACAAACATTATATTGTCTCATTCATTTGGGGAACATAAAAAATAGTGAAAATAGTGAAAGGGTATAAAGTGGAAAGGAGAGAAAATATGTGGGAAATATCAGTGAGTGTGACAGAACATGACTGACACCTAACTCTGGGAAACCAACATGGCTAGTGCAAGGGCGGTTGGGCAGTGGGATGGGTGACTGGGTGATGGACACTGAGGAGGGCACTTGATGAGATGAGCACTGGGTATTATGCTATATGTTGGCAAATAGAATTCCAATAAAACACATACCAAAAAATTACAAAGCCTCATCCAATAAAGAGAAGATATAAAGGAGTAGAAATCAAGTGGAAACTTTAGAATTAAAAAAAAGAATAACAAATTTTAAAAACCTCATGGGTAGACAAAATTCGCAAGTGAGATGTTAGAAGACAGTAAACTTGAAGATAGATAAAGATTGTGCAATATACACAACAGAGCAAAAAAAAAAAAAAAAGATTAGCCTCCAAGACTTGTGAAACAGTTTAATAACAGGTCTATCAGTTGTGCCATTGGAGTTTCAGATAGAGGAGAAAGACAGAAGTGCTGAAAGAGTCTTTGAAGAAATAGTGGCTGAAAAATTGAGAATTTTGTTGAAAGACACCAACAAACAAATTCAAGAAAATGAGTAAATTCCAACCAGGATAAACCATAAGAAATCCATAGATAGATACATCATGATTAAATTGATGAAAAATAAGACAAAAGAATCTTGAAAGCATCCAGAGAGAAAAAAATGCATTGTATATAGGGGAACAATGATTTGAATGGCTGCAGATTTATTATCAGAAATTCTAGATGAGAAGGAAGCAACATGAAAATTTTCAAGTATCGAAAGATTTGTCAGCCCATAATTCAATATCCAACAAAAAATATCCTTTAGGGATGAAGATAAAATTTAAAATACAATTCAGATGAAGGAAAACTAAGTAAATTCACTGTAAGCAGACAGGCTGAAAAAGAATTGGTAAAAAGGACTTTCTTCCTATAGAAATGACATTTTACCAAAAGGGAAATTTGAACATTGGGAATGAAAAAAACAGAAGTAAATACCTGGGTAAATGTAATAGACTATTTTTCTTCTTTTGAGTTTTTACCGAATGTAATACAATATTTTCTGAAGTGATTTTCATTATATGTAGATGTAATACATAAGACAATGATAGCATAAAGTGGAGAGGGTAGAGGGCCCAATATGCTGGTAAGGAATTTATACTGCAATTGAATTGGTAAAATGTTGATTGTAAATAGACTTTGAAAGGTAGGTATTTTGTAATCTCAGAGCAACTACTAGAAGTTATACAAAGAGATGTCAGCATCATAATAGATGTATTAAAATTAGATACTTAAAAATGTTCAAATCTAAAAGACTGGAAAAGGGAATCAGGAATAATACCAGAGAGACCAAACAGAAAAATAGTAAAATGGCAAATCATGATCCAGTCATATCAATAATTATACTAACTGGTCTAAACATATCACTTAAAAGACAGATTGTGGGGCATCCCGGGTGGCTCAGCGGTTTAGCACTGCTTTCAGCCCAGGGCCTGATCCTGGAGACCCAGGATAGATCGAGTCCCATGTCAGGCCCCCTGCATGGAGTCTGCTTCTCCCTCTGCCTGTGCCTCTCTCTCTCTCTCTCATGAATAAATAGAATATTAAAAAAAAGACCCAACCATATGCCAATGACAGAAACTAACTTCAAAAATAATTACATGGATAGGTTAAAAGCAAACGAATGAAAACAGATACCATTCGAAACTAATCAAAAGAAATTTGAATGATGTTAATATAACATCAAAATTGACTTCAGAGAAAGGAAATTGTCAATTAATTATGCATAATTAAACAGGAATATTATATATGAATACAAATGTCAATTCATGAGAATATATAGTAATCCAAACTATGTTTACTCTTAATAAGTTCAAAATACAAGAGGCAAAAATTGACATAGCTGAAAGAACAGACAAGTCTACAATTTCAGCTTCAGTAATTGATGGAAAATAGCAGACAAAATCAGAAAGGATATTGGAACACCGTCAATCCACTGACTGCAACTGACATTTATAAAATACTACACACAAGAACAGTAGGAATACACACTCTTGTCAAGTGCACATGGAACATTCACCAAGACAGACCATATCCTAGGTCACAAAATAAGTCTTTTTTAAAAGTTTTAATTTAAATCCCACTTAGTTAACATACAGTGAAATATTAGTTTCAGGTGTGTAGTATAGTGATTCAACAATTCCATACACTACCTTGTACCTGTCACCTATTTAACCCATTCACCCACCCACCTTCCTTCTGGTAACTATCAATTTATTTCTGTAGTGAAGAGTCTGTTGATCAGAGATATTGCCCTGTAGCTCTTTTTTTTAATGGAGGTTTTATCTGGTTTTGGTATCAGGTTTAGTGCTGGCCTCCTGGAATTATTTTAGACTTTTCCTTCCTTTTTTATTTTTTGAAATAGTTTGAGAAGAATAGCTATTAACTCTTTAAATGTTTGCTACAATTTGCCTGTGAAGCCAGGTGAACTGGACTTTTCTTTGTGGGGAAATTTTTGATTATTGATTCAATTGCTTTGCAGGTTATTGGCCTGTTCAAATTTTCTATTTTTCCTGTTTCGGTTTTGGTAAGTTATATGTTTCTCTGAATTTATCCGTTTCTTTAAGGTTGCCCAATCTGTTGGCATATAGTTTTTCATAATACTCTCCTATGATTGCTTGTATTTCTGTGGTGTCGGTTGTCATTTCTTCTCTCTCATTTGTGATTTTTTGGGTCCTTTCTCTTTTCTTTTTGATATGTCTGGCAAGAGGTTTATCAGTTTTATTAATTTTTTCATAGAACCACATCTGGTTTCATTGATTTGTTCTTTTGGGTTATTTTTAGCTTCTATATCATGTATTTTTGCTCTAATCTTTATCATTTCCTTCCTTCTGGTGGCTCTAGGCTATATTTGTTGTTCGTCGCCTAGCTTCTTTATGTGTAAGGTTAGGTTGTTTGAGATATTTCTTGCTTTTCGAGGTTGGCCTGTATTGCTATACATTTCCTTCTTCGAACCACTTTTGCTGAATCCTAAAGATTTTGGATAACTGTGTTGTCTTATTTGCTTCCATGTATTTTAAAATTTTTCATTGATATCCCAGTTTAGTATCATGTCATTTAACCCCCATGCATTTGTTATCTTTCCAGATGTTTTCCTGTGGTTGGCTTCCAGTTTCATAGCATTGTGGTCAGAAAAGATGCATGGTATGACTTTGATTTTCTTGAATTTGTAGAGGCCTGTTTTGTGCCCTAATATGTGATCTGTTCTGGAGAATGTTCTATATACCCTTGAAAAGAATATATTCTGCTGTTTTAGGATGGAATGTTCTTTTTTATTTTTGGAATGTTCTTAATATATCTGTTAAGTCCATTTGTCCCCATGTGTCATTCAAAGCCATTATTTCATTTTCTGTTTAAACAATCTGTCCATTGATGTAAATGTGTTGTGTTAAAAATTTAACATCCATGATAAAAATGACCAATAAACTAAGAATAGATGTAAACTTTCTCAACCTGATAATGATTATCTCCAAAAATCTACATGTATTGTACTTAATGGTGAAAGACTGAAGATGTTCTTCCTAAAATTAGGAACAAGGCAGATATTCACTTTTACCAGTCTTATTCAACATTATACTGGAAATTTTAAGCAGTGTAATGAGACAAGAAAAATAAGTAAAAAGAATACAGATTAGAAAGAAAGGAATAAAATTGACCTTTTTTTGCAGATGGCATGATTATGTTGTAGAAAATCTCAAAGAATCTACAAAAAATACCCCTCCTAGAACTAATATATTGTTTAGCAAAATCACAGAACACAAGATAAATACACAAAAATCAATCACAGTTCTATATTCTGGCAATGTACAAGGAAATTAAAGCTTTAAAATGCCATTTATAATAGCTCTTAAAAATGAAATGCTTAAGTATAAATCTATTAAAACATTTATAAAATCTATGTGATGGAAAATACAAACTACTGATGAAAGAAATCATATAAATTGATAGGCATCATGTTTATGGAATGGAGGTGTCAACTTAGTAAAGATATCCCTCCTCAAATTGGTCTGTAAATTTAACTCAATACCAGTCAGAGTCCTAGCAGGTTTTCTTCTTGTAGATATAGACAAACTGACTGTAAAATTTACATGGGCAAATGACCTAGAGTAGCTAAGATAATTTTGAGAAAAAATAAGGAATCATATTAAAGACTTACTATAAAACTACAGTAATGAATATGGTATGTTATGATGAAGAAGAGAAAGAACAATTTATGAATAGAGAGTCCAGAAATAGACCCATACAATTATGGCTGTAGGTATAAAAGCAATTCAGTGATAAAGGCAGTCTTTTCAATACATGGCATTAGAACAATTAGACATCCACATAGTAAAAAATGAACCTTCATATAAACCTTACATTAGGGGATCCCTGGGTGGCTCAGTGGTTTAGTGCCTGCCTTTAGTCCAGGGCATGATCCTGGAGTCCCAGGATCGAGTCCCACATAGGGCTCCCTGCATGGAGCCTCTCTGCCTGTGTCTCTGCCTCTGTGTGTGTGTGTGTGTGTGTCTCTCATGAATAAATAAAATCTTTTTTAAAAAATAAATGTTGCATTATACAAAAATTAACTCAAAGTGAGTTATATATCTAAAATTAAAATATAAAACTATAAAACCTTTAGAATTCAACATAAAATCTTTATGACCTGGGGTTAAATTGGATTTTCTGAGCAGCAGTGCTATTGACATTTTAGGCCAGATAAATAATTCTTTGTTTTGGGAATTTTCCTGTGCATTGTAGGACACTTAGCAATTTCTCTGGCCTTTATCCATTAAATACCAGTAGCACCCCCCTCTCATGCTATGACAACAAAAAATGTGCCTAAACAATTGCCCAGTGTCCCTGGGGCAAAGTTATCCCTGGTTGAGAACTACTGAGTTAGAGGAGGAATTTTTAGATATGACACTAAAGGTGCAATCCATAGAAGAAAAAAATGAATTATTCTTTCTATAAAAATGTAACATTTTTCCTCTGAAAAATATTCTTGAGAGGATGAGAAGACAAACTACGGACTGGTGAAAGATATTTGTAAATCATATATCTGACAAAAAACTTGGATGCCGAATATATAAAGAATTCTGAAAACCCAACAATAAGTAAATGAAAAACACAATTACAAACACAGGGAAAAGAATTTGAACACTTAACCAAAGAGGATTTAAGTATGACAAGCACATAAAAAGATTTTTAACATCATCTATGATGTTTTTTTTGTTTTTTTTTTTTAATTAACTTTTATTGGTGTTTAATTTACCAACATACAGAAAAACACCCAGTGCTCATCCCGTCAAGTGTCCACCTCAGTGCCCGTCACCCATTCCCCTCCAACACCCGCCCTCCTCCCCTTCCACCACCCCTAGTTCGTTTCCCCGAGTTAGGAGTCTTTATGTTCTGTCTCCCTTCCTGATATTTCCCAACATTTCTTTTCCCTTCCTTTATATTCCCTTTCACTATTATTCATATTCCCCAAATGAATGAGAACATACACTGTTTGTCCTTCTCCGATTGACTTATTTCACTCAGCATAATACCCTCCAGTTCCATCCACGTTGAAGCAAATGGTGGGTATTTGTCGTTTCTAATTGCTGAGTAATATTCCATTGTATACATAAACCACATCTTCTTTATCCATTCATCTTTCGATGGACACCGAGGCTCCTTCCACAGTTTGGCTATTGTGGCCATTGCTGATAGAAACATTGGGGTGCAGGTGTCCCGACGTTTCATTGCATCTGAATCTTTGGGGTAAATCCCCAACAGTGCAATTGCTGGGTCGTAGGGCAGGTCTATTTTTAACTCTTTGAGGAACCTCCACACAGTTTTCCAGAGTGGCTGCACCAGTTCACATTCCCACCAACAGTGTAAGAGGGTTCCCTTTTCTCCGCATCCTCTCCAACATTTGTTGTTTCCTGCCTTGTTAATTTTCCCCATTCTCACTGGTGTGAGGTGATATCTCATTGTGGTTTTGATTTGTATTTCCCTGATGGCAAGTGATGCAGAGCATTTTCTCATGTGCTTGTTGGCCATGTCCATGTCTTCCTCTGTGAGATTTCTCTTCATGTCTTTTGCCCATTTCATGATTGGATTGTTTGTTTCTTTGGTGTTGAGTTTAATAAGTTCTTTATAGATTTTGGAAACTAGCCCTTTATCTGATATGTCATTTGCAAATATCCTCTCCCATTCTGTAGGTTGTCTTTTAGTTTTGTTGACTGTATCCTTTGCTGTGCAAAAGCTTCTTATCTTGATGAAGTCCCAATAGTTCATTTTTGCTTTTGTTTCTTTTGCCTTTGTGGATGTATCTTGCAAGAAGTTACTGTGGCCAAGTTCAAAAAGGGTGTTGCCTGTGTTCTCCTCTAGGATTTTGATGGAATCTTGTCTCACATTTAGATCTCTCATCCATTTTGAGTTTATCTTTGTGTATGGTGAAAGAGAGTGGTCTAGTTTCATTCTTCTGCATGTGGATGTCCAATTTTCCCAGCACCATTTATTGAAGAGACTGTCTTTCTTCCAATGGATAGTCTTTCCTCCTTTATCAAATATTAGATGGCCGTACATTTCAGGGTCCACTTCTGGGTTCTCTATTCTGTTCCATTGATCTATGTGTCTGTTTTTGTGCCAGTACCACACTGTCTTGATGACCACAGCTTTGTAGTACAACCTGAAATCTGGCATTGTGATGCCCCCAGCTATGGTTTTCTTTTTTAAAATTCCCCTGGCTATTCGGGGTCTTTTCTGATTCCACACAAATCTTAAAATAATTTGTTCTAACTCTCTGAACAAAGTCCATGGTATTTTGATAGGCATTGCATTAAACGTGTAAATTGCCCTGGGTAACATTGACATTTTTACAATATTAATTCTGCCAATCCATGAGCATGGAATATTTTTCCATCTCTTTGTGTCTTCCTCAATTTCTTTCAGAAGTGTTCTATAGTTTTTAGGGTATAGATCTTTTACCTCTTTGGTTAGGTTTATTCCTAGGTATCTTATGCTTTTGGGTGCAATTGTAAATGGGATTGACTCCTTAATTTCTCTTTCTTCAGTCTCATTGTTAGTGTATAGAAATGCCATTGATTTCTGGGCATTGATTTTGTATCCTGCCACGCTACCAAATTGCTGTATGAGTTCTAGCAATCTTGGGGTGGAGGCTTTTGGGTTTTCTATGTAGAGTATCATGTCATCGGCGAAGAGGGAGAGTTTGACTTCTTCTTTGCCAATTTGAATGCCTTTAATGTCTTTTTGTTGTCTGATTGCTGAGGTGAGGACTTCCAGAACTATGTTGAACAGCAGTGGTGAGAGTGGACATCCCTGTCTTGTTCCTGATCTTAGGGGAAAGGCTCCCAGTGCTTCCCCATTGAGAATGATATTTGCTGTGGGCTTTTCGTAGATGGCTTTTAAGATGTCGAGGAAAGTTCCCTCTATCCCAACACTCTGAAGGGTTTTGATCAGGAATGGATGCTGTATTTTGTCAAATGCTTTCTCTGCATCTAATGAGAGGATCATATGGTTCTTGGTTTTTCTCTTGCTGATATGATGAATCACATTGATGGTTTTACGAGTGTTGAACCAGCCTTGTGTCCCAGGGATAAATCCTACTTGGTCATGGTGAATAATTTTCTTAATGTGTTGTTGGATCCTATTGGCTAGTATCTTGTTGAGAATTTTTGCATCCATGTTCATCAGGGATATTGGTCTGTAATTCTCCTTTTTGGTGGGGTCTTTGTCTGGTTTCGGAATTAAGGTGATGCTGGCCTCATAGAACGAATTTGGAAGTACTCCATCTCTTTCTATCTTTCCAAACAGCTTTAGTAGAATAGGTATGATTTCTTCTTTAAACGTTTGATAGAATTCCCCTGGGAAGCCATCTGGCCCTGGACTCTTGTGTCTTGGGAGGTTTTTGATGACTGCTTCAATTTCCTCCCTGGTTATTGGCCTGTTCAGGTTTTCTATTTCTTCCTGCTCCAGTTTTGGTAGTTTGTGGATTTCCAGGAATGCGTCCATTTCTTCTAGATTTCCTAATTTATTGGCGTACAGCTGTTCATAATATGTTTTTAAAATCGTTTGTATTTCCTTGGTGTTGGTAGTGATGTCCCCTTTCTCATTCATGATTTTATAAATTTGAGTCTTCTCTCTCTTCTTTTTAATAAGGTTGGCTAATGGTTTATCTATCTTATTAATTCTTTCAAAGAACCAACTCCTGGTTCTGTTGATCTGTTCCACAGTTCTTTTGGTCTCGATATCATTGAGTTCTGCTCGAATTTTAATTAACTGTCTTCTGCTGGGGGTGGGGTCTATTTGTTGCTTTTTCTCTAGTTCCTTTATGTGTAAGGTGAGCTTTTGAATTTGAGATCTTTCCAGTTTTTGAATGTATGCTTGTATTGCGATGTATTTCCCCCTCAGGACTGCTTTTGCTGCATCCCAAAGATTTTGAACGGTTGTATCTTCATTTTCATTAGTTTCCATGAATCTTTTTAATTCTTCCTTAATTTCCTGGTTGACCTTTTCATCTTTTAGCAGGATGGTCCTTAACCTCCACGTGTTTGTGGTCCTTCCATATTTCTTGTTGTGATTAAGTTCTAATTTCAAGGCATTATGGTCTGAGAATATACAGGGGACTATCCCGATCTTTTGGTATCGGTTCAGACCCGATTTGTGACCCAGTATGTGGTCTATTCTGGAGAAAGTTCCATGTGCACTTGAGAAGAATGTGTATTCAGTTGAGTTTGGATGTAAAGTTCTGTAGATATCTGTGAAATCCATCTGGTCCAGTGTATCATTTAAAGCTCTCGTTTCTTTGGAGATGTTGTGCTTAGAAGACCTATCCAGGGTAGAAAGAGCTAGATTGAAGTCACCAAGTATAAGTGTATTATTATCAAGGTATTTCTTGAGTTTGGTTATTAATTGGTTTAAATATTTGGCAGCTCCCACATTCGGGGCATATATATTGAGGAGTGTTAAGTCCTCTTGTTGGATAGATCCTTTGAGTATGAGATAGTGTCCCTCTTCATCTCTCACTATAGTCTTCGGGGTAAATTTTAATTTATCTGATATAAGGATGGCAACCCCTGCTTTCTTTTGAGGACCATTTGAATGGTAAATGGTTCTCCAACCTTTTATTTTCAGGTTGTAGGTGTCCTTCTGTCTAAAATGAGTCTCTTGTAGACAGCAAATAGATGGGTCCTGCTTTTTTATCCAGTCTGAAACCCTGCGCCTTTTGATGGGGTCATTAAGCCCGTTCACGTTCAGAGTTACTATTGATAGATATGAGTTTAGTGTCATCATATCTATTCAGTCCTTGTTTTTGTGGATTGTTCCACTGAACTTCTTCTTAAAGGGGAATTTTAAGAGTCCCCCTTAAAATTTCTTGCAGAGCTGGTTTGGAGGTTGCATATTCTTTCAGTTCCTGCCTGTCTTGGAAGCTCTTTATCTCTCCTTCCATTTTGAATGAAAGCCTTGCGGGGTAAAGTATTCTCAGTTGCATGTTCTTCTCATTTAGGACCTTGAATATATCCTGCCAGCCCTTTCTGGCCTGCCAGGTCTCTGTGGAGAGGTCTGCTGTTACCCTAACCCTCCTCCCCATAAAAGTCAGGGACTTTTTTTCTCTTGCTGCTTTAAGGATCTTCTCCTTATCTTTGGAATTTGCAAGCTTCACTATTAAATGTCGAGGTGTTGAACGGTTTTTGTTGATTTTAGGGGGGGATCTCTCTATTTCCTGGATCTGAATGCCTGTTTCCCTTCCCAGATTTGGAAAGTTTTCAGCTAGGATTTGTTCAAATACATATTCTGGCCCTCTGTCCCTTTCCGCGCCCTCAGGAACCCCAATTAAACGTAGGTTTTTCTTCCTCAGGCTATCATTTATTTCCCTTAATCTATCCTCATGGTCTTTTAATTGCCTGTCTCTTTTTTCCTCAGTTTCCCTCTTTGCCATCAACTTGTCTTCTATGTCACTCACTCGTTCTTCCACCTCGTCAAGCCTCGTGGTTAGGACTTCTAGCTTGGATTGCATCTCATTTAATTGATTTTTAATTTCTGCCTGATTAGATCTAAATTCTGCAGTCATGAAGTCTCTTGAGTCCTTTATGGTTTTTTCTAGAGCCACCAGTAGCTGTAAAATAGTGCTTCTGAATTGGCTTTCTGACATTGAATTGTAATCCATATTTTGTAACTCTGTGGGAGAGTGGGCTGTTTCTGATTCTTTTTTTTGAGGGGTTTTCCTTCTAGTCATTTTGCTCAGTGCAGAGTGGCCAAAAACAAGTTGTATTGGGAAAAGGAGAAAAAGAGAGAGAAGGAAGAAAAAGAGAAAAAGAAAAAAGAGAAAGAAGAAAAAAATAGGGGAAAAAGAGAAGAAAAAGAAAGAAAAAGAAAGAAAGGAGAAAAAAGAAAAAAGGGGGGGTGGGGGAAGCAATCATAAATCAAGAAGAAAGAGAGAAAAAAAAAGCACAAAACAAAAACAAAAACAAAAACAAAAACAAAAAAACAAAAAACAACAACAACAAAAAAAATCCACGGGGGAGTATCTTCCGATTCTGTGTAGTTTAAGTCCCTTGACTTCCCCTGGAACTGGTCCGTCTCGCTGGTCTTCTGGGGGAGGGGCCTGCTGTGCTGATTCTCAGGTGTGAGCACTTGGGGGAGCTGCTCTGCCCCTGCCTGGTGCAGGGCTCGGTGGGGGTTGTTCACCCCGTGAGGCCCCGGGAGGAAGCCACAGTGGCGGGGGCAGCTCTGGGACCCTGGAGTCAGCCCCCGCCGTAGCTCCGGGGCTCTCCTTCTGCAGGGCCTGGGGGCTCCGGGGCGGGGCCGCTGATCTGCTCAGTTCCAGGCAGGAGCGTCCTTGCTGTCCTGGGCCCTCCCGGCCTCTGCCTGTCCCGGGGGAGGCCGGATCCTGGGCTGTGTCCCGGCGCCCTGTGCTCCGGGGCCTGCGCTGTTGGATTCGCGCTCCCGCCCCGCAGCCCCCTCCGCGGAGCCGCCGCCCGAGCCCCTCCGAGCTGTTCCCGGAGCCGCGCAGCCCCCTCCGCGCGGAGCTTCTTCCTCTGCCGGAGCCGCCGCCGCCGAGCTGTTCCCGGAGCCCCGCAGCCCCCTCCGCGGAGCCGCCGCCCGAGCCCCTCCGAGTTGCTCCGGGTCCCGCCGAGCGCTGCAGCCCTTAGGGAGCTCGGCGCATCTCCCCGGGCGCAGTTCCTCTGTTACTGTCCCAGGGAGCCCGAGGGCGTCCCCGCCTCTCTGGGGATCCTGCTCCAATTCCCGGGGAGCCCCTTTCCGCGGGGAAGGTCGGTGCAGCTCCTGCTCCTCCGGGACGGGGCTCTCCTGTCCTGGGGACACTCGCCCCGGCCTCAGCCCGGCTCCTCGCGGCCCCTCCCCCTCGGAGGCCTTTTGTTCCTTTATTTCTTTTTCCCCGTCTTCCTACCTTGATAGAAGCGCGAACTCTTCTCACTGTAGCGTTCCAGCTGGTCTCTCTTTAAATCTCAGGCCGAATTCCCATCATCTATGATGTTATGATGAGGTTCCTCTAAACATCTCGTAGAATGGCTAAAGTAAAATTACTAAATTCCAAGAGCTGGTGAGGATGTAGAGCAAGTAAAACTCTCAAATGTTTCTAGTTTGGATGCAAAATGGGACACTCTAAAAAATAGTTTGGAAGTTTCTTATTAAATTGAAACATGCATTATGATATAACCCAGCAATTCTACTCCTGGGTATTTATCTTAGAGAAGTGAATACAATAGCCTGAATATTAATGTTTATAACAGCTCTATGCATAATTGTCCCAAACTGGAAACAACCTAAAGGTTCTTTGGTAAATAGATAAACAAATATATCCATACAATGAAATACTATTCAGCAATGAAGAAGAACAAACTTGATTCACATGACAACTTGAAAGAATCTGAAAGCCTTTATACTGAGTTTAATAAGCTTATCCCAAAATGTTACATATTCTATGACATTCTTGAAAGGTCTAAACTGTAGGGATGGAAAATAGTTCAGAGATTAGAGTTAGGGTTAAGGAATATGTCTTTAAATCAGGAATGACTCAAGAAATTTACTGGGGCAGTGGAAACTGTTCTGAATCCTGATAGTAGTAGTGGTTACATGAATGCCTATATGTGTGAAAATTCACTGAATCATACACCAAAAAAAGCAATTTTACTGTATAATAATTTTACTGTATAATAAAAAAACAAGACAAATTGTATTCTGATGGTAATTCACTGGCCTACAGGATTAGTCTAAGCTCCTTAATATGAATTACAGAGCCCACTCTGGTGGTAGTTCCTCAGCAACAGGGCTGATTCCTTCATAAAGCCTAAGAATGTCATTTTTATGTGGGTAGACTGAAATGTGGTCCTGAAGGTCAGAACTTTTCTTTTGGGCAGCCCAGGTGGCTCAGCAGTTTGGCGCCACCTTCGGCCCAGGGCATTATCCTGGAGACCCGGGATTGAGTCCCATGTCAGGCTCCCTGCATGAAGCCTGCTTCTCTCTCTGCCTGAGTCTCTGCCTCTCTCTCTGTGTGTGTCTCTCATGAATAAATAAATAAAATATTTATAAAAATACTTTTTTGTCTTTCAGATTTTAATATTGGAGAGTCAAGGATTTATAAGATCTGAGTTCTCACTCTGGGTTAGCATTTTTGTGGAATCCTGGTCTAATACAGTCTCAGTGACCTACCTATGAAATGTGACCAATAACTGCCCCCACCCCCAGAGTCCCTGTTTGGCCAGTAATTGAACTGATTTTGATCCTAATTGAGCCTAACCCATTTTTTCATCTGAACAAAACACTTCTTCCCACCTCAAAACGTTTTGGAACGGAGAGGAGTTACGTGATAAATGTCTTAGTGGGGGGCAGATTTTGTTTTCAAATGTTTTTCAAGGTGCTTTTTGCACTTATGCATCTATTTAGCAGTCTGGGCTGTACTCCTCTACCTCATTTCACCTTTCCAGTAACTAATTCATTTACTTGAAATCTGGATCCTGCAGAAAATTGAATTCTAGAACAATTACAGTTACAGTGGTAGATATTTCCCCACAGGATTGCCTTGAGTTGTGGTTAGATTTTAGAATTTTCTGTGGTAGCTGTTTCAGTGTTAGGGTTATCTTGATGGAGACTCTTGGCTTTGTGCTGCTGCTGTCCTCTTAACCTGCTATCCCTATATGCATGGGACTTATTTAGAGTCTGGATGACTACCCAAGCCCACCTCCCATTTTCATTCCTGTTCGTTTAACTCCCCCCATGCTGAGGTAAATGATGAGACACTGGTGTTGATTACATTTATCCATTTATTAAAATATTTTATGAAGCAAAACTTTATTAATTTTGAGGACTGGTGTTCCATTTTTTTGGGGGGGGGAGGAGGAATAGGCACACTTTATAGACCTTTTCTTTCTGCTTTTTTCTATTACCCCTAACTACTCTAGTTTCCTCCCCAACCAGACCCTGGCCCTGCTGTTTATTTGCAGGGACCTGTGAGGAAACAAAAAACACAGAAGAGGAAACAGCATGGATTACAGATTAGCAGACAGACAAATGCAATTCCATAAACCATATAGCCAGTCAGGGTTCTTCACAGGATGGAATGGTGTTCATGGGTTTGTTTGCTTTGGTATCAGTTTCTATCTCTTATGAAGCTAAAATTCTTCCACTTGTGTCCCAAGGGAAGATGATGTTGACCCTAACTGATTGTTCTGATCAACCTATAACCTAAGTTATTAAGTTGAAAATGCCTTCCTTATTCTTACCCTGCCCTTTTGGACACAGCACAGGCCCTTTTGGGAGTGGGGA
Source organism: Vulpes lagopus (assembly GCF_018345385.1). NCBI lineage: Eukaryota > Metazoa > Chordata > Mammalia > Carnivora > Canidae > Vulpes > Vulpes lagopus. The sequence continues at coordinate 43,211,894 of NC_054848.1, forward strand.
TTGAAAGCTGCTGGCCTCCTGTAGTATTGATACCAGAAGCACTTGATGGCAGTCCAAATATATTGGTATTCTCTTTCCCCATGATTCTTCTGGTTGGGAATTGCCCACTCAGCCAAACCCTCAGAAAATACTACCAAAGATGCAACCAAACCCCAGAACTTTGGCTCTTAATGGCATCTCTGAACATAATTAAGATGGATATTTGGTGTCTGGTTCCACCACCCAAGCAACTATATTACTGAACTCAGTTAACAATGAAGCTCTAAAAGCAGCTTATGCTTCTAGAGGGTTAGCCAACTCCCTTGAGAAAGAGATCACCACTTCCTGCTTTGTTCCTAAGATAATACATTTAAGGTGCTCAGCAAGCTGTCTTCCTTTTGGGGAATCAATTGGTAATTAGGCAATTTAGGAGGTAACCAAGTGGTTTGGTAAGCCACACCTGCTTCTGGGTATCATCAGCTATCAATTCTCCATGAGTTGACTTCAACCCCAAATCCAAGTGGTTTCATTTAATATCATTCTGACTCAGGGTGAGAGAACAGGATGGGTGAAAGGGAATCCAGATAGTACCACAGAGCGACAGTAGCATTACAATATACAAAGACAAATAGCAAAGTAAGCACAAGAGATGGAGCCCTATTACAGTTTACTATCATCGGTGATAAAAATAGAAGACACAGCCCTGCTTAGGCACTGCCAAGATAAAGCAACCCTCTCCCAGGACTTCCTTCTGTTCCCTAAAATTTGCTCATCTGGAAATTTTCCATTTTGAAATAGCTCTTCTGAGAAAATATGTAACTTGGTTCCCAACTCCGTTAGTCACTATGTGTGCAAGTGTTAATGCGTCAACCACAGAGGAGCCGAGTTGGGCTGCAATGGTGACCTTGCTGATTTGATCTAATACCTTCTCCTAGGAAGAAAGAGTGATGCAGAGAAAGCCAACAATACAGCAACAGCACATTTCCCACTCAAATACATACAACAAATTAACATATTCTGATGCTTAAATAAGTTCTAAATGTTTTCTCTCATCTTTTTCCATTATCTTTCTTCTCTAGTTGTAGAGCTAGGACTTTTTTGTTTGGCACAGCAATCAGACATGTAGGGACTATCCCCTTGTTAGTATTTTTCTCCTCACCCCTTCAGAGGTGGAACACAGGTGGCTGGTTTAAGTGGGCAAGGCTGGTGGAGTTCCAGAGTTGAGAACCAGTGCTTGGAGTCTGGATTGTGCACCTCGATGAACCAGCCATTGGACTGAGTCAGGAATTGAGCACGCTAAGTTTGTCTGAGAAGTGGTGAGAGGCCAGTTTTCTGGCTTTCTCTTGATAAAGGGGAAGGGACACTTATGAAAGGTATGAGTTAAAGGGGGTGGAGTGGGACTACAAGGCAGACCAGAGAGAACCTCTCTGGACACTAGTATTTGATTAGATTTGCCTGGCTGTGGGTAGGCATTCAAAAAATGTGAATAGGGATTTGGGGCAATTTTGGCCTAGTTTGTTTTCATGAGAAATTTCAAAGAACCATGGGACAAGCAGAGGCTTTTAGCCTCCATTTCTCTAGGCCCATGTTCCTTCTGATCACTCTGGATGTCCCTCTGTACTCAAAGGAAAGGAGCAAGATGGGAGATTCAAAGGTCATTTGAAGACTGACCCAACAGCCTGTCCAGAAGACTCAGGCCAAGATGGAGCTTGTGGGGAAGGCCTAGGTTGTGACTTGTCAGGCAGTCCCTAGCTCAGGCATCTAAGTCACAGAGCTCAAGGCCTGGTTGCTCCATATAGTCTTTACTGGAGAAGGGGACAGCACAGTTTGTGGCAGTTGCTGATGTAGAGTCCAGGATAAATAGAGCAAAAAAGGCAGAATGCCAGCTAAGCCCCCTTCTCTAGGGCATTGGTGTTTTTGTTCCCCCTTCCGTGGCCTGGCTCAGAATTTTACGGTGGGTTGGGGGAGAGGCGCATCAGAATCAGCTGGGCTATAGGTAGATCCCAGACACTTCTAAGACGCTGAAAATGCACCAAAAGATTAGAAGCTCCACCAAGAACTAGGGCAGTTGGTAGAGGCATGTATGTGTGGGAGTGGGGGATGGGATCAGGGTGGGGAGGGATTCCTGGGTTAGCACAATAAATAATAGGGTCACTTAGAGGTTGAGTTGTATTTTCAGTTCTTAAAAAGAAAAAATATATATATATATACATCTTTATGTCTCTGTACATAATCTATACTGCAGCACAGCGGCAAAACATTTAGTTAAAAAATCCAGCGAGAATACAGGCAAACACTCCATGGAGGCATGCAGGCTAAGGTCAAGGCAGTAGCAGGGGATCCTGTATGGTTGCCATAGAGGTGAGCTCCAACCAGTGGGCCCATCCAGCCACCACAGCACCACCTGGACATGTGCAAAGACATACATGCACACATGGAAAAACACAAAGGGTTTGCAGAGAAAGCAGCCACCATGTCTCCAAGAAAAGATTTCACATGGTTATTATAATGGGCAAATGGACAAGCCCCCAGGACCTAGTTCTCATCTTAATAAAGTCAAGTAGAAGAGACCTCCTGAAGTTACAAGTTGCAACTGGCAGGGATTGGGGTAGAAACAACCAAGCCTGGCTGTCTTCACCCCTCTCCTTATCTCCCTGAGAGTAATTTCTTTCTTTCTTTCATTCCCTAACATCCAATAGTTTCTCTGCTCATCAGAGAAAAGGGTTCCCAAGTTCCCTGAAGAGGTGAACTTTCTTGAATCCTCTGTAGATCCCAGGCTATTCATAATGAGCTTATCCCAAGTAAATACTGTAGTTGCTCAAGCTGCACAGAGAAGGAGAACTGAACAAAACAACTCGGAACAAGAATCTTTGGCCAATGAGAAAATGTAAACCTCTAAGGAGACCTGATTGAGTCCAGGAAAAGCATATTAGTGTAAAGAATTGGAGGATCTTTCTTGGTGGTGTTCATGTTGGCTCTGAAATAATTTAGTCTAGCCTATAGTGAGGTTTTCAGAGTTTTGCAGTGGAATTCTAAACATTGTGAGTTCTCCTTCCAGCTTTTAAGGACTACAGTTGAAATTCCGATGATGTTGGAGGATCATCATCTTTTGCTTCATCTTCACGATTTCTGTAATGCCACAAACGTCCTTTAGAGAAAAAAACAAGTATGGAAATAATGTTAGCACACTGCCAGATGCCCAAATGTATGGACCCTAAAGAGAGCCAACAAAGAGCCTGTCAGGAGACAGACTAATTTGTTCCTTTTATACCAACTATCTCTGAATCATCAAGAATACCAGCTGATAGATACCATGTGAGCCAATCACAAATGGATGAGTTCTCAGAACCTGACACTCCACAGAACTTGTGTTGACCCCTTCAGAGCCTTCAGAAAGACTTTCAAACACCATGGTCTCTGAACTGGAAGACTCTTAGGAAATCAAACCAGTTGAACCAAACTTAAGAAAACATAGCTTGATCCAAGAAATTCTCTCTTGGCATCTGTGCAAATTCTCACTTCCTCTGAAACAAACAGCCACCCTCCAGCCCTTTTCCCCCCATGTCAATTATTGGTATATCTCTCAAGCTTCCATGTTATCTAGGTCCCAAATTTAGGATAGACCACTGACATCAGAATTGGCATAAATGACTACTCTAGGAGAACTTTCTTTTGAGCCCCACTAACATCAATAATGCTTAAGTCCAACTCCAAAGAAGGGATTCAAATAATGAATTCAAATAATGAATCATAGAAAACTTACATTTCCAGGGATTTACAGATAAGGAATAAAAGTGTTCAGATAGGTCATAGGAGCTATTCTTCACCCTGTAGTTGCCCAGCACTGATATCCCAACCCATCTCAAACAATACTGTTCTCTGGAGCACAACCAAAAGTTTGTAGCTGTATTTGACTGTGAGAGTGATCTAAGTATGCCTATTTTGCCATACTTTTATCAACCAAGGACATGAATGGGTCAAACAGAAAAGTGACTGCCTGTTTTCATTTTTCTCTTCAGCTATCCATATCACAGAGACCACACAGTGTGGTTCCTTCTCAGGTTCTTCCCACTGTCCATATCACTTTTTAACTCACAGTTTGTCTAAGAGGCTGCTTGGCATTGTCTAAGGTTGGCTCCCAAGCCATCTCCTCCTCCATCACCACAATATCTGTGAACATTTCTAATGGGAGCTCTAGGTCCCTGGGAGGTACCTGGGCTGCTGGGGGAGTCTTCATGATTCCTATTCCTGTGAGCGGGGGGCCACTTACCAATAAAACCCTGGACTCTTTGGCGTGATTTAGGCTTATCTTCCCCTTCTAGTTTTGTCTTCCCCAATTTGGGGAACTTAACTTTCAATCTGATGCTTCTACTGTCAGTGTCTGAAGATTTTTCCTGGGAAACCACAGCAAAAGGAAGGTCAAAATTAGTTGCCTAACATTCAGAAACAATTCCTAGAGGCCTGGCAAGTTGGTGAACAAGGATGGCAGCAGAAAGCAAGTATATTTGCTATCTATCCAAGTGTGGTAGATTATTCCCATGCCCTAGGAAGGTAAATGATCTTTACTAAGATCCTACTCTGTGCCACATTCCTTGCTAAATACTTTAATAAATATTCTTATAGAAACCCCCAAACAACCTTGTAAGGTGGCTGTTATCACTCCTATTTTAGAAATGAGGAAGTGATGGCTTGGAAAGGTAAAGTATTTTTCCTGAGGTCATATGGCTAGGGATTGGAAGTGTAAGACTGCTAGGATTACACTGCTAACTCATATGGCACCTCTGCATGAATTAGAAAAAAAGCATCTCTTCTTTCAGACATATGGTTTGATGAGCTGCAATACACTTCCTTGGACAAATACCTTCAATATAAGGAAGAAGCTGCTCCCAAGCCACCTTCTTCCCTGTCTGGAATGCAAAGGGGGTTCTCCACACATAGCTTTTAATTATGAATGTGGGTTCTTTGCTGTCCAGAACATGCAGGCTCTTTAAATCCAGCTTAGTCTTCCAACCTCCCAACCCTCTTATTCCTGCTAAAGTGTGCTTATTTTACCACTGATTTTAGTAAAACATAATTCCCAGGTTAACTTTGTTGCCAGAAAGTCCTGCCAAACACATTCCAGGCAACTTTGGGATTTTAATTTCTTCAAGATATTTATACCTTCAATCCCCTCCATTAGAGAAAGAGTATAAACCTATCCTCCTCCTCTTCCTGATCCGATGCTCCAAAAATGACAGCATCCCTACAGCTATATTGTAGCCACTGCTGCCATGACTTTCTTTTAAGCCACATACCTGCTAAGGGAAGGCATTAAGCCTGCTATCTTCCCAGAGTGGGAGGGACAGGAAGCAGCAGAGAGAGATGTTTTAACCACCCATATGGCCCAGGCACCAACTATTTAAAACAGATGTTAGCTGCAAACAACTTGTATTGGTCATAATGGTATGTGCCAGGTAAAATCCAGTTCCTAGTAGCAGATATTGGGCAGGGAGTGGGAATTGTGATCAGAGAACAGCATAGAAAAAAACCAATCTTGCTTATTCTTTCCCAGTCATCTCTAGCCACAGAGTAGCTCTTCTTTTTGGTTATTTTTCCATGATCATCTAGTTTTTCAATATGCTTTCTGTCATGTCCTGTCTGCTTATGATGAGGAGAGGGCTCATTTAAGCTGAAGCTGAAAGCCACTAGTGGACACCTGCTACATCAGTCCCTATGTCCCGGCCCACACTGGAAGGAATCAAGGGAAGCCCTCTTCCTCTTTATTTCCTAATCCCCAGTTAACATACCTTGGGAACAAGGATTGAATTCATCCAGTTGATCTCGGATAGCTTTTCAAACTCCTTATTCATGGTTTCCAGGGCAGTTTGCAGTGTGGCCTCATCCTCAGGATTTCTCAGCTGGTAAAGACAGGAAAAAGAATGAGTGTCCAATGCCTAACACCCTTCATAAACCCTGGCTCCCTCCCACACTCTTAGTCCTTGCTAGTGGCCATGAGACCCCAGGGTGCCAACTTGTATTTCCTTTGGCCATGGGGTCAGTGGAAAGTGTAACTAGCTCTTTATTTGCTCAATAGGGAGATTCAGGAAACAACCATATTGTGGTGATTTTTGTGGAGCTGGGCATGCTCACAGTTTGGCAAGCAGAGAGGCCTTTTGACCAGTATGAATTAACACTTAAGTTATGCTCCTACAGCTTAGGGTCCAGAAAAAGGGTCTTACTCTTGATCCTCAAGTCCCTGGAGACATCTAAGTGTCCCTCTAAATAACAGCTACCAATTTCTAGTCCATTCTGTATGCCAGTCATTGTGCATATGTGATATCATTCTATCTTCCCAGTAAGTTTATAATACTTTACAAAGTACTAGTCTCATTTTATAGGCAAGAAAAGAGACTCAAAGTAGTTTGATGCTCAGGATCACATACCTAGACAGAAACTCAGATCTGTTTAACTCTATAGCCCACCTTATATACCACATTGCCCAGAAAGGATATGTGGGGTGGCCAGATGCTGGGAGAATCTTTATTAGGCAGTTACCATAATGTAAAGGCTCTTTTGTGAAGCAAGGAGAAAGCTGGAGAGAGATTGGCTCAAATTTTTCCTTTCTGTCAAAGAGGGTCTGCCTCCCCAAGGCTGTGCTTTAGCCCCTATGCTAGTCACTCTTTGTAATTAATAAATGAGATCCAGATGGCTTGTCCCACAGGATCAAGAAACAAAGCTTAAGCATTCCTTAATAACCCCCAGAACCCACAGGATGAACTCTGTACAGTCCATAGGAGAGTTAAAATGAATTCTTCTGGGGCCATCTCTAACTCAGAAGAACCAAGTCCTAGATCAGCATCATAGCTGAGTTAGTTCATGTTCCATTAACTAGTGACCTGAAAGAACAGATAGATGTGTGTTTCTATCATCAGCCCTGACATGGTTTTCAGCCCACATATTTTGGCCTCACCTCTCCTTCCTGTCATATACTTTACTTTAAATCTGGCACTTATGTAGCTTCTAGCTGTGCATGGGCTACTTGATGCTCCAGCTAAAAATGGAGCCTTGCCAACAGTCACAGATGGATGGCAGGTGAATAGGTGGGGGATTTGGTTGGAGCAAGGGTTGGGATGTGAGACAGAAACAAGTCAGTCCTGACAAATAATTTTTTGATTTACAACCAATGATTTAGGACAGTACAGAGTAGCCCAGATGCACAGGACATGTGTGTGCACATGGCAGTAGGATGGGGGATAGCAGGTGTCAGGTAGAAATGGCTATCACTTCAAGGGAGAAAGGGGCAGGGAGTCCATGGGGGTATACTTACCAAAAATGATCAAAATGGATTTGGTAGTCAAACCCAAAGCCAAAGAGAAGAAAAAGGGATTTGAGGCCTTGGACAATTATTTCTAATCATAATGGGAGAAGAATAAAATGGCTTCCTAATGACTTCCTATTTAGCATCCAGAGACAGGCTCTGAAAAATTGTAGGTGGTGTGTTTGAGTCTCATGCTCTATCCTCCTCTCCTTCTGTCTCTACTGGAGACTTTGTCCAGAAATCTCTGAGGTAAATATGTGGACTGATTCAGAGGATGTCAATCCTTATTTCTTGGTTCCTGTTCTTTTTTTAAAAGAATGTATTAATTATTCATGAGAGGGAGAGGCAGAGACATAGGCAGAGGGAGAAGCAGGCTCCCTATGGGGAGCCTAATATGGGACTTGATCCCAGGAGCCTGGGATCATGACCTGAGCCAAAGGCAGATGCTCAACCACTGAGCCACCCAGGTGTCCGTCTTGGTGCCTGTTCTAACACATCACTGGCCATAGCATAATTGAGGCTGACAAATAAAGAAAGTGGGAGTGGGATTTGCTTCATTATAAATCTACATCCCTCTGTCAACACTGAGCTGCTTACTGCCCTCCTTCAAGGGGAAGAATAACAACATCAAAATGAAATAAGCTTTATTTCCATGTCACTTCTGACAGCCTTTCTGGAGATACATGATTATTCTTAGTTAGCTGCTGCCTGCCCCCTAGTCTTATTTGGATGGATGGATGTGTGTGTGGGTCCTTATCAGGTCCTTACCCTATGTTAAGTGTGGTATATCCTCAGTTCAGGTTGTTGGTTGGCACAAACCAATTTTCATGCCGTGAGTTTCAAGAAAGCCTGACTGACCATGAGAGGCCAAGCTCCATGTTTCCTGCTGCTCAGACTGGCAAGGCCATTGAGCTCTGCCTATATATAGAGGGTACTTCTGTTGCTGTTGTTTAAGGCTGAAAGATCCTAGCTTGGGGCTCAGATGCTGGGACAGCCTGTCATGATTGCCTTAGCCACTCTGCCACCTGTGCAGTGTGTCAATTAGATGTGCAAATGGAAAAGGGGAAGTGGATGCACTTCTTGCAATATCAACTCAGAAGCCCCTCTTCAAATAAACCTTAATTAGATGACAGGCAAGAACAGCACCTGCCTCAGGGCTTTAGCAGCAAACCCAAAAGTGGGGTGGTCATGATCAGTTGACTCATCAGAGCATAGTCATCCAGTATGACTATGGGCTTTGCATTACGAGAAACATTAAACTATTCTTGTAGTTCAAAAAACTGAGTTTCAGTTCATTTTCCCTAACACTAATAAAATCTACCATCTATCAGGCTGCTACTATGTGCCAGGCCAGGTATGCACTTAATATATAATAGTTAATTTAATTCTCACAACAACCTGGAGAGGTAGAAACTACAATTACTATTTTATAGATAGGGAAACTGAGACCCAGATATGTGAGGTTACTTTACACAGCTAGTGTCATGGATTCAATTGTGTACCCCCAAGAAAGATGTGTTGAAATCCTAGCCCTCAGTACTTCAGAATATGACCTTATTTGGAAATGGCATCATTACAGATGAAGTCATACTGGAGTAGGGTAGGCCCCTGATCCAGTATCCTTATAAGACAATGGTCATGTGAAGATGAGAGACGTAGGAAGAATACCATGTGAAGATGGAGGATTGGAGTAATGCATCTACAAGCCAAGGAACACCAAAGATTGCCAGAAAGTCACCAGAAGCTAGGAAAGGGCAAGGAAGGATTTGCCTACAGGTTTCAGAGGGAATATAGCCCTGCTGACACGTTGATTTCAGGATTCTGGCCTCCAAAACTGTGAGATAATAAATTTCTATTGTTTTAAGTTACCCAGGTTTCAGTACTTTGGTACAGCAGCCTTAGGAAATGAATACAGTTAGTCTGTGGCAGATTGGGAATTTAAACCCAGAGCTTCCTATTACTTTATATTGTCTTCCCACGTGGTGACACAGGTATATGGAAACTTGAGAGAAATGGAGTGGCTCAAAAGAGCTCACCCCTTTCTATCGAACCTGTGTTAGGTATGATGAGAAGACCTTACTTTTGATTGGGCTGGTCTGGACCCAGGAGACATTTGCCAAAGGGGAGGGGAGAGATTTTCTTCAAGGATATCATACTCACTATGAATTAGCATAACCTGTGAATTGATACAATTAATGACAACTCTGGGTGAGGATGACACAGCAGGGACTGCCAGGTAAGCACCTGGCTAAAATGCTCCTACATGTCTTCCAACACCCTAGAACCAAGCATTGACCATGACCATCTTCAAATGGAATACTTTGCCCTCCCTCATTCCACCCCCTCCACTCACCAAGTTTCCATCCAGGAAAGCTTTAGTGTCATCGTAGAGCCCTTTAAGACTAAATGTAACATCTACTGCATCATTTCTGCTTAGAGTCTGAGAGAAGAAAGGAGAAGGAAGGAAGGGAAAGGACAAAGACAGAGGAGTTGTTGGTTAGTAAGCATGCAGCTGCTGACTTCTCTGTAGGAAGGTAGGAGCAGGCTAGTAGGATATGGCTGTAGGTGAAAAGTAATATTCAAAATATAGCACAAATATTACAGCAGGACATCAACCAGTCAGAACTGACAGAACCAGAGCTGTCAACTACTGGTATAGTTGTATTGGTGTGTCCTGTGAAGTGGTTGGCACACCTTGGCATTTGGTACCATTGATTGACTGGTGTGGATATAGTGAAATAGGAAATATGTAAACCAGAGAGTAAATCTGAGTCTACTTGTTGCTGCTAAACTGAAACTACCTTTCCCATGGTAGGTGGGGTTAGGCCCAACCATCTCTTTTTAAAACTCCAGGTTTTGAGCTTCAGGCCTCCACCAACTAAGTCTGGTTGAAAATAAATAAGCAAACTACTTTTTAGGAGGCCCTGATCTTATATGTGGCCCTTTTGTATTTTGTATTGTTTACCTAGCACTATAGTTACTTTTTAAAAAGAATTACTTCAATCTTCTGGCAGTGGGTAAAGTCATGGGATGGCACATCAAATATCCTCATCTGGACTTTTCCCTTAGGAGGGAAACCAAGGCAGCCTAGAGCTCAGGTTTCTTTTTTTTTTTTTTTTTTTTTTTTTAACTTTTATTGGTGTTTAATTTACCAACATACAGAAAAACACCCAGTGCTCATCCCGTCAAGTGTCCACCTCAGTGCCCGTCACCCATTCCCCTCCAACACCCGCCCTCCTCCCCTTCCACCACCCCCAGCCCGTTTCCCCGAGTTAGGAGTCTTTATGTTCTGTCTCCCTTCCCGATATTTCCCAACATTTCTTTTCCCTTCCTTTATATTCCCTTTCACTATTATTCATATTCCCCAAATGAATGAGAACATACACTGTTTGTCCTTCTCCGATTGACTTATTTCACTCAGCATAATACCCTCCAGTTCCATCCACGTTGAAGCAAATGGTGGGTATTTGTCGTTTCTAATTGCTGAGTAATATTCCATTGTATACATAAACCACATCTTCTTTATCCATTCATCTTTCGATGGACACCGAGGCTCCTTCCACAGTTTGGCTATTGTGGCCATTGCTGATAGAAACATCGGGGTGCAGGTGTCCCGACGTTTCATTGCATCTGAATCTTTGGGGTAAATCCCCAACAGTGCAATTGCTGGGTCGTAGGGCAGGTCTATTTTTAACTCTTTGAGGAACCTCCACACAGTTTTCCAGAGTGGCTGCACCAGTTCACATTCCCACCAACAGTGTAAGAGGGTTCCCTTTTCTCCGCATCCTCTCCAACATTTGTTGTTTCCTGCCTTGTTAATTTTCCCCATTCTCACTGGTGTGAGGTGGTATCTCATTGTGGTTTTGATTTGTATTTCCCTGATGGCAAGTGATGCAGAGCATTTTCTCATGTGCATGTTGGCCATGTCCATGTCTTCCTCTGTGAGATTTCTCTTCATGTCTTTTGCCCATTTCATGATTGGATTGTTTGTTTCTTTGGTGTTGAGTTTAATAAGTTCTTTATAGATTTTGGAAACTAGCCCTTTATCTGATATGTCATTTGCAAATATCTTCTCCCATTCTGTAGGTTGTCTTTTAGTTTTGTTGACTGTATCCTTTGCTGTGCAAAAGCTTCTTATCTTGATGAAGTCCCAATAGTTCATTTTTGCTTTTGTTTCTTTTGCCTTCGTGGATGTATCTTGCAAGAAGTTACTGTGGCCAAGTTCAAAAAGGGTGTTGCCTGTGTTCTCCTCTAGGATTTTGATGGAATCTTGTCTCACATTTAGATCTCTCATCCATTTTGAGTTTATCTTTGTGTATGGTGAAAGAGAGTGGTCCAGTTTCATTCTTCTGCATGTGGATGTCCAATTTTCCCAGCACCATTTATTGAAGAGACTGTCTTTCTTCCAATGGATAGTCTTTCCTCCTTTATCGAATATTAGATGGCCGTCCAGCTAAGGTTTTCTTTTTTAAAATTCCCCTGGCTATTCGGGGTCTTTTCTGATTCCACACAAATCTAAAAATAATTTGTTCTAACTCTCTGAAGAAAGTCCATGGTATTTTGATAGGGATTGCATTAAACGTATAAATTGCCCTGGGTAACATTGACATTTTTACAATATTAATTCTGCCAATCCATGAGCATGGAATATTTTTCCATCTCTTTGTGTCTTCCTCAATTTCTTTCAGAAGTGTTCTATAGTTTTTAGGGTATAGATCTTTTACCTCTTTGGTTAGGTTTATTCCTAGGTATCTTATGCTTTTGGGTGCAATTGTAAATGGGATTGACTCCTTAATTTCTCTTTCTTCAGTCTCATTGTTAGTGTATAGAAATGCCATTGATTTCTGGGCATTGATTTTGTATCCTGCCACGCTACCAAATTGCTGTATGAGTTCTAGCAATCTGGGGGTGGAGGCTTTTGGGTTTTCTATGTAGAGTATCATGTCATCGGCGAAGAGGGAGAGTTTGACTTCTTCTTTGCCAATTTGAATGCCTTTAATGTCTTTTTGTTGTCTGATTGCTGAGGCGAGGACTTCCAGAACTATGTTGAACAGCAGTGGTGAGAGTGGACATCCCTGTCTTGTTCCTGATCTTAGGGGAAAGGCTCCCAGTGCTTCCCCATTGAGAATGATATTTGCTGTGGGCTTTTCGTAGATGGCTTTTAAGATGTCGAGGAAAGTTCCCTCTATCCCAACACTCTGAAGGGTTTTGATCAGGAATGGATGCTGTATTTTGTCAAATGCTTTCTCTGCATCTAATGAGAGGATCATATGGTTCTTGGTTTTTCTCTTGCTGATATGATGAATCACATTGATGGTTTTACGAGTGTTGAACCAGCCTTGTGTCCCAGGGATAAATCCTACTTGGTCATGGTGAATAATTTTCTTAATGTGTTGTTGGATCCTATTGGCTAGTATCTTGTTGAGAATTTTTGCATCCATGTTCATCAGGGATATTGGTCTGTAATTCTCCTTTTTGGTGGGGTCTTTGTCTGGTTTCGGAATTAAGGTGATGCTGGCCTCAAGACCCCGAATAGCCAGGGGAATTTTAAAAAAGAAAACCTTAGCTGGGGGCATCACAATGCCAGATTTCAGGTTGTATTACAAAGCTGTGGTCATCAAGACAGTGTGGTACTGGCACAAAAACAGACACATAGATCAATGGAACAGAATAGAGAACCCAGAAGTGGACCCTGAAATGTAGAGCTCAGGTTTCAATGGCAAGTGTCACATTAATAGGTTATATAGGGATCCACATGAAATGAGAATGTGCCAATGCCAAGTTTCTCTCCAACCATTGGCTATTTCTCCTGAGGCCAGTGTAGCTACCAGGAAGAGGGCTAGCTCTCACACTGATGAAATCTGCCATGGGATTTCCCCAGTAACCACTTTAAACCTGTAACAAGTCAAGGTATACCTGCTTTCCCTTCTACTTTATTTTAATTTTTTTTAATTTTTATTTATTTATGATAGTCACACAGAGAGAGAGAGAGAGGCAGAGACACAGGCAGAGGGAGAAGCAGGCTCCATGCACCGGGAGCCCGATGTGGGATTCGATCCCGGGTCTCCAGGATCACGCCCTGGGCCAAAGGCAGGCGCTAAACCGCTGCACCACCCAGGGATCCCTCCCTTCTACTTTATTGATTAGTTTCCTGTCATATCATTTGTCCAGTTTATCCACCCAGCCTCTGGCTCACTTTTCTTCACTTTCTTCCCCTTTCCTTTTTGGTTTGACTTCTTCTCTTCATTTTCCTTTCCTTTCTTACCTCTTGGGGAATGCAGGAAGCTGCACCTGCCTCACTGCCACTGTCTTGGCTGTAAAACATATCATTCAGGATATCAGCACTGGCATTCACAGAATCCATGAGAACAGACACATGCTGGTGGACCTTGCTCAGGTCAGTAAGTCTGTAATAAAACAAGAACAGATAAATGGGTCTGGAAATTATAAATAAAACTTCTGGCCTGGGGTGCTGGTGAGAGTTGAGATGAAAGTAGAAATGAGAACCCTGGGTAGTTCTGGCCCAACTATGCCAGAAAATGTTTCTGCTTTTCTCTAGGTATTTGTCTTTACCCATCCTTATCTCTGCTGAGCTAGATACTGGGTGCTTTGGGAGAGTGGGAGGCCAGGCTAGAGAAGGGAAGCTGACTTCGAGAACTCGGAGGCCCTTTTGATATTTAAGGGCAAGGAAAAATAGTCCTATTGGGTCTGGGGCAGGAGATCAAAGTTCATCTCTGAGGCTAAAAAGGAAGAGGTTCAAACTGGCTTATTGCTGAGCACAAAGACTATTTCCTGCCTGGATTATCAGGGTCCCCGTCAATCTTCAGAGTTCTGGGAAAGACTCCTTTCTGAGGCCACACTCTCTAGCAGCCAATAGACACAAGTTAGTTCCTTCTCCCTATCTGTTCTTCGGATTTCCAGCCCTGTATCTGGGCCAGTCCACTTACCTGCTAATTAGGTTTTCTGCAAGTCGAGCTAAGAGCTTCATCTGGGCATACTCCTCATCAGAGAGGCTATCCTGAAATTCCTGGGAGTCCAGCTGGGGTTGAGAGGCAGCTTGAATTTCACTATGCTTGCACTCCCACATCTTCATTGAGTTCTCAAAGTCCTGAAAATGAAGATAGTGGCAGATCCTGATGATCACTATAGCTAAGAAGGTACGTGACAGATTTGTTTATAAGTCTGATATTTGTGGGTATAGAGGGTAAACAAGAAAGAGAATCCCATCCACTCTTCTATATACTCATCTACACACCTCCACATCTATCCTTTATTTTATTCACTATCCCTTTCCTACTAGGCACTGTTAATTGTTGTTGTTACTGTGCTGCATCTTGGGACCACATGCTTCAATCAGATAGATGTTCACCTTCCAGAAGCTCCTATATGAGGGCATCATAATCATAAGACAATGAAGTACCTTCCATACTCTTTGCCAAATCTAGGCCAAATGTGATGGATTATAGGGCCAGATATAACTAGTTTAATTTTGAATTGTGCTTCTGTCATTTGCTGGTTGCGTGATCTCTAGCACACATTATTTAACCTCTCTGGTTTTCATTTCCCTCACCTGTAAATCAGGAATGAGAGTATCTCTCTCATAGGATTGTTCGGAGGACCTACTTGAGAGAGTACATGTACCCAGCACAAAATAGGCAGTTTGTAAACTAGACTTCCCATCCCCTCACTATTGCTCTTTCTATGGACTGTTCACAGGTCAGTCTGTTCACAGGTCAGAAAGCCTCCAGGCACTGAACATCTGATCAATAATGGCTTCTTTCTACCTTTAGATAATTTAACTGAAGTGGGTGACATTTGTAAATGCAGTATTTTAAACTTTAGAGGCACTTAAAGACCATATTCAATGAAGAATCTCTTGTTAAAGGAGATTTCTCCATAGCTACTTGAGGCCTTTAGCTCTCTGTTCAGTGGGAGGAGCAGAACAACTTTGTCTAAAATCAAAGGAGAAAGCTCCTTGTCTCACTCTATTGGACAGTGGCTTGCAGATGTTAGTATATAGTAGAATGTCTCAGATAACGTATTTACAAATGCAATACCCAGGAACTACCCATCCCCATTCTGATTCACTGAGTCTGGTGTGAGGCCCAGGAATATGCATTTCTAATAAGCATCCAAGGTGACTCTGATATAACTGGCATGCAGACCTCCCTTTGAGTAAT
Organism: Vulpes lagopus; assembly: GCF_018345385.1. NCBI lineage: Eukaryota > Metazoa > Chordata > Mammalia > Carnivora > Canidae > Vulpes > Vulpes lagopus. The sequence goes on from NC_054848.1 coordinate 43,227,350, forward strand.
TCTGCTTGACTGGAAGTATTCAATACTCAAATGACAGCTGTAGATGAGACAATGTAGGAGAAAGGTGAGACTTTCCTTTCTTACCCGATCTCTTGTCAACATTTGGGCAGCATTCTTATATCTAATCTTGATAAGGCCGGGCCTCTGAACCCAGGCCTCCCCATCCACCTGCACTGGAATACCTTCTTCACCATCAATGGTTATCATCACCTCACGGCACTACCAGACAAGAGGAAGGAGAGTGGGGGAGAAAAGTGAGGCAACTACTACAGATCAATCTGATAATCCCACAATAATGGCCTTAATGTGTATCTGAAGCAGGACTGGCAGAGATGTGAATCAGATTATCTCAGCAGACAACGCTTGTTTCCTATAGGCTTTTTGCTCCTTTTGGTCCCCACTACCTCTGTCTCCAACCTTAGCCAGGACCTTACCACCCCCCAGATAGCCTCCCTCTACCCTGGCACTCTTACATCTAGTTAATTTGTGGGACTACTCCACATTCTGGGTTGTAGCCACAAAGCCCAGCCTTTACTGGTGCCCATCTGACCCTTGCCTACCTGGGCAATACGATGATGATGCAGGTTAATGATACGGGACATTGCCATTTGTACGGAACCAAAGATAGCCACTACCTCCAGCTTCCCATCATCTATTGCAGGAGCCTCATATTCCTGAGGAGGAAAAACTGTGTCACATATCCCACCCTTGAGAAACCATTCCCTATCACAATAACTTATGCTTTGAAGGCTCCTGGTGAAAATTTTTCTAGTTCATGAAGAGTAGAAAAACTACATATTAAAAGGGAAAAGATGAAATAAGGAAGCCACTCTGGGAAAAGGGCACTGAGATCACAATTCTCAGCCCCTTTTGAGATCTCAACTGTTAGCTGGTTCCTTCCTGTCCAATCTAGCATCATAAATCCCCAAGGCCAGTCCCATTGGCCTCATGACCTTCTTGGGTGAGCTCAGAGGAAAGGGGTGATGGCCAATTTCCCAGAAGGTTTTATTGACAGAGCTCCTTGGAGAAACGAAAAACCTTTTAAGGATCTTTCAGGTCTGACAAGTAGAAAATTCAAAGTCCAGGCAACACCTAAGATTTGATCTGATATTAAGGCCTTTGGTTGATTCTTGTGCTCTGGAATGGCAATTTCCCTAAAAAAACTCTGATCACATAGCTGAGCTAATAAAGGTTCTCAGTCTTTCTCCTATTCCCCCGTTGTCTACTTCCTACACAATTCAGTCCAGCTACCCTTTCAGAGAGACCTTGAGGGGTCAAGCCTTTTTCCTTCCCTGTTCCTTGTTCCATACTCACTGTGGTTGCTGTATTGCTTCCCCAAAAGTTGACACCTCCAGCATAGCTGGTAATGTTGAGCACTACAATGCCTTGAAGGTTTGGCAAGGAGATGGCTTCTCCATCACACTGAAAGAAAAGAGTAGTTCTCATTGGTTGGCCATTCAGATACCAATGTGAAGGGACACTTACAGAGATGGGGAAAGGACTCTGTCTTCTCTTCATGCTACCTTTTTCTTATCCATAAAATGGAAATCTATCTTTATGCCTTTCTCCCATAAGCTGTGAGGGAGAATCAGAGTTAAAGCTTGGGAAGAACCAAAGATACGCTGAAAGTTGATTCCCAAAGTAATGATATTTTCTTTCTCCACACCCAGAAGTATTGCCCCCTTTTCCACTCACCTCCAGGTGTACTCGTTCTTCCAGTTTCCTATAAGAGCACTGGAAAACTTCCTTGCTTCCAAGAAGGCCATACCACATCTTGTTCTTAAGGCGGCTACTATAGGGAGATAAGAGTAGAGAAAGGTAGTCAGAGGGTGAATAATACAAAGATAAATGAATGAAGAAAAGCAAGAGGAGACACCATTTTATACCTCAAGTGCCTTCCTTTTTAGGGTTTTTTAAAATTCCAGTATAAGAAATAGTGAAAGGGATTATAAGAGAAAGGAAGGAAAATGAGTGGGAAAAATTGGGGGGGGGGGGTGACAAAACATGAGACTCCTAACTCTGGAAAATGAACAAAGGGTAGTGGAAGGGGAGATGGGGGATGGGGTAATTGGGTGATGGGCACTAAGGAAGGCACTTGATGGGATGAGCATCCCATCAATGGGTGTTATACTATATGTTGGCAAGTTGAACTTCAAAAAAAAAATTCCAGTATAGTTAACATGCAGTGTTATATTAGATTCAGGTATACAATATAGAGATATAACAATTCTATACATTACTCAGTGCTCATTGTGACAGGTGTACTCTTTTTTTTCTTTTTTTTTCAAATGTACTCTTTAATCCCTATCACCTATTATAACCATCACTCAGCCACCTCCCCTCTGGTAACCATTAATTTGTTCTCTATACTTAAGAGTCTGTTTTTTGGTTTGTCTATTTTTTCTTTGTTCATTTGTTTTGTTTCTTAAATTCCACATATGAGCGAAATCATATGGTATTTGCCTTTCCCCGATTGACTTATTTCACTTAGTATTATAATCTCTGGATCCAACCATGTTGTTGCAAAGGCAAGATTTCATTATCTTTCATGGCTGAGTAATATTTCATTGTATATATGGAATACCATTATCCATTCATCTATAGATGAACACTTGGGTTGCTTCCATATCTTGGCTATTATAAATAATGCTGCATTAAACATAGGGGTACACATATCTTTTCAAATTAGTGTTCTCATTTTCTTTGAGTAAACAGGCAGAATGAAATTGCTAGATTATATGGTGATTCTATTTTTAATTTTTTAAGGAAACTCCATATTGTTCTTCACAGTGGTTGCATCAATTTGCTTTCCTAACAGTAAAAGAGGGTTCCCCTTTCTTCATATCCTTGCCAACACTTGTTTCTTGGGTTTTTGATTGTAGCTATTCTCCTAAGTGTGAGGCAATAGCTCATTGACATTTTTATTTACATTTCCCTGATGATTAATGATATTGAACATCTTTTCATGTATCTGTTGGCCATCTGTATGTGTTCTTTGCATAAATGTCTCTTCACATCTTCTGACCATTTAAATTAGATTATTTATTTTTCTGGTGTTGAGCTGCATAAATTCTTTATACAATTTGGATAGTAACCCTTTTTTATAGACAAAAATGAATACTTTTATTAACTATTATCCTATAAGTACATCCAGGCTGATCAATTCATAACACTTTTTTAAAAAAGTGTTTATTGGAGTTCAAATTGCCAACATATTGCATAACACCCAGTGCTCATCCCACCAAATGCCCCCCTCGGGGCCCATCACCCAGTCACCCCAACCCCCTGCCCACCTCCCCTTCCACTACCCCTTGTTCACTTCCCAGAGTTAGGTGTCTCAAAAGTTTTGTCACCTTCACTGATACTTTCACACATTTTCTTTCCTTTTCCTTTATTGCCTTTCACAAATTTTTATATTCCCCAAATGAATGAGACCATAAAATGTCCTTTTTTGATTGACTTATTTCACTCAGCATAATATCCTCCAGGTCCCTCCACGTTGACGCAAATGGTAGGTATTTGTCCTTTCTAATGGCTGAGTAATATTCCATTGTATACATAGAGCACATTTTCTTTATCCATTCATCTTTCAATGGACACCGAGGCTCCTTCCACAGTTTGGCTATTGTGGACATTGCTGCTAGAAACATCAGGGTGAAGGTGTCCCGGTGTTTCACTGCATCTGTGTCTTTGAGGTAAATCCCCAGCAGTGCAAATGCTGGGTAGTAGGGCAGATCTATTTTTAACACTGTGAGGAATCTCCACAGTTTTCCAGAGTGACTGCACCAGTTCACATTCCCACCAACAGTGCAAGAGGGTTCCCCTGTCTCCACATCCTCTCCAACATTTGTTGTTTCCTGACTTGTTAATGTTCACCATTCTCACTGGTGTGAGGTGGTATCTCATTGTGGTTTTAATTTGGATTTCCCTGATGGCCAGTGATGCGGAGCATTTTCTCATCTGCTTTTTGGCCATGACTATGTCTTCCTCTGTGAAATTTCTGTTCATGTCTTTTCCCATTTCATGATTGGATTGTTTGTTTCTTTGCTATTGAGTTTAATAAGTTCTTTATAGATCTTGGATATTAAGAACTAAAGTATCAGATCCTTTATCTGATAGGTCATTTGCAAATATCTTCTCCCATTCTGTAGGTTGTCTTTTAGTTTTGCTGACTGTTTCTTTGGCTGTGCAGAAGCTTCTTATCTTGATCTAGTCCCAATAATTCATTTTTGCTTTTGTTTCTCTTGCCTTTATGGATGTATCCCACAAGAAGTTGCTGTGGCCAAGTTCAAAAAGGGTGTTGCCTGTGTTCTCCTCTAGGATTTTGATGGAATCTTCTCTCACATTGATTTCTTTCATCCATTTTGAGTTTATCTTTGTGTCTGGTGTAAGAGAATGATGTAGTTTTATTCTTCTGCACGTGGCTGTCCAATTTTCCCAGCACCATTTATTGAAGAGACTGTCCTTTTTCCAGTGGATAGTCTTTCCTGCTTTGTCGAATATTAGTTGACCATAGAGTTGAGGGCCCATTTCTGGGCTCTCTATTCTGTTCCATTGATCTATGTGTCTGTTTTACTGCCAGTACCACACTGTCTTGATGACCACAGCTTTGTAGTACAACCTGAAATCTGGCATTGTGATGCCCCCAGATATGGTTTTCTTTTTTAAAATTCCCCTGGCTAGGGGATCCCTGGGTAGTGCAGTGGTTTAGTGCCTGCCTTTGGCCCAGGGCGTGATCCTGGAGACCCAGGATCGAGTCCCACGTCGGGCTCCCGGTGCATGGAGCCTGCATCTCCCTCTGCCTGTGTCTCTGCCTCTCTCTCTCTCTCTCTCTCTCTCTCTCTCTCTCTGTGACTATCATAAATAAATTTAAAAATTTTAAAAAAATGTTAAAATTCCCCTGGCTATTCGGGGTCTTTTCTGATTCCACACAAATCTTAAGATGATTTGTTCCAACTCTCTGAAGAAAGTCCATGGTATTTTGATAGGGATTGCATTAAATGTGTAAATTGCCCTGGGTAACACTGACATTTTCACAATATTAATTCTTCCAATCCATGAGCATGGAATATTTTTCCATCTCTTTGTGTCTTCCTCAATTTCTTTCAGAAGTGTTCTGTAGTTTTTAGGGTATAGATCCTTTACCTCTTTGGTTAGGTTTATTCCTAGGTATCTTATGCTTTTGGGTGCAATTGTAAATGGGATTGACTCCTTAGTTTCTCTTTCTTCAGTCTCATTGTTAGTGTATAGAAATGCCACTGACTTCTGGGCATTGATTTTGTATCCTGCCACACTGCAGAATTGCTGTATGAGTTCTAGCATTCTTGGGGTGGAGTCTTTTGGGTTTTCTATGTAGAGTATCATGTCATCTGCAGAGAGGGAGAGTTTGACTTCTTTGCAATTTGAATGCATTTATTTCTTTTTGTTGCTTGATTTCTGAGGCTAGGATTTCAAGTACTATGTTGAACAGCAGTGGTGAGAGTGGACATCCTTGTCTTGTTTCTGATCTTAGGGGAAGGGTCTCGGTGTTTCCCCATTGAGAATGATATTTGCTGTGGGCTTTTCATAGATGGCTTTTAAGATGCTGAGGAATATTCCCTCTATTCCTACACTCTGAAGAGTTTTGATCAGGAATGGATGCTGTATTTTTTCAAATGCTTTCTCTGCATCTATTGAGAGGATCATATGGTTCTTGTTTTTTCTCTTGGTGATAGGATCTCTCACATTGATTGCTTTATGAGTGTTGAACCAGCCTTACATCCCGGGGATAAATCCCACTTGGTCATGGTGAATAATCTTAATGCACTGTTGGATCCTATTGGCTATCTTGTTGATCCTATGTTGTTGAGAATTTTTCCATCTGTGTTCATTAGGGATATTGGTCTATAATTTTCCTTTTTGGTGGGGTCTTTGTCTGGTTTTGGAATTAAGGTGATGCTGGCCTCATAGAATGAGTTTGGAATTACTCCATCTCTTTCTATCTTTCCGAACAGCTTTAGTAAAATAAGTATAGTTTTTTTATTTAAACTTTTGATAGAATTCCCCTGGGAAGCCATCTGGCCCTGGACTTTTGTGTCTTGGGAGGTTTTGATGACTGCTTCAATTTCCTTCCTGGTTAGTGGCCTGTTCAGGTTTTCTATTTCTTCCAGTTCCACTTTTGGTAGTTTGTGGTTATCCAGAAATGCGTCCACATCTTCTAGATTGCCTAATTTATTGGCGTATAGCTGTTCATAATATGTTTTTAAAATTGTTTGTATTTCCTTGGTGTTGGTGGTGATCTGTCATTTCTCATTCATGATTTATTAATTTGAGTCTTCTCTCTCTTCTTTTTAATAAGGCTGGCTAGTGGTATATCTATCTTATTAATTCTTTTAAAGAACCAACTCCTTGTTTTGTTAATCTGTTCCACAGTTCTTCTGGTCTCCATTTCATTGAGTTCTGCTTGAATCTTTATTAATTCTCTACTTCTGCTGGGTGTAGGATCTATTTGCTGCTTATTCTCCAGCTCCTTTAGGTGTAAGGTTAGCTTTTGTATTTGAGTTCTTTCCAGTTTTTCTATGGATGCTTGTATTGCAATGTATTTCAACCTCAGGACTGCTTTTGCTGTATTCCAAAGATTTCGAACGGTAGTATCTTCATTCTCATTAGTTTCTATGGATCTTTTTAATTCTTCTCTAACTTCCTGGTTGACACTTTCATCTTCTAGCAGAATGGTCCTTAATCTCCACGTGTTTGAAATCCTTCCAAATTTTTTCTTGTGATTGAGTTCTAGTTTCAAAGCATTATGGTCTGAACATATGCAGGAGACAATCCCAATTTTTTGGTATCGGTTGAGACCTGATTTGTGACCCAGTATGTGGTCTATTCTGGAGAAAGTTCCTGTGCACTTGAGAAGAATGTGTATTCAGTTGCATTTGGATGTAAAGTTTTGTAAATATCTGTGAAATCCATCTGGTCCAGTGTATAATTTAAAGCTCTTATTTCTTTGGAGATGTTGTGCTTAGAAGATCTGTCGATTATAGAAAGCACTGTACTCAAGTCACCAAGTATAAGTGTATTATTATCTAAGTATGTCTTTACTTTGGTTATTAATTGATTGATATACTTGGCAGCTCCCACATTCAGGACATAAATATTCACGATTGCTAGGTCCTCTTGTTGGATAGATCCTTTAAGTATGATATAGTGTCCCTCTTCATCTTACTACAGTCTTTGGGATAAACTTTAATTTATCTGATATAAGGGTGGCTACCCCTGCTTTCTTTTGAGGACCATTTGAATGGTAAATGGTTCTCCGTTTATTTTCAGGCTGGAGGTGTCCTTATGTCTAAAATGAGTCTCTTGTAGACTGCAAATAGATGGGTCCTGCTTTTTTATCCAGTCTGAAACCCTGCGTCTTTTGATGGAATCATTAAGCCCATTCATGTTCAGAGTTACTATTGAAATATATGAATTTAGTTTCATCATAATACCCATTCAGTCCCTGTTTTTATGGATTGTTTCCTTGGACTTCCTCCTTCTTTTACAGAGTCCCCCTTAAAATTTCTTGCAGAGCTGGTTTGGTGATCACATATTGTTTTAGTTTCTACCTATCTTGGAAGCTCTTTATCTCTCCTGCTATTCTGAATGAGAGCTTGCTGGATACATTATTCTTGGCTGCATGTTCTTCTCATTTAATTCCCTTGAATATATCTTGCCAGCCCTTCCTGCCTGCCAGGTCTCTGTGGAGAGGTTTCCTCCTTATCTAATATTTCTCCTCATACAAGTTAGGAAATTCTTGTCTCTTGCTGCTTTAAGGATCTTCTCTTTATCTTTGAAATTTGCAAGTTTCACGATTAAATGTCAAGGTGTTGAAAAGTTTTTATTGATTTTAGGGGGGGATTTCTCTATCTTCTGGATTGGAATGCCTGTTTCTCTCCCCAAATCATGGAAGTTCTCAGCTATGATTTGTTCAAATACACTTTCTGGACCTCTGTCCCTTTAGGTGCCCTCTGGAACCCCAATTAAATGTAGATTTTTACCTTCTGAGGCTGTCATTTATTTCCCTTATCTTTTCCTCATGATCTTTTAATTGTTTTTCTCTTTTTTCCTCAGCTTCTTTCCTTGACATCAACTTGTCTTATGTCACTCACTCGTTCTTCTGCCTCTTGACCCTCGTCATTAGGACCTCCAGTTTGGATTGCATCTCATTTAATTGACATTTAATTTTGGCCTGAGTAGATATAAATTATGCAGTCATGAAGTCTCTTGAGTCCTTTATGCTTTTTTCTAGAGCCACCAGTAGCTTTTAATTGTGCTTCTGAATTGGCTTTCTGACATTGAATTGTAATCCAAATTTTGTAACACTGGGAGAGAGTAGTGTTTCTGATTTTTTTATTGTAGTGAGTTTTTCCTTCTAGTCATTTTGCTCAGTGCAAAGTGGCCAAAATAAGTTGTACTGGAAAAAAGTAGAAAAAGCGAGAGAAAAAAGAGGTGGGGACAAACAGAAAACAAAAACCAAGGGGGAGTATCCTCTGATTCTATATACTGTAAATCCCTCGACTTCCCCTGGAACTTTCCAGTGCTTCTTGGTCAATAACTTGCTTTTCTGCTGTCTTTCTAGCTGGTCTTCTGGGGGAGGGTCCTTCTGTGCTGATTCTCAGGTGTGTGTACCTGGGGGAGCTGCCCAGCCCCCTGCTAGGTGCACGGCTCAGTGTGAGCTGTTTATTCTGTGAGGCCCCTGCTCAGTCCCAGGTTCAAGGCAACACCAGGAGGAGGAACAACAGTGGCGGAGGCAAGCTCTCCAGCTCTGGAGTCATCTCCTGCAGTAACTACTGCAGCTCCCAGTCTGCAGGGGCCTGGATGCTCCGTGGGCAGGGGTCCCCGATCTGCACAGCCTGGAGGTGCCCTGCGGCAGGAGCATCCTTGCTGTCCTGTGTTCTCCTGGTCTCTGCCTTTCCCGAGGGGGTGTGCCGGATTTTGGGCTGTGTCCCCCAGCGCCCATGGCTCCGGGGTATGCACCGCTGGAATAGTGCTCCCAGGGCCAGGCAGCCCCCTCCGCTTGGAGCCGCCACCTGAGCAGCCGCCGGAGCTGCTCCCAGGGCCCTGCCGGTCGCGTGATCCAGGCCAGACACCTGGACCGAGCTCTCCCCAGGGGCGCAGTTCCTCTGTTTGTGCCCCTTGGAGCCTGAGGGCATCCCTGCACCTCCTGGGATCCTGCCCTAGCTCCCTGCGAGCGCCTTTCCCTCTGGGAAGATTGGTGAAGCTCCTAATTCTCCGGGACGAGGCTTTCCTGTTCTGGGGGCACTCGCAGCCTTCCTTAGCCTGGCTCCTCTTGGGGGGGGGGGGTCTACCCCTTGGATGCTTTTTTATTTCTTTATTTTTTTTCCCGTCTTCCCACCTTGATAGAATCACAAACTCTTCTCACTGTAGCATTCCACCTGTTCTCTCTTTAAATCTCAGACCGAATTTGTAGGTTTTCAAGATGATTTGAAAGTTATCTAGGTAAGTTGGTGGGGACAGGTGACTTGGGGATCCGACTCCTCTGCCATCTTGCCCCCTCTTTGGATACTAACCCTTTATTGGATATATCATTTACAAATATCTTCTCCCATTGAATAGGTTGTCTTTTTGTTTCGCTGATTATTTCCTTTACTGAGTAAAAGCTTTTTATTTTGATGTAGTCCCAATAGTTTATTTTTGCTTTTGTTTCCCATGCCAGAGGAGACATATCTAGAAAAATGTTGCTACAGCTTATGTCAGAGAAATTATTACCTGTGCTCTCTTCTATGATATTTATGGTTTCAGGTCTCACACTTAGGTCATTAATCTGCTTTGAGTTTATTTTTCTGTATGGTATAAGAAAGTGGTCCAGTTTCATAGTTGTGCATATAGCTGTCCAATTTTCCCAACATCATTTGTTGGGACTTTCCTATTGCATATTCATGCCTCCTTTGTTGTAGAGTAATAGACCATTTAATCATGGGTTTATTTCTGGGCTCTCTAGTCTGTTCCATTGATCTGTGTGTCTATATTTGTGCCAGTATCATCTTCAAGTACCTTCTTATAGAGAATAGTCATGTCACAATGGTGGCGAGACACAAGAGGGGATACAAGGATAATATAACTGGCATCCCTATGCAAACATCTGCTGAAAGGGTTCCTGGGCCCTCTGGAAGCCTCATCATCACCTCAATTGGCTGCTTTTCCTTGATGCTGATATTAACTCAGAATTAGAAGACGCAAGCTATATTCAGAAAGCAATACTCACAAAAAAGTATGAGCATAGCTGGTTTATACACACCAGCTAGTCTGGCAAGTTCCATTCCAGGAGCACAAAGTTTCATCTGCTTGCGATCAATGTCATTTGAAACATATGACTCTTATATGGCAATACACTTGAAGTAAAACTTTTCTGGCAAAGTGGAGGAATTTTCCAAGACCTATATATCAAACCAATGCCATAGAATAGAACTAAGCCTACTAGGCAGATTGTAGAGGAGGAGCCAGTGGAGAGAATATGGGATAGGCAAAGGATATCAGGAGACTTGTGAGTGGGGGAGGTGGGAAGGACAGTTTTACTGAATGTAGGATCTCTGATAAAAATAGGCAGGGGGCTTACAATCACTATAAAGGTTGGATAGAGGGCAGCCCTGGTGGCTCAGTGGTTTCACCCTGCCTTCAGCTCAGGGTGTGATCCTGGAGACCTGGGATTGAGTCCCACGTCAAGCCCCCTGCATGGAGCCTGCTTCTCCCGCTGCCTGTGTCTCTGTGTCTCTCATGAATAAATAAATAAAAATTTAAAAAAAGGTTGGGTAGAGTTTACTATGAGCTTTAAAAATTATTATTTTCATACATTTTACTGGAAAAAATCAGATGTATGTATATTTTAATAAGTATAGTACATAATCATTCTTGTGTTATTCTTGTACAGCATTTTAGACCCTGAGTTTTTACACCTGATTTTGATTTTGATGCCTAATAAAAAGTAATACAAGTGTGAGATTTTATAGTTACTATTATTCCATGTACTGTATAATGAGAAATATTCTTCCACTGCACAGCTTCCTTTTGGCAGTTAGCAAGGCCATTTAGAAGTATGACCATGGAACTTAGGTTACTTCCCAAAGTTCTTCACTCACTCACTCACTCACTCACTCACTTTCTTCCATTTTTTCCTTTCCTTAAATTTTTAAAATTTAAGTTCAATTTCATTAACATATACTATATTTTTAGTTTCAGAGGTAGAATTCAGTGATTCATCAGTTGCATACAACACCTAATGCTCATTACATCAAGTGCCTTCCTTAATGCCCACCACCCAGTTATCCCACTCCCCTATCCACCTCCCCTCCAGCAACCGTTTCCTAGAGTTAAGAGTCTGTTATGGTTTGCCTCCATCAACAGAAGAATGGATTAAAAAAATGTGATACACACTCACACACAGGAATATTACTCAGCCATCAAAAAGAATGAAATCTTGCCATTTGTGTCAATGTGGATGGAACTAGAGTGTATTATGCTGAGCAAAATAAGTCAGTCAAAGAAAGACAAATACCATATGATTTCACTCATATGGAATTTAAGAAACAAAACAGATGAACAAGGGGGAGCATCCTCTGATTCTGTATACTGTAAGTCCTTTGACTCCAAAGATACAGATGCAATGAAACGCCGGGACACCTGCACTCTGATGTTTCTAGCAGCAATGTCCACAATAGCCAAACTGTGGAAGGAGCCTCGGTGTCCATCGAAAGATGAATGGATAAAGAAGATGTGATGTATGTATACAATGGAATATTACTCAGCCATTAGAAATGACAAATACCCACCATTTGCTTCAACGTGGATGGAACTGGAGGGTATTATGCTGAGTGAAATGAGTCAATCGGAGAAGGACAAACATTATATGTTCTCATTCATTTGGGGAATATAAATAATACTGAAAGGGAATAGAAGGGAAGGGAGAAGAAATGGGTAGGAAATATCAGAAAGGGAGACAGAAAATAAAGACTCCTAACCCTGGGAAACGAACAAGGGGTGGTGGAAGGGGAGGAGGGCGGAGGGTGGGGGTGAATGGGTGACGGGCACTGAGGGGGGCACTTGATGGGATGAGCACTGGGTGTTATTCTGTATGTTGGCAAATTGAACACCAATAAAAAATAAATTTATTATTAAAAAAAAGAAGATGTGGTCTATGTATACAATGGAATATTACTCAGCCATTAGAAATGACAAATACCCACCATTTGCTTCAACATGGATGGAACTGGGGGTTATTATTGTGAGTGAAATAAGTCAATCGGAGAAGGACAAATATTATATGGTCTCATTCATTTGGGGAATTTAGGTAATGGTGAAAGGGAATAGAAGGGAAGGGAGAAGATATGGGTAGGAAATATCAGAAAGGGAGACAGAACATGAAGACTCCTAACTCTGGGAAATGAACTAGGGGTGGTGGAAGGAGAGGAGGGCAGGGGGTGGAGGCGAATGGGTGATGGGCACTGAGGGGGGCACTTGATGGGATGAGCAGTGGGTGTTATTCTGTATGTTGGCAAATTGAACACCAATAAAAAAATAAATTTATTATTAAGAAAAAAACAAAACAGATGAACATAGGGGAAGGGAATGGAAAATAAAAATAAGATGAATACTACGAGCTTTCAAGTGGAGTTACAATAAGTCACTACAAGGCATGAGTTTTTAAAGGTAAGAAGTTCTATGGAAATTCAAAATACCTAGAACAACCAAAACAATTCTGAAAAAGAACAAAGTTGCAGGACTTTCATCTTCCAATTTCAAAACTTACTACAAAGCTATAGTTATTGAGACAGTGTGAAGATAGACATATAGAATAATGGAACAGAAGTGAGTCTAGAAAAAACTCTTACATTTTTCATCAATTGATTTTTGACAAAGGTACCAACACAATTCTTTGGGAGAAAGGATACCTTCAAAAATGGTGCTGTGCTTAGATCTTCATTTGCAAAAAATGAACTTAGACCCTTACCTCACACCATACACAAAACCTAACTCAAAGCAGATCATAGACTTAAATCTAAGAGCAAAAACAACACAAATTTTAGAAGAAAACTTAGGAGAAAAATTTTAAGACCTTAAGTTAGGCAAAACCTTTTAGATATGGCATCAAATGCATGGTTCATAAAATAAAACACTTAATCAGTTGGAACTCGTCAAAATTCAAAACACTTGTATTTAAAAAGACACTATTAAAGAAAATTAAAAAACAACAACAACAAAAAAGACAAGCAATGGAATGAAATCTTGTCATTTGTAGCAGTATGGATGTACCCAGAGAGTATTATACTAAGTAAGATAAGTTTGACAGAGAAAGACAAATCCTGTATAATTTCACTTATATGTAGAGTCTAAAAACAAAACAAAGAAATAGAAAAATATTCATAAATACAGAGCACAAACTGGTGGTTGCCAGAGGGGATGTGGGCGGGGAGATGAGCAAAATAGATAAAGGGGATTAAGAGGTACAAACTTCCAGTTATAATATAAATAAGTCACAGAGATGAAATATACAGCATAGGGAATGGAGTCAATAATATTTTAATAACATTGTATGGTGACAGATGGTAACTATACTTATCCTGGTGAGCATTGAGAAATGTATAGAATTGTTGAATCAGTATGCTGTACACCTGAAACTAATATAACATTGTATGTCAATTATACTTCAATAATTAAAAAAAGAAATATATAAAGTAGAAAGCAAACTCACCACAATTGAATCCTTATGAAATAATCACTGGTAACATTGTTTTACAATTATAAACCTTTTTCTATGTACATCTATGTATATCTATTTTAAAATGTTCACTATAAAATGAGTTGTAAAAAAGAGTAGCAGCTGGAAAGTAATATTTGTAAAACACATCTCTGATAAAGACTTGTTTCTCAGCCCAGGTCTGCTCTGAGGAAGAGGTTCTGGCAGCAAGCGGCAGGAGTGGTGGTGGGGCTACTGCTTTTTTTTTTTTTTTACTTGTAGATTCAATTTACAAGAACTCAGGATGCCCTAGGTTATGTCTGTAGTACAAAAGTAATATAAGAGGGGAGAAGAAACTCCCCTCTCTACATGCAAACACACAATTACAATATACACATATATTCCTACATACCCTAACTTTCAGACAAGCAAGAAAAAGAAAGAGGTTCTTTAGAAGTAAAAAACATTGGTCCCAACATTAGCTTAGTGAGATGTGTTGCTACAAATGTTGACCTGATCTGTGATGACTCTGCACTGGCATCCTGACCTTGGAGCTGCCTACATAGTATAGACCTATGATTGCTGTGTAACACAGCTCATAGTGATACTGTTGTTGAAAATAGATTACACTGACTTGATTGAGCAGATTTTCTACCTTTGTTCTGTCTATGAGAGCTTGACCAAGTCCTAGTAGTGGCTTAAGTCTGTTTTTGCTTGGCAAGGCTATAAATTATCAAATATTGCTCTACTGGTTCTTGGTGTTCCTAACCTGATCCCCTGGATCCATTGATTTTACCCCGTCTGGTGTAAGGAACTCTAATAGAACAAAGGTAGAAAGTTTCTTCTCCTTACTTGTATTGTCCTGGGTGTTCATCTCTTCTGGTGTTGAATTCCAGAGAAATTTTAGCATCCAATCCAATTCCAAAATAGTTGTTCATGACACACCTTTCTTTGAAGCGTCTGAAATTAGCCAAAGGAAAGAAGACAGACATTGGTGCAGGAAAGAAGTGCCATTATCATTAGGCTGGAGACTTTATCTGCATGATTGAAAACAACTGGGGAGGATCTCCCCTACATTGGGCACAAAACTTTATGTTCTTAACAGGCACATATAGATGTCCTAATGTGTTAACAACTAGCTTGTTAGCTTTGAGAGAGGGCACTCAGCCAGTTGGGAGGATTTAGTGGAGTTGGAACTCCTAATAAAGAAATCATCTTTGGAAGCCCTTAGATATGAGTGGTCAATATTTTCTTCAAACAGAATAAAGTGTAATAGTAATTGACTTATTCCCATAAAGAACTTTTAAGTTTCTCATATAAAAATGTATGATGAAATTCTACACTACTGTTTCCAGAGATGTCTGAATTCCTTTGTAGTACTTTCACATCAAAGGGCAAAGTGACCACACATTTGAGGGGAAAGACTGATAAAACAAAGTAGATATATACACAACCAAAAAGCGAGGAGGTTTTTAAAAAATTCTTCTGCATCTATCTTGGGTGTCAACATCAAAACCAGTAGTGTGCTGAAGCCAGTTAGTACCAGCTCATATAAGCTGATTATGCCTATTATGTCCCAAATCTGCATTCAGTGGAATTATATCAGTAGTTTGAAACAGGTCATGGTGGGAGGGATTGTACTTGGAATAAACCAGGACATCCCCTCCCCCAGTTGTTAAACATTTGGCAGTGCACTACTGATCAAAACTCATAATTTACGTCCATGAGACTTCAGACATGAGTGTAAGACAATGGTGAAGTAGAGGGGAGTGGGGTTAGAGATAAATGGGAAGCTGCAGTTAGCTCAAATAATTGCCAACTGTCCTTCTTTTGAGAAACTGAAGATGAATTTAGCTACTCAATCATAGATAATTTTTGTATTCATTACTAAACTGACCTCACATCTGTCACATGAGATTCTCCTCCCTCAACCACAGTCTAGAGATTGGGATTTCTCTAGCTGATGTCCCAACTTATCTTCTTAATGGAACTCAAAAGGAGTGAATGTGATGGAATCTGGCTACTGACAATATTTTAAGGAAGCAGCGCTAATGAAAGAGATGCCTTTAGATTTTCTATCCAGCCCTAAATGCTCATTTATTTTTTAGTGCTTCCAATTATTCACTGTTAAAGGCAACAGTGGAAAAACAGATCCTTTGAAATAACAAAGCTAACATTTATTAAGTATTTATAATAAGAATAACAATAATTACTGTTATTATATATAGCACTTAACTATGGGTGCTGAGCACTGTGTAATGCAAGTACTATGCATATATAAACTGAATAAATGCAAGAAACATGTGGCTAATTCTACACTTATCTTCACCTTATAATGAGAAAACTAAGGTTCAGATTAGCTGAATTAATTTTGTAAGGACACACAACTAGTGGTAGAGTCAGGATTTGACTCTGGATATCTTTAGATTGTTCTAATTTTTTTTTGTTTTTTATGGGGGGGGGAGTTTGTATATTTTTTATTGGAGTTCGATTTGCCAACATATAGCATAACACCCAGTGGTCATCCCATCAAGTGCT
The DNA here is from genome assembly GCF_018345385.1 of Vulpes lagopus. NCBI lineage: Eukaryota > Metazoa > Chordata > Mammalia > Carnivora > Canidae > Vulpes > Vulpes lagopus. The sequence continues at coordinate 43,243,602 of NC_054848.1, forward strand.
CCCCTCAGTGCCCGTTCACCCAGTCACCCCAACCCCCCGCCTAACTCCCCTTCCACTACCCTTTATTCATTTCCCAGAGCTAGGTGTCTCTCATATTCTGTCACCCTCAGTGGTATTTCTCACTCATTTTTTCTCCTTTCGCTTTTATTCCCTTTCACTATTTTTTTATATTCCCCAAATGAATGAGACTATATAATGTTTGTCCTTCTCCGATTGACTTACTTCACTCAGCATAATACCCCCCAGTTCCATCCACGTCGAAGCAAATGGGGGGTATTTGTCATTTCTAATGGCTGAGTAATATTCCATTGTATACATGCACCACAGCTTCTTTATCCATTCATCTGTCGATGGACACCGAGGCTCCTTCCACAGTTTGGCTATTGTGAACATTGCCCCTAGAAACATTGGGGTGCAAGTGTTCTGGCGTGTCACTGCATCTGTATCTTTGGGGGTAAATCCCCAGCAGTGCAGATCTAGTTTTAACTCTTTGAGGAACCTCCATACAGTTTTCCAGAGTGGCTGTACCCGTTCACATTCCCACCAACAGTGCAAGAGGATTCCCCTGTCTCCACATCCTCTCCAACATTTGTTGTTTCCTGCCGTGTTGATGTTCACCATTCTCACTGGTGTGAGGTGGTATCTCATTGTGGTTTTGATTTGGATTTTCCTGATGGCCAGTGATGCAGAGCATTTTCTCATGTGCTTGTTGGCCATAACTATGTCTTCCTCTGTGAAATTACTGTTCATGTCTTTTCCCATTTCATGATTGGATTGTTCGTTTCTTTGATGTTGAATTTACTAAGTTCTATATAGATCTTGGATACTAGCCCTTTATCTGATAGGTCATTTGCAAATATCTTTCCCATTCTGTAGGTTGTCATTTAGTTTTGTTGACTGTTTCTGTTGCTGTGCAGAAACTTTTTATCTTGATTCAGTTCCAATAGTTCATTTCTGCTTTTGTTTCCCTCGCCTTCATAGATGTATTTTGTAAGAAGTTACTGTGGCCGAGTTCAAAAAGGGTGTTGCCTGTGTTCTCCTCTAGGATTTTGATGGATTCTTGTCTCTCATTTAGATCTTTCATCCATTTTGAGTTTATCTTTGTGTATGGTGTAAGAGAATGGACAAGTTTCATTCTTCTGCATGTGGCTGTCCGATATTCCCAGTAACATTTATTGAAGAGACTGTCCTTTTTTCCAGTGGATATTCTTCCCTGCTTTGTTGAATATTAGTTGACCACAGAGTTGAGGGCCCATTTCTAGATTCTCTACTTTGTTCCATTGATCTATGTGTCTGTTTCTGTGCCAGTACCACAGTCTCTTGATCACAGCTCTGTAGTACAACCTGAAATCTGGCATTGTGATGCCCTTGGCTCTGGTTTTCTTTTTCTTTTTAATTTTATTTATTTATTCATGAAAGACAGAGACAGAGAGGGGGCAGAGACATAGGCAGAGAGAGAAGCAGGCTTCATGAAGTGAGCCTGATGTGGGACTCGAACCTGGGACTCCAGGATCATGCCCTGGGCCAAAGGCAGGTCCACTCACTGCTGGGCCACCCAGGGGTTCCTGGTTTCTTTTCCATTATCACTTGGCTATTTTTTTTTTTCTGATTCCACAGATCTTAAGATGATTTGTTCCAACTCTCTGAAGAAAGTCCATGGTATTTTGAAAGGGATTGCATTAAATGTGCAAATTGCCCTGGGCAACATTGACATTTTCACAATATTAATTCTTCCAATCCATGAGCATGGAATATTTTTCCATCTCTTTGTGTCTTCCTCAATTTCTTTCAGAAGTGCTCTGTAGTTTTTAGGGTATAGATCCTTTACCTCTTTGGTTAGGTTTATTCCTAGGTATCTTATGCTTTTGGGTGCAATTGTAAATGGGATTGACTCCTTAGTTTCTCTTTCTTCAGTCTCATTGTTAGTGTATAGAAATGCCACTGACTTCTGGGCATTGATTTTGTATCCTGCCACACTGCAGAATTGCTGTATGAGTTCTAGCATTCTTGGGGTGGAGTCTTTTGGGTTTTCTATGTAGAGTATCATGTCATCTGCAGAGAGGGAGAGTTTGACTTCTTTGCAATTTGAATGCCTTTTATTTCTTTTTGTTGCCTGATTGCTGAGACTAGGACTTGTAGTACTACGTTGAATAGCAGTGGTGAGAGTGGGCATCCCTGTCTTGTTCCTGATCTTAGGGGAAAGGTCTCAGGGTTTTCCCATTGAGAATGATATTTGCTGTGGGCTTTTCATAGATGGCTTTTAAGATGCTGAGGAATATTCCCTCTATTCCTACACTCTGAAGAGTTTTGGTCAGGAATGGATGCTGTCTTTTGTCAAATGCTTTCTCTGCATCTATTGAGATGATCATATGGTTCTTGTTTTTTCTATTGGTGATATGCTCTCTCACGTTAATTGCTTTATGAGTGTTGAACCAGCCTTGCATCCCGGGGATAAATCCCACTTGGTAATGGTGAATAATCTTCTTTTTTTTTTTTTTAATTAACTTTTATTGGTGTTCAATTTACCAACATACAGAAAAACACCCAGTGCTCATCCCGTCAAGTGTCCACCTCAGTGCCCGTCACCCATTCCCCTCCAACACCCGCCCTCCTCCCCTTCCACCACCCCTAGATTGTTTCCCAGAGTTAGGAGTCTTTATGTTCTGTCTCCCTTCCTGATATTTCCCAACATTTCTTTTCCCTTCCTTTATATTCCCTTTCACTATTATTTATATTCCCCAAATGAATGAGAACATACACTGTTTGTCCTTCTTAATGTATTGTTGGATCCTATTGGCTAGTATCTTGTTGAGAATTTTTGCATCCATGTTCATCAGGGATATTGGTCTATAATTCTCCTTTATGTGGGGGGGGCTTTGTGTGGTTTTGGAATTAAGGTGATGCTGGCTTCATAGAATGGGTTAGGAAGTATCCCATCCCTTTCTATCCTTCAGAACAGCTTTACTAAAAATAACTATGTTTTTTTTTTCTTTAAACTTTTGATAGAATTCCCCTGGGAAGCCATCTGGCCCTGGACTTTTGTGTTGGGAGGTTTTGATGACTGCTTCAATTTCCTTCCTGGTTAGTGGCCTGTTCAGGTTTTCTATATCTTCCTGTTGCAGTTTTGGCAGTTTGTCTTTTTCCAGAAATGTGTCCATTACTTCTTAATTTATTGGCATATAGCTGCTCATAATAAGTTTATAAAATCATTTGTATTTCCTTGGTATCAATTGTGGTCTCTCCGTTTTCATCTGCGATTTTATTGAGTCTTTTCTCTTTTGTCTTTAATAAGGCTGGCTAATGATTTATCTATCTTATTAATTCTTCCAATGAACCGACTCCTTGTTTTGTTGATCTTTCTACAATTCTTCTGGTTTCTATCTCATTGAGTTCTGCTCGAATCTTTATTATCTCTCTTCTTCTGCTTGGTATAGGTTTTATTTGCTGTTCCTTCTCCAGTTCCTTTAGGTGCATGTTAGCTTGTGTATTTGAGTTTTTTCCAATTTTCTTTTTTTTTCTTAAAGGTTTTATTTATTTATTTTTTAAATAAATTTATTTTTTATTGGTGTTCAATTTACCAACATACAGAATAACACCCAGTGCTCATCCCGTCAAGTGCCCCCCTCAGTGCCCGTCACCCATTCACCCCCACCCCTTGCCCTCCTCCCCTTCCACCACCCCTAGTTCGTTTCCCGGAGTTAGGAGTCTTTATGTTCTGTCTCCCTTTCTGATATTTCCCACACATCTCTTCTCCCTTCCCTTACATTCCCTTTCACTATTATTTATACTCCCCAAATTAATGAGAACATATAATGTTTGTCCTTCTCCGATTGACTTACTTCACTTAGCATAATACCCTCCAGTTCCATCCACGTTGAAGCAAATGGTGGGTATTTGTCGTTTCTAATGGCTGAGTAATATTCCATTGTATACATAAACCACATCTTCTTTATCCATTCATCTTTCAATGGACACCGAGACTCCTTCCACAGTTTGGCTATTGTGGACATTGCTGCTAGAAACATCGGGGTGCAGGTGTCCCGGCGTTTCATTGCATCTGTATCTTTGGGGTAAATCCCCAACAGTGCAATTGCTGGGTCATAGGGCAGGTCTATTTTTAACTCTTTGAGGAACCTCCGCACAGTTTTCCAGAGTGGCTGCACCAGTTCACATTCCCACCAACAGTGTAAGAGGGTTCCCTTTTCTCCGCATCCTCTCCAACATGTGTGGTTTCCTGCCTTGTTAATTTTCCCCATTCTCACTGGTGTGAGGTGGTATAGATACATCCACGAAGGCGAAGGAAACAAAAGCAAAAATGAACTATTGGGACTTCATCGAGATAAGAAGCTTTTGTACAGCAAAGGATACAGTCAACAAAAGTAAAAGACAACCTACAGAATGGGAGAAGGTATTTGCAAATGACGTATCAGATAAAGGGCTAGTTTCCAAGATCTATAAAGAACTTATTAAACTCAACACCAATCATGTTGAATTAAAACAAACATGTTGAATTGAAACAAACAATCCAATCATGATATAGGCAAAAGACATGAAGAGAAATCTCACAGAGGAAGACATAGACATGGCCAACATGCACATGATAAAATGCTCTGCATCCCTTGCAATCAGGGAAATACAAATCAAAACCACAATGAGATACCACCTCACACCAGTGAGGATGAGGAAAATTTTTCCAATTTTCTGAGGGACGCTTGTAATGCGATGTATTTCCCTCTCAGGACTGCTTTTGTTGTATCCCAAAGATTTTGAACAGTTGTATCTTCATTCTCATTAGTTGCCAAGAATCTTTTTAATTGTTCTCTAATTTCCTGGTTGACCCTTTCATCTTTTAACAGGATGCTCTTTAACCTCCATATGTTTGAGTTTCTTCCAAATTTCTTCTTGTGATTGAGTTCAAGTTTCAAAGCATTATGGTCTGAAAATATGCAGGGGACAATTCCAATCTTTTGGTACTGGTTGAGACCTGATTTGTGACCCAGTATGTGGTCTATTCTGGAGAAAGTTCCATGTGCACTTGAGAAGAATGTTTATTCAGTTGCGTTTGGAAGTAAAGATTTGTAAATATCTGTGAAATCCATCTGGCCCAGTGTATCATTTAAAGCTCTTGTTTCTTTGGAGATGTTGTGCTTAGAATATCTCTCATTTGCAGAAAGCACCACGTTGAAGCCTCCCAGTATCAGTGTATTATTATCTAAGTATGTCTTTACTTTGGTTATGAATTGATTGATATACTTGGCAGTTCCCGCATTAGGGGCATAAACATTCATGATTTTTAGGTCCTCTTGTTGGATAGATCCTTTAAGTATGATATAATGTCCCTCTTTATCTCGAATTACAGCCTTTGGGATAAACTTTAATTTATCTGAGATGAGGATTGCTACCCCTCCTTTCTTTTGAGGGTCATTTGAATGGTAAATGGTTTTCCAACCTTTCCTTTTCAGGCTGGAGGTGTCCTAAGGTCCAAAATGAGTCTCTTGTATACAGCAAGTAGATGGGTCTTGCTTTTTGTCCAGTCTGAAACCCTGCATCTTTTGATGGGATCATTAAGCCCATTCATGTTCAGAGTTACTATTGAAAGATATGAATTTAGTTTCATCATAATACCTATTCAGTCCCTGTTTTTGTGGATTATTTCTTTGGACTTTCTCTTTCTTTTACAGGTGCCCCCTTAATATTTCTTGCAGAACTGGTTTGGTGGTCATATTTTCTTTCAGTTTCTGCCTATCTTGGAAGCTCTTTATCTCTCCTTCTATTCTGAATGAGAGCCTTGCTGGATATGGTATTCTTGGCTGCATGCTCTTCTCATTTAGGACCCTGAATATATCTTGTCAGCCCTTTCCGGCCTGCCAGATCTCTGTGGAGAGGTCTGCTGTCAATGTAATATTTCTCCCCATATAAGTTAGGGATCTCTTGTCTCTTGCTGCTTTAAGGATTTTCTCTTTATCTTTTGACTTTGCAAGTTTCACGATTAAATGTCGAGGTGTTGAGAAGTTTTTATTGATTTTAAGGGGGGATCTTTCTATCTCCTGGATCTGAATGCCTGTTTCCCTCCCCAAGTTAGGGAAGTTCTCAGCTATTATTTGTTCAAATACACTTTCTGGTCCTCTGTCCCTTTAGGCGCCCTCTAGAACCCCAATTAAATGTAGATTTTTCCTTCTGAGGCTGTAATTTATTTCCCTTAACGTTTCCTCATGATCTTTTGTTTTCTCTTTTTTCCTCAGCTTCCTTCCTTGACATCAACTTGTCTTATGTCACTCACTCATTCTTCTGCCTCATTAACCCTCATTGTTAGGATCTCCAGTTTGGATTGCATCTCATTTAATTGATTTTTAATTTTGGCCTGAGTAGATATAAATTATGCAGTCATGAAGTCTCTTGAATCCTTTATGCCACCAGTAGCTTTATAATTGTGCTTCTGAACTGGCTTTCTGACATGGAATTGTAGTCCAAATTCTGCAACTCTATGGCAGAGAGGACTGTTTCTGATTCTTTCTTTTGTGGTGAGTTCTTCTTTCTAGTCATTTTGCTCAGTGTAGAGTGGCTAAAAACATGTTGTAGTGGAAAAATGAAGAAAAAAAGAAAAAAAATAAACCAAGGCAGGGTATCCTCTGGTTGTATACACTGTAAATCCCTCGAGTTCCCTTGGAACTTTCCAGTGCTGCTTGGTCAAGAATTTGCTCTTTCCTTGTCTTTCCAGCTGGTCTTCTTGGGGAGGGGCCTGCTGTGCTGATTCTCAGGTGTCTGTACCTGGGGGAGCTTCCCCGCCACCTTCCAGGTGCACAGCTCAGTAGGAGCTTTTGGCTCCTGTTCCCTGGCAGCCCGGCTCCATCCCAGGTACAGGGTGACACCAGGAGGAACAACAATACTGGTGGTGGCCAGCCAGCCAGCTCTGGAGTCAGCTCCCGCAGTAACTACCGTAGTCTCCCAGTCCATGCTGGCTTGGATGCTCTGGGGGCGGAGGGTGCTGACCTGCACAGCTTGGGGGCGCCGGCAGCAGGAGCGTCCTCGCTGTCCTGTGCCCTGTGCACCTCGGCCTGTCCCCAGGGGACGCAGGGGATCATGGGCTATCTCCCCCAGCGCCCTGGGTTCCGGGGCCTGTGCGGCTGGAATCATGCTCTCGGGGCGTGGGTCTTGAAGGCAGCTCAGCACAGCCCCCTTTGCCCGGAGCCGCCACCTGAGTTTCTCCCAAGGCCCTGCGGGGTGCGTGCTCCAGCTCTTTACTGAGCTTGGCCCACAGTCTGTGGCGTGCTCTCCCCAAGTGCTCACTTCCTCTTTTAGTGATCCCAGGAGACTGGAGTCTTCATTGCCCCTCCTGCCGTTCTGCCCGAGTTCCCTGCTAAGTGCCTTTCCATCTGGGAAGAAAATGGTGCAGATTTTTAAAGTTCCTTCTTCTCCAGGGCCGGGCTCTCCTGTCCTAGAGGCTTTCACTGCCTGGCCTTAGACTGGCTCCTCGCAGGGGCCCCTCCCCAACTTGATTCTTTTTTATTTTTTTTTCCGCCTTCCTACCTTGTTAGAAGTGCAAACTCTTCTCTCTGTAGCATTCCAGCTGTTCTCTCTTTAAATCTCAAGTCGAATTCGTAGGTTTTCAGGATGATTTGAAAGTTATCTAGGTAGGTTGGTGGGGACAGGTGACTTGGAGACCCTACTTCTCCGCATCTTGCCCTGCCCCAGGTTGTTCTTTTAACCAAAGAACGGAGGAAGTCATAAAATGGTTGTGGGGCTAAATACTTACATAGTTTCGGGAGTAAAATGTAAATGCTCCAAGTTGAGGTTATCTAAGTCTTCACTTTTGAGAGAAGATATAGAAGACAAAGTGCCAGGATGAGAACCTAGACACAAAAGACATCACCTTGATGTCAGATTCAAACAAGAAAGTCCTTCCTCTCACTTGCATTTCACCCTATTTTCTCTGTGGGACCAGGGTCAAGCTCAATGACTTTCTCTTGAGTATAATGAAAGTTCTCAATCCAAAGAGGGATCATCTTAGATGGACAGGGCCTTCCTCTGAGAGAATAGTAAGATTGGGCTGCCTGCTTGCTAGCAGGGAAAACAGCTTTAGTTTTTTTTTTTTTTAATTTAAAAAGGGAAGTTTCATTTTTTTTAAGGGTTATTTATTTATTTATTCATGAGAGACACAGAAAGAGAGGCAGAGACCTAGGTATATGGAGAAGCAGGCTCCCTTGTGGGGAGCCTGAGGTGGGACTCAATCCCAAGATCCCAGGTTTGCCACCAGAGCCAAAGGCAGACGCTCAACCACTGAGCCATGCAGGTGCCCTTGAAAACAGCTTTGATCTTGGGTTTCATCAGGCCAGGTTTTTCAAAGTACCTGATGAGATCATTACTTCTGGATTTTGGCATGGGATATTATACTGTGAGCTTTTTGGGAAAGAGGGAAGGATATCTACTGCAGAACAGGATTATGACTAAAAAGGATATATGGGAACACATCCTTATTCTCTGGGAACTAGAAGACACTGATGAAGGCTAGAAATAAGAGAAGGAAAGAAAGATTCTTACGGTGTCTTGGGCTCATCTGGCTAATATCTTCTGAGTCATCTTCCAGGAAGAAAGTTGAAGTAAAGTTCTTAACCGATATTGTCTGTCGGCTTTGCTCATCCAGAACTATAGAGAAAAAGTGGAAAGGAAAAGGAAAGAAAGAGCAAAGGAGAAAGCAAGGTAGAGAGGGAAGAAGAGAGGGAGGGAGGAAGGGAAAAATGAAGGTAGGAAGGAAGGGTGGAAGGCAGGCAGGAAGGGAGGGAGGGAGAAAGTAAGAAGGGAGAGAAGAAGGCAAGGGTGTGAGGGAGAGAGGAAAGAAGACAGGGAGGAAGGAAGAAAGGAAGGAGTATTGTTAATATTTGTTGAGCACTTCTTAAGCATCTCTTTTGTTTAGTTAATGCCAGTCAGTGTGGGTATACAGTGGAGACCCTCAGTTGGCTACATCCCTCCTCCACAATGTTGTTTGTAGTCTTAGCTTTGTTACAATGTTGCCCCCATCTCTCTTCATATCCATGCCTGTTTTACTGGTTACTCTTTTTCTGTCACACAATAAATGTAGTATGAGTAGGAGCTCAGGGCCAGGGGCAGGGGAACAAGGTGGGAAACCCTCTGTTCTGTTTTGTTATCACCTCTTTGTTAGTTAATTTACTCACACGACTTTTTTTTCCAAATTTGAGCCTCTAGGACCATGCCATTCTTTCATTCAAATGTTTCATTCATTCCAAGAATATTTGAGAAGTCTCCTTCCTTTTCCAGCCTATATATTGTATAGCCCAGATGCTCAAACTGTGCCAATGCTCATAGGTTCAATCCCTATACTAGTAAGGGCACCTTTCTCTGTCCCATGGCCACAAGCTGGAACTACAAAGCTAACTTAGGTGTTGTGTTGATGGAGCAGGCTGAGTGTCAATTGTGATAAGATTATGGCTGCATCTTCACTACTTGGAAACTAACTACAGAAATAGAGGCAAACTGGCTGTTTACTATGTTTGTAGTGCAGAATGGAGATTTCCTTTCTTTCTGGGAAACTTGGCTGAGGGTGTATGTAAAGGTACCAAGGCAGGAGAAGGTACCATGGCTAAAAGTTAGAGGTCAGCCAAGGGGACTTACTTGCTACATGGACTTCTGCTCAGTTCCAAAAGTTCAAGTAGAGCATACTTGATCTTACACTATTTTTCAAGGAAGCATTGTGGTGAAGAAGTGAGAGCCAGAACGTTAAATTAAGAAGTTGGAGTTGAAAGAGTTTTAATTCTGAGTTGGAAGTTTTTGAATGTCATGAGTTATGGGAAACGGCAGTCAATACCAGAGATCCCAAGACCATTCTCAGGGTCCTTGTGCCTGATGAATACTATATAAGACACACAGAGATGAAAATTCTTTTCTTTTAAAAATTGTCACAGGCTTGGTGGTTGGAAGGAAATAGGAGCAGGTAGAAAAAAATTCCATGGCTGATGGTGGAAGCTGACAGAGATTTAAGCCAGGTCACTTAGGAGCTGTAATTGTTTAGGATGACTGTTAGTTCTAAAAATAAATGAGTAGCATGATTTGAGTGCCTAGGAGGTAGGAGCTTATTAGGAGGTTTTTTCAAATTAGCAGTCTGAGGACTGACTTTGAATGCTATATGAATGCAGAATCTAGTCAAGTTTTGGTAATGGAGTCAAATAGCAGACCCAGAGTGAGGGAGATCAGTAAACCATACACTGGAACTTTCTCTTTCTCTTACCTCAATTACCACAACTCTGGGACCTTACCTTGTTCAACTTGGAATATGATGAGCTTCAAGGATTTCTGGAGATTCCGGGCCTTTGTGGCCAGCTCCAACTTGCACTTGGCTATGTGGTCTATTTGAGGGACGAAGGGCTTTCCATCTACCTTGCCACCGTCTGCATATACTGTAGGACTTTTCTCAATTGCTGCCTCCTCAGCCAGGATATCAATCAGGATGCTGAGTTTGTCATACATTATGTCACTCTGTGTAATGATAAAGAGGACAGGACATTGTTATGAGGAACCAGTACTAGAAAGGACAGAATGAGGAACTGGGTGGTATGGGAGAGGTAAAGAGGGGTAGTAGTTGGCCAGAAACTCTGGGCAAGGAAAGCTGTGTGTGAGGAAATAAAAGTTTGGGGAAAGAAGTACTTGGTAGAAGTAATGAGATAACCAAAGGATGTTAAGTTATCAAACAGATAACATTTGTTTCTGAGTAGCTGTAAGCATCAATGTATGTTGTCAAGTTTTTCTCATGTCAGATTGACCTGTAAAATAATATATAGTATGGCAAAATTGAGAAAGATAAACATTTCTGGACTGGTGTTTTCATGGGCATGCTTCTACAGATGTGGATGTGCCTCTGCATGGGTCCCTAGTGTCTGCCTTTGTATATGTTTATGTTTGGGGAATGCACTGAGTGATTATGGCTTGATTTCCAGCTCCATCACTGAATAGTTTGTGACCAAGGCAAGTTTCTATGTGCTTTTATATTCTAGGGTGGTTGTGAAGATTAAATAAATTAATGCATTAAAAATCCTTAAACATTTCCTGGCACAGAGTGCTAAATAAGTGTTAGCTGTTGTTGCTGTTGTGTTATAGAGGTTAATGTGGGTGTATTTCTAGCATGTATTTGTACATATTTTCATGCATGTTCTGGTATACAACCATACATACTTGGTGTACACTTGTGTCTAGTTGTGGGTAGATGCTTGATATATGCTTAGGTATATGGTACATTTGTTAGCATGCATAATGCCATGTTTCATTTGGTGAAAGCTGAAAATTTGATGAGATTGGACTTTTCCCATAATGGAGACTTACCAGTTTCCTTTTTCTTTTACAATTCTCATGAAAGGCACATTTACTTTTATTAAAAAAGGGGCCCTGGGACTTCCAGGAAGATGACAGAGCAGGAGGATCCTAAACTTACCTCATCCCATGGATACATCTAGATAACAGCCACATTGGTGTAAATAACCCCGAAGATGACCAAAAGACTGGCAGAACAGACTATTCACAGTTAATCATAGAGAAGAGGCCACACTGACAGTGGTAGGAAGGTCAGAGACATGGTTGGGAACCAAACTGACCTGTAAGACTGTACACAGAAGGGAGGGGACACGACAGGCATAGAGAAAGGAGAAGAGCAAATACCATACCAGTCACCTCCAGCATGAAAGACGCACACTGGAAAGACAAATCCCCATAACATTTGGTTTTGAAAATCAGAGAGGTTTAACTTTGCAAGTTCCTACAATCAGTGTCAACACCAGAAGCTTTAAAAGTCAGTGGGTTCAACTCTGGAAGAGCCAGAAAGGCAGAAGGAAATTGCCTTTCTGCCATTAAAGACACAACAAAACAAACAACCTCACTGAGATACAGCATTGAAGCAGCAGTTTGAAAAAACACTTGGGGCATACAAAAATATTGATTTACTAATCTCAGAATGTGTGCTGGAAGGGCAAGGATCCTTAGGAGACTTGTCGAAGAACAAAAGAGCTGACAGGTGCCATTTCCTTCCCCTTTCCCAGCCTAGATATACAGACATCTGTGGGAACCAACAGGAAAACTTTCTGACTCGCTTGCTAACAGCACACCCCACCCTCATGCACTTCTGTGGACCTGCCCCTTCAACCCATCTTTAGCAGTTCTCCAAATCAGCTACAAATCTCCTCCCACAGAGATTAGCATGTGCTTTGCTAACACCAGGCCCTCTGGCTCCTACATTTTGCTGCAAACCCACCCCATCCAACATGCCCCTGGCAGAAGTCCATCCAAAGTGGGGCCACAAGCATGGCATTGTGTAAGGAGCTGGGACAGGGGTCATCAGTACCACTCTAAAGTGACTCTTGCCCTGGATAGAGGGGAAGATAACGACATACATCAGTTCAACTGCAGCTCCAGCAGTGAGCTGGGGGCAGACATCTAGTCTGACTGCAGGCCCCACCCACCAATGAAAGCTTCTCAGGGAGCAACACAGAGAGAACATCCTGCAGTTTGGTGCCTGCAGTTCTGATAAATGCCTGGTCTGACCCACTTCAAGCTCAATGTGGCCCCACACTGGCCCATTAATAACACAGGGATGAAACACTGCCTGTATCAGGCAAAGATATTGTGTATGCCTGGACTGAAGGCAAATGCAACTCAGCCCAATAGCAGGGTGCAGACATATAGGAGACACCTTTGAAGTACGGGGTTTGGGGAATAGGAGACATTGCCCTACAGGGCACGATAGGACCTCTTCTTCATAAGGCCATTACTTTCAAGAGCAGGCAGCATAGCCAACTTTCCTAACACGTAGAAACAGATACAGAGAGGTAGAAAAAATGATGAGACAGGGGAATATGTTCCAAACGAAAGAACAGGACAAAATCACACACACACACACACACACACACACACACAGAGAGAGAGAGAGAGAGAGAGAGAGAGAGCTAAATAAAACAGAGCTAATAATAACCCCAATAGAAAATTTAAAGTAATGGTCATAAAGATAATCACTGGACTTGAGAAAAGAGTGGAGGGCCTCAGTCAGACCCTCAACAAAGAGATAGAAAACATAAAAATCAAACGGAGATTAAAAACTCAATAATTGAAATTTAAAAATACACTAGAGGGAATACGTAGTAGACTAGAAGGAGCAGAATAAATCAGTAACCCGGAAGACAGTAATAGAAAGCAGTCAAACTGAACAGGGGAAAGAAAAAAGAGTAATAAAAAATGAGAATAGATTAAGGGAATTTAGTGACACCATCAAGCATAATACTGTTTGTATTATATGGATACCAGAAGGAGAAGGGAGAGAAAATAGGGCAGAAAAGCTATTTGAAGAAATAATAGCTGAAAATACTCCCTATCTGGAGAAGGAATTCTGAATTCCTGGATTTCTGAATCCAGATCCAGGAGGCACAGACAGCCCCCAACAAAATTAACCCAAGGCGGTCCACACCAAGACATATAGTAATTAAAATGGCAAAAAGCAGTGATAAGGAGAATTTTAAAAGCAGCAAGAGAAAGGAAAACCATTACATACAAGAAAAGAAATCCATTAGGCTATCAGCTGATTTTTAAGCAGAAACTCTGCAGACCAGAGGAGACTGGCATAATATGTTCATAGTGGTGAAAGAAAAAAACCCTGCAGCCAAGAATACTCTATCTAGCAAGTTATTGTTCAGAATAGAAGGAAAGGTAGCTTCCCCGAAAAAGAAAAATTGAAAGAATTCATCACCACTAAACCAGCCTTACAAGAAATGTTAAAGAAGACTCTGCGTGGAAAGAAAAAAATCATAAGCAGGAGCAAGAAAAGTAGGAAGCACAAAAAGCAGTAAAATTAAGTATATCTATAAAAATCAGTTAAAGGATTCACAAAATGAAATGATGTCAAGTATGACACCATATATCTAAAATGTGGAGTGGGAGAGACGTAAAAATTTAGTGCTTTCAGAATGGATTCAAACTTAAATGATAATCAACTTAAAATAGACTGCTATGTGCTGAAGATGTTATATACAAACCTAATGGTAATCATAAATCAGAAACTGATAGGGTATATGCAAAAAATAAAGAAGGGATCCAAGTATATCATTAAAGAAAGCCAGAAACCCATGAGAGAAAAAGCAAGAGAAGAAAGGAACAGAGAAGAAGTGCAAAAAACCATAAAATGAATAACAAAATGGTAATAAATGCATACCTTTCAATAAGTACCTTGAATATAAATGGACTGAAGGGATATAGGGCAACAGAGTGGATAAAAAAGCAAGACTCATCTATATGCTGCATACAAGAGACTCATTTCAGACCTATAGACACACGCATATTGAAAGTTAAGTGATGAAAAACCATTTATCATGCCAATAGAATTGAAAAGAAAGTCAGGGTAGCAATTCTTATATTGGACAAAATAGACTTTAAAACAAATATTCTAACAAGAGCCAAAGAAAGACACAATATAATCATAAAGGAACAATCCAACAGAAAGATATAACAATTGTAAATATTTATGCCCCCAATATGGGGGCATCCAAATACAAAAAGCAACTATTAAAAATTAAAGGAAGTAGTTGATAGTGATACAATAATAGCGGGTATTTTAACATGTAACATCATTGGATAAATCATCCAAGAGAAGATCAACAAGGAAACTGTGGCTTGAATGACATTTAGGGCCAGATGTATCTAACAGACATATTGAGAATATTCTATCCTAGCACAGTGGAATACATATGAAATACATCTTTTCAAGTGCATATGGAATATTCTCCAGATAGATCCAGAGAGATGTTAGGCCATGAAACAAGTCTCAACAAATTAAAAAGACTGAAGTCATATCATGCACCTTTTCTGACACCATGCTATGAAACTAGAAATCAACCACCAGACAAAATCAGGAAAGAAAAAAAAATACAAAGAGGTTCAATAGCATGCTACTAAACAATGAATAGGTCAGAGGAAATAAAAAAAATACATGGAGACAAATGAAAATGAACACACAAAATCTCAAGTCTTTGGGATGCAGCAAAAGCTGTTCTAAGAGGGAAGCTTACAGCAATACAGGCCTACCTCAAGAAGCAAGAAAAATCTCAAATCTCAAAAATCTCAAAAACCTAACCTAACATTTAAAGGAGATAGAAAAAGAAAGGAACAAAACCCCCCAAAACAGTAGAAGAATAAATGAAATAGAGACTAAAGAAGCAAAAGAACAGGTCAGTGAAACCAGGAGCTGGTTCTTTGAAAAGATAAACAAAATTGATAAACTTTTAGCCAGATTAATAAAAAAAAAAGAGGGAGAGGACTCAAATAAACAAAAGGAGAAATAACAACTGATAACAAAGAAATACAAAGGATTATGAGAAATTTTATGAAAAATTCTATGCCAACAAATTGGACAACCTAGAAGAAATGGATAAATTCCTAGAAACAAATCACCTTCCTTAACTAAACTAGGAAGAAATAGAAAATTTGAACAGATTGTTTACCAGCAATGAAATTGAATCAGCAATAAAAAAATTCCCAACAAACAAAAGTCCAGGACCAGCTGGCCGCATAGGTAAATTCGACCAAACATTTATAGAAGAGTTAAAACCCATTCTTCTCAACTATTCAAAAAAAAAATTAGAGGAAGGAAACCTCCCAAATTCATTTTATGAGGCCAGCATTAACCTGATAAGAAAACCAGATAAAAAAAAATACCAAAAACGAGAACTACAGGTCCATATCTCTTATTCACATAGATGCAAAAATCCTCAACAAAATATAGCAAACTGAATCTAACAATATGTTAAAAAAAATCATTCACCATGATCAAGTAGGATTTATTTCTGGGATGCAAGGGTGATTCAATATTTGCAAACTAATCAACATGATATATCACATCAACAAGAGAAAGGATAAAAACCACGTGATCATTTCCACAGATGTAGAAAAATTATCAAAGCACACATCCACTTATGATAAAACCCTCAACAAAGTAGTTTTAGAAGGAATATTACTCAACATAATAAAGGCCATATATGAAAAGGCCACTGTCAACATGTAAATGGTGAAAAACAGAGCTTTTCCTCTAATATCAGAAACAAGACAAGGATGCCCACTCTCACCAGTTCTATTTAGTATAGTACTAAAAGTCCTAGCCACAGCACTAGGACAACAAAAAGAATTAAAAAGAATCCAAATCGCTAAGGAAGAAGTAAAACTTTCACTATCTGCAGATGACATCCTACTATATATAGAAAACTCTAAAGACTCTACAAAAAAACTACTAGGGCTGATAAATGAATTCAGTAAAGTCAGAGGATACAAAATCTATATACAGAAATCTATACACTAATAAGGAAATAGCAGAAAGAGAAATTAAGAAAATCCATTTACTATTGCACCAAAAATAATAAAAACCTAGGAATAAAGTTCACTGAGGCTTTGGGGACGCCTGGGTGGCTCAGCAGTTTAGCCCCTGCCTTTGGCCCATGGTGTGATCCTGGAGTACCAGGATTGAGTCCCACATCAGGCTCCTTGCATGGAGTCTGTTTCTGTTTCTGCCTCTCTCCCTGTGTGTCTTTCATGAATATATAAATAAAATCTTAAAAAAAAAACCTGAGACAGTGAAAGATCTGTACTCTGAATAGTATAAATCACTGATGAAGGAAATTAAAGATGACACAAATGGAAAGACATTCCATGTTCATGGATTGGGAAAACAAATATTGTGAAAATGTCCATACTACCCAAAGCAATATACAGATTTAATGCAATACCTATCAAATTATCAACAGTATTTTTCACAGAAGTAGAAAAAATAATCTTAAAATTTGTATGGAATGACAAAAGACCCTGAATTGCCAAAGCAATCTTGAGAAATAAAACCAAAACTGGAGGAATTACAATCTCAGATTTTAAGATGTATTACAAAACTGTAGTAATCAAAACAGTATGGTATCAGAACAAAAACTGACATGCAGAACAATAGAACAGAATAGAGATTCCAGAAATAAACCCACAAACATACTGCAACATAGTGAAAATCATTTATCAAAAACTCACAGCTAACATCATTCTTAGGAGTTAAAACTGAGAGCTTCTCCTCTATGGTCAGGAATAAGACAAGGATATCTTATCTTACCACTTTTATTCAACATAGTACTGGAAGTCCTAGCTACAGAAATCAGACAACACAAAGAAATAAAAGGCATCCAAATGGGCAAGGAAGAAGTCAAGCATTCACTATTTGCAGTTTACATGACAATATAGATATATAGACAACCAGAAAGACTCCACCCAAAACAGCTAAAACTGGTAAACCAATCCAGTAAAGTCGCAGAATACAAAGTCAGTTTACAGAAATCTGTTGCATTTCTTTTTAAAAATATTTTATTTATTTATTTGACAGAGAGCACAAGCAGGGGGAGTGGCAGGCAGAGGGAGAGGAAGAAGCAGGCTTCCTGCTGAGCAAGGAGCCTGACTTGGGGCTCGATCCCAGGACCCCAGGATCATGACCTGAGCCGAAAATAGACCCTTAAATGACTGAGCCACCCTGGCATTCCTCTATTACATTTTTATATACTAATAATGGAGTGACAGAAAGAAAAATTAAGGAATCCATACCATTTATAATTACACCCCCAAGTAATAAGATACTTAGGAATAAACCTAACCAAAAAGTAAAAGACCTCTACTGTGAAAACTGTAAAAGAAATTGAAGATGACACAAAAATGGAAAGACATTACATGCTCATGTATTGGAAAAAAAAATATTGTTAAAATGTCTATACTACCCAAAGTAATCTACATATTTAGTGTAGTTTCTATCAAATTACCAACAGCATTTTTCACAGAACTAGAACAAACAATCCTAAAATTTGTATGTAATCACAAAAGACCCTGAATAGCCAAAGCAATCATGAGAAGGAAAAGCAAAGCTGGAGGCACCATATCATGTTTGTAGTAGTCAAAACAGTATGATACTGGCACAAAAATAGACACATATATCAGTGGAACAGAATAGAAAACCTATAAAAAAAACCACCCCATAATTACTGTCAGTTAATCTTTGATAAAGCAGGAAAGAATATCCAATGAGAAAAAGACTATCTCTTCAACAAAGTGTGTTGGGAAAACTGGACAGTAACATGCAAAAGAAAGAAACTGGACCACTTTCTTATGCCATACACAAAAACAAATTCGAAGTGGATGAAAAACCTAAATGTGAGACATGGAACCATAAAAATCCTAGAAGAGAGCACAGGCAATAACTTCTCCGACATCAGCTGTAGCAACTATTTTTCTAGCTAAGTTCCCTTAGACAAGGGAAACAAAAGTGAAATTAAATGTTGGGACCACATCAAATAAAAAGCTCTGCAAAGTGAAGGAAATAATAAACAAAAATAAAAGGCTACCTATGGAATGGGAGAAGATATTTGCAAATGACACATCTGATAAAGGGTTAGTATCTAAAATATATAAAGAACTGACACAACTCAACACCTAAAAAACCAATAACCCAATTAAAAAATGGGCAGAAAACATGAAAGACATTTCTCCAAAGAAGATATCCAGATGGCCAACGGATACATGAAAAGATGCTCAACATCATTCATCATCAGGAAAATGCAAATCAAAACATCAATGAGATATTACCTCACACCTGTCAGAATGGCTAAAATCAACAACACAAGAAACAACAGGTGTTGGCGAGGATGTGCAGAAAGGGGAACCCTCTTACACTGTTGGTGGGAATCCAAACTGGTGCAGCCACTCTAGAAAACAGTATGGAGGTTCCTCAAAAAATTAAAAATAGAACTAGTAATTCCACTACTGGCTATTTACCCAAAGAAAATGAAAATACTATTTTGAAAAGATACATGCACCTCTATGTTTATTGTAGCATTATTTACAATAGCCAACTATCCATCCATAGATAAATGAATAAAGAAGATGTGGTATATACACACAATGGAATATTATTCAACCATAAAAAAACAATGAAATCTTACCACTTACAACAACAAGGATGGATCTAGAGGGTAAGATACTAAGTGAAATAAATCAGTCAGAAAAAGAAAATACCATGTGATTTCACTCTTGTGTAGAATTTAAGAAACAAAACAAATGAACAAATAAAAAATAGACAACCCAAAAAGTATAGAGAACAAACTAGTGGTCACCAGAGGGAGATGGTTGGGGGATCAGTGAAATAGGTGAAGGAGATTAAGAGTACACTTACCATGATGAGCACTGAGTAATGAATATAACAGTTGAATCACTATATTTTATACCTGAAACTAATATGATAGTGTATATTAATTATACTGGAATTCAAATAATAAATTAAAAATTAAAAAATAAAAAGGGGGCCCTGGCTCCACAAAGAATGCAAGATAAAAGGAATGGAAACTTACTTTCAAAATTACAGATTCTATAGCTGTATTGTTCTGTTTTATCCGACTCCAGGCCTTTACAATATCTACCACAAAATCTTCCACTGCTGAGCAGAGGAATCTGCAAAGATAAGATATATGGCACAATATGACATGGACAATTAGATCCAGAGCCCTTCTCTCTTATGAAGTCCATCTTCCACCTTCTCTTTCTCTTTTCCGATCTATCTTCTCTCTCTCTCTTTCCCCTCCCCCTTTCTTTTCCATTTCTTCATGTACATATGATCAAATACATGAGTACTTAAACGAGTTTAACTAGAATTTCTTAGTCCTAAATTCAGAATTTCCAGAAATGAAAATTCAGTTGATACAACTTGGGTCAAGTTTTGACCCTGGGTCAAATCAGCTATGGTTCAAGAGCCCATATAATTTAGTACAAACATAATGACTTTGGGAAGACTGTCCCAGGGTGAGTGTTTATCAAAGGCAGATATGACAGACTGGTGAGGAACCATCCAAAGAGTCCCAGGAAGAATGAATGACTCACATCTTTGGAAAGGCAGAATGTGTTGTTTAGGCTATGAGAAAGTAGCTGCCATCATTTCTATGGAGACCTTTCCTAGTGTCTGATGGAAAGCAAGGTGTCCCTAATGTAGGGAGTAATGTTATGCTCTTGAATACTGTGGAATGCTCTTTCCTTTCTGTAATCCTTCTCTCAAATCTCTGGCTTGTAATTTTGTCTTTTTGGAATAGCAGTGGCCTTCACCTCAATCTCATCTATTTTTTCCTAAACTTTCCATTTAGGAGGTTTGAGTTGGGAGAAATCTGATATTTTCCTTGGCCTCAATACCCCAAACTATCAAAATGAGCTCCTTTTTGGAGTGAAGAATAGCTCACAAAGGGGAAAAAGATACCTCAATTTGAAAGCCAAAGGAATACTGACCTGGTTGCGATGATCATCTCTGTAGGGTACTTGGCCTTCAGGATTTTGTTCAGCTCAGTGGTTGCAGATTCTAGATATTGGATGGCAGCAGCCTAGGAAAAAGAGTGTTCAACTCTGGAATCTTTGCACTGGGACATAGTCTGCTGCTCATTCTTATCCCCTCATTATTTCCTACTGACTCTTTAACAACAACTCAACTGCCTCTCTGAAAATAATCATAATCAAAAATTCTTGTTGATGAGGCCCATAGATAATCTTAGATCTGTGGCCATTCTGAAAATAAGAGATGTATATTGTTTACTCTCATTTAAATAATTCTCAAAAACTCATGGAGGTAACTTTTTGTTCCATGTTTTAAATGAAAATATAATCTCATATTGCATAGCTAGTAAATAATAGATCTGGAATATGAACCCACATCTTTCCAAAGCCAGAGTGTTACCTCTTATTATAATAATATTAGTAATAATAATAGCATTCACTTATATAGTACTTACTATGTAAGTACTTACCAGGCTCTGTTCTAAGCTAGATGTAAATATTTTCTCATGTAATCCTTATAACAACCCCATTACACAGAATAGCAAACTGAGGCACAGGAAAGAGGTAGCTAATAAATGGCAGCGCCAGGATTTGATCCTAGGTAGTCTGGCTCTTGAGTCTGTGTTCTTTTTTTTTTTTTTTCTGGGCTTCTCGCCCAGTGTGGGGCTTGAACTCATGATCCTGAGACTGAGAGTTGCATGCTCTAACAATGGAGCCAGCTCTGACTCTGTATTCTTAATTACAGCTTCTTCTCCGCCCTCTCCCATCACCTCTCTATATTCAAACATCTACCAAGTTCTGATGATTCTATCCCTCTCATATGTCTTAAATATGTCCACTTCTTATCTCTGTTACCACTTCACCAGTCCTAATCACCATCATCTTTTGCCTAGACAATTGCAGCATCTCCTCTCTTTTCTCCTTGTCTCTAGTCTTTATTTCTACAACTGTTTCCCATGTACTATGGAACTCTTCTGCTAAAAACCCTTCCATTAGATAGCAGAATGGATAAATGGACAAATATATAAGGCAAATATAGTGAAATGTGAATGGCAGACTCTACCATTTTATTTTATTTTTATTTTTAATTTAAATATATATGTTTGTATACTTACTGGCATTATATATCTCAAATTTTAATAGAATGCCTAATAATGTATACTGTGATATACATATAGTAGATAGCCATTTAAATGTCATTTATATTGAAATAAGCTTTTTTATTTCTTTGAGAGTTATATCCTGCAGGCTAGAGTCCTAACTAATTCTACTATAGAGTTCAAGAAGCTAGTATGTTTGAAAATTCTCAAAATAATGTAAGAAAAAATCCTTCTATAATTCTCATTAGGATAAATTTATAGCCCAAATTTCCTACCATGGATTACTGGGTTCTTCCTGGCCTGGCCCCTGATTGCTTTTCTGGCCTCATGTTTAGTAATTCTCCCTGCATATCTCCTCCCTGACCCTTATGCTTTAGCCACTAATAAATGTATGTGAATATTCCATTCTATTCTGTGAATATTCTATGCTCTGTCCTGCTTTTGGAACAACACTATTGGAACAACTACTATTCCATCTGTTTGGAACAGACCTCCTCTTTCTTAGTATCCTGGTTAACTCCCTCTAGTCCTTCAACCTCTTCTGAAATGGTGCTTCTGAGAAGTTTTCCTTGATCTTCCCCAGACTCGGTTTGGTACACCTGCTGGGTGTTTCCACCCCTGTATACTTCCTTATATACTAACACTCATACTACTTTATTAAAATTATTATTTCTATCACTAAACTATGAACTCCATGACAGTGTGAATTATGTCATTCTTTTTTACCACTAGTACATAAGAACAGTTCCTGGAACACATAGTAGGTAATCAATAAATATTTCCATACATATTTTGAATGAATGAAGTAAATGGCTGAATGAATTATATCTCCAATGCTTAACACAGTTCTTAGTAAAAGCTGCTGATTGACAAGTCTAAACCCCCCCATGATCTCATCCTCATTGAGCCCATGGGCAATATGAAAGCTTCTCTAGTTTTTACTTGTTATTTCACTATGCCATAAAGGCCACAAAGGCCTGAATTATAGCTGGGCAGTAGTTACCTCAAATCGGGGTACATCCATTTCAACCTGTCCTCTTAACAATGGGGTTTGTCTGGGAGTCTCACGGATCATCACACTCCATCTGAAATGAAGGTCAAAGACAGATATTTAGGGCTCTGTTTCATCACAGGCTATCATCAAAGCTTCATGTGTCAAGAAAAAAGTCAAAATGTTTATATGGTGAGGGAAGATGAGTTGTAGAGATACCCACACTCTCAGGTCACCTGATCTTAAGATACACTATAAGTGGGAGCCTCTGCCTCATGACTTCTCAAGGTCAGTATGATGGAAAGAATTCCATCATAGGGTCAGAGGGCAGTGCTTCTAAACCAGAGAGGTAACTATATCAAGATCACCTCAGATGATTTTGTAAAATACATATACCAGGGTCCTACTCAAGACCTGAATATGAGTCTTTGTGGTGGGATCAGCTTGGTACCTTGAAAAAGCTTCCCAGAATATCCTTATAGGCAGCCATAAATCAAATACTATGACCCAGCATTGAAAGTCTTTCTTCTCAGGAGATATGTTGGTAATACTCATTCTTCTCTAGAGCAGAGACAATCTATGCCAAGTGTTTTTGAACCCTATTTTTAAAAATTTCTTTGAAAAACTGATGAAGCTACAGAATAGTTTCCATACTATTCTAGAATAGAATAGAAATATAGAAACACTCCCAAGAAAAAATACGCTTACATAGATAATTAACTGCAATTTGAAGGAGGTTCACAGAACCTTTAAAATTTATTTGTGGGGCTCCTGGTTTAGGATCTTTTAAGTTTGAAGAGGGGCTTTAGTGATGTCCAAAGGATACATGGTAGACCCGGACTTCTTCATAGACAAGGCCTTCCCAAGCTGCCCTGCACTGAAGCCAGAGAGGAAATGAGGCTCTGTGCAGGAGGTTAGAACATTCATGGTTGAGATTATGTAACTGAGAGTAACTGATATGGGACTAGAATAGGTACAATGACCTGATATTTCAGCCACTCACCGGTCTAGAATCCTCACACTAGCCTGCTCCACTTTGTTGAGGATGGTCACAGGTGACTTGTTTTTGTTCCAGAATGCACCCCAGCCTAGGACACGGGCCAGATCATTGCCGGTTCCAAGTGGGATGACTGCCAACTGACACTACAAAAACAAAACCAGGCACCTTTTTCAGAGAATCGTACCAAGATCCACCCATAAAAGAACCTTGGGAAAGATTGTCTCAAAGCAAGTGGTAATAAGAGACTTTTGATTTTAGGAAGTGTAATAGGAAGATATCTGATGCTGAGTGAACTTTTTCTTAAGAAGTTTGACATCACTCTTGGCAATATAGAACCTACTCAGTAAAGGGGAAAGTTGGAATATGCCAATAATTTATAGCCATGCTTATGATAGAGAAGTATAGCCACAAATTTCTAACAAGGCTTGGCCAAGGAGAAAAGGTGCCTTGGGAGACAAAGCTACTAGAGTCAGAAGAGTATGGAGCTGTCTAGCGAGAGGAAAGGGAGAGGTAAGTTTTTGCTACTCTTGGGACTCAGAGAAGAAATTCAATGGCCTTAGGAGGAGAAGGAAATTGGGGCTTGAATGTGGCCCGAAGCCACTTCTTTTTTGGCTGCTCTCCTCCCCTTCAAATCTTTACTCTGGGTCCTGAGGAGTAAAGCACTGCTCATCCCTTCTGCTAACTACCTCATTTCTCCTTCCCACAGAAAATGGTTTAGGTGAGAAAGCTTAGATTGAGAATCTGTTTGTCAGATTGACTATGAAACCACTAGAAAACATGTGTGATATAGATAAGGAGAGTGAAGACCAGGGACTTTTGGGGATGAGCAGTTCCATACCCCCAGTCTCTCTAGCAATGGCTAAATTGAGTCAGCTAGGAACTTACCCTTTCATGTAATCCAAAGGCATCGATCAGAGATAAGACCCAGCTCACACTGCCATCTCCACCACAAACTACAATGCGAAAACGAGCAAAATTCTTGAACATGCATAGGCTGAAAGAAAGAGGGGAAAAGGAGTCATTTTGTGAACTGCTAAGTTTTACAACTCTGCTATACTGTATCAGGAGCTAAGGACTACTGCTTTTGCATCCTGCTAACAGGCTAACTGCCTTCTTTCACTTAGCTCCTATCTCTCTGTACCCATCATCACAGGCAATCCTGGAGATGAGGCCTTGCTTCATTGCACCCTCTTGTATGCTTAACCTTGCTCTGGAAGCTACTAGTAACCTAGCTATACCCACCTGATAAGCCCCAAGAAGAATGCCTTGCACAGTGGCCAGTGGCTTCACAGAAGAAACCAGAGCTAACAGCCAGATGCTCCCTAAGTAAAACAGGCCTAGAGTGGAGATATGTTTATTTGGCCCCAGTAAAGAATGAGGGACAGGAAAGGTAAACAGCAACATCCATTTGCTTCTTCCTCTGAGGTCAAGAGACAAAGTTAGACTTCTTCCAACCAGGAAAGGTGGAACAAATCTGAGAGCGGGACATGGGCTTGAAGGGACTTCTGGGATAGGGCTAAAAGTCCTCCAACTAGACAACCCCAAATGCTCTAAAGTTATGTGCCCATGTCCTGACTTGAAAAAATATATCTTTCCTTCCCAGGTACTAGAATGGATTCCAGGAAACCTATCTTAGTCTAGAATGTATAGAGCGAAGAGTCTCTTCTATACACCCAACTATATCCCTTAGCCCATGCTTACCCGGCTTCAGGTCCACCCTTTGACAGGTCAAAAACTTGAGATGGGTTAAGGTATTGTTTGAATTTTCGGAGGAAGACGATCCCTTGGTGATCGCCACTTTTGGAGTTGATGAAGATGAGAAGGGGACATGAACAGGCTGATGACCAATCAAGGTTCCAGAAGTCTGAAGATACTACTAATTGGCCTGATATATGCATGCAACAAAAAGGAAAGGAGAAAAAAGAAAGGGGCCGTTGAGATGGAAACAAGACATGACTTGATATCACATTTTGCAAAGACTTTTTAAAAACAGCTTTATTGAGGTATAATTGATATACAAAGAACTGCACATATTTAATGTATACAATTTAATAAGTTTAGATATATGTGATATAATCACCACAAACAAGGCAAAAGATATATCCAACAACTCTCAGAGTTTCCTTATGCTCCAGTCTCCTGAGACTGAGAAGCAGAGGGAAATTCAGAACACAAACCAAAGTGTGCTTTCATTTAATGTCTGCCCAGCTGTTGCCAGGCAAACAACATTTGTTGAGCAATTAATACATGCCAGTTATGCTAGAAACTGTAGGGATATAGCTTCTGCTCTCAAGCTGGGGGAATAGACTCATATAAAATAGTATGTTAGAACACAAAAATTAAAGAAATTAGTGCTACAACAAAGGATTAATAAAACACTGTGGGGAAACTGAAGAAGGAGAGGGTTGAGAGCCCGAGAGGAGGATCAGAGTACCAATTAATCCTCTCTTTGCCTGGGATAGCTCAGTTCCCATAGTGAGAAGATACCAGGTAAGGAGTTGGGGGGGGGGGGCTGTCTTTTAGCCAGGAGCTAATGACAGGACATATCAATGTTGGAGGAAAGAGGGAGGTTTAATCACTCCTCTAAGGCTCTGGCAGAGCAATCCCAGTTATCACACCAACTTTCAGGGGAAATAATACTATAGGGAAATTGTCTGAACAAGAGAGAGGCTTTTAATAATCCCTAACTCTGAAGTTCCCTATAGGAAAGTGGAGTTATAGCAGTCTAAATTGCCCATACCTGCCAGCTTGTGCTAAGTCTTAGAGCCTGTTGACAGGGAGACAGGCAGTGAGCAATGGCTCCCTATGAGATGGTAGACAAATCATGAGCCCCTAAACTCTGAGTTTGTGACTTGCCAGGTATACTCCAGCAAAAATAAATGCAAAAGGCAAAAGGCATGTGGCCCACTCCTGAATGGTGCAGGGCACAGGGAGGGAGGTGGGTTGAGATTTCCCATTTGTTGTAACCTGGGTGAAAGGAAGCCTGGAGGGATACTGTTAACATGAGCAGATTTCATGGCTGTTTTGCCTGGAAAACCTAAAGCAGGCTTCCTCTATGGGCCAATACCTACTCACTGGCCAGGAGAACTTTTTTCAAAAAATATTTTATTTATTTATTCATGAGACACACACACACACACACACACACACACACAGAGGCAGAGACACAAGCAGAGGAAGAAGCAGGCTCCATGCAGGGAACCTGATGTAGGACTCGATCCCAGGACTCCAGGATCACGCACTGGGCCAAAGGCAGGCGCCAAACTGCTGAGCCACCCAGGGACCCCTAGCCAGGAGAACTTGAAGGCATCCTAAGCTGGTCAGCCAGCCAGGCACCAAATTTTCAGGGCTCGCTAGGACTCACAGCTATAAGGGGAATCTGTTATTCCCTTCAGTAGCATAGCTTGGAAATAGTTACCCTTCCTGAACACATCCAAAGGAAGTACCCTGTTATACTATATGTTGGCAAATTGAACTCCAATGAAAAAATATACAAAAAAAAATTAAAAAACAGTTGTTTTACAAAAGGTAATATGTTGATGCAATGGTAGTTAAGACATTCATTCATTCATTTATTCATTCAACAAATATGTATTGAGGGCATTCTCTGTGTTTGTCCTTCTTATGTTTTGAGAAAACAGTGGTGGGCAAGATAGAAATAGTTTCTGCTCCTATGGAACTTATATTCTAATGGTGGGAGGCACAACATAATGAAGAAATATAGAAAATAATATGATATGAAGAAAAAGAAGTCAGGGAAATGGGATGGAGACTAAAGGGGGTGTTATTTTAGACAGAGTAGTCAGGGATAGCTTCTCTGGGGAGGTGATATTTGAGACTTGAACAAAGTGAAAAAGTGAGCAATACAGATATAGGGGAAAAGAATTTTTTGGGCAGAAGAAAGAATAAGGCTAGGACCCAGAGAAGGGAGACTGAGATGTCTGAGGCCCACTGAATAGAATGGCATGACTGTTGTGGAGTGAGTGAGGGGTTAAGTAGCAGAAATGAGGTCAGAGAGATGACAGGAACCATATAAAATTACAAGATGTTAGATAAAGCAGTTAAAAAATAAGGGTGAGACTGTTTTAATATGGTACAAAACATTAGGGGTCAGGTCACAAAATATATGATGAAAATCGTCAATAAAGGTAGTATCTTTTAATGTTAATTTAATTTAATTTTTTTAGAGAGAGAGTACATGTGCACACACACAGGGTATGGCTGTGGGGGAGGGGCATAGGGAGAGGGTGAGAATCTTAAGTAGTCTCCACACTCAGCAAGGAGCCCCATCTCATGACCCAGAGGTCATGACCTAAGCCAAAATCAAGAGTCAGACACTTAGCGATTGAGCCACCTAGGCACCTCTAAAAAAATGTAGTATCTTTCTTTGTGCTTGCTCCCCTACCAACCAACAATGCCAGCCCCAGCTCATGACCTGGCCTCAGGTTTACCTCCCCTTTATTTGAGAACCTGATTCTGCTCAGTGCTTCTTTTCTTTATTCAGCAATCTCCTGCTTATACTCTGTAGGTGATCATGTGACTTTGGGTATGTACTCCAATGAAAGGATTTATGGAAACAGGTTCATGCTAACATCTAGTGGAAGTGTGAGCTGTGCTTAGAAGTAAGGACTCTCCTTTCAGGGGTCCTAGAATAGACCTGTTTATGCCCAATGATTTTTAACACGATGGGTTAGTCAGTCTCTAAAGGTGAGGCAACAGTGGCAATGAGACTAACTACCATGAGCTGTTTGGGCCTCCATTTCCTTATCTGCAAAGTGAGCCTTCAAAAAACTAACTTGTTTCCTAGTGTTGAGATTAAAATGGGCTATGTGTTACAATGATGAGAAAAGGAAATATAAATTGTTTCTTAAAAGTGAAAAGATGACCAAACTCACCCATAAATAAGAAAGATACTAATTAAAACTAGGCTATTGTACCATTTTTTTTAATTCAGAAGATTAGCAAAAATAAAAAAATAGATGATACACTTGATTGAGGAAGACATGGAAAATATGAACTCTCAGTCAGTGACACAAGCCCTATGGGCAGCAATTTGACAGCATCTATGAAAATTACAAATGTCTATGTATTATGACCCAGTAGTTACACTTCTGGGAATTTTTCCTATAGATGTATATGTAAAATGGCCTGTATTAGATTGTTCATTGAGTGTTGTTATAACAGAAGACTGAAAACTACCAAATTATCCACCAATAAAGGGCTTGTTAAATAAATTATGGTATGTGTCCATATAATGGGATATCTTGTAGCTGTAAAAAGAAATGAGGAGCAACCTTTTGTTGATGCAAAAAGATCTCCAAAATATACTATGAAGGAGAAAAAAAGCAACATCCAGAGGAATGAGTATAGTATTAAAAAGGGGAGAGATAAGAATATATGTTTATATTCACTAGTATATACAGGAAGAAATACTGGAAACTATTCAATAAACTAATGGCAGTAGTCAGCTTTCTGTGAGTGGGGATGGGGTGGGGCTATTGGAGATTGAGAAGATTGAGAGTAAGGATAGTAAGTTTTTTTTATTAAATATTATGTGCTTATATATTTCTATTTTTTAAAAAATTTGAGCTATGTGAATATATTAACTAGTCAAGAATTAAATTAAGAAATAGGAAAAATAATTATGCTATTGTTATCTATAGATTAAATAGCCATGAGGTTGTAACT
The DNA here is from genome assembly GCF_018345385.1 of Vulpes lagopus. Classification (NCBI taxonomy): domain Eukaryota; kingdom Metazoa; phylum Chordata; class Mammalia; order Carnivora; family Canidae; genus Vulpes; species Vulpes lagopus. The sequence continues at coordinate 43,272,742 of NC_054848.1, forward strand.
GAAATCATTTGGCAGCTTGGAGTGTGGGCTGCCTTCTGCAGTATACTTCTACAACAGAATGCAGCTGTGTACCACAGCTGGTTGCCCTCCAGATTTATTCACTAACCTATAGCAAACATCTTAACTTCTCTGGGTGTATCGCTTCTCAGCCTTTTGGCTAAGATCAAGTGTAGTAACTTTTCTGGGTGTTCATTTCTCCCTGTGTGCAACAGCATCATGTTGCAATGATGAATAAAATAATCCAGGATGGGGGTGGAAAACTGAGATAAAGAGAAAATGCTATAATTCACTCAAACTCAAACTTCAGCGTCAAACCTAATTTGGTCACGGATGGGAAGACAAAGGGAAGCAGTGCTGGTAGAAAGCTATTCCTAGGAGAAGACAAGAGCAGCCCTGTCTAACATTTCCTCCAGAGTTAGAGAACATCTGAATTTGAGCAAAGCCAAATTTGCCAAGAGTATCTTGTGACCAAGGTGACAAAATTGTGTGGCATCATGGGCTGGAATGTAGCAATGTTAGGCAGATTCATAACCAGGTAAGTGTGCCCACAAAGTTGCTTTTGAATAGGCTGATGTTAACTGTAAGGGAGTTCCCTGTACTACTTAGTAATTTTAATCAACAATTCAAATGAAAACATAGAAGTCTGGCTTCTCAACTTTGAAGAGCTCAAAACTGGAGGGAGAACCATTGGATGACAGAATCAAGACTGAAAAATAACCTCAAGGGTCAGACGGGTAAAAGTCAACAAGATGAAAAGGGGATAAATGTGAAGCTTGGATTTTAGGCTCAAGGACATAAATCATACCAGAATAAGACAATAGGAACTTCATCTGGCAGCATCAAGTATGAAAAGGGCTTAGAGGATTTAGTTGACTTTAAACTCCAGATGACTCAACATCCTGAAAGAGCCTTTCAAAAAACAAAAACAAAGACAAAAAACCTCATGCTTAATGCTTCTTTGAGCTGCATTAATACAACCACAGTGCCCCAAAACAGGGAGCCTATAGTCTCTCTCAAATTTGTTCAGTTCATATCACTAAAGGGTGTTAAATTAGTGTAAGGATGGCTTACTGATCCCCTTCCTGTATTTTAAAACCATCTCTAACAAACGTCAGTTCATCTAACCTTCATAATGCACCTGAGTACAACTGTTATTGAAAGAAAGTGAGATTGAGATTCATTTGGATCAAGATTGCAGATGACTAGAAGGAAAGGCTCAAAAATATACATTAAATGGGACATTAAATGAGATATTATACAAAAAGAATGGCTTAACTCAGTAGCTTCTAAGCAATAATATTATGTCATTGTTGGAAAGCAAAAGAAAGTAGCAATGCCATTAGTTGATGATCTATAACAAGAATAAGAAGTGATATAGGATAAGAAAAACAAACTAAAAAGCCCAACTTCCATAAGGATAGGAAGCACAGAGCCTGTTGGGCTAATTACAAAGAAGAGGTTACAGCCCCTTATTACCCATTTGGGGTGATTGGTGGAATGCTGAGGTGGGCCTCCTTCATTCTGCTTAGACATCTTCCCTAGATCTCCCTGTTGGGGTGAGCAAAGTCAGATTCAAGACTATATTGGCTTTCATAGCAGCTTGAGTTTTCTTGGCTGACTAGCTTGCCACTCTTTCACTTCTATCAATCCCATTTTCCTGCTAGTCCCTTCCTTCTCCTAACCAATCAAGCATCTCTTATTTACCAAGCCATTTACCTCATCACCTCTCCTGCTATCTGGTAGGTGACTTTATGTGAGTAAACATTTGAGTAGATCTGAGAATAATATATGCATGCATCCTTGAGTGAAGTTAGCGTTGTGTCTATGGAGGTCATTATGGGAATATGTGAGTATGCTTGCCTGCAGAAACCTGTGTGGATGGCTCATTCCCTGTACCAATGTCTATCTGGATGTATCTGTATTAGGGTTAGAAAATGAACTGGAAGAGACTAGAGTGGCTCTGAGTGTGTGTATATGTATGTGCACACATGTGCACATGTGCTATGTCTAGTTCTAAAACTCTGTTGTAATCACTACAGAATCCTTGTCTCTTTCTGTTCTCTAAGGAAACCATATACTTTTCTTTCTTTTCTTTGCTGTCAGCTAATGCTAGTTCTTCCTTGGCAACAAAGTGGGTAGCAAGCATCAATATGGAGATAATTTTTAAGTCAATGAAATGCTGGTTCACTAATCACTTCCCGACCAGTGGACATCACACATGTCAGAAATGGCTAAATTAGCATATTAGTGAAATATGAATGAAAACATTCTGGGAAAGGCCTGAATTTTCCCCTCCAGTAAGTGAAATTGACCATATATAGAGTGAAGCTAACCATACACAAACTGAAATTAATGGGCAGTGTATCTCTCTGCTGGTTTAGTGAAACAGTAGTGTGTCACTTGGTAAATATATTAGATTTCTAAATACCTTAGTGTTGGTAAAATAGGTCAGCTCTTTTTAGCTGTGATATGTGATTTTGATCTTGACAGCTCCCATTATTTAATAATGAGTAATGGGAGAAGTAAATGAACAGTTCAGTGGCAAAAAGAAGAGTCTCTCAGGAGCAAAGGAAAAGTGGGGAAGTAGAGGTATGCTCAAAAAGGTATTATTAGCAATTGCTAAAGAGTGAAATATCCCTGAAGGGGTCTATAGCTTTCATTAGGCTAGAAGACTAGTGATTTAATTTGGTTGTCCTTTGGGTCTATGTTTCTTGATATTTAGGCCCTTTATGTATTTTCCCTTATCCTCGTCAGGGTAGGTTGGGGTAATAACCATGCTAGTTTCAGATTTGGAGACAACTTTGGTGTTAGTTTCTATTCTAAAAATAACATAACCTAGGCCTTTATGTACTTTATCCTTGCCCACCTGTATGCAAGCAAACTTATTTTATGGATTATCTAACGTCTGAAAGTCATGAAAAAGTTGGAATCAATTCTGAAAATTCAAAAACAATTGAGACAGAGCCTACAGAGAACATGCTCACATACATATATACCATGAACATCAATAGTCATTATCCCAAAGGTCTCAAAAGAAACATGAGCTGTCTCTACATATATGCACATTCCTACTCCCCCAAAATGTTTGACTGGTTGAGAATAATAATTTAATTTAAAAATTTCCCCAGTCTTAGCACCTTCCCTCCCTCCCCAATGAAATATATTCTGAGGTTAAAGTTTAGGTACTCACCATCTCCTTTAGGGTCGCTAAGGGCAGTGGGAGGAATGACTGATGTTCGATGACTCCCAAACCAGCATTCCTTGGAAAACCGTCTCTGGCAATCATCATGCACCTGAAACAACAAGAGAGGAACAGAGAAAAAAAGGAAGGGGGAGATAAAAGGATACAATTGATTAGTCTTGAGTTCCATTCCAAGATTTGAGTCCCCAATGTTAAAATCTCCCTTGCTAAGATTTGGTGCCATACACATTCCCCTGTCTCATCTTGGGCACACTCTTTCCACCTACAGTCTGCACTATCCCTGAAGGTGGCCTCTGAACTCTGTTTCTTTCAAAGGTAGCTTTCAGACATCAGAGACATTAAGAAGACACTAGTCATAGGGCACAATTTTAATGGCCTACAGAATAGGGAGCTTACTTGCATTTTTAAGAGTGCTAATTTGAATAATATGTTATTACACTTTAACCCTTACAACTTTGTATGGTAGGGAACACATTATTAGGTTCATTTTAAAAATGAAGATACCAAAGATCAGAGAGGTGAAGAGTCTTGTTCAAGATCAAAAAATTGGGAAGTGGCACAGCTGAGATACTGTTGCCTTCCCCATAAGTGGTCATATTTCTCAAATTTCTGATATTTTTAAGTACCACTTCCTAGACAATTACACAGTTCCTAGAGGACATGAACCTGGCTTCATTATGCAAGAGCAGTTAAAAGAGAGCCAGAGGACAACCAGAGTTTTTTTTAATTGATATATAATTAGTTGCAGGTGTACAACATAATGTTTGATATTTTTACATATTGCAAAATGATCACCACAATAAGTGTAGTTAATATCTGTCACCATACATAATTACATTTTTTTCTTGTGATAAGAAATTTTAAGGTCTACACTCTTAGCAACTTACAAATAGGCAAAACACTATTATTAGATATAGTCACCACGCTATTCATTATATCCTGATGACTTATTTATTTTAGAATTGGAGGTTTATATCTTTTTTTAAATTAATTTTTATTGGTGTTCAATTTACCAACATACAGAAAAACACCCAGTGCTCATCCCGTCAAGTGTCCGCCTCAGTGCCCGTCACCCATTCCCCTCCAACACCCGCCCTCCTCCCCTTCCACCACCCCTAGTTCGTTTCCCAGAGTTAGGAGTCTTTATGTTCTGTCTCCCTTCCTGATATTTCCCAACATTTCTTTTGACCACCTTTACCTATTTTACCCATCTTCCCCTTCTCTGTATCTATGACCTCATTTTTCAAAGATTCCATATATAAATGAGATCATATAGTATTGCTCATTCTCTGCCTGACTCATTTTATGTAGCATAATGCCTTTAAGGTCCATCCATAACTGGAGGGTATCATGCTGAGTGAAATAAGTCAATCGGAGAAGGACAAACATTATATGGTCTCATTCATTTGGGGAATATAAAAAATAGTGAAAGGGAATAAAGGGGAAAGGAGGAAAATGAGTGGGAAATATCAGAAAGGGAGACAGAACATGAAAGACTCCTAACTCTGGGAAACGAACTAGGGGTGGGGGAAGGGGAGGTGGGCGGGGGGTGGGGGTGACTGGGTGACGGGCATTGAGGTGGGCACTGACGGGATGAGCACTGAGTGTTATTCTATATGTTGGCAAATTGAACACCAATAAAAAATAAATTTACACACAAAAAAGGTCCATCCATGTTGTTGCAAATGGCAAGATTTCATTCATTTTTAGGGCAAAATAATATTCCATTGCATATACATCTAGCACGTTTTCTTTATCCATTCATCCATCAGTGGACATTTAGTTTGTTTCCATATCTTGATTATTGTAAATAATGCTGCATTGAATATGGGTGTACCTATATCTTTTTGAGTCAGTGTTCTCATTTTTTTCACATAAATACACAGAAGTGGAATTGCTAGATCAAACAGTAGTTCTATTTGTAATTTCTATTTGTAATTTTTAAAGGAAACTCTGTACTGTTTTCCATAGTGGCTGCACCAATTTACATTCCTACCAACAGTGCATTAAAGTTTCCTTTTCTTCAAATCCTCTTCAATATTTATTTCTTCTCTTTTTGATAATAAATCCTCTTCAATATTTATTTCTTCTCTTTTTGATAAGCTATTTTGACAAGTGTGAGGTAATATGTCATTGTGATTTGAGTTGCATTTCCCTGATGATCAGTGATATTGAATACCTTTTCATATACCTGTTGTTCATCTATATGTCTTCCTTAGAAAAATATCTATTCAGATCCTCTCCTGTTTTCTAATTGGATTGTTTGTTTGCTTTTTGCTATTGAGTTGTATAATTTCTTTATGTTGGATATTTACCTCTTATTATATCTATGGTTTACAAATATTTTCTCCCATTCAGTTGGTTGCCTTTTTCTTTTGTTGATGGCTTCCTTTGTTTTGCAGAAGTTTTGTATTATTTTTCCCAAATTTCTATTTAAATTCTAGTTAGTTAAAATATAGTGTAATATTGGTTTCAGGAGTAGAACTTAGTGATTCATCAATTACATATAACACCCAGTGCTCATCATAACAAGTGCCTTCCTTAATACCCATCACCCATTTAACCCATCCCCCACCCACATCCCTCCACCAAACTTCAGTTTCTTCTCTATTTAGAGACTTTTATGGTTTGCTTCCCTCTCGCTTCTTTTCCCTGACCATGTGTTCATCTGCTTTGTTTCCTAAATTTCACGTTAGTTAAATCATATGGTATTTGTCTTTTTCTGACTTATTTCTCTTAGCAGAATATCTCTAGCTCCATCCACATCATTGCAAATGGTAAGAGTTTATTATTTTCGATGGCTGAATAGTATTCCTTTGTATATATATGACACTTCTTCTTTATCAATTCACCAGTCGATGGATACTTGGGCTCTTTCCATAATCTGGCTATTGTTGGTAATGCTGCTATAAACATCAGGGTGCAAATACCCTTAAAATCTGTACTTGTATCCTTTGGGTAAATACCTAGTAGTATAATTTCTAGGTTGTAGGGTAAATCTATTTGTAACTTTTTGAGGAACCTCCATACTGTTTTCCAGAGTGGCTGCACCAGTTTGGATTCCCACCAACAGTGTAAGAGGGTTCCCCTTTCTGCACATCCTCACCAACATCTGTTTCTTGCGTTATTGATTTTAGCCATTCTGACAGGTGTGAGGTGGTATCTCATCATTGTTTGGATTTGTACTTCCCTAATGATAAGTGATATTTAGCATCTCTTCATGTGTCTATTAGGCATGTGTATGTCTTTTTTGGAAACATGTCTATCCATGTTTTCTGCCCATTTCTTAACTGGATTATTTGTTTTCTGGGAGTTGAGTTTAATAAGTTTTTTATATATTTTGTATACTAACCCATTTACAGATGTGCCATTTGCAAATATATTTTCCCATTCTGTAGGCTGCCTTTTAGTTATGGTGATTGTTTCCCTCACTGTGAAGAAGCTTTTTAACTTGACGAAGTCCCAATAGTTCATTTTTTGCTTTTGTTTCCCTTGCCTCTAGCAATGTGTCTAGTAAGATATTGCGCCAATCGAGGTCAAAGAGGTTATTGCCTGTATTCTCTTCTAGCATTTTGATGGTTTACTGTCTCACATTTAGGTCTTGCATCCATTTTTGGTTTATTTTTGTGTATGGTATAAGAAAGTGATCCAATTTCATTCTTCTGCATGTTGCTGTCCAGTTTTCAATAAGCATCATTTATTTATTGAAGAGACTCTTTTTTCCATTGGATATTCTTTCCTGATTTGTTGAAGATTAGTTGATCATATAATTGTGGGTCCATTTCTGGGTTCTCTGTTCTGTTCCATTGACCCATGTGTCTGTTTTTGGGCCAGTACCATACTGTCTTGATGACTATAGCTTTGTAATATAGCTTGAAGTTTGGAATCATGATGCCTTCAAATTTGCTTTTCTTTTTCAAGATTGCTTTGGCTCTTTGGGGTCTTTTGTGGTTTTGTACAAATTTTAGGATGTGTTCTAGCTCTGTGAAAAATGCTATTGGCATTTTGATAGGGGTTGCATTAAATATGTAGATTGCTTTAGGTAGTATAGACATTTTAACAATGTTCTTCTAATTGATGAGCATGGAATGTTTTTCTATTTTTCTGTGTGTTCTTCAATTGCTTTCATAAGTGTTCTATAGTTTTCAGAGTAGATATCTTTTACCTCTTTTGTTAGGTTTATTTCTAGGTATCTTATTGTTTTTGGTGCAATTGTAAATTGGATCAAATCCCTGGTTTCTTTTTCTACTACTTCATTATTGTTGTATAGAAATGAAACAGATTCTATACATTGAATTCATATCCTGCAAGTTTGCTGAATTCATGTGTTAGCTCTAGTAATTTTTTTGGTGGAGTCTTTCAGGTTTTCTACATAGAGTATCATGTCATCAGCAAATAGTGAAAGTTTGACTTCTTCCTTGCTGATTTGGATGCCTTTTATCTCTTTTTATTAATTGATTGCTGAAGTTAAGACTTCCAGTAATATACTAAATTGTAATTGTGAGAGTGGACATCCCTGTCTTGTTCCTGACTGTAGAGGAAAAGCTTTCAGTTTTTCACCATTGAGGATGATATTGGCTGTCTTTCCTATAAGGTGCTTATGATGTTGAGATATGTTCCATCTATCCCTACTTTATTGAGGATTTTGATCAAGAATGGATGCTATATTTTGTCAAATGCTTTTTCTGGATGTATTGAGAGGATCATATGATTTTTATCCTTTCTTTTATTAATGTGGTGTATCACGTTGATTGATTTGCAGATATTGAACCACCCCTGCAGCCTAGGAATAAATCCGTCTTGATTGTGGTGAATTATTAATTTAATGTACTGTTGGGTTTGATTTGCTAGTATCTTCTTGAGAGTTTTTGCATCAATGTTTATCAGGGATATTGGTCTGAAATTCTCCTTTTTAATAGGGTTTTTGCCTGGTTTTGGGATCAAGATAATGCTGGCTTCATAGAAGGAGTTTGGAAATTTTCCTTCCATTTCTGTTTTTTGAATCCATTTGAGAAGGAAAGGTATTAACTCTACTTTAAATGTCTGGTAGAAGGGTGCCTGGCTGCCTGGGTGGCTCAGTTGGTTAAGTGTCCACCTTCAGCTCAGGTCATGATCTCAGAGTTCTGGGATTGAGCCCATGTCATGCTCCCTGCTCAGCAGGGGAGTGTGCTTCTCCATCTGCCCACCCCTGGTCATCCTTTCTCTCTCTTGCTCACTCTCTGTCAAGTAAATAAATAGATTCTTTAAAAATATTTTTAAAAAATAAATGTCTCATAGGATTCCCCTGGGAAGCCATCTGGCCCTCGATGTTTGTTTGTTGGGAGATTTTTTATTACTGTTCAATTTCTTTGCTGGTTGGGGGTCTATTTAAATTTTCTATTTCATCCTGTTTCAGTTTTGGTAGTTTGTACGTTTGTAGGAATTTGTCCATTTCTTCCAAATTTCCCGGTTTGTTGTCATATAGTTTTTTATAATAGTCTATTATTATTATTTGTATTTCTGTGGCATTGGTTGTGGTCTCCTCTTTCCTTCATGGTTTCATTTATTTGAGTCCTTTCTCTTTTCTTTGGGTTATATCTGGCTGGGGGCTTATCACTTTTATGAATTCTTTCAAAGAACCAGTTCTTAGTTTCATTGATCTGTTCTAATTTTTGTTTGTTTATATAATATATATTTCTGCTCTAATCTTTATTATTTCCCTTCTTTTGCTGGCTTTAAGCTTTATTTGTGATTCCTTTTTTACTTCCTTTAGACGTAAGATTATTAGGTTGTGTATTTGAGACTTTTCTTGCTTTTTCAGGTAGGCCTGTATTGCAATATATTTCCCTCTTAGGACTGCCTTTGCTGCATCCCAAAGGTTCTGGACTGTTGTTTTCATTTTCATTTGCTTCTATGTGTTTTTTAAATTCCTTCTTTAATTTCCTGGCTAACTCATTCATACTTTGGTAGTATGTTCTTTAATCTCCATTTATTTGTGGTCTTTCCAAATTTTTTCTTGTGGTTGGCTTAAAGTTTCATAGCATTGTGATCAGAAAATATACATGGTATGGCCTCAGTCTTTTTGTACTTGTTGAGGGTTGATTTGTGACTCAGTATGTGATCTACTGTGGAGAATGTTCCATGTCCACTCAAAAAGAATGTGTATTCTGCTGGTTTAGGATGAAATGTTCTGGATAAAGCTGCTAAGTCCATCTGATCCAGTGTGTCATTCAAAGCCATTGTTTCCTTATTGATTTTCTGCTTAGATGATCTATCCATTACTGTAAATGGGGTGTTAAGGTCCCCTCCCAAGTTGGGGGCATAAATATTTACAATTGTTAGATATTCTTGATGAATAGACCCCTTAATTATGATAAAATGCCCCCTTTTTCATATATTGTTACAGTTTGGTTTAAAGTCTCATTTGTCTGATATAAGTATGGCCACTCTGGCTTTCTTTTGATGGCCATTAGATGATAGATGATAGATGATAGATGGTTCTCCATCCCCTTACTTTCAATCTGCAGGTGTCTTTGGGTCTAAAATTAATCTCTTATAGACAGTGTATATATGAGTCTTGTTTTTTATTCATTCTGATGCCTTATGTCTTTTGATTGGAACATTTAGTCCATTTATATTCAGAGTGACTATTGATAGATATGGATTTAATACTGTTGTGTTACCTGTAAAGTTGGTGTTTCTGGTGATGGTCTGTTCCTTTCTAATCTTTGTTGCTTTTAGTCTTTTTTTGTTTCTCTACTCAGAGTCTCCTTTAATATTTCTTGCAAGGCTTGTTTAGTGGTCACAAACTCCTTTAGTTTTTGTTTGTCTAGGTAACCCTTTATCTCTCTTTCTATTCTGAATGACAGCCTTGCTGGGTAAAGTATTCTGCCTGCATATTTTTGCCATTTAGCATGTTGAATATATCCTGCCACTGTCTTCTGGCCTGCTAAGTTTCTGCGAACTGATCTGCCATGAACTAATCTGTCTTCCCTTGTATGTTAAAGACTTTTTCCCCTTGCTGCTATCAGGATTCTTTATTTGTCTGTGTATTTTGTGAATCTGAATATATGTCTTGGTGATGGCCAGGTTTTGTTTTATTTAATGGGAACTTTGTGTGCTTTTTGGATTTTGATATCTGTTTCCTTTCCTAGATTAGGGAAGTTTTCAGCTATAATTTGCTCAAATAAACCTTCTGCTCCATTTCCTTTCTCTTCTTCTGGGACTCCTATGATATGAACTTTATTACATTTTAAGGAGTCACTGAGTTCTCTAGGTCTACATTCATGATCTAATACCTTTCTTTCCCTCTTTTTTTTCTTTCTCTCTTTTTTCAACTTAATTATTTTCCATAATTTTATCTTCTATAACACTGATTTGTTCCTCTGCTTCATCCATCCTCATTATCATTGCATCCAGTCAGTTTTGCATCTCAGTTAAATTAAATAGCATTATTTAATTTGGCCTGGCTAGTTTTTAGTTATTTTATCTCTGTAGTAAGGGATTCTCTAGTTTCTTCTATACTTTTCTGAAGTCCAGCCAGTATCCTTATAGTTATTGTTTTAAGTCCTAGTTCAGACATCTTACTTGTATCTGTAATTGATTAAATCCCTGGGTGTGACTTCTTCCTATTCTTTCTTTCGTGGTGAATACCCTCATCTTGTCATTTTGTCTGGGTCACCGTTTTTTGTTAGGAAAGTCTATTATCTTCCTGCTCTTGAGAGTAATGGATATTAAGAAGAAGTCCAAGAAAAAAAAGGAAGCTAGATCCTACATGTGTTTTGGTCTGCTTGTTAAAAGAAGCTAGATAAAACACACACACACACACACACACACACACACACACACACACACAAACTAGATCCTATTTCCCTTAGAGCTGAATCTGTGCAGCATTCTATGATCAGTAGACTTGGTACATGTGAATTTGTGCTGGTCTTCTGGGGGTGGGGTAGGGGGAGCTTACTGCACTGATTCTCAGGCAGACTTGCCCTAGTTAAGATACACCTGCAGAGCGCAGGGGGGCAAGGTTTGTTGTAAGTGGCTCCAGCCTCCACTGGGTGGCGCTGTGTTGCTCACTGAGGTTATTCAGTGCTGATGGGCAGGGGGGAAAATGGCCTCACCCTGCTCTTTCCTACCTGGAGTGGGGAATTCCCACCCACCACTCTTCAGGAAGCCCTCATAGAAGAGCAAACAATCACCCCTCTTGTGTCCCCCACTTCCACCAGATCCCTGCCTTCACCCTGTCTGCATCTAGGCTGTCTGCCTGCCAGGTTGCACAGTACTCTTGTGTTTTATCTCAGGCATTCTGCTGGATTTCAGATCTCCAAATTTCAGATATCTGCGTGACACCGATCTTCGCTGATCCTCTTGGGATGGTCTTCCTGCACTGTGGCCAGTGCCGTTTTGTCCAGGAAATTGGTTGTGCAACTGCACAGTGGTTGGGAGTTTATGGTACAGTGCAGCTAAAACCCAGCACCAAGGATTGCTGCCCTCAGCTGGTGTCTCTTTTCCATGCCAGTAACAATGGTGCTGACTGGATCTTTTGTCCCTGAAGAGGTCGTGCCACCACTCCCAAATGCACTCCAAGGAGGGGAACTATTTCTCACTGCGTGACCTAGGGTGTCCTCAGACCATGCTGCCCACTCTCAGATACCTGCCCTCCTCCACTGGAGCACTGCCAAGCCTACCAGGCATCATGCTGGTGATGGTGTGGAACTACAAAGCTTCAGATTTTGTGCTCTGCCACTTAAAAAACTTGCAGTGTTCAGCCTCTCTTCTTTTCCCAGTCAATGGTTTTGGGAAAGAGTTTTTCTTGTGTAACCACCACATGCCTACACTCTTTCTCTGTCTCTCTTTCTCTCTTGCTCCTCTCTCTATTATCAGGGCTCCCTCTCCTTTGCAGCACCTTCAGTTCCTTTCTCCCACACAATAACTCTCTGGAGCTCCTACCTTCCATGATGTGGCCATTTGCTACCTCTACTTGTGCAGTTTTGCTCTTTCAGTCCTCAGATTGATTTCTTGAGAGTTCAGAATGACTTGATATTTATCTAGCTGTGTTTGAGGGATAAAGCAAGCTGAGGATCCCCCTGCTTCTCCGTCATCTTAACTCCTCCTTTGCAGAAGCTTTTAAGTAGTCTCACTTGTTTATGTTTTTCCACTGTTGCCTTTGCTTTTGGTGTCAAATCCAAAAAAATCCATAACATGCCTGATATCAAGAAACTTACCACCTATGTTTTCTTCTAGGAGTTTTACATTTCAGGTCTTATATTCAAGTCTTGAATCCATTTGAGTTCTTTTCTGTGAGTGGTATAAAATATTGGTGCAGTTTCATTCTTTTTGCATGTGGATATCCACTTTTCCAGCACAATTTATTGAAGAGATTCCTTTCACCATTGTATATTCATGGCTCCTTTGCCATACATCAATTAACCAGATATTTATGGGTTTATTTCTGTGCTCTTTCTTTTGTTCCATTGATCTATTTGCCTGTCTTTATACCAATACTATACTGTTTTGATTACTATGACTTTGTAATATAGTTTTAAGTTGTAGAGTGTGATGCCTCCTGCTTTCTTCCTTTCTCAAGATTGTGTTGAGTATTCAGGGTCTATTGTGATTCCTTTTTTTTTTTTTTTAGAACACAATGAATCACTTTTATTTCGGTATGTATCCACATCTCAGCATTTAGTGGCCCTGAACAGAAAAATGGAAAAACGTAGCAATTTGCCAGGAAGTCAAGCCCACCAATTTTGGGGATCTGCTGTGCACACTGAGTTCTTTCTCGATCCCTGCTGAGGACCACGAGATGCAGCAGCACCAAAACCAAAGAATGCACCAAATCCAAGGTTCTTTTTGTTCTGGTTGTCAGATTCCAAACTATACCCAAATGGATTGTAAGATGACTACATGAGAACCCTGTTTAAAACTTCTTCAATTGTTAAAAGCAAAAGCAATTACAGGAAAAGAAAACAATCATTCAGAGGTATCGTGTGTGCTTACAAGTGTCTTCTGTGGCCTTTCTCCAAGTTTTACCACCAAGCACCTTGAGAGCTGGCAGGTCTGAGTACCCCGGTGACTGTTCCTTTCACTTTATCAAAACCTGAGATAAAAAACGGCATCAGCTGATGATGACAGCAGAGGGTGGCAGGGCTGAGGACCCAATATTCATTCCCAGGCTGGTGGAGAGTGAGTAAATGTGGTTCCAAACTAAATGAGGAAAGTCAGAGACTCTTTCCAACCTTACCTGATGGCTTTTGGCCAAAGCAAGGAAGTATTGGGTGGTGATGGTGCAAAAAGGGACTTGAGGAGGAAGGAATAAGCAGCACCCCTCGATTAAGGTGGGGGAGAAGATATGGGGAAAGCCCTGAATTCCTCACCAAAGGCCAATTTCAGAGGGGAGCGGGGGGGGGGGGGGGTTACAATCCATGCTTTGCCTGAGGGTGGTCATGGGAAGTGGAGAAAGGATGATAGCTCGGAGGGGGGAAGGGCACCATTTAAGACTTTAAAAAAGAAACCAGGGGTGCAGCTGGAGCACCCTTCCACACCCAGCAGTAGTCCAACAGGCTGCGACCTGAAACCTTCACATGTATTCTAGCAAGCCACCCCAAGCTGGAGGGCTGTTGCCGGGACAGAGGCGTGGGTGGAGGGAGGGAGGGAGCCAGCAGGAGGAGAAGGGGAGAAGGCAGAGAACCCAAGCCATGATATCAGCAGCAAGGTGACTGTGTGATGTGTCTTTTCACAGTTGAGTTAGATGTGCCCCACCGGTTATGATGGGAAATTGATTCCCATTTAAATTGTTAAATATACTTTCTTGATCCCAGAAGTTCAACTATGTGGACAGTGGTTACACTTGACAGGATGATTGTTATAGCACAACTTACATATTTCAAATGGACAAAACATTAGTATCGTTTACAGTATCTTAAGATAAATTGCCTTTGAATGGGAGCTTCCTTTCCAGTACTTTTTTTTTTTGAAGTCTACAAGACGTATCTAGAAAATGTACTACTGTGGAAAATGAACAGTAATCTGTCTGTTCATATTTTCTATTTCTTCATGATTCAGTCCTTGTGGTTTTATGTTTCTAGTAATTTATCCATTTCTTCTAGGTTTCCAATTTGTTGGTGTACAATTGATCGTGGTAGTCCCTTATGATCCTTTTTATTTCTGTGATATCAGTTGTAACACCTCATTCATTTCTGATTTTATTTATTTGAGACCTTTCTTTGTTTTCAGGGTGAGTATAGCTAAAGGCTTGTCAGTTTTCTTTACCTTTTAAAAGAATCACCCCAGCTTCAATGATCTATTGTCTTTTTATTATCAATTTCATTTATTGCTGTTCTGATCTTAGCTATTTCCTTACTTTTACTAAGCTTGGGCTTCACTTGTTCTTTACTTCTTTGAAGTGTAAAGTTAGGTTGTTCATTTGAGATTTTTCTTATTTATTCTGGTTTTTATCACTATCAGTCTCCCTCCCAGAACTGCTTTTACAGATCCCATAGGATTTTTTAAAATTAAAGCATAATTAACATACAATGTTATATTAGTTTCAGGTGTACAATATAATGATTCAACAATTTTATACATTATTCAGAGCTCATTAAGAAAAGTATACTCTTAATCCCCTTCACGTATTTCACCCATACCCCCACCCACCTCTGCTCTGGCAACCACTCGTTTGCTCTCTGTATTTAAGAGACTGTTAGTCATTTTGTTTGTTTGTTCATTTGCTTTGTTTAAAAAATTCCACATATTGGAAATCACATGGTATTTGTCTTTCTCTGTATGACTTTTTTTTTTTTTTTAAAGTAGGCTCCACACCCAGCTTGGAGCCCAATACGGGGCTTGAACTCCCAACTCTGAGATCAAAGCCTGAGCTGAAATCAAGAATTGGACACATAACTTACTGAGCCAGTCACCCTTGACTGATCTATTTTGTTTAGTTAGCATTATTCCCTCTAGATCCATCCATGTTATTGCAAATGGCAAGATTTCTTTATTTTCTATAATATCTATCTATCTAGCTAGCTAGCTAGCTAGCTATCAACTATCTATATTTGCATCCCTTGAATAAATGACACTTGATTATGGCAAATTATTTTTTGTAGTATTCTTAGATTCAGTTTGATAATGTTTTGTGGGGGATTTTTGTATCTCTGTTCATCAGGGATATTGGCTTATAATTTGTGTGTGTGTGTGTGTCTTTATCTAGTTTTGGTATCAGGATAATGCTGGCATCATAGAATGAATTTGGAAGTTTTACATCCTCTTCTGCTTTTTGGAAGTTTGAGAAGAATAGGTTTTAACTCTTCTGTAAATATTTGGAGGAATTCATCGGTGAAGCCAAACTTTTGTTTGTTGGGAATTTTTGATTACTGATTCAGTTTCATTGCTAGTAATCAGTCTCTCCAAATTTTCTTTCTGATTCAGTTTTGAAAGATTATATGTTTCTAGGAATGTATCCATTTCTTCTAGGTTGTCCAATTTTTTGGCATATAATTCCTTATAATATTCTCTTATTATCCTTTGTATTTCTATGGTGTTATCTCCTCCTTCAACTCTGATTTTATTTATTTATTTAAGTTCTCTCTTTTTCTTCATGACTATGGCTAAAGAGTTATCATTTTTGTTCTTAAAAAAAAAAACAGCTCCTGGTTTCATTGATGTCTTCCATTGCTTTATAGTCTCTATTTCATTCATTTCTGCTATAATCTTTATTATTATCTTCCTTCTACTGGATCACAGATTTGGTTGTTCCTTTTCTAGATCCTTTAGATGTAAAGTTACATTGTTTATTTGAGGGTTTTTTATTTTTTAGGAAAGCCTAAATTATTATAATCTTCCCTCTTGGAACAGTTTTTGCTGCATCCCAAAGATTTTGGGTCATTTTGCTTTCATTTTTATTTGCCTCCATGTGTTATGTGATTTCTTCTTTGATTCTTCATCGACCCTTCATTATTTAGTAGCAAGTTATTTAACCTCATGTATTTGTGTTCTTTTCACATTTTTCTTGTGATTAATTTCAATGCAAACTCTATCAAAACACCATGGACTTTCTTCAGAGATTTGGAACAAATAATCTTAATATTTGTGTGGAATCAGAAAAGACCCTGAATAGCCAGGGGAATATTGAGAAAGAAAACCAGAGCCAGGGGCATCACAATGCCAGATTTCAAGTTGTACTACAAAGCTGTGATCATCAAGACAGTGTGGTACTGGCACAAAAACAGACACATACCTCAATGGAACAGAATAGAGAACCCAGAAGTGGGCCCTCAACTCTATGGTCAACTAATATTTGACAAAGCAGGAAAGACTATCCACTGTAAAAAGGACAGTCTCTTCAATAAATGGTGCTGGGAAAATTGGACAGTCACATGCAGAAGAATGAAACTAGAACATTCTCTTGCACCATACACAAAGATAAACTCAAAATGGATGAAAGATCTAAATGTGAGACAAGATTCCATCAAAATCCTAGAGGAGAACACAGGCAACACCCTTTTTGAACCTGGCCACAACAACTTCTTGCAAGATACATCTATGAAGGCAAGGGAAATAAAAGCAAAAATGAACTACTGTGACTTAATCAAAATTAAAAGCTTCTGCACGGCAAAAGAAACAGTCAACAGAACTAAAAGACAACCTACAGAATGGGAGAAGATATTTGCAAATGACCTATTAGATCAAGGGCTAGTATCGAAGATCTATAAAGAACTTAGTAAACTCAACAGCAAAGAAACAACAATCCAATCATGAAATGGGCAAAAGACATGAACAGAAATTTCACCAAAGAAAACATACACATGGCCAAGAAGCACATGAGAAAAATGCTCTGCATCACTTGCCATCAGGGAAATACAAATCAAAACCACAATGAGGTATCACCTCATACCAGTGAGAATGTTAACAAGACAGGAAACCACAAATGTTGGAGAGGATGTGAAGAAAGGGAAACCTCTTGCACTGTTGGTGGATACAGATGCAGTGAAATGGCAGGACACCTGCACCCCAATGTTTATAGCAGCAATGTCCACAATAGCCAAACTGTGGAAGAAGCCTCGGTGTCCATCGAAAGAGGAATGGATAAAGAAGATGTGGTCTATATATACAATGGAATATTACTCAGCCATTAGAAACAACAAATACCCATCATTTGCTTCAATGTGGATAGAACTGGAGGGTATTATGCTTAGTGAAGTAAGTCAATTGGAGAAGGACAAACATTATATGGTCTCATTCATTTGGGGAATATAAAAAATAGTGAAAGGGAATAAAGGAGAAAGGAGAGAAAATGAGTGGGAAATATCAGTGATGGTGACAGAACAAGAGAGACACCTAACTCTGGGAAATGAACTAGGGGTGGTGGAAGGGGAGGTGGGTGGGGGGTTGGGGTGACTGGGTGATGGGCACTGAGGGGGGCACTTGATGGGATGAGCACTAGGTGTTATACTATACGTTGACAATTCAAACTTCAATAAAAATATACAAAAAATAAAAATTAAATAAAAATTAAAATATTTATTTATTTATTTATTTATTTATTTATTTATTTATTTAATGGTTTCACTCATACAGGGAATATAAAAAATAGTGAAAGGGATTATAGAGGAAATGAGAGAAAATGAGTGGGAAAAATCAGAGAGTGTGACAAAGTAGGAGAGACTCCTAACTGGGAAACGAACAGGGGGTAGTAGAAGGGGGATTGGGCGGGGGGATGGGGTGACTGTGTGATGGGCACTGAGTGGGGCGCTTGATGGGATGAGCACTGGGTGTTATACTATATGTTGTTAAATCGAACCCCAATAAAAAGACAAAAAAATAAAAATACTTAAATTAAATTAACATGTTATGTATTATTGGTTTCAGAGGTAGAGGTCAGTGATTCATCAATCTTATATAATACCCTGTGCTCATTGCATCATGTGCTTTCCTTAATGTTCATCACCCAGTTACCCCATTCCCCTACCCCACCTCCATCCAGCACCCCTTAGTTTGTTTCCTATGATAAAGAGTCTCTTATGGTTTGTCTCTCTCTCTCAGATTCATTCTAATTTCATACTACCATAGTTGGAAGGCAAACATAATATGGTTTCAATCATTTTGAGTTTATTGAGACTTGTGGCCTAACGTGATCTATTCTGGAGAATGTTCCATGTGCACTTGAAAAGAATGTATGTTCTGCTGTTTTTGAATGGAGTGTTCTAAATATATCTATTAGATCCATCTAGTACAATGTGTCATTCAACGCCACTATTTCTTTGTTTATTTTCTGTCTGGATGATGTATCCATTGATATAAGTGGGGATGTAAAAGTCCTCTATTATTTTATTTTTATCTCTGTCCAATTTCTTCCTTTATGTCTGTTAGTGGTGACACTATATATTTAGGTGTTTCCATGTTGGGTGCATAAATATTTATAATTTTTATATCCTCCTCTAGGTTTTTTCCTTTCTCAGTATGTAGTGTCCTTCTTTGTCTCTTGTTACAGTCTTTGTTTTAATGTCTACTTTGTCTGCCATATGTATTGCTACCCAGCTTTCTTTTTTCTTTCATTTACATGATAAATGTTTTCCCATCTCTTCACTTTCAGTTTGAATGTGTCATTAGGTTTGAAGTGAATTTCTTGTAGGCAACATACAGATTGGTCTTGCTTTCTTTTTTAAAAAATGTTTTTTTTTTTATTGGAGTTCGATTTGGCAACATATAGTATAACACCCAGTGCTCATCCCGTCAAGTGCCCCCTCAGTGCCCATCACCCAGTCACCCCATCACCTCACTCACCCACCTCCCCTTCCACTACCCCTTGTTCATTTCCTAGAGTTAGGAGTCTCTCATGTTTTGTTGCCCTCTCTGATTTTTCCCACTCATTTTCTCTCCTTTCCCCTATAATCCTTTTCACTAAAATGGTTCTACTTTCTTACCCATTCAGCCCCTCTATGTCTTTTAAATAAAGCATTTGGTTCATTTACATTGAAAGTAATTATTGATAGGTATGCACTTATTGCCAGTTGTCACTTAATTTATGGTGGTTTTTGTAGTTCTCTGTTCCTTTCTTTTCTTGCTCTTGTGCCTTGTGTTTTGATGGCTTTGTTTAGTGATATGCTTGGATTCCTTGTCTTTATTTCTTTTGTATCTATTATAGGTTATTGATTTGTGGCTACCATTAGGTTTGTATGTAACACTTTTGCACATAATTATCTATATTAGGTTGATGGTCACTTAAATTTGACTTTATTATGGGGCACCTGGGTGGCTCAGGTGGTTAAGCATCTGTTCTAGCTCGGATCATGATCCTGGGGTCCTGGGATTGAGCTCCACGTCAGGCTCGCTGCTCTGTAGGGAGTCTACTTCTCTCTCACCCACTGCCCCTTCCTCTCCTCATGCTTTCTCTCATAAATAAATAAATAAATAAATAAATCTATCTTTTAAAAAGTTTGAACACATTAAAAGCACTAAGTTTTTACTCTTCACTTTACATCTTATTTTGTGAATCTTTTGACTGATTTTTATAGATATAATTGACTTTATTCCTTTTGTGCTTTTAAATTTTTTATAGTATTTAAAAATTTTATTGATTTATTCATGAGATACAGAGAGAGAGAGAGAGAGAGAGAGGCAGAGACCTAGGCAGAGGGAGAAGTAGGCTCCATGCAGGGAGCCTGATGTGGGACTTGATCCCAGACTCCAGGATCCCGCCCTGAGCCAAAGGCAGATGCTCACCTGCTGAGCCACCCAGGCATCCCACTGTTTTTATGCTTTAACCTCCATAATGGTTCTCTATGCGATTACTCTACTACTTTTATTATATGCTTGCAGTTACATGTGAAAATTTTTCTTTTCATAATTTTCTTACTCATGATTATGGACTTTTGTTTAACATTTCTTGTAAGGCTAGCTAAATGGTGATGAACTCTTAGCTTTTTTTGTCTGGGAGATTCTCTCCTTCTGTTCTGAATGACAGCCCGACTGGGTAGAATATTCTTGTTTTCAGGTTTTTCCCTTTCAGTTTGAATATATCATGCCAGTATTTTCTGGCCTGCAAAGTTTCTTCTGAAAAGTCAGCTAATAGCCTTATGGGGTTTTCCTTGTATGTAACTGTTTTCTCTTTTTCTTTTAAATTTCTTTCTTTATCACTAGTTTTTGCCATTCTAATTATTATGTGTCTCTGTGTGGACCTCCTTGGGCTGATTTTGGTGTGGGATGTCTGTGCTGCCTAGATATGGATCTTTGTTTCCTTCCCAGATTAGGGAAGTTTTCAGCTATTATTTCTTCAAATACATTTTCTTCACCCTTTCTCTCTTTTCCTTCTGGGACCCTTATAACGTGAATGTTATTATGTTTGGTGATGTCACTGAGTTCCCTTAACCTATTCTCATTTTTCACTATTTTTTGTTTTTGCTATCTTGGTTGGTTGCTTTCAATTACCCTGTTTTCCAGGTCGCTGATCTGTTCCTCTGTCTCCTCTAATCTATTACCAATTCACTCTAGTTTATTTTTAATTTCAATTATTGAGGTCTTCATCTGTGACTGGTTCTTTTTTATATTTTCTCTTTGCTGAAGATCTCATTGAGATCCTCCACTCATTTCTCAAGCCAGTAAGTATCTTTATGACCATTACTTTGTATTCGTTTTCAGATATATTGCTAATCTTTGTTTCATTTAACTCCTTTGCTGTGGTTTTTTCTGTTCTTTTTATTTGGGACATATTCCTCTGTCTCCTCATTTTGTTTAACTCTTTGTTTCTGTGTATTTAAGTCAGTTACATCTCCTGATCTTAAAAAGTAATGGCCCTATGAAGAAGAGATTTTTTAAAAAGATTTTTAAAATTTATTTATTCATGAAAGACACGCACACACACACACAGAGGCAGAGACACAGGCAGAGGGAGAAGCAGGCTCCATGCCGGTAGGCTGATGTGGGACTCGATCCCAGGTCTCCAGGATCAAGCCCTGGGCCAAATGCAGGAGCCAAACCGCTGAGCCACCCAGGGATCCCCTGAAGAAGAGATCTTATGGTGCCCTGCAGCACAATGTCTCCTGTTCATCAGAACCAGGCACTTCGGTGGTGCCTCCTATGTGGGTTGTGTTTGCTCTTTTTTGTGGCTGAGCCCTATCTGCCTTTAGTCCAACTGGCTGCAATGGCCCACTTTGCCTGTTGTGGGCATACTAGGCAGGGTGTTGGTTTTGGTCCTGTGCTATTAAGAAGCCAGTGTTAGCAATCAGATCAGATGCCTGCCCTCAGCTCATCTACCAGAGCAGTAGTCACACTGCCCTGCAGGACACTCTCCCTGCATTGTCTCCTGAGAAGCTTTTATTGTTGGGCAAGATCTGCAGTCAGGCCAGATGACTGCTCCTAGTCCATTTGCCAGGATTGCAGTTACACTTATCAACAGGATACTCTCTCTGCACTGCCAAGTATAAGGTTTGACTGCTGGGACTGTGGGTGTTCTGGTGTGTGTGGTTATCTTTTACTTTCTCCGAGGTAGGAGTCACTTTGGAGTAGTGCTTTTCCCTGCTAGAGCTGCTTGCAGGATGAGATTTAGCAGGAGCTGCTTTGTAGGAACTATTGGTGAGTTGAAAGGGGGCATATCCACAGGAGAATGGGGGTAGAGTGCACAGTGTAAGTAAGCTAGCTGAAGATTGTTCTTGCTGGTTCCTGCAAGTTTCCAACTATCTAGGCTGGGGAGGGTGGGAGAGAAGTGGCAGCTGCTGGCTCTTCTGTTGTTAGAGAAGTCTCCTAAAGATCCTTGCCTTTCCAGCACATTTTCTGGGATTAGTAAATAAATCTTCACTTATAACCCAGGTGCTTCTCAAACTGTTGTTTCTATGCTGTATCTTGGCTGGGTTATTTGTTATGCTGTCCCTTTAACAGTAGAGACCTAGTTTCCTATCACCCTCTGATTCTCCTGGAGCTAAACCCGCTGATTTTTAAAGTACTCAGAATTAAGCCCTGCTGATTGTAAACACTCATGAAGTTAATCCCCCCCCCCCCCTGTTTTTCAAAGCTAAATGTTATGGGAACTTGTCTTCCCAGTTTCAGGTCCCCTGTGCCTGGGGTGCCTGGTGGTAGGGTCCAATCCTCTCACTTCTTTGTACTTTAGGTGTCTTTTTCATGTGTGGTTAATCTCAACAAGGGTTTGGTTCCCAAGTGTCTCTGCCCCTCTTACCCTTTTCATTGTGGCCTCCTCTCTACAATTAACTGTGGAAGGTCTCTTCTGTCAGCATTTCTGTCATTTTCTAAATTAGTTGCACTGATATGGCTTTAACGTAGTGTGTCTGTGGATGACATGATCTCAGGATCCTCCTACAGCACCATTTTCTCAGAATTATGCAAGCTATAAGTTTTGGTACACAGTATTTCCATTTTCATGTGTCTCAAGGTATTTTTTATTTCTTTTATTTTTTATTTTTTTATTGGAGTTCGACTTGCCAACATATAGTATAATACCCAGTGCTCATCCCATCAAGTACCCCCCTCAGTGCCCATCACCCAGTCACTCCAACCCCCCACCCACCGCCCTTTCCACCACCCCTTGTTCGTTTCACAGAGTTAGGTGTCTCTAATGTTCTGTCACTCTCATGATATTTCCAACTCATTTTCTCTCTTTTCCCCTTTATTCCATTTCACTATTTTTTATATTCCCCAAATGAATGAGACCATATAATGTTTGTCTTTCTCCAATTGACATACTTCACTAAGCATAATACCCTCCAGTTCTATCCGCATTGAAGCAAATGATGGGTATTTGTTGTTTCTAACGGCTGAGTAATATTCCATTGTATATATAGACCACATCTTCTTTATCCATTCCTCTTTCGATGGACACCGAGGCTTCTTCCACAGGCTGGCTATTGTGGACACTGCTGCTATAAACACTGGGGTGCAGGTGTCCTGCCATTTCACTGCATCTGTATCTTTGGGGCAAATCCCCAGCAGGGCAGTTGCTGGGTCGTAGGGTAGCTCTATTTTTAACCCTTTCAGGAACCTCCACACAGTTTTCCAGAGTGGCTGTACCACTTCACATTCCCACCAACAGTGCAAGAGAGTTCCCCTTTCTCCACATCCTCTCCAACATTTGTTGTTTCCTGCCTTGTTAATTTCCACCATTCTCACTGGTGTGAGGTGGTATCTCATTGTGGTTTTGATTTGTATTTCCCTGATGGCAAGGGATGCAGAGCATTTCTCATGTGCTTGTTGGCCATGTGTATGTCTTCTCTGGTGAAATTTCTGTTCATGTCTTTTGCCCATTTCATGATTGGATTGTTTGTTTCTTTGCTGTTGAGTTTACTAAGTTCTTTATAGATCTTGGAAACTAGCCCTTTATCTGATAGATCATTTGCAAATATCTTCTCCCATTCTGTAGGTTGTCTTTTAGTTTTGTTGACTGTTTCTTTTGCTGTGCAGGAGCTTTTTATCTTGATCAAGTCCCAATAATTTATTTTTTTATTTCTTCTTTGACCAATTGGTTGTTCAGTAGTATGTTGTTTAATATCCACATATTTGGTTTTTTCAGTTTTCTCCCTGTAATTGATTACTAATTTCATACCATTGTGGTCATAAAAGATGCTTTATATGATGTCAATCTTTTAAAATTTATTAAGACTAGTTTTGTTGTCTAATATATGATCTATCCTGGAGAATGGTCTATGTATATTTGAGAATATTCTGTTGCTTTTGGATGAAATGTCCTGTATATATCTATTAAATCCATCTAGTGTAATGTGTCATTTAATGCCAATGTTTCTGTATTAATCTTCTGTCTGGATAATCTATCTATTGATGACAGTGGAGTATTTAAATTCCCTAATATTGTGTTGTTGTGCATTTTGCCCTTAGGTATTCCCATGCTGGTGGATAAATATTTACAAATGTTATATTCTCTTGTTGGATTGCCTCCTTTATCATCACATTATGACCTTGTTGTCTCTTATTAGAGTTTTTGTTTTAAAGTCTATTTTGTCTGATATAACTACCCCTCCTTTTTTGGTTTCAATTTGCATGGAATATCTTTTTCCATCCCTTCACTTTAAGTCTATGTGTATCATTATATCTGAAGTAAGTCTCTTATAGGTAAGATATAACTGGGTCTTTTTTTTAAATATCCATCCAGTCACTCTATGTGTTTTGATTTGAGAATTTAATTCATTTATATTTAAGGTAATTATTGACAGGTATGTAATTCCTATTTTGTTCATTGTTTTTTGGCTGTTTTATAGTTCTCCTGTTCCTTTCTTCTCTTGCTCTCTTCCTTTATGCTTTGAAGATTTTCTGTAGTGGTATACTTATATTCCTTTCTCTTTATCTTTTGTGTATTTACTAAGGTTATTGCTTTGTGGTTACCATGAGGCTTACATATAACAACTTTTATAGCAGTCTGTTTTAAGTTGATAAAAATTTAAGTTTGCATTATAAATCTCTATATTTTACTCTCCCCGTGCTTTAGGTTTTTTATATCATAATTTACATCTCTTTATGTCATGTATCACCTATCAAATTATAGTTATAATTGCTTTTATTTTAAAAAAACTATTTTTATATGTTTAGACATTATAAAAATGTCTATTTTTAAAAATATTTTATGTATTTATTCAAAAGGTACACACACACACAGAGGCAGAGATATAGTTACAGAGAGGAGAAGCAGGATCCCTGCAGGGAGGCAAAGTGGGACTTGATTTCAGGACTCTGGGATCATGCTCTGAGCCAAAGGCAGATGCTCAAACACTGAGTTACCCAGGCATCCCTATAGTTGCTTTTAATACTTTTGTCTTTTAACCTTCATACTACCTTTATAAGTAATTTACCAACTTTACAGTTAGATTATTCTGAATTTTACAATATATTTACCATTACCTGTGAGATTTATATTTTTCATATGTTTTCCTCTTACTAATTAGTGTCCTTTAATTTCAGCTTAAAGAAGTCCCTTTAACATTTCTTTTTTTTAGAGGTGAGAAGGGGCAGAGGGAGAGAGGAAACCTCAAGCAAGCTCCATACCCAGCACAGATCTGGATGTGGGGTTTAATCTCACAACCCTGAGATCATAACCTGAGCTGAAATCAACAGTTGGATGTTTCACAATAGCCAAAATATGGAAAGAGCCAAATGTCCATCGACAGATGAATGGAAAAAAAAGATAAAAGATATATACACTATGAAATATTACTCAGCTATCAAAAAGAATGAAATCTTGCCATCTGCAAGAACATGGATAGAACTAGAGGGTATTATGCTAAGCAAAATAAGTCAGAGAAAGAAATAATACTGTATGATTTCACTCATATGTGGAATTTAAGAAACAAAACAGATGGACATAGGGGAAGGGAAGGAAAAATAAAATAAGATGAAAATAGAGAGGGAGGCAAACCATAAGAGGCTCTTAAATCTAGGAAACAAACAGCATTGCTGGAGGGGAGGTGAATGGAGAGAAGAGGTAATTGGGTGATGGGAGTTAAGGAGGGTACTTGATGTAATGGGCACTGGCTATTATATGCAGCTGATGAATGACTAAATTCCACCTCTGAAACTAATAATAAAAAAGGCGTTGGTCTCTTAACTAACTGAGCCACCCAGATGTCACCCCTTTAACATTTCTTATAAGGCCAGTAGAGTGGTCATGTACTTGTTTAGCTTTTATTTGAAAAAACTCTATCTCTCCTTCCATTCTGATTGACAGTGCTGTGTAGAGTATTATTTGGGAGTTTTTTAAAAGATATTTTATTTATTTATTAGAGAGAGAAAGAGAGAGCACGAGCAGAAGGAAGAGGCAGAGGGAGAAGCAGGTTCCCTGCTGAGCAACGAGCCTGATGTGGGGCTTAATCCCAGGACCCCAGGATCATGATCTTAGCTGAAGGCAGACGCTTAACCGACTAAGCAACCCAGGCACCCCTGGAAGATTTTTTTCTCTCAGCATTTTGAATATATTGTTCCACTCACTTCTGGCCTGCAAATTTTGCTGAAAAAATCTGCTATAGTTTATGGGGGTTCCATTATCATGACAAGTTATTTTTCTCTTCTTGCTTTTAACATTCGTTTCTTGTCTTTAACATTTGATATTTTAATTATAATGTGTCTTTATGTGGGCCTCTTAGGTTCGTTTTATGTGCAACTCTCTGGATTTCCTGTATCTGATGTCTGTTTCCTTTTCCAGGTTAGGAAAGTTTTCAGCCATTATTTCTTCAAATAAGTTTTCTGCCTCTTCTCTATCTTCTCCTTCTATAATGAGAACCATATGATGAGAATGTTGGTTCACTTGATGTTGTCTTATAGTTTCTTTAGCTATCTTCATGTTTGTTCATTCTTTTCTTTTGCTGCTCTGAGTTACACTACTCTGTCTTTGAATCCACTGATCTTTTCTTCTGCTTCATCTAGTCTATGTTGAATCCCTCTAGTGTATTTTTCAGTTCAGTTATTGTATTCTTCAGTTCTGTGACTTCTATTTGCTATTTTCTCATATTTTCCTTCTTTTATTATTAGGTATAATCAACATATACCCTTATATTAGTTTCAGGTGTACAGCATAATAATTTGATATTTAAACACATGGTGATATAATCATCACAATAAGTCTAGTTAACTTCTGTCACCATACATAGTTACAGAATCTTTTTCTTGTGATGAGAACTTTTAAGATCTACTCTCTTAGCAACTTTCCAATATGTAATGTAGTATGATTAACTATAGTTATCATATTGTACATTACATCCCATAAATTATTTCAGAGCTGGAAGTTTAGTATAAACTTCCCATTACCCACTTCACACTATCCTCACGTTGGCAACTACCAATCTATTCTCTGTATCTGTGAGCTTGGTTTTTTCTTTTTTTAAGATTTCACATATAAGTGAGATCATATGGCAGTTGTTTTTCTCTGACTTATTTTACTTAGCAAAATGTCCTCAAGGTCCATCCATGTTTTTGCAGATGGCAAGATTTTTTTATTCCATACAAATTTTGGGCCTACTTGTTCTAGTTCTGTGAAAAATGCCATTGGAATTTTAATGGAGATTGCATTAAATCTATAGATTACACTGGGTAGTATGGACACCTTAACAATATTAATTTTTCCAGTCCATTAGCACAGACTATTTTTCCATTTATTTGTTTCTTCTTCATTTTTATATGTTCTTTTTGTTGAAGTTCTCATTGTGATCATTCTCCTGAGCTTGATGAGCATCTTTATGGTCATTGTTTTGAACTCTTTTTTTCTACGGATTTTATTTCTTTGAGAGAGAGAGTGCACAAGCGGGGGAGGGGGAGAGGAAGAAGCAGAGTCCCCACTGAATAGGGAGCTTGATGTGGGCCTCAATCCCAGGACCCTGAGGATCAAAACCTGAGCTGAACGCAGATGCTTAACTGATTGAACCACCCAGGTGCCCGTATTTTGAACTCTACCAGATAAGACATTTCATTAAGGGCTTTCTTCTGATGTATTATCTTGTTCTTTTATTTAGAATATATTCTTTTGTTTCTTCATTTTCCTTCACTCTCTGCATTGATTTCTATCAATTAAATAGCCACTACTCTCAGTCAAGGGTGTGGCCTTGTGTAGGGGATGGACCTTATTGAACCCTGCCCTAGTTTTTGGTTGTCTCTCAAATTTTTGTGATTGTCTAAATAGCCTATTTTATTTCCAGTGACTGCCAGTAATTGAGGGTGTGCCAAGACATTTCAGGGTCCCAAAGGGGAGGATTTCAATCAGCATCTAGTTCAGGTGATTAGAATCCAGACCCTTAAACATCAGCTTTTAAAGTATGCAAATATGTAGCTCTGTGGGACTGCAGGCATATGTCCCACTGGCCACCAGAGCTGGGAGACCTAGAAGTGCTCCCTGTATGGCAGTTGCAAATATTGGTGTGCTAGACAAGTGTGCAAGCTCCTTTTTGGGTGGCACTGGTAACCTAGAGCAAGTCAGAAGGAGAGTGCAAATGGCATCCACGGGCTTTCATCCTCAGAGAGCATCATAGTAGGGTCCTAGATGTATGCCAAGCCAGAAGCTTGCCCTTCAGTATGAAACTCCAGGACAAACAAATAGGCCTCTTTTCAGTCTGCTGTCTGTGCTGTGCACTGCTTATGGTATTTGTCTAGGAACCCTCTCTCCACTTGTTACAGTCCCATAGGACCCAGGAATGCAAGCCCTCCTTGCCAGTAGATCCAGGTAATAAAGGGGCATCACCTGGGCAGCAGTTGCAAAAAACTAGCATACCAGATGCATATAAAAGTTCCTCTCTGGGAGATACTGGCACTCTGGAATGCTGCAGGAATGCTGCAGAAAGATAGCGCCAAGTTGGTGCCTATCCTCATAGGTCTCCAAAAAAGTACTACAGTGGGCCCTTAGATATGTGTTTAATTAGAAGCCTGCCCTGAAGGCCATAATTTTGAAGACATGCTAAGAGTCCTCTTTACAGTAACACTGAATTCCTCATACTGTTGCCTCTTGCTGTATCCTGGGTGTGGTAGCTAGGTAAGAACTCTCTCTCCATTGGTTACAGTTCTTGGGACCTACACTCACTGGCCACCAGATCTGTGTGACCTAGAGATATCCCCTGGGGACAGCTGCAAAAATTGGGGTGCCTGATGAGGGTCCAAGCTCCTTTCCAGGAGAAACTGATAAGCAAAGTAGAAGGACCCAAAGTCTTCTAAAAGGAAGCTCATACTCAAGTTTCTTCTTGTCTAGAATAATCAGTTTGACAGGAGCATATAAAAGTTAAAGTCTAGGAGCACCTGAATGGTTCAGTCGGGTAAGCATCTGCCTTCAGCTCAGGTCATGATCCCAGGGCTCTGGGAGCAAGCCCCATGTCAGGGGTTCCTGCTTGGCAGGGATTCTGCTTCTCCCTCTCTTTCTGCCCCTACCTCTTACTCTCCCTTTGTCTCAAATACATGAATAAAATCTTTGAAAAGAAATAAAAGTTAAGGTCTAAATCAGAGTTTCTCAACCTTGGTACTATTGATAATTTGGTCCAGATAGTTATTTGGTTCTGTCTTATGCATTATAGGAGGTTTAGCAGAATCTCAGGCCTCTACTTACTATAATCCCATAGCACACCCTCTCTCCCCAAGTTGTAACAATAAAAAATATCTCCAGATATTGTTAAATGTTTCCTATGGGTTGGGCAAAAATCACCCCCAGTTAAGAACTATGGTTTAGAAGCATGGTAGTATTGTAGTTAAAAATACAGCTTTTGCAGAATTATGTATGAATCAAGACTCTTTCTACTTACTGGCTGCATGACCTTGAGCAAATCATCTTACTTTTTTCATCTGTAAATGGGGACAATGAGGCCTAGTTTGTTGTAAGGATTAAATGAGACCACGTATACAAAACACTTTGTACATTGTGGCAATAGTAATGGTGTTAATATTATTAACCATTATTAATTAACAAAGATTACAAGTTCCCAGGAAATAGTGAATAAGAAAGGGAGAAGTTTTCTTAGGGTAGACTCAGAATTTAATTTTTTAATTGCCTATACTGTTATAACAGAATTCAGCTTTTCCCATTTGCTAGTAGACTTCACCAATTAAGAACCATTAAAGATGAGAGTCAAGTCTTTTTCTCTAAGACTCCATAGCCAGATCTGGAAAGACAAGATACTGAGCTCTATACTATGTAATCTGCATAATCTATTTTGGAGCAAGGATCTCTGAGATTTCTATTTATGTGTAGGCACATAGTTTAACTCCACCCCTTCTCTAGAAGTTAAGTTCTCTAAGTATCAAAGAGATGAAAAGAGTCTTACCGTAGAATTACACCAGAGACATCGGAAGTCTTGAAGTCTTTGGTAACTGCCACAGTTTTCATGACATACTGCACACTGAGAACTGACAGATATGTTTCCTTCTACCCATTGATGAGGCATAGTTTTCTGAAGGGTAAAAAAAAAGATAAGATGTAGAAGTTAGAGATATAAGGAGAGAAAGGGCCAGCTGGAGTAACTATACTACCCCATGGAGGACATTTAGGTTCTTTGTGGTCCTGCCTTCCCCACTCCAATGCTAGCAAGTGATGATAGCTGGAATTGGGGGGCTTTCATTCTTCTAGATTGGTTGGATTGTAGGCCTAGTGAGGAAGTCTACTTGGGTTGTATGGAGACAGGAAGAAGTACTTCTTCCTCTGTGTATCCTGGCTAAAAAAGAGATTGGAAAGAGTGGCTTTAAGAGAAGATGGCTGGTACTTACTACTTCATCTGCGGGCATGAGGAGGTCATCAGTAATAGACAAAGTATTCCATTTGCAATCTTTACTTGCTCTCAAAGCACATAGTTTGTGAGATTTCACTTTGCACACTATGAAAAAAGGAAGAAAAAAGATGGATGTGAATCTGGTGACAGTGAAGATTCTAAGGCCCTTCCCTAAGCTTCTCTGAAAGTTAGAATTTAGATGCATCTAAATAGTTCTGACCTATCTCCAAAAGCCTATTTCTTATATTATCTAGTTCCTTTTTATTTTTACTGGCTAAATTTTATGCTATCTGACTTTAATGGAAACTGATGGCAAAAATGAGGTGATTTCTGTTACCCCAACTCTTGTGATCATGTTGTCCAACCCTCTCAGACCCAACCCTCCATTTTCCCTCATGCCAGCTTCCTCCCATCTCTTTACTTCAGTCTGTTGTCAGAATTAACCTTACAGTAGAGTCGATGACCTAGTATGAGTCAATGATGCTAAAGCCACATGAGCTCCTTCACCCCTATCTCTATCCACTGGGATCCATTTCCTAAAGTAATCAGAAAGGTACCTTCACAGATGATGACATTTGTAGATAAGGCAGGAATGCTCTCCCGACAGACGTTGCAGTGCTGGGTCCTGGGGCTGTGACTGGAATACCAATAGTGCATTCCAACAAGGAAAGGGTTGTTTTCTGCTGCAGGTATCTAAAATAAGTCAAAGAAAAGAGAGAATAGAGAGCTAATCACAGAGACATATTAGAAAATCTGCTACTAAGTCTGAAATGGCCTGTTAGATGTCAGAGGTATGAAGAGGAAGGCTGAATATTGGAGCCAATACCTAACAAATCTCTCACCTCCAATTTTTCTCTCAGTGGTTTTGGAAAGGGAAAAAGAATAGGGATGTAGATCCTGCAATTGGAGCTGGAGACAGGAGCAATGATCTCTATACTGCTTGGCCAAACCACTGTATTGGTTTAGTCTAAGCAAAATTAGTTCTGTCAGCGTTGGCTTTGGTTCTCTTTGAGGAGACAGCTAAAGGAGGTGGTTAGTTGGAAATACCATGATAATCCAAGTCATTTGGCCAGGCAAGAAAGGGAGGAGGCAGGGATCTCTGACTTTGGGCTAAGGATGGTTAAAGGAATGCTTTAACTATCTCTTGGAGATATACATTCCCCTTCCTGGCCTTACTGCTGGCAGGTAAGCAGACTAGTGCATTGATTGGACAACAGTTTCATTTCAGGGGCTTCTTGGCCCCAGCATTTTTCCCCTGAATCCTACATTCTGATTACCTGTTGGAGTTTCCTGGCTAATCAATTTAATTCATTCAAAGTTTGTTAAAGAAATGTTTACTGAGTAACTACTATGTGTTTAGCACCTTTTAAGGCATTGGAGCTATATGAATAAGACAAAGTCCCTGCCCTCATGAAATGATATTCTATTTGGTGTCCTATTTCATGGTATTGAATTTGACATTTACTGTTAACCTGCCTGTAAATGCTGCATTTGTTTATCACAGCCTGACTGTTCATGGTTGTGGGGAAGGCAGAGGGTGTATCAGCAACTAGTTTGGGGGTTGAAAGGAAAAAGGAAAGGGTGGGCATCAAAAACTGCCAAGTTTGTTCTGGGTGTGCATTCTGTGGGACTCTTCTACCTTTTCTCTAATTCCTATGAATGTTTGATTTTTTTCCCCTCTATGCCTTCCTCTCAAGTGTAGACATAGGTGTACACATTTAGCTTTTTGTTCTTGACAATAAATAATGGGTTATATTTATAATAGGTAGGGTTTGTAAAGGCCTAACAATACTTTAAAAAGAACAATATATTCTCCCTGATGCCAGCTGACAGTGGTCCATTATATATACAGAGAGCTATTGAGGATTCTAGCACGTTAAGTATTCAGCCTTGATTAATTTAGAGGAATTAGCCATTTAAACCATAGCCTATACATGGCACTCTGATCCCTCCTTCCCCCTTCTGTCATGCTGATCATGTGCTGCTGTTGGATTGACCAAGAAGCTTCCAGAGGAAAAGCTACTTTGATGAGCTAAAAGCTCACCTGATTTGAGATCACTTTGTGACTGCAATATTTCTTGCATGCTTAGACCCTGACAAAGCAAAAAGAAAATCAGAGTAGATGGTGAAGAGTCCTGAGGAAGTGACAAAGTCTTGGCTTTGGCAGTCTGAGCTCCGAACACCTTTCTACTTCTCAAGCCACTAAATTATAACTCTACAAGTATGTTCCTACCTTCCTTCCAAACTCCTTTCCTCCTCCAATAGTTACTAAGACAACTTTGTGTCATCTATGATACAAGGCACTGGAGCCATACAGATAAATAATCCAAATTTCTTGCCTCCAGGGAGCTCATAGTCTAGTGGAGGAGACAACTTCCAAAACATATCATTTCATTACAGAATGACAAGTGAGCTCTCCTACAATGTGTAAGGTTCAGTCAATTCCAGAACTATTAGCAAAAAGTCACCAGAATTTGAAGATCTGGGAAATTATTAGTCTACATATATTGCAAAACATGAGAAAATGTGATCTGGAGAGAGCACTCAGAGTGTGGCTGGACAGAGTGTGGCACTCAGTTTGCTGGAGGGATTAGATGTGTGACACATGTATCCAATAAACGTCTCAGCAGAAACATTGCTAGCTTGTACTGAAGGGTCAGACATAGGACCAAATGAAGAAAGACTCTCAAGACTTTGGAGATTCTATAGGCAGAAAACAGGTTGATAGAGTTACTGGGCTGTGAACATGTGTATTCTTCAACAAAATGGAAAAATGACTCCAAGGGGGCTCAGAGGTCAGCAGAGATGCTGAGGGTGGCTCAGAGGCCAGAGGTGCTGCACCTGCCACCACAGATCCAGACAGTGCTGGTCAGGGAGCAGGGGCTCAATATCAGGACCCCAGGATCATGACCTGAGTCAAAGGCAGATGCTTAACCTACTGAGCCACCCAGGTGCCCAAAGTTTAACTATTTTAGATTTCACATATAAGTGAGATCATGCAGTATTTGCCTGTGTTTGGCTTATTTAATTTAAAATAATGTACTCCAGGTTCATCCATGTTGTTGCAACTGGCAGAATTTCTTCTCTTTATTTTTTTAAAGATTTATTTATTTTAGAGAGAAAGCGAGCAAATGAGAGGGGGAGGGGCAGAGGGAGAAGAAGAGAGAGTCTTAAGATCTCTTAAGTATTAAGATCTCACGACTCTGAGATCATAACCTGAGCTGAAACCAAGAGTCCAATGCTTAACTGACTGCACCACCACAGGTGCCCTGAATTTCCTCCTTTTTAAAAGGCTGAATAATATTCCATTGTGTATGTGTGTGTGTGTATGTGTGTATGTGTGTGTGTGTGTGTGTGTGTGTGTGTGTGTATTCTTTATCCATTCATCTTTGGAGGGACATTTAGGTTGTTTCCATATTTTGGCTATTATATATAATGCTGAAATAAATATGGGAATACTGATATCTCTTCGAGATCTCAATTTCATTTCCTTTGGCTATATATCCAGTAGTGGGAATGCTGGAACACAGGATAGTTCTATTTAAAAATTTTTGAGGAATATCTATACTGTTTTCCATAGTGAATGCATCAACTTACATTCTCACTAACAGTACATAAGGGTTTCCTTTCCTCCCTAACTTCACCCACATTTGTTATCTTGTCTTTTTGATAATAGCTACTCAGAGTTGAGATGATATATTATCTGTGCTTTTCTAAAAATTCCAGTGTAGTTGATATACAGTGTTATATTAGTTTCAGGTATATAATATAGTGATTCAACAATTCTATACATCATCCAGTGCTCATCACGACTAAAAAAAAGTGCAATTAAAGTGCAATCTTTAATACCCATCATGGGGATGGGTAAAATAGATAAAATATCTTTGTGGTTTTGATTTGCATTAGTGATGATTAGTGATGTTGAACACCTTTTCATGTACTTGTTAACCATTTTTATGTCTTTGGAAAAATGTCTATATAGATCCCTTGCCCATTTTAAAATCATGAATTGAGCAAAGGTATGAACAGAAATTTCACCAAAGAAGACATGCACATGGCTAACAAGCCCATGAGAAAATGCTCTGCATCACTTGCCATCAGGGAAATACAAATCAAATCTACTATGAGATCCCACCTCACACCAGTGAGAATGGTGAAAATTAACAAGATGTGAAACAACAAATGTTGGAGTGGATGTGGAGAAAGCAGAACCCCCTCGCACTGATGGTGGGAATGTGAAGTGGTAAGCCACTCTGGAAAACTGTGTGGAGGTTCCTCAAAGAGTTAAAAGTAGAGCTACCTTATGGCTCAGCAATTGCACTACTGGGGATTTACCCCAAAGATACAGATGTAGTGAAAAACCAAGACACCTGCACCTCAGTGTTTATAGCAGTAAAATCCACAATAGCCAAACTGTGGAAGGAGTCCCGGTGTCCATCAAAATATGAATGGATAAAGAAGCTGTGGTCTATATATACATGGAATATTATTCAGCCTTTAGAAGTGACGAATACCCAACATTTGCTTCAATGTGGATAGAACTGGAGGGTATTATGCTGAGTGAAGTAAGTCAACCAGAGAGGGATACCAGTATATGGTTACTCATATGGAGAATATAAAAATATAGTGAAAGAGATGATAGGGAAAAAGAGAGAAAATGAGTGGGAAAAATCATGACAAAACATGAGAGACTCCTAACTCGGGGAAACAAACAAGGGGTAGTGAAAGAGGAGGTGGGTGGGGGTTGAGGTGACTGGGTGACAGGCACTGAGGGGGGCACTTGATGAGATGAGCAGTGGGTGTTATACTATATGTTGGCAAATCGAACCCCAAAAAAAATATACAAAAAATAAGTTCATTGTTTATTATTATAAACCTGGTAGATTGTTGTATGTTGATTTTGCATTCTGCAACTTTACAGAATCCATTTATTAGTTCTAACAATTTTGTTGAGGCTTCAAGTGCCCATCAATAGAAGAATGGATACGAATGAACAATGGAATATTATTCACTCATTAAAAAAAATGAAATCTTGCCATTGCAGCAATATGGAGGGAGCTAGAGAGTATAATGCTAAGCTAAATAATTTAGTCAGAGAAAGACAAATACCATATAATTTCATTCATATGTTGAATTTAAGAAACAAAACAAAGAAACAAAGGAAAAAAGTGAGAGAGAAATCAAGAAACAGACTCTTAACTACATAGAGAACAAAATGATAGTTACCAGGGGGGAGATGGGTGGGAAATGGGTTAAGTAGGTGAAGGGGCTTAAGGGAGGGACTTGTGATAATGAGCACTGGGTGATGTGTGGAGGTGTTGAATCACTATATTGTATCAATGAAACTAATATAACACTGTATTTTAACTACATTGGAATTAAAATTAAAGCTTAAAAATTTGTTAATTCTTTCAGTTTTCCTCTGTATATGATTGTATCATCTGCAGACAGACACAATTTTTGTTTTTCTCAAGATACTTTAAAATTCCCTTTGGATGTCCTCTCTCACCCAATGGTTGTTCAAAACCATACTATTTAGGGGTACCTGGCTGCCTTGGTCAAAAGAGCATGTGACTCTTGATCTTGGGGTTGTGAGTTTGAGCCCCACGTTGGGTGTAGAAAGAACATAAATGAAAAAAATAAAAATATTTTTAAAAAAGATTGTGCTGTTTAGTTTCCATGTATTCATGAATTTCCCCATTTTTTTGATGTTATTTATTTCTATTTCATTCCATTACGGTCAGAAGAGATACTTACTTAGAATGATTTCTATTTTCTGAAATTTGTTAAGACTTGTTTTGTGGAATAGTATTTTATCTCTCCTGGAGGATGTTCCATGAACCCTTGGAAAAAATGTGTCTTCTGCTGCTGTTGGGTGGAAATTTCTGTATATGTTAGTTAGGCCCATTTGGCGAATAGTATTATTCAAGTCAACTATTTGTTGATTTTCTGTCTGCTTGTTCTATACATTATTATAAGTACAGTATTGTAGTTCCGTACAATT
Source organism: Vulpes lagopus (assembly GCF_018345385.1). Taxonomy (NCBI): domain Eukaryota; kingdom Metazoa; phylum Chordata; class Mammalia; order Carnivora; family Canidae; genus Vulpes; species Vulpes lagopus. The sequence goes on from NC_054848.1 coordinate 43,309,112, forward strand.
ATTGTATTGATGTCAATTTCTACTTTCAGATCTCTAATTATTTGCTTTAGGTACATTTATGTATTTAGGTACATCAATTGACTACATATATTTTTATAATTGTTATATATTCCTGTTGAATTGACCCTTTTATCATTATATAATGCCCTTCTTTGTCTCTAAAAACAGTTTTCATCTTTTTAAAAAGATTTTATTTATTTATTCATGAGAGACACACAGAGAGAGGCAGAGGCAGAGGCAGAGGCAGAGGCAGAGGGAGAAGCAGGCTCCTCTCAGGGAGCCTGATGTGGGACTGGATCCCAGAACCTGGAATCACTACCTGAGGCAAAGGCTCAGCCACCCAGGTGGCCCCAGTTTTAGTCTTAAAGTATATTTTGTCTGACATAAATATAGCTATTCTTGCTTTATCTTGATTACCATCTGCATAAAATATATATTTTCAGGGGATCCCTGGGTGGCTCAGCGGTTTAGCGCCTGCCTTTGGCCCAGGGCGTGATCCTGGAGTCCTGGGATCGAGTCCCGCGTTGGGCTCCCAGCATGGAGCATGCTTCTCCCTCCTCTTGTGTCACTGCCTCTCTCTCTCTCTCTTTCTCTCATGTCTATCATAAATAAATAAATAAATAAACCTTTAAAAAATCTATTTACATTCCTTCACTTTCAGCCCATGATTTCTTTAACTCTACAGTGTGTCTCTCATAGATAGCATATTTCTGGATCTTATTTTTTTATGCATTCAGCCAGTCCACTTCTTTTTTAAAAAGTTTTTATTTAAATTCTAGTTAGTTAACATACAGTGTAATATTTGATTCAGGTGTACAATATAGTGATTCAACACTTCCATACAACACTCGGGGCTCAGGATGCCTAAGTGACTCAGTGGTTGAGCATCTGCCTCTGGCTCAGGGCATGATCCTGGGGTCCCGGGATTGAGTCCACATCAGGCTCCCCATAAGGAGCCTGCTTCTCCCTCTGCCTATGTCTCTGCCTTTCTTTCTGTGTCTCTCATGAACACTCAGGGCTAATCACAGGTGCACTCCTTGTGACGTGCCCACTACCTATTTAACCCATCCCTTCACCCACCTCCCCACTGATAACCAACACTTTATTCTCAATAGTTAAGAATCTGTTTCTTAGTTTGCCTCTCTCTCTCTCTTTTTCCCCAATGCTCATTTATTTTGTTTCTTAAATTCCACATAGAGGAGGAGGGGCAAGATGGCGGAAGAGTAGGGTCCCCAGATCACCTGTCCCCACCAAATTACCTTGATAACCTTCAAATCATCCAGAAAATCTACGAATTGGGCCTGAGATTTAAAGAGAGACCAGCTGGAATGCTACAGTGAGAAGAGTTCGCGCTTCTATCAAGGTAGGAAGACGGGGAAAAATAAATAAACAAAAGGCATCCAAGGGGGAGGGGCCCCGCGAGGAGCCGGGCTGAGGCCGGGGCGAGTGTCCCCAGGACAGGAGAGCCCCGTCCCGGAGAAGCAGGAGCTTCACCAATCTCCCAGGGGCGGAAAGGCGCTCCAGGGAGTTAGAGCAGGACCTCAGGAGGGCGGGGATGCCCTCAGGCTCCATGGGACACTAACAGACACCTACAGTCCGGGAGAGTGCCCTGAGCTCCCTGAAGGGCTGCAGCGCGCATGGCAGGACCCGGGAGCAGCTCGGAGGGGCTCGGGCAGCGGCTCCACGGAGAGGCGGCTACGCGGCCGGGAGCCCGAATCCAATAGCGCAGTCCCCGGAGCACAGGGCGCCTGGGACACAGCCCAGGATCCGACCTCCCCCCGGGACACGCAGAGGCATGGAGGGCCCAGGACTGCAAGGACGCTCCTGCCCCGAGCTGAGCAGATCAGCAACCCCGCCCCCAGAGGCTCCAGGCACCTGCAGACGGAGAGCTCCGTAGTTCCTATGGGAGCTGAATCCAGGGCTCCAGAGCTGGCCGCCGCCACTGCTGATGTTCCTCCGGGGGCCTCACGGGGTAAACAACCCCGCACTGAGCCCTGCACCAGGCAGGGGGCAGAGCAGCTCCCCCAAGTGCTAACACCTGAAAATCAGCACAACAGGCCCCTCCCCCAGAAGACCAGCTAGATGACAAGTTCAAGGGGAAGTTAAGGGACTTAAAGGATACAGAATCTAAAGATACTCCCCCGTGTTTTTTGTTTGTTTGTTTGTTTGTCTGATTTTTTTTTTTTTGCTTTTTGATTTCTGTTTGATTCCCCCACCCTTTTTTTCCTTTCTTTCTTTTTCTTTCTCTTTTTCTTCTTTTTTCTTTTTTTCTTCCTTTTTTCTTTTTTCTTTATCTCTTTTCTTTCCTTCTTTCTCTCCTCTCTTTTTCTCCTTTTCCCAATACAACTTGTTTTTGGCCACTCTGCTCTGAGCAAAATGACTAGAAAGAAAACCTCACCTCAAAAGAAATAATCAGAAACAGTTCTCTCTCCCACAGAGTTACAAAATCTGGATTAAAATTCAATGTCAGAAAGCTAATTCAGAAGCACTATTATACAGCTACTGGTGGCTCTAGAAAAAAAGCATAAAGGACTCAAGAGACTTCATGACTGCAGAATTTAGATCTCATCAGGCAGAAATTAAAATTCAATTGAATGAGATGCAATCCAAACTAGAAGTCCTAACGACAAGGGTTAACGAGGTGGAAGAACGAGTGAGTGACATAGAAGACAAGTTGATGGCAAAGAGGGAAACTGAGCAAAAATGAGACAAACAATTAAAACACCATGAAGACAGATTAAGGGAAATAAGCAACAGCTTGAGGAAGAAAAACCTACGTTTAATTGGGTTCCCGAAAGCGCCGAAAGGGCCAGAGGGCCAGAATATGTATTTGAACAAATCCTAGCTGAAAACATTCTTAATCTGGGAAGGGAAACAGGCATTCAGATCCAGGAAATAGAGAGATCCTCCCCTAAAATCAATAAAAACCGTTCAACACCTCGACATTTAATAGTGAAGCTTGCAAAGTCCAAAGGCAAAGAGAAGATCCTTAAAGCAGCAAGAGACAAGAAATCTCTAACTTTTATGGAGAGAAATATTAGATTAACAGCAGACCTCTCCACAGAGATCGGGCAGGTTAGAAAAAGCTGGAAGGAGATATTCAGGGTCCTAAATGAGAAGAACATGCAACCAAGGAAACTTTATCCAGCAAGGGTCTCATTCAATATGGAAGGAGAGATAAAGAGCTTCCAAGACAGGCAGGAACTGAAAGAATATGTGACCTCCAAACCAGCTATGCAAGAAATTTTAAGGGGGACTCTTAAAATTCCCCTTTAAGAAGAAGTTCAGTGGAACAATCCACAAAAACAAGGATTGAATAGATAACATGATGACACTAAACTCATATCTTTCAATAGTAACTCTGAACGTGAACGGGCTTAATGACCCCATCAAAAGGTGCAGGGTGTCAGACTGGATCAAAAAGCAGGACCCATCTATTTGCTGTCTACAAGAGACTCATTTTAGACAGAAGGACACCTACAGCCTGAAAATAAAAGTTTGGAGAACCATTTACCATTCAAATGGTCCTCAAAAGAAAGCAGGGGTAGCCATCCTTATATCAGATAAACTAAAATTTACCCGAAGACTGAAGTGAGAGATGAAGAGGGACACTATATCATACTTAAAGGATCTATCCAACAAGAGGACTTAACAATCCTCAACATATATGCCCCGAATGTGGGAGCTGCCAAATATTTAAACCAATTAATAAGCAAAGTGAAGAAATAATTTGATAATAATACACTTATACTTGGTGACTTCAATCTAGCTCTTTCTATACTCGATAAGTCTTCTAAGCACAACATCTCCAAAGAAACGAGAGCTTTAAATGATACACTGGACCAGATGGATTTCACAGATATCTACAGAACTTTACATCCAAACACAACTGAATACACATTCTTCTCAAGTGCACATGGAACTTTCTCCAGAATAGACCACATACTGGGTCACAAATCGGGTCTGAACCGATACCAAAGATTGCGATCGTGCCCTGCATATTCTCAGACCACAATGCCTTAAAATTAGAACTAAATCACAACAAGAAGTTTGGAAGGACCTCAAACATGTGGAGGTTAAGGACCATCCTGCTAAAAGATGAAAGGGTCAACCAGGAAATTAAGGAAGAAGTAAAAAGATTCATGGAAACTAAAGAGAATGAAGATACAACCGTTCAAAATCTTTGAGATGCAGCAAATGCAGTCCTAAGGGGGAAATACATCGCAACACAAGCATCCATTCAAAAACTGGAAAGAACTCAAATACAAAAGCTCACCTTACACATAAAGGAGCTAGAGAAAAAACAGCAAATAGATCCTACACCCAGCAGAAGAAGAGAGTTAATAAAGGTTCGAGCAGAACTCAATGAAATCGAGACCAGAAGAACTGTGGAACAGATCAACAAAACCAGGAGTTGGTTCTTTGAAAGAATTAATAAGATAGATAAACCATTAGCCAGCCTTATCAAAAGAAGAGAAGACTCAAATGAATAAAATCATGAATGAGAAAGGAGAGATCACTACCAACACCAAGGAAATACAAATGATTTTAAAAACATATTATGAACAGCTATACGCCAATAAATTAGGCAATCTAGAAGAAATGGATGCATTCCTGGAAAGCCACAAACTACCAAAACTGGAACAGGAAGAAATAGAAAATCTGAACAGGCCAATAACCAAGAAAGGGAGGAAATTGAAGCAGTCATCAAAAACCTCCCAAGACACAAAAGTCCAGGGCCAGATGGCTTCCCAGGGGAATTCTATCAAACGTTTAAGGAAGAAACCATACCTCAGACCACAAAAGCTGTTTGGAAAGATAGAAAGAGATGGAGTACTTTCAAATTCGTTGTATGAGGCCAGCATCACCTTAATTCCAAAACCAGCTGTTTGGAAAGATAGAAAGAGATGGAGTACTTTCAAATTCGTTGTATGAGGCCAGCATCACCTTAATTCCAAAACCAGACAAAGACCCCATCAAAAAGGAGAATTACAGACCAATATCCCTGATGAACATGGATGCAAAAATTCTCAACAAGATACTAGCCAATAGGATCCAACAATACATTAAGAAAATTATTCACCATGAACAAGTAGGATTTATCCCCGGGACAGAAGGCTGGTTCAACACTCGTAAAACAATCAATGTTATTCATCATATCAGCAAGAGAAAAACCAAGAATCATATGATCCTCTCATTAGATGCAGAGAATGCATTTGACAAAATATAGCATCCATTCCTGATCAAAACCCTTCAGAGTGTAGGGATAGAGGGAACATTCCTCGACATCTTAAAAGCCATCTACGAAAAGCCAACAGCAAATATCATTCTCAATGGGGAAGCATTGGGAGCCTTTCCCTAAGATCAGGAACAAGACAGGGATATCCATTCTCACCACTGCTATTCAACATAGTACTGGAAGTCCAAGCCTCAGCAATCAGACAACAAAAAGACATTAAAGGCATTCAAATTGGCAAAGAAGGAGCCAAACTCTCCCAATTCACCGATGACATGATACTCTACATAGAAAACCCAAAAGACTCCACCCCAAGATTGCTAGAACTCATACAGCAATTTGGTAGTGTGGCACGATACAAAATCAATGCCCAGAAATCAGTGTCATTTCTATACACGAACAATGCGACTGAAGAAAGAAAAATGAAGGAGTCAATCCCATTTACATAGCACCCAAAAGCATAAGATACCTAGGAATAAACCTAACCAAAGAGGTAAAGGATCTATACCCTAAAAATTATAGAATACTTCTGAAAGAAATGGAGGAAGACCCAAAGAGATGGAAAAATATTCCATGATCATGGATTGGAAGAATTAATATTGTGATAATGTCAATGCTACCCAGGGCAACTTACACGTTTAATGCAATCGCTATCAATATACCATGGACTTTCTTCAGAGAGTTAGAACAAATTATTTTCAGATTTGTGTGGAATCAGAAAAGACCTCGAATAGCCAGGGGAATTTTAAAAAAGAAAACCATAGCTGGGGGCATCACAATGCCAGATGTTGTACTACAAAGCTGTGGTCATCAAGACAGTGTGGTACTGGCACAAAAACAGACACATAGATCAATGGAACAGTATAGAGAACCCAGAAGTGGACCCTGAACTTTATGGTCAACTAATATTCGATAAAGGAGGAAAGACTATTCACTGGAAGAAAGACAGTCTCTTCAATAAATGGTGCTGGGAAAATTGGACATCCACATGCAGAAGAATGAAACTAGACCACTCTCTTTCACCATACACAAAGATAAACACAAAATGGATGAGAGATCTAAATGTGAGGCAAGAGTCCATCAAAATCCTAGAGGAGAACACAGGCAACACCCTTTTTGAACTCAGCCACAGTAACTTCTTGCAAGATACATCCACGAAGGCAAAAGAAACAAAAGCAAAAATGAACTATTGGGACTTCATCAAGCTAAGAAGTTTTTGCACAGCAAAGGATACAGTCAACAAAGCTAAAAGACAACCTACAGAATGGGAGAAGATATTTGCAAATGACATATCAGATAAAGGGCTAGTTTCCAAGATCTATAAAGAACTTCTTAAACTCAACAGCAAAGAAGCAAACAATCCAATCATGAAATGGGCAAAAGACATGAAGAGAAATCTCACAGAGGAAGACATAGACATGGCTAACATGCACATGAGAAAATGTTTTGCATCACTTGCCATCAGGGAAATACAAATCAAAACCACAATGAGATACCACCTCACAACAGTGAGAATGGGGAAAATTAACAAGGCAGGAAACCACAAATGTTGGAGAGGATGTGGAGAAAAGGGAACCCTCTTACACTGTTGGTGGGAATGTGAATTGGTGCAGCCACTCTGGAAAACTGTGTGGAGGTTCCTCAAAGAGTTCAAAATAGACCTGCCCTATGACCCAGCAATTGCACTGTTGGGGATTTACCCCAAAGATTCAGATGCAATGAAACGCCGGGACACTTGCATCCCGATGTTTATAGCAGCAATGTCCACAATAGCCAAATTGTGGAAGGAGCCTTGGTGTCAATCGAAAGATGAATGGATAAAGAAGATGTGGTGTATGTATACAATGGAATATTCCTCAGCCATTAGAAATGACAAATACCCACCAGTTGCTTCAACGTGGATGGAACTGGAGGGTATTATGCTGAGTGAAGTAAGTCAATCAGAGAAGGAGAAACATTGTATGTTCTCATCCATTTGGGGAATATAAATAATAGTGAATGGGAATGTAAGGGAAGGGAGAAGAAATGTGTGGGAAATATCAGAAAGGGAGACGGAACATAAAGACTCCTAACTCTGGGAAACGAACTAGGGGTGGTGGAAGGGGAGGAGGCCGGGGGGGTGGGGGTGAATGCGTGATGGGCACTGAGGGGAGCACTTGATGGGATGAGCACTGGGTGTTATTCTGTATGTTGGTAAATTGAACACCAATAAAAAATATATTTATTATTAAAAAAATTCCACATAAGAGTGAAATCACATATTTGTCTTTCTCTAACTGACTTATGGGAAATCCTCCCACACTGTTGGTGGAAATGCAAATTTGTGCAGCCACTCCAAAAAAAACTATGGAGGTTCCTCAAAAAGTTAAAAATAGAACTTCACTATGATTCAGCAGTTGCACTACTAGGTATTTACCCATAGAATACAAAAATACTAATTCAAAGGGGTACATGCACCCCAATGTTTATAGCAGCATTACCTACCATAGCCAAGATATGGAAACAGACCAAGTGTCTATTGACTGATGAATGGATAATGAAGAAGTGTCATATATATATATATATATATATATATATATATATATATATATATATATATATATATATAATGGGATGTTAGCCATAAAAAAGAATGAAATCTTGCCATTTGCTATGACATGGATGGAGCTAGAATATTATACTCCATGTCTTTTGATTGATGAAGTTAATCCATTTATATTTAAAATAATTATTGGTAAGTGAAGATTCACTATTACCATTTCGATATTTGTTTTCTATGTCTTTCAGTTGTTTTGACCCTGTCTTCTCTTATTGTCTTTACTGTTAATGATTATTTTTTGTATTGATTTGGTTTAGGTTTCTTCTCTTTATCTTTTGTGTACCTATTATAGTTGTTTTGGTGGGGGTAGCTCAAGGCTTGTATAAAGTATCTTGTGTTATAACCTTCTATTTTAAGTTTTAACAATTTAACTTCAATAGCATACAAAAACATTACACTGTTACTCCCCTCAACATATATACATTGTGTTCTTGTATGCAGAGTCTGCTTATTTTTATATTGTATATCCATTGACAAAGTTTTACATACTAACTTTTATTTTAGGATTATAAGTAATTTATCTACTACATAAATTAATGCATAAATAATCAATGTTATATTAATACTTATACCCCTATATATTTACATTTGCTTGTGAGATTTATGCTTTCTTATGCTTTCATATTGTTCAGTGTGTTCTTATTTCAATTTGGAGCACTCCTCTAAACATTGATTGTAAGGCAGGTCTAGTGGTGACAAATTCCCTCAGTTTTTATTTGTTTGGGTAAGAGTTTATTTCTTTTTTCTTAAAGATTTATTTATTTATTTGAGAGAGAGAAAAAGAGAGAGAGAGCATGGGGGAGAGTCAGAGGGAGAGAGAGACAGAATCCCAAGCAGACTCCATGCAGAGCACAGAGCCTGGCATGGGGTTCAGTCCCAGGACCCCGAGATCACAACCTGAGCTGAAACCAAGAGTTGGATGCTTAACTGACTGCACCACTCAGGCACCCCTCTCTTTCATTTTAAAGGACAATTCTGCCCCTCTCTCTCCTTGAACTCCCATAATGCATATATTTGTTTGCTTTTATCTATGCTTTTCCATTCTTTTTTCTTCTCCGATTGATTTCAAATGACCAATTTATAGATTTTTTTCTTCTGCTTGATCAAGTTCACTGTTAAAGCTCCCTGCTGCATTTTTCATTTCATTTATACTATTCTTCAGCACCAGAATTTGTTTGGCTCTTTTTTAATGATTTCTTTTTGTTGAGCTTCTAATTTTGTTCCTGTGTTGTTTTCCTTGTTTTTTTGAATGGTCCATCTATGCTCTCTTGTAGCTCACTTAACTTCCTTTAAACAATTATTTTGAATTATCTTTCAGGAAATTCATAGATATATATTTCTTTGATGCCAATTACTGGAAAACTATTGTTAATTCTTTGATGGTGTTCTTTTTTTCTTGATATTTCATGTTTTTGGTCCCCTTATGTTGATGTCTGCACATTTGATGGAGCAGTCAGGACTCATTTTTGGGGATAAAGACGTTTACTTACAGGTGGGTCTGAGGGTGCCAATTTGGGTTGGACATGGCAGTTCTGCCTCTAAGGTGTGGAGCAGTAGTTCCTGCTTCAGGGAGGGCAGAGCAGCAAAGTCTTTGTGGAGCTCCATCAGCTGAGGCCAATGTTGGCAAAGACTGCAGGGGACCTCATGGGCCAAAGCTGTGGGCTTCCATACTGGTGTTAAGAACTATTGGGCTCCTTGGTGGTGAGGGCTGCTTGGTCCTCCTGTTTTCCTTTTCCTCCACAAGGGAAGTCATTGCCAAGAGGATTCCTCTTATTGCTAGGTCCAGTGTGTGGGCACAAATGTGGTTGTAGTAGTACCAGGATCAGGGGCACAAACACATTCACAGTGGCAATGGTGTTGATGTCTTGGGTGTGAGCATCTGTAGAGTGGCCATGGCACTGGGGTTAGAATTCAGGGTCATCCAGAAAAATTTTGGTATCTGGGACTGGAGCACAGGTACATTTATCACAGTGCCCTAGTGTGTGAGGCATGAGTGTGTGCTAAGGAGCCATGGAGCTGGGGTCGAGGGTGTGTACATGGTTATAAGAATGGAGGTCATGATTCTGGTTGGATTATTGGAAGCATTTAAAGCAAACTATTTAAGCAACTGCTTCTGAGAATGTTATATAGAGAATTAATTTTTCATACTAACATCAGCAAGATGATAGACTAGGAGGTCCCAATGCTCATCCCCTTTCCACAAAAACATCAAAAACAACAAATAGACAGCTACATGCCAACTAGAATAGCTATGAGAGAGCTCCAGAATATAATAAAGAAGCTGCAGAAACTCTATGAAGCACAGAAACAGAATGGCCGTGTAGAAAAGCATAGTAAGCAGTTTACTTGCACTGCCCTATTCTCCAGTCTGGCAGAGCTTGGGGCCAGAAAGAATCCCCTCAGCCTGACCTCCCTCCATAAGGGAAAAGAGAAGGAAGATTCCAACAGTTCTCATCAGTTCTCTGAACACATGCAGATGCTCTACAGACTTCAGTGATGCTAAATCAAATCAACCACAGCTGCCTGGAGCCCATGCTGCTGTGGACCTTACCCCCCACAAAGAGCTACTATAGCAACCTCCCTGAAAAAGCTGCTACCACTGAGCCCCAGTGGGAAAGTGCCACTGCATGCACCCCAGCAAAGCTGTCATCACTGTCTCCCACTCCCCCCAACAAGAATCATGACCTCCAGTCCTATAACCATGTATACATCCTGGCACCAAGGTGCCTCTGAATGGACTCTTTTGCAAGAAGTTTAGTTCCCCATTTTAGGAAACATTCAAATAAAGGCTACATGACTTTAAAAAGTATCCCTTTGATAAACTCTCATTCTTTTCCAATCCATCTTTAAACTGAACTTTGATATGTTGTAGTTCTTCACCACTCTTTATCCTAGCATTGATAATTCTCCACAATCAGGCTCAGGCAACCTCTCCAAATACTTGTTATTTTTTTTTATTAGTTTTTATTGGTGTTCAATTTACCAACATACAGAAAAACACCCAGTGCTCATCCCGTCAAGTGTCCACCTCAGTGCCCGTCACCCATTCCCCTCCAACACCCGCCCTCCTCCCCTTCCACCACCCCTAGTTCGTTTCCCCGAGTTAGGAGTCTTTATGTTCTGTCTCCCTTCCTGATATTTCCCAACATTTCTTTTCCAAATACTTCTTAAACTAACTTTCCCAAACTCTTCTGGTCAAATGGAGTTTCCCTTTTACTCTATTACAAAAAGTTTCTGTTTTTCAATTACTCAGCTTTTGCTTATACCAATCCCCCTGTTTAGGACTTCCCCCTTCCCCTAATCCCTTGTTGCTAGTAAAATCCTATTCATCTTTCAAGGTAAATCTCAAATCTATCCTCTATTAACTCTTCCCAGAGAACTCCAGCCCATACTTTTCTCTCCTGAACTCTTATACCACTTTGCTGTCTGTTTCATTCATGTGGCAATCAATTATGCACTGTCTTGTAACTCTCTGCGTCCAAATCCTGCCTTTGCCACTGAGTAGTTATTTCATCTTTTGTTGTTTCTTTCTCCTTTGTGAGCCTCAGTTTCATTAGCTGTTACTATAGTCACTCAGCAGATCCAGGGCAAAACTGCTGATTACAGCTTTGCTAACACAAGAACATCTAAGTTAGCCGATCACATACATTTTGAGTGCCTCATCCACTGGGCATACAGTGACATCTACATATCAACTGGATGTGTACAAATGTATCTAAGCCACATACTTACCAACGTCAAGTCTAAGTGAATTACCCCTATTTATAAATAGTTCTAAACAGGTTTTCTAATGATAGCCATCTATAATTCCGGACCAGATGGTCTCTACTTCCATCTTATTATTTCCTTGTTTGAAAGGTGGCTTAACTAATGCAATCAATTGTTTACTTCTAGGAGTTGTGTGAATTCTCTACTATTTACCTTACGAATTTCTCCCTGTTGGACAGTCTTTATGACATTAATCCATTCTTCCATATCTTTCCGGTTGGGTGCAGCCAGGGTAACTTTTCGTTGTGGTGTGATCACCTGAACAAAAAGTCACATTATTAGCTGGTTCACATTCCACAACTTTGCCCCCAAAGAGAGCCTCCCCAAGGACTAGACAGGTCTACCAAGCCACTTCTTAAATCTAAGACAGAAATTCTCAGATAAATACCCAAAATAATAATAATGATAATAGTAATAAATAACACTTTGATGGGACTTACTATGTGCCAGGCACTACTCTATTACACTTTATGTATATTATTTATTTCAATCTTCATTACAAACCCATAAGATGGGTATTATTGTTTTTCTCATTTCACAGTCAGGAAACCCAAGGCAAAGGGGGTTTAATGACCCAGGGCCACCTAACAGGCAGAAAGCTGGGCCAGAATTAAAATCTAGATTCTTTGGCTCCAGAATACATGTTCATAAGCACTAAGCCATGCACCATCTATCACTTTAGTGAGGTTGCCTGAAAATCCTACTCACTTACTGCTGCTTTGTCTACTTAAAAATTGTAAAAGGGTTTATGCTTCAACAGGGTCTGCCTCTTTCTGTTTGAGGGTAGAGTGAAAATAGTGAAGAATCTAAACCAGTTTCTTTCTTGCTTATGGTCAAAGACAACCTGAAGAGAACTTTACCATTGTGTCTCTTAATCCTGGTTGGTGTATGAACCCTGACAGGAATAATGAGAAAGCCATGATGAGGGTCTAGCAGAGGCAGACCATGGTCAGAACTTGGTCTTTTCCCAGAAGGCAGGAGGGATGGCTATAGCATCAGCGATTGCTTCAGTGGCCCTATTTGCCTTTACTACCAGCCCCCTAAATCTTGGAACTAGAGATCACTACACCAACAAGCAATTTCTCCATTTGCATGTAGCATAGTAGACTCTGTGATAGATGGGAATAGAATCTAGTAGGAATTATGATAAGAACCATTCCTTTGGTCCAAACCCATTCATTGTGGAGCTGTGTTTTAATTAGGCTAAGAAGCATCCTAGTATTTGAGATTTCATTGTAGAATAAAGACAAAAAAAATTAGTCTATATGCTCATCACCCAAAGGTTGAGATTTGTGGGAATGGATGAACAGAACTCTCAACTTTACCCTAGGTCAGTGCGATGTAATGAGAGAGAAATTATAGTAGGGTCTCCCTCTAATATCCTACTGATTTCCTTTCAAAAGAGAATGGAATATGAACCAGTCACAGAAGCAGGGTGTTGGGCTAGCTAGCCCTTTAGTCTGCTAGGTATTACCCTCCTGAAGAGAAACACTAGTCTCAATAACCCACCATTGAAGCTGGGAGAAGACAGTTCTAGGAGGAGGTAGGTAGGACAATTCCTGAGCCAATGGACTTGCTATTTTTTGTGAACTTTCTGGTCTGGATCCACTTGAATAAGAAAATACTTATGATATTTCAACAATGCCAAGCCCTTGAATGTATCACTAGAAAATACTCGGCTTTCTTTGAGGTGCTTTCATCAGTAATCTCAGCATAAGGTACCTTTCACTTTGGATATAGGCTCTTATATACCTCCTCAAAGGAGAGAGTATCATGTAGCTTTGATTATCCTGATATGTTCTACAATATATTAGCAGTCTCTTGAAAACCTTCCAATGATACTCTTCTGAATCACCTTCACCAGGAAGATTGATTTTTTGTAATGATCACTCTCCCTGACCCCCAAAAATCACCTCAGCTTTATATCAGGGTCATAATAGAGAATAGGGAACATCACTTTTTTCCCTCTATCAATGGGCTGGTGGAAAATGTTTACGTAAACAATCTTCAGCCCTCATTTGCAATGCTACTTTAAATGAATTTCCATACATTTTGGGATCAAAGGAGACATGGGAAACCTGACCTCCAAAGAGGCAACACATGGGTATGGCAATCCCTCTACCCAGCTAGCTCACACCCTTAACCCATTCAGTCATTTCCAATATTACTTACACAAAAACTATGGCGAAGATTTCTACAGCTGCTTTCTGCCAAGGCGACTTGAGACAGATCAATTGTTTCAAAGCGTGCAAACTGGAAAAAGATAAGATGGAGAAGGACAAGAACCATCTGATTAATAATGTCAAGAGACACTAAAAGGTTAAACACACACACACACACACAGGCATTTTTGGCAGTCATGAGCCAATCATTTGTTTGACTTGAGTGCTAGAATTTATTTAGCCTCATCATTTTTGTTGATATATTATGTGACAAACAAAAACCAAATCAAACTAAAGCAAAACACAACTCTTCTTAAAACTCTTATGTGAATTTACAGGAAGTCTTAGGTGGTTCAGAAATAATCAAACCTAAGGGTTTATCTGGAGAAGATAATGGAATATGGTCCAGCTAAGGACCTACTTGAACAGATAAGAGTTATTAGCTCCTCTTTTATCAGCTGGCAGCCTTTAACTTTGTTGCCAGTACTGTCCAGTTTGAGGCCTGTATCTCTTTATATGTTGCCTATAATAAGGAACATCCAGCCAGCAATAAGAAAGGCATTCATACAAAACACCATGTTCAGGGGAGGGGAAAGATGGCTGAAGAGTAGGGTACCCAAGTCCACTGTCCCCACCAAATTACCTAGATAACTTTCAAATCATTGTGAAAACCTATGAATTCAGCCTGAGATTTAAAGAGAGAACAGCTGGAATGCTACAGTGAGAAGAGTTCGCGCTTCTATCAAGTACAACTTGTTTTTGGCCACTCTGCACTGAGCAAAATGACTAGAAGGAAAAACTCACCTCAAAAGAAAGAATCAGAAACAGGCCTCTCTCCCGCAGAGTTACAAAATTTGGATTATAATTCAATGTCAGAAAGCCAATTCAGAAGCACAATTATAAAGCTACTGGTGGCTCTAGAAAAAAGAATAAAGGACTCAAGAGACTTCATGACTGCAGAAATGAGATCTAATCAGGCAGAAGCTAAAAATCAATTTATTGAGATGCAATCCAAACTAAAGGTCCTAATGACGAGGGTTAACGAAGTAGAAGAATGAGTGAGAGACATAGAAGACAAGTTGATGACAAAGAGGGAAACTGAGGAAAAAAGAGAAAAACAATTAAAAGATCATGAGGATAGGTTAAGGGAAATAAATTACAGCCTGAGGAAGAAAAATCTATGTTTAATTGGGGTTCCTGAGGGCGCCAAAAGGGACAGAGATCCAGAATATGTATTTGAACAAATCCTAGCTGAAAACTTTCCTAATCTGGGAAGGGAAACAGGCATTCAGATCCAGGAAATAGAGAGATCCCCCCCCTAAAATCAATAAAAACCGTTCAACACCTTGACGTTTAATACTGAAGCTTGCAAATTCCAAAGATAAGAGATCCTTAAAGCAGCAAAGGACAAGAAATCTCTAACGTTTATGGGGAGAAATATTAGAATAACAGCAGACCTCTCCACAGAGACCTGGCAGGCCAGAAAGGGCTAGCAGGATATATTCAGGGTCCTAAATGAGAAGAACACGCAGCGAAGAACACTTTATCCAGCAATGCTCTCATTCAGAATAGAAGGAGAGATAAAGAACTTCCAAGACAGGCAGGAACTAAAAGAATATGTGACCACCAAACCAGCTCTGCAAGAAATATTAAGGGGGACTCTGTAAAAGAAAGAGGAAGTCCAAGGGAATAATCCACAAAAAGAGGGACTGAATAGGTATCATGATGACACTAAATTCATATCTTTCAATAGTAACTCTGAACATGAATGGGCTTAATGACCCCATCAAAAGGCGCAAGGTTTCAGACTGGATAAAAAGCAAGACACATCTACTTGCAGTCTACAAGAGACTCATTTTAGACATAAAGACACCTACAGCCTGAAAATAAAAGGTTGGAGAACCATGTACCATTCAAATGGTACAAAAAGAAAGCAGGGGTAGCCATCCTTATATCAGATAAATTAAAATTTATCCCAAAGACTCTAGTAAGAGATGAAGAGGGACACTATATCATACTTAAAGTATCAATCCAACAAGAGGAACTAACAATCATGAATATTTATGCCCCGAATGTGGGAGCTGCCAAATATATCAATCAATTAATAACCAAAATAAAAAAATAACCAAAGTAAAGACATACTTAGATAATAATACACTCATACTTGGTGACTTGAATGTAGCACTTTCTATAATCGATAGGTTTTCAAAGCACAACATCTCCAAAAAACGAGAGCTTTAAATGATACACTGGACCCGATGGATTTCACAGATATTTACAGAACTTTACATCCAAATGCAACGGAATACACAATCTTCTCAAGTGCACATGGAACTTTCTCCAGAATAGACCACATACTGGGTCGCATATCAGGTCTTAACCAATACCAAAAGATTAGCATCGTCCCCTGCATATTTTCAGACCATAATGTTTTGAAACTAGAATAAATCACAAGAAGACGTTTGGAAGGATTTCAAACACATGGAGGTTAAGGACCATCCTGCGAAGAGATGAAAGGGTCAACCAGCAAATTAGAGAAGAATTAAAAAGATTCATGGAAACTAATGAGAATGAAGATACAACCATTCAAAATCTTTGAGACACAGCAAAAGCAGATCTGAGGGGGAAATACATCCCAATAGAAGCATCCATCCAAAAACTGGAAAGAACTCAAATACAAAAGCTAACCTTGCACCTAAAAGAGCTGTGGAAAAAACAGCAAGTAGATCCTACGCACAGCAGAAGAAGAGAGTTAATAAAGATTCGAACAGAACTCAATGAAACAGAGACCAGAAGAACTGTGGAAGAGATCAACAAAACCAAGAGTTGGTTCTTTGAAAGAATAATAAGATAGATAAAACATTAGCCAGCCTTATAAAAAAGAAGAGAGAAAAGACTCAAATTAATAAAATCATGAATGAGAAAGGAGAGAGAACCACCAACACCAAGTAATTCAAACGATTTTAAAAACATATTATGAACAGCTATAGGCCAATAAATTAGGCAATCTAGAGAAATGGATGCATTTCTGTAAAACCACAAACTACCAAAACTGGAACAGGAAGAAATAGAAAAACTGAACAGGCCAATAACCAAGGAGGAATTTGAAGCAGTCACCAAAAGCCTGCCAAGACACAAAAGTCCAGGGCCAGATGGCTTCCCAGGGGAATTCTATCAAACGTTTAAAGAAGAAAGCATACCTATTCTACTAAAGCTGTTTGGAAAGATAGAAAGAGATGGAGTACTTCCAAACTCATTCGATGAGGCCAGCATCACCTTAATTCCAAAACCAGACAAAGACCCCACCAAAAAGGAGAATTATAGACCAATATCCCTAATGAACGTGGATGCAAAAATTCTCAAGAAGATACTAGCCAATAGGATCCAACAATACATTAAGAAGATTATCCACCATGACCAAGTGGGATTTTCCCTGGGATGCAAGGCTGGTTCAACACTCGTAAAGCAATCAATGTGATTGATCATATCGGCAAGAGAAAACCAAGAATGATATGATCCTCTCAATAGATAAAGAGAAAGCATTTGACCAAGTACAGCATTCATTCCTGATCAAAACTCTTCAGAATGTAAGCATAGAGGGAACATTCCTCAGCATCCTAAAAGCCATCTACGAAAAGCTCACAGCCAATATCATTCTCAATGGGGAAACACTGGGAGCCTTTACCCTAATATCGGGACAATTCAGGGATGTCCACTCTCACCACTGCTATTCAACATAGTACTAGAAGTCCTAGCCTCAGAAATCAGGCAACAAATAGAAACAAAAGGCACTCAGATTGGCAAAGAAGAAGTCAAACTCTCCCTCTCTGCAGATGACATGATACTCTACATAGAAAACCCAAAAGCCTCCACCCCAAGATTGCTAGAACTCATACAGCAATTCGGCAGTGTGGCAGGATACAAAATCAATGCCCAGAAGTCAGTGGCATTTCTATACACTAACAATGAGACTGAAGAAAGAGAAATTAAGGAGTCAATCACATTTACAATTGCACCCAAAAGCATAAGATACCTAGGAATAAACCTAACCAAAGAGGTAAAGGATGTATACCCCAAAAACTACAGAACACTTCTGAAAGAAATTGAAGAAGACACAAAGAGATGGAAAAATATTCCATGATCATGGATTGGAAGAATTAATATTGTGATAATGTCAATGCTACCCAGGGCAATTTACACATTTAATGCAATTCCTATCAAAATACCATGAACTATCTTCATAGAGTTGGAACAAATCATCTTAAGACTTGTGTGGAATCAGAAAAGACCCCGAATAGCCAGGGGAATTTTAAAAAGGAAAACCATAGCTGGGGGCATCACAATGCCAGATTTCAGGTTGTACTACAAAGCTGTGATCATCAAGACAGTGTGGTACTGGCACAAAAACAGACACATAGATCAATGGAACAGAATCCAGAAGTGGACCATCAACTTTAGGGTCAACTAATATTCGACAAAGCAGGAAAGACTATCCACTGGAAAAAAGACAGTCTCTTCAGTAAATGGTGCTGGGAAAATTGGACAGCCATGTGCAGAAGAATGAAGCTAGGCCATTCTCTTTCACCATACACAAAGATAAACTCAAAATGGATGAAAGATCTAATTGTGAGACAAGATTCCATGAAAATCCTAGAGGAGACCACAGGCAACACCCTTTTTGAACTTGGCCACAGTAACTTCTTCTAAGATACATCCATGAAGGCAAAAGAAACAAAAGCAAAAATGAATTATTGGGACTTCATCACGATAAGAAGCTTTTGCACAGCAAAGGATACAGTCAACAAAACTAAAAGACAACCTACAGAATGGGAGAAGATACTTGCAAATGATGTATCAGATAAAGGGCTAGTTTCCAAGATCTATAAAGAACTTATTCAACTCAACAGCAAAGAAACGAACAATCCAATTATGAAATGGGCAAAAGACATGAGCAGAAATCTCACAGTGGATGACATGGACATGGCCAGCAAGCACATAAGAAAATGCTCTTCATCCCTTGCCATCAGGGAAATACAAATCAAAACCACAATGAGATAAAAACCACCTCACACCAGTGAGAATGGGGAAAATTAACAAGACAGGAAACAACAAATGTTAGTCGATGTGGAGAAACGGGAACCCTCTTGCACTGTTGGTGGGAATGTGAACTGGTGCAGCCACTCTGGAAAACTGTGTGGAGGTTCCTCAAAGAGTTAAAAATAGATCTGCCCTACGACCCAGCATTTGCACTGTTGGGGATTTACCCCAAAGATACACATGCAGTGAAACGCTGGGACACCTGCACCCCAATGGTTATAGCAGCAATGTCCACGATAGCCAAACTGTGGAAGGAGCCTTGGTGTCCATCAAAAGATGAATGGATAAAGAAGATGTGGTATATGTATACAATGCAATATTACTCAGCCATTAGAAACGACAAATACCCACCCTTTGCTTCAACATGGATGGAACTGGAGGGTATTATGCTGAGTGAAATAAGTCAATCGGAGAAGGACAAACATTATATGGGCTCATTCATTTGTGGAATGTAAAAAATAGTGAAAGGGAATAAAGGGGAAAGGAGAAAAAATGAGTTGGAAATATCAGAAAGGGGACAGAACATGAGAGGTTGCTAACTCTGGGAAATGAACAAGGGGTGGTGGAAAGGGAGGTGGGCGGGGGGCGCGGGTTACTGGGTGACAGGTACTGAGGGGGGCTCTTGATGGGATGACCACTGGGTGTTATGCTATATGTTGGCAAATTGAACTCCAATTAAAAAATATGTAAGAAAAATTTTTAGAAAATTTTAAAAAAACCATGTTCAGAAAAGCCCTGTACTTGGTTTAATGTTCTGTGGTTGCAATCTTGACATTTTAAATAATTTTATCTTTGAACATGTTTTGAGGTGGTCTAGTGGAATAATAGTTCATGAACATGAGCAGAGGTGATATGTACAAACTGCATGTCCACCTTATGTTTTGTCACTTCACTTGTATTCATCATGCCCATGAGCATAGAATTTCAGTGGACCCATGATATGTGGGGGTTTAACGAGACTCAAAGCAAGTACAAGATAAGATTGTTACACCTCTGTTTGAATAAGTAAGGGAGTTGATAGCCCTGAGAGGCCACACTTTCTATAGGAACTAGAACTTGCTTCAAATATAGAAAAAGGCAATGGTGTTCTAAGAAACATGATCAACCAAGGTACCCTATTGTCTTCTTTCTTACTTATGTTACTTCCCTATATTAACCAACAATTTATGGTGAAAATGATAACATTGAAGGAAAGGGAACGATAGGGCAGCCAATAGTTCCTTTTCCTTTCAGTCAGGGTGTTGATAGAATGTGTAAGTATCAAGATGTGAAATAAAAACAGTTGAGTTGGTATGCTGGTGAAAAGAAAATATATGCGTGTGCATGAGATACTAAATACAAATTATATAATTTGGTGGTTTTTCATGTGAGTTAAATGCTTTCATATTTGCTTTTAAAACTGGCATTGTAGGGTTCCTGGGTGACTCAGTGGTTGAGCATCTGCCTTTGGCTCAGGTAATGATCCCGGGGTTCTCGGATCAAGTCCCACATCAGGCTCCCTGCAGGGAGCCTGCTTCTTCCTCTGCCTATGTCTCTGTCTCTCTCTGTGTCTCTCATGAATAAATAAATAAAATCTTTTTAAAAACTGGCATTGTACAATATACAGAAGAATGGCAAAACTGCTAATAATTTAATATTTTATTTTTTCTTAGAATGACATTAAACAACAAATAAAAGATGCCATGACAAAATCATTGTATTATATTTTAGTATCTTTAATGACATATTTCCCTTGCTTTTAAAATAAGGGGCCCTGCATTTTCATTTTGTACTGGGCATCACAAATTGTGTAGTTGATTCTGATACAGAAGAAAATTGAGGAATCTATAAAAGAGAGGAGAAAGAAGAAGGGGAAGGAAGAGAAAAATGTCCCCCATTTGACCCAAAAGGACAAGTTTAAAGGAAAAATAGAAGATCTCTACTTCTACCTTGATGTTTGCTAACATTTCTTTACCTAATTGGCCTATTTCCTCACACAAACATTTCCTGGCATTCCCACCCACTAAACCAAATGACAAGATTATATAGATATTCTATAGAATAAATATTCCATATGTTCTATGTATGTTTTTACCGCAGGATGGTGTGCAAAACAGAGCCTTTGTCCTCGAACCAGAAAATACCTAAGCTTCCATCTCTTGAAGGAATTACAGTTCTTCAGTAGAGGTCCTTCCTTCAGTATTTTCTGAAAGATAGAAGCATAATGTTGAGTAATTAGATGAATTTGCCAGACCATACCACTTATTCTCTCAGTTAAGAATATCAGATATCTGGAAGACTTCATCTCTATCATATACCTGAGAAATGGCCTGAGGGCCAGACAAAAATACAAGGAAGTTAGTTCAGTCAGAAAACAAATTGGGTACCCTTGGAAAACACATTCAAGATAATATAGGGCCAAGAATCATGGAAAACACCTCTATTGCTGGTAGGGAATGGGGAGGAGGGACATGAACACAAAGATATAAGAATAACATTCCTAGAAGATAATAATTCATAGGGGAAAAGACTATGTTAAGAAATGGCAGATTTTCGGGAAGGCTCCAGGTTATAGCTATAGACCATTCCTATAGTTTTAGAGTGTTCCTTTTACAATATTAAGTTGGATTACATCCCATTTCTGCTCACAAGACTCCAATAGCTTCCTAACACTTTTAGAACCAAATCCAAAGTATTTACCATGATCCTCAAGAAATTCATGATCTGAAGAGAAAGAAAAAAAGGTACCAAAAAGGAACGACCTTCTAATTATTTTCTTTATGTATCTCATAGTCTGGTAACTGGACAAAGAGCCAGACTTAGTTTAAATCACCAAATCAGAGCTCTACCATGAATTCCATCCATGATCTAAATAAGAATTCACCCCTGAGTGGTTGTGGAAGTGTTTTCGTTTCTTCTTTTTTTTTTGCTCACGTAGCGTCTTTCAATTTTTAATTTGTTGATAATATTTAACAGACAATTTCTTTTCTTTCTTGTTTTATTTTTATTTATTTTTTATTGGAGTTCAATTTGCCTACATATAGCATAACACCCAGTGCTCATCCTGCCAAGTGCCCCCCTCAGTGCCCATCACCCAGTCACCCCAACCTCCCGCCCACCTCACCTACCACTATCCCTAGTTTATTTCCGAGAGTTTGGTGTCTCTCATGTTTTGTCACCCTGACTGATATTTTCACTCATTTTCTCTCCTTCCCTTTATTCCCTTTCACTATTATTTAAATTCCCCAAATGAATGAGACCATATAATGTTTATCCTATTCCGATTGACTTATTTCACTCAGCATAATACCCTCCAGGTCCATCCATGTCGAAGCAAAAGGTGGGTATTTGTCGTTTCTAATGGCTGAAGAATATTCCATTGTACACATAGACCACACCTTCTTTATCCATTCATCTACCAATGGACACCGAGGCTCCTTCCACAGTTTGGCTATTGTGGACATTGCTGCTAGAAACATCGGGGTGCAGGTGTCCCGGCGTTTCATTGCATCTGAATCTTTGGGGTAAATCCACAACAGTGCAATTGCTGGGTCATAGGGCAAGTCTATTTTTAACTCTTTGAGGAACCTCCACACAGTTTTCCAGAGTGGCTGCACCAGTTCACATTCCCACCAGCAGTGTAAGAGGGTTCCCTTTTCCCCGCATCCTCTCCAACATTTGTTGTTTCCTGTTTTGTTAATTTTCCCCATTCTCACTGGTGTGAGGTGGTATCTCATTGTGGTTTTGATTTTTAATTCCCTGATGGCAAGTAATGCAGAGCATTTTCTTATGTGCTTGTTGGCCATGTCCATGTCTTCCTCTGTGAGATTTCTCTTCATGTCTTTTGCCCATTTCATGATTGGATTGTTTGTTTCTTTGCTGTTGAGTTGAGTAAGTTCTTTATAGATCTTGGATAATAGTCCTTTATCTGATAGGTCATTTGCAAATAGCTTCTCCCATTCTGTAGGTTGTCTTTTAGTTTTGTTGACTGTTTCTTTGGCTGTGCAGAAGCTTCTTACCTTGATCAAGTCCCAATAATTCACTTTTGCTTTTGTTTCTCTTGCCTTCATAGATGTATCTTGCAAGAAGTTACTGTGGCCAAGTTCAAAAAGGGTGTTGCCTGTGTTCTGCTCTAGGATTTTCATGGAATCTTGTCTCACATTTAGATCTTTCATCCATTTTGAGTTGATCTTTGTGTATGGTGTAAGAGAATGGTCTAGTTTCATTCTTCTGCATATGGCTGTCTAATTTTCCCAGCACCATTTATTGAAGAGACTGTCTTTTTATCCAGTGGATAGTCTTTCCTGCTTTGTTGAATATTAGATGACGATAAAGTTGAGGGTCCACTTCTGGATTCTCTATTCTGTTCCACTGATCTATGTGTCTGTTTTTGTCCCAGTACCACACTGTCTTGATGATCACAGCTTTGTAGTACAACCTGAAATCTGGCATTGTGATGCCCCCAGATACGGTTTTCTGTTTCAATATTCCCCTGGCTATTCGGGGTCTTTTCTGATTCCACACAAGTCTTAAGATGATTTGTTCCAACTCTATGAAGATAGTTCATGGTATTTTGATAGGAATTGCATTAAATGTGTAAATTGCCCTGGGTAGCATTGACATTATCACAATATTAATTCTTCCAATCCATGATCATGGAATATTTTTCCATCTCTTTGTGTCTTCTTCAATTTCTTTCAGAAGTGTTCTGTAGTTTTTGGGGTATACATCCTTTACCTCTTTGGTTAGGTTTATTCCTAGGTATCTTATGCTTTTGGGTGCAATTGTAAATGTGATTGACTCCTTAATTTCTCTTTCTTCAGTCTCATTGTTAGTGTGTAGAAATGCCACTGACTTCTGGGCATTGATTTTGTATCCTGCCACACTGCCGAATTGCTGTATGAGTTCTAGCAATCTTGGGGTGGAGGCTTTTGGGTTTTCTATGTAGAGTATCATGTCATCTGCAGAGAGGGAGAGTTTGACTTCTTCTTTGCCAATCTGAATGCCTTCTGTTTCTTTTTGTTGCCTGATTTCTGAGGCTAGGACTTCTAGTACTATGCTGAATAGCAGTGGTGAGAGTGGACATCCCTGAATTGTCCTGATGTTAGGGTAAAGGCTCCCAGTGTTTCCCCATTGAGAATGATATTGGCTGTGAGCTTTTCGTAGATGGCTTTTAGGATGCTGAGGAATGTTCCCTCTTTGCCTACACTCTGAAGAGTTTTGATCAGGAATGGATGCTGTACTTGGTCAAATGCTTTCTCTTTATCTATTAAGAGGATCATATGGTTCTTGGTTTTTCTCTTGCTGACATGATCAATCACACTGATTGTTTTGGGAGTGTTGAACCAGCCTTGCATCCCAGGGAAAATCCCACTTGGTCATGGTGGATAATCTTCTTAATATATTGTTGGATACTATTGGCTAGTATCTTTTGAGAATTTTTGCATCCACGTTCATTAGGGATATTGGTCTATAATTCTCCTTTTTGGTGGGGTCTTTGTCTGGTTTTGGAATTAAGGTGATGCTGGCCTCAGAACGAATTTGGAAGTACTCCATCTTTTTCTATCTTTCCGAACTGCTTTAGTAATAAGTATGGTTTCTTCCTTAAGCGTTTGATAGAATTCCCCTGGGACGCCATCTGGCCCTGGACTTTTGTGTCTTGGAAGGTTTTTGATGACTGCTTCAATTTCCTCCCTGTTATCAACCTGTTCTCAGCTATGTTTTGTTCAAATACACTTTCTGGTCCTCTGTCCCTTTCAGTGCCATCAGGACCCCCAATTAAACGTAGATTTTTCCTTCTGAGGCTGTCATTTATTTCCCTTAACCTATCCTCATGATCTTTTATTTGTTTGTCTCTTTTTTCCTCAGCTTCCTTCCTTGCCATCAACTTGTCTTCTATGTCACTCACTCGTTCTTCTACCTCATTAACCCTTGTCATTAGGACCTCCAGTTTGGATTGCATGTCATTTAATTGATTTTTAATTCCGGCCTGATTATATCTAAATTCTGCAGTCATTAAGTCTCTTGAATCCTTTATGCTTTTTTCTAGAGCCACCAGTAGCTTTATAATTGTGCTTCTGAATTGGCTTTCTGACATTGAATTGTTATCCAAATTTTGTAACTCTGTGGGAGACAGGACTGTTTCTGATTCTTTCTTTTGTGGTGAGTTTTTCCTTTTTTTGCTCAGCTCAGAGTGGCTGAAAACAAGTTTTACTGGAAAAAGGAGAAAAAGCGAATAAAAAGGGGAAAAAAGGTGGGAACAAACAGAAAACAAAAAACAATGGGGTATCCTCTGATTCTATATATTGTAAATCCTTCGACTTCCCCTGGAACTTTCCAGCACTGCTTGGTCAAGAACTTGCTCTTTCCCTGTCCTTCCAGCTGGTCTTCTGGGGGAGGAGCCTGCTGTGCAGATTCTCAGGTGTGTGCACCTGGGAGAGCTGCCCAGCCCCCTGCCAGGTGCATGGCTCAGTGGGAGCTGCTTATCCTGTGAGTCCCCTCCTCAGTCCGAGGCACACCAGGAGGTGTCACCAGGAGGAACAAAAACAGTGGCTGCAGCCAGCTCTCCAGCCCTGGAGTCAGCTCCCACAGTAACTACCACAGCTCCCAGTCCACAGGGGCCTAGATGCTCTGGGGATGGGGTGCGCCTATCTGTATAGCTCAGGGCCGCCTGGTGGAGCGTCCTCGCTGCCCTGTGTCCTCCCGGCCTCCGTCTGTCCCGGGGGGAGCGCCAGATCCTGGGCTGTGCCTGTGCCACTGGAATCGGGCACCCCCCTCTGCCCAGAGCTGCTGCCTGAGATGACGCCTGAGAGGACGCCTGAGCTGCTCCTAGATCGCACAGGCCCCTCCGCCCAGAGCCGTGAGCTGCTCCCTGGCCACGCAGCCCCCTCCGTGCAGAGCTGCTGCCCCAGCAGACTCTTGGGCTCCTCCCGGGGCCCTGCTAGGTGCGGGCTCCAGCCCTTTCCAGTGCCCACAGTGTGGCGCGCTGTGCCCCAGGGTGCAGGTCCTCTTGTTAGTGCCCCTGGGAGCCTGAGGGCATCCCTGCCCCTCCTGGGGTCCTGCCCGAGCTCCCTGCGATTGCCTTACCATCCTGGAAGGTTGGTAAAGCTCCTTCTTCTCTGGGCCTGGGCTCTCCTGTCCTGGAGGCACTCGCCGCGTGGCCTTAGCCCGGCTCCTCACGGGGCCCCTCCCCCTTGGATGCTTTTTTATTTCCTTATCTTTTTTCCATCTTCCTACCTTGATAGAAGTGAGAACTCTTCCCACTATAGCATTCCAGCTATTCTCTCTTAAAATCTCAGGCCGAATTCATAGGTTTTCAGGATGATTTGAAAGTTATCTAGGTAAGTTGGTGGGGACGGGTGACTTGGGGACCCTACTCTTCCGTCATCTTGCCCCGCCTCTAACAGACAATTTCATAGAAAAATTCAAGTTTCCTGTTTCTTACAAAAACAAACAAACAGAAAATATGGTAACAGTGTGGACCTATATTCTCACATGGCAACAATCTGCTGGAACAGAGCAGCAGCCACTCCCTTCAGATTGGGGTGTCTAACTCCAGAAGGCATTTGAGTTTGGGACCATGATCTAAGCAATCCTTTGCTACTTCCATTCTCTTCTTCCAAATACACACACATCTATTACACTCTCTGTTCAATTCTCTAAACAATAAGATAGTACTAATAGAGCCTCTGTGTGTCAATTGTAAAGTCAGTTCATGAGCAAAGTTTATCTGAGTCCTCTTGATAACTTACAGGAGTTTCAAGGTTATTGTAATACCCTTGAGATGCTTACAAAAGAGTGGTACAGAAGAGTCAAGGCAAAGTGAGCAATAAGATCTTGTGGGAAGGGGAAGGCTGGCAGGGAGAATAAGAAATTATATTTAAATTATTGAAACTGAGTAACTGATGAGAAAATAACTCTTCTAAACATTGCAATTATGTCATTCTTTCCTTTCTCTGGTCTGGTGACCTATGGTATACACTCTCAATCGTGGTATTTATTTTCTCTATCCTAACCTTCTCACCTCTATGCCATATATTCTTTCATACTAAGTCTTCATGATATCTAAGCAGTCATATTATCCATTTCTGCTAAAGACTTAAGTTCAAAATTTTAACTGCTCCAACTACTGAAGCCACAGGGATTGTTTCTGTCCTTTTCCCAAGTTATTCTACTCTGTCTATTATTAAATGCTTCTCATACTATTCTTATTTTGGCATATACAGTGTCCCCTGTAATAGCTCATTACACAGTTTTTGGGTAGATATTTTCTCCTTCCCTCTATTTTCAGTTTAAAGCTTCCCTTCACTTCTTTAAAACCTCCCTTAACTTCGGGAGTCAGAACATGAGAGACTTCTAACTCTGGGAAACGAACAAGGGATGGTAGAAAGGGAGGTGGGCAGGGGGTGGGGGTGACTGGGTGACAGGCCCTGAGGGGGGCACTTGATGGGATGAGCACTGGGTGTTATTCTATATGTTGGCAAATTGAACACCAATAAAAAATAAATAAAAATTTTAAAAAACCTCCCTTAACTTCAACATGCCTCTTACTGCTGCTGGCACACCTAGCTCTCTTCTCTTTCTGTTCCTTTCAAGGCGGCATGATGGGATAAGGTAATAATGAGAAATAAGGAGGGGGATTTGTTCCTCCAGAAGATTCCCAGAACTCTGGGCTTTCTGGTTTTTGGAAAATTCTCAGACCTTGGTAATTTGAAATATCGAAAAAAGTAGAATTCAGCCTCTTTTCCAGCCGCATCCTTCCATCAACCCTTAGTAATAATCACTCTTTAATTCTCCTTCCTGATACTAAAGAAATGTTCTCTTTTCTTCTCTTACTTGTGCCTTGCTAATTAATGACATCCTGTTATCCATCCAAGGACACAGTGAACCAATTAATTAATTGATTAATCAATTAACCTTTTAATCTGAGGACACAAGTCATCAAAACCTTCATTTCTCATTTCATGAACCTAGCATTTGTCATAGTCAAGAAAAAGGGAAAAAGGACTTTGTGGTGCACGTATCATTGGATAGAGTGCTTCATTCATATTTTCTGAGCTTTTAATATGGACTCCACCTTTGAGTAGGTCCTATGAGGTAGCTGATGAAGTTGAAGGCACATTCCCTATCTCAAGATGAGGATAGTGGGAGTGGAGGAGGAGGAGACACTGATGATTCACATAGAGAAACACAAAGTTATGTGAGCTCAGAGAATTATTTGAAAGAGCTTTGAAGGCTTCATGCTTATTGCTCTAAATGTTTACTGTCTGGTTCAAATGAGGAGTTCCACCAAGACAGTAGCTACATAGTCATATATCCTGTCATTGGGTACACCAGCCAAATCACAATTTGTTCCTCTATGTTCCATAATATTAAACTGGTCACTGAGAATGTACAGCTTTAAGTACAGGGCTATCTAGTCAGTGTCCAAAAAAGGCTGGTTGGTAACAAAAGGTTTTCAAAACCTATTAGCGGAGCTAGAGAAATCAAGATCAGTTCTTACTAAGTTATAGGTGTTTGTTATGATTGAATGCTGACCAGTGTTAGCAGCTCATTCCATTTTTCAAGACAAGCTGGCAATCCAGGCTAAAATTTGTGCAAAGTTTTGTAATATTGAAATGCTAGTAACTAACTAAATTTCTTTAAATTGTGAGGCCAAACAAAACACGTATGCAGGCCAAAGTCCACCCAAAGGCAACCAGTCTGCAATTTCTGAACTATAACTATTGTTACTTTCTCTAGAAGACAAAGTGAATTTAGTGTTGGGTATTTCTAGTGTCAGAGGAGATTGCATTGTATGAATTCAGAATTCATGTATTAGGATCCCGTCCATATGAGATATACATTACCAAGTTGGGAGTAGATAAATGTTGACGTGATTTATGTACAGTAGGTAGGAAGGTTAGAAGGCCATATCAGAGATTCTTAAGTTCTAAACACAGATTCTATATAATCAACTCTGAACTTCTACAAATACCCAGATCTAGATTGGAAGAAGGTAAAGTTCCTATAGTTCTTTTCCTTTTCAACTCTGTCCATATTTGAGATAAGCTTACCTAAGAAACCAATCCTTCTGTTTTTAACCAATCCTTTCTGTTTAAAATTGTCCTTCTGTTTTTAAACAAACCACTTTTTATTTAAAACTCAGTAAGTATCCCTAGTTTGAACAAGCAGAAGCTAAAAATCAATCAATGGGTTGCCTCAAGTCAATAAAATAAGTGCATGCAAACAAACCTTTACCTACTCGAGGCCACTAGATCTAACAAGGATGTAAGACAAAAATTGGAAGAAACGCATACACACATATCCTGCAAACAGAGGCTTTGGGAAAAGAGCACTTGTATTCCATGACAGGATTTGCAGTGTTTCCCAGTTCCTGGCTGCTTGCAGATAACATCATCTCATTACCGTCCACAATCATGCAGTGTTACCTCCAATTTCCAGAACGTAAATCTGAGGCTTGGGTGTTTTCTGTTGCCTTACTTGAGGAACCACAACTACAAAAATGCTGGTGGGCTCTATTTTCTTTCCACCACTCTGCCCATGACAAGAAAACTGGGAGTGACTAAGTAGTATGCGCACCAGAGTGAACACACTTATCTACAAGCTTTGTCCTGAAAGACTAGACTATAAATATCTAAGAATTAAAAAATGTTCTGTGAACATCTCTGAATACTCAGTACTGAAACTGTTAATAAGTTTCCCTCTAAGAGGCAAATGGTAATCCATTGTGGGGAAGAAGGGAGTTCTGTTTTGTTTTTTTTAAGTGACTGTCTAGATTGACTAGAAGAGTAATGAAGATTCACATGTATACAGCACTTTTGATCGATAAAGTACTTTTACTTTTGCTATTGAATCCTCTAAGCAGCTCTTTGAAGTAGGTAGGAAGGCATCTAACTCAATTCTGCTGTACAAAAGATAACCTGAACTTTAGTTTACGTGTCTTGTCCATATATTTTTATTTCTAAGACATTATCAAGGCATTTGAAATTTTTCCTCTCAAATTAGACTGTCAATATTTCTTTTGCATTTCTGAGATTTTGCAGCATCTTGGGGTGAAAATATTTGTCCAAAGAATGCATCTCTAATGTTATGAAAGACAATGAGGAACAGGATTCCATATGTGAAATTTTTCTTGGTAGCCACCTGTACAGGCACACAACTATTTCATAAAATGGAGCACACCTCCATTTTATGGTCCAAGCTGCCACATTTCTGTGGTAATGTTTTGATGCCGCATATAGGAAGAAGTTAGGAAGAATCATAGGATCCTTGTACATACTGAAATGTCATGTGACCCACCTGATGCTTCTTAAACCAGAACATACTGCAGGCGAGCCTCCTACTCCTTCCTGACAGTTTTATCTGACATTGAAACCCAAACACTGCAGTCTACTCTCAAGCTTGGCTGTTTTGTAGTGGGGGTGAGTGTGGTGTTGAGTTCAGTTACCACAGAGATGTATTGGCTTCATTCAAATCCAAGAATGTAGGATTTGCCAAAGCATAGGTAATTCAGGTTCACACAAAATATCTTTGCCTAAATTGTAGCAGCACTTGCAGATAAATCTAGAGCTTGGAAAGCTCTGCTTCAGTTTCCTTTTGGGTCCTGTTTGATAAGCCAGTCTCCATTATTCTCTTGCATCTTGGCACAGATGATCTCTCTCCCCGATGCTCTACAACTCAGCATGTACAAATTAATTGCCAGCAGTGAGGGTAAGCATTTCCCTTGCCCCATATTTATTAAATATATTCTATAAAATATCTCAACAGGGTCTATAAAGCAGCCCAATTTCCTATATATAATTATCACCTGCCTGCTGTTTAATTGGGAAAGGGCAAGTACAGCTGCTGCTGTGACCTTTTCCTATGCTCCTCTGAAATCCCCAAAGCTTCTACTATCTGCTACGTCTGTTTTTCTGTGGCTCAGTGGGTTTTTGATGGATGAGGCTTTGGGGTTTTTTTTCATTCTTTTCTAGCAAAAGGAGCTTTTATTACATAGCCAAATTAAATTCCAACCCCAGCCAATCAAAGAGTAGGCAAGCATCATGACATGTACCACCACCTGTTATTAGCTGGCTGCTCTTTTACTTTCTCATGCCGATCTTGGGAGGGAGGTGGATCAAGTTGGGGGATGAGTAGGTCATCACTCTTCAAGTGAGAACTGGACTCCCACTATGAGCACAGCTGGGGAAGCAAGTTTCCTGCCTCTGGCTCCTTCAGTCTAAAAACCCGGAACATCTCTTCTCTTTGCTTTGGGGGCAGGGGTAATGGGAAGAAAGCCATTTCCCAAAATGGCCTGCCAAAGTTGATTCAGAGCAACAATGTTTTATTTGGTTAAAATGTAACTCTGGATGCTTTAGGCTTTAAACAAGGCCAGGCCTGCTGTTTCACTGAAAGCTTTACATTCCCAAGGGTCCTTTTGACATGGCAGGAGTCAGACAGACTGGCTCCAGGACTTACTAGTTGTGTGACCTTGGGCAAATCACTTAACCTCTCTGAGCCTCAATTTCCTTGTCTTGTTAGATGAGGATATCTCACAGAACATGTGCCTGCCACTCTATAAGTGTGAGTTCCTTCTGGATTGTAGAGGCAGGGGCTTGTGCCACAGTTTTTTTTCACCCCACTACTGGGAGCTTCCTCCTTGGCACTAGCAACCCTGGCTGGATACAGGCTGCAGCAGAAGAATGTGAAGGTGATCAATTGTCCCAGTTTTCCCAGGACTGTCAGTGCTAAAACCAGGAGAATCATGGGAAGACCAAGATCTGTTAGTCACCCTAACAAGTCACCCTAACACTGAGGAATCAGATCTTTCTACTGCTTAGGACTATAGTTGCAAATACCTCCCACTACTTCCTGGGCTAAAGAAGAACTATAAATGATTATCCATGTACCTGTTCTGTATTAGTGAAATAAAGTTGAGAATGATGATACATTTTTTTTCTGAATAGGGCAAAAACTTTAACCAGTTCCTCACATATCATTCAAAAGATATTTTCTACACATGCCAAACATATATACATATTATTTTGCCTTCAAGTAAATCATAGCATTCTATGCACTGTGTTTTGTTTCTTGCTCTCTGTGCTTCATTTATCATGGAGTCCTTTCAATATTGAGCTGCCTCATTTCTTTTTACAACTGCATAGCATTCTGCTATATGGATATAGTATGATTTACTTAAACAGGCCCCTATTAGTTGACAGTGGTTTAAAATCTTATTCTATTATAAATAATACTGCAGTGACTTTCTGTGTATACGTGTCATTTTGCACCAGTGTGAGTACATTGATAGGATAAATATCAAGGGTTGGTAACTTTAAAACTAGTCTACTAGGACCATAAAGCCTAAACAACGTATGTGTTCTCAAATCTCTCTGCCCTCTCTCCCTTTCCTTTTTCTATTATTGGAGTTTCCTAGGAAGGGTAAGGACCACTAATTCCTTGGGTGTTGGGGAGGAGGTGAGTAATTTGGACCCAGGCTGACAAAGTACAAAAAACAGTAACCCGGCTCTTGATAATTGCCCTGGGACCAGCAGCAGCCAGGAAGGGGGAAGAGCTCAGCTGAGTCCTTCCAGACCTACACAGATTCAAATGCTCATTTTGCTGCATTGAACTGTGCAGATTTGAACATGCTATTTCACTGCTATAAGAGACCAGTAACTTAGCTGAGGAAGGGGATATGAAGATGGGGTCTATGTAGCTCAAAGTCAGTGCTTTTTCTACAAAACTGCCTTTTAATTTTCAGAGCTAACCTTGACTTAGCTCTGAATGACTCTGAATGACTCTGAATGACTAACCTTCTCCCTCCTCACCCTCTTAGAGATGATGAAAATAAGGCCCTAAGAGGGACTGTACTTACCTAAATTAGATAGAAAATTAGTGGCAGGATGAGGATTGGGGCTTCAGGCCACTCTATTTTAGTGATGTGGGGAATCTTCATTGACTCTTCAGTGGGAGTGAAGGCTATAACCACAGCCATTGAATTTGCTCTATATTGGGAGTGCCTCCTGGAACATATGCATAGTTTTGGGGGCAGGATAGCATGGAAAGAGATGCAAGGAGACCAGCAGGAAGATAGCTTGATTCCAAGAGTTGGATCAAGAGGAAGGGTTGGGTCAGAGCTTTGGAAGTTTGAGGAGAAAAGTGGTTTATGGTAAGGCAAAAGGTTGGCCTTCCTCTACAAATGCAGGGAAGACAAAAGGTTTCGGCTAGGGGAAGGAGGATTTTTTTTTTCTTTGAGCCCTGCTAGAACCAAAAGCTTAGAAGCTGGAAATGCAGTGAAAGGAATGATGTAAGTGGGAGCTTAGTGGAAGACTTATTGCTACAGCACAGTTGCTAATGGTTAGAAAAGGAAGTTAAGTGGTCACTCCAGGTGCCTAAAAGAGAGGTCTTGGACACCGGTCTTCAAGTTAACCAAGATCACAGAGACCAGGGCACCAATTATCTATTGCCACCAACTTATAAAGAATAACAAAGGATGCCTACTTCCAACTTCCTTATTCCCCACCCTTTCACTTGACCATCAGCTTCCAAAGATGGATAGGTTCTCTGTCAGTATTTCTTCTTAGGGGCACCCCCTACTGCTTCCATCTCTGGGATCCCACCACCAAGCTACACGATATCCTAACACCTCCCGTGAGACCAATGGTCCCTGTTCTGACTCTGCTGATGCCCTCATTGAAGCAGCCAGAGCAGTAATTTCTTCTCTAAGTTTCTCTTCAACCATCCCCCTCCAAAGGAAGAGAGTTATTTTTGACTGACAAATGCCTGTTATTAGACCTTGGTTTATATGCATTATCTCATTTAATGAACACAGTAACAGTCCTGTAAGGGAGGAGGAGAAATTGAGGCTTAGAGAGGTTAAGTGACTAGTTCAAGTCATTGTAGCAGGGCTGGGGTTGAAACCCAGGTCTATTTGACTCTACTGCCTGTGTCCTCCAAATACCAAGAACCTATAAGATGGTCACCATATTCTGGCTTGGGTGTCAGGTCTAACATGGGAATCACTTCAGGCTATTTCTTCACCCAATAAGGGCCACTATTTCACCCAATAGGAAAAGCCATGGGCTGGTAATGTCTGCAGATTTCCACTAGTTTAGCTGGAGTAGACCATGGACTGCAAATGATTCACAAATGAGAAAAAAAAATCACAGTCCTTTGGTGGGGTGCCAGAAATGTCATAATCCCAAATTTTGTGTATTTTTATGTTTTGCAACAACATGATATATGATAACTAGAAGCTCTTAAAGCTGGGGACTTCAGCCTTTTGAGGTATTTTAAAATGCTTGCAACTTAGTGCCAAAGGAATCTTGCAACTATACAACTATGTAGCTAATTTGGCTACAACTCACTCAAAGAACAAAGCAATGAAGACTCAATTGATGCTTTCTGTGCTTTGGTCTTTATTAAAAAATACCTGTCTATTTCTAATCATGGCTATAAATGTCTCTCATAATGTAGGTTTGACAAGCTCGTATCACCTAACCCATGTACTTGGGGAGTTGGGGAGATTACCTTATTGCCAAACTGGCCCCATGCAGACAGCTATCTGAAGGCACGCATAGGACCTAAGAATACTTTTACTAACAGGTCCTCTTGGGATGAAGTGGTTAGATAATAAAGAGGGGATGTGTGTGTTTTCATCTTTTAATTACTTCTCAGCTTTATAAAGTAGTGTTGAAAAGAATCATAAGGTTGGTAGACAGAAATGGATACTAGAACCAGTTGGTTCTACTTGCTTCTTGAAGTAGTAGTGGTCTAGAGAAGATGAAATTCATCAATTCATTAGTGCTTCTGTTGGGGGGGAATGGGAGGCATGTGTGTATGTTGTGTGTGTGTGTGTGTGTGTGTGTGTGTGTGTGTGTGTGTGTGCCTTGTCCGCTTTGCCCCACCAGTGATAGGTGACAGCAGGAGCAAGGTCTCAGGTAAAGGGATTTTGGGGTGGGATTGACTTGAGGGAGGGTAAAAGATCCATGGGAGACTTCACTTATCCCTTAAACCTGTGGATACCTTAGCTGCCTCTGAGCAGAGGGCTCTCTGGCTGAGCAAAGTTGCCTCCTCTGAAGGCAATGGTAATTTGACAGCCCCTAAACATGGAGGGAGAAGGGAGGGGAGAGCTGTGATTGCAGGAGACACTAATTTTTCAAGTAAGAGATTATGTTGTGGGGTTTGGTTCCAGAGGAATTACTGGCCATGTAACAAAGCTGAGAAGCTATGCCAAAGAAGGCCACCAAGGACAAGATTCCTTAGCAGTGGCAGTAGTAGTAGTAGTAGTAGTAGTAGTAGTAGTAACAGTAATGATGTGAATTACTAACAGTTGGTGAGTCTTTACTATGTGGGAAGCACTGTGTAAAATCATATTACATGGGTTATCTCATTTGATCCCAGCAACAACCCTAAAAAAGTAGGTGCTGTAATAATCCTTATGTTATAGATGGAGAGACTGAGGCTTGGACAAATTTAGTACCATTCCTAGTAGTCTAATAAATGGCAGGGATAAAACTTCTCTTGGAGTTTTGCAGGACATGGAAAACCAGTTATTCCCTCAGTGAAAGAAAAAAAGGGTTTAAATCACAGGTCTTTTTGCAAGTTATACCCTATTCTGTTATTTGGCAAAAGAAGGCAGGATATGAGGAGAGATTGGTGGGGTGAATCACAGCTATTTGGTTCAGTTTTGGCTTTGTTTTTAATATAAAATGTTAAGTAATTAAGATAATAATAGTTTACACAGCACCTTATCAGCTATAAAGATCTTGAAGATTTTTACTTGGCTTTAAAAAAATTTTATTTATTTATTTGAGAGAGAGAGTGCACACACAAGTAGGCAGACCGGCAGGCAGAGGCTGAGGGAGAAGACTTCCCACTGAGCCAGAAGCCGGATGTCAGGCTCAATCCCAGGACCCTGGGATCAGGACCTGAGCCAAGGGCAGACAGATGCTTAACTGACTAAGCCACCCAGGTGCCCCCTTACTTGGGTTTGAAGACAACCCTGATGAGTAGGAAAGGTAGACAATACTGCTGGCTTTTTTTTCCAGAGA
This sequence comes from Vulpes lagopus, assembly GCF_018345385.1. Classification (NCBI taxonomy): domain Eukaryota; kingdom Metazoa; phylum Chordata; class Mammalia; order Carnivora; family Canidae; genus Vulpes; species Vulpes lagopus. Next base: position 43,344,989 of record NC_054848.1, read on the forward strand.
AGAACACTGTGACCCAAGGAAGTGAAATAAGTAACTTGCCCAAGGTCACTACGTGGTAAACTAGTCCTGGCCTCCTGACTTCCAGGACAAGGCTCTTTTCACTGTATATACTTTTTATGTTTTTGGTGTTGATATCATTTTAATTAGTAGTCTGTTATTTATATTCCCCAAATGAATGAGAACATATAATGTTTGTCCTTCTCTGATTGACTTATTTCACTCAGCATAATACCCTCCAGTTCCATCCACATTGAAGCAAATGGTGGGTATTTGTCATTTCCAATGGCTGAGTAATATTCCATTGTATACATAGGCCACATCTTCTTTATCTATTCATCTTTCGATGGACACCGAGGCTCCTTCCACAGTTTGGCTATTGTGGACATTGCTGCTATAAACATCGGGGTGCACGTGTCCCGGCGTTTCATTGCATCTGTATCTTTGGGGTAAATCCCCAGGAGTGCAATTGCTGGGTCGTAGGGCAGATCTATTTTTATGTATACAATGGAATATTATTCAGCCATTAGAAACGACAAATACCCACCATTTGCTTCGACGTGGATGGAACTGGAGGGTATTATGCTAGTGAAATAAGTCAATCGGAGAAGGACAAACATTATATGGGCTCATTCATTTGGGGAATATAAATAATAGTGAAAGGGAATAGAGAGGAGGGAGAAGAAATGGGTAGGAAATATCAGAAAGCAAGACAGAACATGGAAACTCCTAACTCTGGGAAACAAACTAGGGGTGGTGGAAGGGGAGGAGGGTGGGGGGTGGGGATGAATGGGTGACGGGCACTGAGCGGGGCACTTGACGGGATGAGCATTGGGTGTTATTCTGTATGTTGGTAAATTGAACACCAATAAAAAATAAATTTATTATTAAAAAAAATTAGTAGTCTGTATTTTCAAAGTCTAATTTCCCCTTCTCAACCCTTTTGTCCTATCCAGCAGTATAACTCTCTGCCATCACCTCTGGTAAAGAAGTATGATATCATCAAGTGTGCCATTAGGAGACATCTTCATGGTTAATGAGGGTAATACCATGCTGGACCCAAAAGGAAATTCTCTGACCTGAACATCTCCTAGTAGCAATAATTTAAAAATTAACTTGGCCATACAACCACTGCACAAAAGCATTCTACAAGGATCTTACTTTTCTGAGAGTACTGCTGTTACTGCTGCCTCCTCTTCCCAGAAGCCCACTTGCCACAGCCCTAAAGTTCAGATGTGTTATCCTATTACCCTTTCACAGTTTTGGAACTTTATTTATTTCCCTGTTGAAACACCATCCAGATTTGCATCCCTTTCCAACTTCTCCCTGCAGGCAAATATTTGGTAAACCCCTTCTCTAGCCAGACTATATTTAAGGGATTAAAACTGCTGAATTTCCACATGGCTACTAACTATTAGTTATCAAATTCTAATACCCACTGGCTTAGAGTAAGGCTGACTGTTACCATCTGGATTTTGTGCTGCTCAACTATTGATAGCCTATCCAGAAAAGTACAAATGCACTAAAGGAGGGGGAAAGAGAGAAAGGGAGAGATCAGTGGTATTATAACTCAAGCTGGCAGGCCTGGAAAGGGGGAGGAAGAGAGGAAAAGAAAAGAAATAAGAATAAGATGAGCGTGTTACACTGGAGGAGCCCCTGGAGATGGCAGTGATCATTCAGAGACTTGTAGATGATAAAAGATGCCTGTTTCCCCACCAATGATGCATAGGATTCCCACTGGTCTTGGAACCATCTCTCAGCCATCATTTCATTAGCTCTGAGATTGTGCCCTAATCAATGTGTGAAGCTCTCTACTCAGAGTTGCTGGGGAGGATGCAGCATTGACTAAAATGGGAAGAGAAGGGTTGTTAGCTAAGATCTGGAGGACAGCTAGACCTGAATCACACAAAAAATAAATAGTAGGAAAAATTGTCCTCTGGGAGGCTGAAGGGACTGACCTTTAATTGGAAACAGGGTTTAGGGATCCCTGGGTGGCTCAGTGGTTTAGCATCTGCCTTCAGCCCAGGGCCTGATCCTGGAGACCCAGGATCGAGTCCCACGTCGGGCTCCCTGCATAGAGTCTGCTTCTCCCTCTGCCTGTGTCTCTGTCTCTCTGTCTCTCATGAATAAATAAATAAAATATTTTAAAAAAGGAAATAGGGTCTAATAAATCAGGCTTGCTGAAGAAAGGGGAGGAGCAGAGTAAGTAATGGTGGTGGGGTGAGTTCAATGTGAGACAGACTAATAGCAATAATATACAAACACCAAAATTGATACATAGAGAAATATGGAGATACAACTAATCCCTCTTGCTCCTTTCATCTCTTCATATATATCATAAAACGTAATGTACTCATTAAATATGTAGATGCCTTAGGTGGTATGGACATTTTAACAATATTTTGTTTTCTAACCCATGAGCATGGAACATATTTCCATTTGGCTATGTTGTCTTCATTAAATTCATCAGTATTTTATAATTTCAGTGTACAGGTCCTTTACCTCCTTGGTTAAGTTTATTCCTAATATCTTATTACAGACACAATTCTGATACCCACACTTTTTCTGAAGTATCCATTATGGCTTAGCATCCTGTTGGTCACATTGTATACAGTAGTACTAATACAACAATACTTTCAGGTAAGTATTACTGGCTTCATATTACAGATAAGGCACTGAAACTCAGAATGGTCAACCAACTTCTCCAAAGTCATACGTAGTTATAAAAGGGGATGACTGTTAACCCACATCTGTCTGATTCCAAAGTCTAAACATATTTCTACTCATTATACTGTACACATTGCCTCTCTTTCCTGGAAATTAAGGGTTGATTTGAGGTGAGAGAGAGGATAGTTTCCAAAACCACAAGAGATATAAATGATCCGGTTTGAGAGCTTCACAGAAACATTTGTACATGGGAGTGATATGGGCAGCAATATGGCACCTGGGAGAGACAGTGGGCATGATGGACTCTGAATTCCATGGAGTTTGGACTCCAGCAGTAATCTGCTATGTGAGCAAGTCATGTCACTTCCCCCAGCTGCCATCTCTTTGCTGGGAACTGCAGATAATGATGCTAACATTTGGCATTGTTTCGTCAAGGGAAAACCAAGACATAAGATACAAAACTATCAATATTGCTCAGGCCTGTTGCCATAAAGTAGCCTCCTACCAAATTAAAAACTGTAGGGATAGGTCCTGGACTCAGAAATAGACATTATTTCAAAGCTGAGCATGTCAGAAAGACAAACCTCAGCATAAAACTCTCTTGGAAAAAAATTTTTTTTAATTAAAAAATTAAATAAAAATAAAACTCTCTTGGTAAATCACAAATATATGTCATAGCTGAGTTATGTCTGACCATCACAGTGCCCAGAATGCCACAACTTACCCATAGTAGGTACTTGATGAATGTATATAAAGTGAAATTGAGTGCAGGAAAAACACACCTGGGGAAAACAATGAGAAAGGATATTCTTGAATATTCCTATTAATTGGCTCCTAAAGGCCAAACTTGCTACTGTAGGAAACACATGAAGATTCTTATATTTTCAAGCACATATATTTAGACAAAAGCCAATTAAGTATAGTAAAAAGGAGTGTAGATTTTGGAGTTAGATAAACTTGGATTTGAAACTCAGCTCCATCGCTTATCAGGTGTATGTCCTTGGGTAAGTAATTTAACTTATAAACCTCAGTATTTTCATCTGCAAAAACACATACAATGACATTCAACTCCTTTTTTTAAAAAAGATTTTATTTACTTATTCATGACACACACACACACACACACACACACACACACACACACACACAGGCAGAGGGAGAAGCACACTCCATGCAGGGAGCCCGACAAGGGACTCAATCCCGGGACTCCAGTATCATGCCCTGGGCTGAAGGTGGCGCTAAACTGCTGAGCCACCTGGGCTGCCCACGTTCAACTCTTAATAAAGACGAGAATATACGAAAGTACTTAGTGCTAAGCATAAATTCAATACTTATTTCTTCTTTCCTTCTATGGATATGGTGGTAATATTTTTGACCCGTAAATTGGAACACAAGCTTTGTTATATGTGAGTATATATGTGGCTGCAACAGGATACTGAGGGGGGGGGTTCAACTAGAAATCAGTGTTTTGCCCCAAATTTAACATTATCATTTACATACTAATAGACCAAACCCAGTGGGTTTTACTACCAGAGGTCAGGGTGCTTTTGATTTTTAAGGATCAATCCATGTAAGCACAGACTCTCTCCCTCCCATGAGTAACAGAGCAGGAATCACTGGGAAAGGAAACAAAGTCTATAAATAGAAAATCAAATTTAAATCTGTAAAGGAATTTGTGCCTACTGTCCCCATAAAGATACTCATAGTGCTGGAACTTTTGAACTTTTCCCGTTAAAACAGAACCCAGAGCATCAGAAGAGCTTCTGATTATAGGTATGAAGATTTAAGGTAAGTTAAGAGAACTGTTCTACTCAAGTCTGGAAGAGAAACTAGTGTTGAAACAATTAATGATTAGAACAGCTAGGATTAGTGAACCCAAGTGTTTATATCTCTTTAAATTTAGCATGTAGACGTTTCAAATCTAATCCTCTCTAATGTTTATATTAAAACAGCAAGGCAATTTCTGAAGGACCAAAAGGATGACTGAGGTGAAAACATCTTCTATTGTGTTTTATTAATTACAACTATAGGAACTACAATTTCAAGGGCTGCTATATTTTGCCATAACTAAGGCACCACCATTTACCTGGTGGTAATCTAATCTGATAGCATATTCTAATTCCAGGCCAATTATGTAGGAAGAAATGACCAACTTTTAGAGGTCTGATCTTGCAAATGCAAAACTAGTCATCTTAAATAAAGGTAAGTATCACAAGACCATCTCCCACAGGACAAACAACTAAGAGCCGAGTGCCATCATGCCAACTAGCATGACCTATGGCTTTACTGGACAGAACCCAGAAGTCTACAGCTATCTACCTAACAACCTCTGCCAGCCAAAAGCAAAAAATCCTAACCCCTTCTTATTCTATTTGTCATTTATGTGCCTTGGGCTTTCAAGGGAAGTCTAAATGTACAGTTATACAATGAAAAACTGGCAAATGCATCTTCTCATTTTATCTATGTACTTTTCAAAAGCTTAAGATGATTAGGGTGGACATTATAGTCAACAAACCCATCTCCTTGTTCATGCCTATATACTTGTAACTATATATTTAAGTTATTCCCCCCTCCAAATGGCTGTTCTTACTTTTAGCCTTGATACAGAGAAAGGAAATACTTGTTCTACTTAGCTCTCAATTCTACAGGAGCAACTAAAGATTTGCTCTACCAACACAAGACCAGCGGAAAACCAAGAGGACTTTTAACACAGAGAAGTGAGCATAGAGTAAGCAGAGATTGCCTATGTGCCCATGCCAATGCACCCTCTCTGATTATTGCAGAAAAATGATCTAAGAAGACACTCTGTCTACCTATAATTATGCTTTTCCTTATGGGCAGAACTTCCACTGTGATATTCCCAACTTTTTAATTTCTCCAGGTCTTTCTCACCAGGAGGCATGGTAAGACTTTTCCAGGCTCAGTATTCACTGATTTTTAAAAATCACATGTTTTTTTAGCAAGGAGTAGCACCTCACATGATGAAAAATAACAAGGGAAATGTAACTTGAAAACCTCATAAACCTTGAGTAAGTATGAAAGAGGACAATCTTACTGACCCCCAAATGTGTAAAGTATATGCACATAACCATCTTCTCATTCAAGAACTCAGAGGTGGATTGGGATGCCCTTTGGTCTATCTCAATTCCTTAATTGAATCTCACACATACAAATCCTTCAAAATGCATGTTCAGAGGTAAGAGGACATGTTGATTGACAGCTTGCAGCCAGTATGGGTATATGGATATTTGGATAAAGGAAGGTGGTTCTGGAGTGAGTGGATAGGAGAATCAAAGAGAAAAATGGTAGAGGAAAAGATGTCAGTGAAGGCAGGAAGGCAGAATTCAGTGTGTAAAACTTTTTACTGTATGAGGAAAAAACCATCAAGCATATATTTTCCATGAAGTTTACAATATTTTCTACACTCTGCCTGATTTATCCTTTCAGCACCCTACAAAGGCAATGAGGATGTAGGGTATCATCTTCATAACTCATTGCTTCAAATGGTACATGTAGAGTGCTTTTTCTTCTCCAAGTTTATGGTGAGGCAAAATGCCATATTTTCTCAATAGCATTTAAGATATCAAGGTGTGTTACACATTCTGTTCAGTTTATATTATTGCCACTTATATGGTTTTTTTTTCCAGAATATGTGTATAGGTATATATATATTAGCTTAGGTATAAGCCTTTTAGTAAGTTGATAAAAATAAATAAAACTTATACCATTTTCCTAGGCTAAAATATTCTCAGGGTCTCACTAAGACAATTAAACAAAGGATCTTGATAAAGTCCATTGATAATATTCTTTATTCTCTTATTGAGTTCTAAATTTTATTTATTTATTTATTTATTTATTTATTTATTATTTTTAATTTTTATTTATTCATGACAGACACACACAGAGAGAGAGGCAGAGACACAGGCAGAGGGAGAAGCAGGCTCCATGCAGGGAGCCGACGTGGGACTCGATCCCCGATCTCCAGGATTACATCCCCGGCCGAAGGTGGAGCTAAACTGCTGGGCCACTGGGGCTGCTAGAGTTCTAAATTCTAATGCACACCAACAGCCTTTTAAAAGGCTTCTTGAGGGGATCCCTGGGTGGTGCAGCGGTTTGGCGCCTGCCTTTGGCCCAGGGCGCGATCCTGGAGACCCGGGATCGAATCCCACATCAGGCTCCCGGTGCATGGAGCCTGCTTCTCCCTCCGCCTGTGTCTCTGCCTCTCTCTCTCTCTCTCTCTGTGACTATCATAAATAAATAAAAAATTAAAAATAAAAAAATAAAAAAAAATAAAAGGCTTCTTGAATCAAAATGCTTAATTAACTTCCTCATAGTAAATATCACAGGTCATCTTCCACATAATAAGCAACCTAAAGCAACTAAGAGCTAATAAACACGTGAAATACATATTTTTTCAAGTCTCAAGAGTCATTCTGCCTTAGTTGGGTACTTTGCTTGAGTCTAAAATGTAATGCCATCTATTTTCTAATTAGAATACGGAATCAGGGATCCCTGGGTGGCGCAGTGGTTTGGCGCCTGCCTTTGGCCCAGGGCGCGATCCTGGAGACCCGGGATCGAATCCCACATCAGGCTCCCGGTGCATGGAGCCTGCTTCTTCCTCTGCCTGTGTCTCTGCCTCTCTCTCTCTCTCTCTCTCTCTCTCTCTCTCTATCATAAATAAAAATTTAAAAAAAATTAAAACATTAAAAAAAATTAGAATACGGAGTCACTGGGCTCATATAACCACATTTAAGTGAAAGTATGAAACTTACTCTAAAAGCTAAATATGATTAGTCATGCCACAACTGAGGACCGATTGTGACAAAAATCCTAAACAAACAACCCTATGAAATTTGTCAATTATAGTTTAGCAATGGGCTCCAAAACTCTGGTTTTAGCTGTGCTCAGGTACCTCCCATTTTCACCATCACATCCCTACACCAGAGAATGAATATCTTTTTACATTATAGGCTGCACCTTCTAAAATACATTGTGCAATGTTTAGGCACAAGAAGAAAATTATTTTTTAATACACAGGAATTACTTTTAATACACAAAATAAATTAATTATGCCCTACATAGAAAACAAAATATACAGAAAAAAATGTTACGCTTGAAAAGCTTTTTGAAATAATTATAAATTCATAAGAAAATTCAAAGAAATGTACAAGGAGGTCCTGTGTACCCTTCACCCACCCTCCCCCATGTTACCAGCTTATCTAACTATAGTACAATATCAAAAGCAGGAGACTGACATTGGTACCATCCATAGAGTTTATTCAGATTTCACCAGTTATTCATAAACTCAACCATTGGCATCCACAAATCTGTTCTGTTTCTATAATCTGTTATTTCACAATTGTTATATAAATGGAATCTTTCAGAATGTTTCCTTTTGAGATTAACTTTTTACCCTCTGAATAATTTCCTTGAGGTTCACCAAAATTATTTTGCTGAGTAGTATTCCATGGCATGCATGTACCATGATTTGTTTAACTATTCATCCATTGAAGGACATCTGGGTAGTTTATAGTGTCTGGATATTATGAATAAAACTTCTATGAACATATGTGTACACATTTCTACCTGAAAATATATTCTCACTTCTCTGGAATCTCTGATCAAGAGTGTAATTGCCAGGCTGTATGGTAAATCTATTTTTAGTTTGAAAGGAAACTTCCAAACTATTTTGCAGAGTGCCTATACCATTTTACATTCCCATAGATAATATATGAATGATCTAGTTTCTTTATATCCTCTCTAGTATTTGATGGTGTCACTACTTTTTTATTTTAGCCATTCTAATAGGCATGTAGTAACATCTTATTGTGGTCTTAATTTGCATTTCCCTAATGGCTAATGATATTGAACATTTTTTCATGTACTTATTTGGCACCTGTATATTCTCTTGGATGAAATCCCTGTGTCTTCTGCCCATTTTCTAATCAGATTTTTTTCATTTTTAAATACTTAGATTTTAGAGTTCTTTATATATTCTAGAAACAAGTCCTTTGTTGGAAATGTGATTTGAAAATATTTTCTCCCTGTCCATAATTTCTCTTTTTATCCTCTTAATAAAGTCACAAAGCATTTTAATGAGGTCCAGTTTATCAATTTTTACTTTTATAAATCATGCTTTTGGTATCATATTGTTATATGCCTATTATATAACACCTTTGGAGAAACATTCCCCATGAAGTTCTTTCTGCTATCTTTCATGCTTTTGGAGGCTTTTATGTGTATGTGCATGCACAGGCACTGACTGGCCTAACTGTAAAAATTTGAAGTGATTGCTTGTGCATAGTTACTAATGTATATATACTACTATGGAATCTACAGAAATATAGCTCCTAGTGCTAAGTAAAATGCCACAAAATATGTTATCTAGAGGAGTTTATTTATTATCTCTGCTGTGAACAGGGGGAAAATAGCCCATAAAGTTACAATTCCTCTCCAAATTATACTGTCCTATATTTAGAAAAAATAGAGAAGCATAGTATTATATACAATGTTATATAAATCTGAAATTTATACCTTGAAAATTATGTGGTCACACACAGGCAAAAAATCTAAAATTCCTTAACTTCTAGAAGAAACAGTATATAGTTACAGAAATTGAGATTTGAGGCCACTATACAACAAATGCTTGACATACCTATTTTAGTAAGATAACATGAATGAAATTCAGTAAAATGGAACTCACAGCAGGACACTGGTTTTAGGTGTTCCATATGAGGACAATCAGAATCCATGAGTTTATATTGCCAACCACTGTCTTGTCATCTGCCCTTACAACTTAACTTGGCTTGAGGTAGGGCTAGAATTCTGATACCTTGCTTTGGTTTGTACCCTTATTTGATCAATTCCAGTTATTTGCACAATAACCCCTTGAGATCAGAAAAAACAGAGTCCAAGTGACTTGCCTGAATTCCCAATGGTAAATTCTCTGAGAGTCAGGAATGAGGGGGCAGTACCCAGCTTTTCTGTATTCCTTTTGGAAATCCTTCAGGACATAAATGCTGCTTTCTTCCAAAAGAGTGACTTAAAGGTGATCTAAAAGTAACTTAAGTATTGAACAAACCACCTCTACCCTAGTCTACCTCTAGATAAACATGGTAGAAAGTTTATTTGGAACCCTTAAGCAAAAACATCAGCAAAGATCCTTTTACCCTTGCTTAAATGCAAAATAAATAGATCTCCAGCCACCTGGACAACTCAGATGCAAGAGCTATTTGTGTGGCAGTTGCAAACATTGAAAGAGAAATTAGGCATCTGGCAGGAGCTATGTCCTTACTTGTTGTTCTTTTCAAACTTTTACCAAACCTCTTTTCTCTTCTTTTTTTTACCATCCTATCCCCAGTACCTCCATCTTGCAAGCTCTAGCCCAAATACCTTACCCCAAATCCCAAATGTCTAATCTGAAATTGGGCTATTTGATCTTCTGAGAACTTCCCAAAGAGTTCTGATTTGAACTAGTCTATTTATAATCAGCCTGGTCTCGGAGGAGTAGGGTCTCCAGGTCACCTGTCCTCAGCAAATTACCTAGAAAACCATCCAATCATCCTGAAAACCTACGAATTCGGCCTGAGATTTAAAGAGAGACCAGCTGGAACGCTACAGTGAGAAGAGTTCGCGCTTCTATCAAGGTAGGAAGACGGGGAAAAAGAAATAAAGACACAAAAGGCACCAAGGGGGAGGGGCCCCGCGAGGAGCCGGGCTGAGGCCGGGGCGAGTGTCCCCAGGACAGGAGAGCCCCGTCCCGGAGGAGCAGGAGCTGCACCGACCTTCCCCGCGGAAAGGGGCTCCCGGGGAATTGGAGCAGGATCCCCAGAAAGGCGGGGACGCCCTCGGGCTCCCGGGGACAGTAACAGAGGAACCGCGCCCCGGAGAGTGCGCCGAGCTCCCTAAGGGCTGCAGCGCTCGGCGGGACCCGGAGCAGCTCGGAGGGGCTCGGGCGGCGGCTCCGCGGAGGGGGCTGCGGGGCTCCGGGAACAGCTCGGAGGGGCTCGGGCGGCGGCTCCGCGGAGGGGGCTGCGGGGCTCCGGGAACAGCTCAGCGGCGGCGGCTCGGGCGGAGGAAGAAGCTCCGCGCGGAGGGGGCTGCGCGGCTCCGGGAACAGCTCGGAGGGGCTCGGGCGGCGGCTCCGCGGAGGGGGCTGCGCGGCTCCGGGAACAGCTCAGCGGCGGCGGCTCGCGCAGAGGAAGAAGCTCCGCGCGGAGGGGGCTGCGCGGCTCCGGGAACAGCTCGGAGAGGCTCGGGCGGCGGCTCCGCGGAGGGGGCTGCACCGCCGGGAGCGCGAATCCAACAGCGCAGGCCCCGGAGCACAGGGCGCCGGGACACAGCCCAGGATCCGGCCTCCCCCGGGACAGGCAGAGGCCGGGAGGGCCCAGGACAGCAAGGACGCTCCTGCCTGGAACTGAGCAGATCAGCGGCCCCGCCCCGGAGCCCCCAGGCCCTGCAGAAGGAGAGCCCCGGAGCTACTGCGGGGGCTGGATCCAGGGTCCCAGAGCTGCCCCCGCCACTGTGGCTTCCTCCCGGGGCCTCACGGGGTCAACAACCCCCACCGAGCCCTGCACCAGGCAGGGGCAGAGCAGCTCCCCCAAGTGCTAACACCTGAGAATCAGCACAGCAGGCCCCTCCCCCAGAAGACCAGCGAGACGGACCAGTTCCAAGGGAAATCAAGGGACTTAAACTACACAGAATCGGAAGATACTCCCCCGTGGTTTTTTTTGTTTTTTGTTTTTTTGTTTTTGTTTTTGTTTTTGTTTTTGTTTTGTTTTGTGCTTTTTTTTTCTCTCTTTCTTCTTGATTTCTGATTGCTTCCCCCACCCCCCCTTTTTTCTTTTTTCTCCTTTCTTTCTTTTTCTTTCTTTTTCTTCTCTTTCTCCCCTATTTTTTTCTTCTTTCTCTTTTTTCTTTTTCTCTTTTCTTTCCTTCTCTCTCTTTTTCTCCTTTTCCCAATACAACTTGTTTTTGGCCACTCTGCACTGAGCAAAATGACTAGAAGGAAAACCCCTCAAAAAAAAGAATCAGAAACAGCCCACTCTCCCACAGAGTTACAAAATATGGATTACAATTCAATGTCAGAAAGCCAATTCAGAAGCACTATTTTACAGCTACTGGTGGCTCTAGAAAAAACCATAAAGGACTCAAGAGACTTCATGACTGCAGAATTTAGATCTAATCAGGCAGAAATTAAAAATCAATTAAATGAGATGCAATCCAAGCTAGAAGTCCTAACGACGAGGCTTGACGAGGTGGAAGAACGAGTGAGTGACATAGAAGACAAGTTGATGGCAAAGAGGGAAACTGAGGAAAAAAGAGACAGGCAATTAAAAGACCATGAGGATAGATTAAGGGAAATAAATGACAGCCTGAGGAAGAAAAACCTACGTTTAATTGGGGTTCCCGAGGGCGCGGAAAGGGACAGAGGGCCAGAATATGTATTTGAACAAATCCTAGCTGAAAACTTTCCGAATCTGGGAAGGGAAACAGGCATTCAGATCCAGGAAATAGAGAGATCCCCCCCTAAAATCAACAAAAACCGTTCAACACCTCGACATTTAATAGTGAAGCTTGCAAATTCCAAAGATAAGGAGAAGATCCTTAAAGCAGCAAGAGAAAAAAAGTCCCTGACTTTTATGGGGAGGAATATTAGGGTAACAGCAGACCTCTCCACAGAGACCTGGCAGGCCAGAAAGGGCTGGCAGGATATATTCAGGGTCCTAAATGAAAAGAACATGCAACCAAGAATACTTTACCCCGCAAGGCTTTCATTCAAAATGGAAGGAGAGATAAAGAGCTTCCAAGACAGGCAGGAACTGAAAGAATATGTAACCTCCAAACCAGCTCTGCAAGAAATTTTAAGGGGGACTCTTAAAATTCCCCTTTAAGAAGAAGTTCAGTGGAACAATCCACAAAAACAAGGACTGAATAGATATGATGACACTGAACTCATATCTATCAATAGTAACTCTGAATGTGAACGGGCTTAATGACCCCATCAAAAGGCGCAGGGTTTCAGACTGGATAAAAAAGCAGGACCCATCTATTTGCTGTCTACAAGAGACTCATTTTAGACAGAAGGACACCTACAACCTGAAAATAAAAGGTTGGAGAACCATTTACCATTCAAATGGTCCTCAAAAGAAAGCAGGGGTTGCCATCCTTATATCAGATAAATTAAAATTTACCCTGAAGACTATAGTGAGAGATGAAGAGGGACACTATCTCATACTCAAAGGATCTATCCAACAAGAGGACTTAACACTCCTCAATATATATGCCCCGAATGTGGGAGCTGCCAAATATTTAAACCAATTAATAACCAAACTCAAGAAATACCTTGATAATAATACACTTATACTTGGTGACTTCAATCTAGCTCTTTCTACCCTGGATAGGTCTTCTAAGCACAACATCTCCAAAGAAACGAGAGCTTTAAATGATACACTGGACCAGATGGATTTCACAGATATCTACAGAACTTTACATCCAAACTCAACTGAATACACATTCTTCTCAAGTGCACATGGAACTTTCTCCAGAATAGACCACATACTGGGTCACAAATCGGGTCTGAACCGATACCAAAAGATCGGGATAGTCCCCTGTATATTCTCAGACCATAATGCCTTGAAATTAGAACTTAATCACAACAAGAAATATGGAAGGACCACAAACACGTGGAGGTTAAGGACCATCCTGCTAAAAGATGAAAAGGTCAACCAGGAAATTAAGGAAGAATTAAAAAGATTCATGGAAACTAATGAAAATGAAGATACAACCATTCAAAATCTTTGGGATGCAGCAAAAGCAGTCCTGAGGGGGAAATACATCGCAATACAAGCATACATTCAAAAACTGGAAAGATCTCAAATTCAAAAGCTCACCTTACACATAAAGGAACTAGAGAAAAAGCAACAAATAGACCCCACCCCCAGCAGAAGAAGAGAGTTAATTAAAATTCGAGCAGAACTCAATGATATCGAGACCAAAAGAACTGTGGAACAGATCAACAGAACCAGGAGTTGGTTCTTTGAAAGAATTAATAAGATAGATAAACCATTAGCCAACCTTATTAAAAAGAAGAGAGAGAAGACTCAAATTAATAAAATCATGAATGAGAAAGGGGACATCACTACCAACACCAAGGAAATACAAACGATTTTAAAAACATATTATGAACGGCTGTACGCCAATAAATTAGGAAATCTAGAAGAAATGGACGCATTCCTGGAAAGCCACAAACTACCAAAACTGGAGCAGGAAGAAATAGAAAACCTGAACAGGCCAATAACCAGGGAGGAAATTGAAGCAGTCATCAAAAACCTCCCAAGACACAAGAGTCCAGGGCCAGATGGCTTCCCAGGGGAATTCTATCAAACGTTTAAAGAAGAAATCATACCTATTCTACTAAAGCTGTTTGGAAAGATAGAAAGAGATGGAGTACTTCCAAATTCGTTCTATGAGGCCAGCATCACCTTAATTCCGAAACCAGACAAAGACCCCACCAAAAAGGAGAATTACAGACCAATATCCCTGATGAACATGGATGCAAAAATTCTCAACAAGATACTAGCCAATAGGATCCAACAACACATTAAGAAAATTATTCACCATGACCAAGTAGGATTTATCCCTGGGACACAAGGCTGGTTCAACACTCGTAAAACCATCAATGTGATTCATCATATCAGCAAGAGAAAAACCAAGAACCATATGATACTCTCATTAGATGCAGAGAAAGCATTTGACAAAATACAGCATCCATTCCTGATCAAAACCCTTCAGAGTGTTGGGATAGAGGGAACTTTCCTCGACATCTTAAAAGCCATCTACGAAAAGCCCACAGCAAATATCATTCTCAATGGGGAAGCACTGGGAGCCTTTCCCCTAAGATCAGGAACAAGACAGGGATGTCCACTCTCACCACTGCTGTTCAACATAGTTCTGGAAGTCCTCGCCTCAGCAATCAGACAACAAAAAGACATTAAAGGCATTCAAATTGGCAAAGAAGAAGTCAAACTCTCCCTCTTCGCCGATGACATGATACTCTACATAGAAAACCCAAAAGCCTCCACCCCAAGATTGCTAGAACTCATACAGCAATTTGGTAGCGTGGCAGGATACAAAATCAATGCCCAGAAATCAATGGCATTTCTATACACTAACAATGAGACTGAAGAAAGAGAAATTAAGGAGTCAATCCCATTTACAATTGCACCCAAAAGCATAAGATACCTAGGAATAAACCTAACCAAAGAGGTAAAAGATCTATACCCTAAAAACTATAGAACACTTCTGAAAGAAATTGAGGAAGACACAAAGAGATGGAAAAATATTCCATGCTCATGGATTGGCAGAATTAATATTGTAAAAATGTCAATGTTACCCAGGGCAATTTATACGTTTAATGCAATCCCTATCAAAATACCATGGACTTTCTTCAGAGAGTTAGAACAAATTATTTTTAGATTTGTGTGGAATCAGAAAAGACCCCGAATAGCCAGGGGAATTTTAAAAAAGAAAACCTTAGCTGGGGGCATCACAATGCCAGATTTCAGGTTGTATTACAAAGCTGTGGTCATCAAGACAGTGTGGTACTGGCACAAAAACAGACACATAGATCAATGGAACAGAATAGAGAACCCAGAAGTGGACCCTGAAATGTACGGCCATCTAATATTCGATAAAGGAGGAAAGACTATCCATTGGAAGAAAGACAGTCTCTTCAATAAATGGTGCTGGGAAAATTGGACATCCACATGCAGAAGAATGAAACTGGACCACTCTCTTTCACCATACACAAAGATAAACTCAAAATGGATGAGAGATCTAAATGTGAGACAAGATTCCATCAAAATCCTAGAGGAGAACACAGGCAACACCCTTTTTGAACTTGGCCACAGTAACTTCTTGCAAGATACATCCACGAAGGCAAAAGAAACAAAAGCAAAAATGAACTATTGGGACTTCATCAAGATAAGAAGCTTTTGCACAGCAAAGGATACAGTCAACAAAACTAAAAGACAACCTACAGAATGGGAGAAGATATTTGCAAATGACATATCAGATAAAGGGCTAGTTTCCAAAATCTATAAAGAACTTATTAAACTCAACACCAAAGAAACAAACAATCCAATCATGAAATGGGCAAAAGACATGAAGAGAAATCTCACAGAGGAAGACATGGACATGGCCAACATGCACATGAGAAAATGCTCTGCATCACTTGCCATCAGGGAAATACAAATCAAAACCACAATGAGATACCACCTCACACCAGTGAGAATGGGGAAAATTAACAAGGCAGGAAACAACAAATGTTGGAGAGGATGCGGAGAAAAGGGAACCCTCTTACACTGTTGGTGTGAATGTGAACTGGTGCAGCCACTCTGGAAAACTGTGTGGAGGTTCCTCAAAGAGTTAAAAATAGACCTGCCCTACGACCCAGCAATTGCACTGTTGGGGATTTACCCCAAAGATTCAGATGCAATGAAACGTCGGGACACCTGCACCCCGATGTTTCTAGCAGCAATGGCCACAATAGCCAAACTGTGGAAGGAGCCTCGGTGTCCATCGAAAGATGAATGGATAAAGAAGATGTGGTTTATGTATACAATGGAATATTACTCAGCAATTAGAAACGACAAATACCCACCATTTGCTTCAACGTGGATGGAACTGGAGGGTATTATGCTGAGTGAAATAAGTCAATCGGAGAAGGACAAACAGTGTATGTTCTCATTCATTTGGGGAATATGAATAATAGTGAAAGGGAATATAAAGGAAGGGAAAAGAAATGTGTGGGAAATATCAGGAAGGGAGACAGAACATAAAGACTCCTAACTCGGGGAAACGAACTAGGGGTGGTGGAAGGGGAGGAGGGCGGGTGTTGGAGGGGAATGGGTGACGGGCACTGAGGTGGACACTTGACGGGATGAGCACTGGGTGTTTTTCTGTATGTTGGTAAATTAAACACCAATAAAAGTTAATTAAAAAAAAAAAAAATAATCAGCCTGGTCTGCTTAGGGACATCTGGGGGTGGGAAGTGTTTTCTAAACAAATTGTTCTATTAATTCTCTTGAGAATGCCCCTCATAGGACTTGACTAAAAAGTATAATGCCAGACTCCTACACAGAAACACTAACTCCCACTGGTAGGAAGAGAAACATACATCAGCAGGGGCAAATCTATATGAATGTACATAAGCATACAGTGAGCCACAAATGGACACAATACACAGAGGGGATAAAGTAGGAGATAGTGATAGAATAAATTAAAGTAGGAGATAAGAGATAGAATAAATTCTCCTGTTTTTCTTAGAGTCTATAAAATCTACATAATTATCAGGGGCTCATAATTAACACTGGATGACCAGCATCCCTTAATAGTAGTGACTCAAAAGATCAGGCGCCCTACTATGAGTCACTGTGAAAGGTGCCCCAACAGTGAACCAAACTATATTCCCACTAAAGCTAAGAGCTCTGTCCTGATCCAAGACCTGGAAACCCCCTTGTAGGATTCCCTAGGAATAATGGTCTTCACTGTCCCAGAGGGACTGCAGGGACCTGTGAAGCTGAGAGGAATGAGGAGGTGTCTCTGTATTCACACCCTGGCAAAATAATTGTCAGGGTGTTAGAATTAACTAATATCTTTACCAATACTGAGTTTTTGGTCCTTTTCTTCTAGAGCAGGGGCAGGGTAAGGTGAAGGTCATTGTTGTCAGTCTACAGCCTCAACAATCTGCCAACAGTAGCTTGGTTTTTCTCATTAGGAATTTCAACTTCCTTTTTGAAGTCACTACTACACTGCTGTTGCTGGGCAGGAAGTCTAAGCTCTGGAGTGTGATTAGCATGCTAAAATACATGATGACACCCAAACCCAAGAACCATGTACACCTCAGGATGGCAGCCCAGGTAGTCATCAGAAGAGATATAGAGGAAGTAACACCATCGGAGTTTTCCCTCTTAGAACTTCTTCTCCTCTCACCTTCTCCCTCCTCAAGCAGAAGCAGGGAAAGGCATGCCCAAAAGTGATGAAATCCCCAAATGCTCCACCAATAGTCATCCCACAAAGGAAGTGTCTGCTATCGTGGAAGCCTCAATTAAAACAGTTAAGGCAGAGCTCAATAGCAATAGGACTAGAAGACACTGAGGAGAGAAAAGACTCACTACTACTTTGCTTTTCCTCCCTCCACCCCAGAGTGAAAAAGAAGCCACATGCAGAGAACAGATATTCTTTGCTTGTGAGAAAAGAATGCAGTGGGTCATGCACATATCCTGGTTACCAGGTTTTCTATAAAGAAAAGCCAATAATAAAGTACTCTGGCCTTAAGATCTGACCAGCTCACAACCACTCCAGTGCTACCATTTATGCTATTGGTATGACGCCTGACCTTGCTCAGACACATG
The DNA here is from genome assembly GCF_018345385.1 of Vulpes lagopus. Lineage (NCBI taxonomy): Eukaryota > Metazoa > Chordata > Mammalia > Carnivora > Canidae > Vulpes > Vulpes lagopus. The sequence continues at coordinate 43,363,069 of NC_054848.1, forward strand.
TAGAGTGTAGAATGATTCAACATCTCCTACAGTGAGTTAAAGCTTTCATGCCTGACTTCTCCAGCTACACTACACTTTTCCCATAAAACTCTGTCTGGCAACCAAAAGTCAGTTCCCAGAACTTACTTTAGCCTAGAAAGAATGACTAGGTTTGTATGGTGTTTTTATCTTTTCTCTTTCTTCCTTCACTCCCTGAATCATAAAAAATGAGTATATGGACTTCTGAGTTTTGGACTCTAAAATCACAGAACATATTGTCCTTCATGCTGGAATGTGGTACAGGTGCGAATGATGACGAGTCATGTATACACATGGCTGTCAATATTTAGTGTGGGAAAACTCTCTAAACACAAACCCTATGCTAAGACCAGCTTTATCTACTGAGTATCCACTTCATGCCAGGTGTTTTGCATACATTTGCAACTAAGATTAGATTTGGCTCCATATGTAAAAAGATATTCTGCTTGAGAGTTCCTGACTAGGAACATACACTCTCATGTTCTAGAAGTCCAAGGCCAAGTCATGCTATGTTTCAGTGTGTCTTGGAAGCGTCTCTTTATCCTCTAGGCTTCTGGTGACCTCACCTCGTTATATACTGGTGGTTGAGTTTCCAGCTTTCATTTATAATCCACACAGTGCCAAAGCAGATAAGTGGAGGTATGTTGGAAACTCAGATGTTGCTGCCCTGACTTTTTGATGCTGCCCACCTTGTTCCACTGATGGGCTTTAAGAGGCAGATTTCCACTTACTGTCATCTATGCATAGAACTTGATCCTGTTGCAGGATGACACATAAACTGGGTTAGCTTTATGCTTCCCAGAAGTGCAGTGCTGCCTCTGTACTGCCATTTATAATCATTTGCCTGTCTTCTGAGGTGTGTGCTTAGCAAACACAACGATTTAACCACAGCAGTATCTAAATGACTTACCCTGAAATTCAAAGGTTATTTTTGAACTACTGAGTTTAAGAATTTCCCAGAGAACAAGAGACATGCTCCACCATGAACCTCCTCCATGAAATCTCAAGTCTACTTGACAACTATAAATTAAAGACCCAATCTGTCTTCATTTCACCTAATGATAGAGAGTTGGTTAGGCATAATATCGTCTATTATGAAGACCCTTAGGATCTTAGAGACCTTGTCAAAGCAGCCAAACTTGATGTCAGAGCTCAAGTCTCTTTTTTTTTTCAAGTCTCTTAATAGTAACAAATGTTGTTGTAATATCAGTGCATAAACAGAATAGCCTTGTTCCCTCCACATATTCTTACGGATAGAAATCCATGCATCAAACATGTGCCTGAGGCAGGGATGTGTCTGTCATGTTTGCTATGCTATGACATCAAATTACAAGGCAATACAAGGAAAATACAGTTGTCAGTATTCTTTGGTAGAAGCTTCAAAACAATTCTTATCAAAAGGGATGAGGGAAAGGCCACAACAAATAATTTTCTTCTCTTTATTTTTTAAAATTTTCTTCTCTTTCTAGGTGAAAAAAATGCTAAAGGGAGTTTTGAGATCTAATGGCATTTATCTAGTCCTCCATCTAAAGGGAAAAATCTTATGTAGAGATTGAATTAGTACCTCTACTATCTGCTTAAAAAAATCTCCACAAGAGAGCCTCCAAGTGAAAAGAGCCTCTTTCAGGGCTTAAGTTTCTGCAACAATTTCTTCAAAGTTGGGATAAAGTTAACACTAGCCCTTGCAAGATCATGGAAGTTCATCATCATTCTTGATGATTGAAGGAAGATCACTCAAGTGTTATTGACATTCTTGCTAAAGGCCAGCATAAATTAAATCAGTGCCAATTCTATGTCCCATAGATATAGATAGATATAGATATAGATATATAGATATAGATATAGATATCATATAGATATATATAATTTTTACATCATTTTTGCCCTGCAGCTTTTTGGGGATTCTTTTTTCCTCCTTCACTCACACATAAAACTGCCTTCAAATTAAAATTTCTGCTTCTCTGGGAAAAAAAATCCTAAGAGATATTGGTAGTCAGGTGTCAGGAGGGATGGAAATAATTATGAACTAAAACTTAAGAAATTCTATAATTAATTAATATTAATAAAATATCTGCTTGCCCCAATAAATTATGGCAAGAGGAGAGAACTTAAGTCAGAGAGGCACATACAACATGCTCATAAATACTTGTTGACTGGAGGAAAAAAATGTTATAACATTATGGTGACAGATGTTAACTAGACTTATTGTGGTGATCATTTTGCAATATACACAAATATGGAATCATTATGTTGTACACGTGAAACTAGTATAGTGTTATACATCGATTGTACCTCAATAAAAAAATGTTAAAGCAAAAAAAAAATACTTGTTGACTTGAATTCCAAGTCTCTATCTTGACATACCCCTCTAACCAGAAGACAGCAGTAAGTAAAGGGGGTACATGACTCTGATGTTAAAATACATTATTAAGCAATGACACCCTTATTCTTCTAAGTTTTCCTTGCTTTGCATGGAGTACCCACCCTTTTTAAATTTTTTCAAAGATTTTATGTATTTAAGAGAGAGAGAGAATGGGTTGGAGAAGGAGCAGAGGGAGAAGCAGACACCCCACTGAGTGGGGAGCCCAATGTGGGGCTAGGTTCCCAGGACTCTGAGATCATGACCTGAGCCGAAGGCAGACACTTAACCAACTGAGCCACCCAGGCACCCCACACTCGCCACTCTTAAAAGAGAAAGGGAGCAGAGGCAGTGAGCAAATATATACATTACACACACAACACAGCATTTGCTTGAAACAAAATCATTGTCTTTCATGTGGTAGCAGCTACCTTTTAAAAAATAGTTTTCTGGTTTTATTAATACAAATACAATGTATACGTGAGCTGTCTATTCATTTTTTTCACTACACAGCCTGGCATTGGGATTGGTGAAACTGATGGCCATCTGGGCCGCTCTTTCCATCATGGATTTGTGGTTCTTGGAGGAGACACTGTGAGAAATCTCTGCACAGTAAGATTTGTTGCACATCAGCAGCACTTCAAGCTCCTAGACATTGTGGACCAGGAACTTCTGGAAGCTACTGGGCAGCATGTGCTCTGTTTTCTTATTCCTTTCATAACCGATGTTGGGCATCAAGATCTGGCCCTTGAATCTTCCGTGCACCCTATTGTCAATGCCTCTGGGTTCCTGCAGTTACACTTAATTTTAACATATTGGTCTGACTGGCGCTGGATGAACTTCTTGGTCCTCTTTTTAACAATCTTGGGCTTCACAAAGGTTCTGAGGGTGGCTTTGATACCGAATAGGAGATGACTGCCACCTCCGCAGGCAGTGGCAAGGAGAAGCACAGTTGCCATTTTTTAAAGAACCAACTAGGTGCCAGGTGCTGAACTAAACACTTGAAATGCTGTTGATCCTTAGAACAGCCCTACAGGGATCCCTGGGTGGTGCAGCGGTTTGGCGCCTGCCTTTGGCCCAGGGCACGATCCTGGAGACCCGGGATCGAATCCCACGTCAGGCTCCCAGTGCATGGAGCCTGCTTCTCCCTCTGCCTGTGTCTCTGCCTCTCTCTCTATCTCTCTGTGACTATCATAAATAAATAAAAAAAATTAAAAAAAAAGAACAGCCCTACAAGGTGGGAATAATTAGTCTCATGTGTAAAATGAGAAAAATGAGACTCCTAGAGGGGAGTGAAGGTCTTTGCCCAAAGGTCACAGAGCTAAGAAATGACAGAGCTGGGCTTTCAACCCAATGTATCTGACTTTGAAGCTCACTCTATTATATTGCAATTCCCACCATTAGTATCACACTGTCCCCTCTGCAGGCAGAAGCAAATCTTACTAGCTCCATTTTATACACAGGGACATTAAGGGGCAGGATAGAGGACTATTATTCTAGAATCTAAAATATTTTCCCTTCGACATAATCCAGTCTTCAAAAGGAGGAAATGAAATTAGAGAATTACCTTTCTTCACTAGTCTTCTACCATAGAAGAATCTCCAACCAGAGATATCAGTCTTAGTGACATATGACCCTCTAGGAGATGGGATGCAAGATGATCCAGCTAGTAATGGTAACATCATTGTGATGGAGGTGAAAGTGGAACACAGACCTGACTGATGATCCAGCTAGTAATGGTAACATCATTGTGATGGAGGTGAAAGTGGAACACAGACCTGACTGGTGCCTATTAAAAACAGTAGGCAGGCAGAAATCGGTGCTTTAGAACCCTGTCATCATATACTTTACTTGTTTTTAATAAACTAATAAACTAATAAACTAATTAGTTTTAATAAACTAATTCCACCTTGTGTCGATGTCACAGTCATTTTGAAGCTGTATAAAGTGCTTTACAGAACTTATAAGGCTTTGATATACTTTCGAGCCTAGAATTTTAAAGTGCTTCCTAGATATTCTATGATGGGAAATATACTTATTTATAAATGGATAAATAAAAAGTGATAGTTTAAAGGATTTACCTCAAATCACAAAGGCACAGCTAGGAATAGAATCAGCCTCTTAAATCTCAATTCTTGGGCCAAATGATGAGACTGGTGCATTTTTAATCTCTTAAGAATTGCAGAGCCTTTTGAGAATTCTGATCTCAGGAAGTCCCCAATTATTAACATAATGAATCATCATTATAAGCATCTAAAGCATTTCTCAGCATTAAAAAAAAAAAACATTAAGACTACCTTAAAACCTTGTCTCATCTTAAGCCTGTGCATTTGGTTGGCTTTAACGAAGGTAATTAATTAGTCCTGAAATGAAGGCAGGTGGCTCCCATTATCCTACTATGTTTAGAGGAATCTAGATAATTTCTAGGCTCAATGGGGCTGCTTTGAAAACCTTGTACTAACTAGCCTGCATGAATTAGGGCCTAATTTTGGAGTCAGGAGCCTTGATCTTGAACCTTGACTCCAATCCTTAGTAGTCAAGTGTACTTTATTTAGCCTAAGTTTTCTCATCTGCACAATGGGGATAAAAACCAGTATCACACACATAGTTGGACTGAGAATTCAAGGACATAGGACATGGGAATTATAGAGTATAATACAAAAATCAAGTAGTAGTCTAAAAAGACTACTTTTTGTGGCATAACATGAATGATTGGGAAGGGTCTTTGAAAGCTCATTTTGAAAATTTAATATAAGCATACAGAGAAAGTTGATTAGGAATAGTGTTTCTTACATGTACTACAAGACCTTCCATGCCAGACATGCATATACAGTAGCAAAACAGACTGGAAGATGCTCTTAAACACAAAAGATTGAATATAGATGCTGCTTTCTATAGAAACAGACCATGTATGAAATTCATGGGGGAATCATTTCCCTTCTCAGATCGGGGTATCTTTGGACATCAGACAGGAGCCTATACTCTCATGTTAGAGAAAGATGGTACGTAGAAGTGGGTAGTCCAGAAATGAAACAAAAGCATCCTGGACCCTCGGGTGGCACAAAAAAAGAATCCAGACAGAGTTTGAGAAAAGAATGAGTTGCAAAATAGAAAGAAAATTAGAAGTTGTTCATCTCCTATGCTTCTCTCTTAATGATTTTCCTTCCTCCTTACCCACGACTCCCCAAATCAGTTGTTCTACTCCCATTTTCTCCCAGTTCTGCATTTCTGTCTATATCCTTGAAGCTTCACATCCTCTGGCCTCCAAAAAATCCAGTGTTTTCTCACCTCAGTTCCTTTGCTCACACTGTTTTGCTTGCCCAGAATTACCTTCTTATCACTCCTCCTGGTACTTCTACCCAAATAAGAAAAATTCCGAAATATACTTTAACTCATCTCTTAACCTAAGTCCCTCCCCATTCTGCTAGGCTCCAATCAATTCTTATCTCCTTTGAACTCAGAGGTTCTCTTGTATTAAAATGAGTATCATTTTCTCCTCAGGATTGCAGTTATTTGTATACTTGGTCTTATTTCCTTTGCTTGGGTATAATTTCTTTCAGGTAAATTACAGTTATTAGCACAGTGCCTGACACAGAATAGGTATCCAATAAATGATTTTAGATGAATGAATAATCATCATCACTTGCAATATTCAAGCCACAATCATCTCTCACCTGGATTTTTGCAACAGCCTAATCTCCTTACCGCCTATCTTGTTCTCCTCCAATCTATCCTTCTTACTGTCCTGCTGTACAGAATAAAGTCCAAATCCCTCTTTCTCTAAAAGCTCTTTGATATAAGTTGAATGGAGCCCCCTACTGCTTCCAAGTCTGTGTATGCTGCTCCCAGAGCTAAATTCAATTGATCTCACTTCCATCAGGAAGGCTTCCCAAACTAATCCATCCTTTATTGTTCCTCTTTTATAATTCTATAACATTATTCTCTGTGCTACACATGCTGTAATATAATCATATATTTCCTTGTATTGTTATATACCTGTCTCCAGTGTATCTGCTTTGTTTTCCAAATAAGATTGCAGACTTTACACCTACCTTTGTTCTTTCCACACCAACCAGCAAAGAGCTGAGGACCTACTAGGACTTTTCAAACATTTATCAATTTCTTCTCAGATTATTCTGTCTGGCCTTTCCTGTGTTTTCTCCATTGTCTGGAGCCATTTTAAGTGGCTTATTATACACCTCATTCTCAAAAGACAAAGTTTACCTGGTAAGAATAGTTTTCTTTAAGAAAGTCCCCACCCCCCTTCAACATATTTGGAGCAAATTTTATAATACCTTAAAATGTCTTAGTTTACTGTCTTTGGAGATCTTTAATATCATTTTACATATAAGACAGCTTTGTGGTTTTTGTTATTCTGAGTTATTAAGTGCTTACTACGTGCAAAGAGCTTTAAAATAGAATCTTTGATGTAGAGGACAAGATATTTTCTTATATTAACATAAGAGAAATGTTCTCATGTTCTCATCCTTTAATAACTAGGTAATTATTAACCTTTCTTAATGGTTTCCCCAAACACAGTATATTCTGAGGCTTACATATAAAGACTTGGGTAATGAGAGAAGACCTACTTGCATGGACTCTGAGGACAAGACATTAACAATATTCCCTCTCCTTTCCAGACCATTCAGAAGGGGTTTTTTTAAAAAAATATTTTATTTATTTATTCATAGACAGAGAGAGAGAGAGAGAGGCAGGCAAAGACACAGGCAGAGGGACAAGCAGGCTCCATGCAGGGAGCCCAATGTGGGACTCGATCCCCGGTCTCCAGGATCACACCCCAGGCTGCAGGCGGCGTCAAACCGCTGCGCCACAGGGGCTGCCCCAGAAGGTTTTCATCAACAAAAAGAAAATAGCCAAAGGAGAGGATAGAGAAATCATAGAAAAAATTATTCAGGATCAACACTTTAAGAGAAAATGTTCCTTTAAAAAGTACATATTCTCTTCTTTCTCCCTTCTCTTCCAATACTTCAATTTCTAAATTAGTATTTTTTTCTCTATTTTCCCAAACAGAATTTGTCCATATTTGTCTCTCTTCCATGATCTGATTCCATGAATTTCATTTCATTGTTTTCAATCCATGGGCAGGGGAACAGGTCCCTAACCCTTAAGTTTTTGCCTTTCTATAATTGTTGTCTTGAGCACAGTCCTCACCAACACCTCAAACTCAAATTCTCCAAAACTGAACTCATAATCTTCCTCTAGCTACTAATTAAGCCTGCTCTTGTCCCTGTCTTCTCTGTAATTCTAACAACTCCAGACTAAAAAGTTTAGAGTTGTCTTCTACTCATGTTTCCCCCATCATCCACACCCAATCAGTTATAAACCAAATCCTGTTAGCATCTCTTCTATTTATTCCCATACTGATTGCCTTAGGTCCTCAACATCTCCTGCCTAGACTGATGTCCCATCCTCTAGAGTCTTCCTACCTAACCCATCCTATATATTGAGAGAGTTTTCTTAAATCTAAACCTAGTCATAGTAGTCTCAGTCAAAAACCTTCCACGATTCTCTACTCTTTATGGAATAGAACACATATTCCTTTACCTGGCATTCAAAGTCCTCTGCATTTTAGCTCCCATCTACCTTTTCCAGTCTTTCCTCCTGATGCACTAAAAGTTCTTGCCGTATCTAGTCTTTGTGGGATTCTCAGAGCATTGCCCTTTCCATTTCTTCCATGCCTATGCTTAGGATATTCCTTCTGCCTTTTATCTCTTTTTCCATATTGGCCTACTTAATCTTCAGACACAGTTCAGATCTCACCTCCTTCAAACAACCTTCCAAGATGGAGTGGCTTCCTTTATCTACTTAGCACAGTTCTTTGTCACTAGTAAGCCCTTAGAAAGGTTTGTTGAATGGAACTCACATAAGAGCATGTAAACTTTGGGAAACTCATGGCCTGTAGGAGTGAGACAAGCTGAAAATAGGTTAAATAGGAAAACTGGGAAAGAGGTTGACACCAAAGCAAGAGGCCAGAGCCTCCTCCTTTATATGCCTTAATGTCCAGCTCTGTGTGTGTGTGTGTGTGTGTGTGTGTGTGTGTACTTATCTGTTCAGCTCTTGTAGTATATATATACTTGGGTATGTTCCTAAGAGTAAATGTACCAGTGTGCATCTGTGGATGTATTCTTGGCTATGCCTATGCCCCGTAAATTATTTTTCTTTTTCTTTTTCTTTTTTGTAAATTCTTTTTCAGACCCTTGTTACAGGTTTCTGTTTTAAAATGATGCTCAGGTTAATTGTAATATGAAATAAAATAGGTACTTTTGGAGATCAGTTCTGAGCATATGGTTGATAGGCTTCTAGGGAGCTGTTAAGGGGGATATCATATTTATTTATTTATTTATTTAAAAGATTTTATTTATTTATTTGACAAACAGATAGAGAGAGAGGCAGAGACACAGGCAGAGAGAGAAGCAGGCAGAGGGAGAAGCAGGCTCCATGCAGGAAAGACTTGATCCCAGGTCTCCAGGATCACACCTGGGCTGAAGGCAGCACTAAACTGCTGAGCCACCTGGGCTGCCCGGGATATTGTATTTAAATGCAAAAAATTAGTAGCAGGATCAGCCCACAACACACCATTGGCACATCAGAAAAAGGCATCATTTACTAAAGGTATTTTACTTCCATTTGTCATAATATACCAATTTTGTTAGCGCAAGGCACTTGACTGCCATCTGCAGGAAAATTGTTAGAATATATATACATATATATATATATACACATATATATATACATATATATACATACACATATATATGTGTATATATATATATATAATTGTATATATATAAGCCTATATATAGGCTTACTTTGTGAAAGGTATCCCCTTAAACAGGCCAGCCTTGTATAATGTACAAACTGTACAACTTTCTGTTGTGATCTTTCCTGGTTGCTATTTTAGAAAAGATAGAATTGTCTATCTATCTATCTATTAAGATAGAATTGTCTATCTATCTATCTATTAAGGGAAAAGTTGTTCCTTCTGATTGGAAACAAGATGACTGTTAAGAGACTCCATATTCTCTTTCCTGATCAAACCATTTTCAAGATGAGTGTGCTGATCTGATCAGAGGCATTGGTAAGACAGGTTAAAGCTTTTCTCATAATTAGTAGAAAGCTATTTTGGATAATATTTGGACTGCCAAGGAGACATCAAAACTTAGTTGTTGATTCTTAGTCCTCACAAGAAACGGAGAGCCTTGGAATGGTCACATTGACGCCTAGTTCCTTTTTTTAAAGATTTTATTTATCTGAGAGAGAGAGAGAGAGAGAGAGAGAGTACATAAGAGACAGATTGCAAGCAGCAGGGAAGGATAGGGGGAGAAGCAGACTCCCTGCTGAGCAGGGAGCCCTATGTGGGGCTTGATCCCAGGACCCTGGGATCATGACCTGAGCCAAAGGCAGATGATTGACCGATTGAGACACCCAGGTGCCCCGACACCTAGTTCCAAATTCAAGTGCTAGCTATAGGAGAAATTTGACATCAAGTTAACGAATCAGGAGCTTTTCAATTAATGTGAAATGAATACCGTAGATTAAATTCTGATTAATAGTTAAGATAGTGAAAAGGGTACCAGATGGTACCTAGTTATTTGTTTAACCTTGTTCTCTATATACTACATTGAAGTATAATATTCTTTAGTGTTGGGAACCCTGGGTGGCGCAGCGGTTTGGCGCCTTCCTTTGGCCCAGGGCGCGATCCTGGAGACCCGGGATCGAGTCCCACGTCGGGCTCTCGGTGCATGGAGCCTGCTTCTCCCTCTGCCTGTGTCTCTGCCATTCTCTCTCTCTGTGTGACTATCATAAATAAGTAAAAATTTTAAAAAAATAAAAAAAATATTCTTTAGTGTTGTTCTACTTGAGTGTTTGAATGAATTTGCATGTTTTGAATAACTGGCTAAATAACTCATTGTTCTCTTTTTCATCAAAATTAACTATATTTATGGCCAAAGATTAACTATATTATGGCCAAAGACCACATGATCAGTACAGAGCTGCTCCTAATGGGTAGGAGCATGAGTTGCTCTCTGTATGAGTTAGAAAAACTACAACCCTCTGGGAGGATATGAGGCAGCCCTGCCTACCATCACCTACAGGTAATGCACTTGAATAGCTAAGTTCATTTTTGGTGAAGTGAATATATCAAAACTTATCTGCATACTTAAAGACAGAAAGTGATGACAGCAAATATCATGGCATATTTACAAATGATCCTGAAATAAGCTAGCATTTGCAGATTTCTTATTTTAAAAATCTATGTTTTAGACCTAATTTCTCCATGAGCTTGTAAGATATTTTTATAAAGTAGTTCAGACACAATTTATTGAGTGGCAGGCAGTATGTTAGGCCCTAAGGGCCTTATCCTTATAGTCCTAATGGGATACACAAGCTGATAATCTCGGTATATATGGCAATTGAGAAGTTTGTATAGGGTGCTATGGGAGCCCAGAAGAAGAGCACCTTGCCCAGATGGGATACCAGTGAAGACTTGCTGGAGGAGACTGCTGAACTGAGCTGAGTCAGCAGCACATTATTGGCTTCATTTAAGAGACACAAAAGCTAAGCCATGGAAAGATTAAGCAATTTACCCCATATTGCACAGCTATGTAAAGTGGAATTATGACTAGAACCAATGTGAAGTAACTCTCAATCTAAGAAAGAGTCTAAACAATTGAACCCGGTTAAATAGTACTATTTGGATTTATTTGAGAAATTTTATTTGAAATACTATTTTATTTGAGAAGGTTCCATACTTACATGTTTCACATACACATGCATTATGATATTAGAGAAATGCAGGCACGCCAAAATAACCCAAGCCTTGGCCTTCTAGGACAGTTAATTAACACCTATGCCACAATCCTGGCAACCTTTAGCTCCTCATTTTGTGGTTGCTGCAGCTTGTGACAGGAAGATGTATCACATAAAAATGAAGCATCAGCTCAACTTCCTTGGATACCAACTTTAAGAGGCCTGAGTCATTCAAATCATTCCCCAAAGTCCTTCAAGCACCAAAGGCAGCAAACAAAATTCCTGCTAATTAAATGTGTAATTGGGGTTTATTATAACTAGCATATATTAGTTTAAAGTCTCATTCACCACTGCATTGAATTGGTTTTGTCCTGTTTTTAGTTGTACTTAATCGTCCTGTTTTATATGTGTTTAATTTTGTAGAATACTTCATATTCTTTCTGGATGCAGGCAGAGTGCAAATTTTAAATAAATAATAACAATAGATTAAATTTATGTAGAATTGACTCTTTTATGTGCTGCATGTACACTTTATAGTACACTAGGGCCCCTTACAAAATCAATGTATATGGTACATTTATGCCCATTTTATAGGACTTGGAACAATTTTGCTATTTTAAATTATTACAGAAGCTGATTTTATTACACATATTATTATAAAAATATGTAGCTCTTACTACATATTTTTAGTTATACCTACAATTTACTTGGTATAGTATCCTTGGTCAAGAATACAATCTCCCATAATAAAAATGTTCCTATAAGCAAAGACAGTGCACATTATGACAATCCACTTTATGAGGCCTATTGTAACACATTCTTGGGGTGTGGGATAGGGAGGAACTCTCCAGAATGGGTATGTTTCCAGGAGAGTATTATTAATTTATGGAATGTTTTAGGCCAAATTTTAAACTCTGACTTGCTTATTTTTCTTATTCAATGTCTTCCTACATCACCAGCACCTTTGCTAAGAAACCAGGAATAAACAGGGAGTGCAAACTTGCTTTCCCCTTAGCTTAAAATAAACAATTAGAAATGTACATCAACAATTAGAGATGTACAACAATTACAAACCCATAGCATAGAAAAGGACTAATGAAACACTTCTTGTATTTATATCAAATATTAGACTTTCATTTAAGATTTCATCAATAAAATATTAAAAAGATTCTACTGCTAAAAAGGTTTTAAACATATTAGGTCAGCTGATCCCCAAAGGTCCGTTTCAGGACACTTCATGGATTCCCATCAAGGCTTCTTACTTTTGTTATAGAAAACTCTGTGATATGAAATAGAAAAAATATCTTAGAGAAAGCAGACCAGCCACTTACAAAAGTGCAAAGGAGGCCCAAAATGATAGAAAAAGGACACTAGATAATATGATACTTTTCTTCCACTTTTAACTTTAGTAGTTTAATTTGGAATTTGGCATACAAAGACATTGAAAGTTAGTTTTTTAATTATATGCTCCATCAACCAATCCTTGGCTTCAGCCATGCTATTTTACTAAACAACAGCCCTCTAATGGCTGTTTGTCATCAGTTGGATGAAACACACAATCTTGTCAGTTGACTTCAAAGTTTCAATAGGACTTTGTCCACTTGATTTTCCACATTATTCCAATGTGTACTCTATGATTCTATTCGAGTGGCCATTTTTTTTTCTTGTTCCATTTACTATACCAAAGGCCTTGCTCTTCTGTCTGTTGGCCTTAGCCTCACCTGCCCAATTCAGGGATAACCTCACTTCTACTGTATAGCGTCACTGCTTAATTTAATTCTTGTCTTCTCTGGGTTTGAGGAGGATATATTGGGAACAATATACCTCACTTACCTCAAACAACTTTATATTTTTCCCTTACATTTATTTTTTAAGTAAAGCTTTTATTTATTTATTCTTGAAAGACACACAGAGAGGCAGAGACATAGGCAGAGGGAGAACCAGGAACCAGGAGAACCCCTGCAGTGAGCCTGATGTGAGACTCTATCCCAGCATCCTGGCATCATGACCTGAGCCTGAGCCTAACACAGATGCTCAACCACAGAGCCATCCAGGCACCCCTCCCCTAAATTTCTTATACCAAAGTGAATTTGCTATCAGTCATTCCCTCACATATGAATCTAATCCACCTCTGAAAACTTGTTGATAGTGACTTTTGGATAGTGGGAAAATTTATTCCATCATTCTATGTTGGAAAAGTAATAATGCATTCCCATTTCATCTTAAAAACTCCAACCAATTTCTCCCAAATATCAGTAAAATACTCTAAAATACCCATGTAACAATCCTCCAAATATGTATCCTATTGTAAAGCATCTTATATACCAATTACATAACTATCAAACATTTAATGAGCTAATTAACAAATATTTTTATGTGTAGTCCACAGTGATGCTTTGCTATACTGGATACAAAACAAACAAACTACCTAACAAAGCAAGCAAGCTTTCAAACTGCTTGGGAATATCTATGTTTGTTTTTCCATCATTAGAAGATGAGATGGACAAACTCTTAAAAACTTTAGTGCCGGGATCCCTGGGTGGTGCAGCGGTTTGGCGCCTGCCTTTGGCCCAGGCCGCGATCCTGGAGACCCGGGATCGAATCCCACGTTGGGCTCCCGGTGCATGGAGCCTGCTTCTCCCTCTGCCTGTGTCTCTGCTTCTCTCTCTCTCTCTCTCTCTCTCTCTGTGACTATCATAAATAAATTAAAAAAAAAAAAAACTTTAGTGCCGATGAGGGATGATGGAAAGGCAAAGTAAGGCTTTTCTAGGCATTTCTAGAAAGACAATTCACTAGTGAAAAGCAGTATACTAAGAAAACCACAAAGCAACCACCAAATGGATGCTTTGATTCCACGTGTAACAAAGAAATGCCCTGGAGATCTAGTCACCAATTTGAGAACATTAAAGCAAAAGAGACCAGGACAATGCCAAAATTATTGTTTTAATTAGTCTTAATGGTCAAGCAGAGTAAGATGAGGGCATGAAAAAGGGACAGTAATATCCAAATTCTGAGTAAGAGAAAAGTTATGGTCTATTCAAGCCTGGCAGGAGGGAAACTGTCACTGAGAGCATTAACTGAGGTTACTGAGAAGGGCACAAACTTGTTAATTTTCTGAAATCAATAGTCTCATTCTGTAGCCTCATTTACTCTTTACTTTCCTCTTTGCTGTTCATGCTTAGTTGTTTTAATAAAGCTACATCACATTGTTTCTTTTATATGGCAAGGGACTTGTGCAGTGATGTAAATAAACCAAGAAATAGTATGTTCAAGGTACATAATAAATGCAAATGACACCGGCTGAGGGAAACTTACTAATCAAGGTAAAGCAGGGACTACTGTTAGACGTGGGGTTCAGAGGATCCGGCTTAATGCTGGAGCCAGCTTCATAGAGTGAAGAGTCAAGTGAGAGTGGGGGGACTCACTTGACAGAGCCCAAGTTAAATAGAAAAGAAACTTTCCTGGTTTCAAGGGTCTCTCCTCAGAGCCAAGGAGATTAACAATTTTGTTTTTACTCAGGAGGTACCTTTCATTTCTTGCCTCAGAAGGCAAAATCCCAGAAGAGAATAGGTAGAGACCTTAGCTGCAGGTGAAGGCAAATGAATGAATATCCAGGATTCTGGAAGTACTTAGTTGAGCCCTGCAAGCAGTGCTTACCCCGCCTCCTACTTCTGGAGGCAGAGGTAGGCTCATTCCTCAGGTCTACCGCCTTTTGTTTTGGAAGAATTCTGCAAAGCTCTGGGTTGGAGCATCACGCTAATCTCTCAGAATCCCCCAGTATCATGTGCCTTGCCCTGTGCTAGGAGGAAACCAAGGAGGTAGGTGGGAATCGCTGTGCTCAGGGTCTGAAATCTCTTTTATAATCACTTTAAAGAAAAAAGGCTTAAACAGAAAATGCCTGCAATGCTTTGGAAGATGAAAATCTCCAAGTGCTACAGACTTTGATGTTACTCAATACCACATTACACTCGCCTTTTACATTTTCAACCTCGGTTGGATTGTATACAGTTTATTAACTCTCAATTTTTTACCACATTTGGTTAATGAAAGTCGAATGAATATTCTATCTCCTTATAATTGTTGATAATGTCTTCAAACAAAAGTATTTCCCTTCTGGGTAGGAGGAACCCAAATGAGCAAAGTTTGTAACTGTGTGTTAAAGAGACAAAACCATTAGTGCATTTTTGCATATGGTTAAAAGTGGCCCAACAGAGTCTTAGAAATTTAAATTTAGATTTTCCTGTTGGGAATTTAACAGTGAGAAAGGTGTGGGTTTTGCCCTGGGTCTCCCGCTTCAAGTCAAAATCACGAAAGCTAGTTGGATAAATGAAATCTGAATGTCTTTTCTGGATGTCTAAAAAAAGTGCACTTAGTAAATGTGAGCTCAAACTGCCAATTGTATATGCGACAATGTATACCCTCATTGCTTTACACTGCAAGAATATCTCTGAACATTTCTGTTTCCGGCATATGTTTATCAATCAGATCATACAGGCAGGCATTTGACTGGATAAACTTTAGGCTAAAATCAACAGTTGTTTCCTAAATACAGTGTAGAACAATGCCTATGATCTAATAATTAAGTGGGGGAGGTAATGAGTAGGGGAGAGCCTGAGACACAATTGTACATTCCTTTAAAGTCTTAACTACTCTAGATTACAAGCACATATAAGCATATTTTCAGGGAAAATAAATGGAAAAAAAATCTCAACAAAATAGCAATTATCTCTTGATACTTAATCTTGAGTGGTGGGGTGCTACATTATTTTTTATTTATTTTTGGAAGCATTTTTGATTTCCCAATTTCTCTGAAATTAAGATACATCTCCTTTCTTTGATTACACAAAATTTTTATTTAAGAAGAGGTATGCTGAGGAAACTATTTAAATGAATGCGTCAGCAAAACTTCTAGTAAAACAAATAATCGCTCTGCCCCCCCCCCCCCCCGCCATATCTGTTTTGGTAAGTGGGCATCTCCTTTATGAGTGTGGTTTAAAGGAGCCTTATCTCTATGACTCTCCCCCCATGAAATCCTCAGTGCTGAGCATAGAGGATATAAAACAGGTACTCAATTTAATTTTTAAAAAAGTAAATGAATTAAAAACTTTAGGAAACATTGAGTCTTAGTTTCTGCTTATAAATCTAACTTACAAACTTTATGTATTTGTGAAAATCAAACCCTTTGTAACTCTAGAGAACAAACATTTAAGTGAGCACATGATCAGACAACCACCTTGAGAAACCTATTATTGAGCTGGCTAAGGTTCCTTCTCTGCTAGGTAAGTGTGGGTCTAATTTGGAAGTTAATAGAGCGTCATTGCTTGAATTTCTATAGCGTTAGAGGGGGAACAATGACGCAGCTAATCCCCCAAATCATTTCTGTTTGGTTGGGAAAGGTGGTATATGATTTTTCCCCTGGAAGGTTTGCTTTCCTAATTTTGTTTTCCCTGGGCGCGGTTTGCCTTTCCGGAGTGCACAGCCTGAGTGAAGGATGGGGAAGGTAACCAGAAATGGGTTGCGCTTGGGACAGAGGGAAACCAGCCTGGGATTAAACATTTACTACCCTTCAGCTTCAGGTTCTGAATTTAAGGTTCATTGGCACGGTTCTAGAATGATATTACCTTTTCTTTGTATAATATTTCCTAGGAAGTCTTTAGAGTGAGGTAGGTGTAGAGAGCACTTTTTCTTAAAAGACAAGCTCTTCTCTCTCCCTTCCTCTTTTTTCTTAAATTGCTCTAGGGGAATTAAGTTTAATGACGTTGGTGAAATTGTGTCCAGAATGCTTTAGGTTAGGAGAATTTCGTTTTCTCTTACCATTCTTTTCTGACTTAGCTTTCCTTGTGGATGTGGAAAGGAATAAACTCGGTTGATTTTAGTAAAATTGAAGGCATCTCTTATGATGATGGAAGGATTTTTCTTTTGAAAAATGTCTGGGGGCAAAAGATCCTTTGCTTTTAGTGGGGTTGTGTGAGCACATCTTAGGTTTGGAGGATTTCCATTTAAAAAAAAATTAGGTTTTGTGAGTGCAAAACTATAAGGGCCACTGGTTTTAGTGAGATTGGGAACCCCCCTGGTGGGGTGGGGGAATTTTCTTTCATTTCCTTTCAAATAAAGAGTTAATTTGGAAGAAGTAAGATTGAGCACACCGTTCTGTAAAAAGACTTTTATTTTATTTCATTAAAAAATACTTGAAGGCTGGGAGATAAGTAAGGGTTTGGGTGAGATTGGGTGTATCTCCCCTTGAAGAAGCTTTAGAAAGAGATTTTGTGGGGGATTTTTTTTTCTCTTTTTGGTTGAGGTAGAGTGGGTTGACCATCAGGAATAATATGCATTATTGTCAATAAAGGATTGGTGTACCTTCCCTGAGAAGAATTTTTTCTTTTAAAAATTGTCCCTTAATTTTATTTTCATCTACCTTTCATTCCTTTCCATCCTCTCTCTCTACTCCCTTCCTTTACCACACTTTCCCACCCCTTCCACCTCTCTTTCCCACACCCCTTGGCTCTCTTCCTTCCTTCCTTTTTTTTTTATTTGTTTGTTTGTTTGTTTGGAGAAAAATGTTCAGGGACTTTGGTGAGTTTGGGGCATTTTCATTCGCTAAAAAGGTTTCTCTGAAAATATCCTATTCATTTTTTTCCCTTCTTTCTCCCTAATCCTAAATGTATTTTCTTGTTTTGAGAAAAAAGGGGTTCTGTTGAGGCTAGGGACAACTTGGTTTTGTTTCTGTTTCTCTCTCTATTCATTCCTCCAATTTTTAAATTTCCTATATTAAGAATTAAGCTTTGGGGTTTGAATAAATTCAGATCATCTCCCACTAGAAGGATTTCCTTTTATTTTTTTCTTCTTTAAAGAATTGACATTTGTTTTTGCTGTATCTTGACAAAAAAAGTTCATGTGCCTTTACAAGGCTGGAGCATTTCTCTTTTAAGAGGATTTATTTTTTATTTATTTAATTTAAAATTTTTATTTTGTTTTGATTTCATTGATGTATCCCCTCCACCAACACACGTCTTTCCATTACTGATTTTTCTTTTAAATCTTAAAAAATTGTATTTTGAGAATAAAGTTCATGTGCTTTGGTGAGGATGGGGCATCTCCCCTTGGCAGGGGAATGATTGATCTCTTTTGTTTCTTTTTTCTCCTTTTCTGGGAATTAAAAGTTTAACATGTTTGGTAAGATCAGGGGCCCGGTCCTTTAATATTTCTTTCTTTTTCACTCAGCATTTTGTTAAAACATTTGTGTGTTTCTGGGATGGAAGGATTGATAAGTTTCATGGACTTTGATGATTTTGAAAGTATCTGCCATTAAAAAGACTTCCTTTTTGTTTGTATTTCCCAAAGAGAAAAAATCAGGCGGTGAATAAAAGTTATTTTCCTTGGTGAAGTTGGAGGCCCTGCCCTTAAGAGGATCCCCCTGTCTTTTGGTTCCTTTTTAAAATTTTCTTTTTTCCTTATGTATTCATTTGTTCCTTTGTTTATTTGTGGGAAGACAGTAGGTTCATTATTTTGCAGTTGGAGGAGTGTGATCTCTTTTACACATATTTTTAAGAATTCAGATTTAACATACTACAAAATTCACCAGGAAAAGTATACGAAGTCAGTGTTTTTTAGCATATTCACAGGGTTGTGTAGCCATCACCACTATCTAATTTCAGAACATTTTTATCATCTTCCAAAGAAACTGTATCCTTTCACCATCACCCACACTTTCCCCTCCTTCTTCTCCCAAGCCCTAGGCTATGACTTATCTACTTTTCAGTCTCTAAGGATTTGCCTATTCTGGACATTTCTCCCCACACAACTTTAGGGAGATTTGGTGAGACTCCCCTTTGGGAGATTTATTTTTGCCCCATAATTTTTGCAAGGGATTGGGCATGAGTGGTGGGGTGAAAATCAAGTTCATAAATTTCATGGATTTTTTAAGGCTAGAAATATTGTTGACCTTGAGGTGGTTTCTCTCTTTTCCTCATTAATTTTTCTCTTGGGGACATAAGTTTCATGGCTTTTGATGAAGGTGAGGAACACCTCCCTTTAGAATTTCTTTCTTTTTTCTTAAAGTAATTTTTAGGGGAGGGATAAGTTTCATTATCTGGGGTCACTGTTCCTTTCTTTTTTAATTTGTAAATTTGTTTTTCTATTTTAAGAATAAGGTTTACTTGTTTTGGTGATGGTAGGGCATCTCCCTTTAGGAATGGATGCTTTCTTTTTTTAATCCTTAAAATTAATTTTTTCCACTGAGGGAATTATGGTCAGCAGTCTTTAGAAAGGTTGGGCATCCTATCCCTAGCAGAATTTCTGTTTAAAAAAAAAAGGTCTTTGGGAGTAATAGGTTCAGGGACAAGAGGTTCAGGGTCCTGTGTCTCTGCCTCTTATCCTTCCTTCTCGGACTCCTGTTCTAGGATGGCCCCCCGCTGGGAGCATTAGACTGGGAACAACAATTGCTGCTTTGAAAAAAATCCAGGCTGAGGGAGTGTCAGCTTACAAATTGTTCTTAGGCAAATGAGGATCCAATGTGTCACAGAAAGCCCTATGTTGGATTTTTTTTTTCAAAAAACCACATTAGATAAATTAATAGTTATATCCTATTAGGCGGCAAGTTTTATTTTTGCCTTCTCCCACCCTGCTGCCTTCTTCAAGGGAAATAGAATTAATAATGTAGAGGAAAGCATTCTACAAACTATAAAGTACCATACCAGCAGAAGGGATTAAATAATCCTTATTATAATATCCCTGAATGGTTTCCTGGCCTCTATGGATTTCCCCCTTTTCCTTGGGAGCACATTGGGCAATGGATCAGCCTTTCATTTGGGGCTGTAGATGTGCAGATGCCCCTGTCAGAGATTTTAATAAACACATAAGAATCATATTCTCAGAAAAGAAAGATGACTGACCAAATATCTCATTATCTTTTCTAGAATATACTGCAGCAAAAGCTCAGGATCTCTCAGAATATACCAAATAAATCAGATGGTTTCATCAAAACCTGGCAAGGGTGGGGGGGACGAACCTAAGAGGAAAGAAAGTAATTTCATCCTGACCTTCAACAGGTTAAACATTCGATTTTCCAATCCCAAAGCTGTTTCTAGTCACTGCAGATATTCTGTTCACTTAGGAAAAAAATTTATTCCTGAAACCAACAACATCATCACTAGTCTGCTGCTGTTGGGACTGCAGGGGATAAGGACACTTTCCAAACCATTTTTTTAATTGTTGGTAATTTGCTTTTTAAATATGGTTCTAACATCCATTCTGAAAAGGAAAAGATTGACTGCATTTCCTCAAAGGCTATATATTCCAGGCTATTTAAATAAGCATTTACTTCTCACTCAGAAATCAATGAGAATACATTTTTATTCATTCACAGCAGCAGTCTCTATGTTGTTATTGGAAATGGAATTGATAGATTTCAAGCTTCAGTGAGTGTTTACTGAGCAAAAATAGGAATGGCTGAATTGTACTAGGTACTGAGGGGGAGAGACAGCACCTACCTTTGAGAAACTCAGAAATAAGTAAAATGATAAGGTATTCAGGCAAGAATGACCAGATATTATATAAACAAATGCTTGCTACTTTGCAAGAAAGTGTGCACAAAAAATACCAGAAAACTGCTCTGGTATGGTGTGGGGTGTAATGGTAAATGGCAAGTGATCTCTATCACATACCCCTCCCCATCCCAGAAATAAAAGCCACAAAAGTGTATTTCTTTTCAGATTTTCTGCAGTCATCTGTATGGTGTGATTATAATTTCATAGCTAGTCAAACCCAACTAATAAAAACATAAATTACCTTTCTTCAACCATAGGTGAGGGCAGGGAAACAAATATAGGACACTTCATATAAGCCCCACTCCCCCCAAGCAAGTCATAGCATTGTTAAAGAATCAATTCACACATCCTTACTTACACTTGCTGCCACCAGGTGGGAGACCATGGCTCATTTCCTGGAAATCAAAACATTTTAGAAAGGAAGGAAATAGACAGGTTTGCTTCACAAGACTGTGTTATCCTGGTATCTATTTGGAAAGATGACATGAGCCCCCTTTCCTTAATCTCTACCCTCATGACTGGCATTGATTTTCAACCAACAGGTTCTGAAATCTGAAAAGAGAGCAGCCTATACACTGGAAGATGTTGGGTTGTTTTTTGTTTTGTTTTGTTTTGTTTTGTTTTTTGTGTTTGTTTTTGTTTTTGTTTTTGTTTTCCTGCAATACCAGTCAGCAAAAATTATCTAGGAGAAACCTGTAGTCACATCCAAACATGTCTTTCACTCATTTCATCCTTTGACCTCTCAGACTAGTTTCATGCTACTGGTACAGACAGTGCCTTGCCATGCAGGATTTCACTGTATGATTACAGCTGAATTTTGTTATGATCTCTGAGCCTGTGTGTGTTTCCCCAAGCCTGCCTCAAGGAGGCAGTGTCTGAGAACATCACCTCCTCAGCTAAGATGGCAACCTGTTTGCCTTGAACATGAAGATGCAAATCGGCTGGCTCTGGGCACTGTTTGCCTGAGGAGGATGCAGCAGAGAACAGTCATATCACTGAAAATCAGATGTTCTTATTGGCACCAGAGAGCAATTATATAGCAACACCTTGGGTGTTGAAGAGGGGTTTGGCTCCCAGCAATCTGAGCATTTATCCAGATCCTTTGCATCCTTCAAAATCATCTAGAGCCACTGATGGGTTCATCTGCATGACTCCCTTAGCGAATGGTCAGGGTTCTTCACCCCATTCTAAAAGATAAATGACTAACTCTACCAAGGGCAAAGCCAAACCTTGGGCGGGGGTCCGAGTTCCCTGTCAGGGCTGCCAAATGCCTCTGGGTCAGTCCACCAGCACTCTGAGAGGACACTATGTAGAGGAAGTTAACCTGATTCCTCTTACCTGGATCCTCCTTATCTGTCTGGCAACCGATATTTTCATGTCAAGCTCGTGGGATATGCTCCCCCACTGTCACAGGGCTCATCCAAGCAGCTTCTGGCCTCCAGTCAGTCTTTCAGGGGCAGAAGAGGCCATATATTTGCTGGACATCCTGGAAATTAAGTCCCCAGGTGTCAGTTTCTGAACCATGTTTCCAAAATCTCACTTAAGAAGGCCATAGCTCAGGTGGTCCCTGCTGGTCTCCCTCCCACCAGCCTCAAGGCAAACTCTTCCAAACAGACCAGAGCACATATCAGGTTAGGGTGATCTCTGGTCTGCACGCCCTTTCCTTTCCTGAGATCACTGAAGGAAAGGGCTGCAGCAGGGCGGGGCGGGGGGATCCACACCCTGGTGAGAGCCGGTTTGTTGGATTAAAAAACAACTTGTTTTAGTTTCCTACAGTCCTATTTTATTTATTTTTAAACCTCTGCACTTTTTTCCCCTGTGAAACTTTTCGCTTTAGTCTTCCTCTTATTCAGTCATTTATCATTGCGGTTATTTTGCAAACTCAAGCCTCCCTACTCATAACTCAGGAAGCAACCAGCGCTTCCATTTCCATTTCGCGTTGCCAAGTTCTGCCCCCTTCCCCTACATTCTACAAGTGTGCGGTCCGAAGCAGAAGGATTCCAGAGCCCCGTCCCTACGCCCTGCCAGGCAGCAGGACTGACGGGTACTGTTGGTGTGGTGTGTTGTTTCTGTGTTTTGTTTCGTGGTTTTTTTTTTTTCCCCTGCAGGGGAAGCTAAATCAAGGTGTATCTATGCATTATCATTGTATTCACAGTCCCGTGGAACGAAGTTTAGGGGAAAGGAAGAGTAGGGGGAGTACAGAGAAAGCAAGAAAGACAAACAGACTCCAGCTGAAGAGCCAACGGGGTTTCAGGGGGTCCAAGGCAAACAGAGGAAACCTTCTTCCTCCCTCCTCCCCCCACCCCCGCGGGTGCGCGAGGATCCTCCACTCGTCTTCTCCAGGCAAAGCGCAATGTTTAGGAAGGCATCTCTGAAAACTGGAAGAGATGAGGACTTCCATTCACACGCTTTCAAATACCAACTCCTATTTTGGTGTATCTAAACCGGGACTCCTGTACCATTCCAACTGGCCCCTGTGCGGGATGCCAGTCGCCCGCTTGTGACGCGGACCATCACCATATCACAGTGTTTGCACCTACCTGCCTGGAAATCCTGCAGACAGATGGAATGGTGGCTTCGACACAATCATCCTCTCCCCCTCCTCCCCAGCGAACCCTGCCCTTCCCCTGCAGTGCGCGTGGGCGCCGCCCATCCCCTCATCCCCACCCTGAATACCAGCTCCCAAGCAGCCGGCGGAGGCGCGGGCATCTCCTTGGAGAGCCGCCAGATGCGTCCCTGCTGATAACCCCCCTCCAGTGTCAGGGAGGGGGCTAAGCTGACGGCTGCGGCTCCGCATCTTGGGCCTCTGCGGCAGTGACCGCGGCTAAGAGGTGTGTCCCCCCCCATCATCCCCACTCAGTCCCATCTCTGTACCCAGGGCCGGCCCCAAATACTTCTCTAGGTCTCTTGCGCTCCCTGAGGACGTCTTCCACCTCTTTTTCAAGATATAGGCGCTCACTGCACTGCCACTTCTTCCCATGCGGAAAACTGCTCCGACTCCCAACCCGTGCAGTCACCCTGTTTCTAGCCCCAACAGCCCACTCTCGCTTCCACATGTTGCTTCCCGCCTCCCAACCATTTCCCACTCCCCCGGGCTCCTCCATCTCCGCATCTCTCCGCGCATCTTTGCCAGTCGGTGGCAGCCAAATGGGATGCTTAGGGTACCCAGAGTCCCACGAGCTTGATAGCCATCGGCCTCGTTTTCCTTCTCCCTCCACCCTACCCGCCCCAAGGGGGTCTTTTTCTTACCTTTATACTGGAGAACAGCACTGGTGTTCGGGGTGATGATGAGGTCTTTAGACCCGTCTCTGGAGCGACCACCGGACACGGCAATAGACGTGCTGCTGGGCTCGGCTCCGTACGGGACTCGGGAGCCGGCTCAGGGCAGGACTCTTTGGCTGGTTCTAGGGCTGGTTCTGGGGCCGGCTTGGGGGCCGGTTCTGTGGCTGGTACTGGAGTTGGCTCAGAGGCCGGTTCTGTGGCTGGTTCTGAGGCTGGTTCCGGAGACAGCTCGGGGGCGGGTTCTGAGATCAGTTCTTTGTCGAGTTCTGTGGCTGGTTCTGGAGCCGGCTCTGGGGCCGGTTCTGTATCTGGTTCTGGGACCGTTTCTGTGTCGAGTTCTGTGGCTGGTTCTGGGGTCGCCTCCGGACAGGGTTCTGGAGCAGGCTCTGGACAGAACTGTGGTGCCGGTTCTGGCGAAGGCGCGTGGAGCAGTGGAGGAGCCCGCGGCGGCGGCCACGGCGGCGGCGGCTCTGGAGACTCCGCGGGCTGCTCTCCATCCTGAGGCGGGCCAGTGCCCTGGGCCGCGGCAGCTCCGCGGTCCATGGCCGCACACCGCCTCAGGTCCGGGCAGCTCGTGCCCCTGAGCTTGGAGGGCTAAAGTACCCTCGGGCGCCCCGCCCACTCCTGTTCGACGACCCCTTGCAGGGTGCCAAACTTTCCCTCGCCCCGCTCCATGGCTGGCTCCTCTCTGAGGTCTAACCCAGGGGCGCTCGGCGTCTCCCAGTGCTGGAACACGCCCCTCGGTGAGCGCACACCTCTTCGTAAGCAGCCACGGGCCAGATGGGCGGGAAGCAGAGGGGCTTGCGAACGCGGACTGGACAGAGTGCTTGATGACCTCCTAGCGACGTGCGGGAGGGGAGGGGGGGGGGAGACAAAACAGGGGAGGGGGGAGTGAAACGGCGGGGGGGCTGCTGTTGGAGCCCAGCCGTTTAACCCTTTGGTGACGTGAATGCAAATAAATAAATAAATAAATAAATAGCCAAAGGCGAACTTGAGGGTCTTTGCAATACCTCAACCATTCACCTGTGAGCTGCGGCTCTTAACAGCTTGCATCTTGTATCTGCTCTCTCACGTCTGCAGCAGGTCAGCCTAGCCTCGGACCAACCTCCTGCCCCCCATCTCCAAACCTCTGTGGGCAAGTAATCCTCTTTTCTACCCCGGGAAAAGAAATTAAGTGGCGCGGGGTTGGGGTGTGTGTGTGTGTGTGTGTGTGTGTGTGTGTGCGCGCGCGCGCACGCGCTTGCGCGCCAGTGTGTGTGTGTGTGTGTGTGTGCGCGCGCGCGCGTTTAGTCCTTTGGATTGAAGTACAATTTGCCGCCCCCACCCCCCGCCTCAGTTTTTGCAGTTTTGAGCTTCGCCAGATCTGAGGGGTTTGCCGTTGGGTACAGGGCTTGAGGTGCTTCGGGAAAGGTGTGTGATGAGAAAGAGCTGGAGCCCTAGCTTCCCGCAGCCTGCAGATGTAGCCCCTAGAGCGAGGCAAGAGTTCCCTGGGAAGCGGCGGCGAGGCTGCGCGCTCCTGAGCGAAGGCTTCCCTCGCTTCTCTGCGGCGATTCGGGAGTCAGCCTGGCTGCCCAGGCCATGGGAGACTGCCTTTTGCTTGTAGCCGGACTTCCCAGGCATCAGCAGGACTTTTTCCTGAACTTAGTGTGTATGTGTGTCTTGGGCTGGGGGAAATTCACTGCGCCACCCACACCTTCTTCACCTCCTGATACCTCAATAGCACTCTGACATTAGGGATGGAAGATTCTCTTGAGAAAAGTCCACCTGGTCCCTGCCGCAGCACCCTTTCCACCTCCTGGACAGACTTTAGAAGATCTCCCGACTTTCAGTCACGTACACACACATACACACCATCGTCTCAGACAGACGTAGACTTCAGACGCCAATATATTGCAAAATTGCAATTAAGAATTGAGAAGACCACCCGTTAAGCCACTGCTGTGTGGGGGCTGGGAGAAGTACCTATAAACCTAATTTGAAATATGACAAGGGAATTTATCTCTGACACACATAGTATTGCATTTATGGATGGCAGCCCTCCTTCTGCAGCCCCTCCTCTGGCCCTCTCCTCCCACACCATATCCTCCACTAATCCCTCTTCTTTTGCCAAATGACACTGACCCACCCAGAATTTTCTAGAACCTGCCGCATTTTTCTGTTCCCTACACCACCTCCCAGCAGTAAATAATAGAGCAGAAGACAGCCTCACCTAGACACCCCCCACCCACCTCCAAAGGCCGGAATCCCTGAAGTGATCTGCATTTCCCAGATCCTCACTGTAGCATTGAAGGCCAAGCCCACCCTTCCAGAGAAGGGTTACACTCCTAGGCAGTTACTAAACTAGTGTCAGGACCATCCCTAATCTCTGGGGCTGGGGAAACCCAGTAGAGGTGAGCTCTCTCAAGCCTCTTGCTGCTGACAGACCTCCTTCCAGTAAATCCACACAAAGGGTTCATCTTCTTCACCCTCCTTGGGCTTTTTCTCCTCTCTTCCATCCCACATGTAAGCAGCCAAGCTGCTTTTAACCTGGAGTTCAGGTCTGAAACATGCAGATGTCAGATCTGACCAGCCAGTATGTTTGTGCTTGGAGCTCACTTCTCAGGCTTTCAGACTTTGGTCCTTAGAAGGGGCCAATATCTCACATTTAAATCTTATTTTCACCAAACCCTGGCACATAATTAGAAAGGCTGAAGGTGAAGGAGTCACTGATCAGGATGGCCTCCTGGGTTAGAGAATAGCAGGGTGGGGTTTGGCATAGACCAGGTGTCATCAAGCAGGACACCACCAGGGGATAAGTTGGAGCTATTGCTTTATGTATGTTCGTTGATACTCTTGTCTATAATTCTATACTTAATCACAAGGAGTCCAAAATTTATGATGTAAACACTTGCTGCAAGGTCACTTTGAGGGTGAATGCTAAAATAGTTGTTGGAGCATGTTTTTTTGCTACACTAGGGTGAGTTATATACTGTCTGGGTTTAATTATGATTAATTTAATTTTAAAGACGTTTCTCAATACATCACAAGCTGCCTTATTGCTTTGTGTTATAAGGTTGTGTTTTGCTTTTTAGTCTCCCTCCGGCCAACATTGAATACAATGCTTTACATGGGACCACCGTGGGGTGTGGGGTGGGGAGTTAGAGTTCACTGGTGCCTGACTTAGGGAGACACTGTTGCTGCATCTTATCTCTACTTTCCTCTCCCCCATAGTTTGCTAGTATCTTAACTGAGAAAGCTTTACTGAGATGCTTGTGCAGATGCTTGTGTAGATGCCCACCTAACCTGGGGCTGAGTTTATAGTAAGGATTCAGGAGATGTCTGGTAAGTGGATGATTCATTGCAAGGTTATCAGTTAGAATGTCTTTTTTTCCCTGCATTGCTTTTTAGCAGGATTTGATATTTCAAATGATTGATGATCTCTTAAAAGGCTCTTTTCTAATTGAACAATACTGGTGTAAAGGCCAAGAGCTGCATAAGAATAAGAACGATGTCCATTTTCAGACAAGTTTTGAGTGGATGTCCCAGGTAAGATATGGTCCCTAATGTAGGGCTATAGGGCATATTATATGTTACCCGATTGGGCTAAATGAAGGATAGATCAGTAGAGTGGGCTCAAGTTTTTTAATGCATAATGTGCTACCTCATCCCCATGCCCCACATTTATCCTGATTCCACCCAAAATAATGCTCATCCAAGCCAGCACAGATATCTTTTAATTTCAGGCATACTGGGAATTCTGGAAAGCTAAAAGAGAGAAAACTTGAAAAATGTGGCAAAATTAAAGCTTTTATTTCTTCTTTTTCTTCCATCTTCTTTTAATTATTGAATGAAACAGTGACATTGTAGAGCTAGAGTGGAAGCCCTTCCCCCTCCCTTGACCAACAGTTTCAATTTCCCTACCACTCCCCCTTTCTAGCAATTTAGAAAAGAAATAGGTGCCTCTCCTGAGTCTTAGCAGCTGCCAACCTCCCCCATTCCTGCCACCTCGGCAATGTGCAAAGCCCAAATAGCAACCATTATAATATTCTACCAAATAAAATAGAGATGGGATGAAGAACAGCATTTACAGAGAAGGTAGAGAATTCCGACAATAAATTTAGATGGGATTAACATGCAAACTTGTTATCCTTCCCTTGCTCTAGTCTCCTAGGACTTAATTGACACAGGACTGGGAGTTAAAAAGTTAATACCTTGCATTCATAGAATGCCTTTTGATTTTTAAAGCACTTTCACATATATTATCTCACTTAAGCCTCACAACAAATGTGTGAGGCAAAGCAAGTCTGGACTTCTATCCCACACTCCCACCCCCTAAACTTTTATAGACGAGAAAACACAAGTCCAGTGAGATTAAGTGATATATCTTAGGTCACAGAGAAAATTAATGGTGGAACAGACATTTAAAACTTGTGTCACTCAACTCCCAGTCCAGGGAGACCAGAGCTAGTGCTGAGTTGGGGATTGCGAGACAGGGGCTGTGTAAATCCTCTGTATTATGAAGTGGGACGTCTGCCTTAACACCCTTCTATTTCTCAAGCCTGTAAGAGGAGGACTGATTCTTACATATTTACCTCGAGGTTTCTCAGCTCTCATTCTCTCTCTTTCTGGATGGTAGTTAATGATCTGTAACCAAGCTCACTATAGGAGGTCCCTGTTTAAAGGAACCTTTTTGAATATATATGTGATATAATAATCCACTCCGAGTATATTCGTTTTATTGGTTCTGTTTTTATATTTCCTTGAAGTGAAGGACTCCACAGTTAAGATACATTTACTGCCTGTCTGAAATATATACAGCCCTTTTAGGTGCCATGGGGAAGAAGAGGGGGCAGAAATATTACACACAATCCCTTCCCTCAAGAATTATTAGAATTTGGTGGTTGAGATGAACCAAATACAGGTGAAAAACAATCCAAACACAGATGTTAGTTTATGATCGTGACACCACGCTTTGTACTTGTGTGGGGGGTGGGATGGTGGGGACAAAGTGTGATGTGGAAAGGAAATTGCAAAGAGAGTCAGGAAATCTGGCTTCAGGTTATGTTGCTACCACTAAAGTCACAAACCTTACACAAGTCACTTAATATCTTTGGGCCTTAAGTTTTCTCACCTGAAAAATGGAGGGGTGGTGGTGGTGATAAAGTTGAACTTGATCAGCGAGCTTTGAAGTCTGTTTTAGCACAAAGTATCTGTGACACTGTGAGTGATTCAGCAAAAGCTTTGTAGAAGGGGGGTATATCTTGAAGAGGGTCTTAAATGATGCAGTTAATGTGGATCTACAAAGAGGAAGTGAAAAGACATTATAGGCAAGGAGAGGAACAAGAATTGAAACCTGGTAGTGAGAACATGCCAGGCTGATAGAGGTAGACAGATCATACCAAGGATTGATGAGAAATAAGGTAAGAGCAGAGTAAGTGGTAAGAAGGGGAGAGGTAAAAGGCTTTAAATGCCAGACTGAAAGGTTTGAGGATTTGATTTTAAATGTTATCAGGAGCCAGTGAAGATTGTTTGAGTATGGGGGTGATATGGTAGAACTAACTGGTGAGAAAAATTATCCTTGATGTTATACTCAGTTCTAGAATCATCTACAAATCTACATTACCCCCCTTGAGCAGGTATCCAGTTAATTCAGGGTCGTTTGTGAAATCATGATTCTTTCTTGATTTTTGCTGCAACCTCTAGTTTTGGGTCTGCATTGCCAAGGCTGCAGGCTGGACCTGCTTAACCACCTGCCTATACATTTGGATTCAGTCCATAATGGGTCATTTGGCTTCTATGGGCTCAACATGCTAATGGAATTCCTAATTTGAAATTCTAACTGATGATAAATGAACAGTGGAAAGGAGGAGATGAGAGAAAGTTCTTACACAGGGAGGAGTGGGACGGTTGTAGACCTGAAAGCAGATTAAGAGGTCGAAGACAATTTGAGAGAGGATAAGAAAATGGATCTTTGCAGAATTTTTGACTTACTATGGCTTAGATATGGGGTAAAGTTGATAAGAAATAGCCATCCAGTTCTCAACTGCCAAGGATATATACTGAACTCAGATTAATAAGAGAAAACAAAGTGCTTTAAGGCCACAAAGAAAGAAGTGATAGAATGTGGTGTGACAAGTCACAGGTGTGTGGGAGGGGGTAGGGCAGGGGTGGAAGAGAGTGTAGAGCGATAGGATTCCTGAGGTGATGGTGTTTAGAGACTGAAAAAAATTCTGTCTTAACACCCTCATGGTGTGATGTCAATAATGGAAACAGGCAGACAACTGCAATACTCATTCTCAATATTTGAATGTGTGTGTGTCATTCAGAAGCACAAAAGGATGATTTTCATAAGAATTGTCCCTGCACAAAATTACTTTACTACTTCATCAGTCTCCACAAACCCTTCTTTCTGGCACTAACCCCAGGTGGGGTAGGGAGCAGAGGAATGATGGATGAGGGAGAAACAGGTAGGGGAAGAAAATTGTTAAGGATTTTAAAAATTTATTCATGAGAAACAGAAGAAGGCAGAGACAGAGAAGCAAGCTCTCTCACAGAGAGAGGCAGAGACATAGGCAGAGGGAGAAGCAAGCTCCCTGTGGAGAGCCCACCGGGGCACTGATTCCAGGATTCTGAGATCACACCCTGAGCCTAAGGCAGAGGCTCAACCACTGAGCCACCCGGGGGTCCTGGGAAAGGAAATCTTTTAAAAAGGGGTTGACAGGCAGAACTGCTGTCAAAAAGAGTTAGGGAGGAAGGTAGCTTTCCTTTCCCCCAAAGAATCACCTGCTGTATTCTCAGATACCCCTTTTGCTCTTCCCCTGTTTCTCATCCCTTACAGAGAGTTAGCTCTAAACGTACAAATTCATTGGCCCTGAGATAAACCATGAGAGACTCCTAACTGGGAAACAAAGGATTGCAGAAGGGGAGATGGGTGGGGAGATGGGGTAACTGGGTGACAGGCACTAAGGAGGGCACTTGATGGGATGAGCACTGGGTGTTATACTATATGTTGGCAAATTGAATTTAAATTTTAAAAATCCCCCCCCCCCTCATAAGAGGGAATTGCAAGGAAGAGTCTTGACACAATTGAAGTGACTTGCAAGGACAGGTGTCATATAACTCACTTGTCTTGAATGGAGATTAAAACATTAAGCAGTCCTTTCCAGGACCTTCCTGTCATTCACCTTTTAGCTTTAAGTCTCTATCCTCTAGTTGCAACCTTTGGGGTCACTGCCATTTCTGATAGGTCTTACTCCCTTTAGCCACACTCCATATGCCAGAATGAGGCTAACTTCCCTCTCCTTTTTCTCTCTCAGCCTCACAGGTCTTTGCAATAACAAGACCCTTTCCCAGCTGGGCTTCAGAGCCTTAACTTGACTCTAGGGGCAAAATTGCAGCTGCCTGACTAATGTTTCTACCCAAGGTTTCCTGGGATTGCTTCATTCTCTCATTCCACAAGTAATTATGGAAAATCTACTATGTGGTAGGCCCTTGTTTGAATGCTTGAAATTCACCAGTAAATACGACAGACACCATCTCTACTCAAATAGCATTTATGGGATAGGAGCTGGGAGAAATGAATACATAAACAAAATAATGTTTAAGGCAATGATAAATGTGATGAAGAAACAAAACAAGATGATGTGATAGAAACTTCCGAGAGGACTATTTTGGTCAATATATTTACTCATCTGTTTAATCCTATAACATATTCAAAATAGATTGCAATTACTTCATCAACACTACTATTGACAAACCTACTGAAGTTCAATATTTTTTCCCCACCAACTTTTTTTTTAATTTTTATTTATTTATGATAGTCACAGAGAGAGAGAGAGAGAGGCAGAGACATAGGCAGAGGGAGAAGCAGGCTCCATGCACCAGGAGCCCGACGTGGGATTTGATCCCGGGTCTCCAGGATCGCGCCCTGGGCCAAAGGCAGGCGCCAAACCGCTGCGCCACCCAGGGATCCCTCCCACCAACTTTTGACTTGGAAAGTTTTCAATCGTACAGAAAAGTTGCAAGAATAATACAGTGAGCACATATATTCTCCATTAATATTAATCTATTTTTAACATTTTGCCACATTTGCTTGTTATCTATAACTCTTTTCTCTCTCTCTCTCTGGTTGAACCTTTTGAAAGTTAGTTGCAGACATCATGACACCACCCAGAAGCACTTTAGCATCTATCTTATAAGAACAAAAACATCCTTGTATATACACAATATAATTATCATACTTAGGAGGTTTAACAATGACATGTTAATATTATCTAATATATAACACATATTAAAATTTCTCCACTTGTCCTTATAATGCTCTGTATAACTTCTTTAAAATATAGAAGGTTAAATTATAGATTGCATTTAGTTGTCCTTGTCTCTTTAGTCTTCTTTAATCTAGAATAGTCCCCAGCTTTTATTTGTTTTTCTTGACATTGACATTTTTAAAGTGTATGGGGAGGTTACTTTCAGAAGTGTCCCCCAATTTGGGTGTGTCTGACTGTGGAAGACATCTCCAAAGAGGCAACTTCCAGCTGAGTCCTGATGGACAAAGAAGGATTCAACCATGTGAAGATCAGGGGAGAGTGATTCCAGGCAGAGAGAACAGCAAGCACAGAGGCTGTGAGATGGGGAAAAGCTTGTTATGTTTGAGGAAGAGAAAGTAGACAAGAGAGGCTGGAGCCTAGAGATGCGGGGGGCAGGGGTGGAGGAGCAGTATGAGATGAAGTATAAATAGGCAGGATTCAGATCATGATGAGCCATATAAGTCATGGGAGAGTCAGGATTTGATTCTAATTGCAGTGGTAAACCACTCAGAGTTTTGGGCAATTTCGTGACATGATCTGATTTAAATTTTCTTTTAAATGCAGTTTTTATTTTCTGAATTTTTATTTTTACTTTCTATGCAGTTTAAAGAAAAAAAATAGTTACTTGTAACAGCTGTCACCCCCCCCCCCATTATCAGTTCACCAGAGGCAACTACTTTGAATTCCTTTAGCTAAATAGCAGGCTTGTAAATCTAATTTATAATTTTCAGATTAAGTATTCTATGAATGAGAAGAGTTTAGCTCATTATCACCATTAGCCCCCATATGCACACAAACACAAACTTCCCATTCCACCACTCTGCCAGTACAGTTACGTTGTAATTTTAATTACATCAATATTCAGTGTTTATATTATTATTATTTTATATGAAATCCTATTCACAGTTTAGTTATAACATACTCTGATTACTTTTCCTTTCTTGTACATCTATGTTTTTAATGGAGCTGAAAATTGTCGTTTGTTCAATTTCTTATTTTTCTATATACTTAGAATTACTTCATCTGTAACCTGTTTCCCAACTGACTAACTCTTCTCCCAGTGTGTGAAGATTAATAGTATTGAAAGCATTGGCTCTTTTATCAATTTCATCTTCTGGGAGATATCCTTTTGAATTGCTTCAGCATGGTCTAATTTTTCTTTAGATCTGTGGCACTGCTCTCATCCTGCCATTTTGAAGACATTATTTCATTATCTTTTGGCTCCTAATTTTTGGGAAGACTGAAACTATTTTGATTCCTAATCTCTTGTAAGTTATCTTTTTAGGTTTTCTTCTTTAGAAGTTGTTAGGTTCTTTGTTTTGCCTATATGTGTGCATTGTCACATTGATGTACCCTGGTATATATCACATATACCATTGTCACATATACCCTGGTATATGTCTGTTTTCTTCCATTGTACTGGGCATTCTGTGAGCTCCTTAAGTCTTAAAACTATTTTTTAATTCTGCGAAGTTTTCTTGAATTATTTGTTTCATGTTATTCGCTCCGGGTTTTTTTTTTTTAACCTTTTTTCCCCCCTGGAACTCATATTATTCTTATGTTGGACTTCCTGGACTAATCCTATAGATTACTTTATATATATATCTGTTTATTCATGAGAGACACGGAGACATAGGCAGAGGGAGCCTGTTGTGGGACTCGATCTCAGGACCCCAGGATCATGACCTGAGCCAAAGGCAGACGCTCAACCACTGAGCCATCCGGGTGCCCCAATTTACTTATATTTTATCTTCTATTTCCCCTCTCTTTGTTTGCTCTCTTTCTTCAGTTTTATCTTCCAACCATTTTGCACTACTGTAATGCAATTTTTTTTTTTTTTTTTTTGTGTAATGCAATTCTGACACTAACTACCTGGAGTTAGCATAAACTTCACTGTTCAGTGCATAGGTTAAGTGCAAAAAGATTACCATCATTTCAGATGCCAGCCACAAACTCAGGGGTCTCCAAGACACTCACATTTCTTCCCTACTGGCTATAAATTCAGGGGTTCCCATGACTCCCTCAGGTTTGATTGTTCTCTAAGACAACTGATAGAACTCAGGAAAGTGTTATGCTTTCCTATTACAAAGGATGCAAATCAAGACTAACCTAGCCAAATGAGGAGGCCTGTAGAGTGAGTTTTGGAAGCTTATCAAACATGAGCTTCCATGTCCTACCTACTTACTTCTCAGGGGAGTCAAGATACAGTTTCTTGGCACATCAATTTACTCACCAACCAGAAAGCTCACCTGAGCCTTGGTGTCCAGAGATTTCTTTTTGTATGTGTGTGGCTTTATTATTAGACATGATTGACCATGTGATTAAACTCAATCTCCAACTGCTTCCTCCTTAGAGATCAAGTCTAGCTGATACCATTTGGCTCAAAGCTCTAACACTCATGGTTAGTCTTTCTTCTCTTTCCAGCATGGCTAGCCCCCATCTTGAACCTACCTAAGAGCCCACCATGAATCACTTCATTAGCATAAATTCATCATCGTAATACCTATTCAGTCCCAGTTTTTGTGGATTATTTCTTTGGGCTTCCTTTTTCTTTTACAGGGTCCCCCTTAATATTTCTTGCAGAGCTGGTTTGGTGGTCACATATTCTTTCAGTTTCTGCCTCTCTTGGAAGCTCATTATCTCTCCTTCTATTCTGAATGACAGCCTTGCTGGATAAAGTGTTCTTGGCTGCATGTACCTTGAATATATCCTGCCAGCCCTTTCTGGCCTGCCAGGTCTTTGTTAATCTAATATTTCTCTCCATATAAGTTAAGAATCTCTTGTCTCTTGCTGCTTTAAGGATTTTCTCTTTATCTTTGGAATTTGCAAGTTTCACTATTAAATGTCGAGGTGTTGAATGGTTTTTATTGATTTTGGGGGGAACCTCTCTATCTCCTGGATCTGAATGCCTGTTTCTCTCCCAAATCATGGAAGTTCTCAGCTATGATTTGTTCAAATATGCTTTCTGGCCCTCTGGCCCTCTCAGCGTTTTCTGGAACCCCAATTATACATAGATTCTTCCTTCTGAGGCTATCATTTATTTCCCTTAACCTTTCCTCATGTTCTTTTAATTGTTTTTCTCTTTTTTCCTCAGCTTCCTTCCTTGCCATCAACTTGTCTTCTATGTCACTCACTCTTTCTTCCACCTCATTAACCCTCGTTGTTAGGACCTCCAGTTTGGATTGCATCTCATTTAATTGATTTTTAATTTCGGCCTGATTAGATCTAAATTCTGCAGTCATAAGGTCTCTTGAATGCTTTATGCTTTTTTCCAGAGCCACCAGTTGCTTTATAATTGTGCTTCTGAATTGGCTTTCTGACATCGAATTGTAATCCATATTCTGTAACTCTGTGGCAGAGAGTACTATTTCTGCGTCTTTCTTTTGTGGTGAGTTCTCCTTCTAGTCATTTTGCTCAGTGCAGAGTGGCTATATGAATGGGCTGAGTCAAGAATATCAACCACGACCTAAGTAAATTTCACCCAAGATGATTCTTACTAGAAGCAAAAACCCTTCTCTCTGCAGCATTCTGGCTGTTCTTTCTTTAAATCTCAGATTGAATTTGTAGGTGTTCAGGATGATTTGAAAGTTGTCTATGTAAGTTGTTGGGACCAGGTGAGTTGAGGACCCTTACTCTTCCACCATCTTGCCCCACCCTCCATTAGCATAAATTGGAACAAGGTCCCAGAGGCCTACCATAAATAACAAAGACACTCCTATCACTCAATAAAGGGTGTGGAAGCTCCATCCCAAAACCTGGGATGAAGACCAGACAAGTTACTTATTATGCAACTCTTTCTAATAAGCGTTTCAAGGAATTTTTAAGAGTAATTTTGTTTCCTCTCAGTATCCCATTTAAAAAAAATCATCTTACTCTTGTTTAGTGGATGCAATATATTCTCTTTGATATTATGATTATTTTTCATCTCTCTGTTTCTTTTAAGTTTTTTGTTTAGGTCTCTGTCTTTGATATCAGAGGCTTTCCTCAGATACCTCATCATCCTTGGCTATCTGCTCATTTTTATAAATAGGTTCCTAAAAAGTGGATTAGAAAATCAGAGTGCTTAGTGAGACTTGTGGAGTGCACTAGAGTGCACTAGTTTTCTACTGCTGTTTAACAAATTACCACAAAGTTTGTGACTTAAAACAATACACATTGATTATCTCATTGTTTCTGTGCATCACGAGTTCAAGCTTGGCATAGCTGAGCCTTCTGCAAAGGATGAATCAAGGTTGTTTAGGATGCATTCTTATTTGGAGATTTGACTGGGGAATAATTTGCTTCCAAGTACATTCAGGTTTTTGGCAGAATTTATTTTTGGGGGGCTATATGACTGAGGGCTGTGTCTTTTTGCTAGCTGTTGGCTAGAGCCACCCACTGTTCCTTAAAGGTACTGGTGGTTCCTTGCCATGTGGGATTCTTCAGCATTGCTTCTTATTTCATGAAGCCCACAAGAAGAGACCCTGGCTCCACTCTGCTAGGGCAGAACCTTACATAATATAACTTAATCATGGGAGTAAATCCCATTACCTTTGCCATATTCTGTTGGTTAGAAGCAAGTCACAGGTCTCAACAACACTCCAGTGGACAGATTAACAAAAAGGCATGAAAACTAGGAGGTGAGACTTGTTGAGGATCACCTTAGAATTTGTATACTATAACAGGCTTTACTACAAGATGATCTGGTTGGGTTTTTTCATTGGACAGCCCTTTATGCAAATATCTTTAAGTCTTTTTATTATTATTATTACTCCCAAAGTAGAATATTCCAATACCCTGCCTGGTGGCTATAAATCTGACTGCCAGAATTCTGAGAACCAAGTGGGTAAGGAGCTAGAAGTCTTAACAATCAATATATAAACTTCTTAATTCTTCTGTTTTTCATATAATACCTCTGTCTCAACTGTGCTCAAAGTTTCCCCAATCCAGAGACCTTTTTTTTTACTCTCTCCAGAGAATAAACCTCACATATTCTGGTGGGGAGAAGGGCAGAGACAATCACCCAATGATTGAAGTTGTAGATGGGAACTTGGGATCTAACTGCTTAATACATTTTAAGCAATATTCTCCTTTTCAGCTTCAATTTCACCCCCACTTCCCGAAGTACATGTACCACAAATTGCTGAAACTTTGGAAGTTCTTTGTTGTGAATTGTTTGGCTTATCAACTTTTCCCACTGCCAGTTTTGGATTCAATTTCCTCAGGTCAGCTAAGTCAGTTACCCTTGTGTTTCTATTTTCTAGCTTCAAAAGTTGTATTGCTATCATCATCTCTCCTGAAATTACCATCATTTTAGCGAGACTTACTAAAAGAGTGGAGGTAAATGCATTTGTTCAAATTGTCATGGTCAATGGGATGTCATAATTTACATGTTAAGAAGACCTTTTTGTGAAGAAGAGACCATCAGGGAGGAATAAGAGAAGTTGGGAGATCAGTTAGGTAGCCAGTCAATAGATATTTAAGAGAAGATATAAATAGAGCTTGGTGATAGATTGAGAGTGAGGAGCAGAAACAGAGAGGGAGATGTCACTGATGACTCCTAAGTTCATATGGTGGGACGGATGGTGCATTTCATCCATCTCTTGATTCGCTATTTCTCAGGTTATTGTCCTGGACTGCTATCAACTCGTCTCCCCTCACTACAATTGCCATTGTGACAAAACCAACTCAGGGAAAACCTAACACTAACAGGAATAAGGAAACCCCAATTTAACCACTACCAACAGCAACAATAGTAACTACAACAACAGCTTCCATTTATGGATTGATTACTATAAGCCAGAGTCCATGCTAAACACTTTCCATATATTATTTTATTTAATTTCCCCCAACAGCCTTGTGAGATAGATACTCATCTGTAGTTCATTACCATTGAATCCTCCAAGTGAATACTTTCCAAATCAATCAAATTCTGGGGAGGATAGTTTCACTACAGATTGTGTCAGGGTCTCTAGAAATGATAGAAGGACACATTACATCAGCCATTGCCATTCCTATTCATTTGCTGTCCACTCTAAAACTGTGGTAGGAGGCATCTGCTTTTTATCAATACAACCCCCCCCTCCATTAACGACTGACTCCCATCCTTGCCTGAGAATATTGTTTCCTTTCAAAATCCTCCCTTGTGCTTGCATTCTTTCCCAAGAATACCAACTTTTCTTCCAAGTGCAGCACAGAACTGCAGCCTTATTCTGCTCCACAACTTCTTCTTCATAGGAGAAATGAAAATTTGGAGCGGAGATGAGGGGGAACTTTGCCCAATCTTCAAGCATATTGAAATGTCAGTAATAAAAGGCACAAAGATGGAAATGTCTTGAATTGTTCACATGAACATAGCCTCGAGGAGAACAAACAAGAGGAGCAGGAAGAAGTGATTTTAATGTAATCTGAAACTTTTCTTAAGCTTCTTGAAGAATGAAAGTGTTGGAGGAACTGGGAGCAGATACAGATAGTATACACTAAATTAACTCACCACTAATAACTTGGGGTTGCTACCTTTAAGAAGATTCTAGGAGGATATCTTTGTCAGCTTGGGCTGCCATAACAAAGTGCCATAGACTCGGTGGCTTAAACGATATAAATTTATTTCTCATGATTCTGGAGGCTGAAAATCTGAGATCAGGATGGTTCGGTTCTGGTAAGGGTGTTCTTCCTGACTTACAGATGTCTGCCTTTGTACTGTGTCCTCATATGATGAAGAGAGTGAAAGAGAAAACTTTCTGGTGTCTTTTCTCTTATGGCCATTAATCCCATCATGAGGGCCTCACCCTAATGACTTCATCTAAACCTAATGATCTCCCTGAGGCTTACTTCTAAATACCATTACATTGGGGGTTAGGGCTTCAACATATGAATTTTGGTGACACATAATTCAGTCCACAACAGAGAATCAAACTGCACTGCCAGGTCTTCATTGAACCTTCTCCTTAGTATTAATACAGTGAGAACACAGGGCATTGACAACAAAGTCAGTCAGCAAACCTCAGTTAAGTTTGCATGAATGTCCATGTTTTCCTTGTTACCATCAGCTATGGCAGTGCCTGTAAAGCTGACTCACCTTTTGCCTTTAACCACTTTCTTTCTGCTGAGTTTGGGTTGGATTTTCACTCTTGCTCTATAAATTTCTTTCTTCTGTGCTATGTTAAGCTTCATCAAGACACACTCTGGTATGATGATAAAAGAGGTGACCAGATTGACTACATACTGAAGTATCATAGACTTTCCTCCCTTGAAAAGGGTTCTCTTTTGTGTGACAAGTGAAGGTGGGTGAGTATAAGTCAGAGGATAGAGTTCTTAAAAGAGGTTTGACTCCTTTGGAGACAATGACGAGGGAAGATTTTGTAGTCTTGACGACATCACATGTGTGCTCTCTCTCTTCCATGGAAACCAAAACGTGTGAATGAGACTGAAGAAGTCAGCTAATCCTGACTCCCCCCCTCCACTCTCACCTCCACCACTAGCCTAAGGGTTAGTGCTTTTCTTCATCAGTGCCAAGAAGGAATGTACTAAAGAATAGAAAGGATATCACAGTGCCATAAGTAACTAAGTAACTTAGTTTATTGGTTATTGTAGTTCTGGTTGCTGCTATAGCATCTTTCGTTATCACCGTAGGCATCTTTAGGAAAGAATTCATCTAATCATTGACTGTGAACCCAGATGCTTAGGATCCAAGTAATCCATGGGTCTCAATGCATGCATGTAACTCTGTGGAGATTTTTTTGTTTTATTATTATTTTATTGGTTTAGTGCCTTTCTAGGGAGCCAACCACATTTATCCTTTCACCAGACTACTATTGACTATCTACTATGTGCCAGGCACTGTAGTAGGTATGGAAGGTATAAAGACACATAAGATGCTATTTCTTGCCTTTTTTCATTTATAGCTCTATATACAGATCTCTCTTTAAGACAAAGGTACACATAAATCATTGAAATACAGAATAATAAACGTGATAATTAGATGCCTGGACAAAATGCTAACTCAGAAAAGGAAGAGTCTCTCCTGGCTCTAGGGGAATCAAGGTAGTGTTCATAAAGAAGGTGACATTCAAAGATGGAGAAGAGATGAGTCATTTCAGGCACTAGGAACAGCATTTGCAAAGACACAGAAATATAAAGGCACATAGAGTGTTCAGGGAGCTGCAAGAAGTTCAGTTGGAAGCAATGTCAGATGATCTTGCTAGAAAAGGAAATTAGAGTGACTGTGAAGGACCTCCCTATGCCATACTAAAGCATTTGGATTTAGCACTGAATATTTTGGGGGCAGAAGCATGATATATTACTGACAATTTACAAAGTTCACTCCAACAGCTACATGGAGGGCAGTTTGGAAGGAGGCAAGAACAGATGCTGGGAGACCAATTAGAAAGACTATTGCAAAAATCCAAGTGAGAGGTGATAAGGTTCAGAACAAAGTCAGTGACAGTGGAAATAATGAGGAGGGAACAAGATTAAGAGGCAATTCCAAAGAATGTTATAATAGTATTTTGTGGACAATTGAATGTGGGTATTAGGGAGAAGGAAAACTTTTCTGTGACTCCCAGATGTCTAGTTAATATTACTTTATAGATGACAGTGCCGTTAGTGGAAATTAGTTGAAAAGATTCAGTAGATAGTTGAATATATGGGTCTAGAGTGGAAGAGAAATGTGTAGGTTGGAGACAAAAGTGTGTCATCAATGAGGTAGTTGAAGCCAAGAGAATGGAGATTTCCCTGGAAGAGTTTGCAAAATATGAAAAGGGCATTATGAATGGGACCCCTAGAAACAGCAACCTTTAAGGGATAGGCACAGGCTGTTGAAAGAAGAGAATGAATAATCAGAGAGATAGGAGTAAAACCTGTAGAGATGGAATGTCTGGTCCACAGTGTCAAATACTTCACAGAGGTCAAGAAAGATGATGATAGGAGCAGGGCTCACTTGATTCCATACTTTGGATATTGGTGACCTTAAAGAGGGCATATTCAGTAGAACGGTGCCAGAAGAAACCCAGGCCAAGTGGGCTGAAACACAAATAGTAGGGAAGGAAGTGGAGACTAAAAGTGCAGATTGCTCCCCTTTTTTACTTTAAAATATAAATTCATAAACATTCCAATAACAATGAACCTTGCCTTGAGAGTCCGTTGTACACAGAGGTACATAGCCAGAATGGTTAGGAACAGATGCTTTTATCTGTACCTAATATTTAGTATTTATTTTTTCATATTTACTGTTATAGATATAATATGTATATTATGTATATATATTGTTTCTGATAGGTTGAGCAACCAATTATAGTTTTGGAGATCCCTTCTGGAGAGTAAGAGCCACAGACTTACTGATAATTTTTATCCTGGAAAAGTTCCTATCTGCCTCAAAGCAGCCCCATCCTCAGCCCAGATGGAATGTTATTGTGTAGTGCATGAAGCCCTCCTGGAAACATCTGAATTTACATATGCTGGAAACACTCTTTTTTCTGTGTACCTTTAATTAGCATAAAGACATCCCTGCAAATCAAGCCTGGGGAGCATTCCTGAGTCTATCAGAGATCCTCAAGGCAGTTATGAAGACTAAATTCTGAAATCCATGGAGTCACCACCTCAGAGAGTGGTAATCAATCCTTTTTTCACTCTAGCACACCAGGGAGGGGGTGGGTTCTGACTTTCACCATTAATAACAGTAATTCATTGATAGTGAACCAAGAAGTCAGATAATAACGATGGATCACTTTTATTAGATAGCCACTGTCCTCAACATTTTATATCAGTTAAGTAAATTATTATATACCCAAGATACAGGTGTAGAAACTACGTCAGAGCAGTTGAGTGACTTCCCTGACAGATTATAGTCTTAAGAAATGTAGTAGTGAAGAAAGAGAGAAAGTGAAAGGAACAGGTATGGAGAAATCAGGTTTATTTATATATTTACTTTTTAATAAATTTATTTTTTATTGGTGTTCAATTTACCAACATACAGAATAACAGCCAGTGCTCATCCCGTCAAGTGTCCCCCTCAGTGCCCGTCACCCATTCACCCCCACACCCCGCCCTCCACCCCTTCTATCACCCCTAGTTCGTTTCCCAGAGTTAGGAGTCTTTATGTTCTGTCTCCCTTTCTGATATTTCCCACACATTTCTTCTCCCTTCCCTTATATTCCCGTTCACTATTATTTATATTCCCCAAATGAATGAGAACAAACAATGTTTGTCCTTCTCTAATTGACTTACTTCACTCAGCATAATACCCTCCAGTTCCATCCACATTGAAGCAAATGGTAGGAATTTGTCGTTTCTAATGGCTGAGTAATATTCCATTGTATACATATACCACATCTTCTTTATCCATTCATCTTTCGATGGATACCGAGGCTCCTTCCACAGTTTGGCTATTGTGGCCATTGCTGCTATAAACATCCAGGTGCAGGTGTGCCGACGTTTCATTCCATCTGTATCTTTGGGGTAAATCCCCAACAGTGCAATTGCTGGGTCGTAGGGCAGGTCTATTTTCTAACGCTTTGAGGAACCTCCACACAGTTTTCCAGAGTGGCTGCACCAGTTCACATTCCCACCAACAGTGTAAGAGGGTTCCCTTTTCTCCACATCCTCTCCAACATTTGTGATTTCCTGCCTTGTTAATTTTCCCCATTCTCGCTGGTGTGAGGTGGTATCTCATTGTGGTTTTGATTTGTATTTCCCTGATGACAAGTGATGCAGAGCATTTTCTCATGTGCATGTTGGCCATGTCTATATCTTCCTCTGTGAGATTTCTCTTCATGTCTTTTGCCCATTTCATGATTGGATGTTTGCTTCTTTGGTGTT
The DNA here is from genome assembly GCF_018345385.1 of Vulpes lagopus. Classification (NCBI taxonomy): domain Eukaryota; kingdom Metazoa; phylum Chordata; class Mammalia; order Carnivora; family Canidae; genus Vulpes; species Vulpes lagopus. The sequence goes on from NC_054848.1 coordinate 43,406,127, forward strand.
GAGTTTAAGAAGTTCTTTATAGATCTTGGAAACTAGCCCTTTATCTGATAGGTCATTTGCAAATATCTTCTCCCATTCTGTAGGTTGTCTTTTAGCTTTGTTGACTGCATCCTTTGCTGTGCAAAAGTTTCTTATCTTGATGAAGTCCCAATAGTTCATTTTTGCTTTTGTTTCTTTTGCCTTCGTGGATGTATCTTGCAAGAAGTTACTGTGGCTGAGTTCAAAAAGGGTGTTGCCTGTGTTCTCCTCTAGGATTTTGATGGAATCTTGTCTCACATTTAGATCTTTCATCCATTTTGAGTTTATCTTTGTGTATGGTGAAAGAGAGTGGTCTAGTTTCATTCTTCTGCATGTGGATGTCCAATTTTCCCAGCACCATTTATTGAAGAGACTGTCTTTCTTCCAATGGATAGTCTTTCCTCCTTTACCGAGTATTAGTTGACCATAAAGTTCAGGATCCACTTCTGGGTTTTCTATTCTGTTCCATTGATCTGTGTCTGTTTTTGTGCCAGTACCACACTGTCTTGATAACCACAGCTTTGTAGTACAACCTGAAATCTGGCATTGTGATGCCCCCAGATATGGTTTTCTTTTTTAAAATTCCCCTGGCTATTCGGGGTCTTTTCTGATTCCACACAAATCTTAAAATAATTTGTTCTAACTCTCTGAAGAAAGTCCATGGTATTTTGACAGGGATTGCATTAAACGTGTACATTGCCCTGGGTAACACTGACATTTTCAAATATTAATTCTGCCAATCCATGAGCATGGAATATTTTTCCATCTCTTTGGTCTTCCTCAATTTCTTTTTTTTTTTTTTAATTTTTATTTATTTATGATAGTCACAGAGAGAGAGAGAGAGAGGCAGAGACACAGGCAGAGGGAGAAGCAGGCTCCATGCACTGGGAGCCTGATGTGGGATTCGATCCCAGGTCTCCAGGATCGCGCCCTGGGCCAAAGGCAGGCGCCAAACCGCTGCGCCACCCAGGGATCCCTGGTCTTCCTCAATTTCTTTCAGAAGTGTTCTATAGTTTTTAGGGTATAGATCCTTTACCTCTTTGGTTAGGTTTATTCCTAGGTATCTTATGCTTGTGGGTGCAATTGTAAATGGGACTGACTCCTTATTTTCTCTTTCTTCAGTTTCATTGTTAGTGTATAGAAATGCCATTGATTTCTGGGCATTGATTTTGTATCCTGCCACGCTACCAAATTGCTGTATGAGTTCCAGCAATCTTGGGGTGGAGGCTTTTGGGTTTTCTATGTAAAGAATCATGTCATCAGCGAAGACGGAGAGTTTGACTTCTTCTTTGCCAATTTGAATGCCTTTAATGTCATTTGTTGTCTGATTGCTGAGGCTAGGACTTCCAGAACTATATTGAACAGCAGTGGTGAGAGTGGATATCCCTGTCTTGTTCCTGATCTTAGGGGAAAGGCCCCCAGTGCTTCCCCATTGAGAATGATATTTACTGTGGGCTTTTAGTAGATGGCTTTTAAGATGTTGAGGAATGTTCCCTCTATCCCAACACTCTGAAGGGTTTTGATCAGGAATGGATGCTGTATTTTGTCAAATGCTTTCTCTGCATCTAATGAGAGGATCATATGGTTCTTGCTTTTCCTCTTGCTGATATGATAAATCACATTGATTTTTTAATGAGTGTTGAACCAGCCTTGTGTCCCGGGGATAAATCCTACTTGGTCATGGTGAATAATTTTGTTAATGTGTTGTTGGATCCTATTGGCTAGTATCTTGTTGAGAATTTTTGCATCCATGTTCATCAGGGATATTGGTCTGTAATTCTCCTTTTTGGTGGGGTCTTTGTCTGGTTTTGGAATTAAGGTGATGCTGGCCTCATAGAACGAATTTGGAAGTACTCCATCTCTTTCTATCTTTCCAAACAGCTTTAGTAGAATAGGTTTGGTTTCTTCTTTAAACGTTTGATAGAATTCCCCTGGGAAGCCATCTGGCCCTGGACTTTTGTGTCTTGGGAGGTTTTTGATAACTGCTTCAATTTCCTGCCTTTCCTGGTTATTGGCCTGTTCAGGTTTTCTATTTCTTCCTGTTCCAGTTTTGGTAGTTTCTGGCTTTCCAGGAATGCGTCCATTTCTTCTAGATTGCCTAATTTATTGGCGTATAGCTGTTCATAATACGTTTTTAAAATCGTTTGTATTTCCTTGGTGTTGGTAGTGATCTCTCCTTTCTCATTCATGATTTTATTCATTTGAGTCTTCTCTCTTCTTTTTAATAAGGCTGGCTAATGGTTTATCTATCTTATTAATTCTTTCCAAGAACCAACTCCTGGTTCTGTTGCTCTGTTCCACAGTTAGTCTGGTCTCGATTTCGTTGAGTTCTGCTCGAATCTTTATTAACTCTCTTCTTCTGCTGGGTGTAGGATCTATTTGCTGTTTTTTCTCTAGCTCCTTTATGTGTAAGGTTAGCTTTTGTATTTGAGTTCTTTCCAGTTTTTGAATGGGTGCTTGTATTGCGATGTATTTCCCCCTCAGGACTGCTTTTGCTGCATCCCAAAGATTTTGAACGGTTGTATCCTCATTCTCATTAGTTTCCATGAAACTTTTTAATTCTTCCTTAATTTCCTGTTTGACCATTTCATCTTTTAGCAGGATGGTCCTTCACCTCCATGTGTTTGAGGTCCGTCCAAGCTTCTTGTTGTGATTTAGTTCTAATTTCAAGGCATTATGGTCTGAGAATATGCAGGGGATGATCCCAATCTTTTGGTATCAGTTCAGACCCGATTTGTGACCCAGTATGTGGTCTATTCTGGAGAAAGTTCCATGTGCACTTGAGAAGAATCTGTATTCAGTTTAGTTTGGATGTAAAGTTCTGTAGATATCTGTGAAATTCATCTGGTCCAGTATATCATTTAAAGCTCTCGTTTCTTTGGATATGTTGTGCTTAGAAGACCTTCGAGTATAGAAAGAGCTAGATTGAAGTCACCATGTATAAGTGTATTATTATCTAAGTATTTCTTCAGTTTGGTTATTAATTGGTTTAAATATTTGGCAGCTCCCACATTCGGGGCATATATATTGAGGATTGTTAAGTCCTCTTGTTGGATAGATCCTTTAAGTATGATATAGTGTCCCTCTTCATCTCTCACTATAGTCTTCGGGGTAAATTTTAGTTTATCTGATATAAGGATGGCTACCCTGCTTTCTTTTGAGGACCATTCGAATGATAAATGGTTCTCCAACTTTTTATTTTCAGGCTGTAGGTGTTCTTCTGTCTAAAATGAGTCTCTTGTAGGCAGCAAATAGATGGGTCCTGCTTTTTGATCCAGTCTGAAACCCTGCGCCTTTTGATGGGGTCATTAAGCCTGTTCATGTTCACAGTTACTATTGAGAGATATGAGTTTAGTGTCACCATGATATCTATTCAGTCCTTATTTTTGTAGATTCTTCCACTGAACTTCTTCTTAAAGGGGAATTTTAAGAGTCCCCCTTAAAATTTCTTGCAGAGCTGGTTTGGAGGTCACATATTCTTTCAGTTCCTGCCTGTCTTGGAAGCTCTTTAACTCTCCTCCCATTGTGAATGAGAGCCTTGCTGGATAAAGTATTGTTGGTTGCATGTTCTTCTCATTTAGGACCCTGAATATATCCTGCCAGCCCTTTCTGGCCTGCCAGGTCTCTGTGGAGAGGTCTGCTCTTACCCTAATACTCCTCCTCATAAAAGTCAGTGATTTCTTGTCTCTTGCTGCTTTAAGGATCTTCTCTTTATCTTTGGAATTTGCAAGCTTCACTATTAAATGTCGAGGTGTTGAACGGTTTTTATTGATTTTACGGGGGGATCTCTCTATTTCCTGGATCTGAATGCCTGTTTCCCTTCCCAGATTCGGAAAGTTTTCAGCTAGGATTTGTTCAAATACATGTTCTGGCCCTCTGTCCCTTTCAGCACCCTGGGGAACCCCAATTAAAGGTAGGTTTTTCTTCCTTAGGCTGTCGTTTATTTCTCTAATCTATCTTCATGGTCTTTTCATTGTTTGTCTCTTTTTTCCTCAGTTTCCCTCTTTGCCATCAACTTGTCTTCTATGTCACTCATTCGTTCTTCCACCTCGTTAACACTTGCCGTTAGGACTTCTTGTTATGATTGCATCTCATTCAATTGATTTTTAATTTCTGCCTGATTGGATCTAAATTCTGCAGTCATGAAGTCTTTTGAGTCCTTTATGGTTTTTTTCTAGAGCCACCAGTAGCTGTGTAATAGCGCTTCTGAATTGGCTTTCTGACATTGAATTTTAATCCAGATTTTGTAACTCTGTGGGAGAGAGGACTGTTTCTGATTCTTTCTTTTGAGGTGAGGTTTTCCTTCTAGTCATTTTGCTCAGTGCTGAGTGGCAAAAGCAAGTTGTATTGGGAAAAGGAGAAAAAGAGAGGAGAGAAAGAAGGAAAGAAAAGAGAAAAAGAAAAAACAAAAAAGGAAGAAAAAAAGAAAAAAGAGGAAGAAAAAGAAAGAAAGGGAAAAAAGGGGTGGGGGAAGGAAACAAATCAAAAAGCAAAAAAAAAAAAAAAACCAACAACAACAACAACAAAAACACGGGGGAGTATCTTCTGATTTTGTGTACTTTAAATCCCTTGACTTCCCCTGGAACTTGTCCTTCTAGCTGGTCTTCTGGGGGAGGGGCCTGTTGTGCTGATTTTCACTTGGGGGAGCTGCTCTGCCCCCTGCCTGGTGCAGGGCTCAGTGGGGGTTGTTTACCCCGTGAGGCTCCAGGAAGAACAACCGCAGTGGCGGGGCCAGCCCTAGAGCTCTGGATTCAGCTCCCTCAGTAACTCCGGGGCTCTCCGTCTGCAGGGCCTGGAGGATCCTGGTTGGGGCCGCTGATCTGCTCAGCTTGGGGCAGGAGAGTCCTTGTGGTCCTGGGCCCTCCCGGCTTCTGCCTGTCCAGGCGGGAGGCCAGATCCTGGGCTGTGTCCCGGCGCCCTGTGCTCCCGACCTGCGCTGTTGGATTCGCGCTCCCGGCCCTGCAGCCCCCTCTCCGCAGAGCCGCTGCCCGAGCCCTTCCGAGCTGCTCCCGGAGCCTCTTCCTTTGCCCGAGTCCCTCCGAGCTGCTCCCGGAGCCGCGCAGCCCCCTCCGCGGAGCCGCCGCCTGAGCCCCTCTGAGCTGCTCCCGGGTCCCGCCGTGCAGGCTGCAGCCCTTAGGGAGCTTGGCGCACTCTCCCCGGGGCGCGGGTGTCTGTGACTGTCCCAGGGAGCCTGAGGGCATCCCCGCCCTCCTGGGGTCCTGCTCCAACTCCCTGCGAGGCCTTTCCGCCCGGGAAGCTCCTGGTTCTCCGGGAAGGGGCTCTCCTGTCCTCGGGGCATTAGCCCCAGCCTTAGCCCGGCTCCTTGGGGAGCCCCTCCTCCTTGGATGACTTTTGTTTCTTTATTTCTCCCCCCCCCCCCCCCCCCGTCTTCCTACCTTGATAGAAGCCCGAACTCTTCTCACTGTAGCATTCCAGCTGTTCTCTCTTTAAATCTCAGGCCGAATTTGTAGATTTTCAGGATGATTTGAAGGTCATCTAGGTAATTTGGTGGGGACAGGTGATTTGGGGACCCTACTCTTCAGCCATCTTGCCCCTCCTCCCCTGATGAGTCATTTTTTATTGAAAACTGGGCACTTAGGGTACTTTGTTATGAGACTGGATCTTATTTAAATATTTTATTTTACAGGTCTCCTCTGATACCACTCTGCTATGGAAGAGTGGGTACTACCTCATTACTGCAATGCTGGAATTGAAGTCTAGGTTCTCCATAGACCTCTAGTGATATTCCGAGAGAGCATTGTTGAAAGTTTCACCTCTCCACAAGGCTTACCCTGACAACACTCCAGCAAGTAGAGGGTGGAATTCCTCATTGCCACCAGATAGAAATGAAAATTCAAGCTCTTCATGTGATTTTCACTGATCCCATGAAAGAGAGGTCTTTTTATTTCTTGGTGAGGATAAAAATCCCAGCTTCCCACTCAGCATTCTCTGACACCTCCTTGGAAGGGGATGTTGAAGTGTTCAGTGCCTTGTTATGGGGTACAAGTCTAGCTTCTCTGTTGGTCTTTGATGAGAGTGATGGGGTAGGGCCACAGATTTTTCTGTGGTGTTTAATTGGAGTTTTCTGCCTTGATACTTTTCCCTTTGCCTAGTCCTTCATCTGGAGACAGTGGACTTTACTAGGGTTTTTTTGTTGCTGTTGTTCTTTTGTTCAGGAGGGTTCTGTCCCCATTGTTGCTGGATTATCCAACATCCAATCTGAGATATATGAAGCACAGAGTAACCCCAGAGGCTTCACCGTGTCATTTATTGGGATCCAAGGTCTCTAATGGTATGCTTCTTCTCTCTACCTTGTAGAGTCTTGTTTTTGTTCTATAGATGATTACCAGGGAATTTTGCTATATTTAGTGGGGCAATAAGGAAAAATATGCCTACCCCATCTTCCTGGAAGCAGAAGTCCCATAATCCCAAATAATCATCTTATATCTTTAATTTATTTGACCTTATTGCAACATTTGACTCTATTGACTACACCTTTCCTCTTGAAATTCTCTTTATTTTGATTGTTATCCCACTCTCTGCGTTTCTTCCTAATTGTCTTGCTGTTCATTTTTAGCCAACACTGTGAGTTCCTTTTCCCCTGCCCACCTGATAGATTTTGGAGTTTCCTAGGTTTCATTATCATATTTCTAATTTTTCACTCTATATCCTATCATTATTGACTTTTAGATCTAAATATCAAGTTCAGTTCTTTTGTTCACATTCCCCATCCATATATCCAGTTACCTACAAGACACGAACATTGAATGCCTCACAAATATCACAAACTGAACAGGTTAAAAATTAAGCTCATCATTTTTCACCTGAAACCTGACTTTTGCCTGCATTCTCATGGAGGTGGCATGATAAAGTGGTTAAACATGCACACTCTGGAGGCTAGATTCAAATTAAAGAACAGTTTATTACTAGCTACATAGCTATGGGCAAGTTATTTAATTTTTCATTGCACTAGCTTCAATCATCTATAAAGTGGGATTCAACTACCTCATAGGTTGAAGGGTAGATTATTATGACTTAAAATTCCTCAAAGGCTTTCCCTCTCTTTCAGGATCCAATCCAAACCCATTACCATGGCAAACAAGGCTTAGTTCCATGTTTTGACACCCTCCCTGTCACTTCTTTCCCTATCATTGCTGATACACACTCTATATTCTCCTTAAGAAGGTTGTAGTCTTCAAAATGTACCATGTTCTTCCTATTTCTACTGCCTGGAAGAGTTTTTTCTTACCCTTTAAAAAAAAAACTTCTCATCTTTTAAGAAGCTGCTCAAATGTCCAAGCTTAAGTTGCTGAAGACCTTTCCTTGATTTATTTAACACTAACATAACCCTTATCATACTCAAGAAAGTATTCTAAAAGTTCCATATGCATTTACTCATTTTTCACCTACAATTATATTGGTAGATGATACTATTATTTCCATTTTATTGATAAGGAGAATGAGGCATAGAACAGCTAATTAAAGACCAAGTAAATCTATCACTCTAGGATCATCCCTCCCAAACCCAATCTTAGACTAGGTACCCTTTTTATGTGTTTCTACATAACTATAAACACACTTCTATCTTAATATTTATCTATCAGTCTTTTTATTCTCTATTCCTTTAATAATATATGGAAATCAGGCACTGTCTGTGTCACAGCATCCAGCACAAGACCTGTACCACTAAATGTTTTCTGAGTCAATGAACAGAATGATGAGTTGAATGAAACAAAATGAAATGTACCAAGAATGAATGTAAGGGACTGCCTTTGAGTTCCAAGAACCAGCTGTATATACAATGTAGTATGGACATCTCTGTCTTCACACCAGTCTGTGTAAGAACCATATAGATGAGTAGTTTGACAAGAAACCAACAGTGGAATGTGGCTGTCAAAAATGTAAAGGGATAGCAATCCTCATTAGTTCAACCATTCACAGCTAGAGTTACTGCAGCTCAGCCCTGTCCACATCATGAGCCATCCTGACTTAGGTAAGACATGTAGTGCATTATAAGTCTAAAATGGCATCAAATGGAAGTAACATCTAAATTTCAAAAACATCAAAATGAAAAATGGCTGAAAGCCATTGTAAGATGCCATTGATTGTAAGACCCATTCTGTGTTCAAAGTAAAGAATAGTGTGCATCTTAAAGTTGATTAAACATGAGTATCTGAAGCTTTAGTCCACCACATAGTGGGACCTAAATTAGCCTCACTAGCAACCCACTGGTAATGCTAGGGCTAATCAGAAAGCTTGTGTATAACCTATGAGTTATAGCACTTTCTTAAAATGTATTCCCCTTTTTCTATTTCCTCCTATTTCTCTGTGTTAGTCCAGGCAGTATAACAGGGTATCTGTCTGTCTGCCTGCCTCTATTTCCCTCTTAAATTCTATTCTACAGCTTGGTCCTAAGGCCCTACTCCAAATCTTAGTCCATGTGGATAAGGCTGAACCAAGATCTCTGAATCTTCTAGTCTCCAAATTGAATCTATGGTTAATAAGTTAATTGTCCAGAAGCCCTGGCTTTGAAGACCCTTTACCCTTTTGGCTTCTGACTCTCAATCTACTTTTTCTGATGGCCTGAGGCTTGCCCCATCCTTTAAACACCATGCATTAGACCCACTGGGGGCCTCTCAAAGTCTGACCTCTGCAGCCCAGTTAGTGTCCGCAGTACTGCTCTGCTCTGTTATGAAAAGCAGCCTCACAGCTGCGACAAGAGCAGCTCCAAAAAACATTTCATCATGGCATGAAGCCTGCCGCAGTGTTTAAAGCACATTCACCACTTTATTATCAGCCTGTGGATCATTTATTTTGTGAATTATCTGTGGTCATTTAGAGTCCTAGTATGCCCCTCCTCCCAATTGCGGAGGCTGAATCCAGCACCTCCACTCCCAACCACCAGGCTTCCCCCTCCCTTTGCCAACAATCCACGTGCTCAGGAAATGCAAACTCATTCCAACATCAGCCCAAGAAAAAACAGAATTAGGAACAGAGGTAATTATAAAACAAACTCTTAAATACATCTCTAAGCCAAAAGGAGAGAATTCAGAGCTTATCAGTACCAATGATAACCTCAAGTAGTGCATATAAGTAAGAGTAGGCTTGATTCTCTGAAGGCACTCTGAGGTACATGCAAACATGTAATCTGATGAAATCCATGCAGTGAAAATAGACACATATATTTTTCAGCTGTCCAGTAGATTGGGTTTGATATCTGGCTGAGAATACACTAGAAATCAAATAACTAGACAAAACCCCAGAGAAAAAGAATAGAATGGCCTGGAAGCTCATTGCCACTGAAAAATAAAAGATTTATAGATGCTAAAGAGATGGGGAGTGCGGAGATGGAGGACTAACAGGGTAGAGGGGAGGAGGGAAAGAAGAAAAAAGAATGGGAGAGGGATTTGTAGACACTCTGGGGATGTTTGATGGTAACAATGATGAAATGGAGAAGGAAATCAGCAGTGCTGACTTTCTGCCTGTTACAGGACTAGAGCCATGAAGGAAACTCCAGGGTAGAACAGTCTGGGGCAACTGTAGCAGGCAAGGGACAGCTCAGGGATGAGCTGTAGATACTAGCATTCATTTTTCAACAGACTCAAAGTAAAAAGCACAACCAGGAGGTGGGGGGAAATGGTAAAAAGAAGTGTTGAAGCAAAAGAAAAGCCAGGAAAAGGAGCCCTAAAGCGGCTAGGACCAGGAAAAAGAGAAGCATACGGTGAAGATTCAAGCTAAAATGTACTTGAGGTCCAGCTATTTTAAGAGGTGCCTGATGTGAACCAAATGAGACACAGCCTTAGTCATCTTGTGCCCTCAATGCTTAGTGTCTGGCACACTGTGAGTGTTCACAAGTGTTTTGTTTGATTCAAGATATGTATGTGTGTACGTGTGCACTTGCATACACATGAATACTCCTATAAAAAGTCCAGGGTGAGCTAAAACATAAAATTCTCTTCTGAGATATGATAAAACTAGCAGAATTTATTTTGACCTCTATCTCCACTAATGATTGGTCCTCCAGATCACAATAAGTCCAAATAATGCTCTGCTTCTCACGACCCCAAATGCCCTATTTATGACATCTACCTTGCTCTGGGAGTCTGATTATATAGACTGTTGCCTTTTCTGTGCACTCATTGAGGGTAGAGAGCAGTCATCCACAGCATTGCCTGGAACAGGGCTAGAACCATAGTAGGTACTCAAAAAAAAAAAAAAACCAGAATGAATTAAATAAGTGGAAAATTCCAGTGTTCTTCAGATAAATAGCAAATTTATCTTATTCTCTAAGGAACTGCCTTAATGTAGAGATGGGGAATGGCAACTTCCCAGAACGAGTGGCTAAACATTGCTTATATGCTGAGAGAACATGACAGATTGGGATGCTTGCTTACTCTCTCCACCTTTTCCTTCCAGAGAGCATCTTAACCCCAAAGGTAATACTGGGGAGCAGAATACTCTGTATTCTGCAAGCAATCTACCTTGCTGGAAAAACCCCTTGATACACTCATATCCTCCTACTGCATGGAGACAGTTCTGCTGCATGCAAAGTGTGACCTCACATTTTAGGACAAGGCCAATTTTAAAACATTCTTAATTATTTTTCAAAAAAATAAATATCTGCATATTATGTTAAAGAGTTTATATGCATTTCACAGGGCTCAATCTCATCTTGCACATAACAAAAAGGGTCATTCCAAATCCATATTTCCAATGACTTACAGAATGGGGGTTAGCCAGGTGTTTTTTTTTTTAAGATTTTTACTTACTTCTTCATGAGAGACACAGAGAGAGAGGCAGAGACATAGGCAGAGAGTAGAGCAGGCTCCCCGCAGGGAACCCAATTCAGGACTCAATCCCTGAACCCCGAGATCACACCCTGAGCCCAAGGCAGATGCTCAACCACTGAGCCACCCAGGTGTCCCAGGGTGGTTTTTTTTTAAGATTTATTTATTTACTTGAGAGAGAGAACACAAGAGGGAGAGGCAGAGGGAGACTGAGAGAGAATCTCAAGCAGACTCCCCTCTGAGCACAGAGCTCCATCTTACAACCCTGAGATCATGACCTGAACTGAAATCAAGAGTCAGATGCTTAACTGACTGAGCCAGGTGCTCTGCCAGTTGTTTACTTTAAAATAATTTGTTAAGCTGCACATTTATGTTTCATGCATTTTTCTGTATGTGTGTAACATTTCACAAAAAAAGCTCTTAAAAAGTTCTGTTGTTTTCTTTTTTTTAATTTTTTAATTATTATTATTTATTTATGATAGTCACAGAGAGAGAGAGAGAGGCAGAGACACAGGCAGAGGGAGAAGCAGGCTCCATGCACCGGGAGCCCGATGTAGGATTCGATCCCGGGTCTCCAGGATTGCGTCCTGGGCCAAAGGCACGCGCCGAACCGCTGCGCCACCCAGGGATCCCAGTTCTGTTGTTTTCAATTGACAAAGTGAAATATGTACTTGTGGAGATTGTTGGAAGCATTAAAATGTAATAAATGATTATAAGACGGTGGTTTTGAAATATGCAAAAATGGTTGTCTTTGTTATCTCTGGAACAACATGTCATAAGTGATAAGACTGCCATTAACTCTGGAAGCCCCATTAAATGGCTTACTTTGCCCCTACCAAATGAAAACAATCACCTCTAGCAGATCCACAAGGATGAGTTTGGAGTACAAATCTCTGCAAAAAATATGTGTTTTGTTGTCCTCTAGCATCCTGTTGACATTTTCTGAAGCTAAATGACTAGATACAATGCTGTTGTGGGAAAAATAAGCACCCAGGAATGGTCACCTTACCCTTTTTTCCCAGCCTATCTAGGACTAGTCAGAAATACAAAAATGGTGATAGAGTCGCTGCATCATTTGTTATTGGATATTTCTTTGTCTTAACCAAAGATGATTCACTAAGAGTGACTAAAGTGGAAAAAACCCGATTGCTAAGGAGCAGCTATACAAAATCTCCTGGTACAGATTCAAATGATGGTTTACCCCATAAAATATCAGGAAACTATTATTTTCATTCAGCCTATTTTCTCTGTTTCACTCTTTCCCTCCTTGTGCATACTTCCAAGCCTTACCATAACGTTGTTTCCTCTGCCTAGAACATGTCCCCCATTCCCACCCCAGCTCTTGACTCAGCTAACCTGCACTCTTCTTTCTCACCTTACATGATACCTCCAAGATGCCCATCCAAAACTACCCAAAGCTAGACTCCATGCAATTCCTCTGTACTCCTTCTCTCATAGCTCTGGTCACACTTAATCCTAATGGCTTGTTAATGGTCTTGTTCATCATGGTGGTCCCAAGCATTTATCACAGTTTCTGGCACATAGTGGATGCTTGATGAAGGCTGTTGAATGAATAATTGAAAGAAAATTCATTTCTATGAAGACTTTCTCACCCCTCCCAGTCAGAACAAATTGCTCTTTTCATGTTTCATAGCACTTTTTTACAGACCTCTATTCTAGGCTGTTTCATGTTATAACTAGCTATGTACTGGATGTCTTCCTTCACAATGTTTCATGCTTCCTGGGGGCAAGGAATTAACCTTATTTATCTTTGTATTTTCCCTGGGACCTACCTTCTTCCTTATTTGTACAAAGTAGACTTCAATAAATGTTTGTTGAATTGAATTTCTCTGCCCTCTAGCCCCACTGTCACACAATTAATGATTAGTAAGGATTGGTTCATGATCTATAAACAAAAACTCAACTGCACCAGAGAAATTGCTATTTAAAAGAACAGGTTAGTGAATGTTTGGGGAAAGAAAAAAAAAGGAATGTGTAATGTGAATAATTATCTCCTAATTATCTGGTTAGTAAATCCAGGATTTTACAAACAGGGTTTTGAGGTTTTTTCCTATAAACATACTCCTGTGGTTACTTTAAATTTTGCAATTTTACTGTTTTTCCTCCTTGGAATATATATTTATAAATTAGGTAGGACCAGAATTTTTTTAAAGATTTATTTATTCATGACACACATAAAGAAAGGGAGAGAGAGAGAGAGAGAGAGAGAGAGAGAGAGAGAGAGAGAGAGGCAGAGACACAGGCAGAGGGAGAAGCAGGCTCCATGCCGGGAGCCCGATGCGGGACTCGATCCCGGGACTCCAGGATCACGCCCTGGGCCAAAGGCAGGTGCCAAACCACTGAGCCACCCAGGGATCCCAGGACCAGAATTAATTTTAGGAAACTAGATAAGAAGACACTGAGATGTCTTTCCCTCTCTGTCCTCTCTCTTTTACGCACACATGCACACACACACACATACATTCACGCAAGGAAAAAGAGTTGCAAATTTGAGAGATCTTTTTGGTCTCTGCTCTAACCTGAGAGGGTCTCAGGTAACTGAGATAAGATACAGCATAATGAACATAGCCTGACACTTTTGTAAGGCACTAATTTAACCTCAAGGTATGCATATTGAGTCTTTTTAATTTGTTGCTTATACCATACACTTGCCTGGTCACAACTTAAAAAAATTAAGTGGTCTCCCGGATTCTACTCTTTCCCTTGCACGGTCCATTTTGCACACAGCTTTCCAGAGTGCTCCCATGAAAACATAAATTATATCATGTATGTACACTACTTACAACTCTCCATACCACATGAGAACAAAAATCCACAATTCCTACCTAGCAGGCCCTAAATGACTCAATCCCTACCTACCTTTCTTACCTAATTCTCTACCTTGCTTCAATTTTCTTTCAGTTTCTTGAACAAGCCAAACTATTCCCAGCTTAGAGACTGCAAATACTGTTCCCCTTGCCTGGAATGTTCTTCCCATAAATCTTTTCAGGACTGATGCCTTCTCATCTTTCTGGTTTCAAGTCAAATATCATTCCCTGATCACTCTATTTAAAGTAATCCTCCATCCCACCATTGGTCACTTCCTAAATCATTACCTTCATAGCATTTATCACCATCTAATATCATTATCTTGTTTATATATTTGCTTATTGTGTGTCTTCCTCTTTAAGAAAGTAAGTTCTATTAAAGCAAAGGCCTTATATGCTGCTGTGTCCTCAGCAGCTAGAATAATGCTTCATACAGAGGAAGTGCTTAATAAATATTCATGAAATAAATTATTGTGAAAATCAGTTGGGATCCTTTTCAGTACTGAGTTAGTTCTGCGTCTTGCCCAGGGCTGAGCAATTCAATCTGATTTGATTTAATTTAGTTCAACAAGCATTTATTTGTTTTATTCACCTCAAATTCTCCAGAACCTAGGAAGTGCTTGGCACACTGTATATGCTCAACTAACAATTGTTAAATGAAGGAATGGGTTGTGTACCTACTGTGTGCAACATTGAGATTGGAGGAGCCACTGGGAAAGAAGGCCACAATAATAAGGAAAGCAGCCCAGAAGCCATTTGTTGGCTGCCAACAGGCCAAAGGCAGAGGCTGGGCCTGGTCCCCATGGCAACCTTTCAATAGACAGCATAGGAAGGAATCTATCTTATACCTTTCCACCAGACCAAATAGAAGCTAGAAGAAAGATGAAAAATAAAAAGGGAGAGGCATTTGTTTAATAAAGGCCCGCATCACCTCTCTTTTCTACTAACAGGGTGTGGATCTCCAAACTCCTTTCAGGGTAGGTTTGGGGGAGAGGCTTCTTCATCAATCTTGTTCCCACCGGAGTTCACTGATGGGAGGAGTGCAGCACAGTGCCAGTTTCCCAGTAAGGTGATCCCTTGGGGCCTACCTGAATCACTGCGGGAGGAGGAGTTTCCATGGAGAGGGCTGCTTCCTTTAGCTCCATTAAGCCTAGGTGAAAGGTGGGCATGGCAAGGGGGAAGGGGCCTAGCCTGGATTAAAGCTGCAATTTGTAAAGTGAGAGATAGGCTCTGTGCCACCTCTGAGGCTCTTCCTACAGTTGCAGCTCTCTCTTGCTGCCCTAGCTACGCTCTCAGTGACATCTTTATGGAAAAGCACCATCTATACTGTAGATTCTACAGAAAGTTCTTTCTAAAAGCATCAGTTCAGCAGTGCTGAGCTGGACTTATTAAGAATTGGTCCAAGATATATGACCTCTATTTCTCCAAACTCTACAAAGTAAGATAGATAATACTAGCCCCATTTTTCAAATGAGAAAACTGAGACTCAAATTAAGTAGGAGTTTAAAAGCTCAGACTCTGGAGCCAGACTACTTGAGCTGAGTTCCATCACTATGAGATCTCAGACAACTCACTTAACCTTTCAGAACCTCAGCTTCCTTGTCTTTGAAGTGAGGGTAAAGGTAATATATAACTCCATAGGGATTATACACACACACACACATACACACACACATCTCTTGAAAATGCTTAGTAGGTTATCTGGTAAATAGCACATCATTGCTCAATTTAAATATTAGCTGTTGTCATTATCCAAAGTTACTTAAGTAGTATAGAGATCAAATTCGAACCCAAGTCTTTCAGGCCCCAAAGCCCAAATTCCCTCCAGGAGTTCCCGCAGGAGTTCTCAGACCATTGTATGCATCAGAATGACCTGGAGCACTTGCTTAAACAGATTACTAGGTTTCACCCCAAGAGTCTTAGGTCTGGGTGGAGCCTGAGAATTTATGTTTCTAACAAGTTTCCAGACAATGCTGATGCTGCTGGTCTAGGGACTATACTAAGGGTCACTGCACAGAAGCCCTAAAGTAGAAGCTTCACTTTCAAAGAACATCTAAAAGCAGCTCAAGAGATTTTATTTTTTTTTTTAATTTTTTATTTATTTATGATAGTCACAGAGAGAGAGAGAGAGGCAGAGACACAGGCGGAGGGAGAAGCAGGCTCCATGCACCGGGAGCCCGATGTGGGATTCGATCCCGGGTCTCCAGGATCGCGCCCTGGGCCAAAGGCAGGCGCCAAACCGCTGCGCCACCCAGGGATCCCTCAAGAGATTTTAAATGATAATAAGGTATGAATGATTCCAGAGCAATTGCATTTTAAAGAGAGGGTTATGGAAGCTGAGAGACTGCAGCTCTGCCTATAGAGAAACACAAAGTAGGGTTGTTTTTTTAGAGCAAGGAACTTGCTCTACCAATCACAAAAAGCTGTAAGCCAATTCTTCATTCAGAGACTATGCAGCTACTATGTGCAACATGAGAAGGCCCGAGGGGAGAATCTCCTCTTCACTGCTCACCAAAGCCAAAATGGCAAACAGCCAACCCTGGGGAGTGTTCGAGGTTTTTTTATTAACCATGTCCAAACCACACTATTGGCACTAGTTCAGGCCCAAGCTTACACGTTGGATATTTGGGAGCTAATGGGAGACACAGAACCTATAGATCTGTTTTAATAGTAAGTCCACTTGGCTGGGATGGACTTTTCCTTCCAGTGGAATGACTACAAAATACTTCCTCACCATCAATTCATTCCAAAAGAGGATGGAACTTGGGTATATGGTCCTTCTCAGTTCTCCCACTAACTATAAGTCCATGCTCAGACTTCTGCACCCTGGAATATCCATATTGACATTCCTAAACTCCTATCTCTAGGAGCTACCATCAGAGGTAACAATGCACCACGCAGGGCTTATGCAAAACCCCTCTCCCCACTGCTTCTTAAGGCCCTCTGCTCTATGTTTAATGCCCATAGCAGGCATCCATTTCCACTATAGACTCCCAGTTAGATAGTTCCCCCAACACCATCATAGGCATCCAAAAATTAAGTTAAATCTCCTGGTAGGCAATCTTTCCCTAAATTTTCCCATAAACATTGGTTTGAAATTGAGTTCTTTGGTATAGGCTCCTTAAATGCAAACATCCCTGGCAGAATACATTTCAAAGCACGATAAGTCTGGGGACGCCTGGGTGGCTCAATGGTTTAGCGTCTGCCTTTGGCTCAGGACGTGATACCAGGGTCCCAGGATCAAGTCCCACACCGGGCTTCCTATGGGGAGCCTGCTTCTCCCTCTGCCTGTGTCTCTGCCTCTGTATGTATGTGTGTGTCTCTCATGAATAAATAAATTCTAAAAAAAAAGCACAATAAGTCTTAATATCTAAATGTCAGTGATTCTGGGAGTCATTTCCCAGCAAGTTAGGAAAATATAGGGCACAAACCTCAAGTTCCTTCAGGGCTAGGTCTGTGACTAATACATCTATATGTTCAGTCTCCAAGAAGGCCTTGCTCTTATTTCTTTGGGAAAGGTAGTTGAATGTCTATATGCATTATCTGCTAAGTTTTTCAAAACATATTTACAGGTTAAAAATGTAGAAATTTTACATTTCTGTCCCAAGCCCCCAATTTTGAATTTTGTAAACAAAAGATAGCTTCTTTTGAGGAAAGTGAAATATTCTCCCTCTCTCTCTCTGTCTCTCATCTTCTCATGTAATGTTACAACTGGAAAGCTCTTATCATCTGGTGCCAGCGTTTCTCTATTGGAGGTAGGTATTAGAATCAGTTAGGTCACTTTAAAAATGTTTTTTATTTAAATTCAATTTAGTTAACATGTACTGTATTATTAGTTTCAGGGGTAGAACTTAGTGATTCATCAGTTGCATATAACACCCAGTGCTCATTACAGTAAGTGCCCTCCATCACCCAATTACCCCATTGCCCAACCACTTCCCCTCTAGCAGCCCTCAGTTTGTTTCTTAGAATTAAGAGTCTTTCATACTTTGCCTCCTTCTCCGTATCATTTATCTTTCCTTCCCTTCCTCTATGTTCATCTGTTTTGTTTCTGAAATTCCTTATATGAGTGAAATCATGTGGCATTTGTTTTTCTCTGACTGACTTATTTCACTTAGCATAATACCCTCGAATGATGCTGAAGTCATTTTAGGTATAGCTTTCAGCTCCCCCATCACATTTCCCCATCACATTTCACACACACACACACACACACACACACACACACACACACACACAGAGTCAATTCCATATATATAAATTCCATACATATAAAACCTCTTCTTTATCCAGTCATTTGTCAGTGGATATCTGGGCTCTTTCCATATTTTGGCTGTTGTCAACATTGCTGCTATAAACAGCAATGTGCCCCTTTGAATCACTATTTTTATATCCTTTGGAGAAATATTTAGTAGTGCAATTACTGGGTCATAGGGTAGTTCTATTTTTCACTTTTTGAGGAACCTCCATACTATTTTCCAGAGTGGCTTAACCAGTTTTCATCCCCACCAGCAGTGTAAGAGGGTTCCCCTTTTTCTGCATCCTTGCCAATATCTGTTGTTTCCTTAGTTGTTTTTAATTTTAGCCATTTTGACCAATATGAGGTGGTATGACATTGTGGTTTTGATTTGTATTTCCCTGATGCCAAGTGATGTTGAGCTAGGTCACTTTTTAAAACTATAGATACCTGGGCTCTACTCAATATCTATTGAGGCTGGGTCTCAATACAAGGGGACCTAGGTATCTAGATTTTAAAAAAACATGCCTCCTATTGCTTCCAATGCACAAATCTAGTTGATCTTATTCAAGCTCTTCATTTTAAAGATGTAAAACCTGAAGTCCAGGGAGGGAAGGCACTCATCCAAGGTTACACAGCCAATTAGTGGCAGAACTGACTCTCCAGACTGATCTGGAAATAGCCAATTAATTGTCTTTACTCACAAGTTTGTCCAGGACTGCTTTTTTCTCTGTGTGCCTTACAAACTTAAATGCTATAAAAGAAAGGACACAAAGAGAAGGGATAAAAGGAAAAACAGGGAGAGGAGAAAAGAAAGCATGGAGGATTTCAAACTATTTAAGGACTTGGATGGGGATAAGAACCTGTGAAAGTCTGAAATTTCTAATACTTATTAGCTGGAGAGAACCTGCACAGAAATTATTTGAGAGTCACACTGCAAACACTATTGGGAATTTTATGATCCCTGAGCGCAGTGGCTGTCATCTTTGTACTGCTATTAATCAGCCAGGCTTGGTCTTCCATTCCCCAGTATAATCTCAATTGTCCTTAGCCCTAGGCTATGCTATGTGATACTTTCACCCCACTTTGAGCCTTACCCAATCTTGTGACTCTTTGCAGGTCAAAAAGGCTCCCATCCATCCTTTCTGTATTAAAGCCACTTATGGAGTGGCAGAGACAATGTCTCCATGGATCTAACTTACATGAGTTTGTTTTCTTTTCAGATTTATTTGGTAGGGAGGGGGAAGATGGAAGCCTCCAAAGTTATTTCTACCAATGCATCAATGACATCTCAATCTAGAGGAGGGATTTTTAGGTGTTACAATTATCTATTGAAACAGGATCCTGAAAAAAAATTTAAGCTATTGTAAATTTAAGATTAAGAAAGTGGTTAGGGGGTTTGGTAACACCAATTTTTCAGGCACCTTAACTTTCTGCAAGTGCACAAGCAACCCCTTCTTTCTGCATTTGTGATTTCTGCTCTTCTGAGTCTTGGTAACAGAGGTCATAAAATAATGCTGAAGTCATTTTAGGTATAGTTTTCAGCTTCCCCATCACATTTCACACACACACACACACACACACACACACACACACACACACACACTCAATTCCAATGGCTTTCATTCTCTCATTCTTTATCTCTTTGTGGCATTTGATATTGTTGACCATTCTCCTTCCTTCCATTCTTGAAAGCTTCTGTCATGCGACTCCAGGGAAACTATGCATTAGGGTAGTGTCTTATTATTCCTTTCTTTTTTCTTCCTATCTCTTCCAAATGTGAATCCTAAGATTCACAACTGAAATCCCTTATCTCTCTAGATTCTCTTTCATAGATCACTGCTACTCAAACTGTAGCCCATGTGCCAGTGCCTATCAGCACTAGTTACTGGTCCACAATCAAATAAGAAGCTTATCCAGAATTCAAATCATTCACATCACTAAGCACATAGATTAGTTCAACTGGCATTTTTTGGTAACAAAGCTTTCTTGATGAAGGAAGCAGTGCATTGCTACAAGTGTCTCCTCCTGCCATTGTCTAGTGACTCAAGATTTTTTACACTGTTACAGCTTCAGTATTCATCTCTATTCAAAAAAAGTTCATTCAAATCAGTATCTCTAACCCCAGCTTCTTCCCAGAGCTCCAAATATGTATCTTAGCTGCATGCTAGACCCCAACCACCACCACCAACCTGGATATTCCATTAGCTCTTTAAACTCAACAAGTTAAAAACTAAACTCACACCTGAAATCCTTTTTCGAGACAAACAAACCTACACATCTTCAAATATGTCTTTTATGTATATATTTTCATCATATACATAGTACATGAATTCATTTTCCTTGTAAAAATTTTTTTTAATATTTTATTTATTTATTCACGAGAGACACACACAGAGAGAGAGAGGGGGGGGTGCAGAGACACAGGCAGAGGGAGAAGCAGGCTCCATGCAGGGAGCCTGACGCGAGACTCCATCCCGGGTCTCCAGGATCACACCCCGGGCTGAAGGTGGTGCTAAAGCGGTAAGCCACCGGGGCTGCCCAAAAATTTTTAAGTTACAAAGTCCATTTTGTATACCATCAACAATCAAGGTACATTCCTCCTCAGAAATAACTGTTGTTGATAATTTGGGTTTGGGTATCATTCTAGATCTTTTTCTACACATTTGCATACATACACAGAATATGTCACTATAGAAAACTTAGAACATTGTTTTGTTCTCTTTAAATCTCAGTGTTATATTGTAATGTATCACTATCAAATCGTTCTTTTCAATCAACAAAATATTTGGTAGATCTTTCCATGTTGATCCACATAGATAAATCTTATTCTTTTTTTTAAGTACTGTATAGTATTCCATAGAAAAGACCTCCATGGTTTATATAGCCATTTCCTATTCATAATAAATCTTGTTTCAGAGGCACTACTGTTTAGCAAACCACTCCTCCTGGGCACACAAAATGTCACAGGTGGGCAACATTACTAGACCTGGCTATGGAATTTGGATGGAAATAACACATTCTATTTTTAGTCTTGGTCTAAAATCTACAACAAGCTCCTCTGCTCTCTCTTCCTTCTATTGTGACCATGGGGGCCATATGTGGAAGGTGGTGATGTTACAAGATGGAAGAAACTGGATCTCTGAATGACTGAGAGGATAGTCCCTATCCTCACTGATCACATTGGAATGCCATGTGAGCAAGCAATATATCTTTATGGTGTTAAGTCACTAAAACTTTAGGATTGTTTATTACAACATCTATCATTGCTTAGCCTGACTAATACAGATCTTTAGGTTGTTTCCAAATTTTTGCTATTTAAAAAAAATGCTATAGTGAATGACTTTTGTATGTGTAGAGTTGTTTTCCTATGATAAATTCCTTCCTTACAACTTATCATTTGCTCTGACTCAAACCTCATGGTCATTGTTCACTACTCCCATCTTTTGCTCTCCTTCTCATCCAATTAATTACAAAGTTGTTAGTTTTTACTTGATAATGTCTCTTGCATTTCTGCATTTCCCACCCTTTGTAATTTCAACTCAGGCCAGGGCCTCAACCTCCTATCTGACCTCACTGCATCAATCCTCTACCCACTCTATTCTTAAAACCACCGCTGATTTAAGTTTCATAACCCTCCATCTTGATCATGTCACTATTCTTATTCAAAAAATGATCACTAGCTCCTCACTCCATATCAGATAAAATGTAAACTCCTTGACTTGACACTTAAAGTCACAATTGAGCCCCATTCTACCTTTCTAACTTTATCAACAGTTACCCAAAGAAACTGCATTTCAGTTGGAAATACCTTCCCTTAAAACTGAATTTGCTGCCTATATTCACAATGCTGCTTTTGCTTAGCCCCTTTCTCTACTGACTTGAGCCCTACTCATCCTTTAAATCAAGATTATACCCTCTCTCTTCTGTGAAACTACCTGTGATCACTTGACCTCACAAGAATCCTCAAGCCCACAAATTCCTTCAGAACTTTTAGTTCCTCATTTGGTTCATGAATACTCTCTCTTTAACCTTTAGAATAGTTTCATCTACCACTTGAAAACCTCTCTGTAGAATAATACAGCTTCCCTGTTTCAGGACATTGTCTTCTCCGATATTTATCATACACCTTTTTCTTTTCTACTTAGGAGTACTGTGCTCTGTCCTTTTTGTCCTTCTTTTACCACTTGTATTTCTTCTCCTGGTATTTTTAAAATAAATATTCTCATAACCTCAAGGTCAATTGCTCTTTCTCTTCTGGCTCTCTTCCACTGACTCAGAAAGACTCTCTCACTTCTCTTGCTTAAATTAGGGTCAAAATGGGTACAGGTGGGAAGTTACAAATGTTGCTACTTCAAGAAAAGTGGGAAGGGGGGATGCTCAGTTGGTTAGGCATCTGGATCTTGATCTCAGGGTCATGAGTTCAAGCCCTGCATTGGGCTCTAAGCTGGGCTTGGTGCCTACTTTTTTTAAAAGAAGAAAGAAAAGTGGGAGCAGCAAAGATCTGGTGGTCATGTTGGGAATTTCACAAAAGATATCAGAGGCTAAGTATCAAAATAAGTAGAAGCACCCCAGAAGTGATGAAAGGAGATGAATGGAGAAATGAAAGGAGAGAATGAGGTAGTCTGGGGGAGAGGGAAAAATGAAGGCAGAAATTGGAGCAGATATGCAACTAGATCGTTAGATTGAGAGAATAGGCTGCATGGAAACTAAGGGCCAAATGTTTAAAAGGTTAAAAGATTACTATTCCTAAGTAGCCAAGAATCTATGGTGGCCTGACTGTTTCCTTCTTTGTTCCACTTGTGTTTCAACCAAAAGCTCTAATTATGGTTGATGTTAAGAGCAGTGCTGATGCAATCAAAATAAAGAATGAAGACCCATATGCTTTAAAGTGAAATTAGGCATGATTAAAAAAAACCCTGTGCAGCATCCTTTAAAGTCATTGAAAGTACCAAAAGTCCTATTCAGAATCTTTACAAAAGTGTTCATCTTAATTTATCCTACTTCTAATTAAACCAGCTTTTCTCAAAGTACCAGCACTAAAACTCATTCAACTTCATAGTTTATTTTTTAAAGATTTTTATTTATCTATTCATGAGAGACATAGAAAGAGGCAGAGACATAGGAAGAGGGAGAAGCAGGATCTCTGCTGCAAGCCTGAGGCAGGACTCGATCCCAGGACCCTGGGATCACGACCTGAGCCAAAGGTAGATGTTCATGAGCCACCCAGGTGCCCCTACAGTTTATTTTATTTAATTATTAGTTCAACAACATTGTATCTCATGTGAATTTTTATAGCAACTACACAGTTTCAGCTATGCCATGGAACAAATTGGATTAATGGATGCACCTGTAAAATTACCCATCTTTAGCAAGTTCCTGATTTATAACATGCACTCTAAGGCCCAAACAACTGCCATACAACCCAACTTTAAAACATCACCTATTATTTAATTTTCTATGTTTGCTTCTTGCCTCATCAAACAACCCATAAACAACTCAGAGTTAAGAAACCTACAATTTTCATCTCTTACCCAGTGTTTCCCCAACACTAGGCCAGACACAAGGCCTATATCTTCTCCAGGACTAGTTTCAGATAAGAATTCAGTTGAATGGCAAATTAAACCTGCTTTCTCGGAGGAGGGGCAAGATGGCGGAAGAGTAGGGTCCCCAAATCACCTGTCCCCACCAAATTACCTAGATAACCTTCAAATCATCCTGAAAATCTACGAATTCGGCCTGAGATTTAAAGAGAGAACAGCTGAAACGCTCCAGTGAGAAGAGTTCGTGCTTCTATCAAGGTAGGAAGACGGGGAAAAAGAAATAAAGAAC
Source organism: Vulpes lagopus (assembly GCF_018345385.1). NCBI lineage: Eukaryota > Metazoa > Chordata > Mammalia > Carnivora > Canidae > Vulpes > Vulpes lagopus. Next base: position 43,429,829 of record NC_054848.1, read on the forward strand.
CAAAAGGCCTCCAAGGGGGAGGGGCCCCGAGGAGCCGGGCTGAGGCCGGGGCGAGTGTCCCCAGGACAGGAGAGCCCCGTCCCGGAGGAGCAGGAGCTGCACCAACCTTCCCCGCGGAAAGGCCTCCCGGGGACTTGGAGCAGGATCCCCAGAAAGGCGGGGATGCCCTCAGGCTCCCTGGGACAGTAACAGAGGAACTGCGCCCCGGGGAGATGCGCCGAGCTCCCTAAGGGCTGCAGCGCTCGGCGGGACCGGAGCAGCTCGGAGGGGCTCGGGCGGCGGCTCCGCGGAGGGGGCTGCGGGGCTCCGGGAACAGCTCGGAGGGGCTCGGGCGGCGGCTCCGCGGAGGGGGCTGCGGGGCTCCGGGAACAGCTCAGAGGCGGCGGCTCGGGCGGAGGAAGAAGCTCCGCGGAGGGGGCGGCGCGGCTCCGGGAACAGCTCGGAGGGGCTCGGGCTGCGGCTCTGTGGAGGGGGGGCTGCAGGGCCGGGAGCGCGAATCCAACAGCGCAGGCCGGGCAGCACAGGGCGCCGGGACACAGCCCAGGATCTGGCCTCCCGCCTGGACAGGCAGAAGCCGGGAGGGCCCAGGACCACAAGGACTCTCCTGCCCCAAGCTGAGCAGATGAGCGGCCCCACCCAGGATCCTCCAGGCCCTGCAGACGGAGAGCCCCGGAGTTACTGAGGGAGCTGAATCCAGAGCTCTAGGGCTGGCCCCGCCACTGCGGTTGTTCTTCCTGGGGCCTCACGGGGTAAACAACCCCCACTGAGCCCTGCACCAGGCAGGGGGCAGAGCAGCTCCCCCAAGTGAAAATCAGCACAACAGGCCCCTCCCCCAGAAGACCAGCTAGAAGGACAAGTTCCAGGGGAAGTCAAGGGATTTAAAGTACACAGAATCAGAAGATACTCCCCCGTGTTTTTGTTGTTGTTGTTGGTGGGTTTTTTTTTTTTTTTTTTTTGCTTTTTGATTTGTTTCCTTCCCCCACCCCTTTTTTCCCTTTCTTTCTTTTTCTTCCTCTTTTTTCTTTTTTTCTTCCTTTTTTGTTTTTTCTTTTTCTCTTTTCTTTCCTTCTTTCTCTCCTCTCTTTTTCTCCCTTTCCCACTACAACTTGCTTTTGCCACTCAGCACTGAGCAAAATGACTAGAAGGAAAACCTCACCTCAAAAGAAAGAATCAGAAACAGTCCTCTCTCCCACAGAGTTACAAAATCTGGATTAAAATTCAATGTCAGAAAGCCAATTCAGAAGCACTATTACACAGCTACTGGTGGCTCTAGAAAAAAGCATAAAGGACTCAAGAGACTTCATGACTGCAGAATTTAGATCTAATCAGGCAGAAATTAAAAATCGATTGAATGAGATGCAATCCAAACTAGAAGTCCTAACGTCGAGGGTTAACGAGGTGGAAGAACGAGTGAGTGACATAGAAGACAAGTTGATGGCAAAGAGGGAAACTGAGGAAAAAAGAGACAAACAATTAAAAGACCATGAGGATAGATTAAGGGAAATAAACGACAGCCTGAGGAAGAAAAACCTACCTTTAATTGGGGTTCCCGAGGGCGCCGAAAGGGACAGAGGGCCAGAATATGTATTTGAAGAAATCATAGCTGAAAACTTTCCTAATCTGGAAAGGGAAAGAGGCATTCAGATCCAGGAAATAGAGAGAACCCCCCTAAAATCAATAAAAACCGTTCAATGCCTCGACATTTAATAATTAAGCTTGCAAATTCCAAAGATAAGGAGAAGATCCTTAAAGCAGCAAGAGACAAGAAATCCCTGACCTTTAAGGGGAGGAGTATTAGGGTAACAACAGACCTCTCCACAGAGACCTGGCAGGCCAGAAAGGGCTGGCAGGATATATTCAGGGTCCTAAATAAGAAGAACATGCAACCAAGAATACTTTATCCACCAAGGCTCTCATTCAAAATGGGAGGAGAGATAAAGAGCTTCCAAGACAGGCAGGAACTGAAAGAATATGTGACCTCCAAACCAGCTATGCAAGAAATTTTAAGGGGACTCTTAAAATTCCCCTTTAACAAGAAGTCCAGTGGAACAATCCACAAAAACAAGGACTGAATAAATATCATGATGACACTAAATTCATACCATTCAATAATAACTCTGAACGTGAACAGGCTTAATGACCCCATCAAAAGGCGCAGGGTTTCAGACTGGATGAAAAGCAGGACCCATCAATTTGCTGTCTACAAGAGACTCGTTTTAGACAGAAGGACACCTACAGCCTGAAAATAAAAGTTTGGAGAACCATTTACCATTCAAATGGTCCTCAAAAGAAAGCAGGGGTAGCCATCCTTATATCAGATAAATTAAAATTTACCCCGAAGACGGTAGTGAGAGATGAAGAGGGACACTATATCATACTTAAAGGATCTATCCAAAAAGAGGACTTAACAATCCTCACTATATATGCCCCGAATATGGGAGCTGCCAATATTTAAATCAATTAATAACCAAAGTGAAGAAATACTTATAATAATACACTTATACTTGGTGACCTCAATCTGGTTCTTTCTATACTCGATAGGTCTTCTAAGCGCAACATCTCCAAAGAAACGAGAGCTTTAAATGATACACTGGACCAGATGAATTTCACAGATATCCACAGAATTTTACATCCAAACTCAACTGGATACACATTCTTCTCAAGTGCACATGGAACGTTCTCCAGAATAGACCACATACTGGGTCACAAATCGGGTCTGAACCGATACCAAAAGATTGGGATCATCCCCTGCATATTCTCAGACCATAATGCCTTGAAATTAGAACTAAATCACAACAAGAAGTTTGGACGGACCTCAAACACGTGGAGGTTAAGGACCATCCTGCTAAAAGATGAAAGGGTCAACCAGGAAATTAAGGAAGAATTAAAAAGATTCATGGAATCTAATGAGAATGAAGATACAACCGTTCAAAATCTTTAGGATGCAGCAAAAGCAGTCCTAAGGGGGAAATACATCGCAATACAAGCATCCATTCAAAAACTGGAAAGAACTCAAATACAAAAGCTAACCTTACACATAAAGGAGCTAGAGAAAAAACAGCAAATAGATCCTACACCCAGCAGAAGAAGAGAGTTAATAAAGATTCGAGCAGAACTCAACGAAATCGAGACCAGACTAACTGTGGAACAGAGCAACAGAACCAGGAGTTGGTTCTTGGAAAGAATTAATAAGATAGATAAACCATTAGCCAGCCTTATTAAAAAGAAGAGAGAGAAGACTCAAATGAATAAAATCATGAATGAGAAAGGAGAGATCACTACCAACACCAAGGAAATACAAACGATTTTAAAAACATATTATGAACAGCTATACGCCAATAAATTAGGCAATCTAGAAGAAATGGATGCATTCCTGGAAAGCCACAAACCACCAACACTGGAACAGGAAGAAATAGAAAACCTGAACAGTCCAATAACCAGAAAAGGCAGGAAACTGAAGCAGTTATCAAAAACCTCCCAAGACACAAAAGTCCAGGGCCAGATGGCTTCCCAGGGGAATTCTATCAAACGTTTAAAGAAGAAACCAAACCTATTCTACTAAAGCTGTTTGGAAAGATAGAAAGAGATGGAGTACTTCCAAATTCGTTCTATGAGGCCAGCATCACCTTAATTCCAAAACCAGACAAAGACCCCACCAAAAAGGAGAATTACAGACCAATATCCCTGATGAACATGGATGCAAAAATTCTCAACAAGATACTAGCCAATAGGATCCAACAACACATTAACAAAATTATTCACCATGACCAAGTAAGGTTTATCCCCGGGACACAAGGCTGGTTCAACACTCGTAAAACAATCAATGTGATTCATCATATCAGCAAGAGAAAAACCAAGAACCATATGATCCTCTCATTAGATGCAGAGAAAGCATTTGAAAAAATACAGCATCCATTCCTGATCAAAACTCTTCAGAGTGTAGAGATAGAGGGAACATTCCTAAACATCTTAAGCCATCTACGAAAAGCACACAGCAAATATCATTCTCAATGGGGAAGCACTGGGGGCCTTTCCCCTAAGATCAGGAATAAGACAGGGATGTCCACTCTCACCACTGCTATTCAACATAGTTCTGGAAGTCCTCGCCTCAGCAATCAGACAACAAAAAGACATTAAAGGCATTCAAATTGGCAAAGAGGAAGTCAAACTCTCCCTCTTCGCCGATGACATGATCCTCTACATAGAAAACCCAAAAGCCTCCACCCCAAGATTGCTAGAACTCATACAGCAATTTGGCAGCGTGGCAGGATACAAAATCAATGCCCAGAAATCAGTGGCATTTCTAGACACTAGCAATGAGACTGAAGAAAGAGAAATTAATGAGTCAATCCCATTTACAATTGCACCCACAAGTATAAGATACCTAGGAACAAACCTAACCAAAGAGGTAAAGGATCTATACCCTAAAAACTATAGAACACTTCTGAAAGAAATTGAGGAAGACACAAAGAGATGGAAAAATATTCCATGCTCATGGATTGGCAGAATTAATATTGTAAAAATGTCAATGTTACCCAGGGCAATTTACACGTTTAATGCAATCCCTATCAAAATACCATGGACTTTCTTCCGAGAGTTAGAACAAATTATTTTAAGATTTGTGTGGAATCAGAAAAGACCCCGAATAGCCAGGGGAATTTTAAAAAAGAAAACCATATCTGGGGGCATCACAATGCCAGATTTCAGGTTGTACTACAAAGCTGTGGTCATCAAGACAGTGTGGTACTGGCACAAAAACAGACACATAGATCAATGGAACAGAATAGAGAACCCAGAAGTGGATCCTGAACTGTATGGTCAACTAATATTTGATAAAGGAGGAAAGACTATCCATTGGAAGAAAGACAGTCTCTTCAATAAATGGTGTTGGGAAAATTGGACATCCACATGCAGAAGAATGAAACTAGACCACTCTCTTTCACCATACACAAAGATAAACTCAAAATGGATGAAAGATCTAAATGTGAGACAAGATTCCATCAAAATCCTAGAGGAGAACACAGGCAACACCCTTTTTGAACTCAGCCACAGTAACTTCTTGCAAGATACATCCACGAAGGCAAAAGAAACAAAAGCAAAAATGAACTATTGGGACTTCATCAAGATAAGAAACTTTTGCACAGCAAAGGATACAGTCAACAAAGCTAAAAGACAACCTACAGAATGGGAGAAGATATTTGCAAATGATGTATCAGATAAAGGGCTAGTTTCCAAGATCTATAAAGAACTTATTCAACTCAACAGCAAAGAAGCAAACAACCCAATCATGAAATGGGCAAAAGACATGAAGAGAAATCTCACTGAGGAAGACATGGACATGGCCAACATGCACATGAGAAAATGCTTTGCATCAGGGAAATACAAATCAAAACCACAATGAGATACCACCTCACACCAGTGAGAATGGGGAAAATTAATCAGGCAGGATACCAGAAATGTTGGAGAGGATGCGGATAAAGGGAACCCTCTTACACTGTTGGTGGGAATGTGAACTGGTGCAGTCACTCTGGAAAACTGTGTGGAGGTCCTCAAAGCATTAAAAAATAGACCTGCCCTACCACCGAGCAATTGCACTGTTGGGGATTTACCCCAAAGATTCAGATGCAATGAAATGCCGGGACACGTGCACCCCGATGTTTATAGCAGCAATGTCCGCAATAGCCAAACTGTGGAAGGAGCCTCGGTGTCCATCGAAAGATGAATGGATAAAGAAGATGTGGTTTATGTATACAATGGAATATTACTCAGCCATTAGAAATGACAAATACGCACCATTTGCTTCAACGTGGATGGAACTGGAGGGTATTATGCTGAGTGAAATAAGTCAATTAGAGAAGGACAAACATTGTATGTTCTCATTCATTTGGGGAATATAAATAATAGTGAAAGGGAATATAAGGGAAGGGAGAAGTAATGTGTGGGAAATATCAGAAAGGGAGACAGAATATAAAGACTCCTAACTCTGGGAAACTATCTAGGGGTGGTGGAAGGGGAGGAGGGCGGTGGTCGGGGTGAATGGTTGTGGGCAGTGGGGGGGGGGCACTTGACAGGATGAGCACTGGGTGTTATTCTGTATGTTGGTAAATTGAACACCAATAAAAAATAAATTTATTAAACAATAAAAATTTAAAAAAATTAAAAAATGACTCATCATATGAAGAACCAGGATGATCTCAACTTGCATGAAAAACACTATCAACAAACACAACAAGATGACACAGATGTTCGAACTATCAGAAAAATTTTTAGTAGCTATCATAAAATTGTTTCAGTGAGCAGTTATGCTTGAAACAAATGAAAAAAACAAAACAAAACATAAAGTCTCATCAAAGAAATGGAAATTCTCAGCAAAGAAATGCAAGATGTAAAGAAGAACCAAATGGAGATTTTAGAACTGAAAAATACAATGACCAAATACAAAAACTCAAAGGTTGGGCTCCGTATCAAATAGAGAAAGGAGTGAATCCCTGGGTGGCTCCGCGGTTTAGCACCTGCCTTCAGCCCAGGGCGTGATCCTGGAGTCCTGGGATTGAGTCCCACGTCAGGCTCCCTGCATGGAGCCTGCTTCTCCCTCTGCTTGTGTCTCTGCCCCTCTATGTGTCTTTCATGAATAAATAAATAAAATCTTAAAAAAAAAAGAATAGAGAAAGGAGGGGAAAGAATCTGCAGGCTTGAATATAGAGCAATAGAAAATACTCAGTGTGAATAATAAACTGAAAAATATTTTAAAAGCCTCACTAAAAATTCCATGCCATTGGAGTCCCAGGAGGAGAGAAGAAAAAGGGTGAGACTAGAAAAGTATTTGTAGAGAAAAATGGCTGAAATTTCCCTAATTTGGCAAAAACCATAAAACTATAGATTCAAGATGTTAAGTGAACTCAAAACATAGTAAGAGAAATGCATGGCAAGACACATTATAGTCAAATTTTCAAAACTAAAGACAATCTTTAAAGCAGTCATAGAAAGATGATGCATTTCCTAAAGGGGAAAAAATAATTAGAATGACAATGAATTTTTCAACAACAATAATCAACACTTATGGAGACTAGAAGAAAATGGCACAAGATTTTTTAAGAGCTGAAAGAAAATAACTGCTGTATCAGAGTTCTATTGCTAGTGAAAATATCCTTTAGACATGATAGAGAAATCAAGACATTCCCAGAGGAATGAAACTAAGAGAATTTGTGGCTAGCAGACCTATTTACTTTAAAAGAATGGCAAAAGAATTTCTCAAAACAGAAAGGAACTTATAAAATAAGGGATCTTGGAGCATCAGGAAGAAAGAAAAACAGAAAGAGCAAAAATACAAGTAAATACAATATACTTTCTGTTACAGACTGAATTATGTCCCCCCCCCCCAAACTCATATGTTGAAGTCTTTTTTAAAAAGATTTTATTTATTTATTCATGAGAGACACAGAGAGAGGCAGAGACACAGGCAGAGGGAGAAGCAGGCTCCCAGGAGGGAGCCCGATGCGGGACTCAATTCCAGGACCCCGGGATCCTGCCCTGAGCTGAAAGCAGATGCTCAACCATTGAGCCACTCAGGTGTCCCTAAAGAGGTAATTAAGGTAAAATGAGGTCATATGGGTGGACACTGATCCAATATGACTAGTGTCCTTACAAGCAGAGGATTAAGACACAGATATGCAAGCACACAAAGGAATACCATATGAAGATATAGCAAGAAGATGGTAATCTGTAAGCTAAGCAGAGAGGCCTCAGAAGAATTCAAACACTTTTATCCTCCAGAACTGTGAGAGTATAAATTTCTGTTTAAACCACTCAGTCTGTGGTGTTTTGTTGTTGTAGCCCTAGTAGCATGCTTTCCTTCTCATGAATTTATAAATTATGCTGGTGGCTAAAGAAAAATTATAACACTGATGTTCTCAATATATATATAGAAAATATTTCAGACAGTATAATTATAAATTATATAAATTTACAGTAAACAATATCAGTGAATTATACTGTAAATAGAGGAGAACAAAAGAACATAAGGGGAAGTAAAGTTTCTACACTTTAACTGGAAAAATGTTGACACCAGTAAAATGTGATAAGTTATGCATGTATAGTGGAGTACTAAGATCAATCACCAAAATGCTATATACAAAAAGACCAATTAAAACATAAACCAATTAAAAACTTGGGGTGGAAGAAAAAAATAAAAGGTAAGTTAAACTAAAAATGTTCAGGTAACCTACAGGGAGGCTAGCGGAAAAATAGAAAACCAAAACAAAAAAAAAAAAAAAAGAAAACCAAAACAAAACAAAACAAAAAGGAACAAAAAACCAGATTTGTTAAAAATAAAATCATAGACTTAAATCCTAACATGTCAATAATTACATTAACTGCAAATTGTCTAAAGACATCAATTCAAAGACATATTATTAAATTTTTTTAAAAAATGACCAAACTTAGTGCTGTATATAAGAAACTTATTTAAAATATAATGATATACATAAGATGAAAGTAAAAGTAGAGAAAAAGATATACCAAGCAAACATTAATAAAAATAAAGCAGGAGCGGCCAAATTAATTTTAGATAAAGTAAATTTCAGAGCAAAGAAGATCACTAGAGACAAAGGAATATTACATAATGATAAAAAAAAGTCAGTCTACCAAGAAGACATAAGAATCCTTAATGTGTATTAACAAACCAACAGAGGTAAAATATATAAAACAAAGATTGATAGAACTGAAAGGAGAATGTGAAGCAAGAATTGATAAACTGAAAGGAGAAATAGACAAACCCAGAACTAAAGTTGAAGACTTCAACACTCCCATCTTTGCAATCAAAAGAACAACTTGTCAGAAAATCATCAGCCAGGATATAGAAGAATTGAACAAGACCATCAACCAACAGGATCTAATTGATGTTTAGAGAGCACTTCACCCCCAAACATCAGCATACACATTCTTTTCAAGTGCTCAAAGAACATACACCAAAAGAACCCATAGCCTGGGCTATACAGCAAACCTCAACAAATTTAAAAGAAGTGAAATTGTACAAAATGTGTTTTATGATTGAAGTAGAATCAAACTAGAAATCAATAACGAAAAGACAAATGAAGTTTATTTCAGGGATGCAAGTTTGCTTTAATATTCCAAAATCAATCAATGTCATCTGCCACATTAAGCAGCTTACAGAACAAAAATCACATGATTGTATCAATTGATGCTGAAATGCATTTGACAAAATGCAACATTCATTAGTGATAACAACTCTCAGCAAACTAAGAAGAGGAGACATTCTCAAGTTGATAAAGAACATATACAGAAAACCTACAGCTAACATCATACTTAACAGATAAAGACTGAATGTTCTAAGATCTAAAACAAGGCAAAGATATCTATTTTCACCATGACTATTCAACATAGTACTGGAAGTTCTAGCCAGTTCACTAAGGAAATAAAAGGCACACAGATAGGTAAGAAGAAATAAAACTATTTCTATTTTCAGAGAACATGACTGTCTATATATAAAATCCCAAGAAAGTGGAAAAAGCTCATGGAACTAATGAGTGAGTTCAGCAAAGTCACAAAATATGATATTAAATCAAAAAACCAATTGTATTTCTATGTACTAGCAAGGAGCATGTAGATAACAAAACTTAAAATACAATACAACTTATAAAATCACTCAAAAAATAGAAAATGTGGGATCCCTGGGTGGCGCAGCGGTTTGGCGCCTGCCTTTGGCCCAGGGCGCGATCCTGGAGACCCAGGATCGAATCCCACATCGGGCTCCCGGTGCATGGAGCCTGCTTCTCCCTCTGCCTGTGTCTCTGCCTCTCTCTCTCTCTCTCTCTCTCTCTCTCTCTCTCTGTGACTATCATAAATAAATTAAAAAAAAATAGAAAATGAACACTTAGGTGTATATCCAAAGTAACATGTATGAAATTTGTATATTGAAATTACAGAATGCTAATGAAAGAATTTTAAAAAGGTTTAAATAAATGCAAATACATATGGTGTCCATGGATTGGAAGATTCAACATGGTAAAAATGACAATTATCCCCAAAGGGTTATATAGGTTTAATGCAGTCCCTATCAAAATCCCAGTAAGATTGTTTATAGATATTAGACATATTTTCATAACATGTATATAGAAATACACAGGCTCTAGGATAGTTTTTAAAAATTTTTGTTTTTAATAACCCCAAACTGGAAACAACCAAAATGTCCTACAAAGGTGAATGGATAAACTGTGGTATATTCATATGATGAAATACAACTCAGCAATAAAAATGAATGAACTATTTATACATGGAATAATTTTAATGAATCTCAAAGGAATTATGTCACTGTATGATTTCATTTATATAATGTTCTCAAAATTACAAAATTACAGAGATGGAAAACAGTTCAGTGGTTACCAGGAGTTAAGGATAATGGGGGAGCAATTGGACTATAAAGGGGTAGTATGAGGAAGATTCTTATGGTGATGGTATAGTTCAATATCTTGATTCTAATGGTTGTTACAGGAATCCATAAGTATGATAGCCAATGTCAATTTTCTGATTTAATATTAAGTAAAGTGTAATCTTTGGGGGAACTGGGTGAAAGATATATGGAGCACTCCTGAACTAGCTTTGCCATTTCCTGTGAATTAAATTATCCTGGAACTCCAGGATCGCCAAAGGCAGGCGCTAAACCGCTGAGCCACCCAGGGATCCCCTCTTTCTCCATTGTTTTGAAAGTCAAAAATATATTTGCCAACTTTCAGTATTTGGAATTTCTTCCAGGCTCTGTTCTCTCTTACCATCCCCTACAAAAAACTTTTAGTTTCCTCCATTTCTTACGTCATGATATACTTAATGTTTGCAACCCACAATTTAATACTTGGTTGATATTAAATAACTTCCATATTTTGTTGTCTTTCCTTGGGGACTCGGCAATGCTATATCCTTTGACAAGGATATCTTTCTGTCCCCTTTTCCTTACTCTTTTTGCCTTGTTAATTCCTACTTGCCCTTCAGTCCTTACCCTAGCCATCACCTCCTCTCAGAAGTCTTTTCAGCCTCCAGGAGGTATAATTTGTCCCCTCCTCTGTGTTTGTATAGTACTGTATGTTTCACTCCATAATAACCCTATTCCTGACTGTAATTGTGTTTATTTGTCTGTGTCTCTCAAAGGTCTGAGCTACATGAAGCCAGGGACTGTGTTTTGTTCATAAGTGGATCTCTAGCACCTTGTACAGTGTTTGCCACATTGTAGACACATGATAAATATATGTTAAATGAATGAGTGACCAAAATTTCTAAACCAAGTGGTTTAAGATGTTGATTTGCAACTATAAATATACAAAGGGGATCATGGAGCTGAATATTTTAAATGAGAACTGACCCGGAAAACCCAGGGCTTTTGGTAGCCAAATTCGTTTGCTAGATCTGTTTTCCCTACCCATATGGAATTCTCTTTGAGAAATCAAATTAAGAATCATTCCTCACTTATTTCTTACAGCCTCACATAGTATGGAATACATAGAAGCATCTCAAAATGTACTTTTCAATTTATAGATGATGCTATAGCATCATTTTAGCTGCATGTTATTTGATGCTGTTTCCATTTAATTAATTTGGATAATAAGCCTATTTCTCTCTTGCTGTGATGGTCCAGCCTTTCCTACTGGCATTTTTCTCTTTTACTACCCATTTTAGGATCTATTTATTTCTGAATCCTGGGGATGGGAGTGGGGTGAAAGATTGCAATTGGTTCCAGTGTCTCTTTGTCCCAATTCTCCTCAGTTCTGGACCCACACAGATGGCACCATGACCAGTTGTATGGAGATGAGCACAGATTCCTGGTCTAAAAGCCCAGGTCCCACAGTAATTCACCAGGAAAATGCCTCTGCTTTCTGAGCCACAGTGTCTTTATCTGTCAAGGGGGAGGATTCAATTAGCTGATTCCTTAGTTCTAAAATTTATCTGATTCTCTCCTTTGTAAGCTTTATTTCTAGCCCCATAATATGCATCTGTCCCCGGGGCCTCCAACTTACATCAAATTCTGTCATGCCTCAGATTTGAATCGTAGCAAATAGATCCCCGGGAAGCATCCCAATGTATGAATTATTAATGTTCCCACCACACGGTCTCTGTGTGAATATTTACTTATATCACTGGGTATCTAATCCTGACAACAAATCATCATCTGAATCGTTTACTGATGTTTTCTCTTCCCTTCAATGATTCTGCGCGTGTCTTGCTTTCACCTTGAGGATTGTGCAGTTCTTTCTTCTCCCATGAGGCTCTGACACCAAACAGCACAGAGAATGTCAACATCTGAGTTCCACTTTTAATGCGTTTTTCTTATTCCCTTACAGATTGGTGCATTTTTTCTTTCATTCCCTATCCTCCTCTACTGCCAACCCCTTCAAGTCATTGCCACATTCAGGAACTTGTCTTTTGCCTTCCCCACTCCATAGTTCCAGCAGCTGTAACCACAGTTCTGCTCAATGAGATTCTTTTTTAAAAAAGGATTTTATTTATTTATTTGAGAGAGAAGGAGCTGGAGGAGGAGCAGAGGGAGAGGAACAAGCAGACTCTGCTGAGTGTGGAGTCCGATGTGAGGCTCGATCCCAGGACCCTGAGATCATGACCAAAATCAAGAGTCAGATGCTTAACTGACTGAGCTACCCAGGTACCTCTCAGTGAGATTCTTTTTTTTTTTTTTTAATTTTTATTTATTTATGATAGTCACAGAGAGATAGAGAGAGAGGCAGAGACACAGGCAGAGGGAGAAGCAGGCTCCATGCACCGGGAGCCCGACGTGGGACTCGATCCCGGGTCTCCAGGATCGCGCCCTGGGCCAAAGGCAGGCGCCAAACCGCTGCGCCACCCAGGGATCCCTCTCAGTGAGATTCTTAATGTGCTCACTGATCTGGTTATTTCCCAGCCTGGTTATTTCCAGATATTTCGGCTTTGCTATGGGGCTGATAAGCAGCTACTGCATCCTTCCTTCTCCCTGGTTTTGCCTATCCAGTATTCCACTCACTCTCACCCTTCCATACATGCCTCTTCTCTCCCTTCCTCAATTTCTTCTTCTTCCTTCTTTTCTTTTCCACAACAGTTGCTACAGGCTTGGTTTCCACCAATACTTTTCTCTGTCTATAAGTTGGAAAAGCTCTTTATTCCCTCAGAAATCCTCTGAGCTAACTACCTTTTATCTTCTCTACTGGGGTTGGTGCCAACACATTGAGACCCCAAATAGCCAGGGGAATATTGAAAAAGAAAACCAGAGCTGGGGGCATCACAATGCCGGATTTCAAGTTGTACTACAAAGCTGTGATCATCAAGACAGTGTGGTATTCGCACAAAAAACAGACTCGTAGATCAATGGAACAGAATAGAGAACCCAGAAATGGGCTCTCAACTCTATGGTCAGCTAATATTCGACAAAGCAGGAAAGACTATCCCCTGGAAAAAGGACAGTCTCTTAAATAAATGGTGCTGGGAAAATGGGACAGCCATGCGCAGAAGAATGAAACTAGACCATTCTCTTACACCATACACAAAGATAAACTCAAAATGGATGAAAGATCTAAATGTGAGACAAGAATACATCAAAATCATAGAGAACACAGGCAACACCCTTTTTGAACTCAACCACAGTAACTTCTTGCAAGATACATCCACGAAGGCAAAAGAAACAAAAGCAAAAATGAACTACTGGGACTTCATCAAGATAAAAAGCTTCTGCACGGCAAAAGAAACAATCAACAAAACTAAAAGCCTACAGAATGGGAGGATATTTGCAAATGACATATCAGATAAAGGGCTAGTATCGAAGATCTATAAAGAACTTCTTAAACTCAACACCAAAGAAACAAACAATCTAATCATAAAATGGGCAAAAGACATGAACAGAAATTTCACCAAAGAAGACATACACTTGGCCAACAAGCACATGAGAAAATGTTCCACATCACTTGCCATCAGGGAAATACAAATCAAAACCACAATGAGATTCCACCTCACACCAGTGAGAATGGGGAAAATTAACAAGGCAGGAAACAACAAATGTTGGAGAGGATGTGGAGAAAGGGGAACTCTCTTGCACTGTTGGTGGGAATGTGAACTGGTATAGCCACTCTGGGAAACAGTGTGGAGGTTCCTCAAAGAGTTAAAAATAGAGCTACCCTACAACCCAGCAATTGCCCTGCTGGGGATTTACCCCAAAGATACAGATGCAGTGAAATGCTGGAACACCTGCACCCCAATGTTTATAGCAGCAATGTCCACAATAACCAAACTGTGGAAGGAGCTTCAGTGTCCATCGAATGATGAATGGATAAAGAAGATGTGGTCTATATATACAATGGAATATTACTCAGCCATTAGAAATGACAAATACCCACCATTTGCTTCAACGTAGATGGAACTGGAGGGTATTATGCTGAGTGAAGTAAGTCAATCGGAGAACGACAAACATTGTATGGTTTCATTCATACGGGGAATATAAGAAATAGTGAAAAGGGTTATAGGGGGAAGGAGGGAAAATGAGTGGGAAAAATTAGAGAGGGTCACAAAGCAGAAGAGACTTCTAACTCTGGGAAACAAACAACGGGTAGTGGAAGGGAGGTGGGCGGGGGAATGGGGTGACTGGGTGACGGGCACTGAGGGGGGCACTTGACAGGATGAGCACTGGGTGTTATATGATATGTTGGCAAATTGAACTCCAATAAAAATATACATATTAAAAAAAACAAAAAATAATTAAAGTACAATAAAAAGCAAGCTGCACAAAAACACAGAATGGTAATTCTCTGGCTTGTTACAAATCACTCTCTCTTCTGCCTTGTGGGTTGGAAACTTAGGGATGGCAGACCGAGTAGATGCCTCATTCTTTATTCATGATAGGGCTGGGGGGTGGCCACTTCAATTAGTGTATACCTTTCTATAAGCAGAGGTATCCCAGCCAGCTTAGCAGGGGCTCTGGCATGATAAACTTGATTCTGAATATGAGGGGGAACCTGAGTTGAATGTCTTTGAGTGGCATGCAGCGAGGTATTGGCATGTCAGATAGAAGTGCCTGTAGGAGATAGAGTCTGGATCAGGTTCTTGTCTGCTCTATTTGGCCATCACCCATTAATACCAACTAACAAAACATTACTAAAACTCAAGTCACCAAACTGACATGACAAATGTATGTCAAAAATCAAGGCAACAAAAGGTAAGTGAAATGAAAGGCAAGTTGGATAGTAAGAAATAAGGGGAGAGATTTATTTTGATAGCCTCTATCAGGACAAATCAACAAGTTTGTTGCTGAGAGGACAGCAAGTTCTGAAATTTCTCATAGGGCTTGGTTAAGTCTAGTATACTTATACTCCTTACCATGGGTCCCTGCAGTTCAAAATTAGAAAATGTCATGCATACCCTCCCCTGGACCCCCTAACAAAGAGGAAATAGGAATCTAAATAAGTTCAAACTTCCTTAAAGGAATACCCCCATCATGAGTTAACTCTGGCATTTCTCTTTGGCACGGTACTCATCTTGGGTGGTACATAGGACAAACTGAGGAGAAATGTAATGCTCTAACACTGTAAGACAAAGTTGAAGGGGTTTAGTCTTGGGGAATCTCTGAAAAGATTGACTCTGCCCTTGTTAGATTCAGGGACAGGTCTGAGGAAGACTTTTGTGACCTCTATGCTGCTAGGCTGCCACATAGCCATCTCTCTGACTTTGGGGTAAAGCAGGGGGAAGAAAAGAGATAATAAGAAATGCTGATTTTCTCTGCTGACACCAAATCTCTCTTCTTACTTTCTATCACACCTCCCCCCAGTCAGTCACCTTCACATGAAGAATTTGGTTGAATTGGGAAGGCAAATGCCTCCTTCTAGCTAACTAGGTCTAACATAATTCAACCAACCTAATGTACTTAGGTTAAGAGACAGATGACTTGTGTTTGAATTCTAGCTCCATCATTTTATTTGTTATATGATCTAGAGAAAATTGCTTAATTTCCTTGTGTCTCATTGTCATTATCTGTAAAATATGGTAAGGCTAATGCCTACCTCATTCAGGGTGTTGAAAAAATAAAATTAAATAAATAAATAAATAAATAAATAAATAAATAAATAAAACACCCTAAGAAGCATGCTTTGTAATTAGTAAGTTCTATATGAGAGTTTGTTACCAGTATTTATGGAAAGAGAACTAAAACAAGTCTAACTTATCTTTACCATTTATGTCACGTCATCTTCCTGTCCTCAGCATTATTGCCATAGAATGGGAGGAAAGCCTCATTTCACATTATTACTTTGGGGACTAAATTAAATAATATACATCAACCATCTAGTATTTAAGAGGCATTCAATCCCTGGGGATTTTTTTTATTTCCCCATCTTTTACTTTCAAAGAACCTATGCTTTAAGCCCTGGCATATCCCATGCCCTTAAGTCTCAAGATTCTTTCCCTAACTTGCTTTCACTAAGAATTCTAAAATCAAGTGATCTCTGCCAACTCTATTCCGTTTCCATTATTTATTTAGGTAATGATATTATTATGCCATTTATTATGCATCACTTATTGAAATGGTACTGTAGTGGTTGCTGAGCGGGGCTATGCCACCTTCTCTGAGGGACCTTCCCCAACACCCTCCCCCTGCCCATCTCACCCTCCCAGTTAGTTCTTTTCTCTGTGCTCTCTCAGAGCCCTATGCATGCCTTTACCTCTATTATAGTTTGTTGAATGAGTGAGTGATGAAAGAAAGACAGAAAGACAAAAAGAAGCTTATCTCAGGTTCCAGAATATGCAGACATCACTCTGCCACTAATGATTAATGGAATTGATGATCAAGCCACACTGCCTTACCTAATTTCATCCATAAACATGATTTATGTCTGTTTCTGTTTGATTTTCCAGGTGAAATTGTGGATTAAGTTGGAAGCCGATTCTTATTAAATATATATTTATGATACCTATCCCTTTCCAAGCACTATGCTACTAGGCACACTGGAACTATAAAGATAAATAAGACACGGTTGTTCCCCTCAATTAGCTCAGAATCAAGCTGGGGAGCTGAGAGAAACATGTGAAGAGAAGCCTAAGGACACCAGTCAGTGGAATGTTTTGGGTAAGAGTATAGTCTTGAGGATTACATGACTTGGATTGGAACCCTGTATCTTTCACTTACTACCCATGAACAAATTACTTAGCCTTGCTGAGCCTCAATTTTCTTACCTGTACAATGAGGCTGTTAATAAAAGTACTTAACTCTGGGCTTCCTGGGAAGACTAAATGAAATCATGCATTAGCTGATACCCAGGTACACACTTGGCACTCAGTGTTAGTCACTAGTGGTGATGTCAAGGGTTTGATGTAGACACTGAGAATTCTAGAGGTGAGAGGCAAAGAGATCAGTGTGAACTGGAGATCAAGTCAGTGGGGCTCCATTACTTGAAACAGATTTTCACTTAGGCCTTTATTAAGAGATGGAGTAAAGAAATTGGAAAAGAGAGGCACCTGGATGGCTCAGGTGGCTAAGTGTCTGCCTTTGGCTTAAGTCATGATCTTGGGGTCCTGGGATCGAGCCCCATGTTGGGCTTCCTGCTTAGCGGGGAGTCTGTTTCTCCCTCTGTCTCTGCCCCTGCTCATGCTGTATCCCTCACTCACTGTCTCTCAAATAAATAATTAAATAAAAGATCTTTAAAAAATAAAGAAATAATAAAGAAATGGGAAAAGACATTCCAAGCAAGAAATATAGTGTGTGCAAAAGTGAGCAAGGTACATTTGAGGAACCAGTGAATATACTAGTATGAAGGAGGCAGTTTATGTAAGGGAGAATTGAACAATAAAGGAAGGGGAAGAAAACTCTAGGCAAAAAAAAGGACATTCAGACCAATCTCAAATTCTGGATCCACTACTTCTGACAGTAAGATTTTAGACAAGTTACTCTTTGTATTCCAGTTTCTTCATCTTTAAAATTAACTTTTCCCAGCTTTTTTCAGTCTTGCTCCAGTCCCAATTCAGTCTTTCTAGAAGGCTTTGTTTGAAGGATTTTATGTGAAATAACCCATCTAATACTCACAATGACCTTATCGTGCTATTATTATTATTCTCTTTTTGTAAGTGAAGAAACTGAAACAGAGAGATTGTGTAATAATGAATGTCACACAGTAAGTGGTAGAGACATAACTTGAACACAAGCAGTTGTTTTGTTTTGTTTTTAATTTGGAAGCCAAGGGAAGGAAAGCAAGTTGTTAGTGTATTATAAGAAGTTCACAAATCATGGCTGTCTGACCTTAAGTTTAGGCCTAGTTTGTCTTGGCTGATCCAACTGACCCCTTAGCTAAATGAATAACAATAATAGTTCACTGTATTTAACATCAAAGTCCTATGAGCTAGGTGCTGCATTTAGTCCTCTATAAACGTTTTCTTGTCACAGAAACTCTATGAGGTAGGTACTGCTATTCTTCCCCTTTTATAGAGGAGGAAACGGAGACACAGAGTTAATTCATTTGTGAGAGGCTAAGATGCAAGGACTGAGATTTGAGTTGAAGCAGCTTGGTTCCAGGTAGTTAATAACAGAGGGGTTGGACTGTAGGAGTACTTTTGAAAAAAACAGATATATGAAAGATGACAAAGCTGGTTTCTTGTTCAGTGTGATTATTCTGGTTTCATAGTTAATTTTACTTCCCAGATTACATGTATGACATTCCCATGCCCATATGCCTGGAGACATTTTGATATGTGTCTCCCTTGTCAAAATAGGCTTGTAGGAGACTAGCATGTAGGAGGGTTCATCTCTACGTGAGATTGGAAGCTACAAAGAATCAATTCATTGTTTCAGTCCAGACCCCTGTCTGGCACCTCTTTTATACCCATACATTAGGGCCATTGTAAATTGGAGTGGTAGGTTGAAGGCTTTGAAAGATGTATATTGTGGTGTTTGGTTCTTTCTCTAGTTTAACTGCCTGTCATGTAAGCTCTATAAAGACAGCCTAACGATGCTCAGTTGATGTCTTATCTTTATGAGAGTAAAGACAAAGATATCCACTGCATTTCCTCTTATGTTGGAATAATTATGAAAAGTGGTTTGGGGTGGCTTGAGGTTCATATTCATCCAAGAACCTCAAAGTCTGGCTATTTGCATCCCATAGCTATTATTCTGTTATATTCTCTTTAGGAAGCTTGAAAGGACATAGAATCCATGGGAGAGCAAATAAATAAAATCTGATGTTGGTTAACTGATAACCTCAGGAAAGCTGATAAATTTATTTATTTATTTATTTATTTATTTGATAAATTTATTTTGGTCCACTTTGTATTTGGCCTCTGATGTTTGAACCATACTCAGGGCCCTTTGACACTGACTAGATGAATCATACAAGGCTCCTTTATCAGTGATATGAGTTATGAAACTTGCTATAAAGTTGTGAATTGGTTACATTTGTTTGTTTGTTTCCAGCAAATGGTTTTAGTGATAGTCTATTATCAATTGTATCCCTTGAGTAGAAACTATAGTTCTTTTAACTATATTAAGAAATACATTTCTGTTCTATTTCACTAATACACTAATTTGCCCATATGTGAAAAAAAACCCCAGTATTCTTATTTATCTGAGAACACTGAGAGAATATATATGTAGCAATCATTATGGCTTCATTCCTCTCTTTCCATGACTTTCAGTATTTCTGAGAAGAGGGGAGAAAAAGGATGGGGAAGCATTTGTCACAGAATCAAAGGGAATCTTTAGAAGTATTTGCTTAAATGGGGCCTACTCCATGCATTTGGCAACCACTGAGTCTTCCTGGAGACAAGAGGAAACATAGTCCCTTGCCTCAGGGAGTTTACAATCTATAGTAGTTGGAAAGAATAGAGTAATCCATCTGAGAACAACTTTCGAGTTAATGTTAGATAATTCTGGGAGGAAGAGAATATAAGCTGAGAATACGTTCATATCCAAAGTTGAGAGACTCTCTGAGAGACCTCAATATGCACTTCCCTTTAATAGACTCTAAGTTCAAGAAAATTTTCCCAAACTGGGAAATCTGCCAACAAATTCTCACACAAGTTGTTTCAGAAGATAGCTTCCCACTAATGCTCCAGTGATCTTCATTTTTCAACGGTCTTTCAAATTTTCTTATTATGTGATATAGACAGCTTTGGTTAGGTGCCTGGAATAGTCTATTTTTCAACAAATATTTGCTGAGTACCAAATACAGGTGCTGCTCTAGGCATTGGGGATATAGCAGTGAAAAAAAAAACAGATAAAAATCTCTGCTTTTGTAAGGCTTACATTCCACTGGGGCTGTATTAATAATCCTCACCATCACTGTATAGCAGCATTTTGTGCAAGACTGCACAACACAGATATTTGCTCAAAGAGGGGATATTTGAGCAGAGACCTGAATGATATAAGTTGGGGGAAGAGTTTTCCAGGCAGGATCACAGCAAGTACCAAAGCTCCAGCACAAGAGTATTCAAAGAGCAGTTTATTGGAATAGTAAGGAGGCTAGGATGGCTGGAGTGCAAGCGAACAAGGAGATTGGATTCAAATTTCTTTTGAGCACCCACTGTATGTCTTTCACTCTGCTAAGCATCAGGGATACAATGGAAAGCAAAACAAATAGAGTTCCTGCCCCTTGGAGCTTATAGTCTAATGAAGGAAATAGACATTAATGAAATAACCACACAGGCAAATCTAAAGGTCCAACTTTGAAAAGTTCTGGGAAGGAAAACTTCCACATGCTGAGAGAGAATAATATGAAGGTCTAATTTAGACCGGCAGATCAAGTAAAACTTCGCAGGGGAATTGCTATGTAGTAGAGATCTGAATGAATAGGATTTAAGTAGGTGAAGAGTGAAGAAAAGGAAAAACACTTCAGACTGAGGGAACAGTGTGTTCAAAATCCCCATAGCAGTAGAGACATGGGAAGGAAAAAAGGTTGAAAGAAGGCTAGGTTGGCTGAGTATAGAAAGTAGGGGGTGCATGCTTTGAGGTGTGATTCAGATATAGCAGTGAATAAACTGTAAGAGGCCATGTTAAGAGGTTCTGGTTTCTAAAAACAATGAGAAACCACTGAAGAGTTTTAAATGTGTGTAACACAATCAGATTGGTTTTCTATAAAGGTCACTGACTACAGTCTGGAGTAGATTGATTGAGGGATAGCAAATATGGACACAGGAGAATATTGAGGTAATCCAGGTGAGAGATGTTGTTGGCTTGGAATTTGGAGGTGGCAGGGGAAGCTAGTAGGGCAGGAAAGAAATGGGTGAATTCTGGATATGTTCATGAGGCAAAGCTTAAGGATTTGCTGATGACTTATATGTGGGAATGAAGAGGTAGGATATGTCAAGGAAAATTTCCCAGGGTTTTACCTGGCACAGATGGGTGTATGTGGTGTCATTCAAGGAGATTAAGAGTCTAGTACAAGGATAGACCATAATTTGGAGGGGATGGTAATGATTTCCATATACACATATGTAGAGTTGCGTAGTGTTCTGTGTTCAAGTTGGTTAACAGTACTAACATAGGAGTTCATATGAATTCTGTATACTTCTATTACTTGCTGAAATAGACTCTGACACATCCCTATAGTCTGGTTCAATTCAACATTTTCCATCCCAGCTATTCACTCCAGCAATAATCCTTAAAAATATCCTGGAAAATTCTTCTTTAATGCCTCAGATCCTACTGTTTCACCTGCTTAGGATGCTTTCTTGACTCATTGGTAAAACCATTCCCAGAATCTTTAATACAGAAGGCTCTTTGCATCTGAATTCTAATAACATTTATTGTATACAACACTTAACTGACATTTATCAATCACAAACAGACCATTGCAAAGTTTATTTGTACATCAGTTGTCTGGAGTACAGAGTTTATTTTCATATAGAAAATCTTTGGGGGAGGGGCAAGATGGCGGAAGAGTAGGGTCCCCAAATCACCTGTCCCCAACAAATTACCTAGAAAACCTTCAAATCATCCTGAAAATCTACGAATTGGCCTGAGATTTAAAGAGAGAACAGCTGGAATGTTACAGTGAGAAGAGTTCGTGCTTCTATCAAGGTAGGAAGACGGGAAAAAAGAAATAAAGAAACAAAAGGCCTCCAAGGGGGAGGGGCCCCGCGAGGAGCCGGGCTGAGGCCGGGGCGAGTGTCCCCAGGACAGGAGAGCCCCGTCCGGGAGAAGCAGGAGCTGCACCAACCTTCCCCGCGGAAAGGCCTCCCGGGGAATTGGAGCAGGATCCCCAGGAAGGCGGGGACGCCCTCGGGCTCCCTAGGACACTAACAGAGGAACTGCGCCCCGGAAGATGCGCCGAGCTCCCTAAGGGCTGCAGCGCTCGGCGGGACCCGGAGCAGCTCGGAGGGGCTTGGGCGGCGGCTCCGCGGAGGGGGCTGCGGGGCTCTGGGAACAGCTCAGCGGCGGCGGCTCGGGCAGAGGAAGAAGCTCCGCGCGGAGGGGGCGGCGCGGCTCCGGGAGCAGCTCGGAGGGGCTCGGGCGGCGGCTCCGCGGAGGGCCTGCGGGGCGGGAGCGCGAATCCAACAGCGCAGGCCCCGGAGCACAGGGCGCCGGGACACAGCCCAGGATCCGGCCTCCCCCGGGACAGGCAGAGGCCGGGAGGGCCCAGGACAGTGAGGACGCTCCTGCCCCGAGCTGAGCAGATCAGCGGCCCCGCCCGGGAGCCCCCAGGCCCTGCAGACGGAGAGCCCCGGAGCTACTGCGGGAGCTGAATCCAGGTTCCCAGAGCTGCCGCCCCGCCACTGTGGCGGTTCCTCCCGGGGCCTCACGGGGTAAACACCCCCCACTGAGCCCTGCACCAGGCAGGGGCAGAGCAGCTCCCCCAAGTGCTAACACCTGAGAATCAGCACAGCAGGCCCCTCCCCCAGAAGACCAGCTGGAAGGACCAGTTCCAGGGGAAGTCAAGGGACTTAAAGTATACAGAATCAGAAGATACTCCCCCGTGTTTTTTTGTTTTTGTTTTTGTTTTGTTTTGTGCTTTTTTTTCTTTCTTTCTTCTTGATTTCTAATTGCTTCCCCCACCCCACCCCCCTTTTTTATTCTCCTTTCTTTCTTTTTCTTTCTCTTTTTCTTCTCTTTTTCCCCTTTTTTTTCTTCTTTCTCATTTTTCTTTTTCTCTTTTCTTTCCTTCTCTCTCTTTTTCTCCTTTTCCCAATACAACTTGTTTTTGGCCACTCTGCACTGAGCAAAATGACTAGAAGGAAAACCTCACCTCAAAAAAAAGAATCAGAAACAGTCCTCTCTCCCACAGAGTTACAAAATCTGGATTACGATTCAATGTCAGAAAGCCAATTCAGAAGCACTATTAAACACCTACTGGTGGCTCTAGAAAAAAACCGTAAAGGACTCAAGAGATGTCATGACTGCAGAATTTAGATCCAATCAGGCAGAAATTAAAAATCAATGAAATGAGATGCAATCCAAGCTAGAAGTCCTAACGACAAGGCTTGACGACGTAGAAGAACGAGTGAGTGACATAGAAGACAAGTTGATGGCAAAGAGGGAAACTGAGGAAAAAAGAGACAGGCAATTAAAAGACCATGAGGATAGATTAAGGGAAATAAATGACAGCCTGAGGAAGAAAAACCTACCTTTATTGGGGTTCCCGAGGGCGCCGAAAGGGACAGAGGGCCAGAATATGTATTTGAACAAATCCTAGCTGAAAACTTTCCTAATCTGGGAAAGGAAACAGGCATTCAGATCCAGGAAATAGAGAGATCCCCCCCCTAAAATCAACAAAAACCGTTCAACACCTCGACATTTAATAGTGAAGCTTGCAAATTCCAAAGATAAAGAAAAGATCCTTAAAGCAGCAAGAGACAAAAAGTCCCTGACTTTTATGGGGAGGAGGGTTAGGGTAACAGCAGACCTCTCCACAGAGACCTGGCAGGCCAGAAAGGGCTGGCAGGATATATTCAGGCCCCTAAATGAGAAGAACATGCAACCAAGAATACTTTATCCAGCAAGGCTCTCATTCAAAATGGAAGGAGAGATAAAGAGCTTCCAAGACAGGCAGGAACTGAAAGAATATGTGACCTCCAAACCAGCTCTGCAAGACATTTTAAGGGGGACTCTTAAAATTCCCCTTTAAGAAGAAGTTCAGTGGAACAATCCACAAAAACAAGGACTGAATAGATATGATGACACTAAACTCATATCTGTCAATAGTAACTCTGAACGTGAACGGGCTTAATGACCCCATCAAAAGGCGCAGGGTTTCAGACTGGATCAAAAAGCAGGACCCATCTATTTGCTGCCTACAAGAGACTCATTTTAGACAGAAGGACACCTACAACCTCAAAATAAAAGGTTGGAGAACCATTTACCATTCAAATGGTCCTCAAAAGAAAGCAGGGGTAGCCATCCTTATATCAGATAAACTAAAATTTACCCCGAAGACTGTAGTGAGAGATGAAGAGGGACACTATCTCATACTCAAAGGATCTATCCAACAAGAGGACTTAACAATCCTCAATATATATGCCCCGAATGTGGGAGCTGCCAAATATTTAAACCAATTAATAACCAACTGAAGAAATACTTAGATAATAATACACTTATACTTGGTGACTTCAATCTAGCTCTTTCTACCCTCGATAGGTCTTCTAAGCACAACATCTCCAAAGAAACGAGAGCTTTAAATGATACACTGGACCAGATGATTTCACAGATATCTACAGAACTTTACATCCAAACTCAACTGAATACAGATTCTTCTCAAGTGCACATGGAACTTTCTCCAGAATAGACCACATACTGGGTCACAAATCGGGTCTGAACCGATACCAAAAGATCGGGATAGTCCCCTGTATATTCTCAGACCATAATGACTTGAAATTAGAACTTAATCACAACAAGAAGTTTGGAAGGACCACAAACATGTGGAGGTTAAGGACCATCCTGCTAAAAGATGAAAAGGTCAACCAGGAAATTAAGGAAGAAGTAAAAAGATTCATGGAAACTAATGAGAATGAAGATACAACCGTTCAAAATCTTTGGGATGCCGCAAAAGCAGTCCTGAGGGGTAAATACATCGCAATGCAAGCATCCATTCAAAAACTGGAAAGAACTCAAATACAAAAGCTCACCTTACACATAAAGGAACTAGAGAAAAAGCAACAAATGGACCCCACCCCCAGCAGAAGAAGACAGTTAATTAAAATTTGAGCAGAACTAAATGAAATCGAGACCAAAAGAACTGTGGAACAGATCAACAGAACCAGGAGTTGGTTCTTTGAAAGAATTAATAACATAGATAAACCATTAGCCAGCCTTATCAAAAGAAGAGAGAGAAGACTCAAATGAATAAAATCATGAATGAGAAAGGAGAGATCACTACCAACACCAAGGAAATACAAACGATTTTAAAAACGTATTATGAACAGGTGTACGCCAATAAATTAGGAAATCTAGAAGAAATGGATGCATTCCTGGAAAGCCACAAACTACCAAAAGTGGAGCAGGAAGAAATAGAAAACCTGAACAGGCCAATAACCAGGGAGGAAATTGAAGCAGTCATCAAAAACCTCCCAAGACACAAGAGTCCAGGGCCAGATGCCTTCCCAGGGGAATTCTATCAAACGTTTAAAGAAGAAATCATACCTATTCTACTAAAGGTGTTTGGAAAGTTAGAAAGAGATGGAGTACTTCCAAATTTGTTCTATGAGGCCAGCATCACCTTAATTCCGAAACCAGACAAAGACCCCACCAAAAAGGAGAATTACAGACCAATATCCCTGATGAACATGGATGCAAAAATTCTCAACAAGATACTAGCCAATAGGATCCAACAACACATTAAGAAAATTATTCACCATGACCAAGAAGGATTTATCCCCGGGACACAAGGCTGGTTCAACACTCGTAACACAATCAATGTGATTCATCGTATCAGCAAGAGAAAAACCAAGAACCATATGATCCTCTCATTAGATGCAGAGAAAGCATTTGACAAAATACAGCATCCATTCCTGATCAAAACCCTTTAGAGTGTTGGGATAGAGGGAACTTTCCTTGGCATCTTAAAAGCCATTTGCGAAAAGCCCACAGCAAATATCATTCTCAATGGGGAAGCACTGGGAGCCTTTCCCCTAAGATCAGGAATAAGACAGGGATGTCCACTCTCACCACTGCTGTTCAACATAGTTCTGGAAGTCCTCGCCTCAGCAATCAGACAACAAAAAGACATTAAAGGCATTCAAATTGGCAAAGAAGAAGTCAAACTCTCCCTCTTCGCCGATGACATGATACTTTACGTAGAAAACCCAAAAGCCTCCACCCCAAGATTGCTAGAACTCATACAGCAATTTGGTAGCGTGGCAGGATACAAAATCAATGCCCAGAAATCAATGGCATTTCTATACACTAACAATGAGACTGAAGAAAGAGAAATTAAGGAGTCAATCCCATTTACAATTGCACCCAGAAGCATAAGATACCTAGGAATAAACCTAACCAAAGAGGTAAAAGATCTATACCCTAAAAACTATAGAACACTTCTGAAAGAAATGGAGGAAGACACAAAGAGATGGAAAAATATTCCATGCTCATGGATTGGCAGAATTAATATTGTGAAAATGTCAATGTTACCCAGGGCAATTTACACGTTTAATGCAATCCCTATCAAAATACCATGGACTTTCTTCAGAGAGTTAGAACAAATTATTTTAAGATTTGTGTGGAATCAGAAAAGACCCCGAATGGCCAGGGGAATTTTAAAAAAGAAAACCATATCTGGGGGCATCACAATGCCAGATTTCAGGTTGTACTACAAAGCTGTGGTCAAGACAGTGTGGTACTGGCACAAAAGCAGACACATAGATCAATGGAACAGAATAGAGAACCCAGAAGTGGACCCTGAACTTTATGGTCAACTAATATTCGATAAAGGAGGAAAGACTATCCATTGGAAGAAAGAAAGTCTCTTCAATAAATGGTGTTGGGAAAATTGGACTTCCACATGCAGAAGAATGAAACTCGACCACTCTCTTTTACCATACACAAAGATAAACTCAAAATGGATGAGAGATCTAAATGTGAGGCAAGAGTCCATCAAAATCCTAGAGGAGAACACAGGCAACACCCTTTTTGAACTTGACCACAGTAACTTCTTGCAAGATACATCCACAAAGGCAAAAGAAACAAAAGCAAAAATGAACTATTGGGACTTCATCAAGATAAGAAGCTTTTGCACAGCAAAGGATACAGTCAACAAAACTAAAAGACAACCTACAGAATGGGAGAAGATATTTGCAAATGACATATCAGATAAAGGGCTAGTTTCCAAAATCTATAAAGAACTTATTAAACTCAACACCAATCATGAAATGGGCAAAAGACATGAAGAGAAATCTCACAGAGGAAGACATGGACATGGCCAACATGCACGTGAGAAAATGCTCTGCATCACTTGCCATCAGGGAAATACAAATCAAAACCACAATGAGATACCACCTCACACCAGTGAGAATGGGGAAAATTAACAAGGCAGGAAACAACAAATGTTGGAGAGGATGCGGAGAAAAGGGAACCCTCTTACACTGTTGGTGGGAATGTGAACTGGTGCAGCCACTCTGGAAAACTGTGTGGAGGTTCCTCAAAGAGTTAAAAATAGATCTGCCCTACGACCCAGCAATTGCACTGTTGGGGATTTACCCCAAAGATTCAGATGCAATGAAACGCCGGGACACCTGCACCCCGATGTTTCTAGCAGCAATGGCCACAATAGCCAAACTGTGGAAGGAGCCTCGGTGTCCATCGTAAGATGAATGGATAAAGAAGATGTGGTTTATGTATACAATGGAATATTACTCAGCAATTAGAAATGACAAATACCCACCATTTGCTTCAACGTGGATGGAACTGGAGGGTATTATGCTGAGTGAAATAAGTCAATCGGAGAAGGACAAACAGTGTATGTTTTCATTCATTTGGGGAATATGAATAATAGTGAAAGGGAATATAAAGGAAGGGAAAAGAAATGTTGGGTAATATCAGGAAGGGAGACAGAACATAAAGACTCCTAACTCTGGGAAAGGAACTAGGGGTGGTGGAAGGGGAGGAGGGCGGGTGTTGGAGGGGAATGGGTGACGGGCACTGAGGCAGACACTTGACGGGATGAGCACTGGGTGTTTTTCTGTATGTTGGTAAATTGAACACCAATAAAAATTAATTAAAAAAAATAAAAAAAATAAAAAAAGAAAAAAAAAGAAAATCCTATAGAAGAGAACAAAAAACGAAAAAAGAAAATCTTTTATAAACCAAATCAGTATCTTGAAGAGATTATTTGTACTTCCATATTCATAGCAGCATTATTCACAATAGCCAATGTATGAAAACAAACTAAATGTCAGTCAAAGGATGAATGGATGAATAAAATGTGATACACACACACACACACACACACACACACACACACACACACATATGCATTATTCAGCCATGACAAAGAAGAAAATCCTGCCATTTGTTACAATACGGATGGACCTTGGGATATTATGCTAACTGAAATAAGTCAGACAGAGAAAGACAGATGATGTACAGTATTGCCTATATGTGGAATCTAAAAAACCGATTGGACTCATAAAGACAGAGTAGAATGGAGGTTTCCAGGGACAAGGGGTGGGGAGGTTGTGGGAAATAGGTAGAGGTTGATTAAAGGGTACAAACTTCAGTTATAAGATGAATAAGGTCTAATGTACAACATGGTGACTATAGTTGATAACACTGTATTCCCTAACTGAAATTCACTGAGAGTAAAACTTAAATGTTCTCATTAAAAATAGGTAAATATGTGGTGATAGATATGCTAATTAACTAGATGGGGTACTCCTTTTACAATGTAAATGTATGTGAAACTTTAAATATCTTACAGTTTTGTCAATTATACTTCAATAAAGCTGGGTGCAAAAGACTAAAAGTACTGAAATTCAAAACCCATAATGAGAAAAAATAGTCTAAAATATTTCATGAATTACACAGTAATAAATATATCTGTGTGAAAAGAAAGGAAATCTTTAATAAATGGTTGTTAGTGTCCAAGGCTAGTCCATCAAACCAATTTAGTTTACAATGTAGCTGAAGTTGGAGAAATTTCTGATACAAAAAAAAGGAAAATGATATTCTTGAATGAGTAAAGGAAAAACAATAAAATTGAATAAGAAATTGTTTTATGTATTTGAAATGCTAGTACTTGAGGGAAATCAGGTTTAATTAGAGGAGGATGAAGAGGTAGATTGAGAGTTTTGTGGAAATTTTAAAGAAGGCTTCTGAAAAGTTTCAAGGGCATTAGAGCCTGATGATGCTAGTTCTTTATTATGTTTAATTTCAGTTCAAAACTTTTTAAAAAGTTATCTTGGTGCAGGTGTGTTTTCACATCACACTTCTGTGTGTCAGCTATGATTAGGGTTGCTTTATCTTTCAGTGTGAGTTTTTTCTTGGCTCACAAGGTAGCAAGTGCATGCAATTTTTTTTAAGTTCAGAAGGTTATAAAATTTATTTTTAGAATTTTACTTATTTATTTACTTACTTATTTAGATTTTATTTATTGATTGATGAGAGACACAGAGAGAGGCAGAGACATAAGCAAAGGAAGAAGCAGACTCCCCACGAGGAGCCCAACATGGGACTCGATCCTGGAAACCTGGCATCGCACCCTGAGCCAAAGGCAGGCACTCGACCACTGAGACACCCAGGTGTCCCAGAAGGTTATAAAATTTCTTTAACCTAGAAAGTATAATTATCTACATTCTAACTCAGATTCATTCTATCTGTCCATGGTCCTTCTCTATATTTATCTCATTCTGACTACTGTTGCACAGTATAATGTACTTTTGGTTTTACAGTCCTATAGCAAAATGCCTCTTAGGAGTAAGTAACCAACCAGAGTCAGAATTCAAGTCCCCACGTTCTGGCCTGCCTTTACACTCACTAGTTTCTCTTATGTGGTATGTCCTTCAGCTAACAGATTGGGACATTTAAGACCATTCCTCTGAGGCTAGAACAAGCTGAGAGGCCTATTATAAGGTGGAGTCAGCATTCCTTTCTTAATGCATACTGATTCCCCAGAAGTCAGCATTGGAAAGATGAAGGATGTGAAATTAGGAGCTAAAGCAAGAAAGGGAGGAATATTGAGAATGGTTCCTGATGTTGATATAGATTCCCGTAGGGAAAATAAGTCAGCTGTTCAAGAGTCAGATACAACTTGTACAAGTGAAATTACAGGCATCACTTACATATGGATCCTGCTTTTACTATCATTTAAAATTTTTGTTCACTGTCATTTTCAATTAAGCTAATAAAATGTAGATTTTGTGAGACCAGAGACTTTGTTTTGTTCTCTGCTATATCCTCAGAACCTATAACAGGATATGGCATGGAAACCCAATAAATGTGTTTGGAATAAATCAATGAATGAATACTACTTTTCATTTAAAAGTAGAGCTTTTTCTTACAGCTCCTCTGGTAACTCAATAAATAAGGCTCTTTCTGCACAATTCTAAATATTGTAAGTTCCTCACATGCTGTCTAGAGAGTCACCTAGTCACCAAAGACCCATCCTATGTACCCAACCCCTGAAGTAACTATACCTGAGCTGATCATATTTTAAAGCTTTCCTCATTAATTTCAGAACCCACATTTTCTCCAACAGTCAGCATCTTTCTAGGTGTCACTAAGACTAGATTCCTTTCTTCCACAGACCTGAGTCTTCACACTCAGATATTTGCCTGAACCAGAACTCATTTCCACTTTAATTTAATTTTTAAAATATTTTATTTATTTATTTATTCATGAGAGACACATAGAAAGAGGCAGAGACACTGGCAGAGGGAAAAGCAGGCTCCCCATGGGGGAGCCAGATGCAGCACTTGATCCCAGGACCCCGGGATAATGCCCTGATCCAAAGGCAGACACTCAACCACTGAGCCAGCCAGGTGTCCCTAATTTCATTTTTTTGTAATTCTAGTACAATGTAAAAGGAAGACTATTTTCAAACCACAGTTAACTGGATAAGTACAGCAATTTGGGCAGCCCCGGTGGTGCAGCGGTTTAGTGCCGCCTGCAGCCTGGGGTGTGATCCTGGAGACCCAGGATCGAGTCCCACATCGGCCTTCCTGCATGGAGTCTGCTTCTCCCTCTGCCTGTGTCTCTGCCTCTCTCTTCGCTCTCTCTGAATGAATAAATAAATAAATCTTTAAAAAAAGAAGTACAGCAATTTTTGCTGTCAAGAGTCCATTTTCTTGCACCATCAATTTATAGAGTCCAATACCCACACAATCAAGTTATGGCATGGGAACCTATAAATCATATCCTTTTGTACATTTCTTTGGCTGTTTCTCTTAACAAGAAGGATTTAGCAAAGCTATTCACAAAGCCACAAATTTTGGATGGTTGTCTTGAAGCTGTTAAAGCATTTTTTCTTTTCTGCTATTTCATAATAACCTCGGTCTTACTTTGAAAGTTGAACTTGGCTTTGATTTAGTTTGATTCTAATTTGGAAGTGAGCAATAAATAGCATTTGCATGTTTAATAACAGAATAATAAGCAGAATATTTATAATCAAGTTGTGAATATCTGTTTATGTTATATTTCTATACACTGAAGGTTAAGTCTGTCACCAAAGTTGCTGGTTGACTGAATCTGAATAAGTTGATGCACATTTAATCAGCAGATTGGATGGAAAAGTATTTTCACTTGCTAATTGAATGGAATAGCAAGGGAGGAAAAATTTTAAATTCACCTTTTTTGGCAAAGGGGTAAATCTAAAGAAAGCTTTTTTATTTCTTTTTTATAAGGCTGAAATAGCAATTTCCAACTCTTACTGCTTCTGTGGCAAGTGACATGAAAATGCAATTTTGTGTCCAATTACTCTTCATCATTTTGCTGCCATAAAGCATCTGCATGCCAACCAGAATGTCTTCTTACCAGGAGAAGAAAGGGTTCTTGTCTGATAGAGAATATTATTTGGGCAGCTATCATTTGACCTGCTTATTTGGGAAGTTGAAAATTACCTGCAGTACCTGCATACCTCTTGCCAAACAAAGAAATTCAGTAAAAAGAAGGCAAGTATTGAGAAGGACAAAAGTCCTGTAAAGGTACTTAAAGGTCTGTACCAGATTTTTCTCCTTATTAGGAGAAATGACATGGGAACTTAACTGCGTTTTAAGTTAAAACAGGGTTTTAACTGTGGTTAGAAATGTCCAGCTCTCTGCTCAAGACCCCAAACCTTCCAGCCTCTCTTAGCTACATGATGTGTTTTTTTCTATATTAATTATTGAATTTATTTTACTTCTTTATTCCATTATATTCTAAATCTCCAAATATTAGGGGTGACTTTAATTCAACTTCGAACAATTGCCTGGACTTACATGAGTTAGGAAGACACTTTACCAATACGGCATTAAGTAAAAAAACATGCAGTCCTCATTGGTGCAGACTACAGTCAGGAAGGAGATTGCGGGAGCAGTCATCTAGCAAACTGACCACTCAAGCCTTTGGCCAACACTATACCCAGATCCCTCAGGAATGATCCTACTTTAAAATTCTTTAAATGTTTATTTTTTTCTCATTATAAAGGCAATTACTGATCATTGTGAAAGAAAAAAGGTTGGTAAACACAAGATAAGCAAAACTCAAAAAGCACAAAGGAGATTTTATGAAGTTTTAGCCTAACATATTTTCCTACTTTTGGTCTTTCATGGGTGTAAGGACTTATATCAGTTACTGTTGCAAAACTTAGTTGCTTAAAACAATGTTTTATTATTCTTCATGATTCTGTGTGTTGGTTTGGCAGTTCTGCTTCATGTACTATCAGATAAGGTGCTGGGATGGCTGGAAGGTCCAAAATAGTCTCATTCACATGGTGGTTGATTACTACTAGCTGTTGGCTAGTAGTAATTTGGACTTTTGGCTGAAGGCCTGGTATTCCTTCATGCAGGCCTCTTCACCTGGCTACTTGGCTTCCTCACAGCAAGAGAGGTAGGTTCACCAAGGAGTGTACTAGTGGTGAAAACAGAAATTTTAGATCGCTAAGACTCAAAGTTACAAAGCACCATTTCTGCCACATGCTATTGGTGAAAATGAGTCACAGGGCTAGCCTAGAGTCAATGTGGGAGAAGACCATACAATGGTGTGAACACTGGGAAGTATGCTTCATTTTGAGGTTAACTGATACAGTGCCCTTTCTATCCCCCAGATTCCAGCAATCTTTGACCCTTTTCAGCCATAACTGGGCAGATTTGGGGGAATGGGGATGGTGGTGATGGTGGTAGTGGTGTGTGTGTGTGTGTGTGTGTGTGTGTGTGTGTGTGTGTGTATGGGAGAGTCAGGTTAAGAGGATTGATTGGATATGCGGCTGAGCTCCCCAACATTGAATGACTCCTAATTTATGTTTTTAGCCCTACTTATAAGTAACTAACCATTGAGAAGATTGATGAAAATCATGGTTTCAGCTTAAATATAATTTCCTTAAAGAATTTTTGAGGTATTTCCCCAATTATTCTCTCTTTTATGTCATCATGGTTTTAATAATTTCCAATTTATATTTCTTTTGTATACATACACGTGGTTATTTGTTTTATGTTTTTTTTTTGTTAACAATCTCATGTATCACATAAAGGTAGAGACTTAATCTGTCTTGTTTGTTTATTTATTTTTAAAGATTCTATTTATTAATGAGAGACACACAGAGAGAGAAGCAGAGACACAGGCAGAGGGAGAAGCAGGATCTATGCAGGGAGCCCAATGAGGGACTCAATCCTGGGACCCTGGGATCATGCCCTGAACTGAAGGCAGATGCTCAGCCTCTGAGCCACCTAGGTGCCCCATCTGTCTTGTCTAGACCAGCACCTAGCATAGAGTCTGACAGAGAGTAGATGATTGCTGAATTTTTGTTGAATGAATGGGTGACTGAAAGGGAACCTGGATGTCTGTCCTCATCACTCATTCACTCACACATATGCAATCACAGTAATTGAGTCCTCGCTTATAAATAGGAAGTTATTAATAAATATCATTCCCAAAACTGTGAGAGATGAGAAAGTGATGTAGATAAATTTCAACCAAACTAAGTCCTGTTGTGACATTTGTTTTCTATAAGAAAAGGTCATTTCCCAGTTCTATCTTGAAAATTTCAGCTTTATACCCAAACTTTGTACCTCTATTTCCAATGGTTGTAAATCACTATCTGGATGTCTCATGTTTACATTAAATATAACCAGTCCTATTTCAGCATTTTTGCTTCAATTCCATTAGCTTTCCATTCTCTGTTGTTGATATCCCCAATTATCTTTTCTGCTTTATTTATCTTACCCAGCCAAGGCCTATTGTCTCTTCTATTTTATACTCTTATAGTTGCTACTATAGGTTAGATATCTTGTTTTACATAAGGACAAGGTTCATCCTTTAAATTCAACAAACAGGGACACCTGGCTAAGTGTCTGCCTTCAGCTCAGGGCATGATCCTAGAGGCCCAGTATTGAGTCCCGCATTGGGCTCCCTGCATGGAGCCTGCTTCTCCCTCTGCCTATATCTCTGCTTCTCTCTCTCTCTCTCTCTCTCTGTTTCTCAAGAATAAATTAATAAAATCTAAAAAAAATAAGTAAATTCAACAAACATTCATTGAACATCACACTATGCATCAGGCACTGAAGATACAAAAATATTTATGACCTAGTTTTTGTCATTGAGGAATTCACAATCTCATTGGAGCATATAATGATTGCTATTGGAATCTATTAGTACTAATAGAGGTACTGTGTTGAAATGGAGGGTAGAGCACACATATGCACAAAAAACCCAGTGAACACTGATAAAAGTAATTATGCAAGAAATTATAAATATCAACATATTCCTAAAGGAATCAGATAAGGATATATATATATATATATAGGCAAATATATATATAGGCAAAATATATATAAATATAAATAAATATATAAATAAATATATATATTCATATTTTGGGCCTATGACATACAGAATTTGATCTGTTTGATAATAAAAGGACAAAGGATGCAGGTATGAATAAAGCTGATTTGGAGTAAGAAAATGACACCAGATAATAACTTGAAAACACAAAAAGAAACAAAAATAACCAAAATTGGTTAATTAGGAAGGCTACTATAATGAACTATATAAAGTATACTTGCTGTTCTATCTTCTCCCAGCTTCTTTCAAATATATAATTTTATATAATGAAATAATTATTAAAATGCATTATTTTTGTGTTATTGATTATTTTCAAGAGGGAAGGGTGGAGGAGCAGAGGGAGAGAGAGAGAATCTTAAGCAGGCTCCAAGCCCAGGATAAGCCCAATACTGGGCTTGATCTCAGAATCTTGAGATCATGACCTAAGCTGAAATCAAGAGTCGAACATTGAACTAAACTAGCCTTCCAGGCACCAATGTGTTACTGTATTTTAAACAGAAAATAAAGACTCCTAACTCTGGGAAATGAACTAGGGGTGGTGGAAGGGGAGGAGGGCGGGGGGTGGGGGTGAATGGGTGACGGGCACTGATGGGGGCACTTGAGGGGATGAGCACTGGGTGTTATTCTGTATGTTGGCAAATTGAACACCAATAAAAAATAAATTTATTATTAAAAAAACAGCAAAATAAATAAATAAATAAATAAAATCTTAAAAAAAATATATAGATATAATATGTATGACAATTATAGCACAAAATAGGGGAAGGTAGAACTCTATAGAAATAAAGTTTCCACATCGTACTGAATTAAATTAGTATACATTTGAAGTAGATTCTGGTAAGTTGTGTTTGGTACTACCTAGAGAAACTAGTGAGAATATAACTAAATATATAGGGAGAAAAATCATTAATGGGAGTAAAATGTTACATTACAAATATTCACTTAATATGAAATAAATTATAAAGGAGGATCAGAAAAGACATAAGACAAAAAGCAAAATGATACACAGACACAAATCCATTCTGTCAATATTAATATTCAATATTAACAAATTTAAAAATTCAATTAGAAATAGATTATCAAATTAGGTAAAAGTATAGGCTCATTAAAAGACTAACATCTGATCATGAGATTATAGAATGTTTCCCTTCCCCTCACATCTAACTAAAACATCAACAGGATCCCTTGATGATAACAGTGGATTATAGCTGAGAGAAGAGGGCTTTATTTGAGAAGGAGTTTCTAGGCAAACTCAAAGACCAGAAGGGAGACAAATACAAGGACTCTAGATGAAATTGAAGCTCTCTATAGAAAATATTAAACATAGCCACACTCCTAGACAGATAAACATAAAACTTCACACTAAAGGGGTATTACCTCAGTTCCCATTACCTAATATATCATGTCTAGTTTTCAATAAAAAGTCAAAACCAAACCAATCTAATACAGTCTGAAGAGACAAAGCAAGCATTATAACAATACTCAAATACAGAAGATATTTTGGAATTATCAGACTGAGATTTAAAGTAACTATGAAGGGATCCCTGGGTGGCGCAGTGGTTTGGCGCCTGCCTTTGGCCCAGGGCACGATCCTGGAGACCCGGGATCGAATCCCACATCGGGCTCCCGGTGCATGGAGCCTGCTTCTCCCTCTGCCTGTGTCTCTTCCTCTCTCTCTCTCTCTCTCTCTCTCTCTCTCTCTCTGTGACTATCATAAATAAAAAAAAATAAAGTAACTATGAATAATATGCTAAGGGCTGTACTAAAAAAGTGGACAATATGCAAGAACAGATGGGTAACATAAGCAGAGAGATATAAACTCTAAGAATCAAAGAGAAAGTTATATTAAGGAATTGATCCCATTTACAATTGCACCAAAACAATAAGATACCTAGGAACAAACCTAACCATAGAGATAAAAGACCTGTACTCTGAAAACACTATTAAAATAAATTGAAGAGGTTTCAAAGAAATGGAAAAATATTCCCTGGTCATGATTTGGAAGAACACATATTGTTAAAATATCTATATTGCTCAAAGCAATCTACACATTTAGTGCAATCCCTATCAAAATACCAACAGCATTCTTAAAAATTTATTATTTTTTTATTGAAGTTTGATTTGCCAACATACAGTATAACACCCAGTACTCTCCCCATCAAGTGACCTCCTCAGTGCTGTCACCCAGTTACCCCTTTCCCCCGCCCACCTCCCCTTCTGCAACCCTTTGTTCATTTCCCAGATTTAGGAGTCTCTCATGGTTTGTCTCCCTCTCTAATTTTTCCCACTCATTTTCCCTCCTTTCCCTTATAACCCTTTCACTATTTCCTATATTTCCCCTATGAGTGAAACCATATGATGATCGCTCTGAGTGAAGTAAGTCAATCGAAGGATGATCATCATATTCTATGGTCATGATTTGGAAGAACACATATTATTAAAATTCAATTTTCTCTCCTTTTTAAAAGCATATCAGTTATACTTCTTTTTTATTTTATTTTTTAGTGGTTGCCCAGAGTTGGCAAAATACATTTACAACTAATTTAAATCTACTTTCAAATAACACTATGCCACTTCATAGGTGGGGTACCTTATAAAAACAAAATATAATCCTAATTCCTTCTTCTTATTCTTTGTGTCGTTATTGTCATTAACTTACTTATATATACACATACATAAGTATATATATGATATATACACTAGCACACATAATTGAGTACATTGTTGTTATTTTATTTTGAATAAACTGTTACCGCTTAAATCAATTTAAAAAAATAAAATTTTTTTATTTTACCTTCACTTATTCCTTCTTCAATGCTTTTCCTTTATTTATGTAAATCTGAGTTTCTAACTTATATTATTTACATACTCTCCATAAAATTTCTTTTAATATTTCTTGCAAATAGATTTATTGGCAACAAATTCCTTCAATTTTTCTTCATCTGATAAAGTCTTTATTTCTCCATCTGAAGAATAATTTTGCAGTGTGCAGAATTTTAGATTTGTGGTTATTTTATCTCAACACTTTACATATTTTACTCTTCTCTCATCTTCTTGTATGGTTTCTGGAGAAATTGAATGTAATTCTTATCTTTGTTCTTCTATAGGTGAGGTTTTTTTTCCACTGGCTTCTTTTACGATTTTTCTTTATCTTTGATTTTCTATAATTTAAAAATGATATGCTTAGGTATATCGTTTTGGATACTTATCCTGATTGGGGGTCTCTAAGATTTCTGGATCTGTGGTTTGGTGTCTGACATTAGTTTGCGGGAATTCTCAGGGATTATTGTTTCAAATATTTCTTCTGTTCCTTTCTTTTTCTTCTGTATGTATATGTTATACTTTTTGAAGTTATCCCGCAGTCTTCTTTCTTTCTTTATTTATTTATTGAAGTTCAATTTGCCAACATATAGCATATCACCCAATGCTCATCCCATAAAGTGCTCCCCTCAGTGCCCATTTCCCACAGTCTTCTGATATTTTGCTGTTTTTCAGTCTTTGTTTTCTTTTCTTTCAGTTTTTATAAAAAATAGATTTATTTATTTTGAGACAGAGAGAGAAAGTGTGTGTGTGTACATGGAGGGGTGGAAAGAGAGGGAGAGAGAAACTTTGGCAGACTCCTCACTGAACTCAGAACCCATTGCAGGACTTGACCTCAGGACTCTGAGAACATGACCTGAGCTGAAACCAAGAGTTAGATGCTTAACTGACTGTTCCATCCAAGGGTCCCTTATTTTAGGTTTTTAAGGATTTTATTCATATATTATCCAGCACTGAGAATCTTTTCTCAGCTGTGTCCAGTCTACAAATTAGCCCATCAAAGACATTTTTTTTGTAGTGTTTTCTTATCTCTAGCATTTTTTCCCTTAGGATTTCCATCTCTCTGCTCACATTGTCCATTTGTTCTTGTATGATGTATACTTTATCCATTAAAGCCCTTAGCAAATTAATTATAGTCGTTTTAAATTCCCACTCTGATAATTCTAACATTCCTGCCATGTCTCATTGTGTTGCTTTATCTGTCTCTTCAAATTGTGTTTTCTGCTTTTGATGTGCCTTGTATCTTTCCTTGATAGCAGAATATAGTGTGCCAGGTAAGAGAAACTGCTGCAAATAGCCCTTTAGTATTGTAGTAGTGAGGTGTTGGGGGATGGACGGGAAGCATTCTATAGTTCTATGATTAGGCCTCAGTCTTTTAGTAAGCTTATGCCTCTGGACTTTGAATTTCACAAGTGTTACTCAGTTTTTGTCTCCCTCCTTAGGTGGGAGAAGATGGCTAGATGTAGCTAGATTTGGATATGTCCCTTCCTCTGCAATGTAGCTTTTCAGTTAAGTACTGATAAACTCCAGCAGGTTAGGCTCTGGTTAACTAGGATACCCTGAGAGCAGGCCTTGTTAGAACAGAGTGCTCTGGTGTATTTGAAAATGGTTCCTTTCCCCTTGCCCTGCCAGAGGTTCAAGGGGATTTTTTTCTTTGATACTCGTCAAGCTCCTGGAAGTATATCGCAGAATAATATGAAACCCCATAACTGGGTCCTTGCAGATTTTTTAACTCTCAGAGTTTTATGACACAGCCTCCAGAAATTCATGAATTATAGTTCAGAATTTTCTATTGGCACTGGTTCTTCTGGTGGTTTCTGGGCATGAGTCTCTGCACTGATAAGGTGCGATAACCTTTATTTACCTTTCTCTCTAATCTTGGGGGCAGCCTTTTGCCTGTGTTTTCATTTCTCTTATGAATCTAAGGTTGTTGATTTTTCAGTCTGTCCAGTTTTTTACTTGTTAGGATGGAAGAGCAACTTCCCTGTTTCATATAAGAAAGTGGAAACAGGAAGTTAATTATTATATTTTTAAAATCCAGAATTTCCATTTTCTCAGAAGCAATAGTTTCTGAGTACAGTGTTTGATATTTGTTCTGACCCCAGGAGGGCTCCTCCTAGCAGTCTTATTCCCCAGTTCTCTCCTGAAAACTAGATGACCTACAATCTACCCTGCATCTTTTTTTAAAAAAGATTTATTTATTTATTTATTTATTTATTTATTTATTTATTTATGAGAGAGAGAGAGAGAGAGAGAGATGGGGAGGGGTAGATAGATAGAGAGAATCCCAAGCAGACTCTGCACTGAGCACAGAGCCTGATGCAGGGCTCAATCTCACAACCCTGAGATTATGGCCTGAGCAAAAACAAAGAGTCAGATGCTTAACTGACTGCACCACTCAGGCACCTCTAAACTATAACTTTATTAAACCCATGAACCTCTTCCAAATCACTTTACACCTCACCCTCCACTGTTCTTGAGAGTTTCCTTAGGCTTATACCTCTTCAAGCTCTGTTGAATTAGAGTCCATTCCTTTGATAAGAGATTAGGTTCTCTGAGCCAATAATGCTTTAGAGCTG
This sequence comes from Vulpes lagopus, assembly GCF_018345385.1. NCBI lineage: Eukaryota > Metazoa > Chordata > Mammalia > Carnivora > Canidae > Vulpes > Vulpes lagopus. The sequence continues at coordinate 43,470,143 of NC_054848.1, forward strand.
GGGATGAGGAGATGGCAAATTTTTCTCTGAGTAATGTTCCTACTCCAAGAGCTGATCCCTTGGTGTGGGGAGGTAGTTAGTAACTTGAGGTCCTCTTAGTTTTCCTCTCCTGTCATGTAACTACCACCTCGTGAGGCAGAGAAAGGCTGAACAAGGTCCCAAAATTGTCACCATGCCTCGCCCAAGGCAGAGTCTCCATTCCATGAGTGGAGACTGGGTGGAAGAAATGAGACATCACCTATTGACCACAGTCACCCAGGACTTAGTGTTAGCAACAGGCAGCTAGGAACAGGATGAGAAATGCTGAACCCTGCTTTTCATGGGAAGAGAGCCCTTTTGACTGTGAGCTGGGTTGAAGGAGCCTTGTTTCTCAGCTGCAGTAGACTCGAGTGGAGTTCTCTCTCTTCCTGAGATGGGAGGAGGATGGAGGAAGCAGTCTTGGTTCAAATACTCTCACCTTTCTTACTGAATTTTTGCAGATTTTCTTGAATAGATATCTCTTCATTTGCTGTTTGCTCTTAGGACAATTTCCAGAGATTTAAATGGTTGTTTAAAAAATATTTTTCACCAGTTTCACCAGGAGTGGTTCAGTGGAACTCTCACACCATCATAATGGAAGTCAGTCTCCACAGAGGTGTTTTAAATTTTATAATGACATGGAGAGGTTTGAACTTCATTCTAATTATTTTGTATATAATAGATTATTAGGGAGTTATGGTGGAAATACAGGGAGACCAGTTAGGAGATTGTTGTTATGTTCTAGGCATGAGATGAAGAAACCTAAACTAAGGCAATAGAGGGAGGAAATGGGCTAACTAATTAGAATTAAAAAGTCTCAGGGATATTGTATAGCTTACAAAGAGAAAGAAGCCAAAGATAATTCATAGACTTGGGTTACTAGATGACTGGTGGTTCCATTTACCATTGAGATAAGGAAGACAAAGTGTGAAGTAGACTTTAGATGGTGGGAATTGATGGAAAATACAATTGTTGAAATGTGTTGGAGACTCCTGCTGAACATCCAATTAGAGTAGAATTGTCATTTGTGTACATATGTCTGAGATTCAGGAGAGCAATCTGGGCTGGAGACAACATGTTTGAGAGACAGTCACATAGCTGCAGTGGTCTGCTGGAGCCTACTTGTAATGGCTCATGAGAGACTGCCAAATTTTCAAAGATAAGTGAGCTTGTTGTCAAACATAGCAGTTATAAAAAATTAAGTTATATAAAATTATAATTAAATTACATTAAAAACAAAGGTAAGTACTCAAAACTCTCAGTTACTATTTTTTTATTATCTAGGCTCTTGAGGTTATTTAAATGTACCATATTTATATGGTAGAAATGTAATATAATGGTATGCTATTGTACATCTCTTCCTATCTCTATGCTCAGTGATGTCACATTGATAACTTCAAAACTGCTATGGTGGAAATATTTACACAATGGGAATTAGAAAACACTACATGTAAATCAGGAAGTTTTTTTTTCTCAGATCCCTTGGTTAAATATTTACCAGTGCATCACTGCATAGGAGCCATGAACATAGAGGCAGTAATTAAAATTATGTGAATGGATGTGATCCCCCAAGTATATAGTACAGGGTGGGATTGGAAGAGGGCCCAGAAATTGGACTAGGAAAAAGGCCTCAAAACATTAAGTCAGAATCCCCCAGTGATCCTCAGACCAGTAAAAAGGAGGAAAGTTACACTTTTCCCACTATGTAGCTAAGGCACTTGGTCAGGAAGGCAAAGTGTTAGCAAATTAGGTTAATCTGCTTCCAAGAGACCAATCAGAGAGTGAAATATGAGCAAGTTATCTGGGAAAAAAATCTCAGGGTTTTGGGATGGCTCAGTTGCTTAAATGTCCAGCTCTTGATTTTGGCTCAGGTGAGGCTCTCAGAGTCTTGGGATCAAGCCCCAACATCAAGCTCCTCACTCAGCAGGAAGTCTGCTTTTCTCTCTCTCCCTCTCCCTATGCTCCTTGACCTGCTTGTGCTTTTCCTCTCTCTCTGAAATGAATGAATGAATGAATGAATGAATGAATGAATAAATAAATAAATAAATAAATAAATAAATAAATCTTTTAAAAAATCCCACTCTAAAATATGGAATTTAAGAAACAAAACACATGAACATAGGGGAAGGGAAGGAAAAATAAAATAAGATGAAATCAGAGAGGGAGACAAACCATAAGAAACTTAACTATAGGAAACAAATTGAGGGTTGTTAGAGGGGAGGTGGATGGGGGTATGGAGTAACTAGGTGATGGGCATTAAGGAGGGCACTTGAAGAAATGAACACTGGATGTTATATGCAATTGATGAATCACTGAACTCTGCTTTTGGAACTAATATTATACTGTATGTTAATTAATTGATTTTAAAAAAATAAAAAAAATCCCACTCGGAAATTGAAATCTTATTAAGCTAAGTTATAAAAGAACAAGAATGCCTGCATTGCCTAAATGGGCAGGAGGGCAGCTGGGAAGAGTCTTCACATGTCAAAAACAGCTAGCAATGTGACTCCTGTATTAACAGATTTGTGTGTCTCTGCAGGGATTTATTGAGCACCTTTTAGGTTCCAAGCGTAGGTTGGAGACTATGAACACAGTGGGGGTAATGTGTTCAGACAGGAAGTACTGGAAAATTGTGATGGCCAGAGAAATCTTTTTCAAATTTAATTTTTATTTTAATTCCAGTTAGTTAACATACAGTGTTATATTAGTTTCAGGTGTACAATATAGTGATTTAATAATTCCATTCATCACCAGGTGCTCATCATGACAAGTGCACTCCTTAATCCCCATCACTTATTTCACCCATCACCCCCACCCACTTCCCCTCCAGTAACCATAAGATTTTTCTCTATAATTAAGAATCTGTGTATTGCTTTGTCTCTTCCTTCTCTCTTCATTTTTTGTTTCTTGAATTCCACATATGAGTGAAATCAAATGGTATTTGTCTTTCTCTGACTCACTTATTTGGCTTTGCATTATACTCTCTAATTTCATCCATGTCATTGCAAATCGAAAGATTTCATTCTTTTTTGTGGCTGAATAGTACTCCATTGTATATATATCACTTCTTCTTTATCTATTCATTAGACAGTGGACACTTGAGCTGCTTCCATATCCTGGCTATTATAAATAATGCTGCTATAAAAATAGGGGTGCGTGTATCTTTTTGAATTAGTGTTCTTGTATTCTTTGGGTAAATGCTCAATAGTGCAATTGCTAGGTATTAACTATTTTTAACTCTTTGAGGAACCTCCATACTGTTTTCCACAGTGGCTGCACGAGTTTGCCTTCCCACCAACAGCGCATGAGTGCTCCTTTTTATCCACATCCTCACCAACATCTGTTGTTTCCTGTGTTGTTAATTTTAGCAATTCTGGCACATGTGAGGTGATATCTCAATGTATTTCTGATTTGCATTTCCCTGATGGTAAGGGATGATGGGAATCTTTTCATGTGTATGTTGACCATCTGTATGTCTTCTTTGGAAAAATTTCTATTAATTTCTGCCCATTTCTAATTGGATTATTTGGCTTTTGGGCATTAAGTTTTATAAGTTCTTTATATATTTTGGATACTAGCCCTTTATCAGATATGTCACTTGCAAATATCTTCTCCCATTCCATAGGTTACCTTTGGTTGATTGTTTCCTTTGATGTGCAGAAACCTTTTATTTTGATGAAGTCTCAATAGTTTATTTTTGCTTTTAGTTCCCTTGCCTCAGGAGACATATCTAGAAAGAAGCTGCTATGATCTATGTCAAGGAAGCTATTGGCTGTGTTCTCATCTAGGATTTTGATGGTTTCATGCCTCATTTAGGTCTTTAATTCATTTTGAATTTACTTTTGTGTATAGTGTAAGAAAGTGATTCAGTTTCATTCTTTTGTAGCTGACTGGTTTTCCCAACACCATTTGTTGAAGAGACTTTTTTCCATTGCATATTCTTTCCTGCTTTGTCAAGATTCATTGGCCATATAATTGTGGGTTCATTTCTGGGTTTTCTATTCTGTTCTATTGATCTAGGTGTCTATTTTTGTGCCAGTACCATACTGCTTTATCCACTACAGCTTTGTAATATAACATGAAGTCCAGAATTGGGGTGCCTCCAGCTTTTCTTTTCTTTTTCAAGATTCCTTTGACTAGTTGGGGTCTTTTGTGATTCCATACAGATTTTAGGTTCTTTCTTCTAGCTCTGTGAAAAATGCTGTTGGTATTTTGATAGGGATTGCATTAAATGTGTAGATTGCTTTGGGTAGTATAGACATTTGTACAATATTTGTTCTTCCAAGTTATGAGCTGGGAATGTTTGTCCATTTCTTTGTGTTGTCTTCAATTTCTTTCATCAGCATTTTATAGTTTTCAGAGTACAGGTTTTTAACTTTTTCAGTTAGATTTATTCCTAGGTATCTTTTTATTTTGGGTGCAATTGAAAAAGGGATTATTTTCTTAATTTTTTTTCTTACTGCCTCATTATTGGTGTAGAGAAATGCAACAGATTTCTGTACATTGATTTTGCATCCTGTGACTTTACTGGATTTGTTGATCAGTGCTAGCAATTTTTTGGTGGAATATTTAGGGTTTTCTCTATACAGTATCAGGTCATCTGCAAATAGTGGAAGTTTTACTTCTTCCTTAGTGATTTGGAATCCTTTTATTTCTTTTTGTTGTCTGATTGGTGTGGTTATAACTTCCAGTACTATGTTGAATAGAAGTGGTAAGAATGTCTTGTTCCCGACCTTAAGGGAAAAAGAGACAATTCTTAAAGGAGGTGGGCTTTAAGGGTTAGCTAAGAAGTACCTAGATGGAAAGAAGAGGGTGAGGACTATTCTTTAAATAAAGTGTAACAGAAATCATAAAGGCCCAAAGCCAGCAGAAATACTTAAAACTTAAGAATTATTATTCTATTCCAAACCTCATTCTAAGAGCTTTATGTACACTGTCTCATTTAATCCTCACAACAACTGTATGAACTAGAGACTATTATTATTCCAATTTTACAGTTTATGAATCAAATTATTATCCCAATTTTACACAGAAATAACATGGTGGCAGAAATAACATCATGAACCCAGATAGTCTGGCTCCAGAGTTTACAATCTTAACTAATAATCTACTTAGGTCCTGAAGTGTGCAAGGTGGTTTTTTTTTTTCAAGGTGTTTTAATGAGGGTATGTGTTGTCAGAGGCCCACGTAGGCTACAGAAACTGGGAAGCCATGAAACAGGAGATGTGATAGGTAAGGAGGGAGTCAACCTCAAAGGGTCTTTTTTTTTTTAAAGGTCTTGATTTCTAGAGACACTTGCAACAATTGTAGAATGAAAACAGCAGATCCAGCTTTAAATCCTAAATCTACCATTGATTATAACATGTGATACAGGACAAAATCAGTGGTGACCTCTGTTTCCTAACCTTTCAAATGGCTACATCAATGTCATTTTGTAAGGTTGCTGTGAGGATTGAATAAATAAAAATGTACAATATGTCCAGCACAGAGTAGATCACCATTAATGGAGGCTATGCCCATTACTACTTTATGACTTCCAGAGTTCTTAGCACAATCTTCAGAATAATTATTTTAATGTTTTTAGTGACTCTGCAAAGGCCAATCTAAATGAGATTTCTAATGAAAACACTCACTTTTAAAAAATTAGTTCTTCTCCTCATAGCTTGTGGACTATTTGGACATTTGACAGCCTTGGATTGCTAGTGCTTTTAACTTAGCTTTAGTTAGGAAAATTGCCCCCACATGTGTACCCACCACTCCTAGGAGGTTTATCTCCTTTTGGGGTGCTACTATCAGGTTGAGGACAGTTAGAAAGGAAGGAGACTATACCCTCCTTAACGTCTCCTCTTGATATTGATGCATATGTCACTGCTAGACTCTGGAGATGTCTGCTTGCTCAGTCTCTTATTATTATCAGTCCAGTTCTGGGAAGATAGCAGTGAATAACTATGAAACACATGGTCTGGGCATCTTGCTGGGGCTCTGGTTTCTCCCCACTTCCTAGTACACCCTCTTTCCTCTCTAATGAAGTGTCATTTTACTTTTAGACCTTCTAAGGAAACTCTTAACCTGCCTGATGTCTTCCTGGAAATGCAGTTGTTAGAGGTGCATAATTGAAAGCATGACTAGGATTAGCTGCTATTCTTAAGAATTTTGAAACTGTAAATCATAATAGTCTGGACCAAAAATCAGGGAAAGGAGGAGGAGAAAAACCTTTTACTTTTCACATGTCCCCAAATATCTAAATGTACAGCTGTCACCAAAAATTAAAAAAAAACACAAAGGATTTTCTCTTTTCTAGTTTCTAAATATCTGTCATGGGATCTGAGAGACTTCTTAAAGATGATTTACAACTGAAGTAGAATAGATTCTTCCCTCTGAGATTCTGTCTGCAACCTGTCAAGTAGGTCTCTGCTGAACATCTGCAAGAGGTGCCAGGGGAGCACACTATTTCCTACTAATGCCATAATATCTGCCTCAAACATGAGGCAAATGAGCGTATATGGTCTCCAATTTCAGAATATTCTCTTTTCTGACAGTAGTCCTGGGGCAAGAAATGCAGGTTAAGATGGGGCACATCAGGCCAAATTGCCTCACCTTCACTATAGTAGCTCAATGATTCTTCTGGCTTTAGCTCTTTCCCATGATTCCTTTGAGGGTATCCTTTGAGGGTATCCCTGACTATCCATAGAGTTGGATTAAAACTGGGACAGGAAGAAGGGATGAAAATTAATGGCAGATGTTTGGTCAAAACGATTCTTGGGTCCAACAGAGTGTGCTAGAGGAGTCTGAATGAGACATTCTTTTTTTTTTTTTTATTAATTAACTTTTATTGGTGTTTAATTTACCAACATACAGAAAAACACCCAGTGCTCATCCCGTCAAGTGTCCACCTCAGTGCCCGTCACCCATTCCCCTCCAACACCCGCCCTCCTCCCCTTCCACCACCCCTAGTTCGTTTCCCCGAGTTAGGAGTCTTTATGTTCTGTCTCCCTTCCTGATATTTCCCAACATTTCTTTTCCCTTCCTTTATATTCCCTTTCACTATTATTCATATTCCCCAAATGAATGAGAACATACACTGTTTGTCCTTCTCCGATTGACTTATTTCACTCAGCATAATACCCTCCAGTTCCATCCACGTTGAAGCAAATGGTGGGTATTTGTCGTTTCTAATTGCTGAGTAATATTCCATTGTATACATAAACCACATCTTCTTTATCCATTCATCTTTCGATGGACACCGAGGCTCCTTCCACAGTTTGGCTATTGTGGCCATTGCTGATAGAAACATCGGGGTGCAGGTGTCCCGACGTTTCATTGCATCTGAATCTTTGGGGTAAATCCCCAACAGTGCAATTGCTGGGTCGTAGGGCAGGTCTATTTTTAACTCTTTGAGGAACCTCCACACAGTTTTCCAGAGTGGCTGCACCAGTTCACATTCCCACCAACAGTGTAAGAGGGTTCCCTTTTCTCCGCATCCTCTCCAACATTTGTTGTTTCCTGCCTTGTTAATTTTCCCCATTCTCACTGGTGTGAGGTGGTATCTCATTGTGGTTTTGATTTGTATTTCCCTGATGGCAAGTGATGCAGAGCATTTTCTCATGTGCATGCTGGCCATGTCCATGTCTTCCTCTGTGAGATTTCTCTTCATGTCTTTTGCCCATTTCATGATTGGATTGTTTGTTTCTTTGGTGTTGAGTTTAATAAGTTCTTTATAGATTTTGGAAACTAGCCCTTTATCTGATATGTCATTTGCAAATATCTTCTCCCATTCTGTAGGTTGTCTTTTAGTTTTGTTGACTGTATCCTTTGCTGTGCAAAAGCTTCTTATCTTGATGAAGTCCCAATAGTTCATTTTTGCTTTTGTTTCTTTTGCCTTCGTGGATGTATCTTGCAAGAAGTTACTGTGGCCAAGTTCAAAAAGGGTGTTGCCTGTGTTCTCCTCTAGGATTTTGATGGAATCTTGTCTCACATTTAGATCTCTCATCCATTTTGAGTTTATCTTTGTGTATGGTGAAAGAGAGTGGTCCAGTTTCATTCTTCTGCATGTGGATGTCCAATTTTCCCAGCACCATTTATTGAAGAGACTGTCTTTCTTCCAATGGATAGTCTTTCCTCCTTTATCGAATATTAGATGGCCGTACATTTCAGGGTCCACTTCTGGGTTCTCTATTCTGTTCCATTGATCTATGTGTCTGTTTTTGTGCCAGTACCACACTGTCTTGATGACCACAGCTTTGTAATACAACCTGAAATCTGGCATTGTATGCCCCCAGCTAAGGTTTTCTTTTTTAAAATTCCCCTGGCTATTCGGGGTCTTTTCTGATTCCACACAAATCTTAAAATAATTTGTTCTAACTCTCTGAAGAAAGTCCATGGTATTTTGATAGGGATTGCATTAAACGTATAAATTGCCCTGGGTAACATTGACATTTTTACAATATTAATTCTGCCAATCCATGAGCATGGAATATTTTTCCATCTCTTTGTGTCTTCCTCAATTTCTTTCAGAAGTGTTCTATAGTTTTTAGGGTATAGATCTTTTACCTCTTTGGTTAGGTTTATTCCTAGGTATCTTATGCTTTTGGGTGCAATTGTAAATGGGATTGACTCCTTAATTTCTCTTTCTTCAGTCTCATTGTTAGTGTATAGAAATGCCATTGATTTCTGGGCATTGATTTTGTATCCTGCCACGCTACCAAATTGCTGTATGAGTTCTAGCAATCTGGGGGTGGAGGCTTTTGGGTTTTCTATGTAGAGTATCATGTCATCGGCGAAGAGGGAGAGTTTGACTTCTTCTTTGCCAATTTGAATGCCTTTAATGTCTTTTTGTTGTCTGATTGCTGAGGCGAGGACTTCCAGAACTATGTTGAACAGCAGTGGTGAGAGTGGACATCCCTGTCTTGTTCCTGATCTTAGGGGAAAGGCTCCCAGTGCTTCCCCATTGAGAATGATATTTGCTGTGGGCTTTTCGTAGATGGCTTTTAAGATGTCGAGGAAAGTTCCCTCTATCCCAACACTCTGAAGGGTTTTGATCAGGAATGGATGCTGTATTTTGTCAAATGCTTTCTCTGCATCTAATGAGAGTATCATATGGTTCTTGGTTTTTCTCTTGCTGATATGATGAATCACATTGATGGTTTTACGAGTGTTGAACCAGCCTTGTGTCCCAGGGATAAATCCTACTTGGTCATGGTGAATAATTTTCTTAATGTGTTGTTGGATCCTATTGGCTAGTATCTTGTTGAGAATTTTTGCATCCATGTTCATCAGGGATATTGGTCTGTAATTCTCCTTTTTGGTGGGGTCTTTGTCTGGTTTCGGAATTAAGGTGATGCTGGCCTCATAGAACGAATTTGGAAGTACTCCATCTCTTTCTATCTTTCCAAACAGCTTTAGTAGAATAGGTATGATTTCTTCTTTAAACGTTTGATAGAATTCCCCTGGGAAGCCATCTGGCCCTGGACTCTTGTGTCTTGGGAGGTTTTTGATGACTGCTTCGATTTCCTCCCTGGTTATTGGCCTGTTCAGGTTTTCTATTTCTTCCTGCTCCAGTTTTGGTAGTTTGTGGCTTTCCAGGAATGCGTCCATTTCTTCTAGATTTCCTAATTTATTGGCGTACAGCTGTTCATAATATGTTTTTAAAATCGTTTGTATTTCCTTGGTGTTGGTAGTGATGTCCCCTTTCTCATTCATGATTTTATTAATTTGAGTCTTCTCTCTCTTCTTTTTAATAAGGTTGGCTAATGGTTTATCTATCTTATTAATTCTTTCAAAGAACCAACTCCTGGTTCTGTTGATCTGTTCCACAGTTCTTTTGGTCTCGATATCATTGAGTTCTGCTCGAATTTTAATTAACTCTCTTCTTCTGCTGGGGGTGGGGTCTATTTGTTGCTTTTTCTCTAGTTCCTTTATGTGTAAGGTGAGCTTTTGAATTTGAGATCTTTCCAGTCTTTGAATGGATGCTTGTATTGCGATGTATTTCCCCCTCAGGACTGCTTTTGCTGCATCCCAAAGATTTTGAACGGTTGTATCTTCATTTTCATTAGTTTCCATGAATCTTTTTAATTCTTCCTTAATTTCCTGGTTGACCTTTTCATCTTTTAGGAGGATGGTCCTTAACCTCCACGTGTTTGTGGTCCTTCCATATTTCTTGTTGTGATTAAGTTCTAATTTCAAGGCATTATGGTCTGAGAATATACAGGGGACTATCCCGATCTTTTGGTATCGGTTCAGACCCGATTTGTGACCCAGTATGTGGTCTATTCTGGAGAAAGTTCCATGTGCACTTGAGAAGAATGTGTATTCAGTTGAGTTTGGATGTAAAGTTCTGTAGATATCTGTGAAATCCATCTGGTCCAGTGTATCATTTAAAGCTCTCGTTTCTTTGGAGATGTTGTGCTTAGAAGACCTATCCAGGGTAGAAAGAGCTAGATTGAAGTCACCAAGTATAAGTGTATTATTATCAAGGTATTTCTTGAGTTTGGTTATTAATTGGTTTAAATATTTGGCAGCTCCCACATTCGGGGCATATATATTGAGGATTGTTAAGTCCTCTTGTTGGATAGATCCTTTGAGTATGAGATAGTGTCCCTCTTCATCTCTCACTATAGTCTTCGGGGTAAATTTTAATTTATCTGATATAAGGATGGCAACCCCTGCTTTCTTTTGAGGACCATTTGAATGGTAAATGGTTCTCCAACCTTTTATTTTCAGGTTGTAGGTGTCCTTCTGTCTAAAATGAGTCTCTTGTAGACAGCAAATAGATGGGTCCTGCTTTTTTATCCAGTCTGAAACCCTGCGCCTTTTGATGGGGTCATTAAGCCCGTTCACATTCAGAGTTACTATTGATAGATATGAGTTTAGTGTCATCATATCTATTCAGTCCTTGTTTTTGTGGATTGTTCCACTGAACTTCTTCTTAAAGGGGAATTTTAAGAGTCCCCCTTAAAATTTCTTGCAGAGCTGGTTTGGAGGTTACATATTCTTTCAGTTCCTGCCTGTCTTGGAAGCTCTTTATCTCTCCTTCCATTTTGAATGAAAGCCTTGCGGGGTAAAGTATTCTTGGTTGCATGTTCTTTTCATTTAGGACCCTGAATATATCCTGCCAGCCCTTTCTGGCCTGCCAGGTCTCTGTGGAGAGGTCTGCTGTTACCCTAATATTCCTCCCCATAAAAGTCAGGGACTTTTTTTCTCTTGCTGCTTTAAGGATCTTCTCCTTATCTTTGGAATTTGCAAGCTTCACTATTAAATGTCGAGGTGTTGAACGGTTTTTGTTGATTTTAGGGGGGGATCTCTCTATTTCCTGGATCTGAATGCCTGTTTCCCTTCCCAGATTCGGAAAGTTTTCAGCTAGGATTTGTTCAAATACATATTCTGGCCCTCTGTCCCTTTCCACGCCCTCGGGAACCCCAATTAAACGTAGGTTTTTCTTCCTCAGGCTATCATTTATTTCCCTTAATCTATCCTCATGGTCTTTTAATTGCCTGTCTCTTTTTTCCTCAGTTTCCCTCTTTGCCATCAACTTGTCTTCTATGTCACTCACTCGTTCTTCCACCTCGTCAAGCCTCGTCGTTAGGACTTCTAGCTTGGATTGCATCTCATTTAATTGATTTTTAATTTCTGCCTGATTAGATCTAAATTCTGCAGTCATGAAGTCTCTTGAGTCCTTTATGGTTTTTTCTAGAGCCACCAGTAGCTGTAAAATAGTGCTTCTGAATTGGCTTTCTGACATTGAATTGTAATCCATATTTTGTAACTCTGTGGGAGAGTGGGCTGTTTCTGATTCTTTTTTTTGAGGGGTTTTCCTTCTAGTCATTTTGCTTAGTGCAGAGTGGCCAAAAACAAGTTGTATTGGGAAAAGGAGAAAAAGAGAGAGAAGGAAAGAAAAGAGAAAAAGAAAAAAGAGAAAGAAGAAAAAAATAGGGGAAAAAGAGAAGAAAAAGAAAGAAAAAGAAAGAAAGGAGAAAAAAGAAAAAAGGGGGGGTGGGGGAAGCAATCAGAAATCAAGAAGAAAGAGAGAAAAAAAAAAGCACAAAACAAAACAAAACAAAACAAAAAAAAACAAAAACAAAAACAAAAAAACAAAAAACAAAAAAAACCACGGGGGAGTATCTTCCGATTCTGTGTAGTTTAAGTCCCTTGATTTCCCTTGGAACTGGTCCGTCTCGCTGGTCTTCTGGGGGAGGGGCCTGCTGTGCTGATTCTCAGGTGTTAGCACTTGGGGGAGCTGCTCTGCCCCTGCCTGGTGCAGGGCTCGGTGGGGGTTGTTCACCCCGTGAGGCCCCGGGAGGAAGCCACAGTGGCGGGGGCAGCTCTGGGACCCTGGATTCAGCCCCCGCAGTAGCTCCGGGGCTCTCCTTCTGCAGGGCCTGGGGGCTCCGGGGCGGGGCCGCTGATCTGCTCAGTTCCAGGCAGGAGCGTCCTTGCTGTCCTGGGCCCTCCCGGCCTCTGCCTGTCCCGGGGGAGGCCGGATCCTGGGCTGTGTCCCGGCGCCCTGTGCTCCGGGGCCTGCGCTGTTGGATTCGCGCTCCCGGCGGTGCAGCCCCCTCCGCGGAGCCGCCGCCCGAGCCTCTCCGAGCTGTTCCCGGAGCCGCGCAGCCCCCTCCGCGCGGAGCTTCTTCCTCTGCGCGAGCCGCCGCCGCTGAGCTGTTCCCAGAGCCGCGCAGCCCCCTCCGCGGAGCCGCCGCCCGAGCCTCTCCGAGCTGTTCCCGGAGCCGCGCCGCCCCCTCCGCGGAGCTTCTTCCTCCGCCCGAGCCGCCGCCGCCGAGCTGTTCCCGGAGCCCCGCAGCCCCCTCCGCGGAGCCGCCGCCCGAGCCCCTCCGAGCTGCTCCGGGTCCCGCCGAGCGCTGCAGCCCTTAGGGAGCTCGGCGCACTCTCCCGGGCGCAGTTCCTCTGTTACTGTCCCAGGGAGCCCGAGGGCGTCCCCGCCTTTCTGGGGATCCTGCTCCAATTCCCGGGGAGCCCCTTTCCGCGGGGAAGGTTGGTGCAGCTCCTGCTCCTCCGGGACGGGGCTCTCCTGTCCTGGGGACACTCGCCCCGGCCTCAGCCCGGCTCCTCGCGGGGCCCCTCCCCCTTGGAGGCCTTTTGTGTCTTTATCTCTTTTTCCCCGTCTTCCTACCTTGATAGAAGCGCGAACTCTTCTCACTGTAGCGTTCCAGCTGGTCTCTCTTTAAATCTCAGGCCGAATTCGTAGGTTTTCAGGATGATTGGATGGTTTTCTAGGTAATTTGCTGAGGACAGGTGACCTGGAGACCCTGCTCCTCCGCCATCTTGCCCCTCCCCCCTGAATGAGACATTCTTGATTCCTCTCTTTCTGTCACATCTCACAACTATTCTTCCCTTACAACTGGGTCTACCTTCAAATTTTCTCATAAATTGATCACTTTTTCATCCTTTTCACCACTACCACTTTGTTCTAAGCTACCATTCACTGATTGTAGCCTCTATATTCAGCCCCTCTTTCTACCATTGCCCTTCTATCATCTGTCTTCCTTATATCAGTCAGAGGAGTACTTTTATTTCTCAAGTCAGATTATATCATTCCCGTGCTCCAAATCCTCCAATGACCTATCATCTCATTCAGACAAAAATCAAAGATCTTACAATGGCTTACAAATCCCAGCATGATCATTTGCTTTATAACATCAAGCCCTTCTACTTTGCCTCATGCTCACTCTTCTAGCCACATTGGCTTCTTTAGTGGTCCTTGGACATACCAAATGTGCATCTACCACAAGGCCTTTTGTACCAGCTGTTTTCTTTATCAGGAAAAAAATCTTCCCCCAAATATTTAAATAATTAACCCCTTCACCTTCTTCAGATATTAATAAAGTAATACCTTTTCAATGAGATTGTCCCTGATCGCTCTATTTTAAGTAGCAGCTATCCCATGCTCTTTTTGCCTCTTCTGTCTTTTATTTTTCTTACAATACTTAGCAACTTTTAATATACTAGATCTATTTCATTTGTTTGTTCATAATTCATCTCTTCCATATAATATAAGCTGTATTAGGGCAAGTATTAGTTTTAACTGTGTATCTCCAGCACTTACCAAAGGGCCTGGCATTAGCAGGTTCTCAATAAATATCTGTGAAATGAATTTTCTTAAAAGATGCCCATAATTCAGAAAAATGTTCTTTTCCCTTAGTTGGGTTTTAGTTTCTCCCACTAATAAAGTAAGGGGGTTGGAATGGGTGGTCTCTCGATTTTTTGCATCTCTATGACTAAGTCTAGAGATCTGGGTAAAAGCACAGTCTCTGGAGCCAGATTTCTTAGGATTCTTCACCTACTGCTTCGAGACAAGTTACTTTACCTTTCTGGGCCTCTCAGTTTTCTTACCTGAAAATGAAGATGATAAAAATAGACCCTGTCTCCAAAAATTACTCTGGAAATTAAATAAGATCATCCATCCAGTGTTTTAACACAGAATATGGCAGTCAATAAATATTAACTATTGCTTTTAGAATGATCATTAGCAAGTAGTCACCTTAATAGCCTTCCTTAGGCTCAAAACCAGCTTTGGTAGCTGATGGTATATAAAAAAAGCAAAATAGCCTCCATAATAACAAACTCACCTGAGGTTCATATGCAGCTCATATGCGACTCATATGCATACAGCTGGTCTCTTCCCTTCCCCCATCCCATTACTAAGACAGAAGAACAGCTTGTTCTCTTGTAACCTGATGTCCCTGGATAAGGAGGGGGAGAGAAGCAACATGTGATTGCCATGGCCACCCGCTGCATCTCAGATTCCATAGAGAGAAGCAGGGCATGGGGGCTTATTCACAATCACCCACATACCTGACCATGAGTGGTTTCAACCCAGAGTGTGTGGAATACATGTAGTCCCAATATCAGGGGCTCATCACAGAGATTCTGCTAAGAGGGCAAAGGATAATGTTCAGCCATCATCAGCAAACATGATTCAGACAGCTGGTCTGGTCTTTGGGGCCAGAGATGTGTGGGCTTGTCAGAGTAAGAGGTTGTGGATAGGTTATCAGAATGGAAACTGGAAAAGGTAGCCAATGAATAAGCCTAATAGTAATGATGATAATAATAATAATAGCTTACATTTCTTGTGTATTTATTGTGTACCAGGTGCATTATACATTCTTTAATTTAATTCTCCAGTGAACTCAGTAATTCTCAACCTTAGCTAAACATTGGAGAACTTTAAAAACAATATCAGTGCCTAGCCTTCACTGTACCAATTACATCAGCATTTCTGGCAAATTTTTAAAAATTTCCCCAGGTAATTATAATGTATACCCATAGTTGAAAAACCACTATATACACACACACACACACACACACACACACACACACACACACACAACATTTTACAGGTGAGAAAAATTAAGTCCAAAAAATGTGCACCAGATCACCCAGTTGAGAACCAGCAAAGGTTACACTGCCTTGAATTCAGTACTACACTGAGTGCCACAAAGAGAAAGCTTGCACTGGGGACTTGGGGCCAGAACTCAATTTTAACAGAACAGATGCATTATGATGGGGCCAAGTGTGGCTTGGGATGAGTCTCTTGTACCACATAGACATCCTGAGGTCAGGTCTGGGATGCCATATTCCAGAGACTGGTCAAGCAATACCATGAGAAACTGCTACTGTTTAGAAATTTCCTGCCTCAATCAAGATACCTGCCTCAGTGGTAAATATCACAAAGATATCCAGCTGCCATTCACTCTCCCCTGCTTCCTCTGCTTATCCAATTCAGGCTTCATGCAACAGCATCGGTATCATTAGATGATTATTTCCTTAAGCATGATATGTATACCACTGGAGGTTCACAAGATGATTTAGGAGGTAAGCAGATGAACATTTTTTTATTTCAATAGTTATGTATTCATCTTAATATGTGTTACAAATATATATATACATATAATCCATAATTTCACAAATATTGTGTAGAACAAGACTAAATTGATTTAAAATATTGAAAAGTGGTTTGAGTTAAAGAAAAATATTAAGCAAATAATCAATGAAGATGGTTAGCACAAAAATGGGACTCCAAAATTCAGAACAGGAGCGATGAATGGCCGAAGAGGAAAAAATACTGTTTAGGGTCATTCATTTGTTCATACAATCATTTATTCATTCAACAGGCATTTTCTGGATAACAACTATGTGCCAAGAATCATGTTAGACAAAAATAGGTGAATAAGAAATGGTTCTTGCCTTCAAAAGGCTCACATAAAAGTAAATACACATTGGCAATTCAATATAAATAACAGTAAAACACAATAAGAGTTATAAGGGTGGGCATGGACAGAGATTTCCAAATGGCAAAGAGAGAAGAGGCCAAATTAAGGGCAGTAGGAATAAACATAGAAGTGAGAAGCAGCAGGGTGTAAACATGTAATGGTTGGCTGAGAGAGAAATAATATGAAGGAGGGAGTATTCAGTTATTAGAGCAAAAGACACAAGATGGAGAAGTGGAGAGAGAAGGCTGGAAAGACCTGCTGAGACTTGATTATTGCACTGCATGAAAAGGGGTTTGAGTCTTATTCCTTGGACAGGCTTGGCTTTGTTCCTGGGAGAGAAGGTAGATACTCAAATCCTAGTTCATCTACTTTTTTTTTTTTTTTTTTACTGTGTGTCAGCGGGCAAGTGGGCAAGTTACCCTAATCTTTCTGAGCTTCAGTTTCTTCATCTCTCAGATGGGAAAATTAATAGTACTACTTTCTTAGCATTAATTGTACAGGGTTAAAATGATATTTCATTTATAAATCACTTTTCATGGTGCTTGGCATATAAGGTAAGTCCTCTTCGACTGTTCTTCCCTGGTTTTCCTCTTTAGAGAGCAGCATGTGTTTATAATATGAGCTGGTCTGTATTACTCTCTCATTTCATCTCCATATTCAACAAACTTTTAAAGAACATCTGCCATGTAGCAGACCTTTTACCTATTTTATTTCACTTAATTTGCACAGCAGTCCTGATGACAAGATGACTGTGTGATGAAAAAGTCAAGCGAAAAGGGCAGGGCTGCTATATTACCTTGATTTCAACTATAACAGCTATGCTTTGCTTTCCATAACACTTAAGATGCAATGGGTGCCGCATTTCTTTTTTTTCTTCATAGCTAAAAACCATGAAAAACTATTTCTCCAAATATGTGATAAAGGAGCTAAAGACATAGGGTCTATGCTAGGAATTTGCTCCAGTGATCTCTGCTAGCCTGTGAGTCTGGAGGCATTGTTGGTTATTTTTCGGAATTTTATTGTTTTGTCTCCACATAGTCTTTTTTTTTTAATTTGGAAAAAAACACATAACATAAAATTTACCTTCTTAACCATTTGTAAGTGTACAGTTCAGTAGTGTTAAGTATATTCACACTTTTGTGAAATCTATCTCCAAATTATTTTTTAATCAAATAAAATACTATATGAGTATGTTCATTTTGTGGTAATTTACTGGTATGTAAACTTAAGTTTATGTATGATTAGTAAACTAATCATTTAGTTTTCTGTGTGTAATACCTCAAGAAATTTTTTTTCTGTTTTTAAGTGATAATCTTGAACAAAATCTCTCAGTTTTGTTATTGGTGAATAATCCATCTGGCTATTCAAATGGGAGATGATGTTAGATTTCTTAAATGTAAAGCAAGAACAATATTTTCTAAAATGTTCTATACAATTTAGAATAAGGAAGAGATTAGTTTAATGCCAAGACATCCTAACTAGAATAAAAGAGAATACAGATCTCTCCTCGTCCAGATAAGATGGAATAAACTCATTCTCCCTATTCCTACTTACTAGGTACAACTGTAAATCCTGGAAATAAAACTCTTTGTTCTTGTGGTCTTTGAGGCTCCCTTCTCCAATGAGAGGCACTGGGTAGCCAGGGAGTCTCCTGCAACCAGGATCCTTCCAGGACAAGTGACCTATCCTGGAAGCTTCTTTGTGTCCAATGGCTGAGAATCCCTTCCCTGACACAGACTGGCCAGGCTACTCTGGGAGGAGAGATTCTGCCACAACAAGTGGCCAAGTGCACAAAATGTTCTTCACGAAGACTCCCTTTCTCCAGCTAGAGGCACCACACAACCTAGCCTGAGGAAGCGCCTTCTGCCTCCACAGGCAGACCAGCACATACCAATGGGAGCCCCAAGGCACCAGATAGCCTAAGCAGATCAAAGCACAGCAAAGGCTCTGAAAATTAAACTGTTACTGAAACCACAGCACAAAAAAGTAGGATAGGATCTATGTGCTAAACCTAAACAAGGAGACTGCCTGCTAAAATAGGGGATTTATATAGAACTAAAGTTTCCTAACACAATAGCCAAAATATTCAGGATACATTAAAAAATCACCTGTCATACCAAGAATCAGGAAAATAACTCGAATGAGAAAAAGACAATCGAGTGACACCAACACTGAGATGAATCATGTTGGAATTATCTGACAAAGATTTTAAAGAAGCCATTATACAAATGCTTCAGTGAGCAATTATGAACATGCTAGAAACAAATGAAAAAATAGAAAATCTCAGCAATGAAATAGAAGTCATAAAAAAGAGCCTAATGCAAACTGAAAAGTATATTGACAGAAAAAATCAGGTACTTTTATTGAATGAAAAGAAGCCAATCCCCAAAAGTTACATACTGTATGATTCCATTTATTTAAAGTTTTTAAAATGGCAGTATCACAGTATCATAGAACTTTGGAACAGTTTAGTGATTGTCAGGACTTAGGTTTTTAGTTCAGGAGAGGGTGACTGAAAAGATTAAGAGCAAGGTATTAGGATATTAATTGAGTAGTGTATTTACGTGTATGCAAGTAAAAATTTCCTTTAAAATTGGGGTTATCCAATGCCACAGAAAGCTTGAAAAATATCAATCCTGATGATGCTAAATATCCATTTTGACTGCAGTTTACTTTTCCTAGTGGAGGTTTGGTTATTCAGCTTAGGTTCTAAGTTGAACAACCCGGTTCTCCAGGATCCTGAAACAAAGATAAGTTGTTGGAGGAAATGCTGCACAACTGGGGAGGAGTAAATTCAGAGGTAATTATATAAATATTTAACAATTGGTTTAGCCTGTACACTAATCAATCAGAGGAATCATTAGTGCTAGAACAAGGATCCAGAAGCATCTGTTGAGCTGGATCCTGGTGGAATCTAGGAGATACATAGGGGAGGCCCTAGGATAGTGGTGGAAGCAGTTGGAGAGCTTGAGCATTAAATAGCTATTTACCGGCTGATATGAAAATGTTTCAATATTTTTACAATCAATATGGCTCCATGCCAGCTTCATATAAGCCCTGGATATATTTATCATTTTCTTCTTCTCTTGCTGGTGCTTGTTAAACCACGTTTGCCACTATGAACAGTACTAAGAGGATTTCTGAAAAACTATTTCGTATCCTGAAGTTAGGGTAGAATTTGTCTTTTGCTGGGATCATTTCAGCCTGGACAGGAACTTTGCTAGGTGCTGAGGACACTGAATATCTACCTTTAAGGAGCTTATACCTTTTTGCGGGGGGACAATGATCACAGAGTGTTCTAAGTACTATAATAGAGGAGGAGATTCTTAGACCAGCCTGGGATTAGGGGTCAAGGTTCAGAGTAAACTCTGAAGCAGATTGCTTGAATTGAGTTCTGAAGCAGAAATAGAAATTACACATATGAAAAGGAATAAGGAATAGGAAGCTGAGAAGAGGACATTGCAATCAGAGAAAAAAAGCATGGTGTGAACTGGAAATTCCAAGCAGAGGTCTTTGCTGACAGATTATGAGATGAAGGAAAGGAGTTGTTGAGAGCTAGATCATGGAGTGTTTGAATGGAATGTAAAGAGCTTGGATTTATCCTGCAGTTGCTGGGGTACCATTGCATAGTCTTTTTTAAAAAAGATTTTATTTATTTATTCATGAAAGACAGAGAGAGAGAGGGAGAGAGAGAGAGATAGGCAGAGGGAGAAGCAGGCTCCATGCAGGGAGCCTGACATGGGATTTGATCTCAGGTCTCCAGGATCACGTCCTAGGCTAAAGGCAGCGCTAAACCACTAAGCCACTGGGGCTGCCTGAATAGTCTTAAGTAGAGTATTAACATAACCAAATTTGCATTTAAGAAAAACCAGTCTTGTTATTAGGGCTACTACTTTACACCCTGTGAGTAATGTTACTTGGAGTTATGCAATGTGGTTACCCTGCTTTGCAGCATTATGAAGGATGTGTTTGAAAGGGGTAAGACTAGACAAAGGACAAACTTTTAAAGGGAACTATTGCAACATTCCAGACAAAAGATAATTAGGATATGAACTAGCAGTAATGGAATTAAAAATAATTCAAGGAAAAAATTTCAAGGAAAAGGTAGAAAGTTTAAGTGGCAGGACTTGGCAGGACTGGATGTAGAGAAGAGGTGAAATGAAGGATGGCTCTCAGGATTCTGGGTTGGGTCAACAGATGACCATTGACCATTATAATTTCAGATAGAATATTTGGAAGGTTGAGATAGAAGAATATGAGTGCAGATTTGGGCAGAGAGAGGTGGAGGTGTCCAGTGGCAGCTGGATATGTATGTTAGAAGGTTAGGCAGGGCAAGCTACATAATTTGTAAGTCCTAGTACAAAATTAAAATATGAAGCTGCTTGGGGTGCCTGGGTGGCACAGTTGGTTAAATGTCTGATTCTTGGTTTTGGCTTAGGCAGTGATCTATAGTGAACTATAGCTCTTCTGACCCAACCCAGAAACAAAAGGAAACAGGAAAGAGCAGTGTTTTGGAAGCCAAAAGAGAATTGTGAGATCTAGAGTCATGAGATCTAGAGTCATGAGATCTAGCCCTGCTTCAGGCTCTGTGCTCAGCATGGAGTCTGCTTAAGACTCTCTGTCCCTCTGCAACCTCACTCTCAAATAAACAAATAAATCTTTAAAATAAAATAAAATGTAAAATGTGAAGCCACTTGCTCAAAAATTATTAAGAATTTCAAGACAGTGGCAGCAGAGCATTAAACCAGTGCAGGGACTTTTCTAACCATGGGGCCCTGTGAACCAGCACAGGGTTCATGCCCATGAGACCAGTCCTGAATTTAGCAGAGAAGTCAGAGGTATAAGTATGGATTTGGGAATCATTGGCATATTGATAGTCTTTTAAAATCATGAGAGTGGACAAGATTATCTAAAGAGCAGAGGGTTAAGGATAAATTCCAGGGAATGCCAACAGTTAAAGAATAGACAGAAGAAAAACAGCCCTTGATGGCAACTGTGGAGACAAGAGCAGTAGAAGTTAAAAGAACAGATTTTGGATACAGACTGCCTAGGTTCAAATTTCACCTCTGCCTCTTAGCTTAATGACTTTAGGTGTTTTCATTACTTTATTTCTAAATATGCTGGCAGTAGTATCTATTGTATAAGGTTGTATGAGGATTAAGCAATTCAATTTATGTAAATGCTTAGAATGTTACTGAGGATGTAGAATATATATTATGCATATAATATATATTATTATTAGCTACTTCTATTACTACTTCTTCTTAGTAGTAATAGAAACAAAAGGAAACAGGAAAGAGCAGTGTTTTGGAAGCCAAAAGAGAAGATTTAAAGAAGTTTGAAAAGTATAATCAAATACAATAAAAAAAGCCAAAAAGATGACACCTGAACTATTGGACTTGACAATTAAGAAGGAGATCATTGATGAACTTAAAAACAGGGCAGTGAGTTGAAGTGTGAAAACCAAATTTTAATTGATTGAGAAGTGAAAATAAATAAAAATAAATTTGTGTGTGTGTGTGTGTGTGTGTGTGTGTACGCACGCATGTGTGTAAATTAACCTTTTAACATTTGTGAAAGGAGGAGAAAAGTGGAAGGGCAAAAAGAAGAAGGAAAAAAGAGGTGGGGTATACTAGACTGTTTTAGGGTATTTATAGAACAAAGCAGTGGAATGAGGGTGGTTGAAGATGTCGAAGGAAGAGGAATAATTGGTGGTGAAAGGACACAGAGGACGCAGAAGAAATGACTTATCTTTGAGGCTAGAGGGAAAAGGCGAGGATGGGTGTAGATGTAAATGGATTTACCAGTAAGGGAGTAACAAGCTGAGAGAGTTTATATCAGATAGGCTCCATATTTTCTTTCAAAAAATTTTAAAAGAGTGAAATATAAGTATCATGCAGTTAAAGTACATAAACCATATAGCTCAATGAATTATCACAAATCGAATACACACGTGTAACCATCACTCAGAATAAGAAATAAAACACGGGGGGGAGGGGCAAGATGGCGGAGGAGTAGGGTCTCCAGGTCACCTGTCCTCAGCAAATTACCTAGAAAACCATCCAATCATCCTGAAAACCTACGAATTCGGCCTGAGATTTAAAGAGAGACCAGCTGGAACGCTCCAGTGAGAAGAGTTCGCGCTTCTATCAAGGTAGGAAGACGGGGAAAAAGGAATAAAGGAACAAAAGGCCTCCAAGGGGGAGGGGCCCCGCGAGGAGCCGGCCGAGGCCGGGGCGAGTGTCCCCAGGACAGGAGAGCCCCGTCCCGGAGGAGCAGGAGCTGCACCAACCTTCCCCGCGGAAAGGGGCTCCCCGGGAATTGGAGCAGGATCCCCAGAAAGGCGGGGACGCCCTCGGGCTCCCTGGGACAGTAACAGAGGAACTGCGCCCCGGGGAGATGCGCCGAGCTCCCTAAGGGCTGCAGCGCTCGGCGGGACCCGGAGCAGCTCGGACGGGCTCGGGCGGCGGCTCCGCGGAGGGGGCTGCGGGGCTCCGGGAACAGCTCGGAGGGGCTCGGGCGGAGGAAGAAGCTCCGCGCGGAGGGGGCTGCGCGGCTCCGGGAACAGCTCGGAGGGGCTCGGGCGGCGGCTCCGCGGAGGGGGCTGCGCGGCTCCGGGAACAGCTCAGCGGCGGCGGCTCGCGCAGAGGAAGAAGCTCCGCGCGGAGGGGGCTACGCGGCTCCGGGAACAGCTCGGAGAGGCTCGGGCGGCGGCTCCGCGGAGGGGGCTGCACCGCCGGGAGCGCGAATCCAACAGCGCAGGCCCCGGAGCACAGGGCGCCGGGACACAGCCCAGGATCCGGCCTCCCCCGGGACAGGCAGAGGCCGGGAGGGCCCAGGACAGCAAGGACGCTCCTACCTGGAACTGAGCAGATCAGCGGCCCCGCCCCGGAGCCTCCAGGCCCTGCAGACGGAGAGCCCCGGAGCTACTGCGGGAGCTGACTCGAGGGTCCCAGAGCTGCCCCCGCCACTGGGGCTTCCTCCCGGGGCCTCACGGGGTGAACAACCCCCACTGAGCCCTGCACCAGGCAGGGGCAGAGCAGCTCCCCCAAGTGCTAACACCTGAGAATCAGCACAGCAGGCCCCTCCCCCAGAAGACCAGCGAGACGGACCAGTTCCAAGGGAAGTCAAGGGACTTAAACCACACAGAATCCGAAGATACTCCCCCGTGGTTTTTTTTTTGTTTTTTGTTTTTTTGTTTTTGTTTTAGTTTTAGTTTTTGTTTTGTTTTGTGCTTTTTTTTTCTCTCTTTCTTCTTGATTTATGATTGCTTCCCCCACCCCCCCTTTTTTCTTTTTTCTCCTTTCTTTCTTTTTCTTTCTTTTTCTTCTCTTTTTCCCCTATTTTTTTCTTCTTTCTCTTTTTTCTTTTTCTCTTTTCTTTCCTTCTCTCTCTTTTTCTCCTTTTCCCAATACAACTTGTTTTTGGCCACTCTGCACTGAGCAAAATGACCAGAAGGAAAACCCCTCAAAAAAAAGAATCAGAAACAGCCCTCTCTCCCACAGAGTTACAAAATATGGATTACAATTCAATGTCAGAAAGCCAATTCAGAAGCACTATTTTACAGCTACTGGTGGCTCTAGAAAAAACCATAAAGGACTCAAGAGACTTCATGACTGCAGAATTTAGATCTAATCAGGCAGAAATTAAAAATCAATTAAATGAGATGCAATCCAAGCTAGAAGTCCTAACGACGAGGCTTGACGAGGTGGAAGAACGAGTGAGTGACATAGAAGACAAGTTGATGGCAAAGAGGGAAACTGAGGAAAAAAGAGACAGGCAATTAAAAGACCATGAGGATAGATTAAGGGAAATAAATGACAGCCTGAGGAAGAAAAACCTACGTTTAATTGGGGTTCCTGAGGGCGCGGAAAGGGACAGAGGGCCAGAATATGTATTTGAACAAATCCTAGCTGAAAACTTTCCGAATCTGGGAAGGGAAACAGGCATTCAGATCCAGGAAATAGAGAGATCCCCCCCTAAAATCAACAAAAACCGTTCAACACCTCGACATTTAATAGTGAAGCTTGCAAATTCCAAAGATAAGGAGAAGATCCTTAAAGCAGCAAGAGAAAAAAAGTCCCTGACTTTTATGGGGAGGAATATTAGGGTAACAGCAGACCTCTCCACAGAGACCTGGCAGGCCAGAAAGGGCTGGCAGGATATATTCAGGGTCCTAAATGAAAAGAACATGCAACCAAGAATACTTTACCCAGCAAGGCTTTCATTCAAAATGGAAGGAGAGATAAAGAGCTTCCAAGACAGGCAGGAACTGAAAGAATATGTAACCTCCAAACCAGCTCTGCAAGAAATTTTAAGGGGGACTCTTAAAATTCCCCTTTAAGAAGAAGTTCAGTGGAACAATCCACAAAAACAAGGACTGAATAGATATGATGACACTAAACTCATATCTATCAATAGTAACTCTGAATGTGAACGGGCTTAATGACCCCATCAAAAGGCGCAGGGTTTCAGACTGGATAAAAAAGCAGGACCCATCTATTTGCTGTCTACAAGAGACTCATTTTAGACAGAAGGACACCTACAACCTGAAAATAAAAGGTTGGAGAACCATTTACCATTCAAATGGTCCTCAAAAGAAAGCAGGGGTTGCCATCCTTATATCAGATAAATTAAAATTTACCCCGAAGACTATAGTGAGAGATGAAGAAGGACACTATCTCATACTCAAAGGATCTATCCAACAAGAGGACTTAACACTCCTCAATATATATGCCCCGAATGTGGGAGCTGCCAAATATTTAAACCAATTAATAACCAAACTCAAGAAATACCTTGATAATAATACACTTATACTTGGTGACTTCAATCTAGCTCTTTCTACCCTGGATAGGTCTTCTAAGCACAACATCTCCAAAGAAACGAGAGCTTTAAATGATACACTGGACCAGATGGATTTCACAGATATCTACAGAACTTTACATCCAAACTCAACTGAATACACATTCTTCTCAAGTGCACATGGAACTTTCTCCAGAATAGACCACATACTGGGTCACAAATCGGGTCTGAACCGATACCAAAAGATCAGGATAGTCCCCTGTATATTCTCAGACCATAATGCCTTGAAATTAGAACTTAATCACAACAAGAAATATGGAAGGACCACAAACACGTGGAGGTTAAGGACCATCCTGCTAAAAGATGAAAAGGTCAACCAGGAAATTAAGGAAGAATTAAAAAGATTCATGGAAACTAATGAAAATGAAGATACAACCGTTCAAAATCTTTGGGATGCAGCAAAAGCAGTCCTGAGGGGGAAATACATCGCAATACAAGCATACATTCAAAAACTGGAAAGATCTCAAATTCAAAAGCTCACCTTACACATAAAGGAACTAGAGAAAAAGCAACAAATAGACCCCACCCCCAGCAGAAGAAGAGAGTTAATTAAAATTCGAGCAGAACTCAATGATATCGAGACCAAAAGAACTGTGGAACAGATCAACAGAACCAGGAGTTGGTTCTTTGAAAGAATTAATAAGATAGATAAACCATTAGCCAACCTTATTAAAAAGAAGAGAGAGAAGACTCAAATTAATAAAATCATGAATGAGAAAGGGGACATCACTACCAACACCAAGGAAATACAAACGATTTTAAAAACATATTATGAACAGCTGTACGCCAATAAATTAGGAAATCTAGAAGAAATGGACGCATTCCTGGAAAGCCACAAACTACCAAAACTGGAGCAGGAAGAAATAGAAAACCTGAACAGGCCAATAACCAGGGAGGAAATTGAAGCAGTCATCAACAACCTCCCAAGACACAAGAGTCCAGGGCCAGATGGCTTCCCAGGGGAATTCTATCAAACGTTTAAAGAAGAAATCATACCTATTCTACTAAAGCTGTTTGGAAAGATAGAAAGAGATGGAGTACTTCCAAATTCGTTCTATGAGGCCAGCATCACCTTAATTCCAAAACCAGACAAAGACCCCACCAAAAAGGAGAATTACAGACCAATATCCCTGATGAACATGGATGCAAAAATTCTCAACAAGATACTAGCCAATAGGATCCAACAACACATTAAGAAAATTATTCACCATGACCAAGTAGGATTTATCCCTGGGACACAAGGCTGGTTCAACACTCGTAAAACCATCAATGTGATTCATCATATCAGCAAGAGAAAAACCAAGAACCATATGATACTCTCATTAGATGCAGAGAAAGCATTTGACAAAATACAGCATCCATTCCTGATCAAAACCCTTCAGAGTGTTGGGATAGAGGGAACTTTCCTCGACATCTTAAAAGCCATCTACGAAAAGCCCACAGCAAATATCATTCTCAATGGGGAAGCACTGGGAGCCTTTCCCCTAAGATCAGGAACAAGACAGGGATGTCCACTCTCACCACTGCTGTTCAACATAGTTCTGGAAGTCCTCGCCTCAGCAATCAGACAACAAAAAGACATTAAAGGCATTCAAATTGGCAAAGAAGAAGTCAAACTCTCCCTCTTCGCCGATGACATGATACTCTACATAGAAAACCCAAAAGCCTCCACCCCCAGATTGCTAGAACTCATACAGCAATTTGGTAGCGTGGCAGGATACAAAATCAATGCCCAGAAATCAATGGCATTTCTATACACTAACAATGAGACTGAAGAAAGAGAAATTAAGGAGTCAATCCCATTTACAATTGCACCCAAAAGCATAAGATACCTAGGAATAAACCTAACCAAAGAGGTAAAAGATCTATACCCTAAAAACTATAGAACACTTCTGAAAGAAATTGAGGAAGACACAAAGAGATGGAAAAATATTCCATGCTCATGGATTGGCAGAATTAATATTGTAAAAATGTCAATGTTACCCAGGGCAATTTATACGTTTAATGCAATCCCTATCAAAATACCACGGACTTTCTTCAGAGAGTTAGAACAAATTATTTTAAGATTTGTGTGGAATCAGAAAAGACCCCGAATAGCCAGGGGAATTTTAAAAAAGAAAACCTTAGCTGGGGGCATCACAATGCCAGATTTCAGGTTGTATTACAAAGCTGTGGTCATCAAGACAGTGTGGTACTGGCACAAAAACAGACACATAGATCAATGGAACAGAATAGAGAACCCAGAAGTGGACCCTGAAATGTACGGTCATCTAATATTCGATAAAGGAGGAAAGACTATCCATTGGAAGAAAGACAGTCTCTTCAATAAATGGTGCTGGGAAAATTGGACATCCACATGCAGAAGAATGAAACTGGACCACTCTCTTTCACCATACACAAAGATAAACTCAAAATGGATGAGAGATCTAAATGTGAGACAAGATTCCATCAAAATCCTAGAGGAGAACACAGGCAACACCCTTTTTGAACTTGGCCACAGTAACTTCTTGCAAGATACATCCACGAAGGCAAAAGAAACAAAAGCAAAAATGAACTATTGGGACTTCATCAAGATAAGAAGCTTTTGCACAGCAAAGGATACAGTCAACAAAACTAAAAGACAACCTACAGAATGGGAGAAGATATTTGCAAATGACATATCAGATAAAGGGCTAGTTTCCAAAATCTATAAAGAACTTATTAAACTCAACACCAAAGAAACGAACAATCCAATCATGAAATGGGCAAAAGACATGAAGAGAAATCTCACAGAGGAAGACATGGACATGGCCAACAAGCACATGAGAAAATGCTCTGCATCACTTGCCATCAGGGAAATACAAATCAAAACCACAATGAGATACCACCTCACACCAGTGAGAATGGGGAAAATTAACAAGGCAGGAAACAACAAATGTTGGAGAGGATGCGGAGAAAAGGGAACCCTCTTACACTGTTGGTGGGAATGTGAACTGGTGCAGCCACTCTGGAAAACTGTGTGGAGGTTCCTCAAAGAGTTAAAAATAGACCTGCCCTATGACCCAGCAATTGCACTGTTGGGGATTTACCCCAAAGATTCAGATGCAATGAAACGTCGGGACACCTGCACCCCGATGTTTCTATCAGCAATGGCCACAATAGCCAAACTGTGGAAGGAGCCTCGGTGTCCATCAAAAGATGAATGGATAAAGAAGATGTGGTTTATGTATACAATGGAATATTACTCAGCCATTAGAAACGACAAATACCCACCATTTGCTTCAACGTGGATGGAACTGGAGGGTATTATGCTGAGTGAAATAAGTCAATCGGAGAAGGACAAACAGTGTATGTTCTCATTCATTTGGGGAATATGAATAATAGTGAAAGGGAATATAAAGGAAGGGAAAAGAAATGTTGGGAAATATCAGGAAGGGAGACAGAACATAAAGACTCCTAACTCGGGGAAACGAACTAGGGGTGGTGGAAGGGGAGGAGGGCGGGCGTTGGAGGGGAATGGGTGACGGGCACTGAGGTGGACACTTGACGGGATGAGCACTGGGTGTTTTTCTGTATGTTGGTAAATTAAACACCAATAAAAGTTAATTAAAAAAAAAAAAAAAAAGAAATAAAACACGGTCAGCACCCAGGAAAGCCCTCCTACCTGTATCCCTTTCTCTTGCACATCCTTCCACCCTACTAAAAGAAAAATATGATGTGGCTTTTGTGGTAATCACTTCCTAGCATTTCTTTATACCTTTAGTACCTATGTGTGCATCCCTAAACACTACAGCTAAATTTTGTTTTGAAATTTATATGCTTGAAATACTATGTGCTATCTTCTTTTGTGTCTGACTTTTCTTCTGCAAGATTACATTTGTGAAATTTATCCAGGTTACTTTGTGCACTGTAACATTTTTATGTTCCTAGCTATATAGTAATTTATTATATGAATACAGAAAATTTTATCCTTCTACATTGAAAGAAATTTATATTGTATTTAGTTTTCAGCTGTTATGAGTAAAGCTATATATCATTTTTGTGTATTTTCACACATTTCTGTTTATTACTCAGGATAAACCTTTTTGGTTATAGTGTAATTATATCTTCTATTTTAATTGCTAATGTCAAACTGTTTTACAAAGTGCTTGTACCAATTCATACTCCCACCAACAGTATATGAAAGTTACTGTTGATCCACATCCTTTCCTATATTTGGCATTTGTCATACTTTTAAATTTTAATATAGATGGGTACACTTTTATGTTTATTGATCATTTGGATTTCCTCCTTTGTGAAGTGACTTTTCAAGTCCTTTATTATTCTATTGGGCTGTCTGTGTAAAAATTTGTATTTATCTATCTATATTTATCTTCTGAATATAAGTTCTTTATGGATTATATGTTTTGCAAATATTTTCTCCCCATTCCAAGGGTATGAATATATTCTCCTATAAAATTATTTTAAAGGCTTTCTAGTTTTGGCACTTGCTTTGAAATTTTTAATCAACTTGGTGTTGGTGTAGAAATAGGCTTCCATTTAATTTTGTGTCCCATATGAATACCTCATAGCCCTAGCACTATTTATTTAAAACAAACTTTCTTCATCCACCACTTTGTAGTGCCATTTTGTCATAAAACAAGGCACCATATACATGTAAGAGTGCTTTGTGTGTCTCATTGGTTTAATCAGTTTACTTGCCTATACTTGTGTCACACCTCACTATTGTTATTAAGGTGACAATAGCTCTATACTCTGGTAAAGCAAACTTTCCCACTTCGTTCTTCTATGTTAAGAGTGCTTTGAGGACGCCTGGGTGGCTCAGCAGTTGAGTGTCTGCCTTCGGCTGAGGGCATGATCCCGGGGTCCTGGAATCAAGTCCCACATTGAGCTCTCCGTGGGGAGCCTGTCTCTCCCTCTGCCTATGTCTCTGCCTCTCTCATGAATAAATTTAAAAAAATCTTTTTTAAAAAAGAGTGCTTTGGATATTTTTGACCCTTTGCATTTCCACATATACTTTAGAATCAAGGTGTCAATATCTCAAATACACCCACAAAAAATCCTGTTGGGATTCTTCTTGGGATTTCAGTGCATCTATAGATCAATTTGGGGAAAACTGACATGTTTACAGAGTGATGCAATTAATGAAGATGGTGTATCTCTCCTTCATATGGATTTCCATTATGTCTGTCTTAGTCTAGTGGGGCTGCTGCAATAGAATACCATAGGCTGTGTGGCTTATAAACAATAGAAATTTATTTCTCATAGTTCTGATGGCTAGGAAGACCAGGATAAAAGCTCTAGCAGATTCAGTGTCTAGTGAGGTATCACTTCCTGGTTCATAGGTGGCTGTCCTCTCTCTGTGTTCTCACATGGCAGAAGGGGCAAGAGAGCTTTCTGGGGCTTCTGTTATAGGGCCACTAATCCCATTCATAAGGATCTATCCAGCTTTGCGCAGTGGCAGTATCATAGCCAATGAGGTTTATCCTAGGCGTGATTACTGCTAATTGAAAACATAAGGATCCTCATGATCTTATCAGTTCCCAAAGGCCCCACCTCCTAATACCATCACATTAGGGATTACATTCCAACATATAAATTTTGGGGAACCCATTCAGTTTCATAACAATACCTCCCAATTAATTTTCATAATTTTCCCTAAAGTTATTGCATGTCATTTGTTAGGTTGGCTACTATGTCTTCAGTATTTTGATGCTGTCATAAGGGTATCTTCTAAGAATTTTGTTTTCTAACTCTTTTTTTTTTTTGAGGAAATATAGAAATGTAACTGATTTGAGGGTTTATTTTTTAATGTTACTATTTTTGGTGTAAATTTCTATGAGTTTTAGTTAATGTATAGGTTTAAATACCATCACAATGAAGACACAGAACAACTACATTACCTCCCAAAATATCCTTGAGCCTCTTCTTTGTAATTAAACCTTCCTCCCCAACACTTAACCTCTGTCACTAAGTAATCCATTCCTACAGTCATGACTTTTCCAGAACATTATATATGTGGAATTGTACAATATGTAGCCTTTTAAGTCTGGTTTATTTTACGTATCAATAATTCCTTCCTTTTTATTGATGAATTGTATTCCATTATATGGATGTACCAATCTTTGTTTATCCATTAAACATTTGAGAGATAGTTGGGTTGTTTTCAGTTTTTGGCAATTAAGAATAAAGCTGCAATAAACATTTGTTATACAGATTTTTGTGTGAACATAAGTTTTCATTTCACTTAGGCAATTATCCAGAAGTGGAATTGCTGGGTCATGTGGTAAGTGAATGTTTAACTTTAAAAGAAATTGCCAGAATGTTTTTCAAAATAACTGTATCACCTTTCTATTCTCACCAACAATGTATGAGTTCCAGTTGCTCAGCAGCCTTGCACTACTTGTTATTGTGAGTTTTTAGAATTAGCCATTCTAATAGGTATAGAGTGGTATTTTAATGTGGTTTTAATCTGCATTTCCCTAATGACTATTGGCATTGAGATTTTTTTTTCACTTTGCCAAGCACCTTTATGAAAAAGTTACCAAGGTAGTACAGAGTTCCTATATCTCCTACACCTGGTTTCCCCTATGATTAATGTTTTACATTAGTAAGGTACATTTGTCGCAATTAATGACCTGATAGTGACACATTATTATTAAGTAAAACCCTTACTTTGTTCAGATTTCCTGAGCTTTTGCCTAATGTCTTCTTTGGTGCCAGGATACCATCTAGTACATATTCTATTCAATAATCATGTATCCATAAGTTTCCCCTGCTTGTGATAGTTTCTGAGGTTTTCCTTGTTTTTGATGATCTTGTCCATTTTGAGGAGTACTTGTCAGATATTTTATAGAGTGTTCCTTAATTGGAATTTGTCTGATGTTTTTCTAATGATTACACAAAAGTTAAGTTTATTTCTTCCTTTACATTCCGTATGCATTTCATTTCGTTTTCTTGCATTATTGCACTACTTAGGGCTTCCAATAAGATGTTAAATAAGAGTGGTAAAAAATAAGGATACTTGTCTTTTTTGTGGTCCCAAAAAGTGTTCAATATCTTATAGGTATGATTTTAGGTATAGATGCCCTTTATTGAGAGATGGGTCTATGCCATATTGTGGATCAAAGTCCTATACTATTTACATAATGTAACTATTGATATGTTGAGGCTTAAGTCCTCCATTTTGTGTATGTGTGTGTGTTCTCTTTGTTCCCTCTGTTCTTCATTTCTGTTTTCTTTTTTCTGCTTTCCTGTGGGTTATGTCAATATTTTTTAGAATCCCATTTTATCTAGTATTTTTGAGTACATCTCTTTATCTAAAATTTTTAGTGCTTGCTGTAGGTATTACATTATACATATTTAAAGCTCTCGTTTCTTTGGATATGTTGTGCTTAGAAGACCTATCGAGGGTAGAAAGAGCTAGATTGAAGTCACCAAGTATAAGTGTATTATTATCTAAGTATTTCTTCACTTTGGTTATTAATTGGTTTAAATATTTGGCAGCTCTCACATTCGGGGCATATATATTGAGGATTGTTACGTCCTCTTGTTGGACAGATCCTTTGAGTATGAGATAGTGTCCCTCTTCATCTCTCACTATAGTCTTCGGGGTAAATTTTAATTTATCTGATATAAGGATGGCTACCCCTGCTTTCTTTTGAGGACTATTTGAATGGTAAATGGTTCTCCAACCTTTTATTTTGAGGTTGTAGGTGTCCTTCTATCTAAAATGAGTCTCTTGTAGGCAGCAAATAGATGGGTCCTGCTTTTTGATCCAGTCTGAAACCCTGCGCCTTTTGATGGGGTCATTAAGCCCGTTCACGTTCAGAGTTACTATTGACAGATATGAGTTTAGTGTCATCATATCTATTCAGTCCTTGTTTTTGTGGATTGTTCCACTGAACTTCTTCTTAAAGGGGAATTTTAAGAGTCCCCCTTAAAATGTCTTGCAGAGCTGGTTTGGAGGTCACATAGTCTTTCAGTTCCTGCCTGTCTTGGAAGCTCTTTATCTCTCCTTCCATATTGAATGAGAGCCTTGCTGGATAAAGTATTCTTGGTTGCATGTTCTTCTCATTTAGGACCCTGAATATATCCTGCCAGCCCTTTCTGGCCTGCCAGGTCTCTGTGGGGAGGTCTGCTGTTACCCTAATATTCCTCCCCATAAAAGTCAGGGACTTTTTTCTATTGCTGCTTTAAGGATCTTCTTATCTTTGGAATTTGCAAGCTTCACTATTAAATGTCGAGGTGTTGAATGGTTTTTATTGCTTTTAGGGTGGGATCTCTCTATTTCCTGGATCTGAATGCCTGTTTCCCTTCCCAGATTAGGAAAGTTTTCAGCTAGGATTTGCTCAAATACATATTCTGGCCCTCTGTCCCTTTCCGCGCCCTCGGGAACCCCAATTAAACTTAGGTTTTTCTTCCTCAGGCTGTCATTTATCTCCCTTAATCTATCCTCATGGTCTTTTAATTGCCTGTCTCTTTTTTCCTCAGTTTCCCTCTTTGCCATCAACTTGTCTTCTATGTCACTCACTCATTCTTCCACCTCGTTAAGCCTCGTCGTTAGGACTTCTAGCTTGGATTGCATCTCATTTAATTGATTTTTAATTTCTGCCTGATTGGATCTAAATTCTGCAGTCATGAAGTCTCTTGAGTCCTTTATGGTTCTTTCTAGAGCCACCAGTAGCTGTATAATAGTGCTTCTGAATTGGCTTTCTGACATTGAATTGTAATCCAGATTTTGTAACTCTGTGGGAGAGAGGGCTGTTTCTGATTCTTTTTTTTGAGGTGAGGTTTTTCTTCTAGTCATTTTGCTCAGGGCAGCGTGGCGAAAAACAAGTTGTATTGGGAAAAGGCGAAAAAGAGAGAGAAGGAAAGAAAAGAGAAAAAGAAAAAAGAGAAAGAAGAAAAAAAGGGGGGGAGAAGAAAAAGAGAAAGAAAAAGAAAGAAAGGAGAGGAAAAAAAGGGTGGGGTGGGGTGGGGGAAGCAATCAGAAATCAAGGAGAAAGAAAAAAAAAACACAAACCAAAACAAAAACAAAAAAACAAAAACAAAACAAAAAAAACACGGGGGAGTATCTTCCGATTCTGTATACTTTAAGTCCCTTGACTTCCCCTGGAACTGGTCCGTCTCCTTGGTCTTCTGGGGGAGGGGCCTGCTGTGCTGATTCTCAGGTGTTAGCACTTGGGGGAGCTGCTCTGCCCCTGCCTGGTGCAGGGCTCAGTGGGGGTTGTTCACCCCGTGAGGCCCCGGGAGGAAGCCACAGGGGCGGGGCCAGCTCTGGGACCCTGGAGTCAGCTCCCGCAGTAGCTCCGGGGCTCTCCGTCTGCAGGGCCTGGGGGCTCCGGGCGGGGCCGCTGATCTGCTCAGCTCGGGGGCAGGAGCGTCCTTGCTGTCCTGGGCCTTCCCGGCCTCTGCCTGTCCCGGGGGAGGCCGGATCCTGGGCTGTGTCCCGGCGCCCTGTGCTCCGGAGCCTGCGCTGTTGGATTCGCGCTCCCGCCCCGCAGCCCCCTCCGCGGAGCCGCCGGCCGAGTCACTCCGAGCTGCTCCCGGAGCCGCGCCGCCCCCTCCGCGCGGAGCTTCTTCCTCAGCCCGGGTTGCCGCCGCTGAGCTGCTCCTGGAGCCGCGCAGCCCCCTCCGCGGAGCTTCTTCCTCCGCCCGAGCCGCCGCCGCTGAGCTGTTCCCGGAGCCGCGCAGCCCCCTCCGCGGAGCCGCCGCCCCGAGCCCCTCCGAGCTGCTCCGGGTCCCGCCGAGCGCTGCAGCCCTTGGGAGCTCGGCGCACTCTCCTGCCCGCGCCGCAGGTGCCTGTTAGTGTCCCAGGGAGCCCGAGGGCATCCCTGCCCTCCTGGGTCCTGCTCTAACTCCCTGCGGGCCCCTTTCCGCCCGGGGAAGGTCGGTGCAGCTCCTGCTCCTCCAGGACGGGGCTCTCCTGTCCTGGGGACACTCGCCCCGGCCTCAGCCCGGCTCCTCGCGGGGCCCCTCCCCCTCGGAGGCCTTTTGTGTCTTTATTTCTTTTTCCCCGTCTTCCTACCTTGATAGAAGCATGAACTCTTCTCACTGTAGCGTTCCAGCTGGTCTCTCTTTAAATCTCAGGCTGGATTCGTAGATTTTCAGGATGATTTGAAGGTTTTCTAGGTAATTTGTTGGGGACAGGTGATTTGGGGACCCTACTCTTCCGCCATCTTGCCCCTCCTCTCCTACATTATACATAATAGCTTATCAAAATCTAGAGGTTGTGTAGACATCTAATTAGTTCAAATGAGTAATGGAAAAATATTTCCTTTTAAATTCCTATACCTTCCCCATTTATAATATAATTTTGTCAGATATTTCCTCTATATACTTTGAGAATCACATCAAACAATATTCTAATTTTTATTTCAACCATAAGATGAAATTTAGAAAACTCAAGAGAAGGAAAGTCTATTGCATTTACCTATAATTTTATTCTTACATTGTTTTTTATTCCTGATGTTTCAGGTTTCCTCTTTTTATCATTTCTTTTATGCTTCAAGAACTTCATTTAGACAAAGCATAGGTCTACTTGTGGAAAATTCTCCTCGATTTCTTTCATCCAAGAATCTCTTGATTTCTGCTTCATTCCTGAAGGATATATTCACTGGATATAGAGATAGGACTGTGATTTTCCTCTCTTGTCATTTCATTGTCTTCATTTTTCTTTGAAGCAGGACTCAAAGTCCTTACGGGCTGCAATCTAGCACAACTAAAGATATAATTTTCACTGTGTTCTATGTTGTGTTCTAGGATTGCCATTCTCATATGAGAAGGTGCCTCTGGAGATGTGCAAGGTGTGATTTCTCAGTCAATTGCTGAAAAGAATAGGGTTTGGAGGGGCTTGATGAGTGTGGTGGAGATTTGAATAGGTACTGAACAAATAGAAGAAAAAGCTGACAAGTAAAGAGATAGCTGAGTGCTGCTGAGGGCTCAGGTGAGAAAAGAAGCCTGTTTGTGGTGGCTTCAATTGGCTGTGTGGTTTTCTTTAGCAGCCTGGAATAGGGAGTAATTGGAGGCAGCAGTGAGAAGATACATTTAAGAAAAGCATTTGAAGTTTGCTCTTGTATTTCCTCTAATTGTCACAGAACCTACATTATTAACCCCTTCACTACAGAAGTCAGTGGAAACATCCCAAACCACAGTTACCAGTGTCTGTGAATATATCAGAGCATATCAGGGCAGCAAAAGCTCTACTTGGTTGAGAGGGAGGTTATTTAAAATAGATGGGGACTACTTCATTAGCTATTCACTCTTCCATCCCTTTCAGATGTCCACGGCTGGTAGATTACAACCCAGGGCATGGTCTCCTCACAGTGCTGCTTCTTTCAAAGAGTTTCAAGATGAAAACTTGATCATAGCAGTTGCGTATGGAATGGCAGCAAATGGGAATTATCAATAGGTTCTGTGGTACCTAGTGCTCTTTTCTCTCCATTCCTCTAACACATTGTGGCTGATGTAGACTAGGAGAAATAAGACCTATATATGTATATGTATGTACAAACACACACATACACATTATAATAAAATTTAAGAATATCAATGACTTATCAAAGCTCCCAAATAGAAAAGTAAAATTCTCTACAAAGGAAAGAATTAAATTGACAATATTTCTTATTAACAAATTTGAATACAAGAAGACAACTGACTAATATTTTATTATTTTTAAAATAAATTTATTTTTTATTGGTGTTCAATTTGCCAACATATAGAATAACACCCAGTGCTCATCCCATCAAGTGCCTCCACTGGCCCATCACCCAGTCACTCCCACCCCCTGCCCACCTCCCCTTACACCACCCCTAGTTTCCCAGAGTTAGGAGTCTCTCATGTTCTGTCTCCCTCTCTGACATTTCCCACTTATTTTTTCTCCTTTCCCCTTTATTCCCTTTCACTAGTTTTTATATTCCCCAAATGAATGAGACCATATAATGTTTGTCCTTCTCCGATTGACTTATTTCACTCAGCATAATACCCTCCAGTTCCATCGATGTCGAAGCAAATGGTGGGTATTTGTCGTTTCTAATGGCTAAGTAATATTCCATTGTATACATAAACCACATCTTTAAAGACGATGTTTAAAAGAACTTTGAACTTATAATTTTATTTTCATCCATTTTTCATTTAAATGTAATAAAGTAAAAATATTCTGGGACATACATTGTCTGGGAAAGTTTGACAGACCTACTGCCCACAAAGATCCTTCCTGAAGACAATTTTGGAAAAGGTCTTCAGGTGAGAAGAGAAGAAAGAGATGCTACAAGAGATATGGAAGTAAGAGTGATTGAATATCATGGTATAATTTGTTGCTGATGTGAAAAATTTAAAAATACTGGACAAAAACGAAGAAAAAGCTTACTATGGAGTAACCTAGAACTAAATTTTTAAATATTATCAAAATGACAGGGGAGGTGTGATGGGAATCAAAAGGCGTAAGTCGTATTGTTAAAAGGAGAGTACAGATGTTTATAAAGTGAGTTAACATGATTGTTAAAGGAGACAAAGAACAAAAATAGAATGTGTAACTTTTAAACTAGAAGAAGAAAAGTCCATCTATCTTATAGAAAGCAGGAAAGAAGAAAAGATAAATGAGTCAAAAAAGATTTCCAATGTGGATTTCTTCTAGGTTTTGAAAACATCCATTGTGTAACTGTGTGGTCATGGGTCAGTGGCTGGCGTGAAATAGAATTGAGACATTCAACAGAACTGAGAAGCTAAGGTTCTGGGTGACATGTCTGCATGGATCTCATTGCCAGGGATGAGAAATTGTATCTTGTCTCAAGACTCCTGTGGTTTTTTGTTTGTTTGTTTGTTTGTTTGTTTAAGATTTTATTTGTTTATTCATGAGAGACACAGAGAGAAAGAGAGGCAGAGACACAGGCAGAGGGAGAAGCAGGCTCCATGCAGGGAGCCTGATGTGGGACTCGATCCCAGGTCTTCAGGATCACACCACTGGCCGAAGGCAGGCACCAAACCGCTGAGCCACCCAAGGATCCCAAGACTCCTGTTTTTGAGTTTTCCCATCCTCTACCTACTTTGCCAATCTCTATAACTTATGGGTAATAAAAAAAATAAACAGATTTCACTATAGGGGCTATACAGAAAGTAGAATCTTCAGCAGAAGTACCATGTCTCAGTTAAGGAATGATCCATGAAGAGGGGCAACAGCAGTATTTCTGGCTGAGCTTGCTTTACTTTGCAATAGGGCTTCAGAGAGAGCTGTGGAAATGTTTTAAAAGTGGGAAATCAATAATAGGAAGAGAATTAGATAAGGAGTTCATGATTAGAGTTGGAGGTGCAACTCTAGGACCTAGGAAGAGGGCAGGTGATCATGCAGGGAGGTGCTTGCCATTGGGTGGTGTCTGGGGATTATTACGATGAAAAGAATAGATGAAATTGGTTGCCCACAAACTCTGCAACATTGATGTACATTCTTTTGTACCCAGAATGAGCTGAATTGTTAGGTGGTAAAACTACCTGACCAGTGCCCCTAGCACCACCACTCCTCTCCCTTACCCTAGCTAACTTGCTATGTTCAAAGCAGCATTAAGGCCCCGCCCCCTCCAGCCCTGTTTCTCATTCCATCTCTTTTCTTACTCTCCCATATCCCATTTCTCTCACATCCCTATATCACATTACTACCTACTACTTTTTGGACAGGTAACTAGACCAGATATACTTATTGTACCATTGGCCAACTCATAAGACTTTAGACAAAGGTTGCCACCTTGTGGTTGGAAACCAAAATAACCAAGATGGGACGGGTAAAATAGATGTGACTTGAATTTGGGGTCTCATATTTGAGGGTGCATCAGAATCACCTAGAGGGCTTGTTAAAACAGTGTCGGATCCCATCCCCATTGATTTTGAGTCAGTAAGTTTGAGTCAAGACTCAAAAACTTGCATTGATGCTGCTGTTGCTGCTTTAAGGACCACAGTTTGAAAACTGCTTTGGACAAACCGTATGCAGGATAGGCAGATTTCCATTTTGGCCATTTAAGACTGGTAGAATTAGAATTTGCACCTAGATCTAGTTAACTCCAAAATACATTAGTTTTTTGCTACACTATTATTAGGAAATGCAGGTGATACTCCTGGGGCAGCAGTCTGTTTTGTATTCTGTATCTCTGGGAAGGTAACTGCCTACTAGAGGAAGGAATGATACACATTCTTCCTGTATGGATTAGATATACCATGGTATAATTAACAATTCCCCTACGGTTGGACATTCCCCTACCGTTGGACAAATTTGTACAATTATTAAAAATTTTAAAGTGAACTTCTTTGTTCACAAACCCTTCTCTTGCTATTTACTGACCACCTCTGATATAATAACTTTGATGCATTTTTATGACATTAACAGCCCCCTTCTCATGAGGGATGAAGATAGGTGGGGGAAAAGCAGATGTGAGAATTAATAATTCTATTCCACCAAATGTACTACCATGAACAAAACTGAACATAGGCTCTTGATTTTCTGGAGATTTCAGTCTAGCGTAATACTCCAACATTAATCAACTAGTCATACAAATACATGTAAAGTTGTGGCTGTAAAAATGCTATAAAGGAGAGGTCAACAGTGTGGTTGGCAGTGTGACAGTGTTTGGAAATTTTGTTCCCAGATTATAATGATACACTTTTAAAAATTACTACTAATATTTTAATAATTTTGTTATGAGTAGTATTCTAATGGAATTTCCAATTTATTCTTGTATACCAGAATTTGAATATACCATGAGTATGTCTGGATTTGGTCTCAGTTCTGGGTGAATATTGGTTTTGATACCTGTCCAAACAACATTTGGCCAAACTGTGGATTAGGTGAACCTCTACCACCTACCTGGCACCACAACGTCCCTCTGTGGTAGACAGATTTTGAGGTTTCCCTTTATATCCCCATCTTCTGGTATTCACACCTCTTGTATAATCCCTTCCCCTTTAATGTGAGCAGGAACTATGGCTTGCTTCTAACCAATATAATATGACAAAGGTGATGGGATGTCACCTCTGTGACTACATTATGTTGTGTGATAATCCATCTTGCTAGCCAACTTGTTTTAGAGTCTTTCTGCTTTTTCATTGCTAATTTGGAAGAAGCAACTTACTATGATTCCTAAAGTCACAATAAAAGGAACTCTGACAACTGGAATGAGCTTATAAATTGATCCTTCCCTTGTTGAGCCTTTAGATTATAGCCCAGTCCTGATTATTACCTTAATTGCAGCCTTACAGAGAACTCAGCCTTACAGAGAACTTTGCTTTGACTCTTGACACATAGAAACTGTGAGATAACAAAAGGAGGTTGTTTTAATTCATTAAGTTGTGGTAGCATTGTAAGTTGATAACCTTTTTTGCAGCACTTCAGCCCCTCTGGTATGTATTCCACCTTGCCATTCTTTTATATGCCACTCTTCTGCCTGGAATCTTCCTCTACCTTCTCCATTCCACTTCTGCCTGGCTAACTCCTTTAGGTCTTAGCTAAATTGTTACTCCCCTTGGAAATGGTTTATTAATCTAAATTTTGGATATTTTTCTTCCATGAAAATTTGAGGTGGCAAAGTTGACATATATGGTCTTAAGCCATCCTCATAAGATGTGACAAATTCTCACATAAGACTTTTTTCTTGAAAGAATAATGAAATTAATACCTAAAATTTAAATATATATATATTATTTTGTTTAGTGTTGTAAGTGTCAATATCTCAAGCAAGTCTAAAGTTTGGAATTATAGTATACTTGGATCTTAACTTTTTGAAAATTTTAAAGATTTATTGGCTCAAAATTGATATAGTATTCTTCCTAATGTTATCTAGTGAGTGCCCTCTCTCAAAATTTATATAACTACCAATCTACTTCCCTATTTAATTATTTAAGTTTTCTGGAGGTAAAATTAATAGCTCTTACAATCATAATTAATTTTTGTTAAATCTTGATTTTACAATAATTGATAAACATTTATCCTTCAACTGATTGATAGAATTAAAACACATAAAACATATTATGATATTTTCTCTCCATGCTATACCTAGAATGCTTACCTATGTTTAAAGTGAATATTAAGATATTAACAACAAATCCAAATGACTTCCCTTGTTCATGTTATTATCATTGTTATGCTAAGAATGAAACTAGACCACTTTCTTACACCAAACACAAAAATAAATTCAAAATGGATTAAAGACCTAAATGTGAGACCTGAAACCACAAAAATCCTAGAAGAGAACACCAGCAGTAACTTTTTGACATTGGTCATAGCAACTTCCTTCTAGATATGTCTCCTGAGGCAAGGTAAACAGAAGCAAAAATAGAATATTGGGACTATATTAAAATAAAAAGGAAACAATCAACAAGACTAAAGGCAACCTACAGAATGGGAGAAGATATTTACACATGACATATCTGATAAAGGGTTAGTATTCAAAATCTATAAAGAATTTATCAAACTCAACACCCAACAAACAAATAATCCAGTTTAGAAATGGGCAGAAGGCATGAATAGATATTTCTCCAAAAAAGACAGTCAGATGGCCAACAAACATATGAAAAGATGCTCAACATCACTGATCATCAGGGAAATACAAGTCAAAAGTACAATGGGATATCACCACTCACCTGTCAGAATGGCTAAAATCAACAACACGAGAAACAAGTCTGGCAAGGATGTGGAGAAAGGAGAACACTCTTGTTCCATTGGTGGGAAGGCAAACTGGCGCAGCCACTGTGGAAAACCATATGGAGGTTCCTCAAAAATTTAAAAACAGAACTACTCTATGACCTGATAATTGCACTACTAGGTATTTACCAAAAGAATATAAAAATACTGATCCAATGGGATATATGCACACTGATGTTTATAGCAGCATTATTTACAATAGCCAAATTGTGGAAACAGCTCAAGTGTCCATTGACTGATGAATGAATAAAGAAGAAATGAT
Source organism: Vulpes lagopus (assembly GCF_018345385.1). Classification (NCBI taxonomy): domain Eukaryota; kingdom Metazoa; phylum Chordata; class Mammalia; order Carnivora; family Canidae; genus Vulpes; species Vulpes lagopus. The sequence goes on from NC_054848.1 coordinate 43,512,171, forward strand.
ATAAACACACACATACACACAATGGAATATTTCTCAGCTATGAAAAGAATGAAATCTTGCCATTTGTGATGACATTACTGGAGCTAGAGAGTATAATGCTAAGTGAAATTAAGTCAGTCAGAAAAAGACAAATGTCATGTGATTTCATTCATATGTGGAATTTAAGAGGCAAAACAAACAAACAAAGGGAAAAAAAGAGAGAGGGAAACCAAGAAACAGGCTCTTATCTACAGAGAACAAACAGATGGTTACCAGAAGGGAAATGGGTGGGGGTTGGGTAAAATAGGTGATGGGGATTAAGGAGTGCACTTGCTGTGATGAGTACTGGGTGTTGTACGAAAGTGTTGAATTGTTATATTGTACACCTGAAACTAATATAACACTGTATGTTAACTAACTGGAATTTAAATAAAAAATTAAGAAAAGAAAGAGAATATGGGGTGCCTTGGTGGCTCAGTTGGTTAAGCATCTGACTCTTGATTTAGGCTCAGGTCATGATCTCAGCATCATGAGACTGAGCTCTGCATTGGGCACCCTGCTCAGCAGGGAGTCTGCTTCTCTTCCTCTGCCCCTTCCCCTGCTCATGCATTCTCTCTCTCTCTCACTTTGTATCTCTAAAAATAAATAAATAAAATATTTTTTTAAAAAAGGAAAGAGAGGGATCCCTGGGTGGCGCAGCGGTTTGGCGCCTGCCTTTGGCCCAGGGCGTGATCCTGGAGACCCGGGATCGAATCCCACGTCGGGCTCCCGGTGCATGGAGCCTGCTTCTCCCTCTGCCTGTGTCTCTGCCCCTCTCTCTCTCTCTCTGTGTGACTATCATAAATAAATAAAAATTTAAAAAAAAAAAAATAAAAAAGGAAAGAGAATGAGAAGGCCAAATGACTTCCCTTGGCATGTTATTGTCATTGTTATGCTAATCAATATGATGTAGCCAAGGTGATCACATGATCATTGATCATCACAAGTTTAAGAATGGCAGAAACTAAGATTTTGGTAGGTTATACTGTGTGTTCATAATTATTCCTTTCCCATCCTGTAGGCAGAGTATACCTTACTGCCCCATTGTCCTTGGGGTTGGCTAGCCATGTGACTTTCTTCTGTCAATAGAATGTAAGTAGATGTGATGTACAGACTCTAGAATGGCCTCCATGATCTTCATTTCCTAGTGTTCATGCCCTTGTGCAATCCCTTCCCCTTGAGTGTGGCTGGGAATTGTAACATGCTTCTAACTGATAGAATATGGCAAAAGTGATGAAATGTCATTTCTGTGATTAAATTACATCGTATAAGATCTAGTCTTGCTTAGCAGATTCACTTTAGAGACTTCATGCTAGCTTCATGATGTAATCAACCCTATTGCTACATTGCACTGAACTGCAGAAAGGCCTCTAGGAACTACAAGCAGCATCTAGAACTATGGGAAGCTTCTAGGAGCTGAGGGCAACCTACAGACAATGAGGGTAGCCTTCATCTGACAGCCAGCAAATAGCCAGTGAAGCCATTAAGCAGAAAACCCAACTAAGCTATGTCCAGAATCCTGCCCCACAGAAAATGTGAGATAATAAATGTGTTGTTGTAAGCAACTAAGATTTTGGTAGTTTGTTAGATAGCAATAAGTAACTAATATAGTAGACATAATATACCCCAATATCAAAGCAGAAGTTTTAAATACACTTTTATGGTTTGGTTCTGTATCCCTTGAGCTTTAGCCTTACAACAAGAGAAGAGCATTCCCAAGAGAGTAGCAGTTCCTCTGGCTAGGGTCCTTAAATGAAAATACTCATGAAGCCACCTGAACCCAGTCAAATTCAGCAAAGTTATAGGAAACCATTACCCTTCATGTAAGATGAATAGGAACTATTTCTTGTTGTAAGCCACTGCAATTTAGGAGTTCTTTGTTGTTGCAACAAAAGCTAAGTGATTCAAAGTTGAAGAAGATATTTGGCTATTCAGCCTTTAAATATCAAAGCCAAAGCTGAGGAACAATGTCACCAACATAATGAAGTAGGAGACCCCAGCCTCTGTCCTCCCACAAAGATCAACAAATTAGCTAGCAGTCCATGAACAAAAACAGAGCTCAGAGACCACAGAAGTCCACTTAAGAAACTTTAGCAACATAGTGGAATAAAACACCTGAGAATAACCATGCCAAAAAGGAAGAAAGAACAGCTTAATGGAGATATGTGAATTGCCTGATAAAGAATTCAAAATAATTTTTCTAAATATTCTCAAGGAGCTACAAGATAACACAAATAAACAATATAATGAAATCAGGAAATAATACAAGACCCAAATGTGAAGTCCAGGAAAAAGAAAGCATAAGGAAGAATCAAACTGGAATTTTGGAGCTGAGGATATAATGATTAAACTGAAGAATTCAGTAGAGAGCTTCATCATCTCACTGGAACAACCAGAAGAATCAATGGGCTTGAAGACAGATCATTTAAAATGATCCATTCTGAAGAGAAAAAAAAAGGATGAAAGGACAGAAAAAAGCCTCTAGAACTTATGGGACATCATTAAAGGAAACAATCTATGCTTCATTGGAGTCCCAAAAGGAGAAGAGAAAAAAGTTTATTTAAAGAAATAATGGCTGAGAATTTCCCAAACCTGAAGAAAGATTTGCACATCCAAGTTCAGGAAACTAATAGGTTACCCCATAATTTCAATCCCAAACAATCTTCTCTAAGACACATTATACCAAAATTATCTAAAATCAAATACAGAAGAGATTTTCAAAGCAACAAGAGAAAAAAATCTCATACAAGGGAATCCCCATAAGGCTATCAGTGGATTAATCGGCAGAAACCTTGCAAGCCAGTAGAAAATGAGATGATATACCTAAAGCGTTGAAAGAAAAAAATGGGGCAGCCTGGGTGGCTCAGTGGCTTAGTCCTGCAGCCTGGGTGGCTCAGCGGTTTAGTGCTGCCTTCAGCCCAGGGTGTAATCCTGGAGACCTGGGATCGAGCCCCACGTCAGGCTCCCTGCATGGAGCCTGCTTCTCCCTCTTCCTGTGTCTCTGCCTCTCATGGATAAATAAATAAAATCTTTAAAAGAATAAAAAAAAATTAAAAAAAGAAAAAATTGTCAACCAAGATGACTTTACCAGCAATGCTGTCCTTCAGAAATGAAAGAAAGTTTTTGTTTCCCCCCACAAAAGCTGGGCGATTTTATTATCACTAGACATGCCTGACAGGAAATCCTAAAAGGAGTTCAATCTGAAATAAAAGGATGCTAAGTATTAATATGAAAATATAAGAAAATACATAACACACTGGTAACAGTAAGTATAAAATCAGATTTAGAATACTTTAGTACTGTAATATGGTGGTATATTGACCAATTAACTCCAGTATAAAGATTAAAAGAAAAAAATATTTAAAATCACTATAATAATTTGTTAATGGCTGTATAACATTAAAAGGCATAAATTGCGGGCAGCCCGGGTGGCTCAAGTGGTTCAGCGCCACCTTCAGCCCAGGGCCTGATCCTGTAGACCTGGGATCGAGTCCCACGTCAGGCTCCCTACATGGAACTTGCTTCTCCCTCTGCCTGTGTCTCTTCCTCTGTGTGTGTGTGTGTGTGTCTCTCATGAATAAATAAATAAAAATATTTTTAAAAGACATAAATTGTAACATCAAAACATAAAATGTGGGGTAGTAAAAGGGTTCAGTTTTTATATGCAATCAATGTTAGATTTCTGAGTTTAAATAGATTATTATACCAATAAAGCGTTTCCAGTAAGCCTCAGGTTAACCACAAAACAAAATCCTTTAAGAAATGAACAGAAGTTTAAGGGAAAGGAATCAAAGCATACTAATATGGAAAATCATCAATTCACAAAGGAAGATAGTAAAAGGGGAAAAAAGAACAAAAAAACTTCAAAACAGCCAACAAATAATAATATGTCAATAGTAAGTCCTTACCTATCAATAATCACTTTATATAAGTGGATTAAATTATCTAATCAAAAGGCATAGAATGACTGAATGGATTTAAAAAAGAAAAGAAGCAAGACCCAACTGTATATTGCCCACAAAAGACTCACTTCAGCTTCAAGGATACACATAGACTCAATGTGAAGGGATGGAAAAAGATATTCCACACAAATGGAAACCAAAAGAGAGCAGAGATAGCTAAACTTAGATAAAAAAAGATTTTAAGACAAAAAAAGTAACAAGAGTAAGAAAAGGTCATGATAAATAAATAATAATAAAGATAGATAAGGATAAAGAGGCAAATTCATCAAGAGTATATGACAGTTGTAAATATACACACACCCAATATTGGAGCACCTAAATATGTTAAGGAAATACTAGCAGATCTGAAGGGAATAATAAACAATACAATAATAACAGGAACTTCAGTACTCCAATTTCAACAGCAGAGACATCACCCAGAGAGAAAAACAATAAAAACAACTGGACTTAAACTATGCTTTAGACCAAATAACAGATAACCAAAGAGATAGATAGATGATACATATATATATATCATCTATCTATCTCTTTGGAAAGAAGGTGATATATGTGTATATATATATATATATATATATATATATATATATATATATATATATATAGAAAATTTAAAAAGATGGAAATAATAACAAGTATCTTTTCCAACCACAACGATATAAAAATAGAAATCCATAAAAGGAAAAAAACTGGTAAATTCACAAATATGTGGAAATTAAACAACACATTCCTAAACAATCAATGGGTCAAAGATGAAATGAAAAGAGAATTTTTTTAATAATAAATTTATTTTTATTGGTGTTCAATTTGCCAACATACAGAATAACACCCAGTGCTCATCCCGTCAAGTGCCCCCCTCAGTGCCCATCACCCATTCACCCCCACCCCCCGCCCTCCTCCCCTTCCACCACCCCTAGTTCGTTTCTCAGAGTTAGGAGTCTTCATGGTCTGTCTCCTTTTCTGATATTTCCGACCCATTTCTTCTCCCTTCCCTTCTATTCCCTTTCACTATTATTTATATTCCTCAAATGAATCAGACCATATAATGTTTGTCCTTCTCCAATTGACTTATTTCACTCAGCATAATACCCTCCAGTTCCATCCACGTGGAAGCAAATGGTGGGTATTTGTCGTTTCTAATTGCTGAGGAATATTCCCATTGTATACATAGACCACATCTTCTTTATCCATTCATCTTTTGATGGACACTGAGGCTCCTTCCACAGTTTGGCTATTGTGGACGTTGCTGCTAGAAACATCGGGGTGCAGGTGTCCCGGCGTTTCATTGCATCTGTATCTTTGGGGTAAATCCCCAGCAGTGCAATTGCTGGGTCATAGGGCAGGTCTATTTTGAACTCTTTGAGGAACCTCCACACAGTTTTCCAGAGTGGCTGCACCATTTCACATTCCTTCCAACAGGGTAAGAGGGTTCCCTTTTCTCTGCATCCTCTCCAACATTTGTGGTTTCCTGCCTTGTTAATTTTCCCCATTCTCACTGGTGTGAGGTGGTATCTCATTGTGGTTTGATTTGTATTTCCCTGACGGCAAGAGAAATTTAAAAAACTCTTGAAACAACCAACAACAGAAACACAATAAATCAAAACTTATGGGATGCAACAAAAGCAGTGGTAAGTGGAAAAATTACTGCATTGAAAAAAGGAAAGATCTCAAATAACCTCAAGGAACTAGAAATACAGAAACAAACTAAACCCAAAGTTACAAAAGTAAGGAGATAACAAAGATCAGAGCAAAAATAAATGAAATGGAGAACAGAAAAACAATAGAAAAAATCAACAAAACTAAGAATTGGTTTTTTGAAAATTAAAACTGACAAACCTTTAGCTAGACTTACCAAGAAAGAGAGAATTCAAAGTTATAAGTGAAAGAGGAGACATTACAAAGGGTAGTAAGAGACAATGAACAATTATAAGCCAACAAATTGGACAACTTGGAAGACATTGATAAATTCCTAAACACATACAACCTACGAAATCTGAATAACAAAGAAATACAAAACTAGGGTAGATCAATAACAAGTAAGGAGATTGAATCAGAAATCAAATTCCTCCCATCAAATAAAAGTTCAGTACCAGATAGCTTCATTTAAAGAATTAATGCCAATTCTTCTCAAGCTTTTCCCCCAAAATTGAGAGTAAACACTCTCAAACTCATTTTACGAGGTCAGCATTACACTGATATCAAGGCCAGATAAGATAGTACCAAAAAACCCACAAACAAAAACTAAATATTAATATCCATGATGATAGCTGTGAAAATTCTCAACAAAATATTAGCAAACTGCATTCAACAGCATCTTAAAAGGATCATAGACCATGATCAAGTGAGATTTATACCTGAGATACAAGGATTGTTCATCTTACACAAGTTAATAAGTGTGATATACGGGCAGCCCCAGTGGCGCAGCGGTTTATCGCCGCCTGCAGCCCAGGGCGTGATTCTGGAGACCCAGGATCTAGTCCCTCATCGGCTCCTGGCATGGGGCCTGCTTCTCCCTCTGCCTGTGTCTCTGCCTGCCTCTCTCTCTCTCTCTCCCTGAATGAATAAATAAATAAATCTTTAAAAAAAATAAGTGTGATATACCACATTAGTAGAAGGGAAGGCAAAAATCTTATGATTATCTCAACAGATGTAGAAATAGCATTTGACAAATTTCAACATCTTTCCATGATAAAGACTCTGAAAAAACTGGGGACAAAAGGAACATATCTCAATACAACAAAAGCCATTTAAGACAAATCCACAGCTAACTTCATACTCGAGGGTGAAAGTTGAAAGCTTTCCCCTCTAAAATCAAAAACATCAAGAGTTCCCACTCTAACCACTCTTATTCAACATAGTACTGAAAATTCTGGCCAGAACAATTAGGCAAGAAAAAAAATAAAAGAAATAAAAAGCATTCAATTTGAAAGGAAGAAGTGAAATTGTCTCTGTAGATGATATGCTCTTGTATGTAGAAAGTCCTAAAGACTCCACTAAAAACCTGTTAGAACTAATAAAACAAATTCAGTAAAGTTTCAGGATACAAAATCAACATGCAAAAGTCAGTTGTGTTTCTATATGCTAGAAATGAACTATCTGGAAAAAAATGGAATAAATCCCATTTATGATAGCATCAAAAATAATAAAGCTACCCTCTCACACCTGCTAGAGTGGCTATTATCAAAAAGAAGATAACAAATGCTGGCAAGGATGTGGAGTAAAGAGAACTCTAGTGTATTGTTGGTGGGAATGTAAAATGGTGTAACTGTTATGGAAAACAGTATGGAGTTTCTTCAAAAAAGTAAAAATAGATCGGGCACCTGGGTGGCTCCATATTTGAGTGTCTGCCTTTGGCTCAGGTTGTGATCCTGGGGTCCTGGGATCAAGTCCTGCATCAGGCTCCCCATGGGGAGTCTGCTTCTCCCTGTATGTCTCTGTCTCTCTCTCTGGGTCTCTCATGAATAAATGAATAAAATCTTTTTAAAAAATTAAAAATAAAACTATCACATAATCTAGCAATCTCACTTCTAGGTTTATCCCAACGAAATGAAAGCATCATCTTGAAAAGATATGCACTCCCATGTTCACTGCAGCATTATTTACAATAGCTAAGACATGGAAACAAGTGTCCACTGATGGATGAATGGATAAAGAAAATGTGATATATCTATATCTATAGATATGAATCTTATGCAGCCAAAAACATGGATGGATCTTAAGGGCATTATGCCATATGAAAAAAGTCAGAGAAAGACCAATTCTGTATGATCTCATTTATATGTGGAATCTAAAACCATTAAACTCATAGATATAGAGGGTAGAAGATGGATGCCAGGGGATGGGGATTGGGGAAATAGATGTTGCTCAAAGGGTACAAACATTCTGTTGTAAGATGAATAAGTTACAGAGATCCAAGGCACAGTATGTTGATTATAGGTGATGATACTATATTGTCTAATTGAAAGTTACTGTGTGAGTAGAGTTTTAATGTTTCACCATAACAAAATGGTAATCATGTTATGTGAAGAATGTGTTAACTAACCATATTGTGGTAAGCATTGCACAATATATACATGTTTCAAATCATCACATTGTACACCTTAAACTTACACAATGTTTTATGTCCATTTTATAAAAAACCTGGAGGTAAAAAAGTGAAAGCGATAACTGAACTTGTAAAGCAGATTTGGCCACATAATGAGGCTGAAGCTGAAGTGATGCATCCTTAGACATAGGAGTATGAAGGGCCTCATAGGCATTGGAAAGGGCTTTGGAAATTATTAAAATTATTTAAGCAGGGGAAGGTGTGACACAGTGATATTTAGATTTTGGCAAGATTGCCTTGGCTACAGCATGGAGAATAGACTATAGAGGGCAAGAGATGATATAGGAAAAATAGTGAATGCTGTAGTTTAAAAGGTAATAGTTGTGGAAATAGAAGTGAATAAATTTGAGACCTATTTAGGAAATAGAATTGACAGTACTTGGTGAGCACTTTGTGATAGATTCTATATGGGAGGAATGAGAGAGAAGAGAATGTCTAGAATCACTCTAATATGTCTGGCTTTCCTAACTGGTTGAATAGGGGAATCATTCACTGAAATATAAAGAACACTGGAAGGAATTAGATTTGGAAGGGAAAGGTCACATGTTCCATTTTGGACACATGAGGTTTAAAGTGTCATCAAGCCATCCAAATAGACATAAAGAAATATCAGAAAGGAAGACAGAACATGAAAGACTCCTAACTCTGGGAAATGAACTAGGGGTGGAAGAAAGGGAGGTGGGCAGGGGTGGGGGTGACTGGGTGATGGGCACTGAGGGGGGCACTTGATGAGATGAGCACTGGGTGTTATTCTATATATTGGCAAATTGAACACCAATAAAAATAAATTTATAAAAAATAATAATAAAAAATAAAAAAAGAAAACTCTCCACCGAGGTAAGCCAAAGAGCTTCGTAAGTAAAAATAAATATTAATTCTAAAAAAAAAAAAACCAAAAAACCCAAATAGACATAAAGCTTTGGGACTAAGAGAAGATCTAAACTGTAAATATAAATTTGAAAGTCAGCTTTACGTGGGAGGTAAACTGTAAGCATGGTGTGGATGAATTTTCTGAAGATAGCAGGGATAGAAGCAGGATTTAAGATGCTCCAACATTTAATAATAGTGTCAGGAAGGAGAAGTTAGTGTAAAGTATCTCCAGAATATGAAGTGCACAGCAAAGGTGTCATGAATGCATCTCTTTCATAAAATATTACTATGCTTTATTTCTGAAATGTTTACAAAGAGCTAAAGCCACTGTGCCAAGTGCTAGTGGTGTGAACTAGTATCTGCCGTCAAGAAACCTGCAGTATAAAGGGAGAGACAGAAAGCATAAACAATTATCCTGCCTGAATATCATATGCTGTTATTAGTATAATAAGGGGTATTTCTGAAGGAGATGAAATCTAAGTTGACACCAAAGGGCAAGCTGGAATTAGGTAAATGGAGGAAGTTGGGTGAGGGATTTTCAGGCAGAAGAATCTACCTCTCTGAAAGCAGAGGTATGAGACTGTGCAGCATGTTTGGAGAACTGGCTGGAGCTAAGGATGAGTGTGAGGAGGTGTCAGGAGTCATGGCAGGAGAAATACACAGGAAGTAGTTCATGAAGTGTCTTATATGCAAGGAGTCAGGACTTTATCCTGTGGGTAGTGAGGCCAATTAGAAGTTGGTCTTGTACGCCATTTAGGGGTCAAGCCTGGAGCGTTGTTATGTGAACCCTATGCTCAGAGCCTGGAGGCTCTGGAGCCAAGAAGGGTGTTACTTCTTTAATAATTAAAGTATCCCCTTCATAGAACTGATGAAGGAACACTAGGTCTCAGAACGAGGGCAGAGACGGCTCTAGGTTTAAGGGTTTTGTTTGTTTGTTTGTTTTAAGATATTATTTATTTATTTACTTATGAGAGAGAGAGGCAGAGACACAGGCAGAGGGAGAAGCAGGCTCCATGCAGGGAGCCTGACGTGGGACTCAATCCCGGGTCTCCAGGATCACGCCCTGGGCCAAAGACAGGCACCAAACCGCAGAGCCATCCAGGGATCCCCCGGTTTAAGGGTTTTGAGTGCCATTCCAGCAAGGTCTAGAAGACACATGGTTTCCTCAATTTCATATCGTTTAAGCTTGTTTTGTCAAAACTGGATTTGTTTATAGAAGGTTTTAGTAAGTGTCTGATTCTTACAACAGGCTTACTTAAAGCTACCAGGCTCTGGGGAAGTGACCAAAATTATGTTCTAAATGCATAGCATTATCTAATTTATCCAGTTTCATTATTCTCCTCTATCTGCTTCTCCTTATTCTTACCACTGCCTACATTTCTAAAAGAAAACAAAAGGTTTTCAATTTATAAAAGATGTTTAAATACATAGTCATTTATGGGATTTCTAAACAGTAGCTGTTTAAGCTTAGCCAAAATAGGAGTTTTCTCTTAACTAGAAGTTATCATTTGTTTTATCTACTAATGAGTTTGGCCTGCTATTACACTTTTATCAAACTAAAAAATGTAGACAAATCAGGGCACAAATTGGTTTTTCTTCCAGCACTTTAACTTATTCACATTTGACCTGATGCATTTTCAAGTTGGAAAGATTTTTCACTCATGTCATTTTCCCAAATTATTTCCCCTGCAAAAAATACAACCAACTCAACACCTGAGGAAGTGAGTTCCATTAATTACTCTTTTTTAGATAGAAAATCAGTAGCTGGGAGGAAAATGGGAATTCAAAACCATGTGGTTTTACTCAGTTAACAGCAGGGAGCAAATCCTGGATGAAGGGCCATATTTAAGAAACTTAAACAGTTGACAAACATAACATGGTCTCTTAAGGTTTAAATCGCCCAGTTAGAGAGAAGCTTTTGCCAAAGCTCTTTAGCCTGTGGCTATATTTGTAGCATGCACAAAATGGACAAGATTTCCATGTGATAGAAGTTGGTAGTCTTTATCAAGAGTGGAATTCAACCTGTTTAAAGCATCTTTAAATCCAACTTCCTTCAGTGACAGGGGTTTGCCATCCTTTTGCTAGACATTAAAAAAATCCCATTACAAATTTCATTTAGTGGGAAAAATAAGACTATCTCTGCTGAAAATTAATGTAAACATATTTTAGTTATTGTGGTAACAAAATTTAGCCTATTGCTAATAGCTGTGGAATCAAGGAAAACATCTGTTTTGCCTTGATGTATTAGGGTAAAAAATGATTGTGTGTGTATTTTTATATATAAAATAATATGTAATTATGTAAATCTCTTTTATTAGGCTGGAAACCCCATAAAAGTGGGGCACTTTGCCTATTTTGTTTACTTCAGAAGCCTCTGAGCATAAAACAATACCTTAACTATTAGTTGAATAAATGAATAGATGGCGTTACACACTTCTATCCCTTTTGTTTAATTTACAAACAAAAATGCTACTACGTAAAATTACATCTGTTGTAAATATTAAATTAGTATTTTTGTTCAAAAATTGTATATTTAGACTTTAAAAATAGTGCAAGATATGTGAAAGGTCAGGAACTCAACAACACTTAAGTTGACTCCCAAATCTAAGGAGGGGTTTGAGAAAAGTAGAGGGTTTCCTTAAACCATCCTCAAACTCAAGCCCAAGTAATCTACAGGTGAAATAGTTCTTTCCTTACTGTTTTGAATGGGATGTTTTCTTAGGAATATAGGTGATCATCTTGCTGGAAGCTAATAGATGACTTTATTCCCATCAGACGGTAGTACTGAGATTGCCAGAACATTCTTCTATGGGGACCTCCTTAATCTGAAACATTTTCTCTGCAAGTCCAAACAGTCTTGACCTGGTGCACAGAAAGGATGGCTGAGGAGGGGAATCGCCATTAACTGAGGACCTAGCAGATGTCCAGCTTTACTAAGGATCTCATTTGTTTCCTACTTTAACTTTATAATAATAGTTAATATTCATTGAGTACTTACTCTATGTTAGGTACTTTTCCTGGATTAACACAATAATTCCTCACACTAACCCAAGGAGGTAAATATTTTTGTCAGCTCCAACTGACAGAAGGGGACACTCAGGCACAGAGAAGTTAAATATTCATGGACAGCCCTGGTGGCTCAGCGGTTTAGGGCCACCTTCAGCCCAGGGCGTGATCCTGGAGCCCCGGGATCCAGTCCCATGTCAGGCTCCCTGCGTGGAGCCTGCTTCTCCCGCTGCCTGTGTCTCTGCCTCTCTCTCTCTCTCTCTCTCTCTGTGTGTGTGTCTCATGAATAAATAAAATCTTTTTTAAAAAATTTAAAGAGAAGTTAAATATTCTCTAAGTCACACAACTTGTAAGTGGTGAGAGCCAGTATTCAAGGCAGTCTGGGGCTGCCCTAGACCACACCTTTTTTTTTTTTATTCATGATAAATAAATGAGGGGGAGGGGGAGAGAGAGAGGGAGAGGAGGGAGAGGAGGGAGAGGGGAGGGAGAGGAGGGAGAGGAGAGAGGGAAAGGAGGGAGAAGAGGGAGAGGGGAGGGAGAGGAGGGAGAGGAGAGAGGGGGGAGGGAGAGGAGGGAGGGGAGAGGGAGGGAGAGGAGGGAGGGGAGAGGGAGAGGGAGAGGGAATGCGCACAAGCAGGGGGAGCCTGAGAGGGAGAAGCAGGCTCTTCACTGAGTAGGGAGCCCAATGCAGGGATTATAGGGGAAAGGAGGGAAAATGAGTAGGAAAAATGAGAGAGGGAGACAAAACATGAGAGAATCCTAACTCTGGGAAATGAACAGGGGTAGTGGAAGGAGAGGCGGGAGAGAGGATGGGGTGACTGGGTGACAGACACTGAGGGGGGCACTTGATGTGATAAGGACTGAGTGTTATACTATATATATTGGCAAATTGAACTTCAATTAAAAATATATGGAAAAAAGCTGCCTCCCTAGAGGAAAATTATTATCTTTATTATTACAGAGGAGCTAAGGCTTGATAAATGAAGTGACTTCCTAAGGTCATATTAACAGAGCTGTCTGACTCCAAAGCTGAGGGCACTTTACTTTTCCTTGTATTGTTTTGCTTTAATCTCACCTCCGTAAAAATAATTAAGTCTAGCAGCTAACATTTGTTGAGTATTTACTGTATGGCAGGCATTACTTTAAGTGTTTCACATAGACTATATCACTGAATCTTCATAATAGCACTTTAGATGGTGCTTTTATATTAGCCCCCCTTTACAGCAAAAGTTGAGAGGGTCAATTAATTTATGAAGGTGACATAGTAAGTTGGTGGGGACAGGATTTAAAAACTGGTTGATTTGCCTAAAATGCTGTTCTTAACCACTCTACCTGCCAAGGGAGATTGTTCCTCTTCCTCATTAGGACCTGCCCCTCTTCTTCCTGCTAAAGTCATGAGACAGAGCTGAGACTACTACTTTTATTCCTTGTCTTCCTTGGTCTGCCAGGTCTGAAAGGAGAAGGATATGATGACAAGTTTCCTCCCAAAATTCAAATGGTGTGATTATTGTACCCTTTGGGCTCAGGCATGAAATACATGCTTACCATCAATTCAGATTTTGTTAAGAGGAATGAGACTGAAAAATAAGCAAAAGTTTTTTTTTAAGACACCTTTATTGTGACATACAGCTTACCCATTTAAAGTATACTATTCAGTGGCTTATGGTACAATCACAGAGTTGGACAACCATGATTACAATCTAATTTTAGAATATTTTTATCACTCCATAAAGAAACCCCATCTCCATTAGCAACCCTAGCTCTCAAGCCCTTGACAACCATTAATCTATTTTCTGTCTTTATAGCATTTACCTATTCTTGACATTTCATATCAATGGAATAATACAATATGTGGTCTTTTGTGACTTATTTCACTCAGCATAATGTTTTCAAGGTTCATCCATATTGCAGCATATATCAGGACTTCATTCCTTTTTATGGCTGAATAATATTCAGTTGTATGGCTAGACCAAAGTTCATCCATTCCTCATTGATGGACATTTAGGTTATTTTTCCACTTTTTGGCTGTTATAAGTAATGACTCTTTGAACATTTGTGTACATGTGGGGGTTTTTGGAATGTCTATTTTTTAATGCTATGCTTTAATCTTTTTTAAGCTTCTATTATAATTCCAGTTAACATACAGTGTTATATTAGTTTCAGGTGTACCATATGGTGATTCAACAATTCCATACATCACCCAGTGTTATCACAGCAAGTACACTCCTTAAGACCCATCAACTGTTTTAACCAACACCCCACCCGCTTCCCTTCTGGTAACCATCTGTTTGTTCTTTGTAGTTAAGAGTCTGTTTCTTGGTTTCCATCCCTCTCTTTTTTTCACCCTTTGCTCGTTCATTTTGTTTCTTAAATTCCACATATGAGTGAAATCACATGGTATTTGTTTTTCCCTGACTTATTTCTCTTAGCATTATACTCTCTAGCTCCAACCATGTCATTGCAAATGACAAGATTTCATTCTTTTTATGGCTAAGTAATATTCAACTGTATATATAGACACCATTTCTTTATCCATTCATCAGTTGATTGACACTTGGGCTGTTTCCACAATTAGGCTATTGTAAATAATGCTGCTATAAATATTGGGGGGTGTATCCCTTTGAATTAGTGCTTTTGTATTCTTTGGGTAAATACCTAGTAGTGCAATTGCTGGATTATAGGGGAGTTCTATTTTTAATTTTTGGAGGAACCTCCATATACTTTTCCACAGTGGCTGCATCAGTTTGCCTTCCCACGAAAGGTGCCAGAGGGTTCCCCTTTCTCCACATCCTTGCTATTACCTGTTGTTTCTTACGTTGTTGATTTTAGCGGTTCTGACAGGTGTGAGGTTTTGATTTTTATTTCCCTGATGGTAAGTGATGATGAGCATATTTTCATGTGTCTTTTTGCCATCTGGATATCTTTGGAGAAATATCTGTTCATGTCTTCTGCACATTTCTTAATTGGATTATTTGATATTTTGGTGTTTGGTTCTACAAGTCCTTATATATTTTGGATACTAACCCTTTATTGGGTATGTCCTGTGCAAATATCTTCTTCCATTTTGTAGGTTGCCTTTTATTTTTGTTTTTTCCTTTTCTGTGCAGAATCTTTTCATTCTGACCTAGTCCCAATCATTTATTTTTGCTTTTGTTTTCCTTGCCTCAGGAGACATAACTAAAAACAGTTGCTACAGCTGAAGTCAAAGAGGCTACTATGTTGAACACCTGTTTTCAGTTCTGTTGGCCATATGCCTAGGAGTAAAATGCTGAGTCATATGGAAACTGTTTTTAGCATTTTAAGGAACCTCCAGGTCATCTTACATTCCCACCAACAATGTATGAGTATTTCGATTTCTTTGTATCCTCACCAATACTTGTTATTGTCTTTTTGATCATACCCATTAGAGTGTATGAAGTGATACCTCATAGTTGTTTTGATTTGTATTTCCTTAATGTTGAGCAGCTTTGCCTGTGCTTATTGTCCATTTGCATATATTGTTTGGAGAAATGCCATTTCTGATCCTTTGCCCATTTTTTACTTACTTTTGCTATTGAGTTGTAACAGTTCTTTATATGTTATGGATAAAAGTCTAATATTAGATATGTGATATACTATTTTTCTGATTATGTGGATCATTTCACTTTCTTAGTGGCATTATTTGCAGCACAGAAGTTTTTAATTTTGATGTACTCCAGCTTATTCATATTTTCTTTTGCCACTTGTGCTTTTGGAGTTCTAAGTAATTTCATCTATCATGATTTCAAAATGATTTACTCCTATGCTTTCTTTTCAGCATTTTGTAACTTTTTTTTTTGTAAATGTGATTCTTCCATTTAGGTTTATAATCTTTTTTTGAGTTAATTTTTGTGTGTGGTGTAGGAAAGAAGTCCAACTTCATTTTTTTCCATGTGGATATTTATTTGTCCCCACATCATTTGTTGAAAAACTATTCTTTCTCCATCTTTATTGTCTGGCACCTTTACCAAAAAGTAACTGATCATAAATATAAGGGGTCATTTCAGTACTTTCTTTTTTTTTTAAAGATGTTATTTATTTATTCATGACAGACACAGAGAGAGTGAGAGGCGGAGACACAGGCAGAGGGAGAAGCAGGCTCCATGCAGGGAGCCTGATGTGGGACTCAATCCCGGATCACCAGGATCACACTCTGGGCTGAAGGCGGCGCTAAACCGCTGCGTCCCCGGGGCTGCTCCATTTCAGTACTTTCAATACTCTTCTGTTTATTTACATGTCTATCTTTGTATGCATAACACACTGTCGATTACTGTAACTCTGTAATAAATTTTGAAATTGAGAAGTATCAATTCTCCAAGTTTGTTTTTTTAAGACTGTTTTGACTATTTTGGGTCCCTTGTAATTTCATATGAATTGTAGGTTTGACTTTTCAATTTATGCAAAAAAGACAGCCAGGATTCTTATAAGGATTGAACTGAATCTGTAGATCGATTTTGGGAGTATTGTCATCTAAATAGTAAATTCAGATTTTAATCTAAAAACTTCATATTTTATTTAATTTCTTTCAACAATATTTTGTAGTTTCAGTATAAAATTCTTACATTTCTTTTGTTAAATGCATTCCTGTAAATTTTTTTAATTTTTAAAATTTATTTATGATAGTCACAGAGAGAGAGAGAGAGGCAGAGAGAGAAGCAGGCTCCATGCACCGGGAGCCTGACGTGGGATTCGATCCCAGGTCTCCAGGATCACGCCCTGGGCCAAAGGCAGGCACCAAACCACTGTGCCACCCAGGGATCCCCTGTTAAATGCATTCCTATGTGTTCTGTTCTTTTTTTTTTTTTAATTTTTTTTTATTATTATTTATTTATGATAGTCACAGAGAGAGAGAGAGAGAGAGGCAGAGACACAGGCAGAGGGAGAAGCAGGCTCCATGCACCGGGAGCCCGATGTGGGATTTGATCCCGGGTCTCCAGGATCGCGCCCTGGGCCAAAGGCAGGCGCCAAACCGCTGCGCCACCCAGGGATCCCTGTTCTGTTCTTTTTGATACTATTGTAAATGGAATTTTTTAAAAAGATTTTATTCATTATTCATGAGAGACACGGGGGGTGTGCAGAGACACAGGCAGAGGGAGAAGCAGGCTCTCCATGGGGACCCGGATGTGTGACTTGATACCAGGACCCCAGGATCAGGACCTGAGCCAAAGGCAGACATTCAATCACTGAGCCACCCAGGCACTTCTGGAATTGTTTTCTTAATTTTGTTTACAAATTGTCCATTACTAGAGTGTAGAGATACAAGTGATTTTATGTATCAACCTTGTATCCTGCAACCTTGTTGAACTCATTTAGGTAGGTAGTTGTGAGCAGTATGAGAAGACCAATAATATGCCTGGGATTACAAAATAATGAATTAGATAAATAAGGACTAGTATAATAGATTTCATGTACTGAACATGTTTGTGATAGGTTAATACTTCTCAACCTTTAATATGCATATAAATCTTCTGGGAATCTAGTTGAAAGGCAGATTGTCAGTGGGTTTGGGGTAGAGCCAGCATTCTGCCTAACAACTTCACAGTGGATAGCTGGTAGCTTTCATATGTTATTTTTTAAGCCACAACTATACAAGATACATATTATTATTCCCATTTTACAGATAAGAAAATAAACTCAAAAGTTGAGCAAATAACTCAGGTTCTTAGCATAAATGGCAAAACCAGGACTTGTACATGGTTCATTTGAGCGACAAAGCTAGGCACTTTCCTCTCTACCACACAGGATATTTGGAATAGGAGGTGATTGATTGGGATACAAATAATGTATACACTGAGGGAAAAGGTAAGGTTTTCACGGTCAGAGTTGCTGCTTGGAGTGCACTTGGGTCTAAACCTTACAGTTACCTTGGAGAGTGGATCAGTGAGAACCTTGCCTTCCAGGTTGTTAAGAGGCAAGATATGAGACTGGACTATCAAGCAGAAGATGATACTAGTAGATGTGGGACCCAGGAAATTTAACAAAACCCCTTACCCCTGGACAAACAGAGCAGGACTGACTCTGTTTTCTGCTGCACCTGCCTTGTGCTGACCTACTTATTACTTAGGGCACTGCCACGCCCTAGTCAAAGACCAGGGCACACCCTAACCGGAAATCCGGCTCAGTGGACCAGAATGACTGCAACTTTCTGCATATCCCATTGGCCACTGGCCCCTATAAAGTTGCTAAGCCTCTTAGTCTCGGGGTCCAAGTCCCTGCTCCGCTGTGTCGGGTATACTTGGGCCCAGGCTGGAGCTTGTAAATAAACCCTCGTGTGTTTGCATCGGTGTCGGCTCCTCGGTGGTTTCTTGGGTTCGCGATCTTGGGCACAACATATGGGGGCTCCTCCAGGATCCAAGAAACCTCCAGGACCCCATACAGAGGGTTTCACGCGTGGTGAGTGCACTCAACTTTTTCCACCTTTTGCGCGCATATTTCTGAGCGCTCTAACCTGTACTTTAGATTGGGAGGGACAAGATGGCGGCAGAGTAGGGTCCCCAAATCACCGGTCCCAAACAAATTACCTAGAAAACCTTCAAATCATCCTGAAGATCTACGGATTCGGTCTGAGATTTAAAGAGAGACCAGCTGGAATGCTACAGTGAGAAGAGTTCGCGCTTCTATCAAGGTAGGAAGACGGGGAAAAAGAAATAAAGAAACAAAAGGCCTCCAAGGGGGAGGGGCCCCGCGAGGAGCCGGGCTGAGGCCGGGGCGAGTGTCCCCAGGACAGGAGAGCCCCGTCCCGGAGGAGCAGGAGCTGCACCAACCTTCCCGGGCAGAAAGGGGCCCGCAGGGAGTTGGAGCAGGACCCAGGAGGGCGGGGATGCCCTCGGGCTCCCTGGGACAGTAACAGAGGAACTGCGCCCGGGGAGATGCGCCGAGCTCCCTAAGGGCTGCAGCGCTCGGCGGGACCCGGAGCAGCTCGGAGGGGCTCGGGCGGCGGCTCCGCGGAGGGGGCTGCGGGGCGGGAGCGCGAATCCAACAGCGCAGGCTCCGGAGCACAGGGCGCCAGGACACAGCCCAGGATCCGGCCTCCCCCCCGGACAGGCAGAGGCATGGAGGGCCCAGGACTGCAAGGACGCTCCTGCCTGGAACTGAGCAGATCAGCGGCCCCGCCCGGAGCCCCCAGGCCCTGCAGACGGAGAGCCCCGGAGCTACTGCGGGAGCTGACTCCAGGGTCCCAGAGCTGCCGCCCCGCCACTGTGGCTTCCTCCCGGGGCCTCACAGGGTGAACGACCCCCACTGAGCCCTGCACCAGGCAGGGGCAGAGCAGCTCCCCCAAGTGCTAACACCTGAGAATCAGCATAGCAGGCCCCTCCCCCAGAAGACCAAGGAGACGGACCAGTTCCAGGGGAAGTCAAGGGACTTAAAGTATACAGAATCGGAAGATACTCCCCCGTGTTTTTTTTGTTTTGTTTTGTTTTGTTTTGTTTTGTGTTTTTTTTCTTTTTCTTTCTTTTTGATTTCTGACTGCTTCCCCCACCCCCCCTTTTTTCACCTTTCTTTCTTTTTCTTTCTCTTTTTCTTCTCTTTTTTCCCTTTTTTTCTTCTTTCTCTTTTTTCTTTTTCTCTTTCCTTTCCTTCTCTCTCTCTCTTTTTCTCCTTTTCCCAATACAACTTGTTTTTGGCCACTCTGCACTGAGCAAAATGACTAGAAGGAAAACCTCACCTCAAAAGAAAGAATCAGAAACAGTCCTCTCTCCCACAGAGTTACAAAATCTGGATTAAAATTCAATGTCAGAAAGCCAATTCAGAAGCGCTATTACACAGCTACTGGTGGCTCTAGAAAAAACCATAAATGACTCAAGAGACATCATGACTGCAGAATTTAGATCCAATCAGGCAGAAACTAAAAATCAATGAAATGAGATGCAATCCAAGCTAGAAGTCCTAACGACGAGGGTTAACGAGGTGGAAGAACGAGTGAGTGACATAGAAGACAAGTTGATGGCAAAGAGGGAAACTGAGGAAAAAAGAGACAGACAATTAAGAGACCATGAAGACAGATTAAGGGAAATAAACGACAGCCTGAGGAAGAAAAACCTACGTTTAATTGAGGTTCCCGAAGGCGCCGAAAGGGCCAGAGGGCCAGAATATGTATTTGAGCAAATCCTAGCTGAAAACTTTCCTAATCTGGGAAGGGAAACAGGCATTCAGATCCAGGAAATAGAGAGATCCCACCCTAAAAGCAATAAAAACCATTCAACACCTCGACATTTAATAGTGAAGCTTGCAAATTCCAAAGATAAGAAGATCCTTAAAGCAGCAATAGAAAAAAGTCCCTGACTTTTATGGGGAGGAATATTAGGGTAACAGCAGACCTCCCCACAGAGACCTGGCAGGCCAGAAAGGGCTGGCAGGATATATTCAGGGTCCTAAATGAGAAGAACATGCAACCAAGAATACTTTATCCAGCAAGGCTCTCATTCAATATGGAAGGAGAGATAAAGAGCTTCCAAGACAGGCAGGAACTGAAAGAATATGTGACCTCCAAACCAGCTCTGCAAGACATTTTAAGGGGGACTCTTAAAATTCCCCTTTAAGAAGAAGTTCAGTGGAACAATCCACAAAAACAAGGACTGAATAGATATGATGACACTAAACTCATATCTGTCAATAGTAACTCTGAACGTGAACGGGCTTAATGACCCCATCAAAAGGCGCAGGGTTTCAGACTGGATCAAAAAGCAGGACCCATCTATTTGCTGCCTACAAGAGACTCATTTTAGATAGAAGGACACCTACAACCTCAAAATAAAAGGTTGGAGAACCATTTACCATTCAAATGGTCCTCAAAAGAAAGCAGGGGTAGCCATCCTTATATCAGATAAATTAAAATTTACCCCGAAGACTATAGTGAGAGATGAAGAGGGACACTATCTCATACTCAAAGGATCTATCCAACAAGACTTAACAATCCTCAAAATATATGCCCTGAATGTGGGAGCTGCCAAATATTTAAACCAATTAATAACCAAAGTGAAGAAATACTTAGATAATAATACACTTATACTTGGTGACTTCAATCTAGCTCTTTCTACCCTTGATAGGTCTTCCAAGCACAACATCTCCAAAGAAACGAGAGCTTTAAATAATACACTGGACCAGATGGATTTCACAGATATCTACAGAACTTTATCCAAACTCAACTGAATACACATTCTTCTCAAGTGCACATGGAACTTTCTCCAGAATAGACCACATACTGGGTCACAAATCAGGTCTGAATCAATACCAAAAGATTGGGATTGTCCCCTGCATATTCTCAGACCATAATGCCTTGAAATTAGAACTAAATCACAACAAGAAGTTTGGAAGGACCTCAAACACGTGGAGGTTAAGGACCATCCTGCTAAAAGATGAAAAGGTCAACCAGGAAATTAAGGAAGAATTAAAAAGATTCATGGAAACTAATGAGAATGAAGATATAACCATTCAAAATCTTTGGGATGCAGCAAAAGCAGTCCTGAGGGGGAAATACATCGCAATACAAGCATCCTCTCAAAAACTGGAAAGAACTCAAATACAAAAGCTCACCTTACACATAAAGGAGCTAGAGAAAAAGCCGCAAATGGACCCCACGCCCAGCAGAAGAAGAGAGTCAATTAAAATTCGAGCAGAACTAAATGAAATCGAGACCAGAAGAACTGTGGAACAGATCAACAGAACCAGGAGTTGGTTCTTTGAAAGAATTAATAAGATAGATAAACCATTACCCAACCTTATTAAAAAGAAGAGAGTGAAGACTCAAATGAATAAAATCATGAATGAGAAAGGAGAGATCACTACCAACACCAAGGAAATACAAACGATTTTGAAAACATATTATGAACAGCTGTACGCCAATAAATTAAGAAATCTAGAAGAAATGGACGCATTCCTGGAAAGCCACAAACTACCAAAACTGGATCAGGAAGAAATAGAAAATCTGAACAGACCAATAACCAGGGAGGAAATTGAAGCAGTCATCAAAAACCTCCCAAGACACAAGAGTCCAGGGCCAGATGGCTTCCCAGGGCAATTCTATCAAACGTTTAAAGAAGAAATCATACCTAGTCTACTAAAGCTGTTTGGAAAGATAGAAAGAGATGGAGTACTTCCAAATTAGTTCTATGAGGCCAGCATTACCTTAATTCCGAAACCAGACAAAGACCCCACCAAAAAGGAGAATTACAGACCAATATCCCTGATGAACATGGATGCAAAGATTCTCAACAAGATACTAGCCAATAGGATCCAACAACACATTAAGAAAATTATTCACCATGACCAAGAAGGATTTATCCCCAGGACACAAGGCTGGTTCAACACTCGTAAAACAATCAATGTGATTCATCATATCAGCAAGAGAAAAACCAAGAACCATATGATCCTCTCATTAAATGCAGAGAAAGCATTTGACAAAATACAGCATCCATTCCTGATCAAAACACTTCAGAGTGTTGGGATAGAGGGAACTTTCCTTGACATCTTAAAAGCCATCTACGAAAAGCCCACAGCAAATATCATTCTCAATGGGGAAGCACTGGGAGCCTTTCCCCTAAGATCAGGAACAAGACAGGGATGTCCACTCTCACCAGTGCTGTTCAACATAGTACTGGAAGTCCTAGCCTCAGCAATCAGACACAAAAAGACATTAAAGGCATTCAAATTGGCAAAGAAGAAGTCAAACTCTCCCTCTTCGCCGATGACATGATACTCTACATAGAAAACCCAAAAGCCTCCACCCCAAGATTGCTAGAACTCATACAGCAATTTGGTAGCGTGGCAGGATACAAAATCAATGCCCAGAAATCAATGGCATTTCTATACACTAACAATGAGACTGAAGAAAGAGAAATTAAGGAGTCAATCCCATTTACAATTGCACCCACAAGCATAAGATACCTAGGAATAAACCTAACCAAAGAGGTAAAGGATGTATACCCTAAAAACTATAGAACACTTCTGAAAGAAATGGAGGAAGACACAAAGAGATGGAAAAATATTCCATGCTCATGGATTGGCAGAATTAATATTGTGAAAATGTCAATGTTACCCAGGGCAATTTACATGTTTAATGCAATCCCTATCAAAATACCATGGACTTTCTTCAGAGACTTAGAACAAATTATTTTAAGATTTGTGTGGAATCAGAAAAGACCCCGAATGGCCAGGGGAATTTTAAAAAAGAAAACCATATCTGGGGGCATCACAATGCCAGATTTCAGGTTGTACTACAAAGCTGTGGTCATCAAGACAGTGTGGTACTGGCACAAAAACAGACACATAGATCAATGGAACAGAATAGAGAACCCAGAAGTGGACCCTGAACTTTATGGTCAACTAATATTCGATAAAGGAGGAAAGACTATCCATTGGAAGAAAGACAGTCTCTTCAATAAATGGTGTTGGGAAAATTGGACATCCACATGCAGAAGAATGAAACTCGACCACTCTCTTTCACCATACACAAAGATAAACTCAAAATGGATGAGAGATCTAAATGTGAGGCAAGAGTCCATCAAAATCCTAGAGGAGAACACAGGCAACACCCTTTTTGAACTCAGCCACAGTAACTTCTTGCAAGATACATCCACGAAGGCAAAAGAAACAAAAGCAAGAATGAACTATTGGGACTTCATCAAGATAAGCTTTTGCACAGCAAAGGATACAGTCAACAAAACTAAAAGACAACCTACAGAATGGGAGAAGATATTTGCAAATGACGTATCAGATAAAGGGCTAGTTTCCAAGATCTATAAAGAACTTATTAAACTCAACACCAAAGAAACAAACAATCCAATCATGAAATGGACATGAAGAGAAATCTCACAGAGGAAGACATGGACATGGCCAACATTCACATGAGAAAATGCTCTGCATCACTTGCCATCAGGGAAATACAAATCAAAACCACAATGAGATACCACCTCACACCAGTGAGAATGGGGAAAATTAACAAGGCAGGAAACCACAAATGTTGGAGAGGATGCGGAGAAAAGGGAACCCTCTTACACTGTTGGTGGGAATGTGAACTGGTGCAGCCACTCTGGAAAAATGTGTGGAGGTTCCTCAAAGAGTTAAAAATAGATCTGCCCTACGACCCAGCAATTGCACTGTTGAGGATTTACCCCAAAGATACAGATGCAATGAAACGCCGGGACACCTGCACCCCAATGTTTATAGCAGCAACGTCCACAATAGCCAAACTGTGGAAGGAGCCTCGGTGTCCATCGAAAGATGAATGGATAAAGAAGATGTGGTTTATGTATACAATGGAATATTACTCAGCCATTAGAAATGACAAATACCCACCATTTGCCTCAACGTGGATGGAACTGGAGGGTATTATGCTGAGTGCAGTAATTCAATCGGAGAAGGACAAACAGTGTATGTTCTCATTCATTTGGGGAATATAAATAATAGTGAAAGGGAATATAAAGGAAGGGAGAAGAAATGTGTGGGAAATATCAGGAAGGGAGACAGAACATAAAGACTCCTAATTCTGGGAAACAAACTAGGGGTGGTGGAAGGGGAGGAGGGCGGGGGGTGGGGGGAATGGGTGATGGGCACTGAGGGGGAACTTGACGGGATGAGCACTGGGTGTTATTCTGTATGTTGGTAAATTGAACACCAATAAAAATTAATTTATTTAAAAAAATCAAATAAACTGTCCTTTACCTGTAGGAATTCCAATCTGTATTGGGTCGGCATTGGCTTAGGTGGTCGCCTTGGCGGCCCGGCGACCGGGGGTCTTGAGAAGACGTCCCTTGCCCCCGCCTGGAGGACGGGGTCCTCATCTGTAAGGAGGACGGAGGTCCTCATCTGTAGGAGGATGGGGGTCCTCATCTGGAAGGAGGGCCGGCTGCTAGCCCTTCTGATTACTTTCTGTATCGTCTCCGCGGCCGCACTGGAAGGTTTGCCTGTTACCGTGTTCTTGTTACCTGTTTGGCGCACTGGTCTGTGTTACTATGTCCTTGTTAACTGTGCATTTGTCTGTGTTGTTGGGTCCTTGTTAATCTTCTTTACTGTCTGTGTCTTGGTGTGGATTGGGGACATAATGGGGGAGACAGAAACCACTCCCCTATCTCTTATCCTCTCTCACTTCTCGGATGTTAGGAAAGAGCTCGTATTCTGAGCATAGACATCCGGAGAAAGAGATTCCAAATTTATTGTATATCAGAATGGCCAACATTTGACATGGGATGGCCCCGAGAAGGAACTTTTCACCTACCTATTATCTTACAGGTTAAGACCGTGATCTTCAGGGACAAACCGGACGGCCACTCTGACCAGGTTCCCTACATCCTGATCTGGCAGGACATGATCGAGAATCCTCCTCCTTGGCTAAAACCTTTTTTACCCCCCAAAGCAGGACCCACGGACATTCTAGCCCTGTGGAAAGCCAAAAAGGAGACTGACTCTTTGCCCAAAGCACCCCTTCGTCCGGTCTTCCAGGATTCCTACCCAGAGGACCTGATCCTCCCGCCGCCCTACTGGGCATCACCCCCCCCCCCGTTTCCACCCCTCCATTGGAGGCATCGGGGGCTGCAGAAGGGGCGCCACCCCTCCCTGACAAGGGAGTCCCTGTGCGCGGGCCAGCAGCAGGGACACGCGGTCGGACCCACCAGATGGCCCCACCTCCAAATGCGGGGCCGGCCGACTCCACCGCCCTTCCTCTCCGCGCCATGGGGCCCCCCAATGAGACTGGCGAATAGCTAATGTTATATTGGCCGTTCTCCACCAGTGATTTATATAATTGGAAAACCCAAAATGCAAAGTTCTCTGATAATCCGAGAGATCTAATCGGGCTTTTAGATACTGTTCTCTTTACCCACCAGCCTACTTGAGATGACTGCCAACAGCTCTTGCAGGTTCTCTTCACCACCGAGGAAAAATAACGAATTCAGGTGGAAGCCCGGAAGTCTGTCCTGGGAGAGGACAGACAGCCGACTCAAAACCCAGACCTCATATATGCTGCCTTCCCTTTATCCCGCCCCACCTGGGACTACAACTCAGCTGAAGGTAAGGAGAGACTCTGGGTCTACTGCCAGACTCTAACGGCAGGTCTCAAGGCTGCCGCACACAAGCCTTCCAATCTGGCCAAGGTCTAGGATGTGAGACAGGGTAAGGATGAGAGTCCAGCAGCCTTCTTAGAGAGAGTCATAGAGGCTTTTAGCTAGTACACCCCTATGAACCCAGAAGCCCCGGAAACAAAGGCCGCAATTATCATGGCTTTTGTTAACCAGGCCGCTCCGGATATTAAAAAGAAATTGCAAAGAGTAGAGAGGCTGGGAGAGAAGAGCTTGCAGGACTTAGTGATAGTGGCAGAACGAGTCTATAATAATAGAGACAGTCCGAAGAACAACAAACCAAACTAAGTGACCGGCAGACCCCAAACCTGGCCAAGATCCTGCTGGCTACAACCATGGACGACCCACAGGAAAGACAAAGGCACCTCAAGAAGCTGGCTTCAGGGACAGGCCAGTCCAGGACTTGAGGGAAGTCAACCGGCGAGTAGAGGATATGCACCCTACGGTCCCAAACCCATACACCCTCCTCTCCACCCTGCCTCCAGACAAAACTTGGTATACGGTATTAGATTTAAAAGATGCCTTTTTCAGCCTGCCTTTAGTGCCCAAGAGCCAAGACCTCTACGCCTTTGAATGGACAGACCCTGAGAAAGGCATCAATGGCCAGCTCACCTGGACTCGACTACCACAAGGATTCAAAAATTCACCGACCATCTTCGATGAGGCCTTACATGAAGACTTGGGTGAGTTCCGTTCGGAGCACCCTCATTTGACTTTATTACAATATGTAGATGATATCCTGTTGGCAGCAGAGGACCAGGACACATGCCTGCGAGGCACCAGGGACTTGCTCCAGACCATAGTGGCCCTAGGATACTGGGCCTCAGCTAAAAAAGCCCAGATCTGCAGAACAGAGGTGAGCTACCTCGAGTACAAATTAAAAGATGGACAAAGATGGTTGACAGATGCACAGAAGGAAACCGTCTTAAGAATCCCATAGCCACAAACCATCCACCAGGTACGTGAATTCCTGGGGTCAGCAGGGTTCTGTCGCTTATGGATTCCGGGTTTTGCCGAGATGGCCAGACCCCTCTATGAGGCCACCAGGCACCAGCAAAATTTTTAATGGACAGAGGCCATGAACAGAGACTTTAATGACCTTAAAAAGGCCTTGCTGTCTGCTCCCGCCCTTGGGTTGCCCGATCTAGCTAAGCCCTTCTACCTGTATATGGACGAGAAAGACGGGGTGGCAAAAGGGGTCCTTGTCCAGTACTTAGGTCCCTGGAAGAGACCCATAGCCTATCTCTCCAAAAAGCTGGACACGGTGGCCGCTGGATGGCCCCCATGCTTAAAAATTATTGCTGCGGTGGCCACTATGGTCAAGGATGCAGACAAACTGGCCATGGGGCAAGAACTGCATGTTACCACCCCACATGCTATTGAAGGGGTACTCAAACAGCCCCCAGACCCCTGGATCAGCAATGCCCATCTGACCCATTATCAGAGCCTGCTGCTAAACCCTACCAGAATTTTATTTAAGCCACCAACAACCCTGAATCCGGCAATGCTACTACTCCCTAACCCAGACTGGGACCCCCCTCTGCATGACTGTCAAGAAATTTTGGCACAGGTGCACGGAATCGGAGCTGATCTCCAGGACCAGCCACTGCCGAATGCGGACGTCACCTGGTACACGGATGGCAGCAGTTTTGTCCAAGAAGGACTCAGATATGCAGGGGCAGACGTAACCACGGAGACAGAGACTGTCTGGGCAGAGCTACTGGCAGTGGGACCATCGGCTTAACAGGCAGAATTGATCGCACTGGCCAAGGCGCTGACCATGGGGGAAGGTAAACGAATAAACATCTACACCAACAGCAGGTAAGCCTTTGCCACCGCTCACATCCATGGAGCCCTTATTACAGGGAGAGAGGGCTTCTGACAGCAGAGGGAAAGACTGTTAAAAACAAAATTTTAGAACTCCTGAGGGCCCTCTGGCTGCCCAAGGCCCTAGCCGTCATCCATTGTCCGGGGCACCAAAAAGCAGACACGCCAGTAGCCAAGGGAAACTGGCTAGTCGATTTAAAAGCAAAAGAGGCGGCCCTTCTGGCGACCTAGGTCTTAGCAACCACGCTACCTGATCCGGGGGCACTGACCCTGCCTGACAGCCCCAACTATACTGATGCTGACTTATACTGGATCAAACGCTTGCCCATGACCCAGTGCTTGCATGGCTGGTAGAGGGCCACAGACTCCAGCATCATCTTGCCAGAGGAACTAGGACAGCGAGTCCTATCCAGAATGCATCGGAGTACTCACATGGGAACAAGGAAGATGGAAGACCTCACGCGACATGCAAAGATCACTATTAAAGACTCTCGAGCAAAGATCGAACAGATTGTGGCAAGCTGCCATGCATGCCAATTAACAAATGCCTCCGCCCATGGATCTAACCCGGGCACCTGGCTCCAAGGGGACCGCCCAGGAGCCTACTGGGAAGTGGACTTCACTGAGGTAAAACCTGGAAAATACTGGTATAGGTATTTCCTAGTGTTTGTAGATACTTTTTCAGGATGGACGGAGGCATTTCCCACCAAACATGAAACAGCACAGACCGTGACCAAGAAACTGCTGGAAGACATCGTACTGAGGTATGGTTTTCCTGTTAGAATTGGGTCAGACAACAGCCCAGGATTCGTATCTAAGATAACACAGGGATTGGCACTAGTACTTGGGGCAGGTTGGAAATTACATTGTGCATATAGGCCCCAGAGCCCAGGACAGGTAGAGAGGATGAACAGAACATTAAAGGAGACCTTAACTAAATTAGCCCTGGAGACTGGCGGGGACTGGGTGACTCTCCTCCCCTTCGCCCTATATAGGGTGAGGAACTCCCATATAAGATTGGACTGACTCCCTACGAGATCATGTTCGGTCTTCCTCCACCTGTTATCCCCAATTTAAAACCTGAGGTGCTTGCTGAATTTGATGATCACCAACTTATTTTCTCCCTCCAAATGTTTCAACGAACCCATGAGCAGGTGTGGCCTGAGGGCCCTCTATGAGACTGGGCCACCCCCGGACCCCCATCGATATCTGCCAGGTGACTGGGTGTACGTGCGGAGATACCAACACCAGACACTTCAACCTCATTGGAAGGGACCCTACATCGTGATCCTGACCACTCCCACCGCTCTCAAGGTTGACGGGATTACTCCCTGGGTCCACTACACACACGTCCGGCCAGCTGACCCACACACCATTCTCAAGGACTTTGTTACAGAATGGAAAAGCCAACCGGACAAGGACAATCCCCTAAAGCTAAGACTGCGCCGTTCTCACTTATTTCCCACCTCCAAGACTCCCTAGTCCGAGGTTGTCCTTCAAAATAGAAGGGGATTAGAATTAGTCTTCTTACAACAAAGGGTGGGGGGGTATGTGCTGCCTTAAATGTAAATGAGAGTGAGAACAGCAGGAAAGTTGGTGAGAAAACTGGTTTAATCATTCCCCTGGCTCACTCTGAGAGCAACCTGGACCCATGATTGGGTCCTGCATAGGATCCTCTGATAAAGGGGGGAATGTGGGACCCAGGAAATTTAACAAAATCCCCTACCCCTGGACAAACAGAGCAGGACTGACTCTGTTTTCTGCTGCACCTGCCTTGTGCTGACCTACTTATTACTTAGGGCACTGCCCTGCCCTAGTCAAAGACCAGGGCACACCCTAACTGGAAATCCGGCTCAGTGGACCAGAATGACTGCAACTTTCTGCGTATCCCATTGGCCACTGGCCCCTATAAAGTTGCTAAGCCTCTTAGTCTCGGGGTCCAAGTCCCTGCTCCGCTGTGTCGGGTATACTTGGACCCAGGCTCGAGCTTGTAAATAAACCCTCGTGTGTTTGCATCGGTGTTGGCTCCTTGGTGGTTTCTCGGATTCGCGATCTTGGGCACAACAGTAGACAGAACTCATGATTGGAGGTGGTCTAGAAAGTGCCTCACCTCTCTGATCAGGCTAGACTCCAGAACTGGACTCTGTATACTGCTGAGGTCTACACTTGAAATTACACCTACTGTCGACTCTTTGTGAGTCCTAAATTATTTTACTGGGGTTAATGAATGGTATAGCATTAGCGCTATACCATTAGAGAATTTCCATCACCTCAGTGAAAACACATAATTTTTTTTTTGTCCTTAGCACCTTTTATTGAAGTATAACCCTTGATGACAATCTGGCAGGCATATCAATGTCAGCCAAGAAGGGAGTGGTGGAGGACACAATTGCAGAAACAATAAGATTCAGAAAAAGATTAGCTTCACATGGCATAGATGACCCCCGACAGTCGTACAACAAACACTGGTCCTTTATCTATAGAAATTGCCCCCTGCCCCACCCCCCAAAGGCCTACTAATCTTCAAAGAATATAATACACTGTTACAGAAATAGTATTGGCATAGACAAATCATTTGGCAAAGACAGTGGGAGTCACCAAGCTCCAGACAGGAAAAAGTGGCCATAAATGTGCCTAGCTTCCTCCACCTGGGACTTGCTGCTACTGGCAGAGCAGCATCTTCAGGGAGACTGGGGTTAGGGGTGTGGCTCTGATGCCCCCAGGGCAGCTTTTTAACATAGGAGGTTAAGTGGAGAACAGAACCAGAACCTGAACCTGGCCTCAGGAAAGGATTTTCATCTTTCATCCTCTTGGTTCCTCAGCTTCCAGTCTCTCCATTTCTAGGGTTTGGTTTTTAGTGTGTCTGTCTCTCTTGGGTACCCCCTTGAGCATTTACCACTCTACTCTGGCTGAGTCTGAAGCTTGTGGGATTCAAGGAGACACAATTTACCCAGACCCTCAGGATTGGGGTGGGGGAGTAGGAAGGGACAAGTGATAGTAGCTCTTGCACAGACTACTCTCTCTATATCAACCTGTTACCCACCAGGGCCTGTATGAGGATTTGAAATAGAAGGCAGAGGTCAAGACCAGTAACCATCTGGGGAATCCCCTTGGCCTCCCTTCCAAACTGTACACACTGGCTGGTCTTGGAAGAGGGCTGAGCCCAGGAAATGAGAACAGGGGAGAGATGCTGCATCTTGAGTAATCCTGGCAGCTCTGGACCAATATCACTCATGTCAGTAGCATGGGGCATTAGTTCCTGTTTGGTAGCTCACCTTTCTCTGCCAAGCTTCACTTCTCAGTATAGTTTTGGGGTTATTTTATTAAGTGCTTTAGAAACTGTCCTTCTGTGTGAAAATAAGCATTCTTGTGCTCTGATCCCAACTCTAATCTCAGGTGGGATGAGAGACAAAAATAACACAGTCAATAGTACTTTTAGTGTGATAAATTTCATGTAAAACCAATCTAATGCTGACTAGAACAACTCAGACCATAGTTATCCTGTCCAGGTGCAGTAACCACTCTTTTCCCTGGGCCTTTCCCCAGCCCAAAAAGCTGCCCTAACCCCCCAAATCTTAGAATGATGAGAATGATGGATTATATTTGGCCTCAGCCCACTATATAGGACATCTCAACTTACTCATTGTTTATCTTAGAGCCTGTTTAAGAAAAAAAGAAGATGGCAACTGCAGCTTCTATTCATAACACTCTCCCACCTTCATCAACTTTGGCTTGGGTAAGCCCAGGCCTTTACAAGCCATCGGCCTTCCTGAATAGAGTAGACTCCTCCATTTGAGGGCAGAATGGCAGGTTGACATTTTAACAGTGGTTCCAACAGCAGCAGTGTACTAAGAGCATACCCAGGGCCCCCTTCAGGACACCCTGTTGGCCAAGATTCTTCCATTGTTTCTAAATACAATGAAGAGGAAAAGGAGAACTCTAGAGATCAGTATTTGTAGCAGCAGCAAAGTTCTTTGGTAAATTCTTTGGTTGAATGAGGCACCTCTGCTGCTACAGTTAACCTCCAAGGACCCCTCAAAGAACCCAGGAGTAACTAGAAGCGATGCCAGGGCTTTCTGAGCAAGGCTTTGCAATATGAACCATGGGCACCAGTGAGTGAGGAACAACAGGGAACTGAGCTGGATAATAGGCCAGAGTTTATCCATGAGTCCTTTCCTGCCATTGCCTACACGAGGGATTTTCCAGGACAGCAAATGGCTAGTGGTGTCAGGGCCTTGGCAACAACAGCAGCATTAGTTGTTTGTGTGCCTAAAATTCTGGCTGGGTTGTAATTTGCTCTGGGTGGTGGCAGGGGCTGGGGGTGGGGGGGTGGCCCTGGCTGAAACTTCCAGATACCATGAGTTTCAGTTCCCTGAGTCAGGCCACACACTGGAGAAAGCAACTGTGAGATGGAAGATCTCCTCCTGAGCTCACTTCTACCCAATTCCTTAGATGGGAGATCATAGAGAAATGGGCGAACCTTTGTCAGTTTTAGATTTCTTTGGTTTCAAGAAAAAATAAGAAAATAAAACTGAACTCGTCAGGGAATGCTAAGTTTATGGTTACCCTGACATCAAGAAAAGTATAAGGCCTGGCCATTGTCAGCTGAGTTCAAGACTAGAACTCCTTTCTTAGACACCTGAAAGCTTTAGTGGGAAGAATTCAGGGTTTTGGCACTCGCTCATCTAGCCATGGTGAATTCAGGCTGATCTGCAGAAAATGCTTTCCTTCTGGGATTATTTTTCCCTCTCCAACTCCCCTCTTCTCGCCTTATTAGTTTAAAAAAAAGGGAAAAAATCAAAACATAAAAATAAATAAAATCAAAAGGCCATTTAAAATACAACAAAGAACCCCTCACCCCAATTAGGAAATCTGTATCCAGAAGTCAGCTTTAGTAGATCTATTATTAATGGCCCATAGTGTGGAGTCCTTAGAGCAGGCACTTGTAACCCCCAGCAATGACAGGCAGGATGGAACAGAAACAGTAGGCCAAAAATCTTTGGACAGGAGGAGGGCCACACCAGCCAAGGCTGAGAGTAGGGCTCCTTCCCCCTCAACCAGATGCTGGGGAAGGCAGGAGTGGAGCCAATTTGTTTAAACTCAGCTCCTGCAGGGCACCTTGGGATTCCCAATCTTTCCTCACATTTTGTTTGGTGTAATTTCTCCTTCTGTGCTTCCCACTGTAAAGCTTATTGTGAGGCCCTTAAATTGCTGGTAAGCTAAGTAGCCCTCAAGAGCCAGGTCTCTGTGGGAAATGGCCAGGCCACAAACCTTGGGCAGAATGGAGCTGCACAGGCAGCTTCTCTCTGAGCCTGGACAGGCTGATTGTGGTGTGGGTGGGTAGTGAGTGCATGATGTCTTTGGAGTCCCTGTACCAAGAATGAAGGCACACGGTAGGTTCTGTGTGCAGTGAGTGCTTGCCTGTGCAAACTGTGGGAAGGAGAGTGTGGTTGTATAATCACACCTTGCTGCTGGCAGCTCCAACTTCTTGCTTCTACTCTGTAGGGTAGAAGTCTGGGGAATTCCTAGGGCCTCCTAGCCAGTTGGGAGCAATGCCAGGTAAGGGGCAGCGAGAGATGTCCAAGGTAGAGGTTATGGAACATACTGCTAACTAACTGCTATCTACTTGCTAACAAACTGCAAAAAGAAGATTGAAAGCACTTCCCATTGTGGCTGGGCAGGGATGGCATGTCAGTCCACTTGTAGAATTAGAAATTGCTGGGCCCCAGGAGTAGGCTCTCCCTGAGACATTTGAGCTGCTCTTCCCCAAGCTTGATCTTCTCTTCCAGCTCTCGCTGTTCGATGATGAGAGCAGATTTCATCTTCACAAAGTGCTGGTAATCTTGGAGCTGGTCCTGAGGCAGGTAGCGGGAGACCATGCCAAACACCAACTTCTCCCGACGGTCCACATGCTCCTTCAGCTCCTTGGCATCTTCCAACTGCCCTGTCAGCTGCTGCTTCTTTTCTATCAGCACCAACTGAGGAATCAGATAGACAAATTAAGAGCCATTCCAGTTACCAGTCATCTGCCTAACTCACTGCTCCGCCAGGAGGGCTGAGGCAAACAGTTCCTCACTCTGCTAGCTCATCAGTCCTAAATGTCCTGCTCTGAAGTCCACCTTCATGCAAAAACTTCTGGACAGGGGGGAGGTGCATTTACCCCTTTTCATCTCCTACACTGTCTTTAATCCATGGACTACCACTGGGGTTGGTAGGGGGGTAGGAGTGGGAGGTGCAGAGGCTCTGACAAAGCCAGCTCATGCCCCTTCCACCTGGAGAACAAATATCACTGTGACAATGCTTTCAAAATGATGTGTGTCTCCATGTGGGTGTACCTGTGTGAGTGCACATGTCCACATGTGTATGCACAGGCATATGTGTCTCTTAACATGGATTCAGACTGGTATTCCTTTTTTTAAAAAGATTTTATTTATTTATTCATGAGAGATAGAGAGAGACAGAGAGAGAGACAGAGAGACAGAGACACAGGCAGAGGGAGAAGCAGGCTCCATGCAGGGAGCCCGACGTGGGACTCGATCCCGGGTCTCCAGGATCATGCCCTGGGCTGAAGGCGGTGCTAAACTGCTGAGCCACCCGGGCTGCCCTCAGACTGGTATTCCAAACCACTTGTTCATGGAAAGGGAATGCACTTTGGTTCAGGGATGTGTGCAGAGTGGCCCAAACTGTGAAACTGATAGACTCTCAGTCTCAGCTACTTGTTGAGACCTCCTCCTTCAACTCAGAGAGAGAAAGTGGGGTGAAATTGCTCTACTGTTGCTGCTGCTGCTACTACTATTACTACCACCATCAGTACCAAGACTATGACTACTATCACTACCATTAAAACCACTAACACCGATAATACCGCCACCACTACCACTACTACGACTACGACTACGACTACGACTACGACTACTACTACTACTACTACTATTTTTTAAAAGATTTAATTTATTTGAGAGGGAGAGAGAAAGTGAGCAGAGGGAGGGGCAGAGGGAGAGGGAGAATCTCAAGCAGACTCCCTGCTTAGCATGCAGCCTGTGATGTGGGGATCGATCTCATGACCTGAGCCAATATCAAGAATCAGAGGCTTAACCCACTCAGCCACCTAGGTGGCACCACCACCACCACCAACACTACTACTACTATTACTATCACTAGCACTAGCAATAACATCACTACAACTACTATTTACTACTACTACTATTACTACTACTGGCAGGTAGCACTGATTCAGTGTTTACCCTGTTCTAGGCCCTGTTTTAAGTAATTAATAAGGATTATCTAATTTAATTCTTATGAACCCATGAGGTAGGGTGTTTTTGAAGAGACTTAGAGGAAGGTTAAGTAAGCTGCCCACAGCCACGCACCTAATTATTGGTAGATCCAGAATTATAAGACAACTTAAAAGCCAGTGCCCACCCTCTTTTTTAAATATTTTATTTATTTATTCATGAGAGACACACAGAGAGAGACAGAGGCATAGGCAGAGGGAAAAGCAGGCTCTTTGCAGGGAGCCTGATGTGGGGCTCAATCCCAGGACCTGGGATCATGACCTGAGCTGAGGCAGATGCTCAACCACTGAGCCACCCAGGTGCCCCCACTGCCCATTCTCTTAACACTATGCTTTACTGTCCCTCAGACTAGCCAAATCTGAAATAGGGAGCCCTGAGAAGGAACAGATGGCATTTCCCTCCATCCACACCCCAGAGACCCCAACTCTACCTTCTCCTGGTTGGCCTCTGCATCAATGCTGTTGAGAGCATTCTCCACCCGGGCCAGTCGTCCAGAGAGCGACAGCAACAGGTTGACCACTTTGTCCAGGTCCCCAATAAACAAACGATATTTTTCAAACTCATTGGATTTGCAGATCGCTTTTAGGTTGGCTTCCACCTCCTCCCCAAGGGCAGAGTTGGCACTGATGTCCTCTAGCAGTCCTCGCTGGGCCTCCCTCAGGACAGAGAGTTTTCTGCCAATGCTTTCAATAAGTTGTATCTAAGAGAAATAAACAGGGGAAGGCAAAGGATGAGAGTGGGGACAGAAATGGGTCTGGACTTGTAACCTCTGTTTTGGGATCCCCGAGACAGATGGCAGGTTCCACTTGCCATCAGAAACAAAGGAAGCCTGAGCAAGTCATGAGCAATTCCAGTTTTCTGGACAGGCGCCCTCTCTTCTGTCTCTTCAGATCTGGTAGGAATCCGTCACCACCAAACTTCTTGGCATTAGATAAGTGGTACCCAGGGGCTAATTCTCATTTGCCAGATGTAACTTAATGAACGCTTGCTGAGACCATTTAATAAACAGGAATTGAAATGCTTGTGGGAGCAGAGGTTGTCAAAACATTATCATCAAGTATTTGCCTGGGGCTTCATTCATTTTCCTTCAACCCACTGAAGTATCTCTCATGTGCCCTGGCACTACGTTTCATGTTCGCTCCCTCCATTTGGCTTTTGCGGCCTTTTGGATAAGATTGGGAGTTCTTAAGTCCCAATGACTAGGTTTAACTTCTGGTTTTGCCAACTTCCTGGCTGTGTGGCCTTGGGCGAATTTCTTTACAGAATTTAACACTCTTGATCGGCAGAATGGACATAACTGCAGTACTGACTTCATTGAACAAGACTATGCATGCAAAGGACCTAGCATGGACTGAGTACTTAATGAAGTCTGGCTGCTATCATCATTCAGCCTGGCCCCACTCAACCATTCCAATCCCACGGCTCTGAATCTTTCAGGATTGGGCCCTCATTCCATCTGCAGTCATACTTGTGTTCCTGATTGGATTTATGCAGTTTTACCTGCTCTCGATCTCTTCCCTCACTTTGGCTGTTCCCATTCTTTCTTCAGAGCCCAGCTTTGCTCCCATCCTCCCTGCAGGAAGCTGCTGTCCCCATAGCCCTTCTCTCAATGACCTCTTTCTTTTCTGAACTCTCCTGCCTTTCAGAAATAGAACACTCGAGTATAATTTGACATTTTTCATTCCCTGTTTCACGTGGGTGCATCCAGTCTCTCTCCTATTGGTGATAAGTTTCTTCAGGAAAGCACTGCCTGAGTCTTCTGATCTGTCTCCCCTCTAGGTGTAACCAGTTCTGGAACTCCATTCATAGGAAGGTAGTGTGGTAGAGTAGCTGCTTAGAGTCACAGATGCCTGGGTCCTAATTCCATTGCCTCCAAACTGTGTGACCTTGGGCAAGATACCCAATCTCACAGAGTCTTCTCTGTTTCCTCATCTGTAAACAAGAAGCTTTTCCTCTTCTCCCCCCACCCTGCCACCATGGTAAGGGTTAAATGAGATCATAGAAGTAAAATGCTTAGCATTGCTCTTGGTATCTTAAGTGCTCAGTACCTGTTTAGTGCTGCTGCTGCTGCTGCTGCTGCTGCTGCTGCTGCTGCTATTATCATTACCAGGCACTCAGAGCTAGTAGATGCTAGTCTGGTGCAAAGTCTTAGAAATGAGCCACCCCACGTTGCTCATGGCCTGTGCTGTCAGCATCATATTGTCATTAAGAGCATGGATTCTAGTGCCCGACTACTTGGGTTTGAACCCCAGTTCTGCCACAAAGCATTGGTGTAACCTTGAGCAAATCACTCAACCTTTCTGTGCTTCAATTTCCCCATTGAAAAAATGGGAAACAATAGCACCTACCTCATAGTACTGTTCTGAGAAGGAAATGACTTAATATAGGTTACATGCTTAGAACGGCATCTCATGTCTTGTGTGTGTATGTATATGTATATGTGTGTATATATAATATATATATGATATATATGATATATATATACTGAAGTATGCCTCAGTATATGTTTGTTTTTCTCATATTTTTTTTAGAGAGAGAAAAGGAGAGAGAGTGCACACAAGCAGTGGGAAGGGGCAGGGGAGAGGGAGAGGGGGAGAGAGAATCTTAAGCAGGTTGCACACTAGGTGTGGAGCCTGACACAGGGCTCAATCTCATGACCCTGAGATCAAGACCTGAGCCAAAATCAAGAGCCAGACACTTAACTGACTGAGCCAACCAGGCGCCCTGCTTCAGTGTTCATTTTATTATTATTCCCACCCAGGTACTCTGGGACCATAGGCTTGTGGTTTTCTAGCATGTGCTCCTTTCTAGTAGTTTATTTAGAAATGTCCAAGGAGAAATGTCCAAGGAGAAATGTCCAAGAAATGTCCCAAGAGAGCCTGCTCTGGGTCAAGGGCCTGTTTCTATTTCAGAACTGGCCCAAAGTCAGGAGATTACCATGATCTTATGTCTGAAGCATCATAGGTTTACATTTAGGGAAAATTCTAAAACCCACTGGGGATTAGGGACCAATGATATGAATGAGGCAACACAATCAGATGTCAACAGGCTCTCAGTTATATCCCTGACCTCTGTTCTCCCAAACAAAACTCAATGCCAGGGACAAGGGAAGGCTGGGGGCCAAACGATCAACTTGGAAAATCACCTACCCACGCTAGCTCTTCAGTTCCATCATTCCATAGATCTGGAAGGATGCAAGCAAAGAGAGCCCTTTGTTTCTTGGCACCTGGCTTTGCCACCTGAACTTCACTCAGCCCTGGGGAAAGTGTACTGGCTAAAACTGAGTTGCTTTTCTAGGATATTACAACTTGGTGACCTTCTTCACTTGTCTTCCTCAGAGACAAAAGCTGGCCTAGCTCCCCCAGAATCACTTCAGATCACTATCTGCTGTTCTTTGCTTTGCCATTTCTGATCATTTTTCTCTTCCTGGTCAGACTCTTATTAGGTTTGCTTCTAATAAAAAGGTCCTGAGTAAGCTGGGAGCAGCCTTGCCATGCTCAGGGAACACAAAATCCAAGGAGGCAGACATCTGAATCAATATAACTTTGATACCACCATACTTCCCATTCTTTCCCTGACATTTTGCTTCCAATTTGAAAGTGGTGGGGAGGTCTCCTGCAAATGGCCTCCAGCTTTCCTACAGGTCATGTCCTGAATGAGAAGCATGGGCACAGGAGCAATTTACATTAAGTTCAGATGTTCACAAAGTGATAAATTAGGCCTTTGGAGTTGCCATGGAAACCCTATTTGCTTAGGAAATAAAATGGGTAAGTGCAGGGAGGGCAAAGTGATTCCAGGAATTTGATTAGAAAACTAGCCCTAGTGATGCTCAGAGGAAGAACGGGGAGGCTTCAGAACATCATAATTATTTCTATTGCTCATTCTAGTATTTTTAAGAGATGATTGATTCTTCTTGCAAAACTTCTTACTAAAGTTTATGGGCCTATAATTTCTCCTCTTTTGGCTTGGTTAATCCATTCCTTCTCCTGGAAAGTCACATGGAGAATACAACCAATGGCTGCTATTGGTCTGAGCTCGCAGTCAAAAACTCTGATGTACAGCGGGCGGTGAGTTACTTACAAGGCTGGCTTATTTCACAGGGATGGCGCATGATAAAGTGGGAGGTGCATCATTCTTGACTTCAAGCTCTGGATCTACCCCTAAAGTCTGTGACGCTGAGCAACCTAATCCTCTCCACTGGTAAAACAAGGAGGGGGCGGAAATCACTGTTGAGCAGTTTTAAGGATTCGACAGATCCAGTGATGGTGGTGGTGTGGTGGTGGTGCTGCTGCTGCTGCTGATTTCTACCACTCTCATTACTATTATTGGCTGGATCAAAAAGAGAGACTGGAGTTGCACTTGATGAACCCAGGGGGGCTATTTGATTTCCATATTGGAGATATAGGGATGTACCAAGTTGTTGTGGAGCACGTAGAGGGCAGGTCAACCTCCAGACACTCCAACTGAATGCTGAAAATCTAAGACCATATCAGAGAATTTCACCTTTTTTTGAGCCAGTTCAGGGTCAACTTCTTCCTCTCCCAGGCCAATCTCTGCCATCTCAGGCTGGTCTTTCAACTTGTTCAACAATTCTGCTTTGGCCACAGAAATATTGTAATAAGCTGAGTAAGAGGTAGGGATTCCTGGAGCCCCCAGAGGAGGTTTGAAGTGCTGAAATTCTTGTCTGTGGAAACAAAGAATGACCATTTGAATACCTCCATTGAGAGACTCCTGACCTCTCTGCTTCTTAGTTCACCCCATTTGTGAAAGTGGGACCCTGCTTTGCCTGGGAGCTGGGGAATAAGGAACTGATGGACCAGTAAGCATGGCTGAAATGTAAATGGGCCACATGAAGATCATCAGGAAGCCAACTCTGAGAACACAGAAGGCTATTTCTATGCCCCTGACTTCAATGGGTAGAGGAGCTTCTTTAGAGATTATCTAATTTGCTCAGCACCCGACTTAGAGCCAGAAAAAAACTGGCAGGCCCCAAAGTTCTGGGCTTCTGATCTTCCATGAGTCCCCTCAGTTCATGGCCCAGGCATATGAATCTCTGGGTGGGGAGGGGTAGGATGTATCTGAGACCTTAGCTATTCATCCTCCATAGCTGTTGGCCTTCCTCCTATCCAACCCCACACTGCCACCCACTCCAGCTCGATCTAGTCTGCTTGCTTACAAAGGCACCCTACGGCTTTCCTAGACACTCTCACAATTTATTCGTTTCTGGAAAAGCCACTGCTGCTTGAAATGGCCCCTCCATTGCAGATCTCCCACAGCAAAGAGGTCACCCATGACCTCAGCAGTGGTCATCATGTTGGAGGCCGGGGTTAACACCCCTGCCAGGGACTTGTCACGGCCTACCACATCTCTCATGAGCTCTTCTGAGACTGCCTCTGAGGCAGGCCTTCAGCCTGAGAAGGGATAGCATCTCTCCACTTCTGGCATATCCCCAGTGGCCCCAGCCTCCTCCATGGTTGCAGAATGAAATGGGGGAAAAATGGAACCAGTGGCGCCTAGGGGCTTGACAAGGGTAGCAGCAGACCCTGTTGTCTTGGGTTCACTGAAGCCTGCAGGGCTGAGATGCTGCTTCTCAGAGCCCCAGCCCATACAGGAGAACTGCTCCTCAGGAAAGAAGTAGCTCTGGCTCCATGCTGCCTTGGGTTTGGACTCTTCTGCAATCAAGGCTTCTGGTCTGGAGTGAGGAAGGAGATAAAGAGAAATGCTTTAATGTTGGATTTCAGTGATGGATGGGCAAATATCTCCAACCCCGGTTTATGCAAGAGAGAGGCTCACCCCCACTATATTCTTGTTGCCTACCAGTCACCCCTACCCTCCACCTGTCTGTGTCGCTGCCCCTTTGCTAACCTCTAGCTGCTTGAAAGGAAAAATAGGAGAAACTCATTAGTCATTTTTGCAGCTACTTGCAGCTCTTAGATGAAGGTAAAAAATAATGGTTAAAAGGCTCCACAGCTATTTACTGATTCATGCTATGCTGTCTTCTAATTAATCACACAAAAGAAACTTGGGCATGCCAATATTCCTCATCCAAGGCATTCATTTTACATGTGGGTTTTTAAAGTAACAACACTAATAAATGAACAATAGTAGCTAATATTTGCACAGTGCTAACCATGCTCTAGAAGCTGTCCTAAGATGTGTTTTTATGTGTATGTGTTTGCATGTCTGTGTGTAGATATAGATAAAAAATTTAATGTTCATGACAACCATTTTATAGATAAGGAACATGAGGCACTGAGAGGGAAAATGACTGCCCCAAGGTCACCAGATAGTAAATGACAGACCCATGATTTAGACCTAGGTGACCTAACTCCAGAATCTATACTTTTAGCCACTATGCTATACTGCCAAAGGGAGAACTTGACATCATATAAAACCTTGTATGTAAGGAATTTTCTGGCTGGGCTATATGTTAGCAGACAAGAGAGTACATTCTGGAGGGAATATGAATGTATGAACTTAGGGAATTCTTATCTATGAGAAAAATATCTAGAGTATGTGTGAGAGTTCTGAGTTAGAAAGTGCTGGAAGGAAGTACAGAATTAAGGGGAAAAAGGATGTGGCTGTATGTCAGTTATATCTCAATAAAACTGTAAGTATATCTTAAAGATATATACTAATTATAGACTCAGATCTCAGCAGACACAGCCCTGTACCATATCATAGTTGTCATATTAGGCACTCTGTTCTAGGGCCACTGTCCTCATAATCTCTGCTAATAGGGCAGGAGTTAAGGAGCTCTATGACAACATAATCTGCATTTGATAATGAGTATCAAAGCAAAAATCAGATTCCTTCTGCAGAGCATAGAGTTCAAAAGGCAAACTATACCTGTACTTGAACCAGAGTTAGGAGAATTCACCAACACTTGAAAAATTCCACTAACCTGCTTCTATATGTATCCCAGCATGTGTAACTGAATAGTGTGTGGGTTATAGAGATGCTCTGATTTGACTTGGCTGAAAATAGGAT
This sequence comes from Vulpes lagopus, assembly GCF_018345385.1. NCBI lineage: Eukaryota > Metazoa > Chordata > Mammalia > Carnivora > Canidae > Vulpes > Vulpes lagopus. Next base: position 43,554,331 of record NC_054848.1, read on the forward strand.
GTCTTTGTTTTTCATTTTACATTCAAAATATTATATATCTCCTTGCTCCTAGCACTTCTTTCTCCCTTACAAAATCTTAAAGCCACTTCCTTCTGGTTAGAACCCTATGCTTTCTGGAATAGGATCTTGAGGAGCTCCAAGATCTTGGGAGGATGTAATGGGCACAGTGAGCCAGATGGCCTGAGTTCTGGCTACCTGTGATCTTCTGCAGGTTACTTTAGCCCCCTGTGCCACACTGCTGTCACCTAAAAGATGTGGGACACTAATGACATCTATTTCACAGGTTGGTTGTGAAGATGAAATCCATCAGCACACAAAAGTGTTTAGAACAATGAATGCTTGGCACAATAGTAAGCAGGCAGAAAATATTAGCTTTGTTGGGAATAACACTGTTCCTTAAATCCACATCATTCAAAAGGCATCTATAATTGATTTTCTGCAGCCACAACCTAGGGCTGTGTGCAAACAGATGTTTCTCCTTGCATCCAATCATCATTAATAAATAAATAAATATCTGGAATGAGTGACAAGATCTCTAGCAATAGCAGTTTTCTTCTCTCTGGCCAAAGCTCCAAGGTGAATGGAGGTAAAGAAAAGGAGGAAGGAATAGGAGGCTGAAAGGGGAAAGTCAGGCCTGTAACCACTAGCTCTCGGACACTCTGCCCTGTGGGGGCAAAAAGGTCTTGTAAAGGCCTTGCTCTCATACAAGAACAAGATCTCTCTGAGAGGGGCTGCCTAGGATGGCAAATAAAGCGTAGGTTTTAGTGTCACACAGATCTGGCTTTGGAATCTTTGCTGTGCAATTCCAAGTTAGTCCCTTATTTTCCCCCACTGTATGTAGTTCCCTCATCTGTCAAATGGTAATCATAATGGCCCATGGGGCTGCTGGGAGGTTCAATGAAATAGTGGGTATGAAATGACTAGCAGTATGTGGCACATAGCAAATGCTTAATACATGTTTAGCCATTTGTCTATACATTCTTTCTTTTTAAATGTTAAGTGCCTACTACATGCTAGGTCACCCTCCCTTCTCATTGCTGGTGACAGTAACAGGTAAACAGCCATAGTCTCTTGCCACAAAATGTTTTCCAATGACAATGAGAATGCTCCCCAGCTAGATGGACAGCTTGAGAAGCAGCTGCCAGGGATTGGATAAGAGATTCTCAGGCTGTCTAGGAGTGAGGCCCTATCATGCTGTGCCTGTGGCACCTCATGCTGGAGAACTTCTCAACTGCTTCCAGGTGGCCCAGTAAAGGATTTACATGTCCATAAAAGACACAAAAACAAGGTACTTCTAATAGCAACAAGTCTCAGGCGAGTTCCTTCTATGAAGGGATTTAAAGAAAGCACTTATGGGATAGATGCCTTCCCCCACCCCCTCCCCCAGCAGAGTGTGGGCTGAGCTCTCTGAAGGATAACTCCAGGGCTGAGGCCAGAGTTCTTTTGCTTTGGAGCCAAGAGGACAACCACCATGCAGTCTAGGGCACGCTGATGAGCCCTGGCATGGTGAAGTAGACACACACCAGCAGCCCTGTGGCTAGACTACACTCCTGCTCTGGCCTCCTGCCCAGGCAGCTAGCCCCCTCAACTACCACCTATTGCCCACTGAAGAAGCAAATGCAAAGAGGCAGGGGAAGAAGCGGTGCGGGTGGTGGAGAAAGTGGAAGAGGGAAAGGGTGCCTGTAGCTGTTATAAGGATCAAGCAGGGCATAAAGCGCCCACTTCCCCTCGCAGGACCACCTTGGAGCAGAGTTTAGAAGCCCAGGCAGGTCCTGGAGCAGAAGCAGGTCAGGTTGTGAGCTGGCCTCTTGTTCTAGAGAACAAGCAAACGAAAAGGCAGAGAAGGACCTGCACCAGGCTTTGGGGGAAATGCCATGAGGCAACAAGGGTTTAATGTCTTCTGGGAAATAATATAGTATTTTGACAGTGATATTGAAGAACATCAGCAAGTACCATTTACTGAGCACTGATGATGAGCTAGACATGTGGCTCTCTACTTCATCTAGATTATCTTCACATTTGCAACAACCATGTGGAATGGAGATCACTGTGCCTGTTTTCCTGGTGAGGAAAATATGAGGCTGGGGACAGTTTAATCCCCCGAGTCAAGGCCACACAGCTGATAGGTAAATGGTGGAGGTACAATTCAAACTCATGACCTTCAGGGACCTTTCTTTCATAAGCACTTACTTGGGGGAGTCAGTGGTTTCCTTCTCGGATGTCCTCCAAAGCCTACCAGTACCATAATAGCCAGGGTGCTGAGCCTTCTCTGGTGGAGATCCCAAGTGGCTCCTTATTGGAGGCAGGAAATTGCCAGGATGGAGATCAAAGGACTCTTGCTCTGCCGGAAAGCTTGGCAGGCTCTGCCTTGGAGCCTCCAAATGACCAAAGCCCAAGGGTTGTGGCTGCTCCAGGACCTCTTCGGGATGGAGGGCCCTCATACCAGTGGTTTCTGAACTGAAATACTGGGGTGGCAGCTCCTCCTCCTCCCCCGCCTTCTCCCCCCTTTCTTCCTGTTCTTCATCTTCTTCGTCCTCTGCCTCTTCCTCTTGCTGCTGCTGCTGCTGCTGCTGCTGCTGGACTGCACGAAAGAGCCTGTACTTCTCCCAGTTGGGAGGAGGAGGGCGAGGAGGAGGAAATGCCTTCTTCCTGGCTCCCAGAGGATCAGGCTGGGTCTCATCAACTTTGGTGAAGAGCTCCCTCCTGTGCTGCCCCCAGGCCCGGGAGCTCTGGGGCTCCAAGTTGATATGGCTCTCTGAGAAGGCCCGGCTACGTAGCGGGTAAGGCACAGAGGCCATGGAGCGCCCCTCCTCATAAAGAGAAGTTTCGTCTGTTTTTTTCGAGGAGTGCTTGAAGTCTCCAAGGAGGTCAAGGGAAGAGATCGCTCGGTAGCTTGACAAGTCCAGTGGTGGGTTCTCAAGGTGGAACGGGGTTGCCCATGAAAGGCTAGCCTTGGGATGAGCCATTTCCCTGTAAAACAGCAAGATGAGGACTGTGTAAAGCAAGTTGCAGATGGCCCCATATTTTGGATAACGTCATTTCTGTAAAACTCAAGATGGCCCCCAAACAAAGCAAATATACGAAGTAAATGTAATCATAAGAATAGTAATACTAACACATAATATTGATAGCTAACACTTAATAAGTATGCACTAAATGCCAGGCACTGTTTCAAGTGCTTTCCAGGTCATCTTAAGTTAATTAATGCTCATAATGATCCGAGGAGGTAGCTATCATTAGTGTCCCCATTTTACAGCCAGGAAAACTAAGGCACAGACAGGTTAAGGAACTTGCTCAGGGTCATAAAGCTAGTGAGTGGTAGAACTAGGATCTAACCTGGACAGTCTAGCTCCAAAGTTTGGATACACACACTACAGTACTCTGGCACTCAGATTGAATGTGCTGTGTACTGGGGCTTACAAGTTCAGCTATCCTGTTAAATTGTTTTTGTTTGCTTTGTTTCTAATCAGGAAAGATTTTAAATATTTAGAAACATACAGAGATTGCTATAATAATTATTCATGTTCTCACCTACTGCCCAGGATTAGCATATTTTACTACACTGCCATCTTATGCTTGATGATTTTTTTAAAAGATATACATAATACCCTGTTTCACTCCTCACTTCTATTCCCCTGATGCCTCTCCAGATGCAAGCTGTATCGTGGATCTGACATGCTTTCTGTCCATGTTTTTATAGTTGTACCAAAAAATATCAAGCAGGCAATCCCCAAATATCTACAATTTGGGGCTTAAAATACCTCCTTCTAAAGCAATTCTAGTCAGAATTCTCAACAGGAATTTTTAACTGGCATTTTTCAATTAACTGGCAAAATAAAGTAAGATGTTATATTAAAAATATTTTGCTACAGAAGAAATATGAGTAAGGGATTAGGTATATTATAAAGCAATTACAATTAAAACAGCATGTTACTGATTAATAAAGCAGAATGAAAACTCCAGAAACATATCAAATTGTCTATAAAAACATCGTATATAATTCACCTTCCATAACAAGGAGATAAAGAACGATTTTTTAAAAAATTTTTGAAATAAAATAAAAAATAAAAAAATAAAAAAATTTTGAGATAACTGCAGAGCAGCGATATTTGGAGTATACCATCTATTATATACTAAGATAAATTCCAGATTCAATAGTTAAGGGTGTGTGTGTGTGTGTGTGTGTATTTCAATGTATGTGTTATATGCATATACATGTATATATATTATATGTTTAGAAGAAAAAAACTATCAGGAGATTAAAAAGACTATCACTTGTGAGGCAAAATGAGATTCTCATCTTATAAGCAATAGAGTCCAAAAAGAATATCCAAAGAGACAAGTCCAGGTTTATTTAAATATGTATAAAATATGCATAAAAAGTCAAACTTCTATATAATAGTGACCAAAGCCAAAGGACATCTCTTTAGTCTCAGAGAATAAAGAGTTAAGCCCTCAAACCCAAAGATCTGGTTTCCTGCTGTAGCCTGTGAGCAATCAGCATCATGCTAAGTACTGCCTAGTGACAGGAAATTCCAGCAGTTCAATTAAATCATCAGACAGAATACCCATTCAATAGTCATACTGAAGACTGAGAATATTTCTTTAAGAAATAATGATACACATAATGGTAGCCAAGCTCAGATAGAATGAAGAACAAAATCTCCTTCACTTGGCTCATCTTCAGTCCCCATCATGGCTAGCTCATCACTTGCATGTATCAGAAATTCCCTTCCACATATCCACACTCCCTTCTCATTTGGGCCTTCGCCCACCTATAGTTCCTTTAGAGTAGAACAACTCCTTGTGTTCAAAGTGTTCTGCCTGGCATTTTATTCATCAGGAAACAAACAAACACATAGTACTTATTACACAACTGATGAGTTATTGAACACTACATCTGAAATTAATGATGTACTATGTGCTGTACTATATGCTGGCTAATTGGATTTAAATTTTTAAAAAAGAAAACAAGGCGGTGAGTGGAAAGTAAAAGGATGACAGGGATCCCTGGGTGGCGCAGCGGTTTGGCGCCTGCCTTTGGCCCAGGGCGCGATCCTGGAGACCCGGGATCGAATCCCACATCGGGCTCCCGGTGCATGGAGCCTGCTTCTCCCTCTGCCTGTGTCTCTGCCTCTCTCTCTCTCTCTCTGTGACTATCATAAATAAATTAAAAAAAAATTAAAAAAAAAAAAGGATGACAAATGCTATCAGGCAGAGAACTTTCCTGACCACCTTATCTAAAATAGAGATGACTTATCCTTAACAATCCTTTTTCTATTTTGTTCTTTCTCAGAACATGTATCCCTGCCTAATATCACATCACATACCTACTTTTACTTGTTTATTTTGTGCTCCACTCTCTAACTAAAATGTAAACTCCATGAGGGCAGGGATCTCAGGTGTCTCATTTATCTAGTACCTAATGCCTGGCACACTGTAGGCATTTAATAAATATTTATTTAATAAATTAATTAATGAATAGAAATATCATATGATCCAATAGTTCCACTGGCTATATACCCAACAAAAATGAAAACACTAATTATGTTCACTGCAGCATTATTTAAAAGAACCAAGATATGGAAGCATCCCAAGTGTCAACAACAGATGAATGGATAAAAAAGGCACATGCACACACACACACACAGGAATATTGCTCAGCCATAGAAAGGATGAGATCTTGCCATTTGCCACAGTACAGCTAGACTTAGAGGGTATTATGCTAAGTGAAATAAGTCAGATAAAGACAAATACCATACGATCTCACTCATACGTGGGACCTAAAAAACAAAATAAATAAACAAAAAGCAGGAACAGACCCATAAATACAGGAAACTATCTGATGGTAGCCAGAAGGGTGCAGGGCAGTGGGAGGGAATGAAAAATGGGTGAAGGGGAGTGGGAGATACAGGCTTCCAGTTACATTTGTGAGCATAGCATAATGTATAGACTTCTCAAGTGACTATGCTGTACACTTGAAGCTAATGTAATGTTGTGTATCAAATATACTTCTAGAAAATAATAAAATAAGTGAACTCATGCCAAAAATGAAAAAAAAACCAACAGCCATGATATTCATATCATAACAAAGTTGAGTTAATGGCAAAAATTAACAAACAAGGCGATTAAGCTCTAACAATCCTAAATCTTTATCAAACAACATAGCACCAAAATTCATAATGCAAAAGCCATAGGAAATGGAAAGGTAGAAAAGGGGAGCAATGAAATATGAGGCTTTTTCAGCTGATGACAGATATGACAGTCAAAACTAAGATAATGGGAACATTATATTTCTCCATTTTCAAGGGCCCATTGAACCCTTTTTAAATTGACTCTCTATTAGGACAAAAAGTGAAAGAAGTACAGACTATGGTACCTAATCACTACATAACAACACTAGAAATTAGTAACAAAAATGAAAGACAAAAGCTTTTAGCACATAGAAAATAAAAGGGAAAAATATCCTCCACTCTAGTCAACGAAGAGATCTGACCTGAAATTGTAGAATACCTAAAAAAAAAAAACAAAAAACAATGAAATATCAGAAGCTAGAGAATATGACTGACAAAAGCAGTGGTCAAAGGAGAATCTGTAGCCTCCAACGCTTTTATATTAATAAATAAGAACAAATTAAAATCAATGAATTAAGCATTGAACAAAAGAAGTCAAGAAAAGAGCCACAGAAACAGACCTAAGCAAAGCAGAAAGAAAACTAATTGCAGAAATTAATACACTGGAAAACAAATGGTAGAATTAATAATTAAAGCCAAAAGTTACTTCTTCAAAAAAATATAAAACAATTAAAAAGATAAGCCATTTGCTAATCTAATTAAAAATCCCAAACGCACAAAATTAGAAATGGAGAAATAACCACAGTTATGGAGTAAATGAAAAGAGTAAGAGAATACTTTGTTCTACTCTATGAAAACACATTTGAAAGCTTAGAATGGTTTTCCAGGAAAACAAAAATTACCAAAACCAATTGCAGAAGAACAGGAATATCAAAACCCATCTGTTACTATAGGAAACAATGTTGATACATTTGACAAAAAAGATAGCACACTCATGCTGTCTTCTGTGAATTCTACCAACTTCCAAGGATCAGACAACCTCAATGCTATTCACACTTCCTAGACTCTAGAATCTACTGAGGGAGAAGAAAAGAATCCTGCATAATGTCGATACCAAAACCCAACAACTAGAACATATATAGAGGAAAACTAGAAACCAGTCTCATCTAAGAATACTAATGGAAAAGTCTCACCATTTTTTTGCATTTAAAAACATAAGTAAAATTATAAAAAGGAAAAACATAAATATTAGGACATTAGCACATATAAAGAATTTATTAATAAACTACCAACATATATTGAAAGTGCACATTCAAATAATTCTTCCTAAAGAGGGTGCATGACCCAAAAAAAGTCAGAAATCACTGGTCTGGGAGCATTGTTCTTAATCAAAGTGGCTCTTGATCGAAATTACACGGAGAGGTCATTGAAAATGCAAATTTCTAGGCCCTGCCCGCCCCCCCCCGAAATTGGGATTCAGCACCTCTGCGGCAGGGCCTGGGAATCTGCTACTGCCCTCAAGGGATTCTACTACAAGTGGGTCTGGGACCATATTACAGAAACCAGGGTCCGGGGTGAAAACGATGGGAGTACTGTGGCTTGGGATGGAGGTTTGGGGGAGCAGAGTTCTTTGGCCCAGTCGGATTGGTTTCCAATCTATATAGCATGTCTTCCACCCCTTGCCAAACACCTTCCCACCTTCTTTCCCTGCCTCTCTCCCCCCGCTTCTCCACCCTCATCTCCAATCTAGCTCTTAAGGAAATGCAGGTGGCGTCAGCGTCTCCAAAGGCCCCAGCTGGGCCGATGTCCTGTAGGATGGTGAGAAGAGTCCCGCCACAGAATAGTACTTAAATTTACCATTCTTTCTTTTTCCTTTGCCAGAGCACAGGAAAGGCAAGGCAAGAAGAGCATAATGGAAAGAACACAGTGCCAGAAAAACTTGTGTCTGAATTCCAGTAAAAATTTAAAATCTGGCTCCATAACCCAAAAAGCTGCATGACCTTGCACATAGTATTTAATTTATCTCAGTTTCCGTAAAATATTTATCTACAAAGCTGCTGTGAGGATTAACTATCTAAAAGGGACCTAGCAATGATGCTGGGTACATGGGAGGTGATTAATAATGACAGAGTATATTATTAGGACAGAGTCCCTTACTCAGGGCCACTGCATATGGTTATGGCAGTTGCACAGTGTACAACCTTCACTGCTGTGTGCTTCGGCTTTGTTCCTTGTTCTCACCAAAGGAGTTGGACTGCACTGTCTCCCTGGTTACTGTTCAGGCCTGCTCAATAGCCAAGAAAGCAGGAGATTTTAGGTCTCAGCTCAGCCACATGCCTGCCTAGCTAGGAGGCCTGAGCTAACCAAGGATTTTAACTCTGGGCTCATTTACTCACTCTTCTCATTTACTCAAAAGGGACAGATAAGGGGATCCCTGGGTAGCTCAGTGGTTTGGCGCCTGCCTTCAGCCCAGGGAGTGATCCTGGAGACCTGGGATTGAGTCCCACATTGGGCTTCCTGCATGGAGCCTGCTTCTCCCTCTGCCTGTGTCTCTGCCTCTCTCTCTGTGTCTCTCATGAATAAATAAATAAAATCTTTAAAAAAAGGGACAGATAATAAAAGGCAAGTTTAGGTTTCAGAGCAGTGTGAAAATCAAAAGGATTAGATATTCGAAGTTGTCTTGTTCAGGTACTAACATAACTAAGCACTTATGTTACCCTTACAGAATTTACCTACAGGTAGCCAACTCCAGAATCAGTTGGAAGAGACAAACATGCTCTCCTAGACATTTGGTGTCCTTTTTCGTGGCACTGTAACTTTACCTGGGGCCCCTGGGCTCTGGCAAGGCAACCTGGAAATTGTTATTCTCTGTGTTAATCCTAATCCTTTAAAAACCACTCCCCCCTCTCCACTTCCATGGCCTGTGCAGGGCCAGCCTGAGCCCTTGTAGAGTCACTTACATTGGGGGAGCAGAAGTGGGCATGACTCTGCAAAGGGAAAGGAGTACCTTTCATGGTATAGGCTGGGTCGTTGTGTGTGCTTCCACACAGCTGTTGAATATTATACTGTGCAAGGTGACAAGATCAAAGAGGAGCAAAAGTGATACAGCTCCTTCCTTCTGGGCAGTACAGCTGGAGCAAACGGGTGAATAGAAGGCTTCCAATGAAGTTGTCAGGCTCAAACAAAGGATAATGGCCTCTCTAGCATTCCTATTTTCCAAGGGCTCAAGCTGTCTGCATGCTTGGGTCTCTGCCTTGGGACCAAGTGGAGTGGAGTGAAGGACAGGGAGTTTTGTTAAGGGAAAAGGGCTATGGTTTCTTACTTCTAGTGTGTGTTAGGTACTGCTTCATGTACTTTCGTGTAGGTATTTCTATTAATGTTCACATCAACCCATCAAAGTCAGTGCCATTATTGCCAGTTGGCGGGTAAGAATTGTGAGGCCTGATAGGGGTAAATCAGGGGCACCTGAGTGGCTCAGTTGGTTAATCGTCTGCCTTCAGCTTAGGTCATGATTCTGGAGTCCTGGGATGGGGTCCCATATCGGGCTCCCTGCTCAGTGGGGCATCTGCTTCTCTCTCCCTCTGCTTCTCTTACTCTCTTACTCTCTCTTTCTCTTTCAAATAAATAAATAAACTCTTTTAGAAAAAAAGGGGGGGCAGTTAAATCATTTTCCTAACCAGTAAGAAGCAGCAATGTCCAGACTGGAACTTGCCTTATTCCAACTCCAAGGGACAATCTCCCTGGAGCAAGGACTCTTAGGGGGAAGCAAAAGGTACTCGCACTGCAGTCATCCCCACATGCCCACGGAGACATTAGCTCTTTATGTGGAAGCACGAAAGCTAAGTGTAAGAAAGGGCTTTGTTGACACCAGCAAGGAGACTACATCTCAAAAACAAAAGCAAACTGCTTGCCAAGTCCTGGGCTGTTCCTCTCTTTTCCTCTTGGCACAGGTTATCTTTTCTTCTGATGAACAGATTTTCCCCTTTTGTTAACCCCCCCCCCCCCCCGCCTTTTGGCCTAATAGTGATCAAGAATGAAAACTAATATTTGCAGAGACTGAAAAATCTCCTCCTACCTCCTCCCCAGTCCTTCTGAAGTTTTCTTTTTTGGAAGTTTTGTTTTTAAACTCACCACAATAGCTTGGTATTCCAGGATCTCAGCAGCAAGGGTACACAGGGCCAGCCCCTCTCCCCTTTCCCTTTCCTCAGCAGCCAAAAGATAAGACTGCTCCAAGAGAAATAGCCACTCCCAGGTTTTTGCTGAAGGAAATATTTGCAAGATCCAGGAAGTGAGACACAAGGAGGCTTACACAGGGAGGGGAGGAAGGCCCAGAGGGATTGTTATTGCCACCCTTCTCTGCCCCTGGGCCCACAGAACTTCAAGTAAGGAACAATTAGTCTGGCAATTACAAATGCAAGTGGTAAGACTCGCACTGAACCTTCCACAGCCCCCAGGAGGCTGGTGCAAAGAGAACAGAGAAGTTTTTGCTTTCTTGTGGCTGTCCTGGAGCTAAAGCCTAGCTCCCCCCTTCCAATGGCCCCAACTTGGAATTTCCAAGAAGGTCTTCCTATTATTCCTCTGGATTTCACATGGTGCCATGGACATGGCAGTAAGGGGATGAGAGCAATCAGTCTTGTTTATGGAGAGTCCATCATGCATCAAGCATGGGGCTGGACAGTTCACAGACCCACTTTCATTTAGGTCTGCAATCTTCTGGCATGGGTATTCTCTTGGCCATGTTAGAAATGAGGCTCGGAGAGGTTAATTGACTGGGTGAACACAAAGGGAACAGTGGCCAAAAGTTACAGCTAAGGTCCATCTGACTTCAATGCCCCCACTTTTGCCCACACAACATGCTGCCTCTTCAGCATTCTGATAACCTTCTCAAGAGATTTAGTAAGAAAACATTTTAGGAGCAAACAATACATTGTCAGGGGACCTGAGGGGTCTGATACAAGAATAATTCAGCTGAGGATCAGGCTGGCCAAGCTTATTAAGGCTCTATTCCCTGATATCCAGAGGTAATGAAACTTTGGCATGCATAAGAATCACCCGGAGGGCTAATTAAAACACAGGTTGCTGGGGCCCATCCCCAGAATTTCTGATTTAGTAGGTCTGGGGCAAGGTGGGGAATTTTAATTTCTATCAATTTCCCGGATGATGATGGTACTGCTGATCTGGGATCACACTCTGGGATCTATTGCTCTAAACAGTCATTACCTACAAGGTTCCCAACTCATTGGGATATTTTAAAGAGGTATAAAGCCATTAAAAAAACTTCTCAAAACAAAATTCACTTAATTAACAAGTGACAACTAGGATAAAGATTTACAAAATAAAATAATGGGAATACTGGTCCAAAAGTTCTGGGAATCCTGATGTTATTCAAGGAAATTTGGTGCCCCACCATGGTTAAGCAACAGTCAGGGAAAGAGAGGACTTGTCTATTTGAGTCCTCATGTATACCTGATGTTAACGTACTGACTTTTAAAGATCTAGAATACAATAGGAAAGACTTAATACCAAAGTTATGAAGAACACAATTCTATCATGGACAGTTTAAAAGGCATTCTGGTTGCTCAATTATTCTCTGGGATGCATGTATGTAAGGCTTAAGATTTTAAACCTTTGGGAGTAACCCTAAAGATCCACAAAATGTAGTAACTGGTCATTTTGCAAAGGGTATGAATTTGACTTCCAAGGCATCATAGTACTGGTTTATAGGACAAGGCACCTAGCAAAGGCCTTGTCAACCACTTGGCACTGCCATTTCAACGTGGCTTGAGGGGTCTCTGATGTCAAGGTACACAGATGCAGTAACCATGGCAGAGAGAAAATGTGCTTCTTTATGAATAATGGCACTGAAGTGCAAACTATCTGCAAGATAGTGCTGGCGATAGAAGTGATGGAAAGGTCTTAAGAAAGTGATGCTTCTGAGCTAGACTGTACAATGTTTATGGTGGGAGTGGGAGATTCTGTGTTGCAGTGTTAGTGACAAATTTGGAAATCTGCAAAAGTCTGGTGACATACACTTTCAGAAATATCAAAGCTCTCAGACTTAAATATGCAGAAGGGCTGGTTGATAGAGAATTCTAGCAAACCAAATGCTAGATAACAGTGAGATCAAGCACGTCTGGTAAGTAATACTGTCTATCATTAGTATGGGGATTTTTCCAAAGCCTTTGATCTTTAACTTCATAGGCCTAAATCAAACCAATAAATCTTCTTCTTTAGATTTTCTTTTTTATTATAAATTCCAGCAACTTGAGATGTACCCCCCAAATACCATGTGTATTCAACCCCAGCTATTTATAGCTTACTAGCTGCCTTTCTGGATTTTCTTTGTGTGTGGCTACTATCAGATTCAACATGTGATTTAGGATTTAGCCTTTTTGGTTAATATTAATTAAAAATACTCATTTATTTGCAAGACCCAGTATTTGTATACCTGTCATTGTTAATAGCTATATTCTGTTCCATCATGATGATATATTTGATTGGTAAATCTTTTCCATGATTACAGATAGCACTACTATGAACATCTTTAAGCAAATACTATTTTCCTTGTTTTAAGGCTATTTCTTTGGGCGTCTGCTGGGTCAGTGGGTCTGAACAGTTTTCTAACTCTTGTTGCATACTTCTAGATTGTTCTCCAGGAAAATTGAACCAATTTATACTGCTCCCAGAAACGGTTTCCTCATAGCCTTGTCAAGATAGGGTTTTATGGTTTCTGTTTATCATTTCCATTAATTGTTGATAGTTTAATAAGCAGGTTGTGATATGTAGAAGTTGTTTTTGTTTGCATTTCTTTAATTGCTAGTGAGACTGTACTTTTCCAGGCAGTGATTTCACTGCCTTGAGTTTCTCAAGTGTAAATTGCCTGCTTAGTTTCCTTGCCCTTTTATGAAGCTGAATCTGAAAGCTGACCTTCTATATCTATATCCATTCTTTATAGTTTTTGGACAGTCAGCTGTTATCAATGATGCTGACCACATTTTCCTCATTCTGTTGTTTAGCTTATTATATATATTTTTAAGATTTTATTTATTTATTCATGAGAAACACACACACACACACAGAGGCAGAGACACAGGCAGAGGGAGAAGCAGGCTCCATGCAGGCAGCATGACATAGGACTCAATCCCGGTCTCCAGGATCAGGCCCTGGGCTGAAGGTGGCGCTAAACTGCTGAGCCACCTAGGCTGCCCTAGCTCATTATATTTTATTTTACAAAGTACTACCCAAAAAAACTTTTTGTATTTTTAAAATCATCCATCTTGTCTCTAATGATATCCTCCATTTAACAGAAACAAATTTATCTTCCATTCATAGTTGGAACAAATATGCTACTCCACTGTCTGCTTCCTGGAAGTTTCTATAGAGCATTGTATGTGCTATGGATCTAAGTTAACTATTTTCTAAATTGATACCTAAATTTCCAACATTTATTAAAGAAAGAGTGATTGCTTTCCCCAGTTCAGGGATGCTTCCAGTGTGCTCTATATTCTTGGAATAGCTTGAATCTATTCCTAGAAACTCTTTTTTTTTTTTTTTTAAATTCACTGCCTTTTTTCAACCCTCTCTCATATGGTTTTGATAATGGTCACTTTATGACAGGCTTTAGAATCTGATAGGTAAGTCTACCATCATTGACTTTTTAAATTAATGTATTCTGGGCAGCCCCCGGTGGCTCAGCGGTTTAGTGCCGCCTTCAGCCCAGGGTGGGATCCTGGAGACCCGGGATCGAGTCCCACGTCGGGCTCCCTGCATGGAGCCTGCTTCTCCCTATGCCTGTGTCTCTGCCTCTCTCTCTCTATGTCTCTCATGCATAAATAAATAAACTATTAAAAAAATAAATTAATGTATTCTTTGGTATTCTTGCCCACTTACTCTTCCAGATAAATTTCACTATGAATTTGACAAGTTCTATAAAGCATCCTGCAGTGACTAATTGGCAGTGCATCACATCTATACATTAACTTAGGGAGTGCTGTAATAATCACTGCTAGATTTACTCTCCTCAAACTGAAGCAGAGTATAGCTATGCATTTATTCAGGTCTTTATCTCTCCCGTTAGAGTTTTATAATTTTCCTGGAATAAGTTTTGTGACCCCAAGATTACATTAATGCTCAAGTATTTAAATTCCCTTTGTCACACTTTTGACAAACCCATGCCTCAGAAGACTGCATTCTTTGTAGGTGGCAATGTCTTCCTGAAAAGTGTACTCTTCCTAATACAATGAGATTCAATTGTGAATTATCCATTTTCTTTCACTCAATCAGCAAATAGGAAATGTGTACTGGATATTCCACACTCTGCTCATGATGTGGTTTGATAAAAGGAAGGAAGAGAGCCCTAGGCTAAGAACTGAAAAATTTGGGTCATAGTCTAGTTTTGTCACGTACTTGCTTTATAATCCTGGAAGCAAAGGGCTCTGGAGTCCGATGCCCCTTTGACCTTGGGCAAATGACTTTCATCTATCTATAAGTTCCTTCATCTGTGAAATTGGGTCAATAAATGGTAACTATCTCATGGGGTGATGATAAATAATAAATAATTCATGTGAAATGCTTATAGCAGTGCCTGACACATAATAAACACTTCATGAATGTTAGCTATTATACCTTTTGTTGTTGTTGTTCTTTATAACAGTATAGTACTACCTTCTCCTGGGTCTTGGATTCCTTATCAGTGAAATGGGAAAAATAGGGCTTGACTGCAAATGGTTGTTGTAAGGATTAACTATGGCCACATATATAAAAGCGCTCTACACGTTCTAAAGCTCTGTGCCAAATGGAACATCAGAAAAGATCAGAGGAAGCAATCACAGGTACAGAAAACCAAGAAAGATAATCTAGAAAATACTTTCTTTTGGATTTTAAATGCATCATTTATGGATCTGCTTTTTCTCCTGCCAGATCTACTCACTGACGTTTTTCCCTCCTGCTAATATTATAATGCATTTGCAGTCTCTGCACACAAATCAAATAACAGTGGAGGGAGAAAACCAAAAGTGTAACTACCTGAAATTAAAATTCATCGCAGGCTTCCAGGCAAAGAGAGTGGCTCAAGAATATACGTTTGATTTTCCCACCTACACCTATCATTCCAATTGTGACAGAAATGACATAAGAAACATTAAAAATGTGTGTGGGGGTTGGAGGGGAAGGTGAACGGAAACTCCATCAAGATTTCGTCTCTTAAATGTCATCTCTGCCCTTGACCTTCTTATCTTCCTGAGGTCATAAACTGTCATCCAGCTTCACCTCCAAATTCTTTTTTTTCTTTCCATTGACCTCTCTTTTCAGATTTTAAATTTAAACTGCTTTTCCAGATCTTGACCAAACCTGCACTTAAACCAGTGGTTCTCATAATTAGCTTGCATCGGAATTGCTTGGAGGGCTTGTTAAAACACAGCTTGAGAGCCCCAACCTGGGTTTCTGATTCAGTAGGTCTGAGTGGGGCCTCAGGATTTGCATCCCTAGCCAGTTCAGAGGCAATACCGAGGTTGCTGGTCCCAGGAGCACATTTTGAGGACTACCAGCTTAAACATTACTGCTCCCTCTAATTACCACCCCATTCCTCTTCTTCCTTTCCCTAGCCAACTTATTCTTTTGAGACATTTCTAAAATGTTCAGCTATGTTTTTAAAGTTCTTTTAAAATATTTTTCTTTTTTTAAAGATTTAATTTATTTATTCATACAAGACACACAGAGAGGGGCAGAGACATAGACAGAGGGAGAAGCAGGCTCCCTGCCAGGAGCACAATGCGGGACTTGATCCCAGGATCCCGGGATCACGACCTAAGCCAAAGGCAGATGCTCAAACCCCTGAGCCACCCAGGTGCTCCTTAAAATATCTTTCTAATGACACAGTGTCACTACCACATAATCACTGTATTAAAATTAATGAAAGGAAATGGAAACCTTCCTACATTGGTAGTGGAAATGTGAAATGGTACAGCCACTTTGAAAAACAGGCTGTTCCTCAGAAAGTTAATAGAATTGCCATATGGCCCCCAGATTCCACTCCTTAAGTTTAGACCCAAGAGAACTGAAAACACGTCCACCCAGAAACTTGCACACGAATGGTCACAGCAGCATTATTCACAGTAGCTGAAAAGTGGAAACAACCTAAATGTCCACCAATAGATGAATGGATACATCAACAGTGGTATGTCCATATAGTGAAATATTATTTGGCAAAGAAAAGGCATGAAGTACATTTCTTTCCTATGAATCCCCTTACAGACATCATGCCCTCTACTTTCTATGCCCACCACTGTACTAAGTTTGCTTTCCTGAAGATCACTTGTGGTTCTGAACTGTCAAAGCCAGTAGTGGTCCTCTTCTCATCTTTTGTCATGGTGCACTGGCCTGCCTCTTCTGCCATGCCAGCTGCTTGCCTCTTCAGCATATTTGCTGGTTCTTTTTCCTCATCTTACCCCCGTGGCTGCCTGATTGACAAGCCTCCTCTGAAGGATCCACTTGTCTTCCTCATTAACTTCAAAGTCAGCATGTCAAACATATCTGCACCGAGTTAGCTCCCTTTTCTCACCTGCCCCAGCCCTCTCAATTACTTTCTCTAGGTATCTTGGGGCTCGGAGTTACTTTTGACTTATTTCCTTTCTTTCCCAAATTCCAGTCACCAGTCCTCTCCTTTTTCCTCAAAAGGTGCCACTTCCTTGTAAGCAAGTCATCTGAACAGACGATTCAAAGGAGAAGCAATGTAAATATTAAGTAAACACATGAAAACATCTCAAATGAGAATAACCAAAGTGAGGCCAATTGAAACTGTACTACTGTTCCCACCTATTGCATTAGAAACATTTGCCACAGATGGCAAGATTTGGGGGAAGCTGGTATCCTTATATATTGTTAATGGCAGTGTAAAATGCCTCCTGGGAAAGAGTTTGGTGCAATCTATCAAAAACAGTAAGAATGTTTGTATGGTTTCCACTAGTGATCTCAACTCTGGATAATTGTTTTTAATGAGATAATTCAAAATGAGAAAAAGGTTAGAGCCTACTCAAAATTTTTCTGCAGCATTACTTTGTAATAGCAAGAAATTGGAAACAACCTAATCTCCAACAATTTGGGAATGATTAAGCAAATTATAGCACATTAAGCTGCTGAAATATGCAGCCATTAAAATTTATAACTATTGAGGAAGCCAGTACAGCAACAGAAAAATTGTTTACTAAGTAATGCTTGGTGGAGAAAAAAAAGAAGCAGGACACACAAAATCACATCTACATAGTTATTATAACTCTGCTCCCCCTGCAAATCTCTATACCTACAGATAAAAGCAGATAGGGAAATGAAAACAATGAGGGTATTAGGGTGGTAGGAATAAGGCTACTTTTTCTTCTGGTTTTAATTTCCTGTAATATGGTTTTCATAATAAACAGTTTCTCCCCAAAATAGCACACGTATTTATCTGTCTTCGGCTTCATTCCTGCTGCACTTCCACCTTCCCAATCCAGGGCGTGCTCTTTCATGCCTGGATCACTGCCCCTGGCTGCTCTTCCTCCAACCTACTGAGGCTGCAGAATGCAGCCCAGGTGCCTCAAGTGCTGCATTTATCACATCACTTACCTGTTGGATAACTCTTCAATAGCTTCTGTATTTGTGATATTACATAGTTTTCAAGGCCTACCTATCCTGGTCCAATACCTCACTCTTCCCCCCTTTTCTCTACTATTCCTGTGGCTGCTGCTCCCCCCTCCCTTATTATCATAACTACCATTTACTGAGGGTTTACTGTGCCAGGTTTTGTTCCAAATGCTTTATACATATTTGCTCATTTAATTCTAGCAACAATCACATGAGGTAGGTACTCTAACCCCACTTTACGAATAAGGAAACTGATGGGAGAGAGAGGGAAGAGGAGAGAGACAGAGAGACAGACAGACATCCACTTGCCCAGCTCACACAGCTAGAGAAATTAAGAAACTGGATTTGAATCTGGGCAGACTGATTCCAAGGCCAGAACTCTTAACCAGTGAAATTTCTTTTTCCAACCTACTCTGCTTAGTCCCTCTGGGCCTTTCCTCCTGTGGGTCCCAGTCTTCTGTTTTCTTACCCCCCAACAAACTTAAATAGAGAACAATTTATCATCTACTGGCCCCATACCACTTCCTAGATGCTTCTTGCTTAAACCATGCATTTGACACTTTTTCATCTCATGGCAACTCATCTGAGTAAGCAAGAGCTCGCTTTAAATCCTGGTTCATCCCATTAGTAGCTGTGAGACTTTTGCTGAATTACTTTTAACTTTTCTGAACCTCATAGCCTTTATCTGAGTCTGTGGTTCTCAAAGGGTGATCTGGGGACCAGCTGCATCAGTATCACCTGGGGGAGCTTGTTAGAAATGCAAACTTTGAGCTTCACTCCAGTACCTCCTGAATCACACTCTCTGGCAGGGGTTGGGGTGGGGGGTGCTACGGGTAGGGGTGGGATCTATTTGTCTATGTTTTAACAAGCCCTCCAAGTGTTTCTAAAGCACATTCAAATTTGAAAACCACTGCCCTAGTGAGAATAATACCTACCTGACAGAGTTTGGGGGAATATAAAACATAACATAATATGTGTAACTTAGCTGGCAGCACATAGGTTGTTTTGTAAGTGGTAATTTATTATTACTGCTACTTAACTTTGTGTGGGTTAGTCATCCTTGCTCATGCTGTGGGTGGACAGGCATTGTGCTTCTTGATGCTCTTTCTCTAATATTCCTGTTTGCCTGAAAAAGGCAATACATACACTAGATTTTGAATAAAGCCCTCTTTATGTTACAAATGGCATAAGGAAAATACATTTATAGTACTGTACTCATTGAAAAAAAAATCCATGTATAAGGGGATCCACGCAATTCAAATCTGTCATTCAAGGGTCAGCTGTAAATTATTTGTTAAGTGCTTTGCATGGTGCCTAGAATAGAGCACCATGCTCAAGAAATGCTAGGTAGCATTATTATTTTTGTATCATTTCACCTATTCAATGGTGGAAGAGGCTGTTTCTTTGGTTGGTAAGCCAATGACACTCTCTTGAACAACTTTTCTGTGTCAGGTGCTGTGTTAGGCACAGAGGAGAAATCTAAAGCCAAGATATGGTCTTCTTTCTCAGAGGTCTTAGTCTAATATGGGAAATTCAGACCCACTGGATTGAGATGATCTCTCCAAGGACATGGTACAAATCAGCCCATAGTGAGGAATCAGACCAGCCATAGAGTCCCATAGTATCCCTACCCAGACCTCAGACTTCTGAGACGTGACGCTAAGGGATCCTTTTGAAAGGTTTCCTTAGGGATCCTAATTGATGCAGTTATAAGGGAGGAAAGCATAAACTTTGGGACCAGACAAACCTGGGTCCCAGTCCTGGCTCCATTGCTAAGTAGTTATGTGATGTCAGCTACATTATATAATCTCCCTGGACCTCATCTGTAACATAAGTAATAAAATGAACTGTTGTGGAGAATACATGAGATTATGAGTTAAACAGGATCCAGCCCAGTGACTGACACTTAGTAGACTTTTCATAAATGTTGGGTTCTTCCCTTTTTTTCATAGCCAACCAGAAAACTGATAGGTTTCTCAGACTTTGGAGTCAAAAGAAAGCCAAAATTATTTCTGACTTTACTACCAAATCACAGGGGATAATGCAGGCCCCAGGAAAGAACCCTGGGCTCTTTGGGAGTCAGGAGAGCCAGATTCTAGTCCTCTCCTTCAGTGAGAGTTAAAGAATCAATATACTTTAGGAGTATCTTGTATAATTTGGCCTGGAGAAGAACTGGCTAAAAGAACATATCAAGGAATTTTACAAAAGAGAGGGTTCTGCCAGGCTGATGGAAAGCAACACAGATAAGGTAACTGTGCACTCCTTATAGACACCTATGGAAGGTGGGCTCATCTCTTGGGAGCATGAGTGCCAGGTTCCCCACATTACAGAAGCAGAATCTATACTCTTTTTTTTCTTTAAAGGCTTTGCCCAAGAAAGTCTTCTCCCTCTAGTCGAGGCCATATGTGCCATTTACAAAAATGTCCCTACCTTCTTCCAGGAGTTTTAATCTATCATTAGCACTATCTGCCCCTGTACTTTCATGTGCAGACCCTACGTTCTCAGTAAGCCCTCTGAAAAGAACCATGGCTAAGCCCAAGAAACGAGTGCCTCAAACAACTGAGGCAAAGGCACAGCAGTACTGGACGGTACTCCTCTCTGTCCTCTCCAATTGCCCAATGGCTGCTGGGAGAGCAGGCCTCATTTATGCCTTCTCATCTATATTTCAGCATGATCTGCTCCCACACATCCTTGCGCTGGGGCAGGTATGCCCCAGGCTTCTGAGCTGATGGGCACAACGTCCCACAATGCTGCCCAACTACTCCCTATTCCAAAATGTCCTAGTGATCAGTTTGGTCTGTAGTACAGCTGCCTGGGGGGGCGGGGCAGGCTAGATTACATCTATGGCATCAAGTTCTTGGTTCGGATAGCAGGCCAGGCTCCTCAAAGAAACCTGAGTGAACAAAAGATCTTAGCAATTTCCATAGAAGCCTCAGAGACACCAACACGCCCCAACTCCCTGAGTGATCACTTACCTCCCTGACTGGCTGGTCTTCCTGTTTCCTGTTATTGGTTTCCATTTGTCCCCAGGAAATTCCTGCAAGGCAAAATTCTGATAAGTGAGGGAGCTCTGAGCAGACAGGTATCCAGATGGCCTCAAAAATGTGAAGAGGTCAGGAGCCTGTCCTTGGGCAGATCCCTCAGTTGGTTTCTTCTACTCTCCCATACCAGGCTAGAGAAATATGCACTTGGAGGGCTGCCTTCCTGTCAGGAGGCCCAGTGAACTGCTGGGGGCATGCAGAGACTACGAGAGCACTCAGGGACCTGGATCGTGTGCTCTAGAAACTCTGCGTTTCCCTCTCTTTCTCTGCTCCCCTCCAAAACCACCTTATAAACCAGTTTAGCACATTTGCTGTTTGCTCTGGCTCTCATGAAGGAGGTCTTTTTGTTTGTTCTGCTGGGTGAACCTGCTCATTCCTCTTCTAACATAGAAAGCATCTTCTTGTAAGCCCTGGCGCTTGAGAGGGCTTGGAGGCCCGAGGCTCCCACTGCAACCTTCTCCGAGGGTGAGGCAGAAGGAGAGCATGCATACACACATACCAGCACACCCCTGTATTGCAGGAGCCCTTCGTCCTCCTTCCAGATCTGCTGGCAGGAGCTGAGGTGAGCTCATCTCTGGGGAACATGAGTGCCAGGTGCCACATTCCCCACACTACCAGAGTACACCCTCCACCTTGGGCATTTTTTCCTTAAGGGCTTTGCCCAAGCAACCCTTTTCCCTGTAGTTCATGCCACATGTGCCATTTGTAAAAATGTCCCTTCCTTCCTATACTACCTCCAAACCTGATGCAGATTTGCCTCTGACATGTTCCCTGATTTTGCATCCAGAAATCTACCTAGCAACTCAGAGCTTAGCTCAACAGGGATGCACAGTTTTTCCTAAACCTCACCAATCTTCCAAATTCCCTCTTTCTCCAATGCTATTAATATTGGTCCTATTCAAAATTTGATTACCTTTGCCCCAGTAAAAACAAAACAAAAAACCTTTTTACTCCCTTTTGGGAGTAAGGTACTTGGTGTCAGTCATACTGGCCAAGACACTTATTAGTTGTGTTATTTGAGGGAAGTTATTTCACCTCTCTGAACCTCAGCTTCCTATCTGGCAAATAAGGACTAGGCTATGAAGCTTTGCTGGCTTCCCAGGAGTGAGAACAAAATTGGAGGTGCATATAGGATGCCTAGCACAGCACTCAGCATGTAGGAGGTTGTAGATATCAGGAGCCATGGACAAGATGAAGTTTTACAGCTTTCCCAAGGCCTAAGCGGTCCCTGCCTGTACCTGTCATGTTAGAGCAGCTCTGACCACTTGTTAGACTTCAGATCCTGCCTCTACACCCTTGTGAGATGTCCCTGCCCTCAAAGACACTATTACTCATTCAGCCACAGTGGGAGCCAGGATTTCCTGTCCATGCCCTATGGAAAGTGCTCAGTAAATAGCAGCGGCTAAACCAAAGTCCTATCCCAATTCGCAGCCTCCTTCTCAGCTCCCCAGTAGATCACCTTACTTTTTTCCCTTGAGCCACTTAGGTTGCTATTGATTGCCTCCACTCTTTGAACGAATGAGGCAGTTCTCCCTATGGCTTGTTGCAGACAGAGGGAGATTTTGGCTTAGGCTGAAATGCTTGCCAAAAGTTTTCCCCATGTCTGGCATGAGTATGTGTGTTTTCAGGCAACAGGGGAAGAAATGGACATGAAGTGGCTCCACATATCTGAAAGCCTAGTGTCTAAGCGGGCCTGCTGAGCTGGTCTAACAGGCACTGGAAACCCATGTAGCCTCATCCTTCAGAGTACAAGAGGAGAGGCATGGTGTGGGTACAGACACACTGGCATTGCTGCTGCCAATTGCTGCAACCTGCAAAGTTCCCCTCCTTCCCTTATGGAGTTACTAGCTCTGGGTTCACACTTCTGGAAGCCATCATCTCCTTCCCCCCAGCTTCAGCCCCCTTTCTCTGCTATCTACTTGCAGAAGCTTTTTGGCAAGCATTTCAGCCTAAGCCAAAATCTCCCTTTATTTCAGGAGAAAATAACTCACACTTAACAGATGATTACTATCTGATAGTCACTGTTCCAAAGTGCTTTACCCATGTTTAAACATTTAATCAACCAATTCATGAAGTAGGTACCACTAGCTGCGTGTTTTTTGATGGGAAAGCTGGGGAATTTGAACGCAGGCAGTCTGGTTCCAGCAACAGTCCCCTTTAGCCAATATTTTCTATTTCCTCCCCTGTTTCCTTCCACATTTTGTTATAAATATTTTCAAGTGTACAGAAAAGTAGAACAAGTTTATAATTACCCATACATCCACCACTTAGACTTAACAATTAATATTTTACTATATCTGCCTTGTTCCCATACCTCTTTATTCCTCTATCCATCCACCAATCCATCTTACCTTCTTGACGCATTTTAAAGTAAGTGACAAACAACTTTATCCCCAGAAATTTGAAAGCCTCAAGGAAACAGAAAGATTTCTTGATGAATTACCCATGCTCACAAGAAGAAGTGGATGACTGAAATGACCTATATCTAGTAAAGAGATGGAATTTGTAGTTTAAAATCTTTCTGCAAAGTAAACTCCAGGTCCTGGTGGCTTCAATGATAAATTCTACTAAACCCTTAAGGAAGACATAATACTGATTGTACACAAACTCTTCTTGAAGACGGAAGAGGAGGGACCATTCCCAACGTATTTGGTAAGGCCAAAATAAAACTACAGACAAGAATCTCTGATAACCAGAAACACAAAAATCCTTAATGAAATATTAGCAAATCAAATCTAGTAACACATTAAAAAGGATACAATGTCATGACCAAGCAGGATTTAATCTAGCAATGCTAGTCTGGTTCTTATTTCAAAAATCAATTATAATTCGCCACATCAATAGAATGAAAGAAAAAACTATAGGATCATTTCAATATATAGGTAAAGCATTTAAAAAAATTCAGCATCCACTCCTGATACAAGCTCTCAGCAAACTAGGAATGACAAGGAACTTCCTCCACCTGCCAAAGGGCATCTACGAAAAACCTACAGTTCACCTCAACCTTAATAGCCAAAGATTTGAAACAAAGCAACACTAGCCACACTTAAACTTACCACTTGTACTAAACATTGTCTTGGAGGTCCTAGATGGTGCAGTAAGCCCCCCCCCCCTAGAAAAGGCATACACAGTGGAAAGGACGATAAAAAACAATTTTGTTTGCAGATGACACGATTATCTATGTAGAAAATCTTTTCAAAGCTACGACAAAGCTGCTAGAACTAATAAGTGAGTTTTGTGAGGTTGCAGGATACAAGGCCAATATACAGAATTAAATTGAATTTCCATACAGTATTAACAATGCTTTTTCCCACTCAATCTCTGGGACACCTTCTGTAGGTAACCACTATTCTAACCTTGTTGCCCACAAAAGAGCTGTTCTAGAATGTTCATAAAAGGAACAGCATATACTCTTTTATGTAAGGCTTCTTTCACCCCTGAGGTTCCTTTTTTTTTCAAAGAATGTGTTTTGAGAAATTTCATACATGAAGTATTTCAGAAGTGTCTGCCTATGCGACAACAGTTCAACACAGGAATTAACTTCTGATTCAAGTGTACCAGCCAAAAGGTGGTACCAGGGGAACCCTGGGGAAGAAATGAGGCAGAGAGTCAGTAAGGACATGGGGATCCTCTCAGAAGTACCCTGGGGGTATGCTGGGGGCCTGTGTTTGGTGGGGGTAGGTCATAACCAACCGGGGTGTAGCAACGGCTGGTCTCGACCCAGGTCTCTGACAAAGATAGGCTGGAGAAAAGCATAAGGATCTGTTCTTTAGAAAACCAGACAAATCAAGTCTCTAAAAGCAGAACCTAGGGAGGGCATTTGCAAATTTTGTAGCTCCAAGCAGTTTTTAAGCAGGAGATGGAAGGGAATAAGTGCTATTTTCTGCCAGGCACTGGGCCTGTTTGGATCCTTACAACTGATCTATGAGGCGGCCATGATTTTCCCCCACTTTAGAGATGAGGCAGTAAGACTTTCCTCAGTATTGGCCATTTCATGAGGCAAAAATTCTCTTTTTTCCTTTCAAAATCATGTCATTGCAAGCCCTGGTGGTTGGATGACTTGCTCAAGGTCATTCAGAGACCTGTTTTAGAGTCAGGATATAAATCCCAGTTCTGTCCACTTGTGAAGAAAGTTATTTTCACCTAACTCAAAAGATGGGTTAACTGCAATTCTGGTGGCTGAGTGCCCAGGGTTATGACACTACCACTTGGTGAAGCTGGGGCAGTACAGTTTCAAGGAATTGTGATTGTTATGTTTTCCAGTGATTTACCTCGCTTCCTCCTCACTAAGAGAACAGTGAAGCAAACCCGTCCAAGAACCAAGGCCTCACCTGCATTGTTGGCTTCCTGGGTTTCCAAGTGTTGCCAGGTGCCAAGCTGCCATCCTCGGGGCTATTGTGCTGGGGATTGTGATAGCAGGCTGAGCACCGGAAACATTGGTGGTGGTGGCACCAACAGTTGTAGCAGTTGGGCATCATGTTTCTCTTTCGCAAAGCGGGACAGATCTCCCCAGAACAATACATGCAAGGGTCATGGACTATGGCGCCCTGGACGCTGCAGGAGTAAGAGCAGGTCCTGTGGTAATCAAAATCACCACAGTGCAGTGGTTTGCAGCACATGGACTGTTCTAGACCTTTGCTTGCAAAACATTCTGAGTAGGGCGGAGTTTCTGACTGCAGAAGTGACACAGAATGATATGATTGGTCTGTGGCATGATACGATTGGTCCATCGGATGGTGCCTTAATTCCCGATAGCTGGAGTTCAGTGGCTGGGAGTTTGGGTCTACAGGTTTTGGTCTCTGGGTAAAAGTTTTACTGCTATGAGTGGTTAAACCTGGCAAATGCGATGTAGATAAGGATTTGCTACCCTCCTCAAAGAGCTTTCTTCTGTCTGCGAAGGGCAGGAGGATGGCTTCCTCCCCAGCTGTGGCAGTAGAAGCCTTCAATTCTTTGCTATCACCCAGGTTAGAAGGGCTTTCCATGGCTAGTGCCACGTGTGGCTGCAGGTTGTGCTCTGGAGACCATCTCCAATGGCCTCCACGGACTCCACGGTGAGCATTAGTTTTCTCAGAGTCAGAGGGGGATGAGTCAGACACTTTCCACCAGGTGTTCAGGCCCAAAGAAGGCTGGCCAGGCCTTTGACCAGGGCTTATTTGTCCCTCCAAGCCTGTCCTAGATTCATGGCTCTCTGGGGCTTGGCTAAGACACTCTGAAGACCTAGCCCTGAGTATCATACTCTTGGTGAAGAGCTTGTCTCTGGGGCTAGGTGGTTTTTTATATGAAGATAGAAGAGATGAGTTAGAGGCGGGAGGTGGAGGACTTTCTAGGGGCTCCTCAGTCTCTTCCACAGGCTCCTGAGTGTCACACAGCTGTGACAGGGAATTCTTGCTTTTCTGGAGCTGGGCCTTCCTCCTCTGAATTTCATTACGCAGATTGGTAGCAAAACGCTCACTCTTGCGCCGGTTTTGGATTGAGCGGCCCCGAGGACCTCCGTGCCGCCTACCACCCACCCAGCCACATTCCTTGGGTTCACTGTCCCCTTCTTCGGTAGCCTCTGTGCTGCCAACTACTTTAGTGGTTGAAGAACAATCCCTGGTTTGTTGGATGAGGGAGCCAGAGGCAGAGGGCTGCTGGCTGGCTGATTCACTGCCTGCTCTACTTGCTCTGTTTGGGTCCTGGAAACCTTTTTCTGGAGGGTGTCCATCAGCTTCTCCAAGTGGGGAACTGCTTGGGCTCTGGTGCCCCAAACACAAAGGCCTATCATCCACTTGCCTGGCCTTTCTTTCTTTACTGTGTTGGTCCTGGGTTCCTCCTGTAGGGGGACATGGACTTTTCTTTCCTGTATGGCTGCTATGCAGGGGTGACAGAGTCCACTCATGGCCATCGTGCTCAGCTGGGAGCTCTGTTCCCTTGCTGCCCCTGGTATCGAGGTGTCCATGCTGTAAATGGGATGCCAGCAGCTGTTCAGGGGCACTATGGCGATGCCCTGTGGGTCCTGTGAGGTGTGGGGGGCCGCCAAAGGAAGCCTTAGCTAGCTCTGCTGAAGCCTTGTTGAGTGGGCTGTAATCTATCCTGGAAGCTTTGTCACACGCTTTTGGGAATCCAGCAGCTTTGGCTGAGGCCTCCATTATTAGATGCTCAGAGTCCTGCTGGCTGGATTCAGGAGCTTGGCTGAACTCACAGTTCTGATGGCCATCATTTGTCACTTGGTCTTGCCCACTGAGGCAGCAGAACCTGTTAGGGTTCCTTGGGGATAGCACAGTGTCTAAGCTCACTTTCTCCTGCTGCAAGGAGTCCACAGGCTCAGAAGCCCTGCGCTGCTCTCCGTTGAGGAGTTGGGCTCTGGAGGCTTGCAGGCTATCTCGCCTCACTGGAGGCTGTGGTGGGCCTCTGGCAGCTTTGGCAGGCTCTGAGTGGTGGTCCTCCTCTGGGCAGGATGACATCTGGGAGTTGAGAGTCGGGTGGCTCCCATTGGGGCGCCGGCTACCTCCTGAGGTCTCAGCTACACTGGGCCGGCCATTAGGGGCTTTAGCTGGCCCTGAGCCTTGCATGATGCAGTCTGCAGAGCCTGGCTCCTCTGGCCTGAGGGAAAGGGCACAGTCAGAGGCATTTGAGCTGGCTGAGAAGGAACTATAGGCTGAGTCACGCTGGTTGGGGTACATGTTCTGATCAATGGGCAAAAGGTGCCCCTCATAGGTAGCTTGGCCTGGTTGTTCCAGGCTCTCCATGCTGCCAATGGAGCTGCTTTTCTCAGTGCTACAGTGCCGGGAGAGTGGGCACCACTGCACACACACGTCACTGCAAGACACAGGGCACACTGGTTAGTTAGTCAAATTACTGGATCCCTTTCCCACCTTGGCCAGCCCTGCCATGGAAGAAGGCAGAACAACCCAGAGGCATCCATGCCACAAATAAGAAGGAGATAAGGCAACACAGAAAGGAAGGGAAACAGCGAAAGATATGGAGTGGGGGCACACAGAGATGTGGTAAAATGGGAGATAAGATAATACATGGGAGTAGGAGAGGGCAAGATCCCAAAGACTAAAAGAGTGAGAACTCCATCAGGGCTTAGGCTTTGTTTCCCTGCCACCAGTGAGGCTAGAATTGCTTCTGGCCTGTCACTGTCCTTAGAGAGTCAGCATGCAGCTCTCTGCCAGGACAGACAATCATAGAATATTAGTGTCAGAGAGGGGCTGGAAAGGGTTGATTCAATTTCAGCCAGCCCATTTTGTAAATCAGTGGTTGCTGAATTTGAGCATGCATCAGAAGAAGGGGGTGGGCTCATCCAAACACAGGTTCCTGGGCCCTAGCCCCAGAGTGCTATATCTGGGTGGATCCTGAGAATTTTTCCCTCTGACATGTTCCCAGGTGATGGTGGTACTACTTGCTGGTCCAAGGGACCACACTTTTGAGAACCTCTGGAGTCAGGCAAGTGCTCAAAAGGAAGTGATTCTGAGGAGGTGATTTTCTCAAGATCACCCAGCTGTAGCTTGTGACCCAGACAGGGCTGGAATTCCGGCAACCTGTTCTCTTCTTGACCATAGCAATCCTGACCATTTACCAAGGACCTATGATGTACCAGGCACTTTACAATGTCTCATTTCAAACTGAAGGGGAGATATTATTATCTCCACTTTAGAGGAAAGGAAGCTTAGCAAGGTAAACTGACAAGCCCACGAAGGTGCCTAAGAAGCAGAGCTAGAATCTGAACCTAAGTCGCTGTGAGTCCAACCTCTTAGCTCTTCCGCTATACTATTTGTTAAATGGGACTAATAATAATATCTGTAGCAGAGGCTTGCTTTGTGGGTAAAAGCAGTTAATAAATGTGATGCCCTTGTCACAGCCTGGGCTCCTAGAAAAGGTTCAATACACGGTAGCTACTGCTCTTTTGCTTTTTTGTTTTAATTGCTATTGTCAGCACCCTCTGCACCACTAGTGTCCTCAGTATCATTGCCCCTGCCTACCCATCCCTCCCTCATCCCCACAGCAAAACCATACCCGGGAGACCAAGGAAGGGGCTGGGATCAGACACAATCTTGAATTTTAAGTACCATTTCCCACAAACAAAGCCAAAGTGAGCCAAGTCATGCCAGTAATCCCTATGACTAGAACCCCAGAGGTCACAGACTGTTCTCAGAAAGGCCACAGTTCAGAAAGCCAGAACTGAGTGGTGGCAGGGACCCACGAGCCCCTTGGATCAGCTTTCCTTAATGCTTGCTCTTGCCCCTTACCCACTCTGCAAACTTGACCCCCGGGTTAAGAATCCATCAATTCCTTGTTGGCAAGGGAACCTGTTACCCACCCTACCATCCTTCCTGCTGCAAACAATCACACCCCCACTCAAAGAGGAGCCAAGCTCAGAATATGTTTCAGTGTATTCTTCTAGAACAACACTGCCTCTGCCTCTGCTTGGAGCTCCTGTCTTCCGTTGCCAAATAAAGTCACTGACTTAGGGCAAACTCAATGCTTGGCTTCATCAACAGAAATTCCTCCTGAGAGGGAAGATCTTGTTGTGGAAGAGAAAGGTCAGCTTTGCTGGCTCTGAGTGTTTGCAGACAAAGTTCTTGCCTCTTCTGCGCAGCTGTTTTTGACAACAGACAATACCGGGCCTACCGAATTGAGAGAGCCTCATGGCTTTTAAGTGGACCGGACCCTATTATTCAGGAAGGTGCCCAGTCTGAAGGCTTTGGCTCAGTGACAGAGCTGATAAACTCTGGATGAGATCACCAGCGAGTCACTGTAGCTAGAGAAGAGGACCAAAACTGAGCCCTGGTGCACTCCTGCATTAAGAGACCAGGGGAAAGGGGGGAGGGGGCGGGATTCGGAAGAACCAGGTAAAAAGACTGCGAAGGAGCAGCCACTGAAATAGGATGAAAAGCAGTAGAGTGTGGTGTCTGGCAAGCCACGTGAGGTAAGTATTGCAAAGAAGCATTTTCTAGAAGGGAAGGGACTGTCCCAAAGTCACAGAGGATTAGCAGTAAGTAGCCTAGGACTAGAACCCAGGCACTACGGAGTCCCACTCCATTTTCCACTATAGCGCTCTGGGGTCTGCAACACACAGTGGGGACTAGAGCAGAGGTAGGGGGATGGCCAAGTTGTCTACCCTCCAGCCCATCTTGAGGGGAGGGTTCTAGACTCACCCTGTGTTGCAGCCGGAATGCCAAGACAAGCTGAAGGCTTCAGAGGGGAAATGCATGGTGGTAGCCGCTTCAGGGCATCCCTCCAGCAGCTTGGCCACATGCCATGAATGCGGCCTACTGACAGGGGCGTTTCTCCTACAGCAATAAAGGGACAGGAAGTCAGCTTAGGGAACCAGAGCTGAAATCACTTCCCATGCAGCTTCCGCCCCCACCCCCTCTTTCCCTTAAGTGAAGTAGAACATCTTGCAAGGAGCTGGTAAGGAATCTTAGTGGCCCTCCTCAGCTCCCAGCACTCAAATCTCCTTCATCCTGAGGGTGAAGTATGGACATTCAAAGTATTGGCTTCACAGGGCTGTTTTGCTCATGGGTGTAGCCCAAGCCCACACAGCAGTGTCAGACACCATACCAGATGCTCATTAAGTACCTGTGGAAAAAATGAGTGCTGCTGCCCAATAAACAGTAAGCTACGCTATGTCTTTGTTGAGGAAAAAAAAAATCCATCTGGCCAATCTTCTCATTTTTCTCTGAGAAAAGAAGAGGCAAGTGATTGAGAGGTTCAAACAAGTCAACACTAGACTGCAAATCCTCCAATTTTCAGTTGTTCATATGTTAAGCATTTGTTAGATGTTTCCTTGTTTACTAGGTACAGTCTGTACACAGTTCTGGGGATGCACCCTTAGTCTCTGCCCTTGGGAGTTTACAGATTAGTGAGAGTGATAGAGCTAATTCAAAGGAAGCATGGCGAAGGCACTGAGAGAGTGGAAGATAAGATGGGCACAGAGGTGAGATGCCCAGGTTTGTAGGGAAAGGGTGGGAGCAAGGAGCCCCAACTTTTGCCAGAGAAAATAGCACAAAGTAGCAAATGGCGTAGTGCCAGGCTGACAGAGGAGACTGGCTGCTCAGCATGGCAGGCAGGGGTACATAAAGAACCTGGGTCTGAGGCCAAGGCCCTGGATGCAACCACAAGGATCTGTCTGGCGCTGGAGGCTGCAACCATACTCTTGCACCAACAGGCTTAGACATGACCCATTCCTGTCCTCTGGTACATTCCCCAGGAACAGATGCCACCCTTGCAAGTGGGGAAGAATGAGATGGACAAGAGCACATATGGGACATGGGTAGTGACAGAAGATAAGGAGAAGACTGATGAGGTGGGTGGGGGAGGGAGGGGGGAGGGAAAGCAAGCAAGCAAAGGATGTCAATAGGACCAGGTAGATGAGAAAGAAAAGAGTGAGAGAGGTTACCAAGAAAAAACAAATGCCAGAAAGGGGAAAAACAGAGAGATTATAGAGAAATACATAGTAGAGGGCATTGGGTGGTAGAGAGAGATGAATGACAGAGTAAGAGAAAAGGATGAGAAATAAGGAAATGAGTGAGTTGAGAGATGATAGCTTCTTTACTAATTTATGTAGGCATTTACCATGGCAAGCTCCATACTAGACACTGAGGATACAGAGTCGACTAGGATAAGGGGCCCTATTTTGGACAAGCTTGTCATCTATTGTGATAAATCAGCTCTCTACCTCCCAGGAGCAGTAGTGGCTAGACTTGAGCTGCATTCCATCCCAGCTGGGAGGGGCCTTCACTCCAGTGGAAACACAGAAAAATCCCAGCAGTGTGAAGCTCTAGAGGCCAGAGGCCTAAAAAGGTAGTCTTGAGGATGGCCTTCCCGGGGAAAAACAGGTGTTGAATGGTAACAGACCAGACCCGGACAAGGAGGTGAAGGGGAAGGGCAGGGGAAGCTGCTGGCCGAAGGTCAGGAACCAGAGCGGCCAAAAGTCAGTGGCCCCGGGTAGGATTTATGGGGAGGAAAGCCAAGCAAGGCCCCCACTTTTAATTACAGTGTTCTATTATGGGTTTCAGAGTGCCCAGTGGGGAGACCGGAGGCAGAAGAAGATCTTGGTGGGGGAGGAGGTAGGGTACTATTCCAGAGTCTCACGCACTAAGCCATGATGCTAGAAATCTTTCCAGCTACTATTATCTGCTGGTCAGCCATTCACAACTGTGTATAAAGCAGCTCATGAAAGTACTATGTACTGCCACTTACTATGAGCCACGCATGTGGACCGTTAATTGAATACTGAAGATGTGCCAGGCCCTCAGCACTTTGCATCCATTACTTGATTTGGTCCTCACTCTGACCTTATCAGTAAGAGCTTTTATTATCTCCACTTTCCAGATGAGGAAACAGAGACACAGAATGCTGAAATTGCTTTGCCACGAGAATGAGGCTCAGAACCTCCAGTCCTTTCTAGGATACCCTGTGGCCCCTCCTCCCCAAAGAGGGCCCTGTCTCAACAAGCTTGAATACCTGAGGCTTCTCCTACCTCTTTCCACAAGAAGCAGTCAGGAAAGGAAAGTTGCGGTGGTCCGAGAGTTTAAACCATACCCTCTTTAGGTGGTGGGGAAGAGGGATGAAGAGAAATGAGCAGAGAGGCAAGAAAATGCCAACCACCAACCATGCAGCTCCAGGCCTGGCCATGAGGGAATGGCGCCTGTGTCTGCCTTTTCTTCCAAGGCTGGCTCAGGTACTGTCATTGGCATATACCCCATCATTCATTATCCCAAAATTCCTTTCTTTGGAAGCAGAAGGAAAGGGATGTTGAGGAGAGAAAGTAGAAGGGGGAAGAGGGGCGGCAGCCATGGCTACCAGCGGTACCTACCATGAAAGTTGCCCCTGGTGGGGAGATGGCTTAGGAGAAAGGTGGGTATCCAGGGCAGCTCAGGTGCCCACCAACCCCTCCAGCCCCCAGGGCTTCTTTCTGCAGGCCAGAGCTTCCCTTAGCTAGGACCCATCTGCCTTCCTGCTAAGACCTCCTGAGATGAGGGGCTGTCAGCCCAAGCTCCTGAGTGTGATCCAAGGGGCTCAGGCACAGTTAGGTCCCAGGTCCAAGGACAGAGGGGAGTGGCACTGAAGGCAAGGTATGGCCATCAGCTGGTGGACCTAGACGTGGCCACCACCTCTGGGGCCAAGAGCCAGGGTCAAGAGCAGGACAAGAATGAAGACACTGCTCCAGAAACCAGCCAGTACCCTGGTGGCAAAGGAAAGGATGAAAGGCCGTTCCAGCAGCATAAACAGCCCCCCTGTTCCCAGCTCCAGCCTGCTCCTCTGAGCCTGGCCCAACCCCTTCCATAGCTCAGGGGCCAATAAGGAAGCTGGGCCCCCAGCCACCGCTAGAACTCAGGAAAGGAGCAAGGAAATGATGTTTGGGAAAGATAAAGCGAGTGTCTAAAAAGAATTTTTAAAAATACATGTAAGTGAGAGAGAAAAATACCCCAGACACATACACTTAAAAGAATTCCTGAGCTTCCTGAACTGAGCTGACCCCACCCAGCCATCTCCGTAGGTCCTCTGGGCCCCAGAGATCAGCCAAGCTGAGCAGCCTTCAGGTCCCAAAGAGCAAGTAGTCAGTACTACAGCTGGTTTTACATAGCTGGGGGCAAGTGACCTAGAGATTTTCCAGGGTAAAGGTCTTGCTGAGACAGCAAGACTTACAAACCAGTCTGGGTCATATTCTACAGGGTCTGCACTTCCTATGGGCACCTGAGCAAATACAAGGAAAACTTCATTTTCTTTTTTTTTTTCTTTTTGAAAACTTCATTTTCCAGCAGACACTCCAACTCCAGAATAGTGGTGCCTGGAGTTGGCATCTCTTGCTCTGCTATGAATTTGCTCTGACCTCTGACAACTTACTGCCCCCTCTGAGCTTCTGTTTCCTCTCAGCAAAATAAAACATTGCACTCCATTGAAACAAACAACCCTTCCAGCTATAGCATGCTATGATGTAATAGTCCTGGGCCCCAGGCCAGGGCTTCAAATGATGTCCTCACTGACCTGTGTGACAGCCAGAGACCAGAGCAGCCCCCACATGAGTTTGTTGTATATCCGAAGCCCAAAGTCAGGCACCAGAGTTTCATTTCTCTCAGGGATTTAGAGTTGGGGGCAGGGGGTTCCCTTCGTAATAATCCTGATCCCTGTTCCAGTTTCCCTTGGCCTCTGGTCATAATTCCAGCAATTTCTGGCCCAAGAGGGCTTACATGAGCCTCCTCAGGACAAGAAGTATATCCAGGCCATTCCTTTCTAGCGAAATCATGACTGTAGGACTTGAGAGAAGTCATCTCTTCCCTCTGTACTGCCTAGACAAGTCTGGGTTGAGCTATTATCTATTTCTCAAAAGGCAGGTGCCGTCCAAATAAGTCCAGAGGTCCTCTTTTGGTAGTTAGTACTGTATAGGGAAAGGATGGGGATTTTATGGGCATATCAATCTGGCTTAGAGTCTCAGCTTTACCACTCACTAATTGTTTGGCCTTAGGCATGTCATAGGGCTTCCATTTTCTCATCTGCAGGCATTTAGTAAACGGCACCTGCAGTTAATATTATCTTCTACCCAAAATAATAATGGGCAAAGTACTCTTAATAGCAAGAAAAGTAACTTTTTCGATCCAAATAAAGATGAAAGAGAAATGACTAGTTAAAAGAAGGTTCAAAACTGGTGGTTACCTGAGGGGAGATGGGTAGGGGGGTGGGTGAATAGGAGATGGGGATTAAGGAGTGTACTTTTTGGGATGAGCACCGGGGGTTGTATGGAATTGTCGAATCACTATATCCTACACCAGCAACTAATAGAATACTATATGTTAACTCCACTGGAATCAAATAAAAAACTTAATAAAAAATTTAGAAAATAAAACAATGTTCAAAAGCAAAACCTAGTACTCTAGAACAGAGCTTCTCATACTTTAGTGGGCATACTAATAGCCTGGCCATCTTGTAAAAATGCAGATTCTGAGTCAGTAGGTGTAGAGTAGGCTTCAGATTTGACTTTTTTAAAAAGATTTTTTATTTATTCATTTGAGTGAGAAAGAGAGCGAGAGAGAGAGAGAGAGAGAGAGAGAGAGAGAGAGAGCAAGCAAAAGCAGGGGGAGGGGAAGAGGGAGAGGGAGAAGTAGACTCCCCGCTGGGCAGGGAGGCCCATGCGGGCTCAATCCCAGGACCCTGGGATTAGCACCTGAGCCAAAGACAGATGCTTAACCATCTAAGCCACCTACGCACCCCAGAAATGACTTTCTCACAAGCTCTACAATAATGCTGATACTGCTGGTTGGATCACCATTCCTTGACAATACACTAGGGAACACAGTACCTTTAACAGTACACTACAGGATAATTCCTGGTCGGAAAAATTATCAGGATAAACTGTCTCTTCTCACGTCTTTACTCAGGCCTCGGCACCCAGGCTCTCCTAATCTTCTGGTCACCGAGTGCCTTCCTCCTTCCATTCAGCTACCCAGTGTCTAAAAGTGCTTCCCTGATGAGGCCTGCTGATCCCCACTTCCTAACAAAATAAAGAAAAATGAGTTTGATAATAGTCTGGCCCTCTCCGTAGCCAGGTGAAGTTGAGAAAATTATGACAAGAGGTGCAAGTGCGTTCATGGGACTTGCTGAGGTAGGGAGGTGGGGTGGGGATGGGCAGATGAATCACTGGATGGGCAGGGGAATCACTGGATGAGGTGATATGATAAGCAGGTTGGACAGAGATCGCATATACTTGAAAAATCTGTAGGCAAAGGGACTTAAGAGAGGAGCACAAGCAGTTTGGCCAATTTGGGATTTGGGAAAGAGTCTGGGAGATGAGGTGGGGGGTAAAAGGGGCATCCTCTCACTTAGCAGTGCTGAGTTCCAGATTACATGACCAAGTTTAGCCTCCCATAATTTTATTTTATTTTTTATTTACTTTTTTGTATATTTTTTATTGGAGTTCGATTTGCCAACATATAGCATTAACACCCAGTGCTCATCCCATCAAGTGCCCCCCTCAGTGCCCGTCACCCAGTCATCCCATCCCCCCGCCCACCTCCCTTTCCACTACCCCTTGTTCATTTTCCAGAGCTAGGAGTCTCTCATGTTCTGTCACCCTCTCTGATATTTCCCACTCATTTTCTCTTCTTTCCCCTTTATTCCTTTCCCAGAGAAGCAAGAGCTTCACCAATCCTTTCCCTATTTTTTATATTCCTCAAATGAATGAGATCATATAATGTTTGTCCTTCTCTGACTGACTTACTTCACTCAGCATAATACCCTCCAGTTCCATCCACTTTGAAGCAAATGGGGGGTATTTGTCATTTCTAATGGTTGAGTAATATTCCATTGTATATATAGAGCACATCTTCTTTATCCATTCATCTTTCAATGGACACTGAGGCTCCTTCCACAGTCTGGCTATTGTGGACATTGCTGCAATAAACATTGGGGTGCAGGTGTTCCGGCGTTTCACTGCATCTGTATCTTTGGGGTAAATCCCCAGTAGTGCAATTGCTGGATCATAGGGCAGATCTATTTTTAACTATTTGAGGAACCTCCACACAGTTTTCCAGATTGGCTGTACCAGTTCACATTCCCACCAACAGTGCAAGAGGGTTCCCCTTTCTCCACATCCTCTCCAACATTTGTGGTTTCCTGCCTTGTTAATTTTCCCCATTCTCCCTGGTGTGAGGTGGTATCTCATTGTTGTTTTGATTTGTATTTCCCTGATGGCAAGTGATGTGGAGCATTTTCTCTTGTGCTTGTTGGCCATGTCTATGTCTTCCTCTGTGAAATTTCTGTTCCTGTCTTTTGCCCATTTCAGGATTGGATTGTTTGTTTTTTGGGTGTTGAGTTTAATAAGTTCTTTATAGATCTTGGATACTAGCTCTTCATCTGAAATGTCATTTGCAAATATCTTCTCCCATTCTGTAGGTTGTCTCTTAGTTTTGTTGACTGTTTCTTTTGCTGTGCAGAAGGTTTTTATCTTGATGAAGTCCCAACAGTTCATTTTTGCTTTAGTTTTCCTTGCCTTCATAGATGTATCTTGCAAGAAGTTGCTGTGGCAGAGTTCAAAAAGGGTGTTGCCTGTGTTCTCCTCTAGGATTTTGATGGATTCTTGTCTCACAAGAATCTTTCATCCATTTTGAGTTTATCTTTGTGTATGGTGTAAGAAAATGGTCTAGTTTCATTTTTCTGCACGTGGCTGTCAAATTTTCCCAGCACCATTTATTGAAGAAACTGTCCTTTTTCCAGTGGATAGTCTTTCCTGCTTTGTCAAATATTAGTTGACCATAGAGTTGAGGGCCCATTTCTGGGTTCTCTATTCTGTTCCATTGATCTATGTGTCTGTTTTTGTGCGAGTACCACACTGTCTTGATGATCACAGCTTTGTAGAACAACTTGAAATTTGGCATTGTGATGCCCCCGGCTCTGTTTTTCTTTTTCAATATTCCCCTGGCTATTCGGGGTCTTTTCTGATTCCACACAAATCTTAAGATGATTTGTTCCAACTCTCTGAAGAAAGTCCATGGTATTTTGATAGGGATTGCACTAAATGTGTAAATTGCCAACCTCCTATAATTTTAAAGACAACTTGTACGACAGTGGCCTTCTTGTCAGTCTGGGAAAGTTAAAATTCTCATCATCTGAAATCTGGGCATTTTATGTAGAAGGGGCTTTGGTATAGTTCTGCCTTCCCACCTTCCCCAGCTCCTCCAACCTCCCCTCACTTCTCTGAATACTCAGGTCAAGTTATTTCGTGTAAATCCGATGAATCCCTCTCTCCACCCTCTACCCTCCACCCCAGGGTCCATCCCTGGCTAAAGGAGACCCAGGGTAGTGAGTATGAAAGGGAATGTTGTGGTGGAAATAAAGACTTCCTCAAATGCTGTGGTGCATGTCAAGGGGTGCCTTCTGGCTCTCCAAGGAGATAGTGATACTTCATCTGATTAGGGCCTTTATATTTCACCTTCTGTTTTCATGTATTCACTTTCACATTGGAATCTTTGAAATGTGGGGACGCCTCATTTTCTAAAGAAGGATGGAAAAAGGAAAACTGTGAATGATGCAGGAGAGCTTTGCAAATATTAGGGGCTTAAAAAAGTGCTTAGTACTGTGGAAACACAGTACTTGTAATTCTCTTTCAGAGTGGGCTGGAGAGCATATTTTAGTTTTTCTCTGTATAGTTTAATAAGACATATCCGTCATACTCTTGTTTCTTGTCAATGATCCCAAAGGCAAGGAGGTTGCCAATGCATATTTCACAGCTTCTAGAAGCAAGGGGAGCAAGTCAAGACTCTGAATAATGAAAGACAGTTTTTCTCACTTTCCTTGTATATACAAAAGGTAAGAGGGCACTGCCAGAGGCCTGAGGGAAACTTCAGGAAAGCACAGAGGTAAAATGATAATAGGTTCACAGAGCACCATCTGTTGAGTCAGCTTCTGCGATGCCCAATTTCCTAAACCAACACCCAGAGTGATAAAAAAGGTGGAGAATGTTTGTCCTCCAGCTCTGGTTTCTATCAGTAATATTTGTAGTATCCCTTGGGAAGGAGATTATGGGAATAATGCAAGATCTCCTTTCCTTTTCCTTCAAGCCAAATGCCTTCTTCAGCTAAACTCAGTATCAGGGATACCACTTTTCAGGAGGATGGTGGAATCCCATCTTAAAAGTTTCACCCCAAGTCAAGTCTCAAAGCCCTTAGAATTACTTCTGGCTACTCTTCAACTCATCTTCACTACTTAGTACATGAAGCCCTAGGACAATAGCCAACAATAGTGAGTACCCCAGTAGAACCAACAGTACCCACTCACTCTGCTTTGAGCAAACATGACAATGAGGAAGGTCCAATGCTCATCAGAGTTTCAGGACCACAGGGAGTTAGGTGGACAGCAGGAGGAGATGAGGTTGGGAAAGTGATAAGGCCAGATCGTGGTATTTTCAAAGGCCAAGGTAAGAAGTATACATTTAATTCTCAGTGCAGTGGGAAACTACTGGACATTGTTAAGCCAGGGACTGCCATGATTGAAGTTTTAGAAAAATCTCACCTGGATGATGGATTTAGGTAGGATAAGAATAGAATCCAGGGAACTGGTTGAAAAAGCTCTCGGAGGTATGAGATAATGGTGGTTTGTTCTAGGGAGGAAACAGGAGGGCAGAGAAAAGAAGCTGGAGTAGATATATCTTGAAGAGGTAGAGCTAACAGTACTTATTGATGGATTGAATGTGGAGAGTGAGGGGGAAAAAGCCATGACATTTGGGTCATCTGGCATCTGTACCTTCTTAGCACAAAATTCATTCCCAAAATGGAGTCATTAGTAGTTCTTAAAGAAAAAGTTGGCAGTCTTCACTATTCTTTTATTCAAGCATTTGTGGAGCTTCCATCTACTTTAAGGTAGATAGGAAGGTACTATGGGACATGTCAAAATGAAGAAGATAAAATCCCTGTGCTCAGGGAATTTGTAATGTGATAGGGGATGAATATAAATACCCAAGTAACCACGAAACCCTAACCAGAATGTCATGTCATGAAGGAGATGCTGACAAAATGAGTGTTTAAGAAAGGAGAAAGCACAGGGACGCCTGGGTGGCTCAGTGGTTTGAGCGCCTCCCTTTGGCCCAGGGCGGGATCCTGGAGTCCTGGGATCGAGTCCCACATCAGGCTTCCTGCATGGAGCCTGCTTCTCCCTCTGCCTGTGTCTCTGCCTCTCTGTGTCTCTCATGAATAAATAAAATATTTAAGAAAAAGAAAGGAGAAAGCACAGCTGGTTAATCAAGGAAGACTTTATAGTGCCTCTGAGCAGAGACTTGAAGACTCAGTTTGACCTGGAGGAGACTAGAGAAGTCATGCTAGGTTTTGCATAAACATGAGTGGTAAAAGCAGGAATATGGTGAATGAAGAATGTATGGCTTCTCTAAGGCACAGGAAGTAAAATTAAAATGATGTAAGAGTATGGGGGGTGGTGTCCCTAAGTGTCAGGGGTAAAGCATTTACTTTATATAACTCAATAAGCAAGAGAGAGGCTTTGCAGGTTCCAGGATGGGAGAGCCATATGGTAAAAGCAGTACGTTAGGAAGGTTCTTCTGGTTGTCATGTGGAGGATGAATTATGTGGCTGTATGCTGAAAGCACAGAGAAGGGATCAAGGCTTGCCCAAGGGATACCATCAAAGGCAGAACTAGAGCAAGACAGTGGGGATGGAGCAGAAGGGAAAGACATGAGAGAGGACATGGAGACAGAATCAACAAGGTGGGGAAGTCAGAGCAGGAGTTGGCTTCAGGAGAAATGTTTGACATGAATTTGTTTCAGATGCTGTCAAATTATGTAGATAGGCATGCCCAGCAAGCAGCTTAATGTCTGGGCTGCAATGCTGGAAAGATATTTGGTCAGGGATGGACATGGGGTCATTATCCCAAGAGAAAGCAGCCAATGCCTCTGCCCAAAGTAAATGTGTACAAAGGAAAGAGGGTGGATGACTGGGTGCCACAGAAAAGCTAGAGTTCAGGTAGGAGAAGAAGAAAAGCTAATCAAAGAGACAAAACAATAAAATGCCATTTTCAATTATATTGGCAATATATAGTTTTTAACTATGTGTCAGCAGAGTTGCAGGGAAAAAGGCATCCTTACACATTGCTGATTGAGAAAGGATGGGGATACATTTGCTAGAGGGAAATGTGCCATATCAAGAGACATCAAAATGTTCCTACTGTGCTTGCTTCAGCCAATAGATACTAAAATTGGAATGATACAGAGATTAACATGGCCCCTGCAAAGGATGACATGCAAATTTATGAAGCGCTCCATTTTTCTCCTCTGGAATGAGACAGTGTTACTGGTTGGGCAACCTTGTGAATATACTAAAAGCCACTGAATTACACTTAAAAGTAATGAATTTTAGGGTGTATGAATTACATCTGTTTTTTAAAAAAATGTTTCTACCCTTTGATCCAGTCTTTCCACTCATTGAATTCTATCCTAAGAGAGCAATTAGAGATGCACACATTGATTTATGAACATGAAGTGCCATCCACTGCAGGGATATTTATAATGCTAAAAACAGGAATATCCTAACTGTACAACATTTAGGAAGAGTTAAGTGAAGTATTGTACATCTACATGAAGGAATAATAGTCTGCCATTAAAAACCATATTTCTTAAGACTACTTAATGATCCTGGAAGAGGCTCATAATATAACAGTAAGCGAAAGAAGAAGTATACAAACCTGTATGTAATCAGAGAGGGTGACAGAACATGAGACTCCTAACTCTGGAAAATGAACAAGGGGTCGTGGAAGGGGAGATGGGTGGGGGGATGGGGTGACTGGGTGACGGGTACTGAGGGGGGCACTTGATGGGATGAGAGCTGGGTATTATACTATATGTTGTCAAATCAAACTCCAATAAAAATATACAAAAAAAACAAAAAACAAAAAAACCTCTGTAGTGCCAGCCCAATTCAAAAAATATATGTGCATGTACATATATATTCACATACAATCATATGCATATTAAAAGGCTAAATAAAAATACCCTAATAACTTACCTGTAGGTATTTATCTCCATGTGGTGGAATTAAGGGTGATTATTGTTTTTTATACCTTTAAAACATTTCAAAGCTTTCTACACTACACATGTATTACAGTCTAATGAGAATGGCTTTCAAAGAAAAAAGACACCATTCTACATGAACAAATCATTTACCCTGACAATTGTCCGATACAACTGTCTGATACATTTAGGAATCTGCAATTATACTTGTAATTCCACTTAACTATTTCAAACATCTGGATTTTGCCCTCAGGTAAATCAACCTAGAGCCCACCAACTAGCAAAATGCTTTGGTGCTTGGGAGTGTATTCCTCTGTTTATTCTACTAATTAAAAAAATAAATACTCCATCTGAGAGTTTTTTACCTCAATATTAGTCCTGGGAGCTGTTCTTTGCTGTGAGAGGTGGCCAGGGCTGGAATAATAAGGAGCAAGTTGAAGGGAGAGCAGGCAAAGGAAAAGAAAGGTCAAGTCATGGGTCAGCATCAAGGCTGTGCCTAGGCGGTTGAAAAAAATTACTACTCAAGGCCTTCTGGGGTATAGTTTCTTCCCAGGTGCCTAATGAACTTGGTGGGACAAAAGTGCATGGAGAGGGGACAAGGCACAGGAAAGTCTGGTGGGGGGTATGGCAGCAAGTACCATTTGTCAAGCCATCTAATTGCTAATATTTGCATGCTGTATATACAGCTCACAAAGACCTTTCATAGACACCATTCCATTTAATCCTTACAACCACCTTATAAAGTCCACTCCAGGAAAGAAGAAACTCAGGCACAGAGGTGAAGTGAATCACACACACACAGTTTTCTTCACTTCCAAATTCCTGTGTTTTTTCTCCCCAAACAGTGGTTCTCCAAGTTTCTTCTATAGACCAGTATCAGCATCCCTGAGAACTCATTAGAAATGAAATTCTGGGGCCCCACTCCAGCCCTCCTGCATCAGAAACTCTAGGGGTGGGGCCCAGCAATCTGAATTTTAATAAGCTCTCCAAGTGATTCTGATGCACACCCAAGTTGGAGAGCCATCACTCTAAAGAATGCTACCATGCATTTTAGAACAGATTTTCAAATGACTTCTTTAAAATACTGGCTGCTGATGCATTACTTATGTGGGGTCTTGTCTTCCAAGGCAGGCTGGGAGCCTCTCTTCAACTGTCAGTGGCTGTGAACATAGTAGAGGCGGCTGCCTGAATAGAATTTGGGCTCCAGGGACAGGTGGGAGCGTACTCCTTCCTGGTGAGGAAGGTTCCAGAACCAAGAGGGCAATTCCCTGCTCATACCTTCCCTGTTTGGAAGAGATATGAGCTGGTGAAAAGCGGCCATATATCTACCTCCCTTTCTGAAGTTTCTCCCCACAAAGGCTTTCACATTGTTCACAATGTCCTGCATGAGCCCTGGGGAAATTTCCTGATCTGATGTATTTACAAACCCCTAGTTGCTCAAGGTTTCCATTTCTTTAGC
This sequence comes from Vulpes lagopus, assembly GCF_018345385.1. NCBI lineage: Eukaryota > Metazoa > Chordata > Mammalia > Carnivora > Canidae > Vulpes > Vulpes lagopus. The sequence continues at coordinate 43,597,012 of NC_054848.1, forward strand.
TCTCATTTTGGGATTTTAAAAAAAGATTTATTTATTTATGATAGATAGATAGAGAGAGAGAGAGAGAGAGGCAGAGACACAGGCAGAGGGAGAAGCAGGCTCCATGCCGGGAGCCCTACGCGGGACTCGATCGATCCCTGGACTCCAGGATCGCGTCCTGAGCCAAAGGCAGGCGTGAAACCGCTGAGCCACCCAAGGATCCCCTTGGGGTTTTTTTTTAGAGGTTTTTCAAACAACAACTTAGAAAAAAAATGCAGCAATTGAAACAAAATTATTTCCCTTCTGGGGAACATGAACTCCTCTACTCATGCCTCCCCAACCCACTCCCTAGTCAATTTCCTCACTGCAGGTAACTACTCTCTCTCTCTCTCTCTCTCTCTCTCTCATGCATGCACTCATGCACTGAATCATACACATTCCTTCCTCTTGGGTTGAAGAACAAACAAATCAGTTGCTTTTTTAAAAATTGGACTTGGCTTAAACTGGATTTTAAATTTTGTCAAGGTAATGTTTGTAAAATTGAAACAAAACTCATACATTAAAACACTAAAGCTAAAAGACAGAATCATGGAATGAAAATGACAAAGTATTCAAAATTCTAGCAGTGAATGGAATCTGTTGTATTTTTGTATTTCCCTTTCTACATAGGGACTAGCTTTGAATTAATGAATTAATTCATTATTGAGAGCCAAGTAAGCAGTATTCAAGATGCTCAAGATGTTGGGGACGGAGCAGTGAACAAAACAGACAAGACTTCAGTCCTCATGGGGTTCAACTCAATAAATATATAAAATATGAAATATATGTCAGATTGTGATAAGTACTATGAAGGCAGAGAAAGAAGAGTAAGGGGTAGACTGACAGGAGTGTGTTGGGGGGCAATGCTATTTCAGAAAGTGTGGTCAGGGAAGGCCTCTGCTGGGAGGTAATATTTGAGCAGTGGCCTAAATGAAGTCAGGGAAGGAGTGAGGCACGTACTTGAGGAAAGAATGTTCTTACGCAGAGGCATCGGCAAGTGTGATGGTTCTGAGAGAGGATTGGCTTGCCATAGTCGATAGCAAGAATAGCATGAAAACTAAGGTGGCAGGAGTGGAATGAATAAGACAAAGAAGGGTAGGAAATGAGGTTGAGGAAGGAGCCTGGGGCCAGGTAAGTGGCTCATTGTAAGGACTCTGGGTTTAATTTTAAGAGTGATGGAAATAAACTCTGTGTCTACCATGTGTCTAGTGGCAGCCAGAGTCTAAAAAGTCTGCTCTGTGATCCTTGCCTTCAGAAAGCTTTCAATCTGTCCATTTAGGGAAATAAACCAGAATTACAGGAGACTTGAAAAGGGGTGTGGATTCTTGTTATCTCACCTCTACTTGGTCCTAATCTTTCTTCTTTTTAAAGATTTTATTTATTTATTCATGAGAGACACACAGAGAGAGGCAGAGACATAGGCAGAGGGAGAAGCAGGCTCCCTGTAGGAAGCCTGATATGGAACTCAATCCCAGGACCCCAGGATCACGAGGTGAGCCAAAGGCAGACGCTCAATCACTGAGCCACTGAGGGGCTCTACTTGGTCCTACTCTTTCAAGCCACTGTTAGTAGAAAAGAGCTCCAAAGGAGAAAGAGGCTTGCCCCCTAAGCCAATTTGAGAAGATTCTCCCACTTTAGAATTTAGGCATTTTTATCTCAAAAAAACAATATTTATTATGCGTTCCAAATGGTAAAACATTTCATACTCATAACAGCCCTATGAAGCAAGCACTACTATCATCATCCCCATTTTACAGAGGGGAATATCAGAAGCTCAGAGAGAGGTTGAGTAACTTGCCCAAGATCACAGAAGTAGAAAGCCACAGAGATAGTATTGAAACCCAGGGCACTTGATGGGATGAGCACTGGGTGTTATACCATATGTTGGCAAATTGAATTTAAATGAAAAATTTTTAAAAAATTAAAATAAAAAGAAACCCAGGGAGCTTGGCTCCAGAGCCCAGGATCTTAACCAGGATTCTAACCTGCCTTGCCTACAGGTAGAGATAAAAGGATGGGGAGGGAAGGAGGATGAATCCAAAGATGAGAATAAAAGGGAAAGCCTCCCAAATGCTCTGGGTGACCAAGAAGAGTGCTGGAGACCTATAAGAGACTTGGGAGGGAAATATACTGAATTAGCCATGGGGGAGAGCTAGAGGAGTAGGCTGTGGGATATCACATCCATTGGGGAGTCCACAAGGAGTGTGAATGCACAGCATTCAAGCAAGAGGGCTTTGACACTGGAGACATATCCTATAGAACACTGAGAGGCCACAGAACTTTAGAGTATCCTCACCTGCCCAGTACACAATACGTAACATCTAATAACCTGCGGGCAAAGAAATCTACACAAAGGAGGTCATGTTTGAGGTCTGGCCTTAGAGGAAGGGTAGGGATTGACCCAAATGAAAGGTATTCCTGTAGAAGAAGTAACATGTGAAAATCATGGAAATGGGTGGAAAAAAAGGTTCTGAGAGTAAGATGTGAGAGGAGGGGTGTTGAGAGGTAAGGCTAGAGAAGGAGGCTGGACAGAACTAATGTCAATGGGTTTGGGTTTTCCCACAGGCACTGAGGAGCCAGTGTAAGATTTTAAGTATGACAGTGGCACGACCAGATTTGCATTTTGGAAAGATGTATTGGTTGGTATTTTGTAGGGGAAAAGAGGCAGGTGGATCACCTAGGAAATAAATGTTATAATCCAAGTGATCTCTGATTCAAGGATAGAGTGGAGAGGTATATTTTAGAATTGTCTTGTCTGGGAGGTAGAACCAATAAATCTTGGTGTCTTACTGGACAGATGTGAGGAGTAAACAAGAGGAGGGAGTCCAGAATGTCTGCCAGATTTCTCACTTCAGTAAATGATTCAGCCTGTCACCAATACCAGCAGAAGAATGGGGAGAGAAATCAATTTTGCACAAGTTGATTTTTTAAGTATTTTTTTAAACAATACTTACAGAAGGCATTCCATTCCAAGAGTACAAAGACATAAACAATAAAAAATGGATCCCTCCACACTCCTGGGGAAACCACTGTTAACATTTTCTTGTTTATCCCTGGGTAGCAATATGGTATAGTATTAAAAGATTTATTAGCTCTGGAACCAGAGTGTCTAGATCTGAATCCATCACTGCTAGCTGTATGGTCTTGGGCTAGTTATTTAACATCTCTGCCTCACATCATCTGTAAAATGGGAATTTTAATAATAGAACACAAAGAAAGCACATGAGAATAATGTTCAGAAACTTGATGTTTGTGTTTAACAATGTATCTTGGAGATAATTTCACATATGCATGTACTTTTCCACAAATTTTTAATAACTGCATAGTATTGCACCATGCAAATTTTGTTCAGTTTTTTTAACCTTTATCCAATTAATGAATACTGAGGTTGTCTCTATTTTTTCTTTTTTTTTTTTTTGGCTCTTACAAATAATGCTACATTGAATATCTCTGTCCATCTTCACACACAGAGATGATTATATCTATTAGACGAAGTGGAATTACATTCTACAGAATATGCGAATGTTTGTGATAAAAAGTCTCCTGAAATCCAAAGAGGTTATGCTAATTTGCACTTCAACCAACAATGTATTACAGCAATGCTTTTCAAACTCTAATGTGCAAACAAATCACCTGGGGATCTCATTAAAATGCAGATTCTGATTTAGTAGATCTGGGTTGGGACTGTATTACTAACAAGCTCTGGGTTGATACAAATACTGCTGGTCCAAGGATCACACTTTGAGTGGCAAAGTATATAGTAAGGTGTAAAAGTGTGTTTCTCTACATGCTTGCAAAAAATAATGTATACTGAATGCTCTGATTTTTGCCATTCCAATAGGTGAAAGTTGCATCTTAAGGTAAGAGTTGTTGCTTAAGATGATTGTTGTTTTCATTGATTTTTATAGACCAACATTCTTTTTCTTTGGACTATTTAGGTCCTTTTTTCTCTTTAATAATGGTTTGTTGGTATTTTCCTTAATGATTCTCAATCTCAATAGCTCTTTATATATAAAGGGTACAATCTCCCTTACAGATGCAAAACCTTCTTCCCAGTTTTTTGTCTTTAGATTTTGTTAATGCGTTTTTGTGCTGCTCTATGTTTTAACTTTGGTATAGTCAAATTTAATAATTATTTCCTTTATGGTTTCATTTGTATCTTGTTTAGAAAGACCTTTACTATTTCAAGATAAAATCATATATTAAAAATCATATACTAGGGATGCCTAGGTGGCTCAGTGGTTGAGCATCTGCCTTTGGCTCAGGGTGTGATCCCGGGGTCCCAGAATTGAGTCCTGCATCAGGCTCCCCATAGGGAGCCTGCTTATCCCTCTGCCTATGTCTCTGCCTCTCTCTGTGTGTCTCTCATGAATAAATAAATACAATCTTTTAAAAAATCATGTACTAAACTCTGTCTTTGGATAAATTTCTAGACCCAATTATGGTCCATTGATCCACGTTGGTCCACATTGGATCCATATGGTCCACATTGATTATTCATGTGCCAGTTTTAATTGCCGTAGTTTTATAATATGTTTCAAAAGGACTGGTCTCTTTCTCCCTTATTACTTTTCTTTTTCAGACCTTTCCTGACTAATCTTATAGATTTATATTTCCATATGTACTTTAGAATCACCTTGGGCATGCTAGATTATGATGTATCTGGGAGACAGCCTGGTAGAGAAGTGTAACATTCAGTTGAATCTAGAAACTAGGAGTGTGGTCTTCTCTCTGTGTGGGTATCTGGGAATTATTAGCAGTACCTGAAGCTTCTCAAGAAAAGTTCATATAATGGGAAAGAGGGCCTGAGACAGAATTTTGGGTTAGTGGTCCTCAAAGTTCAGTAACTCAGACCAGCAGCACCAGCAATACCTGAGAACTTCTTGGGCCCTAATTGGATCAGAAACTGGGGGGAGGGGCACCAATAAGTTCCTTAACAAATCCTCCAGGGAATTCTAATGCACATTCAAGTTTGAGGACCACTATTTTAGTGTATACCGGTAGCTAGGAGACACATTAAGGAAAAAGAACTGAAAATAAGCAGTAGGAAGAAAACCAGGAAAAAAAGATATTTAATAATCAAAGAGGAGAAATTTCCAAAAAGAAGAATTCAATAAGGCTAATATTTATTAAGCAACAACCACTTCCAAAGGGCTTTATATCATCTCATTCACTCATCTCATTTACTCATATGACTCCACAAGGTTATAGAAATCTTCTCACAGATGAGGAAATTGTGATTAAGTAACTTGCTTAAGGCTGGCCAGTTGGTAAATGATTTAACACCAGTGCTATTATATATCAATGGCTACCTTCCTTCCTTTATACTACATTGCTGAAAAAGTCTATTAAAATTGCCCATTGAAAAGGGAGACGTGCTCCTTCCTTTTTTTTTTTTTTTTCAACCTGGAGGACCTGAATGCATCTTGGAACTAGAAGAGTACTGTGGTAGTGGAAGAAGCCAGACTGCAGTGAGGAAATGGGAGGCAGGAAAGGGAGACAATGAACATAAGAATACTTTTCAAGAGCCTAAGGAGCTACACTGTGAAGGGAAAGAGAATGGTAGTTGGAGGAGGATTAAGGTTAAGGGCAGATGATGTTTTTAGGAGCAAGCGACCACCTAAAGATACTTATGTGTAATTGAGGCTAGTTTAGATTTCGAATATCATTCTATGGGTTTAGAACAATCTTTGGTCCTGATCGCTCATCTAAGCCCCACATCAGTTCTACCTACCTGGCAGTTCAACTGTCAGTTGAATCTCCACATATCAATCATCTCAAACTGAGAGAAAGCCAAACAAACATTGGCATCAAGCCTACCTCTTCCTACTTTATCTTTTAAAAAATCTTGTTTATTTGTTTGCTTTAAATCTTTAAAGGTCTGGGGATGCCTGTGTGGCTCAGCTGTTGGGCATCTGCCTTTGGCTCAAGGTGTGATCCCATCAATCCTGGGATTGAGTCCTGCATGGGGCTCCCCACCGGGAGCTTGCTTCTTCCTCTGCCTATGTCTCTCTGTGTCTCTCATGAATAAATAAATAAAACCTTAAAAAATCTTTAAAGGTCTGACTGGCTCAAACCTTGTAACTACCATTTACTTCTCTTCTTTAACCTGTGTACTGAATCAGTCACCAAGTACTGGTTTTGAAATATCTCTGCCATTAACTCTTCCAGTCTATTCCTACTGTCACTACACTACATAAGCAATCATACCACATGGTCACCCTACATCCAGTCAACCCATATCAATTTCCCACAAACATCAATTTCATTCCTATTCACCTACTTACAATCCTGTAATAGCTCCCCACTGTTCTAGTTTGCTTTTCTGGGCTTTTTTTTTTTTTTTAAAGATTTTATTTATTTATTCATGAGAGACACACACACACAGAGGCAGAGACACAGGCAGAGAGAGAAGCAGGCTCCATGCAGGGAGCCCGACGTGGGACTCGATCCAGGGACCCCAGGATCATACCCTGGGCAGAACGCAGACACTTAACCACTGAGCCACCTAGGCGTCCCCTTTTCTGGGCTTTCTATAGATTATTCAAATTTTCCTCTTACTGATTCCCTACATAAATCTGAAATTGGATGGGCTTCCTTAAGAATCTCCACACTTACATTTCTCTCCATCCTCTCTTTATGCCTTCCCACATATCATTTAAGAATTCAGCCAAACTCCTCACCCCTCTCTTTTTTGCAATCTCTTTGTGATGTTCTTCTTCCAATTTTCATAATCACTTGCTGCTGGTATCACTCATTTAGACAATTATATATTTCTTTGCTCAACCATTTTACCTATATATGTCTCATCTCCCTCCACTAGAGTTCAGAGCTATAGCATACTTCTATGATCACCACCACACTGCTTAACATATTGCTAAGTACATGCTAGGCACTCACACTCAAAAGTATTTATTAAATCAATGAAATTATTAAATCATGGGAACTTGCTCTTTAAAGAGGTATTTGGTAAATTAATTTTTGGAAAGTGCCTATTTCTTTTTTAACTTTAACTATTTAAAACAGTACATATTCACTGGCGATATACCCCATATCAGGTACTGTTCTAGGCATTTTTTTCATGAAGTACCTATTTCATCTTTACCAGATCCCTGTAAGGTGGGAAATACAGCCCTGAATTACTCATAAGGACAAGACTATGATATGGTTAGAGGCTTGCCTGGTATTTCTACTATTTCCACTGAGTACTCAGAATCTACACTTAAAACCTCCAAGTCCAGGCAGCCTGGGTGGCTCAGCGGTTTAGCGACTGCCTTCATCCCAGGGTGTGACCCTGGAGACCTGGAGACCCTGGATCAAGTCCCATGTCGGGCTCCCTGCATGGAGCCTGGTTCTCCTTCCGCCTGTGCCTCTGCCTCTCTCTCTTTGTTTCCTCTCTCTGTATTTTCATGAATAAATAATAAAATCTTAAAACAAAACAAAACAAAAAAAACCCTCCAAGTCCATTGCTCTATTCTTCATAACAGATTCCTTTCTTTCCATTTTTATCTTTAAAACAGGGTCCCATGGTTCTTTTTTTTTTTTTTTAATTTTTTTTTAATTTTTATTTATTTATGATAGTCACACAGAGAGAGAGAGAGGCAGAGACACAGGCAGAGGGAGAAGCAGGCTCCATGCACGAGGAGCCCGACGTGGGATTCGATCCCGGGTCTCCAGGATCACGCCCTGGGCCAAAGGCAGGCGCCAAACCGCTGCGCCACCCAGGGATCCCTCATGGTTCTTAATTAAATTATACACATTATTTTTCTAGAGCCTTGGTGTAAGAAAAATTCTAATTAACAAAATAGGTAAATAATGTATATATTTATATCTCAAGTTTAGTGTCTTTACAGTTACTATGAGTAATGAGAGAAAGTACCATTGTGTTTCCAAAGTAAGCCTGTGCCACAATGCAAAGGGAGATGAGATGCAGCAGTGTGCTGTATTAACATTCATAATTATGCATCTTATGTTCCAAGAATGAATTGTTGTTTAACAGCAAGGGAAAATGACAATAATAAGAATTATGGCAAAAGCACATAAGGTTAATCAACATATAATCGACTCACAAATATGCACATTTTAGATGTTTTCTTTTATTGGTGTTTATGATTTATTATTTAGAAAACACTGTAAACTAATCTACCAGAATATATTTCCCTATTAAAGATCCCTGAAATTAAAACATGCACACATAAAGTGAATTAATTTTTTATGACACATAGATATATATTTTTATGACACATAGATATATCACTTAAGGAGATTTTGTTCCGCAAATGCAATAACCTACACATAATGAGGTGTCGACTTCTTCAGTGATACTTAGTCTAAAACACACACATATATACACAAACACACACTTTGGGGGCAATTTAAGCCTATTGGGAGAAAAAGACTAGATTAAAAACTCTTTTTTTCCATATCTCCTAATGCATGCTTTATTAAATACAGCACACTCCAAAGAAACAGGAGGAATGCAGAATACAAATGACAGCATTTTCCCAGTGACTAACATTGACTCTGCTTCAGGTCAGGAAAGAAGATACCTTCACCCACCAGATAGCTATTGGATGTCCTGATGTAAGAAGCCAACAACCATCAGTTAGTTGCATACATCCACACCTAGAACTTTAACTCTCACCCTAAGAGCTAATTAACTCAGTTTATTCTTCCATTGAGGCTAGCAAGCATCCCAGGTCAAGGCAAAGTTAAAGCCTGGGTGACTGGGAAAGACTCAATTATTCTCTCAGACCAATTTACACTTGATTTTGCTCTGGGCTTTACTGGGATGCAAGGTCACAGCTGAGGACAATACAGGGTGAGGTGAGGGAGAAAGCATGCACAGGCTAAGGATTTTTAAAGTCAAACCAGGATTTCTTGAAGATCTCAATTGAAACATTCAATTTAAAGCCTCTGAAAATATTACTGAGACAGAAGCAAAGAAAGTAGGCAGGCAGGAACCAGCTGAGGTGTTTAGAGAGCAAACTAGAATCAGATAGACCTGGTCATAAGACCGTGGATGTGACAGTTACCTCTTTTCTTTGTACCTCAATCTCTTCACCTGCAATATGGGGATATATTTGCCCCAGTACCTCATAAGAGATCCATCATGATTAAATGACATGATGTACTTGAGAGCTGCTAGCACTGCATCTGACCCCATAGTAAGTGCTGGGATAGAGGGACAGAACTAACATTTACAGAGTGTCTATTACATCTGAAAGGAATCATGGTGCTGCCGGACCCTCTTCAAACTTAGGTGGTAGGCACCTTGGTGGAGCCTTTTTGCCTGACTCCAAATTCCTAAGGAGAACTCAGTTTTCCTTTACTGGTATTAACATTTTCAAACCAACTATTGGGTAGAGGACTGAAATAGCACTATCTTAGTGAACTATGGAACTCTGATAGTCCCAGTGACTGGAATTCACCAAAACTTAGAAATGTTGATACAGGGAAAATAAGTGGATTCTGGAGTCACATACAGAGACTGGACTTGGGTCCTAGCTCTAACACTTATTAGCTATTTGGCTTTAGACACCTCACATGTTCATTCTGAGTCCTGGTTTCTTCACATGATACACATTTTGTAGAACTGTGGTGAGAATGTAAGGTGCTATCACTATTATATATTCTCATGATCACACAAGGCCTCAGGCCAAGCAAGCTGCTCAGATTCTGGGATATAATACACAAGCAACACAGAGCAGCTTTCTCTGTCCAGCTATGGCAAACCAATGGCCATTGGAAGTGATAACCCTGATAAACAATTGGGAAGGGAGAAGAAATTCTTTTTCCTATGGTACAAGAAGGACTTTCTAGCAATTTTTCCTCTTTTGGAGGATTCATCATAGTAGTGATCCTGAATCACATATAAGAGATCAGCCATAATCCCTACTCATCCTTAAACTTTCATTAATTAAGCACCATGCTTCTCCCAAGAAGTACAGAGTAGCAAAGAATCACACACACACACACACACACACACACACACACACACACACACACGGAGAAGGAAAGATATTATAAGAGAACAATTCCCTTTTTTTAAAGATTTTTATTTATTTATTCATTCATGAGAGACACAGGGAGAGAGGGAGAGGGAGAGGGAGAGAGAGAGAGAGAGAGAGAGAGAGAGGCAGAGACACAGGCAGAGGGAGAAGCAGTCTCCATACAGGGAGCCTGACGTGGGACTCGATACCAGGCCTCCAGGATCAGGCCCCGGGCTGAAGGTGGCACTAAACCACTGAGCCACTGGGCTGCCCAATTTCCTAATCTCATACAAAATTCATGCAAAAAACTAGTTTTTAATTTTTATTCAAAATGTTCCATTCTGTTGGAAGGTCCATGGGTACTTTAAGGAATCTATTCCTGAAATGCAAAGACGGGCAATTTCAGGTAAGTAACTTTTACTGTGTATACATTTAAGTCAAACAAATTTTATGACTGGGAAAAAGACAAGGGCAGGTGATGTCTTACTCTTTCCCTTAGGTAGAAAACCTGCTCTGTATAACTTCTCAAAGACTATTCAAAGGCATACTATTTACTTTATACTTAACAAAATTGAAAGATATTCTGTACCCTCACTACAGGGGGAAAAGATGGAAGAATATATCTTTTGCATTAGGAGCCAGAGACATAATCATTTTTAGCTGAACAAGGATGCTAGAATGGCCAACCAATGCTTTCCCTTTGATTAGTTGGAAAGCAATCAATGCACTCTTGCTAGATTGGAGCTTTCACTCAAAATAGAAACTGACCTGAAGTCCAGAAAGCTGGCAGTTCAGAGACAAATCCCCAGAAGAGATCTTGACACTTGCACTGAGATCCAGGTTTGACATACTCATCAGGACCTAAGTTTAAGACTAGGTCTTGCGTCCACAATAGCCAAACTGTGGAAGGAGCCTCGGTGTCCATCGAAAGATGAATGGATAAAGAAGATGTGGTTTATGTATACAATGGAATATTACTCAGCCATTAGAAAAGACAAATACCCACCATTTGCTTCAACGTGGATGGAACTGGAGGGTATTATGCTGAGTGAAATAAGTCAATCGGAGAAGGACAAACAGTCTATGTTCTCATTCATTTGGGGAATATAAATAATAGTGAAAGGGAATATAAAGGAAGGGAAAAGAAATGTTGGGAAATATCAGGAAGGGAGACAGAACATAAAGACTCCTAACTCTGGGAAACGAACTAGGGGTGGTGGAAGGGGAGGAGGGCGGGTGTTGGAGGGGAATGGGTGACGGGCACTGAGGCGGGCACTTGACGGGATGAGCACTGGGTGTTTTTCTGTATGTTGGTAAATCGAACACCAATAAAAATTAATTAAAAAAAAAGACTAGGACTTGCAGAAGCTGTTAAGTAATAAAAACTGGTAAAACATATTGACCATCTTTAGGATTCATACATTTCTTTCATCAGCTAAAACAAATACTCTCGGTGCTTAAGGTTTGCTTAGTTTATTTTTTTAATAAAGACATTAGAATTTTAAGAAGACTATTTGGTGAGGTGTAGTTTTAGGTTTACAGCAAAATTAAGAGGAAGGTACAGAGATTTCCCACATATCCCCTGTCCCCACAAATGCATAACCTCCCCCATTGTTTACATCCCCCACCAGAGTAGTACATTTGTTACAACTGATGAACCTACATAGATACATCATAATCAAAGTCCACAGTTTACATTAGAGTTCACTTTTGGTGTTGTACTTTCTATGGGTTTGGACAAATGTGTAATGGCATGTATCCACCATCAGAGTATCATACAGAATAGTCTCACTACCCTAAAAATCATCTGTTGTCTGCCTTTTCATCCCTCCCTCCTTCCTCACTAACCCCTGACAACCACTGATCTTTTAACATCTCCACAGTTTTGCCTTTTCCAGAATGTCATATATAGTTGAAATCAGAGTATGTAGACTTTTCAGATCAGCTTCTTTCATTTAGTAATATGCATTTAAGGTTCATGGCTTGATAGCTTGTTTCTATTTATTGCTGAATAATATTCCATTATTTATCATGGTTTATCATAAATACATGGTTTATCCATTTGCCTATAGAAGGACCTCTTGCTTGCTTTCAAGTTTTGGAAAATATAAATGAAGCTGCTATAAACACCCATGTGCATGTTTTTTTATGTGGACACAAGTTTTCAACTCCTTTGTGTAAATACCAAGGAGTGCAGTTGCTGGATCATATAGTAAGAGTACATTTAGTTTTGTAAGAAACCACCAAACTGTCTTGCAAAGTGGCTGTACCATTTTGCTTTCCCACCAGCAATGAATGAATTCCTGTTGCTCCACATCCTTGCCAGCATTGATACTGTCAGTGTTCCAGATTTTGGCTGTTCTAATAAGTGTGTAGTTATAGCTTATTGTTTTAATTTGCATTTCACTGATGACATATGACAAGAAGCATTTTTTCATATGCTTATTTGCCATTTGTATATATATATTTTTTGGTAAGTTGTCTGTTCAGGTTTTTGGCCCATTTTTTTTTTATTGGAGTTCAATTTGCCAACATATAGCATAACACCCAGTGCTCATTCCGTCAAGTGCCCCCTCAATGCCCATCACCCAGTCACCCCAACCCCCTGCCCACCTCCCATTCCACTACCCCTTGTTCGTTTCCCAGAGTTAGGTGTCTCTCATGTTCTGTCACCCTCACTGACATTTTCACTCCTTTCCCCTTTATTCCCTTTCACTGTTTTTTATATTCCCCAAATGAATGAGACCATATAATGTTTGTCCTTCTCCGACTGACTTACTTCACTCAGCATAATACCCTCCAGTTCCATCCACTTTGAAGCAAATGGTGGGTATTTGTCATTTCTAATGGCTGAGTAATATTCCATTGTATATATAGACCACATCTTCTTTATCCATTCATCTTTCAGTGGACACTGAGACACTGAGGCTCCTTCCACAGTTTGGCTATTGTGGACATTGCTGCTATAAACATTGGGGTGCAGGTGTTCCGGCGTTTCACTGCATCTGTATCTTTGGGGTAAATCCCCAGTAGTGCAATTGCTGGGTCATAGGGTAGCTCTATTTTTAACTAAGGAACCTCCACACAGTTATCCAGATTGGCTGTACCAGTTCACATTCCCACCAACAGTGCAAGAGAGTTCCCCTTTCTTCACATCCTCTCCAACATTTGTTGTTTCCTGTCTTGTTAATTTCCACCATTCTCACTGGGGTGAGGTGGTATCTCATTGTTTTGATTTGTATTTCCCTGACTGGCCCATTTTTAATCAGATTTTTTTATTGTTGTGCTTTAAGAATTCTTTGTGTATATATATATATGTTTTTAATTCTTTATTTAAATTCAGTATAGTTAACATATATTGTAGTATTAGTTTCAGGGGTAGAATTTAGTGATTCATCAGTTGCATATAACACCCAGCATATTTTGAATCACAGTCTTTTATCAGACATATCTTTTAGAAATATTTTCTCCTAGTTCGTGGCTTATCTTCTCATTGTCTTGACAACGTTTTTTACAGAGCAGAAATTTTTAATTTTAATGAAGTCCAGCTTATCAATTATTTCTTTCATGGATCATGCCTTTGGTGCTGTATCTAAAAAGTCATCACCATAGCCAAGGTCATCTAAGTTTACTCCTATGTTAGGTTTTAGAAGTTATATAGTTTTACGTTTTACATTTAGGTCTGTGATCCATTTTGAGTTAATTTTTATGAAAGATGTAAGGTCTGTGACTAGATTCATTTTTGTAAGACATTTAATTTTTAATAAAGACATTTATTCAAGTTAAACATTTATTTAATTTTGAATTTATTAAATATATGAGGAGGTAAGGCTTATGAATCTCAAGATGAGGGATTATAGCATAATTGAGACTTATGCTTCTGTGGAAATGAAGTAAATAAACTTTCCCCTATTTCTCCCACTAAGTACAACTAAAAACCTTGGATATTATATGTAAAACAAACATAAGAAGACTCTTATCTGGTTTCCTCTAATACCGTTCATTAGTAGAATATATCTGCAAAATACATGTATGAAAAAGGATTAGTATCTAGAATATATAAAGAAAATTTAAAACTTAAGAGTGAAAAACAAACAATCTAATTAGAAGAGTCTTAATGTAATGAAGATTTATATTATATTAAGAAGGCAGACTCACTAGGGAACATTGGTAAGTTCCCCCCCAACACTTTTTTGCCTTACATAGCCGATGTTTGGATCTGAGAAGCAACAACCTGGAAATGCTTGTGGGCACAGACAAAATAAGTCCCAACAGAAGCTTGCTCTCTCTATCCAGAGAACCAGGAAAGGCGTGGCCTAGTAAGACAGAAAAGTTTTAGACAGTAACTGCTCTACTCCAGCCAAACACCCCAGAAAAACTGTGGCTCACAAACGTTAATAGAGACCATGTGGGGAGCATGGTCATGTACCCCAGCTCATGGTAACAAGCAACCACTCCCTATCCATACTGAGGTGGTATCAGAGGAAGCCTATGGAGAGTCAGAATGTCCACCACTGTCCAGCAGTAAGGAGGCCACAGGGGTTACAGCAAGGAGGCACCCTTACCTCTCTCAGCAAAGGAGGTATCAGTGGGGATTGAGCAGGAAAAAGGAGCCTCCTTCCTCAGGTATTAATAAATGCCAAATAGGGAACTTGGACTTCCACCTCCATGTGGCAGTATTAAGGCAGTAACTCCTTTCCCCTGCCAAAGTGGTATCAGAGGAACTCCAAAAATATAAATTTTTTAAAGGTTTTATTTGTTCATGAGAGACACAGAAAGAAAGGCAGAGTCATAGGCAGAGGGAAAAGTAGGCTCCTGGCAGGGAACCTGATATGGGACTCGATCCTAGGACCCTGGGATCATGACCTGAACCAAAGGCAGACACTCAACCATTGAGCCTTCCAGGTAACCCAGAAAATATAAATTTTAAATATGATTCCAAGTTTCATAACATAATACTCAAAATTCCTATATTTCAATTGAAAATCACTTGTCATACTAAGAACCAGGAAGATCTCAAACTATAAGAAAAAAGATAATCAATGGAGTCCAATATCAAGATGACAGAAATATTAGAATCATATGCCAAAGGAATCATCATAAAAAACATATCAATGAGCAATTATAGACATATATGAAACAAATAAAAAATACAGATTATAAGCAAAGAAATAGCAAGCCTTGGTAAAGAAATAGAAGATATAAAGAAGAATCAAATGGAATTTTAGAACTTAAAAATATTTTTTAAAAAACTAAATGAATAATCTCAACAGCAATATGGAAGAGACATAAGAAAGAATCAGTGAACTTAAAGACAGAACAATAAAAGTTACCCAATTACACATAAAAATGAAAGACATTAGACTGAAAAAAATGAAGAGAGACCCAGGGACCTGTGTGACTATAATGAAAGATCTAACATTAATGGCACTGGTATCCAAGAAAGAGAGAGGAAAGTAGGACTAAAAAAAGTGCTTGAATAAATAATGCCTGAAAAATCTCCAACTTTGGCAAAAGTTGGCAAAACCTGCAAATTCAACAAGCTAAGCAAACTCCAACAGGATAAACCCAAATAAATTCAATACCAGGACATATCTTAGCCAAATGAACGCTAAGCATAAAGTGTTGAAAGGAGAGAGAGAGAGAGAGAGAGAGAGAGAGAGAGAGAGAGAGAGAAATGATACCATTCCTCTATAGGAAAGAAAATTTGAAGGACATCCGATTTTTCATTGTGAATCAGTACAAACAGAAGAAAGTGGCACAGTATTTTTCAACTGCTGGAAGAAAACAGCTGTCAACCCAGAATCCCATATCCAGGGAAAATATCCTTCAGGAATGAAGGGAAAATAAAGACATTCTCACATGAAGGAAACTAAGATACTCATCACTGGCATACTTATTCTAAAAGAATGGCTCAAGGATGTTCTCTTAAAAGGAAGTAACAAAATAATGAATCCTGGAATATCTGAAAGGAAGAAACAACTCAGAAAACACACACACACCTTCCTTCTCCTCAGTTTTCTAAATTATGTTTGATGGTGGAAACAAACATTATAACAATGTCTGATGTGGTTCTAATTGTATATAGAGTAAATACTGAAGACAGTTTTATTATAAATGAGGGAGAATGGATGTAAAGGAAGACAAATTTTCTATACTTATCCCAAACCGATAATATGACAAAACCAATAGACTGAGATAAATTATGTGTGTGTGTGTGTGTGTGTGTGTGTGTGTTAATACCTCTGGCTACCAGAAAAAAATCTACATGAAGAGATATATCTAAAAACTATAGATAAGGGGGGAGGGGCAAGATGGCGGAGGAGTAGGGTCTCCAGGTCACCTGTCCTCAGCAAATTACCTAGAAAACCATCCAATCATCCTGAAAACCTACGAATTCGGCCTGAGATTTAAAGAGAGACCAGCTGGAACGCTACAGTGAGAAGAGTTTGCGCTTCTATCAAGGTAGGAAGACGGGGAAAAAGAAATAAAGAAACAAAAGGCCTCCAAGGGGGAGGGGCCCCGCGAGGAGCCGGGCTGAGGCCGGGGCGAGTATCCCCAGGACAGGAGAGCCCCGGCCCGGAGGAGCAGGAGCTGCACCAACCTTCCCCGCGGAAAGGGGCTCCCCGGGAATTAGAGCAGGATCCCCAGAAAGGCGGGGACGCCCTCGGGCTCCCTGGGACAGTAACAGAGGAACTGCGCCCCGGGAGATGCGCCGAGCTCCCTAAGGGCTGCAGCGCTCGGCGGGGCCCGGAGCAGCTCGCAGGGGCTCGGGCGGCGGCTCCGCGGAGGGGGCTGCGGGGCTGCGGGGCTGCGGGGCTCCGGGAACAGCTCAGCGGCGGCGGCTCGGGCGGAGGAAGAAGCTCCGCGCGGAGGGGGCTGCGCAGCTCCGGGAACAGCTCGGAGGGGCTCGGGCGGCGGCTCCGCGGAGGGGGCTGCGCGGCTCCGGGAACAGCTCAGCGGCGGCGGCTCGCGCAGAGGAAGAAGCTCCGCGCGGAGGGGGCTGCGCGGCTCCGGGAACAGCTCGGAGAGGCTCGGGCGGCGGCTCCGCGGAGGGGGCTGCACCGCCGGGAGCGCGAATCCAACAGCGCAGGCCCCGGAGCACAGGGCGCCGGGACACAGCCCAGGATCCGGCCTCCCCCGGGACAGGCAGAGGCCGGGAGGGCCCAGGACAGCAAGGACGCTCCTGCCTGGAACTGAGCAGATCAGCGGCCCCGCCCCGGAGCCCCCAGGCCCTGCAGAAGGAGAGCCCCGGAGCTACTGCGGGGGCTGGATCCAGGGTCCCAGAGCTGCCCCCGCCACTGTGGCTTCCTCCCGGGGCCTCACGGGGTCAACAACCCCCACCGAGCCCTGCACCAGGCAGGGGCAGAGCAGCTCCCCCAAGTGCCAACACCTGAGAATCAGCACAGCAGGCCCCTCCCCCAGAAGACCAGCGAGACGGACCAGTTCCAAGGGAAGTCAAGTGACTTAAACTACACAGAATCGGAAGATACTCCCCCGTGGTTTTTTTTTGTTTTTTGTTTTTTTGTTTTTGTTTTTGTTTTTGTTTTTTTTTGTTTTGTTTTGTTTTGTGCTTTTTTTTTATTTATTTTTTTTTTTGTTTTGTGCTTTTTTTTCTCTCTTTCTTCTTGATTTCTGATTGCTTCCCCCACCCCCCCTTTTTTCTTTTTTCTCCTTTCTTTCTTTTTCTTTCTTTTTTTTCTCTTTTTCCCCTATTTTTTTCTTCTTTCTCTTTTTTCTTTTTCTCTTTTCTTTCCTTCTCTCTCTTTTTCTCCTTTTCCCAATACAACTTGTTTTTGGCCACTCTGCACTGAGCAAAATGACTAGAAGGAAAACCCCTCAAAAAAAAGAATCAGAAACAGCCCACTCTCCCACAGAGTTACAAAATATGGATTACAATTCAATGTCAGAAAGCCAATTCAGAAGCACTATTTTACAGCTACTGGTGGCTCTAGAAAAAACCATAAAGGACTCAAGAGACTTCATGACTGCAGAATTTAGATCTAATCAGGCAGAAATTAAAAATCAATTAAATGAGATGCAATCCAAGCTAGAAGTCCTAACGACGAGGCTTGACGAGGTGGAAGAACGAGTGAGTGACATAGAAGACAAGTTGATGGCAAAGAGGGAAACTGAGGAAAAAAGAGACAGGCAATTAAAAGACCATGAGGATAGATTAAGGGAAATAAATGATAGCCTGAGGAAGAAAAACCTACGTTTAATTGGGGTTCCCGAGGGCGCGGAAAGGGACAGAGGGCCAGAATATGTATTTGAACAAATCCTAGCTGAAAACTTTCCGAATCTGGGAAGGGAAACAGGCATTCAGATCCAGGAAATAGAGAGATCCCCCCCTAAAATCAACAAAAAGCGTTCAACACCTCGACATTTAATAGTGAAGCTTGCAAATTCCAAAGATAAGGAGAAGATCCTTAAAGCAGCAAGAGAAAAAAAGTCCCTGACTTTTATGGGGAGGAATATTAGGGTAACAGCAGACCTCTCCACAGAGACCTGGCAGGCCAGAAAGGGCTGGCAGGATATATTCAGGGTCCTAAATGAAAAGAACATGCAACCAAGAATACTTTACCCCGCAAGGCTTTCATTCAAAATGGAAGGAGAGATAAAGAGCTTCCAAGACAGGCAGGAACTGAAAGAATATGTAACCTCCAAACCAGCTCTGCAAGAAATTTTAAGGGGGACTCTTAAAATTCCCCTTTAAGAAGAAGTTCAGTGGAACAATCCACAAAAACAAGGACTGAATAGATATGATGACACTAAACTCATATCTATCAATAGTAACTCTGAATGTGAACGGGCTTAATGACCCCATCAAAAGGCGCAGGGTTTCAGACTGGATAAAAAAGCAGGACCCATCTATTTGCTGTCTACAAGAGACTCATTTTAGACAGAAGGACACCTACAACCTGAAAATAAAAGGTTGGAGAACTATTTACCATTCAAATGGTCCTCAAAAGAAAGCAGGGGTTGCCATCCTTATATCAGATAAATTAAAATTTACCCCGAAGACTATAGTGAGAGATGAAGAGGGACACTATCTCATACTCAAAGGATCTATCCAACAAGAGGACTTAACACTCCTCAATATATATGCCCCGAATGTGGGAGCTGCCAAATATTTAAACCAATTAATAACCAAACTCAAGAAATACCTTGATAATAATACACTTATACTTGGTGACTTCAATCTAGCTCTTTCTACCCTGGATAGGTCTTCTAAGCACAATATCTCCAAAGAAACGAGAGCTTTAAATGATACACTGGACCAGATGGATTTCACAGATATCTACAGAACTTTACATCCAAACTCAACTGAATACACATTCTTCTCAAGTGCACATGGAACTTTCTCCAGAATAGACCACATACTGGGTCACAAATCGGGTCTGAACCGATACTAAAAGATCGGGATAGTCCCCTGTATATTCTCAGACCATAATGCCTTGAAATTAGAACTTAATCACAACAAGAAATATGGAAGGACCACAAACACGTGGAGGTTAAGGACCATCCTGCTAAAAGATGAAAAGGTCAACCAGGAAATTAAGGAAGAATTAAAAAGATTCATGGAAACTAATGAAAATGAAGATACAACCGTTCAAAATCTTTGGGATGCAGCAAAAGCAGTCCTGAGGGGGAAATACATCGCAATACAAGCATACATTCAAAAACTGGAAAGATCTCAAATTCAAAAGCTCACCTTACACATAAAGGAACTAGAGAAAAAGCAACAAATAGACCCCACCCCCAGCAGAAGAAGAGAGTTAATTAAAATTCGAGCAGAACTCAATGATATCGAGACCAAAAGAACTGTGGAACAGATCAACAGAACCAGGAGTTGGTTCTTTGAAAGAATTAATAAGATAGATAAACCATTAGCCAACCTTATTAAAAAGAAGAGAGAGAAGACTCAAATTAATAAAATCATGAATGAGAAAGGGGACATCACTACCAACACCAAGGAAATACAAACGATTTTAAAAACATATTATGAACAGCTGTACGCCAATAAATTAGGAAATCTAGAAGAAATGGACGCATTCCTGGAAATCCACAAACTACCAAAACTGGAGCAGGAAGAAATAGAAAACCTGAACAGGCCAATAACCAGGGAGGAAATTGAAGCAGTCATCAAAAACCTCCCAAGACACAAGAGTCCAGGGCCAGATGGCTTCCCAGGGGAATTCTATCAAACGTTTAAAGAAGAAATCATACCTATTCTACTAAAGCTGTTTGGAAAGATAGAAAGAGATGGAGTACTTCCAAATTCGTTCTATGAGGCCAGCATCACCTTAATTCCGAAACCAGACAAAGACCCCACCAAAAAGGAGAATTACAGACCAATATCCCTGATGAACATGGATGCAAAAATTCTCAACAAGATACTAGCCAATAGGATCCAACAACACATTAAGAAAATTATTCACCATGACCAAGTAGGATTTATCCCTGGGACACAAGGCTGGTTCAACACTCGTAAAACCATCAATGTGATTCATCATATCAGCAAGAGAAAAACCAAGAACCATATGATCCTCTCATTAGATGCAGAGAAAGCATTTGACAAAATACAGCATCCATTCCTGATCAAAACCCTTCAGAGTGTTGGGATAGAGGGAACTTTCCTCGACATCTTAAAAGCCATCTACGAAAAGCCCACAGCAAATATCATTCTCAATGGGGAAGCACTGGGAGCCTTTCCCCTAAGATCAGGAACAAGACAGGGATGTCCACTCTCACCACTGCTGTTCAACATAGTTCTGGAAGTCCTCGCCTCAGCAATCAGACAACAAAAAGACATTAAAGGCATTCAAATTGGCAAAGAAGAAGTCAAACTCTCCCTCTTCGCCGATGACATGATACTCTACATAGAAAACCCAAAAGCCTCCACCCCCAGATTGCTAGAACTCATACAGCAATTTGGTAGCGTGGCAGGATACAAAATCAATGCCCAGAAATCAATGGCATTTCTATACACTAACAATGAGACTGAAGAAAGAGAAATTAAGGAGTCAATCCCATTTACAATTGCACCCAAAAGCATAAGATACCTAGGAATAAACCTAACCAAAGAGGTAAAAGATCTATACCCTAAAAACTATAGAACACTTCTGAAAGAAATTGAGGAAGACACAAAGAGATGGAAAAATATTCCATGCTCATGGATTGGCAGAATTAATATTGTAAAAATGTCAATGTTACCCAGGGCAATTTATACGTTTAATGCAATCCCTATCAAAATACCATGGACTTTCTTCAGAGAGCTAGAACAAATTATTTTAAGATTTGTGTGGAATCAGAAAAGACCCCGAATAGCCAGGGGAATTTTAAAAAAGAAAACCTTAGCTGGGGGCATCACAATGCCAGATTTCAGGTTGTATTACAAAGCTGTGGTCATCAAGACAGTGTGGTACTGGCACAAAAACAGACACATAGATCAATGGAACAGAATAGAGAACCCAGAAGTGGACCCTGAAATGTACGGCCATCTAATATTCGATAAAGGAGGAAAGACTATCCATTGGAAGAAAGACAGTCTCTTCAATAAATGGTGCTGGGAAAATTGGACATCCACATGCAGAAGAATGAAACTGGACCACTCTCTTTCACCATACACAAAGATAAACTCAAAATGGATGAGAGATCTAAATGTGAGACAAGATTCCATCAAAATCCTAGAGGAGAACACAGGCAACACCCTTTTTGAACTTGGCCACAGTAACTTCTTGCAAGATACATCCACGAAGGCAAAAGAAACAAAAGCAAAAATGAACTATTGGGACTTCATCAAGATAAGAAGCTTTTGCACAGCAAAGGATACAGTCAACAAAACTAAAAGACAACCTACAGAATGGGAGAAGATATTTGCAAATGACATATCAGATAAAGGGCTAGTTTCCAAAATCTATAAAGAACTTATTAAACTCAACACCAAAGAAACAAACAATCCAATCATGAAATGGGCAAAAGACATGAAGAGAAATCTCACAGAGGAAGACATGGACATGGCCAACATGCACATGAGAAAATGCTCTGCATCACTTGCCATCAGGGAAATACAAATCAAAACCACAATGAGATACCACCTCACACCAGTGAGAATGGGGAAAATTAACAAGGCAGGAAACAACAAATGTTGGAGAGGATGCGGAGAAAAGGGAACCCTCTTACACTGTTGGTGGGAATGTGAACTGGTGCAGCCACTCTGGAAAACTGTGTGGAGGTTCCTCAAAGAGTTAAAAATAGACCTGCCCTACGACCCAGCAATTGCACTGTTGGGGATTTACCCCAAAGATTCAGATGCAATGAAACGTCGGGACACCTGCACCCCGATGTTTCTATCAGCAATGGCCACAATAGCCAAACTGTGGAAGGAGCCTCGGTGTCCATCAAAAGATGAATGGATAAAGAAGATGTGGTTTATGTATACAATGGAATATTACTCAGCAATTAGAAACGACAAATACCCACCATTTGCTTCAACGTGGATGGAACTGGAGGGTATTATGCTGAGTGAAATAAGTCAATCGGAGAAGGACAAACAGTGTATGTTCTCATTCATTTGGGGAATATGAATAATAGTGAAAGGGAATATAAAGGAAGGGAAAAGAAATGTTGGGAAATAGCAGGAAGGGAGACAGAACATAAAGACTCCTAACTCGGGGAAACGAACTAGGGGTGGTGGAAGGGGAGGAGGGCGGGTGTTGGA
The DNA here is from genome assembly GCF_018345385.1 of Vulpes lagopus. Lineage (NCBI taxonomy): Eukaryota > Metazoa > Chordata > Mammalia > Carnivora > Canidae > Vulpes > Vulpes lagopus. The sequence continues at coordinate 43,619,746 of NC_054848.1, forward strand.
GGGGAATGGGTGACGGGCACTGAGGTGGACACTTGACGGGATGAGCACTGGGTGTTTTTCTGTATGTTGGTAAATTAAACACCAATAAAAGTTAATTAAAAAAAAAAAAGACAATAAGGGGGTGCAGGGCAAGATGGCAGAGGAGTAGGGTCCCCAAGTCACCTGTCCCCACCAACTTGCCTAGATAACTCTCAAATCTTCTGAAAACCTACAAATTCAACCTAAGATTTAAAAAGAGAACAGCTGGAACGCTACAGAGAGAAGAGTTTGTGCTTCTAACAAGGTAGGAAGGTGGAAAAAAAATAAAAAAGAATCCAGTGGGGGAGGGGCCCCGTGAGGAGCCAGGCTAAGGCCAGGCAGTGAAAGCCTCCCAGGACAGGAAAGCCCAGCCCCAGAGAAGCAGGAACTTTAAAATTCCCACCAGATTCTTCCCGGACAAAAGGGTGCTTAGCAGGGAACTCGGGCAGGATCCCAGGAGGGGCAGTGAAGCCTCCAGGTTCCCAGGGTCAATCACAGAGGAAGTGTGCCTGGGGGAGAGCACGCCAAAGACTGTGGGCCAAGCTCAGTAAAGGGCTGGAGCGTGTGCCTCCCACGGGGCCTTGGGGAGTAGCCAATTGGTCAGGCAGTAGCTCCAGAGGAGGGGACGGTGCCCTGCTGCCTTCAGGAGCCGCGACCCGGAAGCCCATTTCAGCAGCACAGGCCCTGGATCCCAGGGGCCCAGGGGCACAGCCGGCGATCCTGTGCTCCCCCTGGAGCAGGCAGAGGAGTGGAGGGCACAGGACAGCGAGGATGCTCCTGCCACCGGGTGCCCCCAGGCTGTGTAGATCAGCACCCACAGCCCGGGAGCATCCAGGCCAGTGTGCACTGGGAGACTCTGGTAGTTACTGGCGAGCTGACTCCAGAGCTGGGGAGCTGGCCGCCACCAGTGTTGATTTTCCTCCTAGTCCCTGTGCCTGGGACGGAGTGGGGCACCAGGGAACAGGGGCCTCACAGGATAAACAGCTTCCACTGAGCCTTGCACCTGGCAGGGGGTGGGGCAGCTCCCCCAGGTATACACACCTGAGAATCAGCACAGAAGGCCCCTCGCCCAGAAGACCAGCTGGAAGGACAGGGGAAGAGAAAGTTCTGGACTGAGCAGCACTGGAAAACTCCAGGGGAAGTCGAGGGATTTACAGTATATAGAACCAGAGGATTCTCATATTTTTTTCCTTGCTATTTCCAGTACAACTCATTTTTAGCCACTCTGCACTGAGCAAAATGACTAGAAAGAAGAACTAACCACAAAAGAAAGAATCAGAAACAGTAGTCTCTGCCACAGAGTTACACAATTTGGGTTACAATTCAATGTCACAAAGCCAATTCAGAAGCACAATTATAAAGCTACTGGTGGCTCTGGAAAAAAGCATAAAGGATTCAAGAAATGTCATAACTGCAGAATTAGATCCTATCAGGCCGAAATTAAAAATCAATTAAATGAGATGCAATCCAAACTGAAGGTTCTAATGACGAGGGGTAATGAGGTAGAAGAAAGAGTGAGAGACAGGGAAGACAAGTTGATGGCAAGGAAGGAAGCTAAGGAAAAAAAAGAAAAAAATTAAAAGACCATGAGGATAGATTAAGGGAAATAAATGATAGCCTGAGGAAGAAAAACCTACGTTTAATTGGGGTTCCCGAGGGCGCGGAAAGGGACAGAGGGCCAGAATATGTATTTGAACAAATCCTAGCTGAAAACTTTCCGAATCTGGGAAGGGAAACAGGCATTCAGATCCAGGAAATAGAGAGATCCCCCCCTAAAATCAACAAAAAGCGTTCAACACCTCGACATTTAATAGTGAAGCTTGCAAATTCCAAAGATAAGGAGAAGATCCTTAAAGCAGCAAGAGAAAAAAAGTCCCTGACTTTTATGGGGAGGAATATTAGGGTAACAGCAGACCTCTCCACAGAGACCTGGCAGGCCAGAAAGGGCTGGCAGGATATATTCAGGGTCCTAAATGAAAAGAACATGCAACCAAGAATACTTTACCCCGCAAGGCTTTCATTCAAAATGGAAGGAGAGATAAAGAGCTTCCAAGACAGGCAGGAACTGAAAGAATATGTGACCACCAAACCAGCTCTGCAAGAAATATTAAGAGGGACTGTAAAAGAAAGAGGAAATCCAAGGAAACAATCCACAAAAAAAAGGGACTAAATAAGTATCATGATGACACTAAATTAATATCTTTCATAGTAACGCTGAATGTGAATGGGCTAAATGATCCTATCAAAAGATGCAGGGTATCAGACTGGATAAAAAAGTAAGACCCGTCTATTTGCTGTCTACAAGAGATTCATTTGAGACCTAAGGACACCTACAGGCTGAAAATGAGAGGGTGGAGAACCATTTTCCACTTAAATGGTCCTCAAAAGAAAGCAGGGGTAGCAATCCTCATCTCAGATAAATTAAAGTTTATCCCAAAGACTGTAGTAAGAGATGAAGAGGGACACTATATCATACTTAAAGGATCTATCCAACAAGAGGACCTAACAATCATGAATATTTATGCCCCAAATGTGGGAGATGCCAAGGATATCAATCAATTAATAACCAAAGTTAAGACATACTTAGATAATACACTAATAGGAGGAGACTTCAACATGGCGCTTTCTGCAAATGACAGATCTTCTAAGCAAAACATCTCCAAAGAAACAAGAGCTTTAAATGATACACTGGACCCGATGGGTTTCACAGATATTTACAGAACTTTACATCCAAACGCAACTGAATACACATTCTTCTCAAGTGCACATGGAACTATCTCCAGAATAGACCACATACTGGGTCACAAATCAGGTCCCAACCAATACCAAAAGATTGGGATTGTCCCCTGCATATTTTCTGACCATAATGCTTTGGAATTTGAACTCAATCACAAGAAGAAATTTGGGAGAATTTCAAACACGTGGAGGTTAAAGGGCATCCTGCTAAAAGATGAAGGGTCACCCAGGAAATTAGAGAAGAATTAAAAAGATTCCTGGAAACTAATGAGAATGAAGATGCAACCATTTAAATCTTTGGGATACAGCAAAAGCAGTCCTAAGAGGGAAGTACATTGCAATACAAGCATACATTCAAAAACTGGAAAGATCTCAAATTCAAAAGCTCACCTTACACATAAAGGAACTAGAGAAAAAGCAACAAATAGACCCCACCCCCAGCAGAAGAAGAGAGTTAATTAAAATTCGAGCAGAACTCAATGATATCGAGACCAAAAGAACTGTGGAACAGATCAACAGAACCAGGAGTTGGTTCTTTGAAAGAATTAATAAGATAGATAAACCATTAGCCAACCTTATTAAAAAGAAGAGAGAGAAGACTCAAATTAATAAAATCATGAATGAGAAAGGGGACATCACTACCAACACCAAGGAAATACAAACGATTTTAAAAACATATTATGAACAGCTGTACGCCAATAAATTAGGAAATCTAGAAGAAATGGACGCATTCCTGGAAATCCACAAACTACCAAAACTGGAGCAGGAAGAAATAGAAAACCTGAACAGGCCAATAACCAGGGAGGAAATTGAAGCAGTCATCAAAAACCTCCCAAGACACAAAAGTCCAGGGCCAGGTGACTTCCCAGGGGAATTCTAATAATCGTTTAAGGAAGAAACAATACCTATTCTACTAAAGCTGCTCTGAAATATAGAAAGGGATGGAATACTGGAATACTTCAAAACTCGTTTTTGAGGCCAGCATCACCTTAATTCCAAAACCAGACAAAGACCCCCACCGAAAAGAATTATAGACCAATATCCCTGATGAACACAGATGCAAAAATTCTCAACAAGATATTAGCCAATAGGATCCAACAGTACCTTAAGAAGATTATTCACCATGACCATGTGGGATTTATCCCCAGGATGCAAGGCTGGTTCAACACACATAAAGCAATCACTGTGATAGATCATATCGTCAAGAGAAAAAAGAAGAACCATATGATACTCTCAATAGATGCAGAGAAAGCATTTGACAAAATACAGCATCCATTCCTGATCAGAACTCTTCAGAGTGTAGGGATAGAGGGAGCATTCCTCAGCATCTCAACAGCCATCTACGAAAAGCCCACAGCAAATATCATTCTCAATGAGGAAAGCACTGGGAGCCTTTCCCCTAAGATCAGGAACAAGACAGGGATGTCCACTCTCACCACTGCTGTTCACACATAGTTCTGGAAGTCCTAGCCTCAGCAATCAGACAACAAAAAGACATTAAAGGCATTCAAATTGGCAAAGAAGAAGTCAAACTCTCCCTCTTCGCCGATGACATGATACTCTACATAGAAAACACAAAAGCTCCACCCCCAGATTGCTAGAACTCATACAGCAATTTCGGCTAGGTGGCAGGATACAAAATCAATGCACAGAAATCAATGGCATTTCTATACACTAACAATGAGACTGAAGAAAGAGAAATTAAGGAGTCAATCCCATTTACAATTGCACCCAAAGCATAAGATACCTAGGAATAAACCTAACCAAAGAGGTAAAAGATCTATACCCTAAAAACTATAGAACACTTCTGAAAGAAATTGAGGAAGACACAAAGAGATGGAAAAATATTCCATGCTCATGGATTGGCAGAATTAATATTGTAAAAATGTCAATGTTACCCAGGGCAATTTATACGTTTAATGCAATCCCTATCAAAATACCATGGACTTTCTTCAGAGAGCTAGAACAAATTATTTTAAGATTTGTGTGGAATCAGAAAAGACCCCGAATAGCCAGGGGAATTTTAAAAAGAAAACCTTAGCTGGGGGCATCACAATGCCAGATTTCAGGTTGTATTACAAAGCTGTGGTCATCAAGACAGTGTGGTACTGGCACAAAAACAGACACATAGATCAATGGAACAGAATAGAGAACCCAGAAGTGGACCCTGAAATGTACGGCCATCTAATATTCGATAAAGGAGGAAAGACTATCCATTGGAAGAAAGACAGTCTCTTCAATAAATGGTGCTGGGAAAATTGGACATCCACATGCAGAAGAATGAAACTGGACCACTCTCTTTCACCATACACAAAGATAAACTCAAAATGGATGAGAGATCTAAATGTGAGACAAGATTCCATCAAAATCCTAGAGGAGAACACAGGCAACACCCTTTTTGAACTTGGCCACAGTAACTTCTTGCAAGATACATCCACGAAGGCAAAAGAAACAAAAGCAAAAATGAACTATTGGGACTTCATCAAGATAAGAAGCTTTTGCACAGCAAAGGATACAGTCAACAAAACTAAAAGACAACCTACAGAATGGGAGAAGATATTTGCAAATGACATATCAGATAAAGGGCTAGTTTCCAAAATCTATAAAGAACTTATTAAACTCAACACCAAAGAAACAAACAATCCAATCATGAAATGGGCAAAAGACATGAAGAGAAATCTCACAGAGGAAGACATGGACATGGCCAACATGCACATGAGAAAATGCTCTGCATCACTTGCCATCAGGGAAATACAAATCAAAACCACAATGAGATACCACCTCACACCAGTGAGAATGGGGAAAATTAACAAGGCAGGAAACAACAAATGTTGGAGAGGATGCGGAGAAAAGGGAACCCTCTTACACTGTTGGTGGGAATGTGAACTGGTGCAGCCACTCTGGAAAACTGTGTGGAGGTTCCTCAAAGAGTTAAAAATAGACCTGCCCTACGACCCAGCAATTGCACTGTTGGGGATTTACCCCAAAGATTCAGATGCAATGAAACGTCGGGACACCTGCACCCCGATGTTTCTATCAGCAATGGCCACAATAGCCAAACTGTGGAAGGAGCCTCGGTGTCCATCAAAAGATGAATGGATAAAGAAGATGTGGTTTATGTATACAATGGAATATTACTCAGCAATTAGAAACGACAAATACCCACCATTTGCTTCAACGTGGATGGAACTGGAGGGTATTATGCTGAGTGAAATAAGTCAATCGGAGAAGGACAAACAGTGTATGTTCTCATTCATTTGGGGAATATGAATAATAGTGAAAGGGAATATAAAGGAAGGGAAAAGAAATGTTGGGAAATAGCAGGAAGGGAGACAGAACATAAAGACTCCTAACTCGGGGAAACGAACTAGGGGTGGTGGAAGGGGAGGAGGGCGGGTGTTGGAGGGGAATGGGTGACGGGCACTGAGGTGGACACTTGACGGGATGAGCACTGGGTGTTTTTCTGTATGTTGGTAAATTAAACACCAATAAAAGTTAATTAAAAAAAAAAAAGACAATAAGGGGGTGCAGGGCAAGATGGCAGAGGAGTAGGGTCCCCAAGTCACCTGTCCCCACCAACTTGCCTAGATAACTCTCAAATCTTCTGAAAACCTACAAATTCAACCTAAGATTTAAAAAGAGAACAGCTGGAACGCTACAGAGAGAAGAGTTTGTGCTTCTAACAAGGTAGGAAGGTGGAAAAAAAATAAAAAAGAATCCAGTGGGGGAGGGGCCCCGTGAGGAGCCAGGCTAAGGCCAGGCAGTGAAAGCCTCCCAGGACAGGAAAGCCCAGCCCCAGAGAAGCAGGAACTTTAAAATTCCCACCAGATTCTTCCCGGACAAAAGGGTGCTTAGCAGGGAACTCGGGCAGGATCCCAGGAGGGGCAGTGAAGCCTCCAGGTTCCCAGGGTCAATCACAGAGGAAGTGTGCCTGGGGGAGAGCACGCCAAAGACTGTGGGCCAAGCTCAGTAAAGGGCTGGAGCGTGTGCCTCCCACGGGGCCTTGGGGAGTAGCCAATTGGTCAGGCAGTAGCTCCAGAGGAGGGGACGGTGCCCTGCTGCCTTCAGGAGCCGCGACCCGGAAGCCCATTTCAGCAGCACAGGCCCTGGATCCCAGGGGCCCAGGGGCACAGCCGGCGATCCTGTGCTCCCCCTGGAGCAGGCAGAGGAGTGGAGGGCACAGGACAGCGAGGATGCTCCTGCCACCGGGTGCCCCCAGGCTGTGTAGATCAGCACCCACAGCCCGGGAGCATCCAGGCCAGTGTGCACTGGGAGACTCTGGTAGTTACTGGCGAGCTGACTCCAGAGCTGGGGAGCTGGCCGCCACCAGTGTTGATTTTCCTCCTAGTCCCTGTGCCTGGGACGGAGTGGGGCACCAGGGAACAGGGGCCTCACAGGATAAACAGCTTCCACTGAGCCTTGCACCTGGCAGGGGGTGGGGCAGCTCCCCCAGGTATACACACCTGAGAATCAGCACAGAAGGCCCCTCGCCCAGAAGACCAGCTGGAAGGACAGGGGAAGAGAAAGTTCTGGACTGAGCAGCACTGGAAAACTCCAGGGGAAGTCGAGGGATTTACAGTATATAGAACCAGAGGATTCTCATATTTTTTTCCTTGCTATTTCCAGTACAACTCATTTTTAGCCACTCTGCACTGAGCAAAATGACTAGAAAGAAGAACTAACCACAAAAGAAAGAATCAGAAACAGTAGTCTCTGCCACAGAGTTACACAATTTGGGTTACAATTCAATGTCACAAAGCCAATTCAGAAGCACAATTATAAAGCTACTGGTGGCTCTGGAAAAAAGCATAAAGGATTCAAGAAATGTCATAACTGCAGAATTAGATCCTATCAGGCCGAAATTAAAAATCAATTAAATGAGATGCAATCCAAACTGAAGGTTCTAATGACGAGGGGTAATGAGGTAGAAGAAAGAGTGAGAGACAGGGAAGACAAGTTGATGGCAAGGAAGGAAGCTAAGGAAAAAAAAGAAAAAAATTAAAAGATCATGAGAAAAGATTAAGGGAAATAAATGACAACCTCAGAAGAAATAATCTATGCTTAGTTGGGGTTCCTGAGGGCGCCAAAAGACACAGAGGACCAGAAAGCATATTTGAACAAATCATAGCTGAGAACTTCCCTAATTTGGGGAGGGAAAAAGGCATTCAGATCCAGGAGATAGACAGGTCCCCCCCTAAAATCAATAAAAACCGTTCAAAACCTTGACATTTAATAGTGAAACTTGCAAATTCCAAAGCCAAAGAGAAAATCCTTAAAACTGCAACAGACAAGAGATCCCTAACTTATATGGGGAGAACTATTAGATTGACAGCAGACCTCTCCACAGAGACCTGGCAGGCCAGAAAGGGCTGGCAGGATATACTCAGGGCCCTAAATGAGAAGAACATGCAGCCAAGAATACTTTGTCCAGCAAGGCTCTCATTTAGAATAGGAGAGATAAAGAGCTTCCAAGATAGGCAGAAACTGAAAAAATATGTGACCACCAAACCAGCTCTGCAAGAAATATTAAGAGGGACTGTAAAAGAAAGAGGAAATCCAAGGAAACAATCCACAAAAAAAAGGGACTAAATAAGTATCATGATGACACTAAATTAATATCTTTCATAGTAACGCTGAATGTGAATGGGCTAAATGATCCTATCAAAAGATGCAGGGTATCAGACTGGATAAAAAAGTAAGACCCGTCTATTTGCTGTCTACAAGAGATTCATTTGAGACCTAAGGACACCTACAGGCTGAAAATGAGAGGGTGGAGAACCATTTTCCACTTAAATGGTCCTCAAAAGAAAGCAGGGGTAGCAATCCTCATCTCAGATAAATTAAAGTTTATCCCAAAGACTGTAGTAAGAGATGAAGAGGGACACTATATCATACTTAAAGGATCTATCCAACAAGAGGACCTAACAATCATGAATATTTATGCCCCAAATGTGGGAGATGCCAAGGATATCAATCAATTAATAACCAAAGTTAAGACATACTTAGATAATACACTAATAGGAGGAGACTTCAACATGGCGCTTTCTGCAAATGACAGATCTTCTAAGCAAAACATCTCCAAAGAAACAAGAGCTTTAAATGATACACTGGACCCGATGGGTTTCACAGATATTTACAGAACTTTACATCCAAACGCAACTGAATACACATTCTTCTCAAGTGCACATGGAACTATCTCCAGAATAGACCACATACTGGGTCACAAATCAGGTCCCAACCAATACCAAAAGATTGGGATTGTCCCCTGCATATTTTCTGACCATAATGCTTTGGAATTTGAACTCAATCACAAGAAGAAATTTGGAAGAAACTCAAACACGTGGAGGCTAAAGACCATCCTGCTAAAAGATGAAGGGTCAACCAGGAAATTAGAGAAGAATTAAAAAGATTCATGGAATCTAATGAGAATGAAGATACAACCATTCAAAATCTTTGGGATGCAGCAAAAGCAGTCCTAAGGGGGAAATACATCGCAATACAAGCCTCCCTCAAAAATTGGAAAAAACTCAAATACACAAGCTAACCACACACCTAAAGAAGCTGGAGAAAGAACAGCAAGTAAAACCTACACCAAGCAGAAGAAGAGAGTTAATAAAGATCCGAGCAGAACTCAATGAAATAGAGACCAGAAGAACTGTAGAACAGATCAACAAAACCAGGAGTTGGTTCTTTGAAAGAATTAATAAGATAGATAAACCATTAGTCGGCCTCATTAAAAAGAGAAAAGAATCAAATTAATAAAATCATGAATGAAAGAGCAGAGATCACAACCAATACCAAGGAAATACAAACGATTTTAAAAACATATTATGAGGGCAGCCACGGAGGCTCAGCAGTTTAGTGCCTGCCTTTGGCCCAGGGCATGGTCCTGGAGACCCGGGATTGAGTCCCATGTCAGTATCGCTGCATGGAGCGTGCTTATCCCTCTGCCTGGGTCTCTGCCTGTCTCTCTGTCTCTGTCTCTGTCTCTGTCTCTCTCTCTCTTTCTCTCTCTGTGTGTGTCTCATGAATAAATAAATAAAATGTTGTGTTAAAAAACATATTATGAGCAGCTATACGCCAATAAATTAGGTCATCTAGAAGAAATGGACACATTTCTGGAAAACCACAAACTACCAAAACTGGAGCAGGAAGAAATAGAAAACCCGAACAGGCCGATAACCAGGGAGGAAATTAAAGCAGTCATCAAAAACCTCCAAGACACAAAAGTCCAGGGCCAGGTGACTTCCCAGGGGAATTCTAATAATCGTTTAAGGAAGAAACAATACCTATTCTACTAAAGCTGCTCTGAAATATAGAAAGGGATGGAATACTGGAATACTTCAAAACTCGTTTTTGAGGCCAGCATCACCTTAATTCCAAAACCAGACAAAGACCCCCACCGAAAAGAATTATAGACCAATATCCCTGATGAACACAGATGCAAAAATTCTCAACAAGATATTAGCCAATAGGATCCAACAGTACCTTAAGAAGATTATTCACCATGACCATGTGGGATTTATCCCCAGGATGCAAGGCTGGTTCAACACACATAAAGCAATCACTGTGATAGATCATATCGTCAAGAGAAAAAAGAAGAACCATATGATACTCTCAATAGATGCAGAGAAAGCATTTGACAAAATACAGCATCCATTCCTGATCAGAACTCTTCAGAGTGTAGGGATAGAGGGAGCATTCCTCAGCATCTCAACAGCCATCTACAGAAAGCCCACAGCAAATATTATTCTCAATGAGGAAACACTGGGAGCCTTTCCCCGAAGATCAGGAACATGACAGGGATGTCCACTCTTACCCCTGCTATTCAACACAGATAGTACTAGAAGTCCTAGTCTCAGCAATCAGACCACAAAAAGAAATAAAAGGCATTTAAATTGGCAAAGAAGAATTCAAACTCTCCCTCTTCACAGATGACATGATACTTTACGTAGAAAACACAAAAGATTCCACCCCAAGATTGCTAGAACTCATACAGCAATTCGGCAATGTGGCTGGATCCAAAATCAATGCACAGAAATCAGGGGCATTCCTATACACTAACAATGAAACTGAAGAAAGAGAAATTCAGGAGTCAATCCCATTGACAATTGCACCCAAAGGCATAAGATACCTAGGAATAAACCTCACCAAAGAGGTAAAGGATCTCTACCCTAAAAACTACAGAACACTTCTGAAAGAAATTGAGGATGACACAAGAGATTGAAAAATATTCCATGATCATGGATTAGAAGAATTAATATTGTGAAAATGTCAACACTACCCAGGGCAATTTACACATTCAGTACAATCCCTATCAAAATACCATGGACTTTCTTCAGAGAGTTGGAACAAATCATCTTAAGATTTGTGTGGAATCAGAAAAGACCCTGAATAGCCAGGGGAATATTGAAAAAGAATACTAGACACAGGGGGCATCACAATGCTGGATTTCAAGTTGTACTGCAAAGCTGTGATCTTCAAGTCAGTGTGGTTCTGGCACAAAAACAGACACATAGATCAATGGGACAGAATAGAGAACCCAGAAATGGGCCTCAAATCTACGGTCAACTAATATTTGACAAAGCAGGAAAGACCATTCACTGGAAAAAGGACAGTCTCTGTAATACATGGTAAGGGAAAATTGGACGGCCACGCGCAGAAGAATGAAACTAGATCATTCTCTTACACCATACACAAAGATAAACTCAAAATGCATGAAAGATCTAAATGTGAGATAAGAACCCATCAAAATCCTAGAGGACAAGACAGGCAACATCCTTTTCGAACCTGGCCACAGCAGCTTCTTGCAAGATACATCGATGAAGGCAAGGAAAATGAGCAAAAATGAATTATTGGGACTTCATCAAGATAAAAAGTTTCTGCACAGCAAAAGAAACAGTCAACAGAACTAAAAGACAACCTACAGAATGGGAGAAGATATTTGCAAACGACATTTCAGATGAAGGGCTAGTATCAAGATCTATAAAGAACTTATGAAACTCAACAGCAAAGAAACAAACAATCCAATCATGAAATGGGCAAAAGACAGCAACAGAAATTTCACAGAGGAAAGTATAGACATGGCTAAGAAGAACATGAGATAGTGCTCTGCATCCCTTGCCATCAGGGAAATACAAATCAAAACCACAATGAGGTACCACCTCACACCAGTGAGAATGGTGAAAATTAACAAGATGGGAAACAACAGGTGTTGAAGAGGATGTGGAGAAAGGGGAACCCTTTTGCACTCTTGGTGAGAATGTGAACTGGTACAACCACTCTGGATAACTGTGTGGTGGCTCCTCAAAGAGTTAAAAATAGAACTTCCCTACGATCCAACATTTGTACTGCTGGGGATTTATGCCAAAGATACAGATGTAGTGAAAAGCTGGGACACCTGAACCTCAATGTTTATAGCTGCAATGTCCACAATAGCCAAACTGTGGAAGGAGCCTCGGTGTCCATCGAAAGAGGAATGGATGAAGAATATGTGGTCTATATATACAGTGGAATATTACTCAGCCATTAGAAATGACAAATACCCACCATTTGCCTCAAGGTGGATGGAACTGGAGGGTATCATGCTGTGTGAAGTAAGTCAATCAGAGAAGGAGAAACATTATATGGTCTCATTCATTTGGGGAATATAAAAAATAGGGAAAGGAATAAAGGGGAAAGGAGAGAAAATGAGTGGGAAATATCAGTGAGGGTGACAGAATATGAGAGGCTCCTAACTCTGGGTAATGAACAATGGGTGGTGGAAAGGGAGGTGGGCGGGGGTTTGGGGTGACTGGGTGACAGGCACTGAGGGGGAAGTTGACGGGATGAGCACTGGTTGTTATGCTATATGTTGGCAAATCGAACTTCAATAAAAATATACATATAAAAAGACAATAAGGGAATCCTATGAATAATATACATAAGTCTGACAATTTAGATAAATTGGATCAACTCCTTGAAAACTATGAACTACCACAGTTTACCCAATGAATAGGTCATGTGAATACTCCTATAGTTATTAGGGAAATTTAATTCATAATTTTAAAATTGTCACAAAAGAAATCCCAAGACCAGATAGTTTTCCTGGAGAATTCTACCAAATACTTAAAAGAATTAGCGCCCATTCTACACAATATCTTCCAGAAAATCCAAAAGGAGGGAACACTTCTCAATTCATTTTATGAAGCTAGTGTCACCCTGATATAGACACCAAAGATATTGTAAAATATAAAATACAGACCTCATGAATAATGACTTTTAATTTAAAAGTCCGTAGCAAAATATCAGAAAGTAGAATTGGCAGTATATAAAAAGAGTCATATAATGTGGCCAAGTGGGGTTTATTCCTGTGATATAAAGGTGGTTTAATTTTCAAAAAATCAGTCAATGTAATATCATATCAATTGGCTAAAGAAGAAAAGTCAAACAATCATACATTGATGCAGAAAAAGCATTTGATAAAATCCAACATCCTGTCATGATAACAACTCTCAGCATACATGGAATAAAGGGGAACTCCATCAATTTGATAAGGAGCATCTACAAAAATCCTACTCTTAGCATCACACTTAATGAAAGACTGAATGCTTTCCGTCTAAGATCAGAAACAAGTAAAGGCTATCTCCTCTCATGCTCTTATTCAACACAGAGCTGGAATTTAGAGCCAACATTATAAGTAAGTAAAAGCAATAAAAACCATTCAGATTGAAAAGGAAGAAATAAAACTGCCCCTATTTGCAGATGACATATGTAGAAAATCCCAAGGAATCTAAAGACAAAAACAAACCCAAACAAAAGAAACTCTAAGAACTTATAAGTTCAGCAAAGTTGAAGCATACAAGATCAACACACAAAAACATTTCTATACACTAACAATGATCATAGGGAAGCAAATTTTTTAAAATAACATTTACAATTGCTGCAAAGTAGATGAAATAGGTATAAATATAAAAGAACATGCATTAGGACACACGTGTATGTTGAAAACTACAACAATGCTGATGAAATAAATAAAAGATCTAAATAGACACACTGTGTTCATAGATTGGAAGACTCAATATAGTAAAGATGTCAATTCTTTCCAAACTCATATAGAGATTTAATGCATTTCCTATCAAAATTTCATCAAGATGTTTTGCATGTATAGACACAATTATTCTAGAAAGGCAGAGGAACTAGGAACAAAATTTAAAAAATCCAGAGATAAACCCAAACAGATACACTCAGCTTATATCTGACAAAATTGCAAAAACAATTTGATGGAGGAAAGATAGCCTTTCCAACAAATGGTGCTGTGACAAGTGGATAACTGCTGGCCTAAAATTGAACCTCAATGTAAGTCTCATACACACACACACACAAAAAAAAAACCCTAAAAATGGATCATGGATCTAATGTAAACATAAAACTATAGATGTTTTAGAAAAAAAGAAAGAGAAAATCTTTGGAATACAGGATTATGCAAATAGTTCTTAAACTTGACACCAAAAATGTGATCCATTAAAAGAAACATTGGTAAATTGGATTTCGGGTACATCATTCATTATTAACTATTACCACAGACTATTATGTCCTAGGTGCTACAACTTTTAATATGATTAAGATGCTGTCCCAGCCTTCACCAAGTTCATAGTTTAACAGGGAAAAAGAGATACCTAAACTGATAGTTATGATGAGATATGGTAAATCCACAGAGGAAAGAACCATGAGGTGTCTTACAGGAATAAGGAATGGTTTCTAATATATAGTAGGACCCTTTATCACTGAGTAGGGGCTTACCAGGTAAAGGAGTGGGAGACTATTACAAGCAGAGTGATCACTCTCTGAAAGGCAAAGAGTTGTGAAAGGATACTGTGTGTTCAGAAAATGGTTAAGATGCTCAAGGAGGCTAAAAGCCATGAGATGTGAAAGAAGACATATTTGAGGTAGATTCAAAAGGGTTTGCTAACTGCTTAGATAAAAGTGAAATGGGTAGCTAAGATAAAGGAGGGCTCGAGATGCTTCTCTAAGTCCTACTTTAGGGAATGAGGACTATTCAATGAGACTGGGGACAGGAAAGAAAGGGAGTTCTTATTTTTGGGATGGAGGGGTCATATCAAGACATGCTGAGGTTGAGAAGCTGTGTTTCTAGACAAAAATATCCTTTGAACAACGGGAAATATGAGGTTGGTATTCAGAGAATAGTTCTGAGCTAGAGATGTAAATTGAAAGGCATCAGTATTCAGGTAGTTGAAGCCATGGCAGTAAATTGTTACATATTGAAAGGACAGACTGAGGAGCTGGGTTATGTGTGTGCATGTGTGAGGGACAAAAAGAAACTGATGGAGCAAAGTCCAATGTTCTTTTTTTTTTTTTTATTTTAAAGATTTTATTTATTTATTCATGAGAGACACACACACACACACACACACACACACAGAGAGAAAGGCAGAGACACAGGCAGAGGGTGAAGCAGGCTCCATTCCATGCAGGGAGCCTGATGTGGGACTCGATCCAGGGTCTCCAGGACCACACTCTGGGCTGAAGGCGGTGCTAAACCGCTGAGCCACCCAGGCTGCCTCCAATGTTCTTTTTTTGACTGCTTGCCATTCAGTCTTCACCAAAAGTAGTTTAGATTCCTCTCAATGCATTAAGAGAATTCTGGCTTGATCCATTTCTCAGCAATTGCTGCCAACTCCCTTCTCCTCTTCAGTCTCAGCATGGCATCTCTGGGGAGGTAAGGATCTGCTGAGGTCAGTAAAGAAAATTCCATAGCTTTCTTTGGTAAATTATCACTGACTACAGAAAGTGATTTAGAAGTCCTTTAGAAGACCTAGCTACAAATGATGCATTTCTTTTTGTGCTGTCCTTAATGAGGGAAAAACACAACAGACATCCTGTTGTGTATATCACAGAATGTGTTTTCTGGGATGGACAGCATGGAAAGGTAAATTTAAAAAAAATAAAAATAAAAATGAAGTGGCTGATTGGAAGTCTTAGGGTTGACAACAAAAAAGGGATGGATAAGGGAGACCATGGGGCACAATTACGGTACTATAGAAAAGCAGATCTTTTTTTTTTTCCTACAGAGTTATTTCAGTACTTAAAAGCAGTTATTAAGTCATTACTTCCTGTCTTACAAAACAAATACATAAATAATCCAACACACAGCTTATATACTTTGCAAGGCAACAATCTTCCGTGAACATTAAATTTGTAGTGGAATTAATTAAGTTGGCATTTTTTGTTTTTTAAACCATCCATGGCCAGCGGCTATTTCTAAGGGGCTGAAAACTTTATATTCTCTGGACTGAATAATCTTGGTTCTTTTACAAAGCCTTCACTTGCATGACTTTCCTATCCATTAATCATTTTATAGCACTTCCTGAATTGCTCACCAAACTCTCTGCACCCATCTTTACTTCTTATGGTAGGATCACTTCAACTCTCTGACCAAAAACTGTGTTTAAACATTGTTCAAAAAAGCCCTTGAAGAAAACCTTTCAGAGAAAAAAACGTGTCAGACAGTGTTGCTAAAGGAGGTAAAATACCTTGGGATATTAAGTCCAGTTATTGGGTCCAAATTAAACTAGTGTCTCCTAACTCCTGTTTAAAAAGCAGTAAAGTGGAAGGAAGAAAAGAAATACAATATAGAAAAATAGAAAATGTCTCCTGCTTAGGGAAAGAGAGAAAAAAGATTTTTATTTCTTTAATGAAGCTATTCGTTTCCCTGTAAATTCTGTCTGATATGGAAGGACAGAAAAATGATAGAAGGAAATATGGGAGCAAGGAAGTTGAAAAAGTAAATTTGGAGTTTCTCACTGGTTAGCTCCAATGGCTAAGGCTAGGGAAACAGCTTATCTGTAGCCAACATAGTGTGAATTACAGTTAATCTGAGAGAGGCAGACTGAGTATTTTGGATACTGAGTTAATCCCAAGGACGAGAACATGTTGTCAAAGAGCTTTTTTATTTTGTTTGAATTATGATTCAGGATAAGTTGATAAAAGCCAAGTGAGAGTATCATACCTGGTAGTGCCTTAGCTGTTTGTTGTTTTTTAAAAATTGCTCTAAAATTGCCTGCAGTGTTGGTTACTGTTAACCTCAGCTGTTTTTTATTTTATTTTATTATTTTATTTTATATTTTATTTTATTTTAATTTTATTGATTTATTCATAGAGACCCAGAGAGAAGGAGAGAGGCAGAGACACAGGCAGAGGGAGAAGCAGGCTTCATGCAGAGAGCCCGACGTGGGACTTGATCCAGGGTCTCCAGGATCACGCCCTGGGCTGCAGGTGGCACTAAATTGCTGCGCCACTGGGGCTGCCCTCTTCAGCTGTTTTAACATGAATATGTATTATTATTTTAAGAGAAAAGGCATATTTTTCTCTTTTCTCAATGTTGTCAAACATAAAGTCTGACTTTTCTGTAGAGATTAAATCTGGAAAAATAAAGGGGAAAGACAGATAATACTTCTTAGATGTCAAATCTCAAGTATCTTATCTATATGCTCTCATTTCATCCCCAGAAGAACCCATTGAAAATGTAAGAAAACTGACTCAGAGATATTAAGGAACATATTTCACCTGTCAGTCCATTGCTTGAATTATACTGGTGTTCAAAGTTTTCTTCCCAAGGTGTCATTCACTCATTCATGCTCTGGAGTCATGTCCTGAAATCAATGGTGAACAACACAAGGTCCTGTCTTTAGGGAGCTTTACCTATTCCTGACCAACCCTTCCAGTTTCAGCTTAGTTTGAGTCTCCTCCAATCTGTTGCCCTCCCTGTCGACATTTTATCATCTGCCTAATCAATGGGCATTCTCAAATTTATATCCTTATGTTCAATGTAAGTATGATTCACTCAACAGGGGAAAAACAAAATGTTCGACCAGACTTTTCTCTGACACAATCAACCAAATCAGTGTAGGAAAAAGCTATTAGGTCATATCCAGTCCATCCCTTTGGGAACTGAACAAAACCACTCCTTGTATTATACCACATTATTTCTCAACTACATTGTCCTGCCTATTTGTAAATAATTATAAGTGACTCAGTGGCAGGGTTTCCACCATTTCCTCTCAAAGGTTAGCCCACAATCCAGTAATTTTCAGTGTCAAGATGGTTTATCTGATAGTCAGGCTAAATAGCCCTTGTCTTGATTTCATCTAATTATGCCATCAACTGCTCTGATTCCCAGCCTATGCAATCGTCATTTATTGTTGTATTTATACCCTTAAAATATAGCTACATAGCTATCATACCCAGTTTCCTCCCATCTCTAAGAGTCCGTTTGATGACTCAAGATAACTTTGGCAGAAGAAACTCTACAACCTCACCACAACATGCAGCCACCTCAGTATTTCCTACCCTATGTAGAGAATGCCATCTATAGGTGGTTCCCAACTTACAATGGTTCAACTTATGACTTTTTTGCATTTATGATGGTGTGAAAGCAATACATACTCTGTAGAAACCATCATTTGAACTTTGAATTTTCATCTTTTCCTGGGCTAGTGACATATAGTATATGTCATAATGCTGGATAGTATATGTCATAATGCTGGATAGCTGCAGTTTCCAGTCAGCCATGCAATCATGAGGGTATTAAACTCTCATGATACACTTACAACCATTCTGTACGTATACAACCATTTTGTTTTTTTACTTTTAGTATTCAATAAATTATAAGCTATTCAATACTTTATTGTAAAATATGCTTTGTGTTAAGTGATTTTGCCTACCTGTAGGCTAATGCAAATTTTTTTAAAAGATTTTATTTATTTATTCACGAGAGACACACACAGAGAGAGAGAGAGGCAGAGACACAGGCAGAGGGAGAAGCAGGCTCCATACAGGGAGCCCGATGTGGGATTCAATCCCGGGTCTCCAGGATCATGCCCTGGGCTGAAGGTGGTGCTAAACCACTGAGCCACCTGGGCTGCCCTAATCAAATGTTTTGAGCAAGTTTAAGGTAGGGCTAAGCTACGATGTCTGGTAGGTTAGCTTTATTAAATGCACTTTATTTTTTAAAGATTTTATTTATTTATGAGGGGGGGGGAGGGGCAAGATGGCGGAGGAGTAGGGTCTCCAAGTCATCTGTCCTCAACAAATTACCTAGAAAACCATCCAAACATCCTGAAAATCTACGAATTCGGCCTGAGATTTAAAGAGAGACCAGCCGGAACACTACAGGGAGAAGAGTTCGCGCTTCTATCAAGGTAGGAAGACGGGAAAAAAGAAATAAAGGAACAAAAGGCCTCCAAGGTGGAGGGGCCCCGCGAGGAGCCGGGCTGAGGCCGGAGCGAGTGTCCCCAGGACAGGAGAGCCCCGTCCCGGAGGAGCAGGAGCTGCACCAACCTTCCCCGCGGAAAGGGGCTCAGGGAGTTAGAGCAGGACCCAGGAGGGCGGGGATGCCCTCGGGCTCCCGGGGACACTAACAGGCACCTGCGCCCCGGGAGAGGCGCCCCGAGCTCCCTAAGGGCTGCAGCGCTCGGCGGGACCCGGAGCAGCTCGGAGGGGCTCGGGCGGCGGCTCCGCGGAGGGGGCTGCGCGGCTCCGGGAACAGCTCGGCGGCGGCGGCTCGGGCAGAGGAAGAAGCTCCGCGCGGAGGGGGCGGCGTCGCTCCGGGAGCAGCTCAGAGGGGCTCGGGCGGCGGCTCCGCGGAGGGGGCTGCGGGGCGGGAGCGCGAATCCAACAGCGCAGGCCCGGGAGCACAGGGCGCCAGGACACAGCCCAGGATCCGGCCTCCCCCAGGGACAGGCAGAGGCCGGGAGGGCCCAGGACAGCAAGGACGCTCCTGCCTGGAACTGAGCAGATCAGCGGCCCCGCCCCGGAACCCCCAGGCCCTGCAGACGGAGAGCCCCGGAGCTACTGCGGGGGCTGACTCCAGGGTCCCAGAGCTGCCGCCCCGCCACTGTGGCTTCCTCCCGGGGCCTCACGGGGTGAACAACCCCCACTGAGCCCTGCACCAGGCAGGGGCAGAGCAGCTCCCCCAAGTGCTAACACCTGAGAATCAGCACAGCAGGCCCCTCCCCCAGAAGACCACCGACACGGACCAGTTCCAAGGGAAGTAAAGGGACTTAAAGTACACAGAATCGGAAGATACTCCCCCGTGTTTTTTTTTTTTGTTTTTGTTTTTGTTTTTTTGTTTTTGTTTTTGTTTTGTTTTGTTTTGTGCTTTTTTTTTTCTCTCTCTTTCTTCTTGATTTCTGATTGCTTCCCCCACCCCCCCTTTTTTTCTTTTTTCTCCATTCTTTCTTTTTCTTCTCTTTTTCCCCTTTTTTTTCTTCTTTCTCTTTTTTCTTTTTCTCTTTTCTTTCCTTCTCTCTCTTTTTCTCCTTTTCCCAATACAACTTGTTTTTGGCCACTCTGCCCTGAGAAAAATGACTAGAAGGAAAACCTCACCTCAAAAAAAAGAATCAGAAACAGCCCACTCTCCCACAGAGTTACAAAATATGGATTACAATTCAATGTCAGAAAGCCAATTCAGAAGCACTATTTTACAGCTACTGGTGGCTCTAGAAAAAACCATAAAGGACTCAAGAGACTTCATGACTGCAGAATTTAGATCCAATCAGGCAGAAATTAAAAATCAATTGAATGAGATGCAATCCAAGCTAGAAGTCCTAACGACGAGGGTTAACGAGGTGGAAGAACGAGTGAGTGACATAGAAGACAAGTTGATGGCAAAGAGGGAAACTGAGGAAAAAAGAGACAAGCAATTAAAAGATCATGAGGATAGATTAAGGGAAATAAATGACAGCCTGAGGAAGAAAAACCTACGTTTAATTGGGGTTCCTGAGGGCACCTAAAAGGGACAGAGGGCCAGAATATGTATTTGAACAAATCCTAGCTGAAAACTTTCCTAATCTGGGAAGGGAAACAGGCATTCAGATCCAGGAAATAGAGAGATCCCCCCCTAAAATCAACAAAAAGCGTTCAACACCTCGACATTTAATAGTGAAGCTTGCAAATTCCAAAGATAAGGAGAAGATCCTTAAAGCAGCAAGAGAAAAAAAGTCCCTGACTTTTATGGGGAGGAATATTAGGGTAACAGCAGACCTCTCCACAGAGACCTGGCAGGCCAGAAAGGGCTGGCAGGATATATTCAGGGTCCTAAATGAAAAGAACATGCAACCAAGAATACTTTACCCAGCAAGGCTTTCATTCAAAATGGAAGGAGAGATAAAGAGCTTCCAAGACAGGCAGGAACTGAAAGAATACGTAACCTCCAAACCAGCTCTGCAAGAAATTTTAAGGGGGACTCTTAAAATTCCCCTTTAAGAAGAAGTTCAGTGGAACAATCCACAAAAACAAGGACTGAATAGATATGATGACACTAAACTCATATCTATCAATAGTAACTCTGAACGTGAACGGGCTTAATGACCCCATCAAAAGGCGCAGCGTTTCAGACTGCATAAAAAAGCAGGACCCATCTATTTGCTGTCTACAAGAGACTCATTTTAGACAGAAGGACACCTACAACCTGAAAATAAAAGGTTGGAGAACCATTTACCATTCAAATGGTCCTCAAAAGAAAGCAGGGGTTGCCATCCTTATATCAGATGAATTAAAATTTACCCCAAAGACTATAGTGAGAGATGAAGAGGGACACTATCTCATACTCAAAGGATCTATCCAACAAGAGGACTTAACAATCCTCAATATATATGCCCCGAATGTGGGAGCTGCCAAATATTTAAACCAATTAATAACCAAAGTGAAGAAATACCTTGATAATAATACACTTATACTTGGTGACTTCAATCTAGCTCTTTCTACCCTCGATAGGTCTTCTAAGCACAACATCTCCAAAGAAACGAGAGCTTTAAATGATACACTGGACCAGATGGATTTCACAGATATCTACAGAACTTTACATCCAAACTCAACTGAATACACATTCTTCTCAAGTGCACATGGAACTTTCTCCAGAATAGACCACATACTGGGTCACAAATCGGGTCTGAACCGATACCAAAAGATCGGGAGAGTCCCCTGTATATTCTGAGACCATAATGCCTTGAAATTAGAACTTAATCACAACAAGAAGTATGGCAGGACCACAAACACGTGGAGGTTAAGGACCATCCTGCTGAAAGATGAAAAGGTCAACCAGGAAATTAAGGAAGAATTAAAAAGATTCATGGAAACTAATGAAAATGAAGATACAACCATTCAAAATCTTTGGGATGCAGCAAAAGCAGTCCTGAGGGGGAAATATATCGCAATACAAGCATCCATTCAAAAACTGGAAAGATCTCAAATTCAAAAGCTCACCTTACACATAAAGGAACTAGAGAAAAAGCAACAAATAGACCCCACCCCCAGCAGAAGACAGTTAATTAAAATTCGAGCAGAACTCAATGATATCGAGACCAAAAGAACTGTGGAACAGATCAACAGAACCAGGAGTTGGTTCTTTGAAAGAATTAATAAGATAGATAAACCATTAGCCAACCTTATTAAAAAGAAGAGAGAGAAGACTCAAATTTATAAAATCATGAATGAGAAAGGGGACATCACTACCAACACCAAGGAAATACAAACGATTTTAAAAACATATTATGAACAGCTGTACGCCAATAAATTAGGAAATCTAGAAGAAATGGACGCATTCCTGGAAATCCACAAACTACCAAAACTGGAGCAGGAAGAAATAGAAAACCTGAACAGGCCAATAACCAGGGAGGAAATTGAAGCAGTCATCAAAAACCTCCCAAGACACAAGAGTCCAGGGCCAGATGGCTTCCCAGGGGAATTCTATCAAACGTTTAAAGAAGAAATCATACCTAGTCTACTAAAGCTGTTTGGAAAGATAGAAAGAGATGGAGTACTTCCAAATTCGTTCTATGAGGCCAGCATCACCTTAATTCCGAAACCAGACAAAGACCCCACCAAAAAGGAGAATTACAGACCAATATCCCTGATGAACATGGATGCAAAAATTCTCAACAAGATACTAGCCAATAGGATCCAACAACACATTAAGAAAATTATTCACCATGACCAAGTAGGATTTATCCCCGGGACACAAGGCTGGTTCAACACTCGTAAAACCATCAATGTGATTCATCATATCAGCAAGAGAAAAACCAAGAACCATATGATCCTCTCATTAGATGCAGAGAAAGCATTTGACAAAATACAGCATCCATTCCTGATCAAAACCCTTCAGAGTGTTGGGATAGAGGGAACTTTCCTCGACATCTTAAAAGCCATTTACGAAAAGCCCACAGCAAATATCATTCTCAATGGGGAAGCATTGGGAGCCTTTCCCCTAAGATCAGGAACAAGACAGGGATGTCCACTCTCACCACTGCTGTTCAACATAGTTCTGGAAGTCCTCGCCTCAGCAATCAGACAACAAAAAGACATTAAAGGCATTCAAATTGGCAAAGAAGAAGTCAAACTCTCCCTCTTCGCTGATGACATGATACTCTACATAGAAAACCCAAAAGCCTCCACCCCAAGATTGCTAGAACTCAAACAGCAATTTGGTAGCGTGGCAGGATACAAAATCAATGCCCAGAAATCAATGGCATTTCTATACACTAACAATGAGACTGAAGAAAGAGAAATTAAGGAGTCCATCCCATTTACAATTGCATCCAAAAGCATAAGATACCTAGGAATAAACCTAACCAAAGAGGTAAAAGATCTATACCCTAAAAAGTATAGAACACTTCTGAAAGAAATTGAGGAAGACACCAAGGGATGGAAAAATATTCCATGCTCATGGATTGGCAGAATTAATATTGTAAAAATGTCAATGTTACCCAGGGCAATTTACACGTTTAATGCAATCCCTATCAAAATACCATGGACTTTCTTCAGAGAGTTAGAACAAATTATTTTAAGATTTGTGTGGAATCAGAAAAGACCCCGAATAGCCAGGAGAATTTTAAAAAAGAAAACCATATCTGGGGGCATCACAATGCCAGATTTCAGGTTGTACTACAAAGCTGTGGTCATCAAGACAGTGTGGTACTGGCACAAAAACAGACACATAGATCAATGGAACAGAATAGAGAACCCAGAAGTGGACCCTGAAATGTACGGTCATCTAATATTTAATAAAGGAGGAAAGACTATCCATTGGAAGAAAGACAGTCTCTTCAATAAATGGTGCTGGGAAAATTGGACATCCACATGCAGAAGAATGAAACTGGACCACTCTCTTTCACCATACACAAAGATAAACTCAAAATGGATGAGAGATCTAAATGTGAGACAAGATTCCATCAAAATCCTAGAGGAGAACACAGGCAACACCCTTTTTGAACTTGGCCACAGTAACTTCTTGCAAGATACATCCACAAAGGCAAAAGAAACAAAAGCAAAAATGAACTATTGGGACTTCATGAAGATAAGAAGCTTTTGCACAGCAAAGGATACAGTCAACAAAACTAAAAGACAACCTACAGAATGGGAGAAGATATTTGCAAATGACATATCAGATAAAGGGCTAGTTTCCAAAATCTATAAAGAACTTATTAAACTCAACACCAAAGAAACAAACAATCCAATCATGAAATGGGCAAAAGACATGAAGAGAAATCTCACAGAGGAAGACATGGACATGGCCAACAAGCACATGAGAAAATGCTCTGCATCACTTGCCATCAGGGAAATACAAATCAAAACCACAATGAGATACCACCTCACACCAGTGAGAATGGGGAAAATTAACAAGGCAGGAAACAACAAATGTTGGAGAGGATGCGGAGAAAAGGGAACCCTCTTACACTGTTGGTGGGACTGTGAACTGGTGCAGCCACTCTGGAAAACTGTGTGGAGGTTCCTCAAAGAGTTAAAAATAGACCTGCCCTACGACCCAGCAATTGCACTGTTGGGGATTTACCCCAAAGATTCAGATGCAATGAAACGTCGGGACACCTGCACCCCGATGTTTCTATCAGCAATGGCCACAATAGCCAAACTGTGGAAGGAGCCTCGGTGTCCATCGAAAGATGAATGGATAAAGAAGATGTGGTTTATGTATACAATGGAATATTACTCAGCCATTAGAAACGACAAATACCCACCATTTGCTTCAACGTGGATGGAACTGGAGTGTATTATGCTGAGTGAAATAAGTCAATTGGAGAAGGACAAACAGTGTATGTTCTCATTCATTTGGGGAATATAAATAATAGTGAACGGGAATATAAAGGAAGGGAAAAGAAATGTGTGGGAAATATCAGGAAGGGAGACAGAACATAAAGACTCGTAACTCGGGGAAATGAACTAGGGGTGGTGGAAGGGGAGGAGGGCGGGTGTTGGAGGGGAATGGGTGACGGGCACTGAGGTGGACACTTGACGGGATGAGCACTGGGTGTTTTTCTGTATGTTGGTAAATTGAACACCAATAAAAGTTAATTTAAAAAAAGAGAGAGAGAGAGAGAGAGAGGCAGAGACACAGGCAGAGGGAGAAGCAGGCTTCATGCAGGGAGCCCAACATGGGACTTGATCCCCGGTCCCCAGGATCAGGCCCTGGGCTGAAGGCAGTGCTAAACAGCTGAGCCACCCAGGCTGCCCAAATGCACTTTCAACTTAGAATATTTTCAACTTATGATGGGTTTATCAGGACATAGCACCATCATAAGTCACGGAAGGTCCGTAATTTCTTGCAATTCTGGGGTCAGATCTTCCAGGTTTCTGTCTATATACTGGGCAGTGGTATGAGTATCCAGAGACCACAGATTACATCTCAACTACCTCCTTTGTAATTTCCATTCTTCTATTCCTCTAGGATACAGAAGCACCTCTTTATAGTTATTTTTTTTCAACTACATGTTTTGAGGATAGAATGGATCCAATTTTTCAAAAGAACATCTTAGAAAATTTTGTTGACTCTGAATACAGAATTCATTTATTTATTCACAAAGTCAACCTTTATTGGAAACCAGCAGTGTCATACACTGTACAAGTCACTAGGTAAACCATGTGAATCTGACATATTCCTCTTCCACAAGGAATTTTCAGTCTAATAAAAGAGACAAGTCCTTCTCTTCAATTTATACCCCACCTCCTTTTCTATAGACTATTGTGTTCATATCCAATTCTTTACCTCCCATTTACCTTTCACTGAATTTATTTTAATGAAGCCTCTTCTGCTAACGTCAACCAACAACCTAATTAGCAAAACCAATAGCCTATTTCCAATATTCATACAACTTGAATGCAAGAACATTTAACAGTCTTGATCAATGGCCTGCTCCTTCATGACATCTTACCCCTGCCATTGGTTTCCATGACAGCAGTCTCCCATATGTCCCCTCCTACATCTCTTATTGCCTTTTTAAAATCTTTTATATGCCCTTTCTCCTCTCATTCTTGACTGATGACTTCCCTTGCATTTGGTTAAAAAAGAGAAGCACTGAGAACATCCTTATCTTTCCATTAGTACATCAACAACATAATTTGTCTTACCTCTTCTTAATATATATAATTATTTTTTTAAATCAAAGTTCAATACCCCATATCTGCTCTGACCTCCCCAAGGAACTTGTAACTAAAATTATCTTTTCTTTTCTATATCATCAATTTCTCCCTCACTACTGGGTTATCCCATTAGCAAACAGATAATTAATATACATTACTTAAAAGAAAATATCCCTTTCTTGATCCCAATTGCTTTCCAGCTAATACTTCACTTTTTTCTACCCTCCACAGATAAATGCCTAAAAAAGACAGCCTTCACTTTTTCGCTTCCCATTTTTTCATAAAACAATCAATTTAGGCTTTGTCTCCAACATTTTACTGTCAAGGTTACCAATGACATTTGTGTTGCCAAAATCAATAGTCAACTCTCAGAATTACTGTCTCATCAACATTTGACACAGTTGACTACTCCCTCTTGAATCAGTTTCTTCACTTGAGCTATGGGACATCACTCTCTTTTAGTTTTCCTTCTAACCACATTGGCCACTTCTTGGCCAATGAGAATAAACTTCTCAGTTTATTTTTCTGCCTGTTCCTTATCTGTCATACCTCTGAGTTCAGTCCAAGGACTTCTTCTCTTAGCCATCTACATTTAACCCCATTACTCATTTCATCTAGTCTCAAAGCATTAATTCACAGAAAATAACTCCAAAATGTTCCTTCCCTTCTATACCACCCTTTTTGGAAGATCCTCCCCTCACCCTGGCTCCATGGCTGCAATTACCATCTATCCAAATAACCTCCAATCTAATTATCGAGTCCTTGTTTCTTTCCTGTACCCAAAAATAACAGTTACAATGGCCTGCTGGGTATTTATATTCAGAGGTCTTACAGACTCTTAAAACTCCACATGTCTAAAATGAGACTCATTACTTTCCTTCCTTCTGATACAAGGTATATAAAATACTGAGTCAAATGCTCAGTACCTAGTAGGTACTCACTAAGTGCTAGTTCTTTTAACTCCATATAGTCTATTAAGCAAGAAATTTTGGACTCATCTGTGACTCATACTTATTTCATTTATTGAACCAACCTCCTCAATTTTGAAGTATTTGGAAGTCTGACAACCTAACACCCAGGTATTCCCAGCTTTTAATCCTCACTCCAGTAACCCTGATTGCCCTTGCCTGGCACACATTCATTCAATTCAGTTAGCTATTCAGTGAGTATCGAGCTTATAACCCTGTTAGGCACTATGGTGGCTATGCTAGAGATATAAGGATGAATAACACATGGACACTGACCAAAATTTACAGGGGGAAACAAATGGGTAAACAGGATGTTACAATAGTATAGGCAGTTCCAGATAGAAGAAATTGGGGAATGTTGTTTAAGGGAGGAAAATCTAATGCAGTCCCAGGATGAAATTGCTAAAGAAAGAGTCTTAGAAGTAGTAAAGCCTTGGTCAACTCTTGAGTGTTGGATAAGAGTTAGCTAAGCAAAGAAGAGGGACAGTGATGATTCCAGGAATAAGGAATGGAATGTGAAAAGACACAGAGATATGAAAGATGATGTTACTGTTGGTGGGAATGCAAACTGGTGAACCCACTCTGGTAAACAGTATGGAGGTTTCTTAAAAAGTTAAAAAATAGAACTACCCTTCAACCCAGAAACTACACTACTTGGTATTTATCCAAAAGATACAAACAGTGATTTGAAGGGGCATGTACACACACACCCTTCCAATGTTTATAGCAGCAAGGTCCACAATAGCCAAACTATGGAAAGAGACCAGATGTCCATGAATGGATAAAGAAGATGTTATATATGTGATTATATATAATATAATATAATATAATATAATATAATATAATATAATATAATATATATATTACCCAGCCATCAAAAAGAATGAAATCTTGCCATTTGCAGTGATGTGGATAGAACTAGAGGATATTATGCTAAGTGAAATAAAAGCCAGCCAGAGAAAGACAAATACCATTTGATTTCACTCATATGTGGAATTTAAGAAACAAAATAGGGGAAAGGAAGGAAAAATAAGATGAAACAGAGAGGGAGGCAAACCATAAGAGACTCTTAACTATAGGAAACAAACTGAGGGTTGCTGGAGGGGAGGTGGATGGGGGAATGGGGTAATTGGGTGATAGGTATTAAGGACAGCACTTGATATAATGAGCACTGGGTGTTCTATGCAACTGATGAATCATTAAATTCTACCCCTGAAACTAATAATACAGTATATGTTACCTAAATTAAATTTAAATAATTTTTTAAAAGGAAAGATGGTATTATAGTTGGAGAAGTACATGGAGTGGATATGACTATAGCATACAGTGTGACCTTGAATGGTGATAAATAAGGATTATATTCTAAGTGGCCTTGTTCAACCAAATTAAAGAATTTGGATTTTATCTTGAACAAAATAGGGAATGTTGAAGGCTTTGGTGAGTAAGGGTTTCATGACCAGATTTGCATTTAAAAAGAGGACTCTCTGCAGAGTGGAGAATAAATTCAGGAAGTAGGGAACATGACAATACTGGAGATAGATAAACTGGTTGAGAGACTACTATAATGAACAAACAAGAGAGGAGAAATTTGAGAATTAGTCAGTAGGTAAAAATTGGCAAGACTTGATCAATAGATACAGAAGTGAGTAGTTTAAAAAGCTGAGTTCATTGTGAACTATTTACTTACATAGAAGTACCTGGAGGGAGAATCAGGTCTTGGAAATGGAGGTTAATGAGCTTAATATATATATGTGGATATTTTGAAATAACTATGGGGGCATATAAATGGGGAAGTCCAGAAACAAGTGGGATATATGGGAGAGTAGTGTGGGATAAAATGGGATTTAAAAGTCTTACTTACTAAGTGAAATCAGGATAATAAGTTAAAATTACCCAGAATATGTAGTGTGAGTAGAGTAGAGAACCTTGTGCTGAATTTTGGAGGATATAATACTTATGGGGAAGATGGAGGAAGACGAACCATTGAAAAAAATAGACAAGGGAAACCACAGACAAAACAGGAGAAGATGAGTATTACTGGAGCTGAAGAAAGAAGAAATTTTGAGAAGGAAGCAGTGTTCAACAGTGTTAAGTACTGCAAAAAGGAAGTACTGAGTTGAACGTTGCTCACCCCAATTCATGTCCACTTAGAATCTCAAACTTATTATCAGTTCAATTTGCCAACATATAGCATAACACCCAGTGCTCATTCCGTCAAGTGCCCCCCCTCAGTGGCCGTCACCCAGTCACCCCATCCACCCACCCACCTCCCCTTCCACTACCCCATGTTCATTCCCAGAGTTAGGAGTCTCTCATGTTCTGTCACCGTGTCTGATACTTCCCACTCATTTTCTCTCCTTTCCCCTATAATCCCTTTCACTAGTTTTTATATTCCCCAAATGAATGAGACCATATAATGTTTGTCTTTCTCTGATTGACTTACTTCACTCAGCAAAATACCCTCCAATTTCATCCACATTGAAGAAAATGGTGGGTATTTGTCATTTCTAATGGCTGAGTAATATTCCATTGTATATACAGACCACATCTTTATCCATTCATCTTTCAATGGACACCAAGGCTCCTTCCACAGTTTGGCTATTGTGGACATTGCTGCTAGAAACATCGGGGTACAGGTGTCCCGGTGTTTCACTTCATCTGTATCTTTGGGGTAAATCCTCAGCAGTGTGATTGCTGGGTCATAGGGCAGATCTCTTTTTAACTCTTTGAGGAGCCTCCACACAGTTTTCCAGAGGGGCTGTACCAGTTCACATTCCCACCAACAGTGCAGGAGGGTTTCCCTTTCTCCACATCTTCTCCAACATTTGTTGTTTCCTGCCTTGTTAATTTCCACCATTCTCACTGTTGTGAGCTGGAATCTCATTATGGTTTTGATTTGTATTTCCCTGATGGCCAGTAGTGCAGAGCATTTTCTCATGTGCTTGTTGGCCATACTGATGTCTTCCCCTGTGAGATTTCTCTTCATGTCTTTTGCCCATTTTAATATTGGATTGTTTGTTTCTTTGCTGTTGAGTTGAATAAGTTCTTTATAGATCTTGGATACTAGCCCTTTATCTGATAGGCCATTTGCACATATCTTCTGCCGTTCTGTAGGTTGTCTTTTAGTTTTGTTGACTGTTTCTTTGGCTGTGCAGAAGCTTTTTATCTTGATGAAGTCCCAATAGTTCATTTTTGCTTTTGTTTCTCTTGCCTTCATGGATGTATCTTGCAAGAAGTTGCTGTGGCCAAGTTCAAAAAGAGTGTTACCTATGTTCTCCTCCAGGATTTTTATTGATTATGGTCTCACTATTATATCTTTCATCCATTTTGAGCTTATCTTTGCGTATGGTGTAAGAGAATGGTCTAGTTTCATTCTTCTGCACATGGCTGTCCAATTTTCCCAGCACCATTTATTGAAGAGACTGTCTTTTTTCCAGTGGATAGTCTTTACTGCTTTGTCAAATATTAGTTGACCATAAAGTTGAGGGTCCACTTCTGGGTTCTCTATTCTGTTGCATAGATCTATATGTCTGTTTTTGTGCCAGTACCACACCGTCTTGATGACCACAGCTTTGTGGTACAACCTGAAATCTGGCATTGTGATGCCCCCAACTATGGATTTCTTTTTTAAAATTCCCCTGGCTATTCGGGGTCTTTTCTGATTCCACACAAATCTTAACATGATTTTTTCCAACTCTCTCAAGAAAGTCCAGGGAATTTTCATAGGGATTGCATAGAATGTGTAAATTCCCCTGGGTAACACTGACATTTTCACAATAATAATTCTTCCAATCCGTGAGCATGGAATATTTTTGAATCTCTTTGTGTCTTCCTCAATTTCTTTCAGAAGTGGTCTGTAGTTTTTTGGGTATAGATCCTTTACCTCTTTGGTTAGGTTTATTCCTAGGTATCTTATGCTTTTCGGTGCAATTGCAAATGGGATTACCTCCTTAATTTCTCTTTCTTCAGTCTCATTGTTAGTGTATAGAAGTGCCACTGACTTCTGGGCATTGATTTTGTATCCTGCCACACTGCCGAATTGCTGTATGAGTTCTAGCAATCTTGGGGTGGAGTCTTTTGCTTTTTCTCTGTGGAGTATCATGTCATCAGCGAAGAGGGAGAGTTTGACTTCTTCTTTGCCAATTCGAATGCCATTTATTTCTTTTTGTTGTCTGATTGCTGAGGCTAGGGCTTCTAGTACTACGTTGAATAGCAGCGGTGAGAGTGGACATCCCTGTCTTGTTCCTGATCTTAGGGGAAAGGCTCCCAGTGCTTCCACATTGAGAATGATATTTGCTGCGGGCTTTTTGCAGATGGCTTTTAAGATGTTGAGGAATGTTCCCTCTATCCCTACACTCTGAAGAGTTTTGATCAGGAATGGATGCTGTATTTTGTCAATTGCTTTCTCTGTACCTATTGAAAGGATCATACTGTTCTTGTTTTATCTCTTGCTGATATGATGAATCATATTGATTGTTTTATGACTGTTGAACCAGCCTTGTGTCCCGGGGATAAATCCTACTTGGTCATGGTGAATAATCTTCTTAATGTATTGTTGTATCCTATTGGCTAGTATCTTGTTGACAATTTTTGCATCCATGTACATCAGGGATATTGGTTTAAAATTTTCCATTATGGTGGGGTCTTTGCCTGGTTTTGGAATTAAGGTAATGCTGGCCTCATAGAACGAATTTGGAAGTACTCCATCTCTTTCTATCTTTCCAAACAGCTTTAGTAGAATAGGTATGGTTTCTTCTTTAAACGTTTGATAGAATTCCCCTGGGAAGCCATCTGGCCCTGGACTTTTGTGTCTTGGGAGGTTTTTGATGACTACTTCAATTTCCTCCCTGGTTATTGGCCCGTTCAGGTTTTCTATTTCTTCCTCTTCCAGTTCTGTTAGTTTGTGGTTTTCCAGAAATGCGCCCATTTCTTCTAGATTGCCTAATTTATTGGCGTATAGCTGTTCATAATATGTTGTTAAAATTTTTTTTCCTTGGTGTTGGTAGTGATCTCTCCTTTATCATTCATGATTTTATTAATTTGAGTCTTCTCTCTCTTCTTTTTAATATGGCTGGCTAATGGTTTATCTATCTTATTAATTCTTTCGAAGAACCAAGTCTTGGTTTTCTTGATCTGTTCCACAGTTCTTCTGGTCTCGATTTCATTGAGTTCTGCTCGAATCCTTATTAATTCTCTTCTCCTGCTGGGTGTAGGATCTATTTGCTGTTTTTTCTCTAGCTCTTTATGTGTAAGATTTAGCTTTTTTAATTGAGTTCTTTCCAGCTTGTATTGCGATGTATTTCCCCCTCAGGATTGCTTTTGCTGTGTCCCAAAGATTTTGAATGGTTGTATCTTCATTCTCATTAATTTCCATGAATCTTTTTAATTCTTCCTTAATTTCCTGGTTGATCCTTTCATATTTTAGATGGATGGTCCTTAAACTCCACGTCTTTGAAATCCTTACAAACTTCTTCTTGTTATTTAGTTCTAATTTCAAGGCATTATGGTCTGAGAATATGCAGGGCACGATCCCAATCTTTTGGTATTGGTTCAGACCTGATTTGTGACCCAGTATGTGGTCCATTCTGGAGAAAGTTCCTTGTGTACTTGAGAAGAATGTGTGTTCAGTTGCGTTTGGACGTAAAGTTCTGTAGATATCTGAGAAATCCATTGGGGCCAGTGTATCATTTAAAGCTCTAGTTTCTTTGGAGATGTGCTTAGAAGAGCTATCGAGTGTAGAAAGTGCGAGAATGAAGTAACCAAGTATAAGTGTATTATGATCTAAGTATGTCTTAACTTTGGTTATTAGTTGATTGATATATTTGGCAGCTCCCACATTCAGGGAATATGTATTGATGATTGTTAAGTCCTCTTTTTGGATAAATCCTTTAAGTATGATATAGTGTCCCTCTTCATATCTCAGTACAGTCTTTGGGATAAGCTTAGTTCATTTGATATAAGGATGGCTACGCCTGCTTTCTATTAAGGACCATTTGAATGGTAAATGGTTCTACAACCTTTTATTTTCAGGCTGTAGGTGTCCTTATGTCTAAAATGAGTCTCTTGTAGACAGCAAATAGATGGGTCCTGCTTTTTTATCCAGTCTGAAACCCTGCGCCTTTTGATAAGGTCATTAAGCCCATTCATATTCAGAGTTACTATTGAATGATATGAGTTTAGTGTCATCATGATACCTATTCAGTCCCTGTTTTTGTGGATTGTTCCATTGGACTTCATCTTAAAGAGGAATTTTAAGAGTCCCTGTTAACATTTCTTGCAGAGGTGGTTTGGTGGTCATATATTCTTTCAGTTCCTGCCTGTCTTGGAAGCTCTTTATCTCTCCTTCTATTCTGAATGAGAGCCTTGCTGGATAAAGTATTCTTGGCTGCATGTTCTTCTCATTTAGGACCCTGAATATATCCTGCCAGCCCTTTCTGGCTTTCCAGGTCTCTGTGGAGTGGTCTGCTGTTAATCTGATATTTCTCCCCATATAAGTTAGGGATCTCTTGTCTCTTGCTGCTTTAAGGATCTTCTCTTTATCTTTGGGATTTGCAAGCTTCACTATTTAATGTCGAGGTTTTGAATGGTTTTAATTGGTTTTAGGGGGGGGGATCTCTCTATTTCCTGGATCTGAATGTCTGTTTCCCTTCCCAGATTGGGAAAGTTTTCAGCTATGATTTGTTCAAATACATATTCTGGACCTCTGTCCCTTTCGGTGCCCTTGGGAAACCCAATTAAATGTAGATTTTTCTTCCTCAGGCTGTCACTTATTTCCCTTAATCTATCCTCATGATCTTTTAATTGTTTGTCTCTTTTTCCCTCAGTTTCCCTCTTTGCCATCAACCAGTCTTCTATGCCACTCACTTGTTCTTCCACCTTGTTAACCCTTGTCGTTAGGACCTGTAGTTTGGATGCATCTCATTTAATTGATTTTTATTTTCTGCGTGATTAGATCTAAATTCTGCAGTCATGAAGTCTCTTGAGTCCTTTATGCTTTTTTCTAGCGCCACCAGTAGCTTTATAATAGTGCTTCTGAATTGGCTTTCTGACATTGAATTGTAATCCAAATTTTGTAACTCTGTGGGAGAGAGGACTGTTTCTGATTCTTTCTTTTGAGGTGAGGTTCTCCTTCTAGTCATTTTGCTCAGTGCAGAGTGGCCAAAAACAAGTTGTATTGGGAAAAGGAGAAAAATAGAGAAGAGAATGAATAAAAGAAATAGAAAAAAAGTAGAAAAAAAAAAAAGAGAAAAAGAGAAGAAATGAAAAAAAGGGGGGGGAAGCAAACAGAAATCAAAAAAACAAGGGAGAGTATCCTCTGATTCTGTATACTGTAAATCCCTTGACTTCCCTTGGAACTTTCCAGTGCTGCTTGGTCAATAATTTGTTTTTCCCCTGTGGGTCTAGCTGGTCTTCTGGGGGAGGGGCCTGCTCTGCTGATTTTCAGGTGTTAGCACTTGGGAGAGCTGCTCAGCCACCTGCCTGGTGCAGGGCTCGGTAAAAGATGTTTAAGCTGTTTATATGGTGAGGCCACTGTGAGGCTCAGTGGGGGTTTTTTATCCTGTGAGGCCCCAGGAGGAACAACAACAGTAGCAGCGGCCAGCTCTGGAGCCCTGGATTCAGCTCCTGCAGTAACTAGGGACCTCTTGGTCTGCAGGGGCCTGGATGCTCCAGGGGCGGGGCCGCTGATGTGCTCAGCTTGGGGCAGGAGTGTCCTTGCTGTCCTGGGCCCTCCTGGCTTCTGCCTGTCCCGGGGGAGCACCAGATCCTGGGCTGTGTCCCTGGTGCCCTGTGCTCCCGGGCCTGCCCTGTTGGATTTGCGCTCCCTGCCGAGCAGCCCTTTCCGCCCGGAGCCTCTGCCCAAGCCGCCCCCGAGCTGCTCCCCGGGCCGCGCAGCCCCCTCCGCGTGGATCTGCCGCCTGAGCTGTCTCCGAGCTCCTCTCGGGTCCAGCCGTGTGCGCTGTAGCCCTTAAGGAGCTCCGCCTCGGGGTGTGGCGTGCTCTCCCTGGCACAGGTGCTCTGTTAGAGTCCCTGGGAGCCTGAGGGTATCCCCGCCCTTTCTGGGATCCTGCTCCAAGTCCCTGTGAGTGCCTTTCTGTCCAGGAAGATTGGTAAAGCTCCTGCTTCTCCAGGATGGGGCTTTCCTCTCCTGGGGACACTCGCCCAGGCCTTAGCCCGGCTCCTCGTAGGTCCTCTCCCCCTTGGATGCCTTTTGTTTCTTTATTTCTTTTTTTCTCCCGTCTTCCTACCTTGATAGAGGCGTGAACTCTTCTCACTGTAGCATTCCAGCTATTCTCTCTTTAAATCTCAGGCCGGATTCATAGATTTTCAGGATTATTTTAAGGTTATCTAGGTAATTTGGTGGGGACAGGTGACTTGGGGACCCTACTCTTC
The DNA here is from genome assembly GCF_018345385.1 of Vulpes lagopus. Classification (NCBI taxonomy): domain Eukaryota; kingdom Metazoa; phylum Chordata; class Mammalia; order Carnivora; family Canidae; genus Vulpes; species Vulpes lagopus. The sequence goes on from NC_054848.1 coordinate 43,655,289, forward strand.
TGCCATCTTGCCCCCCCCCCCTTTCCAGTTTCGATGCCTTTTATTTATTTTTCTTGCTATATTGTTCTGGATAGGACTTCCACACAGGCATGCCTCATTTTATTGTCCTTTGCTTTATTATGCTTCACAAATATTGGTTTTTACAAATTGAAGGTTTATGGCAAGCCTGTGTTGATCAGAATTATTGGTGTCATTTTTCCAATAGCATTTGCTCACTTCATATATTTCTGTCACAATTTGGTAACTCTTGTCATATTCCAAACATTTTCATTATTTGCTACAGTGATACATGATCATTGATCTTTATTGTTACTATTGTAATTGTTTTGGGGTGCCATGAACTGTGCCGATAGAAAATGGCAAACTTAATCAGTAAATGTGTATTCTGATTGCTTCATCAATCAGCTATTCCACTCTCTATTCCTTGACACACAACTATATTGAAATTAGGCCAATTAATAAACATACAATGGCTTCTAAGTGTTCAAGTGAAAGGAAGAGTTACATGTCTCTCACCTTAAATCACAAGCTAGAAATGATTAAGCTTGATGAGGAAGGCATGTTAAAAGTTGAGACAGGCCAAAATCTAGACCAAGGTGTAAATGCAAAGCAAAAGTTCTTGCAGGAAGTTAAAAACGCTACTACAGTGAACACACAAATGATAAGAAAGCAAGAGTCTTATTGCTAATATGGAGAAAGTTTTAGTGGTCTAGATAGAAGAGCAAACCAGCCACAACATTCTCTCAAAACAAAGCCTAATGTAGGAAAAGATCCTGACTGTTCAGTTCTATGAAGGCTGAGAAAATTGAGGAAGCTGAAGAAGAAAAGTTTGATGCTAACAGAGGTTGCTTCATGAGGTTTAAGGAAAGAAGCCATTTCCATAACATAAAAGTGCAGGGTGAAGCAGCAAGTGCTAGTGTAGAAGCCACACCAAATTATCCAGAAGATCTAGCTAATTAATGAAAGTGGCCACAATAAAAACATATTTTTGATGTAGGTGGAAAGACATTATATTGGAAGAAGATGCCATCTAGGACTGAAGAGGAGTTAAGATGGCAGAGTAGCAGGGGAACCTTGAGCTTGCCTTATTCTTCAAACATAGCTAGATTAACATCAAATTACATTGAACAACCAGGAAACTGATCTGAGGATTAAGAAAACAATTCACACAATTAGAAGGAGAGAACATGGCAGATGCAAAGTTTGGAGACGTGAATTAGGGGAGAGAAAAGCCATGGTGCCACCAGCAGGAGGGAGCCCTTTTCACAGATTAGTCAGGGAGAGAAGAGAGTGGGAATAAGAGAAGCATACATGGTTTGCACAAGACACCATGGTGTGGGGATCCCCTGGGTCACACTGAGAGAGAATGCTCCCCTTCCTGGAGTACATTTGGAAGACGGTATTTTGCCTCTACAAGGACAAAAGGCCTGCTGGACATCACTGAGGGGCCATTCAATAGCAAGGGACAGATGTGCACACAGCAGATAACCTGGTCACAGCTTTTTTTTGTGCTTCAGCATAGACTCCAGGCACCTACCCAGGCATGTAACTGCTTTTCTGGGACACAATTGTGCCAAGTGCAGTGCTGTGAGGCTCCCCTCTGGGAAGCAGAGTGGGTCCATGCCTTGCTGAGTCCTCTGAGATTTGGAGTTTTGAATCCCAACAACCAGCCAGAGATAAAACACAGGAGAACTGTTGTTCCAGGTATGCTAACAGCCTTGGCACAGACAGGTTTAGAGCAGTGATGTGACAAAAGCCTGAGACACAGGAGGGGAGATTATTTGTTTTTCTGTCAGGGCCTCCTGAATAGCAGTGGCTGAGAGTTCCCTCCATTGGGATGAGAAGGTGAGGTGATGTAATCTCTCACCACTATCCCCTCATCCATCCACAAGCAGAGAAGATTTCAGAGAGAAACTTGGCATCTCCAGTGGGGGCTGGAATCACTTACACCAAACCCTGCCCCCCTACACCTGTCAACAGCATATTTACCATGGCAGGATTGACTATGAGCCAGTGTAGTGGGCCTCTCCCTCGGACAATCAACACAGATCCCACACACACACACACACACACAATGTACCAACTCTATTGATCATAGTGTGCTCCAAAGCATCAGCTTCAGTTCTGGTGGAAATAGGACTAGGCTTTCTTTTTTTTTTTTTAATTTATTTTATTTTATTTATTTATGATAGGCACACAGTGAGAGAGAGAGAGAGAGGCAGAGACATAGGCAGAGGGAGAAGCAGGCTCCATGCACCGGGAGCCCGACGTGGGATTTGATCCCGGGTCTCCAGGATCGCGCCCCGGGCCAAAGGCAGGCGCTAAACCGCTGCGCCACCCAGGGATCCCGGCTTTCTTTTTTTTAATTAAAAATATTTTATATTACCTCTCTCTCTCTCTTTTTATTGCAGGGAGAGAGGCAGAGGAAGAAGGGCGATAATATTAATCTTAAGCAGGCTCCATATCCAGCATGGAGACTGATGTGGGGCTCGATCTCACAACCCTGACATCATGACCTCAGCCAAAATCAAGATTCAAATGCTTAGCTGATTGAGCCACCAAGGTGCCTCTTTTATTATATTTTTTTTTCTTTGGAATCAGGCATATAGTTTTTTGTTGGTTTGTTCATTGATTTGTTTGTTTCCTTTTCTCATTTTTTTGGATCAGGCTTCTTTTCTTTTTTCCTTCTTTCTTTTTCTTTGGAATCAGGATTATACATTTTTGTTTTATGTTTGATTTTTTGTTTCTTTTCCTTTTATCTTTTCTTAGATCAGACTTTCTTTTAAATCAGGCTTAACAAATTAATCAAAGCACACATAGTTAAAGTTCCAAACACTCCCTGCTGCAAGCAAAGAGGAACTCCGCAGAGGACTGACCTGTGGGAAAGAGCAGCCACAATACAATAGCAGAGTACATACAGCATACACCAGAAACACTTCCTTATATACCAGGCCCTGGACAGTGTATGGCCCATTCTTAATATAGTATTACTCTCAGGAGCAAGAAATATAATAATTTTAATAACACGCAAAAGACAGAAACCTAGACATAATGACAAGATGGAGGAATTTTCCCAAAAGAAAGATCAAGAAGAAATTATAGCCAGGGATTTGCTAAAAAACAGATATAAATAATATATCTGAACAGTAATTTAGAACAACATTCATAATAATACAGGCTGGACTTGAAAGAAGTATAAAAGACACAAGAGAAACCCTGGCTGTAGAGAGGAAAGACCTAAAAACTGGTAGGCTGAAATAAAAAATACTATAACTGAGATGCAAAACCAACTGGATGTAATCACAATGAGGATAGAAGAAGCAGAGGATCAAAAAAGTATACAGAAGATAAAATTATGGAAAATAATATAGCTGAAAAGAAGAGGGAAAGAAAATGATTACATTACACATATAGACTGAGAGAACTTAGCGATTCCACAAAGTTTAGTAATATCGGTATCATAGGAGTCCCAGAAGAAGAAGAGGGGGGAATAGGAGCAGAAGGTTTATTTGAACAAATTATAGCTGAGAATTTCCCTAATTTGGGGAAGGAAACCAGACATTTAAGTCCAAGAGGCAAAGAGAACTCCCCTCAAAATCAACCAAAACAGGACAACATCAAGACATAACATAGTGAAACTTGTAAAATACAAAAATAAAGAGAGAATTCTGAAAGCATATAGGGGCAAAAGGTTCTTACCCTACATGGGTAGACACTTATGGTTAGCAGAAGACTTGTCCACAGAAACTTAGCATGCTAGAAGACAGTGGTATGATATAGTCAACGTGATGAACAGGAAAAATATGAAGCCAGAAATACTTTATCCAGCAAGGCTATCATTCAGATTAGAAGAGATAAAGAGTTTCTAAGACAAGCAAAAACTAAAGAAGTTCATGAGCACTAAAACAGGTCTGCAAGAAGTATGAAGGGGGATCCTTGGGTGATAAAGAGAGACCAAAAGCAATAAAGAGGAGAAAAGAATAGAGTGACTTTACAGTAATACAGTGACTTTACAGTAATACAGTGACACTAAATTCATATCTATCAATAATTACTCTGAGTGTAAATGGACTCAATGCTCCAATCAAAAGACATAGGGTATCAGAATGGATATCACAATGCCAGATTTCAGGCTGTACTACAAAGCTGTGGTCATCAAGACAGTGTGGTACTGGCACAAAAACAGACACATAGATCAATGGAACAGAATAGAGAACCCAGAAGTGGACCCTCAACTTTATGGTCAATTAATATTCGATAAAGGAGGAAAGACGATCCATTGGAAGAAAGACAGTCTCTTCAATAAATGGTGCTGGGAAAATTGGACATCCACATGCAGAAGAATGAAACTAGACCACTCTCTTTCACCATACATAAAGATAAACTCAAAATGGATGAAAGATCTAAATGTGAGACAAGATTCCATCAAAATCCTAGAGGAGAACACAGGCAACACCCTTTTTGAACTCAGCCACAGTAACTTCTTGCAAGATATATCCACGAAGGCAAAAGAAACAAAAGCAAAAATGAACTATTGGGACTTCATCAAGACAAGAAGCTTTTGCACAGCAAAAGATACAGTCAACAAAACTAAAAGACAACCTACAGAATGGGAGAAGAGATTTGCAAATGACGTATCAGATAAAGGGCTAGATTCCAAGATCTATAAAGAACTTCTTAAACTCAACAGCAAAAACAAACAATACAATCATGAAATGGGCAAAAGACATGAACAGAAATCTCACAGAGGAAGACATAGACATGGCCAACACGCACATGAGAAGACGCTCTGCATCACTTGCCATCAGGGAAATACAAATCAAAACCACAGTAAGATACCACCTCACACCAGTGAGAATGGGGAAAATTAACAAGGCAGGAAACCACAAATGTTGGAGAGGATGCGGAGAAAAAGGAACCCTCTTGTACTGTTGGTGGGAATGTGAACTGGTGCAGCCACTCTGGAAAACTGTGTGGAGGTTCCTCAAAGAGTTAAAAATAGACCCCTATGACCCAGCAATTGCACTGTTGGGGATTTACCCCAAAGATACAGATGCAGTGAAACACCAGGACACCTGCACCCCAATGTTTATAGCAAGCAGCAATGTCCACAATAGCCAAACTGTGGAAGGAGCCTCGGTGTCCATCAAAAGATGAATGGATAAAGAAGATGTGGTTTATGTATACAATGGAATATTCCTCAGCCATTAGAAACAACAAATACCCACCATTTGCTTCGACGTGGATGGAACTGGAGGGTATTATGCTGAGTGAAACAAGTCAATCGGAGAAGGACAAACATATGTTCTCATTCATTTGGGGAATATAAATAATAGTGAAAGGGAAGAGAAGGGAAGGGAGAAGAAATGTGTGGGAAATATCAGAAAGGGAGACAGAACATAAAGACTCCTAACTCTGGGAAACCAACTAGGGGTGGTGGAAGGGGTGGAGGGCGGGGTGTGGGGGTGAATGGGTGACGGGCACTGAGGGGGGCACTTGACGGGATGAGCACTGGGTGTTATTCTGTATGTTGGCAAATTGAACACCAATAAAAAATAAATTTATTATTTAAAAAAAGGAAAGAGAAAAACAAAACAAAAAACAAAAACAAAAACAAAAAAACAAGATCCATCTATATTTTGCTTATAAGAGACTCATTTTAGACCCACAGGCACCTACAGATTGAAAGTAAAAGAAATATAGAACAATCTATCATGCTAATGGACATCAAAAGACAGTTGGGGTAGCCACCCTTATATCAGACAAGCTAAATGTTAAACCAAAGACTCTAATAAGAGATGAAGAAGGGTACTATATCATAATAAAGGGGTCTATCTAACAAAAAGTTCTAACAATTGTAGATATTTACGCTTCTCTCTTGAGAGCATCCAAATATATAAATCAATTAATAAAAAACTTAAAGAAACTCATTGATAGTAATACAATAATAGTAGGGGACTTTAACACTCCATTCAAAGCAATGGACAAATAATCTAAGCAGAAGATCAACAAGGAAACAAGCAGTTTGAGTGACACACTGAACCAGAAGGACTTAAATATCAGAGCATTTCATCCTAAAGCAGCAAAATATACATTCTCTTCAAGTGCACATGGAACATTCTCTGTAATAGATCGCATACTGGGCTGCAAGTCAGCCCCTAAAGTACAAAAGGATTGAGATCATACCGTGCATATTTTCATACATAAGGCTATGAAACTTGAAGTCAACCACAAGAAAATTTTGGAAAGACAACATATACAAGGAGGTTAAAACATCCTACTAAATAATGAATGGGTTAACTGGGATATTAAAGAAGAAATTTAAAAAATACATGGAAGCAAATGAAAATGAAAACACAACAACAGTCCAAAACCTTTGGGATGCAGCAAAGGTGGTCGTAAGAGGGAAGTATATAGCAATACAGTCTCTTTTCCTCAAGAAGCAAGAAAAATCTCAAATTTACAATCTAAACTTACACCTAAAGGAGCTAGAAAAAGTATAGCAAATAAAGCCTAAATCCAGAAGAAGAAGAGAAATGATTAAGATTAGAGCAGAAATAAATGACATAGAAATTTTAAAAACCCCGGTAAAACAGATCAATGAAACTAGGAGCTAGTACTTTGAAAGAATTAACAAAATTGATAAACCCCTAGCCAGGCTTATCAAAAAGAAAAGAGAAAGGACCCAAATAAATATAAATCATGAATGAAAGAGGAGAGGTCTCAACCAACACCACAGAAATACAATTACAAGAGAATATTCTGAGCAATCTTATGCACACAAATTGGGCAATCTGGAAGAAATTGATACATCCTTAGAAACCTTTAAACTACCAAAACTGAAAAAGAAAGAAACAGAAAACCTGAACAGACCCATTACCAGCAATGAAATTGAATTCATAATCAGAAATATCTCAACAAGCAAGAGTCCAAGGCCAGAGGGCTTCCCAGGGGAATTCTAAACATTTAAAGAAGAATTAATACCTATTTTTCTGAAACTGTTCCAAAAAAATAGTAGAAATGCAAGGAAAACTTCCAAACTCAACTATGAAGCCAGCATTACCTTGATCCCAAAACTGGACAAAGACCCCACTAAGAAAAATTACAGAACAATATCCCTGATGAACATGGATGCAAAAATTCTCAACAAGATATTAGCTAATTGAATCCAACAGTACATTAAAAGGATTAATCATCATGGTCAAGTGAGATTCCTGGGCTGCAGGAGTAGGTCAATATCCACAATTCAATGTGATACACCACATTAATAAAAGAAAGGTTAAGAACCATATCAATTTCTTTCAGTAGATGCAGAAAAAGCATTTGACAAAATACACCATCCTCTCTTGATAAAGACCCTCAAGAACATAGGGATAGAAGGAACATACTTCAACATCATAAAGGCCATAAATGAAAGATCTATAGTGAATATCATCCTCAATGGGGAAAAACTGAGAGCTATCTTTTACCCTAAGGTCAGAAACATGAGAGGGATACCCACTTTCACCACTATTGTTCAACGTAGTACTGGAAGTCCTAGTCTCAGCAATCAGGCAACAAAAAGAAATAAAAGGCATCCAAATTGGCAAGGAAGAAGTAAAACTTTCACTCCTCACAGATGACATGATACTCTCTGTAGAAAACTTGAAAGAGTCCACCAAAGAATTGCTAGAACTGATACACGAATGCAGCAAAGTCACAGGATATAAAGTTAATGTACAGAAACCTGTTGCATTTCCATACACCATTAATGAAGAGGCAGAAAGAGAAATTAAGGTATCAATCCCATTTACAAATGCACCAAAAAAAAGATACCTAGGAATAAACCTAACCAAAGAGATAAAAGGTTTATATGCTAAGAAATATAGAACACTTATGAAAGAAATTTAAGACACAAAAAATGCAAAAACATTCCATGCTCATGGATTAGAAGAATAAACATTGTTAAAATGTCTATACTAACTAAAGCAATTTACACATTCAATGCAATCCCTATCAAAACACCACCAGTATTTTTCAGAGCTAGAACAAAGAATCCTAAAATTTGTATGGAAAAAATAAAAAAGTAATGTTGAGAAAGAAAAGCAAAGTGGCAGTCATCACAACCCTGGACTTACAAGCTTTATTACAAAGCTATAATCATCAAGACAGTATGGTACTGGCACAAAAACAGACACATAGATCAATGGAACAGAATACAGAAATTGATTCATAGCTATATGGCCAACAAATCTTTGAAAAAGCAGGAAAGAATATCTAATATAAAACAGTCTCTTCAACAAATGGTGTTGGAAAAACTAGACAGCAACATGCACAAGAATGAAACTAGACCACTTGCTTACACCATACACAAAAATAAATTCGAAATGGATGAAAGAGCTAAATGTGAGACAAGAAATGGTCAAAATCATAGAAGAGAAAGCAGGCACCAACCTCTTTGGTTGCAGCAACTTGTTACTAGATATCTCAATGGAGGCAAGGGAAAGAAAAGCAAAAATGAAGTATTAGGACTTCATCAAGCTAAAAATCCTCTGCACAGTGAAGGAAACAATAAAACTAAAAAGCAAACAAAAGAATGGAAGAAGATATTTGCAAATGACAAATCAGATAAAGGGCTAGTATCCAGAATCTATAAAGAACTCATCAAAATCAACACCCAAAAAGTAAATGATGCAGTTAAGAATTGGGCAGAAGACATGACTAAACACTTTTCCAAAGGAGACATCCAGTTGTCTAACAGAACACATGAAAAAATACTCAACATTATTCATCATCAGGGAAATACAAATCAAAACCACAATGAGAAACCACCTCACAGCTGTCAGAATGGCTAAAATTAACAATTCAGGAAATAACAGATGCTGGTGAGGATGCACAGAAAGGGGAGCCCTCTTGCACTGTTAGTAGGAATGCAAGCTGATGTAGTCACTTTGGAAAACAGTATGGAGGTTTCTCCAAAAGTGAAAAATAGAATTACCCTATGACCTAGCAATTGCACTCTAGGTATTTATCCAAAGGATACATACATGCATGCTGATTTGAGAGGCACATGCACCTCAATGTTTGTAGCAGCACTATCAACAAATTATTGAAAGAGTTCAAATGTCCATCGATGGATGAATGAAATATTAAAGCCATCAAAAAGAATGAAATCTTGTCATTTGCAACAACATGGATGGAACTAGTATACAGTGCTAAATAAATACACCATCAGAGAAGGACAAACATGATTTCACTCATATGTGGAATTTAAGAAACAAAACAGATGCACATAGGGTAAGGGATGGAAAAATATAATAAGATAAAAACAGAGAAGGAAGAAAACCACAGAGACTCTTAATTATAGAGAACAAAGTAAATGTTGCTGAAGGAGGGCTAGTGGGTGGATATGCTAAATGAGTGATGGGCATTAAGGAGGGCATTTGTTGGGATGGGCACTGGGTGTTATACATAAGTGATGAACTACTAAATTTTATTTCTGAAACCAATACTACACTATATGTTAAGTACCTTGAATTTAAGTAAAAAGAAAAAAGAGGAGATGACATCTAGGACTTTCATAGCTAGATATATGTCACTGTCTGGCTTCAAAGGTTCAAAGGACAGGCTAACTCTCTTGCCAGGGGTTGCTAGTGACTTTATGTTAAAGGCAATGTTCATTTACCATTCTGAAAATCCTAGGGCCCCTAAGAATTATGTTAAAACTAGTCTGCCTATGCTCTATAAATGGAAAAATAAAGCCTGGATGACATCACATCTGTTTACAACACAGTTTACTGAATACTTTAAGCCCACTGTTAAGATCTACTGGTGAGAAAAAAAGAAGAAAGTGTTCCTTTTAAAATATTACTGTTTATTGACAATGCATCTGGTCACCCAAGAGCTCAATGAGATTGTTATTTTTCATGCCCACTAACATACTATCCATTCTATAGCCCATGAATCAAGGAGTAATTTAGACTTTCAAGCCTTATTATTTGAGAGATATATTTTGTAAGACTAGAGCTGTTATAGACAGTGACACATCTCATGCCACAAAGAAATCATTCATGAGAAGAATCAATCAATGTGGCAAACTTCTCTGTTGTCTTACTTTACAAAATTGTCACAGTCACCCCAATATTTAGCAACCAACACCCTAATCAGTCAGCAGCCATCAACAATGAGGCAAGACACTCTACCAGAAAAATATTTCAATTCATTGAAAGCTCAGATGATGATTAGCATTTTTTAGCAATAACGTACTTTAAATTAAGGTACGTACATTATGTTATACACAATGCTATTGCGCACTTTAAATAGACTATAGTATAGTGTAAACATGACTTTTATATGTACTGGAAAACAACAAAAAAAAACATTTGACTTGATTTATTTGCATTATTATGGTGGCCTGGAACCAAAACCACAATATCTTTCAGATATGTCTGTGTTATGTTGAATAAAATTGTCAAGAGTGGCATCCTTGTCTTGATCCTGATTGTAGAGGAAAAGCTTTCAGCTTTTCACCATTAAGTATGATGTTAGCTGTGGGCTCATCATATATGGCCTTTATTATGTTGAGGTATGTTTCCTCTATAACCACTATGTTGAGAGTCTTTATTATAAATGGATGTCAAGTTTTATCAAATGCCTTTTCTGCATCTGTTGAGATGATCATATGATTTTTACTCTTTGCTTTGTTAATGTGGTTTATTACGTTGATTGATTTTCAGATTTGCTGAACCATCCTTGCATTCCTAGAATAAATCCCACTTGATCACGGTGTATGATCCTTTTAATGTATTGCTGAATTTGGTTTGCTAATATTTTGCTGAGAATTGAGGCATTAATCTTTATCAGGAATATTAGCCTGTAGTGCGTGCATGTGTGTGCATGCTGTGCTTGTCTGGTTTTGGTATCAGAGTAATGCTGACCTCATAAAATGAGTTTGAAGGCATTCTTTCCTATTAAGATTTTTGGAAGAGTCTGAGTAATATAGGTATTAAATCTTCTTTAAATGTTTGGTATAATTTGGGGTGTCTGGCTAGCTCAATCAGAAGAGCCTGAGACTCTCGATCTTGGGGTTGTGAGTTCAAGCCCCACATGGAGGCAATGTGGAGATTACTTAAATAAATGTTTGATATAATTCACCACTCTTGGAGTCTTGTTTGTTGGGAGGTTTTTGATTACTGTTTCAATCTCTTTACTGATAACCAGTCTCTTCAGATTTTGTATTTCTTCATGATTCAATCTTGGAAGATTTTCTGCTTCTAGGAACTTACCATTTCTTCTAGTTTATTCAATTTGTTTACGTATAATTGTTCATTGTAGTCTCTTATGACCGTTTGTGTTTCTGTAGCATCAGTTTCACCTTTTTTTATTTCTTATTTATGTGAATCCTCCTTTTTTTTCTCAGTGAGTCTAGCTAAAGTTTTGTCAATTTTGTTTGTCCTTTCAAAGAAATAACTCTAAGTTCCACTGATCTTTCCTAGTGTCTTTTTAGTCTATTTATTTCCCCTCTGATCATTATTTCCTTCCTTCTCCTAACTTCAGGTTTCACCTGTTATTTTTTCTAGTTCTTAAGTATAATGTTAGATTATCTGAGACTTTTCTTGTTTCTTGAGGTAAGCCTATATCTCTATGAACTTCCCTTCCAACTGCTTTTGCTGCATCCAATAGGTTTTTGTATGCTGCATTTCCAATTTCATTTGTCTCAAGATATTTTTTAAATTTCTCCTTTTATTACTTCATTGGTAGTTCATTAGCACATTCTTTAATATACATATACTTGTGATTTTTCTAGTTTTCTTCTTGTACTTTATTTCTAGTTTCATACCATTGTTATTGGAAGAGATGCTTGATATGACATCAATCTTTTAAAAATATTTTTTATTGGAGTTCGATTTGCCAACATGTAGTATAACACCCAGTGCTCATCCTGTCAAGTGCCCCCCTCAGTGCCCTCCACCCAGTCACCCCATCCCTCTGCCCACCACCCCTTCCACTACCCCTTGTTTGTTTCCCAGAGTTAGGAGTCTCTCATGTTCTGTCACCCTCTCTGATTTTTCCCATTCATTTTCTCTCCTTTCCCTTATAACCACTTTCACTATTTTTTATATTCCCCATATGAGTGAAACAATATAAAGTTTGTCCTTCTCCAATTGACTTATTTCACTCAGCATAATACCATCCAGTTCCATCCATGTCGAAGCAAATGGTGGGTTGTCATTTCTAAGGGCTGAGTAATATTCCATTGTATATACAGACCACATCTTCTTTATCCATTCATCTGTTGATGGATACTGAGGCTTCTTCACAGTTAGCCTATTGTTGACATTGATGCTATAAACATCGGGGTGCAGGTGTCCCGGTGTTTCACTGCATCTGTATCTTTGGGGTAAATCCCCAGCAGTGCAATTGCTGGGTCGTAGGGCAGATCTATTTTTAACTCTTTGAGGAACCTTCACACAGTTTTCCAGAGTGGCTGCACCAGTTCACATTCCCACCAACAGCACAAGAGGGTTCCCCTTTCTCCACATTCTCTCCAACACTTGTTGTTTCCTGTCCTGTTAATTTTTACCATTCTCACTGGTGTGAGTTGGTATCTCATTGTGGTTTTGAATTGTATTTTCCTGATGGCAAGTGACGTGGAGCATTTTCTCATGTGCTTGTTGGCCATGGGTAGATATGACATCAATCTTAAATTTATTGAGTCTCAGAGTTTTTTAAAGATTTATTTATTTTAGAGTAAGAGCAAGTGTAAGTGGGGGGAAGGGCAGAGGGAGAGAGAGAATCTCAAGAAGACTCCCCACTGACTGCAGAGCCCTATGTGGGGCTAAGTCTCACGACTGTGAGATCATGATCTAAGCTGAAATAAATAATCAGATGCTTAACTGAGACACCCAGGTGCTCCTAGACTTGCCTTTTTAAAAAAGATTTTATTTATTTATTTTTAGAGAGAGAGAGATTGAGTGCATGAGCTGCGGGGGGTGAGGGGTGGCAAGGGGAAGAGGCAGAAAGAGAATCTCAAGCAGACTCCCTCCCAAGCACAGAGCCCAATGTGGGGTTTGATCCTGCAACTGTGAGATCATGACCTGAGCTGAAACCAAGAGTCAGACACTTAATCAACTGAGCCACCTAGGACTTGTTTTGTAGCTCAACACATGACCTACTAATAAAAATCTGTATCCTGCTGCTTTTGGGTGAACTGTTCTGTATGTATCTACTAAGTCCACCTGCTCTAATTTGTCATTTATTTTCATTTTTTTCTAATGTGTCATTTAAAGCTGATATTTCCTTATTGATTTTCTGTCTGGATTATCTATCCATTAATGGAAGTGGGAAATTAAAGTCCCCTACTATTACTGTATTGTCAATTTCTCCCTTTTGGTCTGTTAATATTTGTTTTATATATTTAGGTACTATTTGGGGTGCACACATATTTGCAAATTATATATCTTCTTGTTGAAGTGAATCCTATATCATTATACAATGCCCATCTTTGTCTTTTATTAAGTGCTTTAAAGTTTATTTTGTGTAAGCATAGCTACCCCAGATTTCTTTTGATTCCTGTTTGCATGAAAAATCTTTCTCTATACCTTCACTTTTTAAAAAATTTTTAAATTTTAATTCCAACATAGTTAACAATGTTATATTAGTTTCAGGTGTACAATACAGTGATTCAACAATACAATAGTTATCCAGCACTCATCGTGACCAGAGTATGCCTTAATCTTCATCACCTACTTCATCCATTCTCCCACCCACCTCCCCTCTGGGAACCAGCAGTTCATTGTCTGTTTAAGAGTCTGTCATCTATATCTTTGGGGTAAATCCCCAGCAGTGCAATTGCTGGGTCGTAGGGTAGTTCTATTTTTTTAAAAAGATTTATTTATTTATTATTTATTTATGATAGACACAGAGGGAGGGGGCAGAGACACAAGAGGAGGGAGAAGCAGGCTACATGCTGGGAGCCCCACGTGAGACTCGATCCCCAGATGCCAGGATCGTGCCCTGGGCCAAAGGCAGGCACCAAACTGTGAGCCACCCAGCGATCCCACAGGGTAGTTCTATTTTTAACTCTTTGAGAAAACTCCACACTGTGGAAGGAGCTTCAATGTCTATCAAAAGATGAATGGATAAAGAATTTGGGGAATATAAAAAATAATGACAGGGAATAAAGGAGAAAGGAGAAAAATGAGTGGGAAATATCAGAAAGGGAGACAGAACATGAGAGACTCCTAACTCTGGGAAACAAAGTACGGGTGGAGGAAGGGGAGGTGGGCGGGGGGGGGTGGGGGTGACTGGGTGATGGGCACTGAGGGGGGCACTTGATGGGATGAGCACTGGGTGTTATTCTGTATGTTGGCAAATTGAACACCAATAAAAAATAAATTTACCAAAAAAAGAAGATGTGAGATATACCTATCTCTATTATCTATCTATCTATCATCTCCAAGTTGGACTGGGTGGCGTCCTGAAGGCGCCCACAGTGTGCACGAGTCGGAAAGACTTGGCGCGCCCTCCCTTGGCATGGGGCCAGGGAGAGGCTGCCTGCGGGCTGCCCTGCTTTGCAGTCGGGCTGTCCCCGCGCTAACAGAACGTTAGATTTCTCTTTAACATTGACCAAGAACTGCATGGATCTAACATTCGATCTCATTCAGAATTAAAGGGGGGAGGGGGAGGGGTTCCAAACTGCAATAGAGACTGTAGACTGCTTCTGTAGTACTCCTTAAGAACACAAAGCGCGGGGGGGGGGGGGGGTTGGGGGGGGGGAGGCGGGAAGGAGGTTTGTGAGAGCGAGGCTGAGCCTGCAGATGAACTTTTTCTGGCCTGCCTTCCTTAACTATGTATGTACATATCTATATTTTTTAATTTGATGAAAGCTGATTACTTCAATAAACAGCTTCATGCCTTTGTAAGTTATTTCATGTTTGTTTGGGTGTACTGCCCAGTGTTGTTTGTAAATAAGAGATTTGGAGCACTCTGAGTTTACCATTTGTTATAAAGTATATAATTTTTTTATGTTTTGTTCCTGAAAATTCCAGAAAGGATATTTAAGAAAATACAATAAAATATTGGAAAAGTAAAAAAAAAATTGTATATTTTATACACACACACACACACAAAATGGAATAATACTCAGCCATTAGAAATGACAAACACCCGCCTTCTGCTTCAATGTGGATAGAACTGGAGGGTGTTATGCTGAGTGAAGTAAGTCAAACAGAGAAGGCCAAACATTATATGGTCTCATTCATTCAGGGAATATAAAAAATAGTGAAAGGGATTGGATTATAGGGGAAAGGAGAGAAAATGAGTGGGAAATATCAGAGAGGGTGACAGAACATGAGACACTCCTAACTCTAAAGGGAAACGAACAAGGGGTAGTGGAAAGGGAGGTGGGTGGGGGGATGGGGTGACTGGGTGGCGGCACTGAGGGGGGCACTTGACAGGATGAGCACTGGGTGTTATGCTATACGTTGGCAAATCAAACTCCAATTAAAAAAATACAAAAAAAATTTAAAAATAAAAAAGAGTCTGTTATCCCTCCACTTTCAATCTGTGTGGCCTTACATATGAAGTGATGTAGGCAGCATATAAATGGGTCTTATTTTTTTTAAGATTTTATTTATTTATTCACGAGAGACACACAGGGAGAGATAGAGGCAGAGACACAGGCAGAGGGAGAAGCAGGCTCCATGCAGGGAGCCTGACGTGGGACTTGATCCCAGGTCTTCAGGATCACACCCTGGGCCAAAGGCAGCGCTAAACCACTGAGCCACCAGGGCTGCCCGGGTCTTATTTTTTAAGTCCATCCAGTCACTCTATATCTTCTTTTTTGAAGAATTTAATCCATTTAAAGTAAAGGATGTATTTATTGCCATTTTAGAATTTTTTTCTGGCTATTTTGTAATTCCTTTTGCAACCATATTTTCTTTTGCTCTCTTCTCTTGTAGTTTAATGACTTTCTCTAGTGTTATGCTTATATTCCTTTCTCATGATCTTCTGTGTATTTATTACAGGTTTTTACTTTGTAATTAACATGAAGCTCACACATAACAACCTTTATTTATAAAATGGTCAATTTTAAATTGATAGCAAGTTAAATGTGAATACATGCTAAAACTCTACCTTTTACTCCACCCCCATATATATATATATTTATTTATAATTACATATATATTTTTTAAAAAGGGAAGGGGATAGGTTTTCTGCCCCTTTCTCCCTCTCTTCTCCTTCTGCAACCCCTATAGAGTAAATGTTATTCCGCTTTTTATTGCCCCTTAAGTCCTTTAAGCAATATTCGCTTTCTAAAATTCTTTTTCTTTTCACTGTTCTGTTTGGGTCAGTTCCACTGGCCTGTTTTCCAGATCACTGATACTTTCTGCTGCTTCATTTAGTCTTCCATTGAACTCCTCTAGTGTACATTTCAATTCAGTTATTGTATTCTTCAGCTCTGTGACTTCTGTTTGGTACTTTTATTTTCTATCTCTTTGTTGAAGTTCTCACTGTATTCTTCTCCCAAGCTTGGTGAACATCTCTATGACCATTACTTTATTTTATTTTATTTTTTAAAGATTTATTTACTTATGATAGACATAGGGAGAAAGAGAGAGGCAGAGACACAGGAGGAGGGAGAAGCAGGCTCCATGCAGGGAGCCCAATGCGGGACTCTAGGATCGCGCCCTGGGCCAAAGGCAGGCACCAAACCGCTGAGCCACCCAAGGATCCACAATGACCATTACTTTAAATTCTTTATCAGGTAAATTACTTATCTCTGTTTTATTAAGGTTTCTTTTTTAAGATTATTTATTTATTTATTTATTTATTTATTTATTTATTTATTTATTGAGAGAGAGAGAGAGAGAGAGAGAGAGAGAGAGAGAGAGAGAGGCGGGGGGAGGGGCGCAGAGACACAGGCAGAGAGAGAAGCAGGCTCCATGCAGGGAGCCTGACGTGGGACTCGATCCTAGGTCTCCAGGATCACACCCCAGGCTGAAAGCGGCGCTAAACCGCTG
Organism: Vulpes lagopus; assembly: GCF_018345385.1. Lineage (NCBI taxonomy): Eukaryota > Metazoa > Chordata > Mammalia > Carnivora > Canidae > Vulpes > Vulpes lagopus. Next base: position 43,672,292 of record NC_054848.1, read on the forward strand.
AGCCACAGGGCTGCCCTTAAGGTTTCTTTTTGAGGTTTTATCTTGTTCTTTTATTTGGAACCTATTTTTCTATTCATTTTGCTTGACTCTCTGCTTCTATGTATTAGGTGAGATAGCTACATCTTCCAGCCCTAGAAGAATGGCCTGTGTATGTGATGAAACTTATCATTTAACTTTGCCCTTGGTTTTGGTGGTCTCTGGAATGTTTGTGATTATCTAAGTAGCCTGATTTATTCTTGATAGCTCCCAGTTGTTGCGGGTGTCCTAAGACCTGTCATCTTAGCACCTAGTTTCAGGCTGATTGGAAGCCAACCCTTATGCAGCAGGTTTTAAAGTATGCAAAGATATACAGTCATGTGTGACTATGGTCATAATCCCTGCTGACCTTCTCTCCTGGCTATGTGGTTTCCCCTAGGCAACAGCTGCAAAAATCAGGGCTCTGAACCATGTATATGCTCCTTTCTGGAGGGTACTAGCAAACTGTAGTAAGGCAAAAATGGCATCCCCCAGTCTATGTTCCCTGAGAGTACTTTCTTAGCCTCTAGATACATGGGAAACCTGATAACCATCCCTTGGGTTGAAGCTCCAGGACAAGTAAATAGAGCTTTTTCTATTGGAAAAAGGAAGATTGGGGGTGTGTTTCAGTCTGCTATCTTTAAAATGCCCTGGTGGTGGTAGTTTGCCAAGAACTATGTCTCTGATTGTTTCAGTTCTGTTGAGCCTAGAGATGCAAGGCTGCTGCCATCGGATCCAGATCAAGAGGTATCTCCTGTGTGGACTACATGTGCCCACTGGCTTTAGCAAGGCAGAGCAAGACTGCAGGGCCAGTCCATGCCCACTGGCTTTAGTGGAGCAGTAGGAAAGCACAGGGCTGGGACATGCTCACTGGCTTTTTGGGGGGAGCATATCCCTGGTATATTAATACATGATAGGATAATTACAGTTTTATTGAGTTTTCACAGTTTTATCCCCTTTCATTTAATTGTAGATGGCATGGATATGATGACAACAGAGAGAGGTCAACTAGGGAAGTTGGCAGGTAGCCTGGACAAAGTCCCCAAATATTTTCATATTCATATTTGATATGAATTCATATTTCAAGGTTTCATTTTCATATTCATGTTGTTCTAAGATCTGGACTTCAGGTTTTCAGGATAAAAACTAGATTTTGCGACAAATACCCACTATTTGCTTTGATGTGGATGGAACTGGAGGGTATTATGCTGAGTGAAATAAGTCATTTGGAGAAGGACAAACAGTATATGGTCTCATTCATTTGGGGAATATAAAAAATAGTGAAAGGGAATAAAGGGGAAAGGAGAAATATGAGTGGGAAATATCAGAAAGGGAGACAGAACATGAAAGGCTCCTAACTCTGGGAAACGAACTAGGGGTGGTGGAAGAGGAGGTGGGCGGGGGGTGGGGGTGACTGGGTGACAGGCACTGAGGTGGGCACTTGACGGGATGAGCACTGGGTGTTATTCTGTATGTTGACAAATTGAACACCAATAAAAAATAAATTTATAAAAAACAAACAAACTAGATTTTGTTTTTTTGATCAGTGTGCCTAGGGTTGATCAGTTACTGGAAAACAGAGTCATAAATAACCATACTCATAAGAGACTGAATGCAATCTCATCTGCCAATTTCAGTAACCAAGAGTAATATAACTACCAAGTGAACCAGTTACTCATATTCTCTGCTTCTGTATAGCAGATGTGTAAATAAAAATTCTGAATATTTCCAAAGGGCCAAACATGCACTAAGTGCTAGATACACAACAATGAATATAAAGCAGCTCCTCCCTTCATGCTTCTAGTCCAAAAGTTGGCAAAAATTTTTTCTGTAGAGACCCAAATAAGAACTTCTAGGATTTTCAGGTCATATAGTTTCTGTCAGAACTATTAAATTGTGCTGTTGTGTGAAAGCAACCATAGACAATACATAAATGAATAGACATGATTTTGTTCTAAGAAGACTTTATTCATGGACACTGAAATTTTACTTTCATATAATTTTCACACATCATGAAATACTATTTTTCTTTTGTTTTTTCCCTCTCAACCACTTAAAAATATATTTTAAAAAACACTCATGGCTAGCAGACCATTAAAAAACAAGTGATGGGCTACATTTAGCCCACAGGCTAACCTTTGCCATCCCCTGTCTAGTCTAATGCAAAAGATAAGTACAGAAACAAATTATTTCAGTATAATGTGCTAAAACCTAGAGTTCTATAGTTTTATGGTAGCCAGAGGAAGGCCACCTAACTTAACCCAAGGCATCAAAGTAAGTATTTATAAACATCAACCCCAGAACTGAGTCTTAAAGAATGTTAACAAGAAGGTATTAACTAAGCAAAAACGGGAAACGTATGCTCCAAATAGAAAGCAGAGAATGAACAGTCACAGAATTGATAAACAGCATGAAATTCTTGGGCAGTGTAATTGTTCTAGCATAAAATATAAGGAATGTCAGATAAAGTTGTAGGTAAGGGTAGGGATGAAGCTATAAAATGTTTTCTATACCATGTGTCTGGGCAATGAAGGCCACTGACAAGTTTTCAGCAGGGGACTGATATAATAAAATCTGTATTTTAGGTTTATTTCTGCGACAACATTTTGGCAGACAGATCTCTGACAGCTGAGAAGCTATTGGAACAGTCCAGGGGCGAGATGATAAGGGCCTAAACCAGGCAAAAGTAATAAAAATGGAGAGAAGAGGATAAATTCTAGAAATGTCTTAAAAAGGTAATATTAACATGGCTCAGTGAGAAGAGCAAGAAGCCAAAAATGACTCAGGTTTCTCACTTGGATGGCTAGGTAGACGAAAGTACCACCAAGTGCTATTGGAAGGAGAGAGAGTTTTATGAGCTAGATAATGAATTCAGATTTATACACATTGCATTGCATTTTTTAAAAGATTTTATTTATTCATGAGACACACAGAGAGAGGCATAATAAACATAGGCAGAGGGAGAAGCAGGCTCCCTGCAGGGAGTCTGATGTGGGACTCAATCCCAGGACCCAAGCTAAAGGTAGACATTCAACCACTGAGCCACCCAGGTGCCCCTGCATTGCATTTACTGTTGGGTTTTCCTGTGGAGGTTTTTACCAGGCCACTGTACATAGGAATTTGGGGGACAGATTAAAACCACAGATACAGTTATAAGCACACAGATGTGGTCATCAAAACCATGAATGAATATAGTTTCTCAGATTCAATGAGTAGAGTAAGGAGATTCAAGGGCCATGGTGAGTAAAGGAGACTGAAAGAATAGGAGAAAATATCTGAGGCCATGATGATATTAAAGAGCAGCTGTAAAGGGAATGCAGTATCAAAAAGCTAAAAGGAAAAGAGGTTGCTGTCAGAGAGGTGAATTTAGTCTTTCATAATGGATTCCTGAAAATTAATCTTTAATGCCTCAAGGCAGTGGTTCTGAAACTATAAGCTTTTCACCTGGAAAGCTTGTTAAAACACATTGCTAAGTACCACCCCCAGAGTTTTGATTCAGTAGGTCTCTGGTGGCGCCCAATAATTTACATTTCTAACAACTTCCTAAGTGATGCTCACCAGTCAGAACCACAGCCCTAAAGTGTCCATTGGAGGCAACGAATTAACTTCTTTTTAACGCATCTAGAATTCTCCTAGTTGTGTGTCACCCTTGGGGACAGCAAGATAATAGACACTCAACTCAGTTTGTTTTGTGATTCAGATAAGGAACCCTGTCAGAAAGACTGGAAGGTGTTAGAGTCCAGGAGAGCAGAGACCACACCCATATTATTCACTACTGATTCACCATAGGTTAGAGATTCAATTACCATGTGTTGACTAAAAGATTGGTAAGGTCCATAGTACAATTAGAGGAGTGAGCTGCTGATACATAGGGTTTATTGGTGAAGGTATGATCAAGGACCCATAAGACTAAAGTTTGTAATCCTCTACAAGGACAATAAAATCTTTCAGTATGACAACATGAATTGGGGTAGGGAAAATGATAGTGAAACAGGTGTCAAAGTATAAAATCAAAGTGGGAGGATGACCTGGAGGCTGACAGAGGACAGCGGCAGGGGAAAAAAATGATATAGCCTGCATGTTGAATATCAAAACTGAAGGGATTTTGCCTGAGGGTGGAGGAATAATGCTTTGGAAGTTGTCTATGGAGAGCATGCCTTATCCAGGGCATATGAACATACTACTGTCCTTTAAATTGTGTCTTGTTTTTTTTTATCATTTAATACAGTGTCTTGAGACTAACTATATGGTCAAAAATTATTTTTACACATTTTATCTTTCTTGATAATTCTATAATTTTTCCCATAAACATTTTTTTCATACATATTTCTTCTTAAGGACATTCCTAAGAATTTTATGTGTTTGATTGCTATAGTGAATGGGATATATTTCTCCTGACAGCTCCAAATTGGTTATTCTGGTACGGCATTCTTTTTTTTTTAATTACTATTTTTTTATTGGAGTTCAATTTGCCAACATATAGCATAACACCCAGTGCTCATCCCATCAAGTGCCCCCCAAAGTGCCCAGATCCAGTCACCCCAACCCCCCGCCCATCTCCCCTTCCACTACCCCTTGTTCATTTCCCAGAGTTAGGTGTCTCTCATGTTCTGTCACCCTCACTGATATTTTCACTCATTTTCTCTCCTTTCCCCTTTATTCCTTTTCACTAATTTTTATATTCCCCAAATGAATGAGACCATATAATGCTTGTCCTTTTCCGATTGACTTATTTCACTCAGCATAATACCCTCCAGGTCCCTCCATTTCAAAGCAAATGGTGGGTATTTGTCATTTCTAATGGATGAGTAATATTCCATTGTATACATAAACCACAGCTTCTTTATCCATTCATCTTTCGATGGACACCGAGGCTCCTTCCACAGTTTGGCTATTGTGGACATTGCTGCTATAAACATCGGGGTGCAGGTGTCCCGGCGATTCACTGCTTCTATATCTTTGGGGTAAATCCCCAGCAGTGCAATTGCTAGGTCGTAGGGCAGGTCTACTTTTAACTGTTTGAGGAACCTCCACACAGTTTTCCAGAGTGGCTGCACCAGTTCACGTTCCCACAAACAGTGTAAGAGGGTTCCCTTTCTCCACATCCTCTCCAACATTTGTGGTTTCCTGCCTTGTTAATTTTCCCCATTCTCACTGGGGTGAGGTGCTATCTCATTGTGGTTTTGATTTGTATTTCCCTAATGGCAAGGGATGCAGAGCATTTTCTCATGTGCATGTTGGCCATGTCTATGTCTTCCTCTGTGAAATTTCTGTTCATGTCTTTTGCCCATTTCATGATTGGATTGTTTGTTCCTTTGCTGTTGAGTTTAATAAGTTCTTTATAGATCTTGGATACTAGCCCTTTATCTGATAGGTCATTTGCAAATAGCTTCTCCCATTCTGTAGGTTGTCTTTTAGTTTTGTTGACTGTTTCTTTGGCTGTGCAGAAGCTTTTTATCTTGATGAAGTCCCAATAGTTCATTTTTGCTTTTGTTTCTCTTGCCTTCATGGATGTATCTTGCAAGAAGTTACTGTGGCCAAGTTCAAAAAGGGTGTTACCTATGTTCTCCTCTAGGATTTTGATGGAATCTTGTCTCACATGTAGATCTTTCATCATTTTGAGTTTATCTTTGTGTATGGTATAAGAGAATGGTCTAGTTTCATTCTTCTGCATGTGGCTGTCCAATTTTCCCAGCACTATTTATTGAAGAGACTGTCTTTTTTCCAGTGGATAGTCTTTCCTGCTTTGTCAAATATTAGTTGATGATAACGTTGAGGGTCCACTTCTGGATTCTCTATTCTGTTCTATTGATCTATGTGTCTGTTTTTGTGCCAGTACCACACTGTCTTGATGACCACAGCTTTGTAGTACAACCTAAAATCTGGCATTGTGATGCCCCCAGCTATGGTTTTCTTTTTTAATATTCCCCTGGCTATTCGGGGTCTTTTCTGATTCCACACAATTTTTTTTTTTGTAAATTTATTTTTTATTGGTGTTCAATTTGCCAACATATAGAATCTAACACCCAGTGCTCATCCTGTCAAGTGCCCCCCTCAGTACCCGTCACCAGTCATCCCCACCCCCCGCCCACCTCCCCTTCCTCCACCCCTAGTTCGTTTCCCAGAGTTAGGAGTCTCTCATGTTCTGTCTCCCTTTCTGATATTTCCCACTCATTTTTTCTCCTTTCCCCTTTATTCCCTGTCATTATTTTTTATATTCCCCAAATGAATGAGACCATATAATGTTTGTCCTTCTCTGGTTGACTTATTTCACTCAGCATAATACCCTCCAGTTCTATCCACATTGAAGCAAATGGTGGATATTTGTCGTTTCTAATGGCTGAGAAGATGTGGTTTATGTATACAATGGAATATTACGGTGTTCTTTTAAACTAAATTTGAGCTTCTTTGACTTATCTTCTGAACTTGTTGTAACACCTTACAATTTTTTCATGCTTATGCATGTGCTCTGTCTCTCCCTCTTTCTCTCAAATAAATGAATTAAATTTAAAAAAATTATATTTTAACATTTGCAATGAATTGTTATTGTGCAATATTATTGAAGTAGATTTGAAAGAATCCACTTATAGGTTTTGCATCTAAGTTCACAAACTGGCTTGAGGGGCAAGATGGTGGAAGAGTAGGGGTCCTCAACTCACCTGGCCCCACAAACTTACCTAGATAACTTTCAAAATATCATGAACACCTACGAATTTGGCTGGAGATTTAAAGAGAGAACAGCTGGAATGGTATAGAGAGAAATTATTTGCTTCTAACAAGGTAGGAAGGCAAAAAGTAAAAAATAAAAAACCAATAAAGTGGGGGAGGGGAACTGCAAGTAGCTGGGCTAAAGTGGAGTGGCAAAAGCTTTTGCAGCAGGAAAGCCTAGCCCTGGAGAAGCAGGAACCTTAAAAATCCATGCAGGAGTTTTCCCTGGTGGAAAAATGCTTAGCAGGGAAATCAGGCAGAATCACATGAGAGCCAGTGAAGCCTCAAGATTCCTGGAGTCACTATAAGAGGAAGGGCACCTAGGGGAAAACTCACCACAAACCACGGTCCGGTATCGGTAAAGGGCTGCAGTGCCACAGCCCTCCGGGGCATATGGGAGAAGCCAGTTGGTTAGGTGGGCCAGTTCAGAAGCTCCCTTTACCCTAGAGCCCAGCTCCGGATGGAAGTGGCTGTGTCCCACTCCCTTCAGGAGAGGCAGTCCCCAGGACTGTGGGTCCAGCAGAATAGGGCCCCAGATCCCAGAGCGCCCAAGCAGACAAAGCTGGTAATCCTGCATTCTCCATGGGACAGGCGGTAGAGGGGAGAGCACAGGAAAGCAAGAAGTCTCCTGCTGCTAGGCGCCCAGCAAGCTGTGCAGATCAGTGCACCTGTACCTGTCCCCAGGAGCATCTAGGCCAGTGCAGACTGGGAGACTGTGGTTAGTTACTCACGGGGAGCTTGACTCCAGAGCTGGAAATCTGGCTGCGGCCATTGTTGTTTATCCTCTTTGTTTCACAGTGTGCCTGGGAGGGGCGGGCCACCAGGGAACAAAGGCCTCACAGGATAAACAGGTCATACTGAGCCCAGACCTGGCAAGGGGCAGGGCATCTCCACCCAGGAACAGACACCTGAGAATCATCACAGCAGATCCCTCCCCCAGAAGACCAGCTGGAAGAACAAGGGAAGAGCTAGTTTATTGACCAAGCAGTGCTGGATAGCTCCAGGACCGAGGGAAAATAGTATATAGAACTAGAAGGCCACTTTTTTTTCTTATAGTTTCCATTTTCCATTATGACTCATTTTTATATTAGACTAAAAATTTCCAATATTTTTTTCCACCAGTATTTTTCCAGCTCTTTCATTTTTAAGTTTTTTTCCTTTTTGACCTTCATATATCTACAATTACATGTCTTAGATATATTTTTCACTTCTGGATTCCCTTCAAAGTATTCAATTTAATTTTGGGAGATATACGAGATATGGGTTTTTGTTTTGTGTTGTTTGTTTTCTCTGCCTCATTTTGTTCTACAATGGTGGAAGTTAATACCTTCTAAAACACAACCAACATACACCCAGAGTATAGTGGAATACCATGCTGGTTCATTCTGTGAGATTATATTCTAGCTTCCTTCTCATTCTGCCCCCTTCTTTTATATTGTTTATGTTTTAATGGTCAATGTTGGGGCTTTGTATAAGTATTACTGGTTTATATAAATTTGGGATTGAGCATCTTCTAACATACGGAACAAAATACACTTAGAACCCAGAGGATAACCCTCCAGAACCCCTCGGGTAGACTATATTTTCTCTCCACTACCACTTCTTTACCACTGCTATCCCCCCTTTATCTACTATCCCCCCTTTTTTCTCTTTTTCCTCTTTTTTTTACTTTTTTCTTTTTTATTCTCCTTTGTGGTTTTTGGCTTTTATTTTTACTTTTTTACTTTTGTTTTTCACTTTAGTTTTAACATTTGTTAAATTTAAGTACAATTTTAAAGCTACTGGTGGCTCTGGAAAAAACCATAAAGGACTCTAGAGACTTTGTTACTGCAGAATTGAGATATAATCAGGCCAAAATTAAAAATAGATGAAAGGAGATGCAATACAAATTGGTTGTCCTAACTGTGAGGATTAATGAGTTGGAAGAGAGAGTGAGTGGCATAGAAGACAACTTGATGGTAAGGAAGGAAGCTGACGAAAAAAGAGAAAAACCATTAAGAGACCATGAGGAAAGGCTTAGGGAAATAAATGATAGCTCAAGAAGGAAGAATTTATGTCTAACTGGGATTCCAGAAGAGGCTGAAAGAGAGAGAGGACCACAAAGTATATTTGAACAAATCATAGCTGAGAACTTCCCTAATCTGGGGAAGGAAACAGGCATTCAGATCCAAGAGATAGAGAGGACCCCCGCTGCCACACACAAAATCAATAAAAACCATTCACACCTCAAAATTTAATAGTGAAACTTGCAAATATCAAAGATAAAGAGAAAATTCTTAAAGCAGTGTGAGATGAGAGATACTTAACCTATAGGCGAGAAATATCAGATTAACAGAAAACCTCTCCACAGAGCCTTAGCAGGCCAGAAAGCGCTGGCACGATATATTCAGGGTCCTAAATGAGAAGAACATGCAACCAAGAATACTTAATCCAGCAAGGCTGTCATTCAGAATAGGAGAGAGAAAGAGCTTACTAGATAGGCAGAGATAGGAGAGAGAAAGAGCTTACTAGATAGGCAGAAACAGAGAGAAAACATGACCACCGAAGCAGCTCTGCAAGAAATATTAAGGGGGACCCTGTAAAAGAAAGAGGAAGCACAAAGAAACAATCCACAAAACAGGGACTGAATAGGAAATACGATGACACTAAATTCATATCTTTCAATAATTGCTTTGAACATGAATGGGTAAATGATCCATCAAAAGATGTGGGGTATCGGACTGGATAAAGAAGCAAGATCCATCTATATGTTGTGCACAAGAGACTCATTTTAGACCTAAGGACACCTCCAGCCTGAAAATGAAAGGCTGTAGAACCATTTACCATTCAAATGGTCCTTAAAAGAAAGCTGGGGTAGCAATACTCATATCAGATAAACTGAAGTTTATCCTAAAGACTGTAGTAAGAGATGAAGAGGGACACTATATCATATTTAAAAGATTTATCTAATAAAAGGACCTAACAATCATGACTATTAATGCCCCTAATGTGGGAGCTGCCAAGGATATCAATCAATTAATAACCAAAGTAAAGACATACTTAGATAATAATACACTAATAGTAGGAGACTTCAACACAGCGCTTTCTGTAAATGACAGATCTTCTAAACACAACATCTCCATAGAAACAAGGGCCTTAAATGACACATTGGACCAAATATATTTCACAGATATATATAGAACTTTCCATCTGAACACAACTGAATACAGATTCTTCTCAAGTACACATGGAACTTTCTCCAGAATAGACCACATACTGGGTCACAAATCAGGTCTTAACCGATACTGAAAGATTGGGATCGGACCCTGCATATTTTCAGACCATAATGCTTTGAAACTTTAATTCAATAACAAGAAGAAATTTGGAAGAAATTCAAACATGTGGAGGCTAAAGAGCATCCTGCTAAAAGATCAAAGGGTCAATGAGGAAATTAGAGAGGAATTAAAAAGATTCATGGAAACTAACGAAAATGAAGATACAGCCATTCAAAATCTTTGGGATACAGCAAAAGCGGTTCTAAGAGGGAAATACATCGCAATACAAGCATCTCTCAAAAAATTGGAAAAAAACCTCAAATATACAAGCTAACCTCGCACCTAAAGGAATTGGAGAAAGAACAGCAAGTAAAACCTACACTAAGCAGAAGATGAGAGATAATAAAGATTCAAGCAGAACTCAGTGTAATAGAGACCAGAAGAACTGTAGAAGAGATCAACAAAACCAGGAGTTGGTTCTTTGAAAGAATTAATAAGATAGATAAACCATTAGCCAGTCTTATTAACAAGAAAAAAGACTCAAATTAACAAAATCACGAATGAAAGATGAGAGATCACAACCAATACCAAGGAAATACAAAGATCTTAAAAAAGGAATTATGAGCAGCTATATGCAAACAAATTAGGAACATAGAAGAAATAGGTGCATTTACGGAAAACCACAAATTACCAGAACTGGAACAGGAAGAAATAGAAAACCTGAACAGGGATCCCTGGGTGGTGCAGCGGTTTGGCGCCTGCCTTTGGCCCAGGGCGCGATCCTGGAGACCCGGGATCGAATCCCACGTCAGGCTCCCGGTGCATGGAGCCTGCTTCTCCCTCTGCCTGTGTCTCTGCCTCTCTCTCTCTCTCTCTGTATGACTATCATAAATAAATAATAAAAAAAAAAAAAAAGAAAACCTGAACAGGACAATAACCAGCAAGGAAATTGAAGCAGTCATCAAAAACCACCCAAGACAGAAATTTCTAGGGCCAGATGGATTCCCAGGGAAATCTTATCAAATGTTTAAAGAAGAAACAATACCTATTCTACTAAAGGTGCTCTGAAACATAGAAACAGATGAAATATTTCAAAACCTGTTTTATGAGGCCAGCATTACTTTGATTCCAAAACCAAAGACCCCACCAAAAAGGAGAAATATAGACCAATATCCCTGATGAACACAGATGCAAAAATTTTCAACAAGATAGGATCCAACAGTACATAAAGAAGATTATTCACCATGACCAATTGGGATTTGTCCCTGGGATGCAAGGTTGGTTCAACACTCATAAAACAATCAACATGACAGATTACAACAACAAAAGAAAAAAACAAGAACCGTTTGATCCTCTCAAATGCAAAGATGCAAATAAAGCATTTGACAAAATACAGCATCCATTCCTGATTATAACTCTTCAGAGTGTAGGGATAGAGGGAATATTCCTCAATACCATAAAAGCCATTTAGGAAAAACTCACAGTGAATATCATTTTCAGTGGGGAAAAACTGAAAGCCTTTCCCCTAAAATCAGGAACACAACAGGGATGTTGCATTCAAATGGTCAAAGAAGAAGTTAAACCCTCCCTCTTCACAGATGACATGATACTGTACATAGAAAACCAAAAAGACTCCACCCCAAGATTGCTAGAACTCATACAGCAATTCGGCAGTGTGGCAGGATACAAAATCAATGCTCAGAAACCAGTGGCATTTCTAAACACTAACAATGAGGCTGAAAAAGTGAAATTAAGGAATCAATACCAATTACAATTGCACCCAAAAGCATAGGATACCTAGGAACAAATCTAACCAAAGAGGTAAAGGATCTATACCCTAAAAACCACAGAACACTTCTGAAAGAAATTGAGGAAGACACCAAGAGACGGAAAACATTCCATGGTCATGGATTGGAAGAATTAATATTGTGAAAATGTCTATGCTACATCAAGCAATTTACACATTCAATGCAATTCCTATCAAAATATCACGGACTTTCTTCACAGACTTGGAACAAATAATCTTAAGATTTGTGTGGAATCAGAAAAGATCCCGAATAGCCCAGAGAATATTGAAAAAGAAAACCAGAGATGGGGCCATCACAATGCTGGATTTCAAGTTATGCTACAAAGCTGTGATCATCAAGACAGTGTGGTATTGGCACAAAAACACATATATCAATGGAACAGAATAGAGAACCCAGAAATGGGCCCTCAACTCTATCGTCAACTAATATTTGACAAAGCAGGAAAGACTATCCACTGGAAAAAGGACAGTCTCTACAATAAATGCTTTTGGGAAATTTGGATAGCCATGTGCAGAAGAATGAAACTACACCATTCTCTGACACCATACACAAAGATAAACTCAAAGTGGTTGAAAGATCTCAATGTGAGGCAAGAATCCATCAAAATCCTAGAGGAGAACACAGGCGACACTTTATTTGAACTTGGCCACAGCAACTTCTTGCAAGATACATCTATGAAGGCAAAGGAAACAAAAGTGAAAATGAACTACTGAGACTTAATCAGGATAAAAAGCTTCTGCACAGTAAAAGAAACAGTCAACAAAACTAAAAGGCAGCCTACAGAATGGAAGAAGATATTTCCAAGTGACATATCAGATAAAGGGCTAATATCCAAGATCTACAAAGAATTTATTAATCTCAACACCCAAGAAACAAACAATCCAATCATGAAATGGGCTGTAGACATGAATAGAAATTTCACCAAAGAAGACATACACATGGCCAACAAGCACATGGGACAGTGCTCCACATCACTTGTCATTAGGGAAATACAAATCAAAACCACGAGCTACCACCTCACATCATTGAGAATGGTGAAAATTAACAAGATGGGAAACAAATGTTGGAGAGAATGTGGAGAAGGGGGAACCCTCTTGCACTGTTGGTGGGAATGCAAACTGGTACAGCCACTCTGGAAAACAGTGTGGAGGTTCCTCAAAGAGTTAGAAATAGAGCTACCCTACGACCCCACAATTGCACTACTGGGGATTTACTCCAAAGATACTGATGTTGTGAAACACCAGGATACCTGCACCCCCAATGTTCATAGCAGCAATGTCCACGATAGACAAACTGTGAAAGGAGTCTCAGTGTCCATCAAAAGATGAATGGATAAAGAAGATGTTATATATATATATATATACATACACACACACACAATGGAATATTACTCAGCCATCAGAAAGGATGAATACCCACCATTTGCTTCGATGTGGTTGGAACTGGAGGGTATTATGCTGAGTGAAGTAAGTCAGTAGGAGAAGGACAATCATCATATGGTTTCACTCATACTCATACAAGAAATAGTGAAAGAGATTATAATGGAAAGGAGGGGAACCGAGTGGGAAAAATTAAGAGGGAGACAAACCATGAGAGACTCCTAACTCTGGGAAAGGAACAAAGGGTTGCAGAAGGGGAGGTGGCAGGGCGTTGGTGTAACTGGTGACAGGCACTGAGGAGGGCACTTGATGTGATGAGCCCTGGGTGTTATACTATATGTTGGCAAACTGAACTTCAATAAAAACAAATATAAAAAAAATAAGTTCACAAACTGAAGAGAATATTCTCTTTGGAATAGTCTGTTGGATACTGGTATCAGAATGATGCTAGTTTCAAAATCAGTGTGAATAACTCTAAGATTTTCAATTCTGTAACAATGTGGGTATTCCTACAAATTTGAAAGAACTCACCAATAAAAACATATCTGGTCCTGGGACACCTGGGTGGCTAAGTGGTTGAGCGTCTGCCTTTGGCTCAGGGCATGATCTCAAGGTTCTGGGATCGAGTCCCACATCAGGCAGGGAGCCTGCTTCCCCTTCTGTCTATGTCTTTCCTTTCTCTGTGTCTCTCATAAATAAATAAATTCTTTTAAAAAAATCTGGCCCTAAAGTATTTTTGTTTTCTTTTTTAAATAATAAATTTATTTTTTTATTGGTGTTCAATTTGCCAACATACAGAATAACACCCAGTTCTCATTCCATCCTAAAGTATTTTTGGAAGTTTCTCTTTGATAATTATTTTCAATGTTTCTACAGTTACAGGTCCATTTTGATTTGAACTTCTTACTAGTGTTTGGTGTTTAACATTTTATTCATATTTAAAATTTGCTGAGATTTTCAAATATATTAAAGTACAACTATAGTAGTTTCCTATAACTTAAGAAAAGTTCATTGTATTTGTTCTTCTATTCCATTTATCATTTAAATTTTATTTATAATTTATCTTTTTTTCTTAATTAAATTTGCTAGAGGCTTATCTACTTAATTCATCTCCCCATAAAAACAACACACCCCTTGGTTTCATATTATATTGGATTCTTAATCATATAATTTCATTCTTCATTTTTAATAATGAAATATTTAAGATTATGAATTTACTTCTGAATATTGCTCTCAACATTTTGACAAGTCGTGATCTCAGTTTTGTTACTTTTTATTAGCCTACTAGTGTTTCTTTTGACTAATACTTGCATATAAATGTGTTCTGAAATATTAAAGCAGTGGAAGACTTACTTTTGTTTGGATTTGTTTCTAAATTTGTTAGAAGTTTTAAATTATCTTCTGACAACAGGTCCAGGATCATTTCTGCTTATAAAAGTATGCAAAGATTTTCTTTGTGGTATACCATATGATCATTTACAAAGTGTTCTCTATTTGAAAGGAGTGTGTATTCACTGTCAGTCAAATATAATTTTTGATATTAATTAAATCTGATGAATTGTGTTTTTCAAATATTCTAAAAACTTATTTTTTGGTTTACTTTATCTTTCATAGTTAAATTGTATGAGTCTTCCATATAGACATTTCTATAATTTTTCCTCCTGTATTACAAATAGGTTTTTCTTAAAGTTTTTGGGTATAAAAATATTACATGAATACAATATCCTTAAATTGTTTGTATCTTCAGGGTGCCTGATGGCTCAGTCGGTTGGGTTTCTGCATTCAGTTCAGGTCATGATCCCAGAATTCTAGGAATAAGCTCCATGTCAGGCTCCCTACACAGTGGGGAGTCTGCTTCTCCCTCTTCCTCTGCCCCTCCCCCTGCCCCTTCTCTCTCTCTCTCTCACTCACTCTCTCCCTCAAATAAAATATTTTTTAAAAACCCAAAAATAGGGATCCCTGGGTGGCGCAGCGGTTTGGCGCCTGCCTTTGGCCCAGGGCGCGATCCTGGAGACCCAGGATCGAATCCCACATTGGGCTCCCGGTGCATGGAGCCTGCTTCTCCCTCTGCCTGTGTCTCTGCCTCTCTCTCTCTCTCTCTGTGACTATCATAAGTAAATAATAATTTTAAAAAATTTTTTTAAAAATAAAAACCCAAAAATAGTTTATATATTTTCTATCAATATAAACTAAATCTCATGGGACCAAAATGATTATGTGGTTATTGTTCCTGTTTTGTTTCCAAATAGATAAGTGACATGATCAGATGTCTTATTTAGAGAATGGATTGATAAGAAGGAGGTGAGACCAAGAGATGAGAAGCCAGTGAAAAGACTCTTACAATAGTTCAGGTTAAGAAATCATGAGTGATTGGATGAAGACAAAGGCTGCAGAGAGGTTTATAGCAAGTAGAATCATGAAGACTTGGAATTACTTAGATTGAAGGGGGCTGGGGCAAGTGAGAAGAATTGAGGGTTAACACCCTGGTTTCTGATTTAATTGACCATTATCTAAAAGGCAATATAGGAGAAAGAGCTGGCATGGCTATTCAGAATAGGCCATTTTCTAAAATTCTTTCTCATTATACTCATCCCAAAGGACTTGAGTCCAGACCTAAAGCTCAGTGTTGAATCTTTGCCAATTGATTGCTTACTCAAACCAAAGCCTACATTAGTGTAAAACACTAGGCTACATATTAAATTTCGAGGATCATATTTAATTTATGTGGTAAGAGCTCCTTCATAAATTTCAGGAATCATTTGGACTATGAAAGAAGGAATAAATGTTTGATACCATTCCTGGGGTAATCCATACGTGAAGGTTAAATTTTCCACAAGAGGGCAGCATCACCTAATAAATTATGTCATTGAGAGCCTCCTCCAATAGGTACTATGGGGGCATCCTGGAAGGGTAGACTGTAGGTTCAGGGAGCCATAGGACCTGCCACACCATGAAAGCTGAAAGGCTCTACTATCTCTAAGGCCACATTTACAGCTACCCCTAACTGACTGGTAGTGGCAGATGTTACTATAGTAGGAACCAAGAGAATGTGATGCTCATCAAGGGATGAGTAGATGACAACCAGATACTCTCATTCTTATGACTGGCTCAGAAGCCACCAGGGATGGGGTCTACACTCCCTCCAAGTGCTAGTATCTCTGTGTAACCAGTATCTCACAGGGACCTTTATTTCACATTCAGATCTTTGTTACCCCTAATGGTTTCTCTGCAAATCATGTGCTATTGAAGGTTAGGCTGCAAAGCACACTATAGTTCTGATGTTCTCAGTATTTAGTAATATTTGGTTACTCCAATTATGCTTCTTTTATACCCCAGGGAAAAGAATGGGAATAAAATTCCTGAAGAATCCAGTAAGTGAAAGGCATTTTATATACCTTGCTTCACTGAATCAACACAACAATGCCATTATATGGAACTACTTTAA
The DNA here is from genome assembly GCF_018345385.1 of Vulpes lagopus. Lineage (NCBI taxonomy): Eukaryota > Metazoa > Chordata > Mammalia > Carnivora > Canidae > Vulpes > Vulpes lagopus. The sequence goes on from NC_054848.1 coordinate 43,688,901, forward strand.
TGTGACAGAACTAGGCAGTGCCATACATGGGTCTATCTGACTCTAAATCAAAAACTACTAAGCTTCCTCTCCAATAACGCTTATTTAAAATCTAAATCATGGGATGCTTGAGTGGCTCACTGGTTGAGCCCTTGGCTCAGGTTGTGATCCCAGGGTCCTGGGATGGAGTCCCTGCTTCTCCTTCTGCCTATGTTTCTGCCCGTCTTTCTGTGTTTCTCATGAATAGATAAATAAAATCTTTTTTAAAAATAAATAAAACCTAAATCATGACCCATTCAAGATTGAGTCAGTGGCAATGTATCTACAATGTATCTTACTGTATAAGGCATTACTTAACATGTCACTTCCTGTCCAGATACATGAGCAAGGATGGCTTAATCTTAGGTATCAGCAGGTAATCCAATAACTCAATGAGACCCTATGTAACCTGACCCTTACTAACTTAAAACCCTTTCCCCTTATGCATTGTCTCAGGCTAAATCACTTGGATGTAAAGCATGAGAACAGCAGAAGAATTAAAGATGGCTTCTGTGTTTCTGGTTTGGTAAACTGAGCGTACGGTGGTCACAGGCACTGAGATGAGGCACTTGGAAGAAAAGAGGACATGTTAGGTTTTAAGCATATTGTGCTTGAAATGCTTCTGAGACATCTAAAGTCTAAATGTCCGGTAGGAAATTGACTATATGGGTCTGGGGCTCAAGAGATATAGGAATAGATACATGTAAATGATAACTGAAGCTCTGGAACTGAATGAGATTCTCCATGGTATGTTAACAAGTTATAAAGAGTGGAACTAGGGAAAATACCAACATTTAAGTGATGATCAGAGGCAGAGCAGGTAGTAGAACCTGGTTTTAAAAAATGAACAGAGAGGTAGGAAAATAACAAGACAATGGGGTATCTTGCAAGCAAGAAAGGAGAGTTTCAAAGAGAACATAATCCAGAGCAACAATGTCAAGTGCCATATACTAGTCACACATGGTGAAGACTGAGAATAATCCATTGACTTTGACATTTAGGAAGTAATATGTAGCTTTTGACACAGTTTCAATGGGCTTATGAAGGTCCAATTCAGACTGCAATAGGGGGAAAGCTAAATTGTAGATGAAGACAGTGAGTAGTGACTCTCCTTTTGAGAGACCAAGTTTGAACACAGGAAAAAGATGGGGCATTAGCCAGAAGGGGATGTATGATTATGTGAGGATGCTTTAAAAATAATTTTTCTAGTAAAAATAATTAAGATTGAGAAGCTCAGGCATGTGCATAGGATAAAGGAAACTAATAGAAGGGAGAAGTATGAGCTCCAATGGCACAGAGCAAAGATACAGCAGCAAGATGAAAGAAGCCATATGGAAAGCTCACCAATAAGCAGACATGTAATGGCAACAGAATAACTATGCCCAGATATGTCCTTAGCTTCCTTCTGCTTCTGCCACTCCACTTATCTGGAATGCCTTTCTTCTCGGGATGCCTTATTTGGCCAATTCTACCCACCCTTTAGCTCAAATTCCACTTTGTCTATGAATTCTTACCCTACCAACGTCTTCTGTAGTAACTCTCTCTTTCTCTTGAATTCTAGTAGCAATTTCTGTCTGAACAATCCATTTGACAATCACCTTTCACCCTGTGAAATCTCCCTTATTGCTTTTTTCAAAAAAAAAAATTTTATTGCTAATTTGTCACAGGTGTGTCTTTTCTCCATTAGACTGTATACTCCCCAAGGGAAGGGTTTCTATCTTAGAATTTGCCACAGCTTCCAGGATGCCTACCATGGCTGGTAGTAGGGTCTCTTTAAATCTATGTGGTTGATTTAAATAAAAACTTGAAAAAAATAAATCTATGTGGTTGAACAGTGGCAGCCTGTTATGAAGGAGACAAAAACACCAGGTTAGGTAGGCCCTGGATATATATGGAGTCATTTAGTTTTCTCAGGAGCAAATAAGAAGCCTGAGTCTTGCAGACATAAAATAAATGTAACCAGGGTGACACAGGTAATATGTAATAGTGTCAGGATTTGAACCAAAGACCTTGTCACCTAGGTCATTCTGCTTTGGTTGTCTGTAAAATTCTGTTCATGTGAAACACCTCTTTCTTTGATGGTGTTGACAGAGACAACCAAGCAGTTTCAGTGGCCCCCATTCCTTATAGCAAATCTCCCTGTACCTTACCTCCTGACAATCAGCTTGAGGATCCGAAAGGAGCCTTTGATGAGGATGAGGGCCTCTTGGCGGGAGCCATACAATGGAGTGCCATTGATATTCACCAGCTCATCACCAGTCCTCATCTTCTGGGACAAGGCTGCCTTGCCCCCATCTTCAATCTGTGTTGCAGAGAACAGAACAGAAAACAAGTGGTGAAATGACTCCTTACCTAAAATTCTACTTTCTGGTTCCTCCCAACCTCTGAGCCACAAGTAGTACTGGGAGATGGCTCCAGGAAGCCCTGGGAGATTGCTTAGAAGCTGACTGCAAGCTATTCTTTACTGAAGGCAAAGCTTGGGCAAACCTTTGGGGAAGGAGGCAATACAGAAATAATGATATCTTCACTCTGGAGGAATCCACATCCATCTGGGGAGATAAGCACTTCTAAATGAGAATGATGTTTAGAAAGAACAGGATAGTGTGACCTGAAGTAGCATCATGGCATAGCAAAACATGAACAGAAATTAGAGCCAGAAGAGCTAGGCTCCAGCAAAATGACCTTTGACAAGTCCTTTCCTATCTTTGGGCAGCCTTTGAAGTCTGATAAATTTGAGTTTGAATCTTGGTTCTAGGACTTCCAGCTGAAGGACTCTGAGCAAACTACCTAACATCTTTGTGTCTCAATTACCTGATAGGGGAAGTACAAATAACAAGAGTACCTACCTCACAGGGTTATCAGCATATGGAATGTCTGAGAGCATTTAAGTCCTCAGTAAATGTGAGCTCTAAAGATTATAGCAAGGGAGTGGACTCCAAAGACCTTCAGCTTCCAGCTCAATAGCCTATGGGTGGAATTGCAAATTCAAAAGATACCAAGTATGTACAAAGTAGCTGATCATTTATCTATGTCTTTTCAACAAGTGCCTAGTACAGTGCTTCTAGGGTACAGAACATAGTGGGCATTCACCAAAATCTAGAAACACGGGTGTTTACTGTTTCATCATCACAGCCCACAGAATTTCCATTGACCAGGGCAATTTTGGAAAGAAGGTAGTCAGGCTGGAGGGCATAGAAATCAGAGGCATTAACTCTGGGAAACGAACTAGGGGTGGTGGAAAGGGAGGTGGGCGGGGGGGGTGGTGACTGGGTGGCGGGCACTGAAAGGGCACTTGATGGGATGAGCACTGGGTGTTACTCTGTATGTTGACAAATTGAACACCAATAAAAAATAAATTTATTTAAAAAAAGAAAGCAGAGGCAGAAATAATAGCAGCTGGAGTGGGCAAAAGCAAAACAAAGCAAAATTGTCCCCCCATGGTGGGGGGGATTATGGCTACTTTTATATATAACATTCCTTCCACCACAAAGGTGAGTTCTACATATTAGGACATCAATTCCATCCATGGCAGTAGGAGTAATCATTCCTCAAATTTTTGGTGAATTTCTAGTATGCACAGGATAGCATACTAAATGCTAAAGAAATGAACAAAGCACACATAGCTTCCAGCCTCAAGGTTAGATTACTGTCTGAAGTTCATATGTCCACAGAGATGGACATATGATCTAACGATAAAAAAAAAAAGGTCCACCCCACGGATGGAATCAGGAAGAGATGTTTGTTTTTTCCCTAGGGGCAAGTAAGGTGAGGATGATTAAACTATACCATCTTTAGGGAAAGGCAGATTCTTTTTTTAAGGTTTTATTTATTTATTCATGAGAGACACAGAGAGGCAGAGACATAGGCAGAGGAAGAAGCAGGGTCCCCTCAGGGAGCCTGATGCAGGACTCGATCCCAGGACCCTGGGATGACGACCTGAGCCAAAGGCAGATGTTCAACCTCTGAGCCACCAAGGTGCCCCAGAAAAGCAGATTCTAAGTGGAGCAACCAAAAGCTAGTCTTTGCCATAGGTATTTTTATATTTCTATTCTTCTCTCAGTCCTTTATACAATCCCTCCAATCTATCCCCCACCACGGAAGTTAGAATATTGCTGAGCTTTAGATTGGCCAGCTCATGTGCAATTTGGCAGTTGAGACCTCGAGTGCAGAGAAAAATGTTAATTCAGGATTTTAAAAACCCCATCAAATAAATTGAAATTCTAAGTTAAATCACAGACTATTATTAAATTTACTGCTGCTAACCCAACAGTTTTTTTTTTAATTAACCTTTGTCTGACAAATCATAGGTTAGCCAAGTGACATTGAATATATATACCTTTGTTCCAGTACTTGGGCCCACCACTCAAGATAAAACAAGCCAATATTGGTAAATGGGGAACAACTCTCAGCAAATGAATTAGGATCACATTCTTATTTCCATTGTCATTATCATTATTACTTCACAGTCACTGCTGCCTGCTGCCAAAAGAAAGAAAGAAAGAAAAGAAAGAAAGAAAGAAAGAAAGAAAGAAAAAAGAAAGAAAAGAAGAAGAAGAAGAAGAAGCAGCAGCAGCAGCAGCAGCAAAGTGGTGTACTGGAATTTCAGATGGTCTACTGGAATGACTCATTCCTTTGGCATCCACAGAGGGCTCTGGGCATCAGGCAGGACTTTCAACTGGGATCAGCCATTTAAAAGGGCTCCCTTAGGCTAACAAAGAGCCACAAACAGGGGCCTAACTAATGAATGCTAACAGATTTTTCCTGTTGATGTACATTGGTCTTAATTCATTCTACCTATTTTTTATTCATAAAACTCAATTATCCATATTACTATTAGTGAGTCTCCCTTCAATATGTGTTGGTATTAAGTACCACCTCGAGTTAATTAAGCACTTCATTACATCAACTAGATTTGTTTATTCTAGGCCAGAAAATGAAAGAGGGAACATTTCAAACAAAAATGCTTAATTATTGCTGCAGCAAAAGCTTAAGCGTTTTGCATTCCCTACTGCCACTTGGGCTGCCACTGAGTCCTTGCAGGGACTCTTTCTTGGACTACAGCCTCAGGCCAACTATGCATGCCCCTTTTAAAAAAGGTTTTATTTTTATTAAGGGGGAGAGGGGCTTAGGGAGAGGGAGAACCTCAAGCAGACTCCCCGCTGAGCACAGAGCCTGATGCAAGGCTCAATCCCACAACCCTGACATCTTGGACCTGAGCTGAAACCAAGAGTCTGATGCTTAACCAACTGAACCACACGGGTGCTCCACATGCCTCTTTTCTGTTTCCTGCCCTTTCTCAGTTACTAGCAGCTTCCTCCTCAGGACAGATGTGTAATAATACCATTTTAACACAAGTGCAAGAACTTGTAAACAACAGATCAATAAATTATGGGCACCTGGCACAGTCCCAGAGTCAAGATGGGTCCAGATCAGGAAATGAAACTCCCTTTGATTGAAAGTCCCTAGGACTATACTCCAAACTAGCCTTTTCCTAGATCCAGGGCATTTACTGAGCTATGCAACTTATTCCTTCTTACCTCTCCTGACTTCTTTTTTTTAAGATTTTATTTATTCATGAGACACACACACACAGAGGGAGAGAGAGAGAGGGAGGGAGAGGCACAGAGACATAGGCAGAGGGAGAAGCAGGCTCCCTGAGGGGAGCCTGATTTGGGTCTCAATCCCAGAACCTCAGGATCACACCATGAGCCAAACGCAGATGCTCAACCACTGAGCGACCCAGGCATCCCACTACTCCTGATTTCTTGATGCTTTTATTTTTTTTTAATAAATATATTTTTAATTTTTATTTATTTATGATAGTCACAGAGAGATAGAGAGAGAGGCAGAGACACAGGCAGAGGGAGAAGCAGGCTCCATGCACCGGGAGCCCGACGTGGGATTCGATCCCGGGTCTCCAGGATCGCGCCCCGGGCCAAAGGCAGGCGCCAAACCGCTGCGCCACCCAGGGATCCCTTCTTGATGCTTTTAAAAAGTTATCGCTCAATGGTCTTTCCTCCACTCCACCTCTAGATTTCCAGCATGTCTTCCATTTATTGTTTTGCCAGTTCTCCAGGTCAGTGGCTCAACTACACATTTGCTTATATAGAAGATAAAGCAGCTGTGCTCACTTTTCTATCAAGGAGAAGGGATGAAAAGGAAAAGAAGGAAGAAAGGAGGGGAAGGAGAGAGGGAGGGAGGGCTGGAGGGAAAGAAGAAAATGTATGTATTATTTTATAAAATGTGTTTTTTCCTTTTCCACTGTCCCACATACAAGACTGGCTGAGGCCCAGGAAAGGTGTGAATCAACAAACTTGTTGAGAATAACATGCACTGCTTGAGGGGCTGTGTAGCATCATTTGATGCTGCCCATTCAGTAAGGCTGATCAACTTCCCAGCTCTTCCTGAATCAGACTTTTGGGGTGGCTTTCTTATTTCAAGTGTTGTAAATTCTCAGATTGTACCCAAACGCACTGGAATGTCAGTATAAACACACATATGATGCTTAATTTATATGTCATTTTGGATTATCCAAGTGATTGCTGGGCTAAGCAGTGAGTTGTCCAAGTAATTTAAAATGGATTGCATAAAGGTCATATAACCAAAAGCTAGATGGTGTCTGGAAAATTGGGAAGAGCTGATTGACCTTGGACAAGTCCCTTTCCCCTCTTGTGGCTTCTTTGATCTTTACTGGTAAAACGTGGGGTTCTGGCTTGATGATTTCTGAGGGTCTTGGAGCTCCTACATTCAGTGACCTGTGAACAGTTAACAAAACCATGCTGACACAGATAATCCAGCTTTTCATTCCATTGTACTTTGTCTTCGACCATGTTTCACTCCTTCAAAACTAATTAATGTCCATCTCTCATTTCCCTATGGTCTTTATCTATTGTTATGGAATGGTCCATCAAGGCTGGAACACTTTTTTAAAAAGCACAGTTAGGATCCTGAGAAGGAAATTCCTGAAGCCTCATTTTGTGCTAATGAGCTAGCAATTTGGAAATTTTTGATGGATCTCCAATGAAGCATGAGGTACTCTGATAGCTGTCAACAAAGTGACTCTTTACTTGAGAGTAAAGGCAACAAAAAATGGACTTAACACTGGATTTTATTAATCAGATACTAGCAGATCCTTGCTTGGAGCTTTTGAATAAACTTGGGAGAGATGAGAGAACAAAGGAAAGAAAAGTAATAAGGTTCATCTTGAAAAAAAGTAGTGCAAGAGAAACATCATTTGCAACAATAACCAGCAGGTATTGAAAGCTTATTATAATAGTGTAAGAGCAGCATTAAAAATCAATGGCATGATGGTGAATGCCTCAGCTTGCTACAAGAAAATTATTGGAAAAAAAAAAAAAAAAACAGGCATTGACTGAAACATTCCTGGCCAGCTCTAAGAGCCTCTGGCCAAATTACCAGCCCACACTCCTATCTCAACCAGCTTGTCTATAGTCTAAGAAGGCAAACAGCATAGTTAATTGTTTAAATTGATTTTTTTCTGCAAATAGATAGAAAAGGTCCACTTAGAATAGTAGCTGTATTGCTTAAAAAAAAAAAAAAAAAGAACCATGCTCCAAATGTCTTAGCACCCTTCGAAAGATTTTCAACGTTTTAGTAACACTCTAGACACCAATTCAGCAATTTGTTTTTTTCTGGGGAATCAACAGAGAAAATGCAGAGAGGGAGAAAAGCTGGATTTAAGAAGTTTAGCTATTAGGAAGTTGGATCATCACATTGTAGGATAAAGTCTGTACTTATCCCAAAACTTAGCTTGAAATCTTGAACAGACCACAGGTTGGGGGCTGTCTATTTCAGATCTGCTCTCTCTACCATATTGGTATCCCTTACCATCTCCTGCTAGGAGAGATTAATCAGAGTGCCCTGGGCAGGGAAGGCAGAGGCTTAGAAACTTTTGTAGTCTCTTTGCCATAACTTTCAACTCTGATGCCAGGCTGCAGACATACCAGCTGCCCTAACTTTTCTGTCTTAGCAACTCTCTCTTCAAAATCCGTTTCAGATTTCAGTAGTCTAGATTAGAAAAGCAAGAAACCCTGCCATTCTTCATCTTCCCTACCTTACCCAAAGCTAAACAGAAAACCTGTCCCTTAAACAAGAAGTCAAAAACCACCACCAATTAAAAAGATGTAAGTGGAGGTACCTGGGTGGATCAGTGGTTGAGCATCTGCCTTGGGCTCAGGTCATGATCCTGGGGTCCTGGAATCGAGTTCCACATCAGGCTCCTCACAGGGAGCCTGATTCTCCCTCTGCTATGTCTCTGCCTCTCTGTGTGTATCTCTCATGAATGAATAAAAAAATTAAAAAAAAATATGTAAGTGGCCCTGGCTCTGTGGTGATTCCTGGATGCAGATAGCTTGAGGAGGTGGACACCAAGTGAGGAGATACTCTTTTCCTCCACCAGCTGAGAAAAAGATGCCCAAATCCTACATAGGGCTGCCCCAGAGTGTAAAGTCCTGTGGATTAGGCCCATGATCTTGGGCCAGTGGAACTCTGCTATGACCCACAGCATGACCTATCCCTATAGACAGTGCCCTCCTCCTCAGCTGCTTAATCACCCTCTTATCCTCACCACAAAGGTCCTCTAAGCAACAAATCATTATATTTCCCCAGGGATTAGCCCAAGTAGAATTCTAAGGATCTTTGTCAAAAACTCAGTTCAGAGCCAAGCTGGGTTCTAGAAATCTGGCGATCAGGAAAGGAATAGAGAGTCAAGAGCACTGTATCCTCCATCAGCAACCAAAATTGAGTTTTCATCAATGACTCCCACCAAGTCAGATTGTTCTGCTGTCTCCATAAATCAAGTAAGGGGGAACAAACATCACTATGGAAGAGGGGGCTCAGGGTTTCTTCCATTGTCAGCAGATATGCTCATTGGGGTCCTGTTCACACTCTGGAAACTCTAGCCATTTATTTACACTGAAGTCTTTTGCTGACATTAATATTATCAGTGCTCATTAAAAATGTCAGCCTTTGGTGGTTTAGAACAATGATCTCCAGAGTAGGGTGTATATATAGCACAGGCTACGCACAAGATAATCTACTAGAAGGGGAGATATTTGAACTTCTGTTTATATTTACATTTATCAAAAATCATTTAAAAGTCAAGCATCATTAATATTTAATTTTGGTGGTAGTAAATTATATCATTCATAAATAAAATTATATGTATTCAGGACACAAACTCAAGACATTTTTGCTGGTGTAAATGTTTACTAAAAAATTTCTCCAGAGATCCCTGGGTGGCTCAGTGGTTTAGTGCCTGCCTTCTGCCCAGGGCGTGATCCTGGAGTTCCGGGATCGAGTCCCATGTCGGGCTTCCTGCGTGAAGCCTGCTTCTCCCTCTGCCTATGTCTCTGCCTCTCTCTCTGTGTCTCTCATGAATAAATAAATAAACTCCTTAAAAAAATTTCTCTAAATCATAGACTTAAATGAGAGGGCTAAAAGCAAAATACTTTTAGAGGAAAGCATAAGAGACGATCTTTGTGACCTTGGGCAGGGGCAAAGATTTCTTTGACAGGATGCAAAAAGCAATAACCATAAAAGAAAAAGTGCTATACTGGGAGTTCATCAAAATAAAAAAAAATATATATATATATACACTATATACATATGTATATAGTGTATATATATACATGTATGTATATATATATATATTCATCAAAAATGTCACTAAAAAGTGAAAAGACAAGCCACAGACTAGGAAAAAATATTCATGATACATCTATCTGACAAAGGCCTTATATCAAAATATGAAAAGAAAAACACAACAAATTAACAATTGGCAAATGACTTGACCAGGCACTTCACTAAAGATAGCCAAATGGCCAAGAGACATATGAAAAGGTGCTCACTATCATTTTTCATCAGAGAAATGCAATTTGAAATCACAGTAAAATATCAGTACACATCCACTAGAATACTTTTTTTTAAAATTTTTTTTTAATTTTTATTTATTTATGATAGTCACAGAGAGAGAGAGAGAGGCAGAGACACAGGCAGAGGGAGAAGCAGGCTCCATGCACCGGGAGCCTGATGTGGGATTCGATCCCGGGTCTCCAGGATCGCGCCCCGGGCCATAGGCAAGCGCCAAACCACTGCGCCACCCAGGGATCCCTCCACTAGAATACTTAAGAAGACTTAAAATGCTATGTATCGAGAGGAATATACAACATTGAACTCTACATTGCTGGTGGGAGTATAAAATTTTACAGTCACTGTAGAAATCTGTACACTCATTGTTGAACCCAGAAATTAATTCCACACTTAGGTAAACCCAAGAAAAAGAAGTGCAGGTGTCCACAAAAAGATGTGATAGGACACACTTTATTCATAATAGACAAAAAGTAAGAATAACTCCAATGTTCATCAATACAAACACATTCCAAGAGCTTGGGAAGTTGGCAGAGTAAGAGGACCCTGGCCTCATCCAGTCCCACGTTACAAGTAGATATCATTCACATCCAAGTCAATAAACAGGAAAGTGACCTGAAGACTGGCAGAACAAACTCAACAATGCAATATAGAGAAGCAGCAGCATCTGAAAGATAAGAAAGGTCAGAAAGGTGGAAGGAGGTTGCCTATAGGAGGGAGGGAGCTGTGTGCAAGGAGAAGGAAAGAAATGGGCACTTGTACCAGGGAGCTCTCATGGGAAAGACTAATCCCCATAACATTTGACTTTAAAAATCTGAGGGGCTGAATTCTGTGAGTTTGTAAAACCAGTGGAACTTGCAGCCCAGAGCTTTCATAGTCAGCTGACTCAGCACTGAGCTAGCCCAGAGGGCTAGTGATAGCTGGGTTGTCAACTCAAAGAGACAGCAGCCTATGTGGAAATGCAACAGAAAAACTGCAGCTTACAAAATGCTGGGAGCAAACGGGATCTGTTCATATTGATTTCAGAGTATGTTGTGGGACTTCTTTGAAAATGCAGGAGTTGGCAGGCATGATTTTCCTCGCCCACTCCCCAGCATAAACACAGAACCACCTGTGGGAGGGAGAGCTGCACCAATACTTATAGCCCAGGCTTAGGACAAATTATTTTAAAGCTGTGTGCATGCCCCACTGAGCTGCTGGTAGCATAGTGGCTGCTGCATGTCCTGCCCAGCCCCTGCACCATACCCAGCCACATGTTCCCAGCCACTATCATATACCACACACCCACCGTAGCCCCCCCCCCCCCCAGGCACTGCAGTGCTACAGGGGATCTGACATAGGACTAGTTCCCAGCACAAATTTTACTAACAAGGCTGCCCCGCTCCGAAGTTCCCTGGAGGGCATGCCCCCTCCCCACCCAGAGCTGCCCTGTCTGGGTCCCACTAACACCACAGAGAGCAAGCAAAGCCCATAACAGGCAGTCAGTACAGAAGATTGCACTGAAAGGAAAAGTGACTCAGACACAACAGCAGGGTATAAGCAACACGCATAGGATACTCTTCTGAATTGCCAGGTTCTGGTGAACAGGTGACACTGCATTGCATGGTACTACAGGACCTCCTCTTCATAAAGTCATTACTTTCCAAGGCAGGAGACTGGGCTGATGTTCTTAACACATAGAAAGAGACACAGAGAAGCAGACAAAATGAGGAGACAGACATTCGTTGAGAAATGTATCCCAAATGAAAAAATAGGACAAGACCATGGCCAGAGATCTGAGCAAAGTAGATATAAGTAACATGCTTGATAGAGACCTTAAAACAATGATCATAAGGATACTCACTGGACTTGAGAAAAGAGTGGATGATATGAGAAAGCTCCTTAACACAGACATAAGGAATAACATAGCAGAGATAAAGGGCTCAAAAAACAAAGAAACAGACTTCATGGAACAAATAGCAAGATAGAAGAAGAAGAAAAGGAGAAGAAGAAGGAGAAGAAGAAGGAGAAGAAGAAGGAGAAGAAGAAGGAGAAGAAGAAGGAGAAGAAGAAGGAGAAGAAGAAGGAGAAGAAGAAAGAAGAAGGAAGAAGAAGAAGAAGAAGGAAGAAGAAGAAGAAGAAGAAGAAGAAGAAGAAGAAGAAGAAGAAGAAGAAGAAGAAGAAAGAAGAAGAAGAAGAAGAAGAAGAAGGAATTAGTGGCCTAAAAGACTGAGTAATGGAGAGTAATCAAGCTGAACAAAAGTGAGGAAAAAAAATTACACAAAATGAGAATAGATTCAGGGAATTCAATGACTCCATCAGATATAAGAGCATTCATATTATAGGAGTCCCAGAAGAAGAAAAGGTGGCAGAAAATTTACTTGAAGAAATAATAGGTGAATACTTCTGTAATCTGGGGAAGGAAACAGATATCCAAATCCAGGAGGCACAGGGAACTCCCATCAAAATCAACAAAAGCAGGCCAACACCTAGACATATCATAATTAAAATGGCAAAACATAGTGACAAAGAAAAAAATCTTAAAAGCAGCAAGGCAAAAGAAGACAGTCACATACAAAGGAAAGCCCATACAGATAGAGGTTTTTCAACAGAAACTTGGCAAGCCAGAAGAAAGCGGCATGATAGAGTCAAAGTGCTGAATGGGAATAATCTGTAGCCAGGAATACTCTCTCCAGCAAGGCTATCATTCAGAATAGAAGGAGTGATAAAAAGTTTCCAGGACAAGCAAAAACTGAAGGAGTCTGTGACCACTAAACCAGCCCTGCAAGAAATTATACAGGGGACTCTTTGGGTGGAAAGGAGACACCAAAAGTGACAGTATAGAGGTAGGAAACACAAAAGCAGTAAAAATTAATATTTCTTTAAAAAAATCAGTCAAGGCGGGATGAGCACTGGGTGTTATTCTGTATGTTGGTAAACTGAACACCAATAAAAATTAATTTATTAAAAAAATCAGTCAAGGAACTCACAAAAAAGGATATGAAATATAATAATATATACCTAAAAGGTGGGGAGGAGAGGAGAAAAGAATGGGTTCAAACTTAAATAACCATCAACTCAACATAAACTACTATACTCAGAAAAGGTTATATACAAAACTAATGGCAACCATATATCAAAAGCTACTAATAGGCAAAGAATAAAGAGCAAGAAATCCAAATATATAACTAAAGAAAATCAGCAAACCATGAAAGAAAAAAACATATCAGAGAAAAACTTCAGAAACAACCATAAAACGGGTAATAAAATGAATAAATACATATCTATCAATAATTACTATGAATGCTATGGACTAAATGGTCCAATAAAGACACAGGATGACAATATAGATTTATTTAAAAAAGACATCTATACGCTGCCTACAAGAAAATTCTTGTAGACCTAAAAGATACCTGCAGATTAAAAGTCAGAGGACAGAGAAACATCTGTCATACAAATGGATGTCAACAGAAAACCAGAGTGCCAATACTTATCAGACAAAATTGGCTTTAAAACAAAGACTGTAACAATAGACAATGAGGGACACTACATAATCATAAAGGGGACAATCCAACAAGAAGATATAACAATTGTAAATATTTATGTACCCACCATAGGAGCACCCAAATACATAAAACAGTTAGTAACAAACATAAAGGACCTCATTATTAATAATGCAATACTACTAGGGGACTCTATCACCCCACTTACATCAATGGACAAATGATCCAAACAGAATATCAATGAGGAAACAATAGCTTTGAATGACACACGGGAACAGATGGACTGTACAGATATATTCAGAACATTCCATCCTAAATAGCAGAATATACATTCTTTTCAAGTACAAATGCAATATTCTCCAGAAGAGATCACATATTACCCCATAAAACCAGCCTTAACAAATTCAAGATCAAAGTCCAATCATGCACCTTTTCTGACCACAATGCTGTCAGTCAATCACAAGAAAAAATCTGGAAAGACCACAAATACATGGAGGTTAAATAACATGCTACAAAACAATGAATGGGTCAACCAGGAAACCAAAGAAAAAAATAAAAAAGTGCACAGAAGCTAATGAAAATGAAAACACACAGTCCAAAAGCCTCTGGGATACAGCAAAAGCAGTTCTAAAACATAAATTTATAGCAATACAGGCTGATCTCAAGAAGCAAGAAAAATCTCAAACAACCTAAAGGATCTAGAAAAAGGATCCTTACACCTAAAGGGTCTAGAAAAAGGACAACAAATAAAACCTAAAACCAGCAGAAGGTAGTAAATAATAAAGATTACAGCAGCAATAAAGGATACAGAAACTGAAAGAACCCCCAAAGAACAGATCAATGAAATCAGGAGTTGGTTCTTTGAAAAAATTGACAAAATTGATAAACCCCTATCCAGACTTATCAAGAAAAAAAGAGAAAGACTCAAATAAATAAAATCACAAATTAGAAAGGAGAAATAACCATTGACACCACAGAAATAGTCAGTCATAAGAGAATATTATGAAAAACATATGCCAACAAATTGGACAACCTAGAAGAAATGGATAAATACCTAGAAACATATCAGTATCAAAACTGAATCAGGAAGAATTAGAACAGACTGATAACCAGCAAATAAATGGAATAATTAATCAAAAAAAATCTCCCAATGGACAGAAATCCAGGACCAGATGGCAAATTCTACCACTTATAGAAGAATTAATACCTATTCTTCTCAAACTATTCCAAAAAAAAAAAATAGAAAAGGAAAGGAAAACTTCAAAATTCATTCTATGAGGTCAGGTATTACCCTGACACCAAAATCAGATAAAGACATCTCTAAAAAAGAGAACTACAGGCTAATATATATCCCTGATGAACACAGATGTAAAAAATTCTCAACAAATTACTAGCAAACCAAATTCAACAACACACGACAAAAATCACTCATCACAATCAAGTGGGTTTTGTTTTGGAGTTTCAAGAGTGGTTCAATATTCACAAATCAATCAACATGATACATCACATCAATAAGATAAAGGATGAGAATCCCACATGATGATTTCAATAGACATAGAAAAGCATTTGACAAAGTACAACATCTATTCATGATAAAAACCCTCAACAAAATAGGGTTAGAGGGAACAGATCTCAACATATATGAAAACAACACAGCTAACAATCCTAAAATTTGTACAGAACCACAAAAGACCCCAAATAGCCAAAGCAATCTTTAAAAAGAAAAGCTAGAGGCATTACAGTTCCAGACTTCAAGTTATATTACAAAGCTATACTAATCAAAACAGTATGGTACTGGCACAAAAACAGACACAGAAATCAATTGAACAGAACAGAGAACTCACAAATGAACCCACAACTATATGCTCAATTAATCTTCAACAAAGCAAGAAAGACTATCTGGTGGGGAAAATACAGTCTCTTCAACATATGGTCTTGGGAAAACTGGACAGCAACATGCAAAAGAATGAAACTGAACCCATCCACAAAAATAAATTCAAGACCTTAATATGAGACTTAAACCATAAAAATCCTAAAAGAGAACAGAGGCAGTAACTTTTGACATCAGCAATCCCAACTTATTAAATATGTCTCCTGAGGCAAGGGAAACAAAAGCAAAAATAAACTATCGGGACTTCATCAAAATAAAAAAGCTTCTGCACAGCGAGGGAAACAGTCAACACAACTAAAAGGCAACCTACAGAATGGGAGCAGATATTTACAAATGACATATCCAAAAAAGAGTTATACTTATAAAACTCAACACCCAAAAAATAAATATTCCAATTATAAAATGGGCAGATGAGCAGACATTTTTCCAAAGAAGACATACAGATACATATAAAGATTTTCATTGTCACTTTTCATGAAGGAAATATAAATCAAAACTAGAATGAGGTATCACTTTAGAGTTTATCACCTGTCATAATAGCTGAAATCCATAACACAAGAGGTGTTGGCAAGGATGTGGAGCAAAAGGAATATTAGTGCACTGCTGGTGGGAATGCAACCTGGTGCAGCCATGCTGGAAAACTGTATAGAGGTTTTTCAAAACCTTAAAATTGGAACTACCTTATGATCCAGCAATTGCACTACTGGATCTTTACCCAAAAAACACAAGTACATTAATTCAAAGGGTTATATGCATCCCTACATTTATAGCCATTTTATTTACAATGGCCAAGATTTGGAAGCAGCCCCTGTGTCCATCAACTGATGAATAAAGAAGATGTGATATGTATATATTTTTTCCATATATATATATGTATATATATATGATTATTACTCAGCCATGAAAAGAATGAAATCTTGCCACTTGCAACAACATGGTTGGAGCTAAAGTGTATAATGCTAAGTGTAATAATTCAAAGACAAATACCATATGATTTCACTAATTTGTGGAATTTAAGGAATAAAACAAATGAGCAAAGGGAAAACAGAAGCAAGAGAGAGACAATTAAGAAACAAACTCTTTATTATAGAAAACAAACTAATGTTACCAGAGGGGAGAGGGTTGAGGTGATGGGTGAAATAGATGATAGGGATTAAGGATGCATCTGTATTGATGAGCCCAGGGTTATGTACAGAACTGTTTAATTACTATATTGTACACCTGAAACTAATATAACACTATGTTTACTGGAATTAACATAAAAATATAAAATCCACACATACCCAAGATGGCATACTACACAGCAATTAAAAAAGAACAAGGTATTGATATATGCAAGAAATTGGATGAATCTCGAAAATATTATGCTGAGTGAAAGAGAGCAGACTATAACAATACATACTGTGTGATTCCATTTTACATGTAGGTCAAGAACAGACAAAGCTAATCTATGTTGATAATACTCAGAATATTGGTTATCTCTAGAGTGGGCATACTGAATGTGAAGGCACATGAGCATTATTTTCAGTGGTTCTGGAAGTGTTTTACATATTGATCTGGGTGCTGATTACTTGGAACTATACACATATCTAAAATTTAATCGAGATTTGTACATTTCACTGTGATATATATGTACATGTGCGTGTGCACCTGTGTTATTCCTTAAGAATTTTAAAAATAAAGACCACTAGATTACAGATTATATTTCTAATGCAGAGACCAACAACCAGGCACTGTTTTCACATACCCATAGCTTTAATCAAGGCAGAGCATTTCACTTTAAAGGGTAATCCTTCACAACAGGGTTATAATTTATGAATGCTCCCATTGTTCTTCTCTGCTTTGAGACGGTGTTCATCAGGTGAATGATTTCAGTAGGAAATGAAAATGAAGACAAACACTTCATTCTTTTTATCTGCCAACTGATAAAGGTGCAAAGTTTTGTTTTTTTTAATCACCAACTAATTTCTATCTTGACATGTCATAAAAATGGAATCAATCCTTTAATCTTGCAGCCATCTACTTCTCCTCTGCCTGTTTACCCCAGATATGCCTCTTTCTCCTGGTCCTCAGAGTTCCTAATACCGACTCTGAGAAGCAAAACTTCTGGTCAGGTCAGGGCCACACAGGCAACTATTTCTTCTACATCAATCATCACTGCTTCCTACTGGACTGCCTGGGCTTCTTGGCTGTCTAATAAACTATGTATTTCAGTGGTACAAGTGAGCAAAGAACCTTGCAAAGCTGATGTAGTAGAGAGTTCAGGAAGGACTGGGTGCAAGGAAGTAGAGGAAAGGGTATGGTAGTATGTTAAAGACTTTGTTCCTGACTTCCGGAAGCAGTTGCCAGCAATGGAATTCACTATATACAACCACAATATAAGCTTCCTTGCATAGAATTAAAACAGTCTAAGACAAACCAGAAGGCCCATAGGATGCCCCCCAGCATTAAGACAGCACAGCAGGCAAATCTAGTGTGTGAGCCTACATGGCAGGGGAGACCAAGAGTCTTTTTCATATCACCTAATATAAAACTGCCGGAAATAGGATATATGAACTTATTGGCATTAATGAACTGTGCATTGAATGCATGTAAGAAATGCCACAATTAAAAGAAAAATGGGCATTAAATTCCCCAAGATTAGTAGAGAGAGATGGAAATAATTCGCTTGTATTAACATAATCTTTATTTCTCCAGCAGCAACCCATTGTTGATATTAAAACTATTCAAGTTGATCCAAAGCATCTTTTTTCACTTTACAGCTGAATGTGAATAAGTTAGATACAGCCTTTCAGCCTAAGAGGATGTGATTAACTATCCAGAATCTGATCCATCCCAAAGCCAGGTTCACTCAATAACTCATTGTTGGTTCCCTGAAGCCATTTATTTATAACCCAATTATGCAAAAAGGCAAAGACAGTTTCTAAAGAGTGCACATATCCAACATTAGTCATTTCTGACTGGAAAAAGACCAAAGGACTAACACCCTTCAGGAAAGGGACAAAAGGCTGCCTCTGGAAACCATTCAAGCCAGCTCTACTGTCTGGAAACCACTTGTCCAGCTTACCAGGCACCCGAGTGCCCTCTCCCAGATGTGGACAATGGAAAAGGGAGCTTGCTTTCTATTTTCCACAGCTGGGCCCCTGCATTCTGCTCCCAGAACATTGTTTGCTTCTGCCCAAGCCCCCTTTCCCCAGCAGTGATTTTAATCTTCGGTCTTCTCTTAGCCCTCTGAACAGCGTTAGATGAAGAAAGGGAAGGGGGCATTTAATTTCCTCCCATGCCTCCGCCTAGCTGCTGTTAAAGCAAACAGTTCCCACAGAAATAATCTACCAAGGTATACATGTATGTTGCAAAGGCAATAACATTAATATGCCTCACTGACCCTAGGACAGATCCAATTTTAAATTGAACTGGCACACTTACTGCTGATTTCACACAGTGCTGCAAATCTGAGGACGAGGAAGTCATCACACTGTTCCAAGCTACTGTCTTGTTCACATGGTGACTGAGAAGTGACATACCTAGCTCTTCCCAGCTCAGCAAGACGTGTCAAATAACATAAAACAAAACTGCATCTCCATAGTTGAAAAAAAGGGGGGGACTCTCAATTGTTTGTGTGTTAGTGTTAGGTAGGGACTCTGACATTAGAGTGCATTTCCCTTTGCAATGCTAGAATTAGTTTGAGAAGCACACAAAGCAGGCAATGGTGGGCATTTGAGTTCAAGATCTGGGAAATCAATAAGGATAAAGCAATCCAGGAGTCTTTCTCCAGGTAGCAGGCTCGCTTTTCAGGTTAAGGCTGGATGAAAAGGAAGAACCTGAGCTTCAAATTATCATCTGAGTAGAGCTGATACCCATGGTTACATTAGTTTCAAGTGTACAACATGGTGATTCGACAACTCTATATGGTTTGCCATGCTCACCACAAGTGTAGCTCCCATCTGTCACCATACAACCTATTACGATACCACTGACTATATTCCCTATGCTGTGCCTTTTATTCTTGTCACTTATTCATTCCATAGCTGGAAGCCTGGACCTCCCACCCCCCTTCACCCATTCCTCCCAACCCCCACCCTCTCCTCTCTGGCGGATTTTTAGCTCTCCTGTCCCTGCTTGTTCCCATGTTCTAATCTCCCTCCAGACTTCCTGCCTCTCTCCCTAACCACCTCTCCTGAGTACACACTTCCATCCACACTTCTTTCTCCCCCAGGCATCTGAGCTTGTTTTGTCTGTCCTAGCCTCTCCTTCACCCCCAAGCAGTGTCTCTTCCTGGGTTTCTTATGGGCAAACATCAAGCACCCCTATCATTAACATCTGGCACTTATGTTCACCAATTAAATCAGACAGGGAGACCCAAGGAATGATTCTTACAATGTAAATAGCAGAATATTAGAAGCACTACACAATCTGGCCATGCCTGTCTTTTTGGCCTCATTTCCGACACACACTGCAGTCGTACTGAACTTTCTGTTCTTCAGAGAGGTCAAACCCATCCTCATCTAGGACCTTTGCACTTGCTGTTCTCCCTGCTGAGAACGTTCTTTGTCTAGGTCCTTATGTAGCTCCTTTCATCATGTGAGTGTCAGCTCAAATGCTACTCCTCAGAGAGGCCTTCTCTGACCACCAAGATAAAGCAGACTCCTCTCTTTCCCCAACCCTGATCCCCATCGTCTTCCATCATATTATTTTATTGCCTTCATAGAATTTATTGCTTTACAGCATCTCATTTATTTCTGTGTATGTTTACTTCCTGACAGGATACTTACATTATAGTGGTCAAGACAGTCACACTACCTTTTTATAGCTCTGTCACTGGCACCTAAGGAAACAAATGTCTGGGCACCTGGGTGGCTCAGTTGGTTAAGCCTCTCTGCCTTGGGCTCAGGTCATGATCCCAGGGTCCTGGGATAGAGCCCAGCCCTGCATCAGACTCCCTGCTCAGCAGAGGGTCTATTTCTCCCTTTCCTTCTACCCCTCCTCTGCTTGTGTTCTCTCTCTCTCTCTCTCTCTCCTCTTTCTCAAATAAATGAAATATTAAAAAACACAAGCGTCTGTATTGAGCACATAGTAGTTGCTCAATAAATATTTGTTGAAAGTAGAACTTAAAAAATTTCAGGATATCATCCTACTCATTTGCCCGATTCTGGACAAGTAACATTTCCACTTCACTGATTATATAGCTGTGGTTCATGGATGTATGTGACTTGCCCAAGATAGAAAATTAGGCTTAAGATATTTTCTTCTGTGTGGATATGACAAAACATTTTTGTTTTCCATGGGTATACTGCTACTCATGATCCTTAACTAGCAATGCAAAGCATTCTAGTTAAAGAGGCACTTTAAGTCTTTTTTTAAAAGATTGTATTTATTCATGAGAGACAGAGAGAGAAGCAGACACAGGCAGAGGGAGGAGCAGGCCCCATGCAGGGAGCCTGATGTGGGACTCGATCCCAGGTCTCCAGGATCAGGCCCTGGGCTGAAGGCAGCACTAAACCACTGAGCCACCCGGGCTGCCCCACTTTAAGTCTTCAAGCCTTTTGCATTTGGGGGCAAGGGAAGGGCTGGGGGAGGGCGTGAGGGGAGGGAAAGAGAATCTTAAGCAGGCTCCACACCCAGCACAGAGCCTGACATAGGGCTCTGCTGACCCTGAGATCATGACCTGAGCTGAAATCAAGAGTCCGACGCTTAATCCACTGAGTCACCCAGGCACCCCAAGTCCCCAAGCCTTTTAAAAAGCATTATTATCATTGGCTCAGAATATTCCAAAAAAATTATCCTTTGAGCTAGTTATCACCTTTTTGTGGTGAGAGCCCAGAGGTGATTGTTAGACTCTTCGATGGGAGGAATGAAGCTTTTAAGTAAACTTAGGTGCATGGTATCCATCCATATATGATTCTCCTTTGTTTTTAACATTCTCTGCCTTAGGAAGTTAATTTAAAACACACAAGCCCTCACAATCAGACCATGAACACTGGGAGATTTAACTGCTCCCAGCATCTGGGATTTCAAAGTAACATCTACTCCTCCACCGTCCTGTGTACAGACATTACAACAGGCCCTTTTAATCTACCATCCCTGAAAATTTTAAGAGCAAATCCAGACGATGGGTTTAAACCAGATTCTAATTTGATTTAGTGCTTAACCAATTTCCCCAGGCCCCTAAAAAGGTGTATGGCAGCGGGGGTTGGTGGGGACTCACCACTGTCTGAATGAGAGTTTGCCCTAACCCAGTTTCATGTGACTCTAGGTCCTTCCTTAAAGGCAATTTGTTCAGTGTTTGAGTGCAGTGTAGTGTTTATACCTTTGTGAGGCTTTTCATATAAACAAATCCACAAGTCAGAAAAAAAAAATCCTTTGTCAAGGCAGGTTTCCTGATTTGAGGCTTGGAAAATGTGGCCACTGTGATATGATTAAAAAAGTTCAAGTAACTGTAGACTGTGCATTTGGCACCAATGGACAATAAGTGATAGGGAAGTTTTGTCAGGTCTGATTCATATTACCTGTGGCTGCTGTGAATTATATGGAATTACACAGAGTTTAATGGTTCTCTGGCAATTTGCCTTGGCTCTGGGCCAAGGCAGCTAATGCTTCAATCAAACTGCCCTCCCCACCCCCACCCCAAGACAACTTCTGTTCCTGTCTCTGTCTTGAGTGTATCTGTGACAAAGCCTTCAGTGGCACCCTCATACAAATGCCAACTTTTTTTCCCTTCTCTGTCACTTTCTCTTCCTTCTTTATGGCTGGGTACATTAACTGCTCTTGTAGCCATGCCAAGACAAACTGCCTGGCTAGCTTTACGAAGAGAAGAACTTTTATAGTTTGATTAAAAAGGAGGAGCCAACAGTGTGAGAAGATGAGAACAGGACAAATATGAGTTGGCCCTATCCCTTTCGTCTGCAGTGTCATTAGCTAGATCGATTTCACCCTGATTGGTCTGGGCCTTAGGCCCACCTTGCAGCATAACTTAGGATAGCAGCCCTTCCACACCATGCAAACAGTTCAGGAACATGTCCCACCAAGGGCAGGTAAAACCCACCTGACGAAGAGAATTCCATCGCATGGCAAGTGACCTCCTCTCTTTAGGAACCCAACTGGCTCTGGGGCTGGATTCTGCCACAGATCGTTGGCATCACTTTCATAGAGTTGGTACAGCAGACAAAGGCCAAGGGCACCAAACTTGCAACACTGGCATGTACAACTCTGAGGTGCAATCACCCTGCAGACAGCAAACATTTGGGGTCCAGTTCCTCTCCTGGCC
This sequence comes from Vulpes lagopus, assembly GCF_018345385.1. NCBI lineage: Eukaryota > Metazoa > Chordata > Mammalia > Carnivora > Canidae > Vulpes > Vulpes lagopus. Next base: position 43,711,444 of record NC_054848.1, read on the forward strand.
CCCTGCTCACCCCAGTCCTCCCTCCATCACACACCCTCTCCCAAACTTCATGCGGAGCTTCAGCCCAAGCACCTCCTGCTTTTCAGCTCAGGTGATTCCTGGACTCTGTGCCCAGCTGATTCTAAAGTCACATTTACCAGCCACACTAAGATGAAAGCTCATTTTAAACAGACTAGCTGCCATAGAACCAGCAGGAGGGAAGGGCAGAAACCACAGGATTCCTACTCTGCCCTGATTGCCACTAACTCATTTCAGCTGCTAAGGGGAGGCCCTGTTGGGGAAGCCAGGAGAGGAAATGGGTTCCATGTACAGTCCACTTTAAATTGTTCACAATTGCATGCTCAAAAATAGTCTCTACTAAACATTTAGCACATCCATTAGCACAAGTCATAAAGCTTTAGGCTATGTTGTACCATTGGCCCAAACTGCCTAAGCTGCTTCCCTGTGGCAAAAGGTCATTAAATGGTTGGCAAGTCAGACACACACAGGAAGGTAAAAGGAGCTCCAAGGATGGTTAAACCTGGGCCCAGGAAGGATGGTTTAATAGGACTTTTATGCACACAAAGAACGTAGAAGGTAAGGACCAGCTGTTCTTAAGTTTGAAAGCAGAGCAAGGGGGTAAAGAAATCAAAATTGCAATGTAAGAGACTGGTGTTAGGAAGAAGGAAGAACTTCCTGCCAGAGAAGTTAGGTAAATACTAGACTGAGTGGCTGGTCAGTGAAGGGTGTGGGATTTCTTTTTTGGAGTGGCTCTTCTGTCTCTGCTATTTCTGTGTGGTCCTGGTGGGGGGGAGCGCAGAGGAAGAAAGAGGCAGCAGCCAGAGGTTCACTTTAGTCCTTCTCAGCACTCACTCTCCTGTTTGTAACGCTCGAAGATCTATAACTGGGACCGCTGAGAGAGACTTAAATAAAAAAAGAAGAAAAGGAATGAGCAGCTTGTTGCTCATCTCAAATGTTTAGATTTACTCCACCTCTCTATCTAGCCCTTTCCAAGAACCAAGCTTTTGCCCCGGTCCCTATAAGCACAAGAAAGAAAGTGAAGACTTGCTTTTGGCTCCCTAGGGCCATGCATATGGGAACAATATTTTCTGAACCCCAAAGCAGGACATGGTCTGACAGTTATATTTATGGGGACAAGATGATATATATGTGAAATCAGAGCTTTCCCAGGAAATATGGGTCGTATGGTCTCTGTAGCTACATATTATCTCTAAGGGTCCTGACACAGGGCGGAGTTAATTAAAACTGTGTCATGTGGTTTGGGGCCTGGGTTCTTTCCTTGTCTGTGGCAAGATCAGTTAGAACTGTGGGAAAAAAAACAGGGTCATAATAAGCCCAGCACAAATTGTGACTGTGCAGGTTGGAGAAAGCGATAATGTATCCTCCTTAGTATCCCCCAACTCTAAAACCTAGCAGAAGCAGGCACATGCTACACAGGGTGTGCACATTCTCATTTACTGTACTCTAAATAATGTCATAGGATTATAGAGGGGAAGAAATGTGGTATTGCACAACGGATCCTGTTCATTCAGTCACTCATTCATTCACTTGTTCATCTGTTCAAGCAGTGGTTCTCAAAAGCGTGGTCCCTGAACCAGTAGCACCTCCAGGGAGCCCTGTTAGAAATGCAAATTTCCAGGACTCACTCTAGGTCTAATGGACCAAAGACCCTGGGGGTGGGACCCAGCAGTCTGTGCTTTAATCCGTTGGGGGATTGTGAGAAACTTTATTTTTTTAAGATTATTTATTTATTTGAAAGAGACAGAGATAGCAAGAGAGAGTGAGCACGAGTGGGAAAGAGAGGGTGAAGCAGCCTCAACATGGTGCTGTATCCCAGAACCCAGGGATCATGACCTGAGCCCAAGGCCGACACTTAACCAACTGGCCACCCAGGCGCCCCTGTGATAAACTTTAAATTGTGCAAATCCCTAGATAAAAAGTGCTAGCGGCAATGCTCACACTACCAACCACCAGCAGTACCATTAACCAAAAGGACCAATGCCACAGGCATGTTTGGTAGGTCCATCAGTATTTCTGCCAATTCAACCTATACTGCCTCTCACATTTCTCGAATCATGGAATAGCCACATTCTTACTACGTGTCAAATTACTCGAAGCCTGGGTTTCTAGGAGGTAACACAGTTTATCTGGTCCTTTTTCAAATAGGCTGAAGGCCCTTTGAGTTATCTAAATCCTACTCAGGCACACACACTCCTTTGGGTGTTCTGTGTATATTTTAGCTCTTAGCTCTGATCTAAATTTCAATGAACTGACTGGAGCTCACTTTGAGGACCAAGCTGGGAACATTTTATGTTTAGCAGCATTATCTTTATTTTTAAGCAAACACGGATGAAAGAGTCCTTGCTGAAAAGAGCAGCCATTAATGCTAGCATGTATGCATTTACTGACATTAAATTGCAGTAAAACAAATCCATTGTTTCACCTCAGCTTAAACTGATAAAGTTAATTGCTGTAATCAACAGGCAACCCTTCACACAAGTCTGCTTGAAAGGAGCAGAAATGCTTCCAGGTGAAATTTATCAAAGTGAAGGGCCCCAAGGACCAAATCTTGTTAAATGTCACCTGGTTCTCCCCCAGAGCATCAGTCGATGAAAAAGCAATCTCAACACAGCTTCCCAGGTAGAATCATTGACTTCTGGCTTCCAACAGAGCTGTTGGTTCAGTGTGGGAAGTGGCACAGCATTTTAGAACAATATACAGGAGGGAAATTTCTGGGTTGATGGTGATGTTCTATATATTGATAGGGGCTTGGGATATACAGGTGCAGGATGTGTCAGAACTCACCCAAAGATACACTATAGATTTGTAAAGTTCATTGTATGTAAATTTTACCTTAAAAGAAAGAATTGTAAAAAAACATTAGTGATATGCATGCTGGAGTATTTATAGGGACCTGCACTGATGTCATGTTACTTTGAAATGTATCAGAAAATCATAGGGACTGATGGATAGACAGAGGGAATCAATAACTGAATAGATAATGTGATAAAGCAAATACAGTAAAATGTTAATAGTAGAATCTGATTGATGGGTATATGGGTGTTTAAGTTGAAAATTCTTTAAATTTCTCTGTATGAAAACTTTTGTTGTAAAATATCAGAAACACAAACAGGCAAGGAAAATGCTACCTGATTTAATTGTCAGAAAGACCTCTCATTAGTGTATTCATTCCACAAACAATATACATGAGCTGAGACTCTACTATGTGCTAGGCACTAGTTCAAATCCTGCCTCTGCCACTTAGTAGTATTAACCTTGGGCAAGTCACTCCACCACTCTGAAACTTGCTTCTTTATCCATTAAGTGGGGAAAATAATAACACCTTCCTTACAGAGTGGTTGTTAGAATTGCATTTAAATTGCTGAGCTCTTAATGAAAGCTATATTGAGTACGGAACTCTCAATGAAGTATGTCTTGTTCCTCACTCTCTTGAGACACACAGGGTCTCAACCTTGGAAATCCTTTCATGGCAACTTCAACTTAATTGCTGAGCACTTTTTGTTTCTTGGAAACTCTCTGCAGCTTGGGCCAAGACCTTAGATTATGGTGTTTGCATCAGACTCCAATGTTTTCAACTGATCTGACATTCAACCATGTTTTGGTTTGTAAACTCCCTTTTCCAAACAAATAAAAAAGCTGTAAAGCAACTTTTTCTTCTGAAGGGAGTATAAAGCAAAATTTAAGAAAAATAATAAAGTTGGAATGTGGTCTAAGGTAGTTATGCCACTCCCATCAGAACCCATGGTCAATGGGATCCCTGGGTGGCGCAGCGGTTTGGCGCCTGCCTTTGGCCCAGGGCACGATCCTGGAGACCCAGGATCGAATCCCACGTCGGGCTCCCGGTGCATGGAGCCTGCTTCTCCCTCTGCCTGTGTCTCTGCCTCTCTCTCTGTGTGACTATCATAAATAAATTAAAAAAGAATTAAAAAAAAAAAAAAAGAACCCATGGTCAAAATGCTTGATAATTAGCTCACTTGCTCATCATCTCCCACAGCTCTGGCATCTTTTCCAGCTCCTAGATAAGTCCCAAAAGAAAAGGAGCCCTACCATTTGGAGATCATACACACCCCCTCTTCTTGGTTTCCATCTATTTTTCTGAAAGGATTCTCTTAGCACTCTTCTACTTAATGCAGATCACGTCATTCACTAATCGGTGTGTGAGAGGTGAAGCATTCCATTCTTCAAGGCCAGGCCCATGCAAATGGTTGCCTCTGGTTTTTGCAGGTCCCCTAGCTGGTCTGAAGCAACAGGGAGGATGGCTGTGACCCCCCAGGAAAACACCATCAAACTTTGGGCCTAGGGATGCAACATGAGAACAGGCAGGTGGTTAGGTACCTCAGGAGGTAATAGAGCAGTCTGCCAAAGAGCAGAAATTCGGGCCTGAGAAACTGTCCACAAGGGTGCTTTATGAGGCTGCTGAACAGCAATGCTCTTCATAGCACAGAAAACCACACACCAAAAGTGCAGCAGACTTTTTAGTGGTCAAATCCAAACAGATTTTAATTAAGACATTTTAAGAGGCAGCCATGGGCAGCAAAGATCTCCACAGAAGAGTGATCAGAAAGACCTTTTAATTTATTTATTCCACAAACAACATACATGAACTGTGTATCTACTTTGTGCTAGGCACTATTTTAAATCCTAGTTCTGCCACTTGGCAGTATGACCCTGGGCAAGGCATTGTCACTGGAACTCCACATCTAACCCTGAGCATGACCAACAGGGCTTACGCAGTTCAAGGAACTGAGGGGGTCAATGAAAACAGCACTTGAAGAAATGAAAAGGTTGCTTCATATTTAAGGTGTATTTTGTTGTTTTAAAAATGCACACAAGCCCTGTAAAATAGCTTTAAGGTATGTTAAGATAGCAATGTATGACAGGGGATTATAATTTTTAATGGTAGGATATGTGAGACTCTACAGTCCTCAATAATATTTTCTTTTTTAAAATAGATTTTATTTATTTATTCACGAAAGACACACAGAGAGGCAGAGGGAGAAGCAGGCTCCATGCAGGGAGCCCGATGCAGGACTCGATCCCGGGACTCCGGGATCACGCCCTGGGCTGAAGACAGGTACTCAACCGCTGAGCCACCCAGGTGCCCCAATATTTTCTGAAAAAGTTGATACACCTGCGCCAACCAGTTATCAAGGGCCTTAATCTTCTGCAATTCCCAGAAGATATGCTATTGAAGATCGTGAAGGGACTTCAGAGGATACTGTTCTGCCAGTGAGGGTCAGTGTTCCCTGCCAATTTGAGACCCCATTATACATGGAGATGCTCAGATTTCAGACTGTAGTTGTGGATTGGAAGCTCTAGGGAGTATATGTGAGTTAACCACAACATATGGAGAGGAGGGAGAAAAGAATTCGCCACCCCATTTTTTACTCGATATTTTCTACAGACTCTACTCCTAAGTTTTCTCCTAAAGTACAAAGTAAGAAGGCTGTTGTAGGTTCTGCTGTACATGTATCTATGTTATATGGTACATTTCTTATCTTCTTATTGCTTTATAAGCTCCTGACACTACCCCATCCCTTCCCTATGTAGCCTGGATAGGTAACTCCTGTGTACTCCCAAAGTACTCTGCACACACCTCCACTGTTCCATGCACTTCCCACACTGTACTGAGCTGTCTGTTCATGGGCCTGTCTCCTGCTCTCCTGCTGGCTCCTTGAGGGCAGAGACTAGGTCTTTTCTCATATCTGTGTCTCTGGCACCTATGGGTGCTTAGTAGATATTTGTTGAATTTAAGGCTATTGTTTTTAACTTTTTATTTTAATTCCAGTTAACAATGTGATATTAGTTTCAGGTGTACAATATATGATTCAACAATTCCATACATCACCCAGGGCACATTACAACAAGTGCACTCCTTAATCCCCATCATCTATTCCACCCATCCCCCCACCCACCTCCCTTCTGGTTACCATGAGTGTGTTCTTTATGGTTAAGAGTCTGTTTCTTGGTTTGCCTTTTCTTTCTTTTTTTCCACCTTTGTTCATTTGTTTCTTAAATTCCACATATGAGTGAAATCATATGGTATTTGTCTTTCTTTGACTTATTTCACTTAGCATTATATTCTCTAGCTTCATCCATATCATTGTAAATGATAAGATTTCATTCTTTTTAACAGCTGAATAATCTTGTGTGTGTGTGTGTGTGTGTATGTGTGTGTATAACACATACTACATCTTCCTTATCCATTCATCTATTGATGGATACTTGGGCTGCTTCCATATCTTGGCTATTATAAATAATGCTGCCATAAACATAAGGGTATGTATATATCCCTTTGAATTGGTATTTTTGTATTTTGGGGATAAATACCAGTAGTATGATTGCTGGATCATAGGGTAGTTCTCTTTTTAACTTTTTGAGGCGCCTTCATACTATTTTCCATAGCAGCTGCACCAGTTTGTATTCCCACCCATAATGCAAGAGGGGAATTTGAAGTTCTCAACTTGGTTTTATTTTAACCTTGTAATCTAATGGTGTCTTGTACACAGCAGGTGTTCTGTGTACATCTTCTCTGATGATAGTCTCAAGGTCTCAAAGGTTTATGACACTTTATATGACTTACCAAATGCCTTCACGTTAAGTTATATGATCACCACCATAAGCCTGTTAGGAAGCAAGTCATATACTATAAGGATTGTCATTTGACACACGAGGGAACTGATTCAGAGCAGTTGATTTTTAAGTTGTACAAGGCCACACTCTTAATATGAAATCAGTGGGTACTCTGAATCTACCCTATTGTTCTTCAGTGCTCATGTTTCTCTATGATCCATAGAGATAGAACTGAGCATATTTGAAACCAATGTCGTTTCCTGGACTTACAAGCTATTAGATTCTTCTCCCTCCTGCTAGATGAGAACAAGCTAACTATTTATCCTAGTACCTGCTGACAGTCATGAGCAGCTGAACCTACTAACCTATCCCTAGTCTTCCTTTCATGTGAGATAATTTCCAGTTACAGTCAGACTTTCAGTTACTTGCAGCCTAAGTCATGCCTAATGTAAGAGGCCTGCTTGCCAAGGAAGACCAAGTTATTTGAAGACAGGGCTCAGCCATTCTCCCTGTCTAGCCTTCTCAACAGAACTCACAACTTGGCTGGCTACACTTGACTCTTCTCATGGGGATATGAAAGATGAAAAGGTTGTAAGAGAGGTTCCCAAAACAAAAGTTAGCTTGTTGCTCAAGGAACCACCAGTTGTGAGCCATGTTAATAAGTCAAAAGCTGGCAACAAATCAAGAGAGATGTAATGTATATTCTCTACCACAGGTCCACAAGCCAGGGTCTCTCCTGGAAGTGCTGGAAGAGAAGGGGTAAGAACGTTTACATCACTTCCAACAGATAGTCCTCAGGTCCCCTTAGACAGACTGAAAGCCAACAACTCCCCAGAAGGCAGCCTTCTACAATTACTCACATTAGGGCAACAGTTTTCACCCCCCAAATCCCAAAGGGTTTTACAGCACTGTGGGTAAAGAAAAGACATGACTTTATGTCTCAGCTCTATTAAGCATTCTTGAAATATGGAAATATTTCCATTTCCTTCAAGGATACTGGAAATGTGAATAGCATTCATGAAGTATGTATTAAGACCAGGAAAGTGCCTTATACCAGCTTCAGGTCTGGACCCTGGAGCAGTTTATAAGATTACAAACAGAATGGTCCCATCTACTAGCATTCTTGGTGTTAAGAAACAAACATTGAAATAGTGAAAGGGAATATAAGGAAGGGAAAAGAAATGTTGGGAAATATCAGGAAGGGAGACAGAACATAAAGACTCCTAACTCTGGGAAACGAACTAGGGGTGGTGGAAGGGGAGGAGGGCGGGGGGTGGAGGGGAATGGGTGATGGGCACTGAGGCGGACACTTGACGGGATGAGCACTGGGTGTTTCTCTGTATGTTGGTAAATTGAACACCAATAAAAATTAATTAAAAAAAAAAAGAAACAAACATTTAGTGTCCACTTATGTGTTGGGTCCTGAGCTGGGCTTTGGGACTACATTGATGAGGGAGCCACTGTCTCTGCCCTCAAGGAGTTGCCCGTATAGTGAGAGAGACAGGTGTATAAATTCAGACATGGAATATGAGAATTTCAGTGTTGTTGACACCCGTAGAGAGAACTTATTAAAGAGAGGCCAGAATGATGAGCTGCGATGAGATGAACAATGACTGCAGACGTAATCCTCAAAATATTTAAAAACCCAAACAGCAGGAGCACAGACCAAGCAGAATGGTTGCAGGTCAACCCATGAAATGGTGTTTTCCAGGCTCCCTGCTGTGCTGTGCACTATTACTTTAGTTGCTGGGTCCTGGGGATGTCTGAAAGAGGTCCAGATGTGGGGAATAGAGCAGCAGAAGGGGTCTTGAGGGGACTCAGGGGAGCAGCTGGTATCAAAATATGCCACAATTTTAACAAGATGTGTGGCTGCTTTGATGTCATGTGAATAAGCATGAATGTTACCCCTGGCATCCAGAAGCCCAAGAACTCCGTATGTGTTGTAAAGAACACGTTAGCAACAGTGTGGTGGATGAACTGGATTGGAGTAGCATGAAGTCAGGGAGATGAGTAGAAAGGTTTTGCAATACATCAAGGAAGATAGATAATGGGGCAGTTACAACGGGGCATGTTATTTCTATAAGAGGCCCAAAGATGCTTGTACAAATCCCCATCTCTACATATCACCTTTGTTCCTAATAGTTCTCTAGTCTTTTTTGCTATCATGGTTCCAATATCCTAGCCCAATGCAAGCTTATACACATACACACACACACAGGTGTACTTGTGTGACAGATCCTGTTTAAGTATGCACACAGTTCAGTGTGCATACTTATAGTGGCTGGCAGGCTATAATTATGGCAGGCAAGAGTCCTGCCAAGAAAAATTCATTCAAATATTGAGGTCATCCTATTTCCAGCTGCAGGAGAGTGGCTACAATATAAACACCTGCCTTGGGATCCCTGGGTGGCGCAGCGGTTTGGCGCCTGCCTTTGGCCCAGGGCGCGATCCTGGAGACCCGGGATCGAATCCCACATCAGGCTCCCGGTGCATGGAGCCTGCTTCTCCCTCTGCCTGTGTCTCTGCCTCTCTCTCTCTCTCTCTGTGACTATCATAAAAAAAAAAAAAACCTGCCTTCATAATACCAACCTATGTTATGGATGGTCCTCCCTACTTTTCCAAGCACTCACACAAGTATCTCACATTTGTTTTCTTAACAATGGTCCTAGGAGGTGGGTAAGATTGGTATTATTTAGTTACAGTGTATGGCTGGGGAAACTGAGGCTCAGAGAGATGGACTTGCCCAATGTCACTCACAAGTAGTCAGTAGTGGCACTAGAACTAAGATGCCTTCTGCCTTAGTCTCATGTTCCCCTCAACCTTCCAGATGGCCTCCTTCGGAATAATTCCAGATCATTCTTATTTCCACCTCCTGCAAAAGAATACTCATTCAATCCATTCTTTTTTTTTAAAGTTTTATTTTTAAGTAATCTCTACATCCAACGTGGGCTCAAACTCACAACCCCGAGATCAAGAGTCCCATGTTTACCGACTGAGCCAGCCAGGCACCCCTCATTCAATCCATTCTAATGGACACTTCTAAAAGAATACTGCAGATGACTCCAATCTTATCCTTCAAAATCTTGCTCTGGTCTCAGCATCTCCTCCAGGAAATTTGCCCTGGGACTCCAGTTCAGTAACCTTAACCCCCTCCCCCTTAATATTTAGTCTGTATAATTGCCTTTGTGCTTTCTTTGTTCTCTAGTTGTGTTCTGATTACTCCATCTGTGACTTCTGCTTCCCTGGCTTCTTTTCTTCTTTCTGCCTAGCACAACACTTGGAACACAAGGGAACACTTAGTAAAGTGTTGTTAATGGATGACTTGATCCAATAAAGCCTCACTCTGGCATCAGAATGCCTGAAATTCCCAGTTCACAAGAAAACACTCTGAATGTGTGTGTGTGTGTGTGTGTGTGTGTGTGTGTCGATGCACCACTCATCCAGTGACCCTGAGAGTAACTAAATCAATGCTGTCAAAGTGCAGCATCAGCACATAGCTATTTTACATTCCAGTAGGAACTGAAGCAAGGAAACTTTTCCCCCAAATTTTTAAAAAATAAATACTGCTCTAGTTACAAGTGGTATATTTTTGACATCTTGTGTACATTTCTGAAATAGAGTCCAGATGAGAAACCAGCTCATGTGCATGTCTATCCCAATCTGAGAATAGTAGATTCCTACTCACGGACATTTTCATTTCTGAAATCCCAAATGCAGGAAAAAAAGACTTGGGAGCAGGTTGTACGAAAGAGCAAGGCCAACATGGGAGAGACTTGCTAGACAATCTCTTTGAGGCTTGAGGATGAGACTAGGGCATGAGGAAAAGAAGAAAAAGGTGCTAAAACTCATCCCTCCTCCCTCAAACCTGCCCATATAGATTTCTAAGGAATATGAACTGGGAAGGCAGGATACTTCCAATACACCCTTTAGACATGGGTGTGGCTAAAGGCAGGTGAACCCCAAGAACACAACTAGGTAAAACAGATCCCAGAGAATACCACCCACTGGATTGTCTGGTGAGAAAAGCCTCCTTAGAGTCTCAACTAGGGATAAAGGAATCGTCTTTACTCTTTCTTTTTTCAACATGCAACATTACCTACGTAACCAACATGTACCAGGCACTGTGCTTGGCACTTATCAACATGAACCCCTTTGCCCTGTCAGGAATCATACATATTCTCATTTTACAGATGAGGAAACTGAAGCTCAGAGAGAGATTAAGTCATTAACCCATTATCACACAGTCTGGCTGAGTCCATAATCTGGGCTCTTTCCATTGCACCACTCTGCCTTTCTGAGGTATATTCATTGAGCTCTGGCAACAAGAATAAGCAGCCTAAGTTATAAAAATCCTCCCCAGGAAGCCTAAAGTTTCACAGAAGCACTTGGTCTTAAATGAGGAGTGGGACCTATCTTAATGGAGAAAAAAAGGAAAAGGTTATTCATTGCTGGCTGAAGGAATAGCAGATGCAAAGGGGCTGATGCAGAAAGAAAAAAGCCATTCAGGAAAAAGGTAAATAGTTTTTTTGGGGGGTTACCTGAGGGTGAGGACAGGTGATGGAGCATGAGGCCAGTTTATACAGGGTCACATATATCATATTAAGAATTATGGCGGTTGGGGGACACCTGGGTGGCTCAGCGGTTGAGCGTCTGCCTTCAGCTCAGGGCGTGATCCCGGAGTTCTGGGATCGAGTCTCACATTGGGCTCCCTGTGAGGAGCCTGCTTCTCCCTCTGCCTATGTCTCTGCCTTCTCTCTATGTCTCCCATGAATAAATAATTAAAATCTTTAAAAAATAATTGTGGGGAAAAAAAAAAATAATAATTGTGGGTTTTCTCCTGAAGGACATGAGAGACTAGAAGGGAGCAGAGATCAGGTCCCTATTTTGGAAGGAGCACTGTGGCAGTCACATGGGCAGAGAGTTCAGAAAAGGCACTCCTGGCTGCAGGAAGACCAAGCTTGAAAAGTATGGCAGCAGTGAAGGCAAGAGTCAGGGTGGTGAAGCAAATGGAGGCCCAGCTCAGAAAACACTGCCTCCAGAGCAATCACTGCAAGTCAGCCTCAGTTTAACTTCAAAGCTGAGATTCCAGGCTTTGCAGCCATTTACCCCCACAGCCCTTAAACACTGCTTGTGTTGCTCTGGCCTCAAGACTAGTAACAAGTCTTGCTTTGTCCTTTGGGGCCTCCCCATTTGTCTCCATCTTCTAAGCTAGTGGCTTTGTAGCTCCCCTGGGCCTAGCCTAGCCCAGCTGGCTGGGGAGGGTGGAGAGAAGTCAGGTAGGCTCCAAGCAGAAAGGGCTCTGATTAGCACATGTTTCACATTCCCCACATTGGCAATTCAAAGCCAAATCCTACAGGATTGTTTTCCTAAAGATTTGGGATGGGTTTGGGACTTTTCTTTCTTTTTCTTCTTTTTTTTTCTTATTAAGTGTGTTTCTGGACTGCAGCTATTTCCTCTGTCCTTGAGTTAAGTAATAGCAGAAGGGGGGAAAGAAAATGAAGGTTTGCAGCAATGCAGAAAAGATGTTTCTGTAAAAGTCCAGAGGAGGGAGGAAATCCAGCATGGGGGCTCACAGAAAGGCCAGGGAATGTGGCTATTGGGGGTAGGATTTCAGCTAGGGCAAGTGTATAGAAGTCAGGCAAAAGCCTACCTAAGGGAAGTGGCCCCTGACACCCTGGCCAGATACAGCCCTTGGCTCCTCTGCAATCAGCACACAGATTGACTTTGCTCTGGTCACCAACAGCTGCCATAGTGCCAGCACAACCCCAAGGTCTCCCCATTAACCAAGGAAATTAAAGCCCTGAAATGTACCAAAAGCACTTCAGGTAAAGGCAGCCAACAGTGCACTCCTGGGAAGCCCACACTCCCAAAGAACAGGAGGGTCTTACAAAAACCTCCCAGGCTTCTCTATTTATCTGAATTCTGAAATAGAGCTCAAATGAGAAACTTGGTCGTGTGTATGTCTATCCCAGCCTGATAACAGGAGATTTCTACTCACAGTTTCAGTTTTGAAATTCCAATTACAAAACAACAACAACAACAACAAAAAACCACTAGGGGAGAATGTTTTATTTTCCATCTTGCTCTCTTTCCATCATTTCCTGAAGACACCCCCCCCCCCCCCCCCCCCCCCCCCCCCCCCCCCCCCCCGCCAAGTAGGATCAGCCCTAATCCAGAGGCAGCCCATCCAGGTGCCTTCCTGAAGTTTTAGCAACAAAAAGCATTCTGTTTGTGATAAGAAAACCATTTCCCCCCACTCCCTGATTGGAATGTCCCTGAATAGGTTCATGTAGACCTGAGAAATCGATAACCTGAATGCTATGCGACTCCTGCGGTTCTTTTGTCTTTAAGCGGTTTTTTCTTTTGCCTTTAAAAGATACCTGTAATTGCTAATCGGGGCTCTCTTCCTCCTCGGAGGCGGAGAGCCCCTTTGCACAAACGTTCAATAAACCCTCTTGCTAGTTGCATCTGCCTGTCTGGGGTCTGAGTCTCTGGGGCGTCCACCGGGACACGTTGGCACCCGTGAGCCAGGGTCCAACATTTGGGGGCTCGTCCGGGATCCGAGACGCCCCAGGCTCAATCCTAAAACAGGTAGGAGGTAAGACCGAGCTCGCTAAATGTCATATCTGTCTCGTCCGTTTGTCTGACTGGCCGGGTCCGTATTGTGCCGGGTCTGTATTGTGCCTGCAGGACGCTGTACTCTGTATTTGGACCAGTGGGGGAGGCAGACGTGCCCTGAGACCCCTGGTCCCCCTCTGGAGTCAGACTCCGGAGTGGTCTGGAAGAGGAACGGAGCCCAGCACTCCCTCCTCTTCGGGGAGGGTTGTTGTTCTCGACCGCTCCCATCTGAATCCGCCGCGCCAGTCCTGTCACTCGTGTGCGTCTGTCTGTTCTGTGTCTTTCTGGTCCCGCTCTGGAGTCGGACTCCGGAGTGGTCTGGAAGAGGGAGGGAGCCCGGCACTCCCTCCTCTTCAGGGAGGGTCGTTGTTGGCGACCGCTGCCATCTGAATCTGCTGCGCCGGTTCTGTCATCTGTGTGCATCTGTCTGTTCTGTGTCTTTCTTCCTGTCCTCCTCCTCCCCGCTCACCTCTTTTCTACACCCGCGGGGCAAACTGTAACCACCCCTTTAAGCCTCACTCTAGATCACTGGAAAGAAGTCGCCGGCTGGGCACACAACCTTTCAGTCGAAGTCAGAAGACGAAAATGGGTCACCTTCTGCTCCTCAGAGTGGCCGACTCTCAACGTCGGGTGGCCCAGGAACGGAACTTTTAATATTGATATTATCTTGCAGGTGAAGGCCCCGGTCTTTCAGCCAGGACCCAGTGGACACCCTGATCAGCTCCTGCAGACTCTCCTCACCACAGAGGAGAGACAGCCGTCTACAGAAAAACGTCCCCGGGGCGGATGGGAGGCCGACCCAGCTGCCTAACGAAATCGAGGATGTTTTCCCCTTGGTTCGCCCAACCTGGGACTACAACACTGCTGCTGGTAGGGAGCGGCTCCGTCTCTATCGCCAGGTACTCCTAGCGGGTCTCAAAGGGGCAGGGCGACGCCCCACCAATTTGGCAAAGGTACGCGCTATAGTGCAGGTTTTCTGGAAAGATTAATGGAAGGCTACCGTATGTATACTTAAAGAGAGAGAGAGAGGAAAGAGAGAGAGAGAGAAAGAGGAAAGAGAGAGAGAGAGAGAGAAAATAAAAGAGATAAAGGAAACGCAATAAAGAACTGACTGGGATACTGGCCACCATAGTACAGGGCTCAGGGCAGAGTAAGGCAGGACAGAGTAAGGACCTGGGAGACAAAAGAAAACCACGGGTTGAACGAGACCAGTGTGCTTACTGCAAGGAAAAAGGACATTGGGTTAAAGATTGTCCAAAAAAGGGCCAAATGCAGGGACCTAAGAAGAAGCCCATTCCCATTCTGTCCCTAGAGGATGAAGATTAGGGGTGTCAGGGCCAGGAGCCCCTTCCCCCCCGAGCCTCAGATAACCCTTAAAGTGGGGGGTCAACCAGTGACCTTCCTGGTTGCTACGGGAGCTCAACATTCAGTTTTAACTGAGGCAGAAGGACCCTTGAGCTCTATCTAAAAGATGCATTCTTTTGCCTAAAGTTAAGCTCTCAAAGCCAGCCTATTTTTGCCTTTAAATGGAAAGATCCTGAGACGGGATTCTCAGGACAACTCACTTGGACAAGGCTGCCACAGGGATTCAAAAACTCCCCCACCTTGTTCAATGAAGCCTTGCATCAGGACTTGGCAGAATTCGGAGTTGGCCATCCGGACCTCGTTCTCCTGCAGTACGTGGATGATTTGCTCATAGCGGCTAAGACAGAACAGGATTGTGTAAAAGGTACGGGGGCCCTGCTCGAGAGACTGGGAGGACTGGGGTATAGGGCCTCCGCCAAAAAGGCCCAAATAGGCCAGAGACGAGTGACCTATCTGGGATATCTCCTGGAAGGAGGCCAGAGGTGGCTGATGGAGGGCCGCAAAAAGGCTGTAGCCCTGATCCCAGCACCCACTGATGCCAGAGGGCTACGAGAGTTCCTCGGCAGTGCCGGGTTCTGCCGCCTCTGGATACCCGGGTTTGCAGAGCTGGCGGCTCCCCTATATCCCCTCAAGAAATCCAACGCCCCCTACCACTGGGGAAAGGAACAACAATTGGCTTTTGACAAAATAAAAAGGGCCTTATTGACCGCCCCTGCCCTGAGCCTCCCAGATGTAACCAAGCCATTTACGCTATATGCTGATAAACGCCGAGGAATAGCCAAAGGGGTCCTAACTCAGAAACTGGGACCCTGGAAAAGGCCCGTGGCATACTTTTCAAAAAATTAGACAGCATGGCTGCAGGATGGCCCCCATGTCTCCGAATAATAGCGGCTGTGGCAGTCCTGGTAAAAGATTCAGATAAGTTGGCCTTCAGCCAACCCCTCACTGTGGTGCCCCCCCCCCATGCCATAGAGACAGTCATCCGCCAGCCCCCTGATCAATGGCTCTCAAACGCTCGGGTCACCCATTATCAGGCCATGTTACTGAATTCCAAGCGGATACGGTTCGGAATGGCTACATCCCTAACCCCAGCCACCTTGCTTCCAGAAACCAAGTCCCCCTCCCTGGTAATGCATGATTGCCACCAGATCCTAGCCGAGGTCCATGGCACCAGAGGGGACTTGACGGACCAGCCTTTGCCAGATGCTGAAGCAACCTGGTACACCGAGGGGAGTAGCTTTCTACGAAATGGTGAACGTAAAGCCGGGGCGGCCGTGGTAGATAATTCACTGTCTGGGGCATCAGCGAGGCAACGACCCAGTAGCAGAGGGGAACAGGATGGCCGATGAAACAGCACGAGCCGCTGCACTAGGCCCACAGGAGAATGGACAGAAGCATTCCCCACCAAACGAGAAACTGCCCAGGTGGTTGTCAAGAAAATCCTAGGAGAAATTTTCCCCCGGTTTGGACTGCCCAAGGTAATAGGGTCAGACAATGGCCCTGCCTTTGTCTCCCAGGTAAATCAGTTTGTGGCCAGATTACTGGGGATAAATTGGAAATTACATTGTGCATACAGACCCCAGAGCTCAGGGCAGGTAGAAAGAATGAATAGAACAATTAAAGAGACCCTAACCAAATTGACATTGGGGACTGGCACTAGAGACTGGGTCCAACTCCTCCCTATGGTTCTGTTCCGAGTCCGGAACACTCCCGCGCGCTATGGGCTAACTCCTTAGGAGATTCTCTATGGAGGTCCCCCACCAGTAACGGACTTACTAGATTCTGCTATTGACCCTCTTGCTAACACTCCCGGTTTACAGGACAGGCTAAAGGCGCTCCAGAATATCCATCGCCAGATCTGGAAACCCCTTGCAGCTGTTTACCGCCCCGGAGACACAACCTGTTCCAGATCGGTGACTCTGTCTACGTCAGGAGACATCAGTCCAGGACCCTTGAGCCCCGCTGGAAGGGCCCATACACTGTACTACTAACCACCCCAACCACCCTAAAAGTAGACGGTATTGCTGCTTGGGTCCACGCCTCACATGTCAAGCGCGCCCCATCAACGAGCACCGAGCACCGCTGACGCCAGCCAGGACGGACCGGGCGAGCCACTCCAATGGAAGCTCCACCGCACCCAAAACCCGCTCAAGATAAGACTTTCAAAAATTGTTCAATGACAGTTGTTATATTCCTACCTCTCCTAGCGCTCTTCACCCCCGCCAAAGGTAACCCTCATGCCCCCAAAAGGTTAACCTGGCAGGTACTAACGTCTGGGGGTGACGAGGTCTGGTCCATAACTAAGACTGCTCCCGTGGGAACCTGGTGGCCTAACCTATATCCTGACTTATGTAAGCTAACCATAGGGGCCCCCAGCCCATGGGACCTAGAGGGATACTTCGACACCTCTAGGGCCCCCAACCGAGAAAGCCCCCCAGGGCGACTAGGATTAGACCCATGGGGAGAATGTGGCACGCCTGACAGAAGGGCCATGCTAAGCACTCTTTCCTTTTATGTCTGTCCTGAGTACCACAGAGATCGCAGGCTAAATCCCACCTGTGGAGGGGAGGGGAACACTTCTATTGTAAAAATTGGGGGTGCGAGACTACGAGAGACACAGGATGGGAGGCCCTCCTCCTCCTGGGATTACATCACTGTCAAGGCTAACTATACTCACCCGGGGTTACCAGGAACTCTGCAATACTACCGCCCCGATTTTAGGGACTGACTCTTACCTGGAGCCCCAGCCGGGAACTTGGTGGGCATGCAACAAAGGCCTCACCCCCTGTGTGTCAGCTAAGGTTCTAAATAGCTCAAATGACTTCTGTGTCATGGTGCAGATCATACCCAGGGTGTTCTATCACCCTGCTGAAACTCTAGAAAATCAGTATGATGAACATCCCACCCGTTTTCGGTGCGAACCTGTCTCCCTAACCCTAGCTGTTATGTTGGGACTAGGGGTCGCTACTGGGGTGGGTACTGGCGCAGCTGCTCTGATCCAGGGCTCACGACATCATTTAGAACTCCAGGCAGCTGTAGATGAGGATCTACGAGCACTAGAGCAGTCCGTTTCTAAGTTGGAACAGTCCCTCACCTCACTTTCAGAAGTAGTACTTCAAAACAGGAGAGGCTTGGATTTACTATTCCTGAAAGAGGGAGGACTGTGTGCGGCCCTGGGAGAAGAATGCTGTTTCTATGCAGGCCATTCTGGAGTCATCAGGGACTCCATGGCCAAACTCAGGCATTGGCTAAATAAAAGACAAAGGGACCGGGAGGCCCAGCAGGGCTGGTTTGAAAGCTGGTTTAACCAGTCTCCCTGGATCACCACCCTAATCTCTACCATTATGGGCCCTCTAGTTATCCTGCTCCTGCTGCTAACTTTCGGCCCCTGCATCCTCAACCGGCTGCTCCAGTTCTTCGGAGAAAGATTGTCTATTACCCAAGCTCTGGTATTAACTCAACAATGTCAGGCCCTCCAAACTGAAAAAATAAATGTTCCCTAAGATTTTAAGGTTAAAATCAGCCCAAACAAAGAGGAGGGAATGAAGAACCCCCCCCTCCACCACCCCCCCCCCAAGTAGGATCAGCCCTAATCCAGAGGCAGCCCATCCAGGTGCCTTCCTGAAGTTTTAGCAACAAAAAGCATTGTTTGTGATAAGAAAACCATTTCCTCCCACTCCCTGATTGGAATGTCCCTGAATAGGTTCATGTTGACCTGAGAAATCGATAACCTGAATGCTATGTGACTCCTGCGATTCTTTTGTCTTTAAGTGGGGGGGGGGGGTCTTTTGCCTTTAAAAGATACCTGTAATTGCTAATCGGGGCTCTCTTCCTCCTCGGAGGCGGAGAGCCCCTTTGCACAAACGTTCAATAAACCCTCTTGCTAGTTGCATCTGCCTGTCTGGGGTCTGAGTCTCTGGGGCGTCCACCGGGGCACGTTGGCACCCGTGAGCCAGGGTCCAACATTCCTATATATGTATGTGTATATATGTCAAAGTACAATGAAGTCTTGTGACAATGCATAGAATTTAGGGAAACAGTTATTTATAATTTTTTAATTAACAGCTTTATTGAGATATAATTTACACACCATGCAATTATACCATAAAATTCATCAATTGTAAGTGCAATTCAATAGTTTTTAGTGCATAGAGTTGTGCAACCATCACCACATCTAATTTTAGAACATGTCCATCAAAAAAAAAAAAAAAAAGAACATGTCCATCACCCTCAAAGAAACTTTGAGTTCATACAAAGTCCATGTTTTCCCACTCCCAGCCCTAGGCAACCACTAATCACTTTCTATTGGTATAGATTTGCCTTTCTTATAAATGGAATCATAAAGCATGTGGTCTTTTATGTCTGGTTTCTTTCCCTTAGCGTAATGTCTTCAAGGTTCATCCATGTTGTGGCATGTATCAGCACTTCAGTTCCTTTTATTGCCAAATAGCTTGCCCTTCTATGGCTATATCACATTTTGTTTATCCATTCACCAGCTGATGGAAATTTGTGACATTTCTACATTTGGGCCATTAGAAATGATACTGCTATGAACATTCACGTATAAATTTTTGAGTGGACAATATTTTCATTTCTTTTTGGGTAGATATCTAATGGTACAGTTGTTGGATCATATGGTAATAAACCATAGATGTATGGATTTATTGCTGGACTCTCAATTCTATTGCATTTATCTCTATATGCCAATACTACATTGTCTTGATTACTGTGGCTTTGTATTAAATTTGAATTTAAGAGTGAATCAAATTGAACTTCAATAAAATTTTTTTTTTTAATAAGAGGAGTGAGTCCTCCAAGTTTGTTCTTTTTCAAGACTGTTTTGGCTAAAGAGAGTACACTTCATTTAATATAGATTTCAGAATTAACATTAAAGGGATATGAATGAATGAAATGAATATCCCACTAGTCCGTTATTGCAAAAAAGGCCATTGGGATTTTGATAGGAACTGCACTGAATTTGCAGATTGCTTTGGAAAGTACTGCCACCTTAACAATATTAAATGTTCCAATCCATGAACATAGGGTGTCTTTCTATTTATTTAGGTTTTCCTTAATTTTTTCAACAATATTGTGTAATTTTCAGTGTGCAAGTCTTGCACTTCCTTGGTTAAATCTATTCCTAAGTATTCTTTTTTATAGTATTGGAAATGGAATTTTCTTAATTTCATGTATGGATTGTTCATTGCTTTTATGTAGAAATACCATTGGTATTTTAGATGTTGACCATATATCTTGCAAATTTCCTGATTTTGTTTACTATATCTAATAGATTTTTTCTTATTGCTTAGGATATTACATATATACAGTCATGTCATTTGTATATGGATGACCTCTATTTCTTTTTCTTGCCCAGTTGTCCTGACTAAAAATTCTAGAACAATGTTGCATAGAAGTGGCAAGAGTGAGCATTTTTCTCTTGTTCTTGAATAAGGGGAAGCTTTCAGTTTTCCTCAATAGGTATGATGTTACTTGTGGATTTTTCACAGATGCCCTTTTATTCAGTGTTTTTATCATGTTTGTTGAATTTTATCAAGTCTTTTTTTTTTTTCCTACATCAACTGAGTTAATTGTATGGCTTTCTTCTTTCATGCATCATTTGGTCAAAAAATAAATTCACTATAAACATAAGGGTTTATTTCTGAAATCTCAAATCCATTCCAGTGATCTAAATGTCCATTCTTATGTATGCACCACAATGTCTTGATTATGGTCGTTTTTTAGTAAGTTTCGAGATCATAAGTTTAAGTCCTTTAACTTTCACCTTTATCGAGACTGTTTTGTGCCTTTTTTATTTTAATATGAATTTTGGTATTAACTTTTCAATTTCTAAAAAAACACTGGGATTCTGATATGGTTTGCATTGGATTTGTGAACCAAACTGTGGACTGCTGCTATCTTAACAACATCGACATTGCTGATCCATTAAATTGGGATGTGTTTCCATTTACTGAGATTTTCTTTATTTTTTGGCCAATGTTTTATAGTTTTCAATGCATAAGTTTTGTACTTCTTTTGCTATATTTGTTCATAAGTTTTTAATTTTTTGATGCTGCTATGAATTGGATTTTCTTAATTTAATATTGGATTGTTCATTCCTAGTGTATAGAAATACAATAGACTTTTGTATATTTACCTTGTATTTTGTTGCCTTGCTTAACTCACTAGTTTTAGGGTTTTTTTTTTAAGAGTCCTTAGAGTTTTCTATATACAAGATTATGTCATCTATGAATAGAGTTTAACCTCTTCTTTTCCAATCTGGATGCCTTTTACTTACTTATTTTTTGCTCACTGACTTTGGATAGAGCCTCCAGTACAAAGTTGAATAGAAGAGGTAATAGTGAACATCCTTTTCTTATTTGGTGCTTGGGGGAAGCAATCTGATTTGCACTATTATCATGTTAGCTGTGGGTTTTTACTAAATGCTCTTTATCATTTTGAAGAAATTGTCTTATCCTCCTAGCTTGTTGAGAGTTTTTATTATGAGCATTCCCATGTTTTTCATATGCTTTTACTTCATCTATTAAGATAATGTTTCTGTCTTTTTTTCTACTAACATAATGTGTTACATTAGTTGATTTTTGGTATTTTTTTAAGTATTGGTGGGCCATGACTTTTTTCCTGATCATTGCTTTTTTCATATCTATCTATCTATCTATGTAAGTTATATACCCAGTGTGGAGCTTGAACTCACAACCTTGAGATCAAGAGTCACATGTTCTACTGACCAAGCCAGCCAGGTACTTACATTAGTTGATTTTTGAATGCTAAACCAGCTTTGCATTCCTATTTGTTTATATATTAAAACATAAATTTTTAAATGTTGCAAATCCAAGAATATAGTATTATGATGATTGCTTTGCAATCCAGTGTCTTTTGAAGAGTCTAAGACAAAGAGAAAATATATGTAATGATTTTTGTATTAACATTCTTAGTTACCACATGAGAGACTCCTAACTCTGGGAAACACACAAGGGGTAGTGGAAGGGGAGGCGGGTGGGGGGATGGGGTGACTGGGTGATGGGCACTGAAGGGGGCACTTGACGGGATGAGCACTGGGTGTTAATACTATATGTTGGCAAATCGAACTCCAATAAAAAAATATACCAAAAAAAATCTTAGTTACCATTTCCATTATTTTTCATTTCTTCCTGTGCATGAAGTTACTTTCTGGTATAATTTCCTTGCTCTAAAAAAAAAATTCCTTGCTCTAATCTAACTTCTTTCCCTCCTCTGCTTTGTGCTCTTATTGTCAATACTATAGATATTGTATTGTGCTATTGCTTTTTAAAAATATTTTAATTTTTAGAGAAGCTTTAGGATCACAGCAAGATTGATAGAAAAGTATGATAACTTCCCATATATTGTTTGCCTACACATTCATAGCCTCCCCCTTATTTACATACCCCAGAATAGTACATTTGTTACAACTGATTATACTATGATGATACATCACAATCATCCAAAGTACATAGTATACATTAGGGTTCACTCTCAGTGTTGAATTCTATGAGTTGGATAAATGTTTAATGACATGTATCCACAATTATAGTATCACAAAGAGTATTTTCACTGCCCTAAAAATCCTCTGTGCTCTGATTATTCATCCCAACCTCACTCACCCATAACCCCTGGCAACCACAAATCTTTTTACTGTGTCCACAGTTTTGCCTTTCATATAGTTGGAATCATGCAGCATTTAGCCTTTTCAGATTGGCTACTTTCATTTATTAATATGCATTTAAGGTTCCTCCATGTCATGGATGGGTAGTTCATTTCTTTTTAATTCTGAATAATGTTCCATTGTCTGGATGTACCCCCAGTTTATTTATCCATTCACCTACTGAAGGATATCTTGGTTGCTTCCAAGTTTTGGTAATTATGAATAAGGCTACCATAAACATCTGTGTGCAAGTTTTTGTGTGGACATTAAGTTTTCAACATCTTTGGGCAGATATCAAGTGCAACTGCTGGATCATATGTTTGAGAATATATTCACTCTTGTAAGAAAATGCCAAACTGCCTTTCAAAGTGTCTGTATCACTTTCCTCAAACAATAATTAAGAGTTCCTGTTGCTCCACATCCTTGCCAACATTTGGTATTGTCAGTGTTCTGGATTTTGGCCATTCTAATAGGTGTGTAGTGGTATCTCATTGTTTTAGTTTGCATTTCCCTGATGACATGATGTACAGCATCTTTTCATATACTTCTGTGCCATCTGTATATCTTCTTTGGTGGGATGTCAAGATCTTTGGCCCATCTTTAAATTGAGTTGTTTTCTTATTGTTGAGTTTTAAGATTCTTTGTATTTTGGATAACAATCCTTTATCAGATATATCCTTGCAAATATTTTCTCCTAATGTGTGGCTTGTCTTTACATTGTCTGGACACTGTCTTTCACAGAGCAGAAGTTTTTAATTTTAATGAAGTCCAGCTCATCAACTGTTTCTTTCATAAATCATGCCCTTGGTGCTATATCTAAAAATTCACTGCCTTACCCAAAGTCATCTAGGTTTTCTACTATGTTATTTTTTGGAATTTTTCTAGCTTTACATCTTACATTTAGGTTTATGATATATTTTGGGTTAATTTTTGCAGATTGTAAGGTCTGTTTAAGGTCTAGATTCATTTTTTTTGCATATGGCTGTCCAGTTCTTCCAACACCATTTGTTGAAAAGACTACCTTTGTTCCATTATATTTCCTTTGCTCCTTTTTCAAATTTACCATATTTATGTGGTGCTATTTCTAGGCTCTCCATTCTGTTTCATTGATCAATTGTCCATTTTTTTGTTCATACGACACTGTCTTAATTAGTAGCTTTATAGTAAGTCTTAAAGTCAGATTGTGTCAGACCTCCCAACTTTGTTTTTCCTCAACATTGTGTTGGCTATTTCAAGGTCTTTTGCCTCTCTAAAGGCAAAATCTAATTTGAAACTAACCTTTGAAATTAGCTCATCAATATCCACAAAATAACTTCCTGGGATTTTGATTAGGATTGCACTGACTCTATAAAATTAAGTAGGAACAAATTGACATCTTGACAATATTGAATTTTTCTATTATGAACGTGGAATATTTATCCATTTAATTAGTTCTTTGATTTCTTTCATCAGAGGCTTTGTAGTTTTCCTCATATGGCTTTTATACATATTTTGTTTGGTTTATACCTAAGCATTTCATTTTTGAGGGTGCTAATGTAAATAGTATTGTTTTTTGAATTCCAAGTTCCATTTGTTCATTGCTGGTATTAAGTAAAGTAACTGACTTTTCTATATTAACCTCGTATCCTGCAACTTTGCTATAATTGTTTATTAGTTCCAGTTGTGTCAATTCTTTCAAATTTTCTACATAGACCACCATGTCATTTGTAGACAAAGACACTTTTCTTTCTCCCACCTCGAAATGTATACCTTTCATTGTCTTAATGCATTATCTAGGACTTCCACTGAAATTCTGAAAAGGAGTGGTGACAAGGAACATCCTTGCATTGTTCCTGATCTTAGTGGGAAAGCTTCTCACCATTAAATATGATGTTAGTATTACTGCTTTTTAAATAAACTTTTTTTTAGAAATAGTTTTAGATTTACAAATTGCAAATACAGTAGAGATTTCCCATATACCCCTACACAATGTCTATTATTAACATATTACATTAATATCACACAATTAGCCAATATTGATGCATTATTATTAAAGTCCATACTATTCAGATTTCTTTAGTTTTTACCAAATGTCTTTTTTCTGTCCCAGAATGCCATCTAGGATATGACATTACATTCAGTTGCTTTATCCCTTTAGGCTCTTCTTTCCTTTGACTCCTTTCCTGGTTTTTGATGACCTTGACAGTTTTGAGGAGTACTGGTTAGGCATTTTGTAGAATGTTCCTTTGTGGGTATTTGTCTGATGTTTTTCTCATGATTAGATTTGGGTTATGGGTTTTTGATCACAGAAGTGAAACTCCCTTTCATCACATCATCATACTATCAACGTGACTTATCACTGTTGATGTTAAACTTCATCACCTGGCTAAGGTAATATATGTCAGCTTTCCTCACTGTAAATTATTCTTTACCCCCCCTTCCAAACTGTACTTTTTCAAAGAAGCCACTATGCACAGACCTTACTTAAAAAGTGGGAAATTATACTCCATGTACCTGAAGGAAGAGTAACAACATAAATTATTTGGAATTCTTCTGCATGAAAGAGTTGTCTATTCTTCTTGTTTGTATGTTTGTATGTTTGTATGTTTGTATGTTTGTATGTTTGTATGTATAGAAATCATTTATTTCTACCTATATAAACTCATGTATATTCATTTTATACTTAAGGATATAGTTTATTACTACTTTATTTTTTTTATGCTTAAGTTGTTCCAGCTTTGGCCATTGGGACCTCTTTCAGTTGACTATAGTATGGATCCCTTTGACATACCCCTTCATTATGGGTGGATTGTTTTGTTTTGTTTTGTTTTGTTTAGCAGCATTTCCTTATTTTCTGGAACTTCAAGATTTTCCAGGTTCATCTTACATATTTTTTGCCCAGTTCTAGAATCAGCCATTTCTCCAAGGATTCTCCTTTTATTGGAGAATGGTACGAGATTTGGGTGTTAGGTGTGCACATTGCTGTTTCAGTATGATATTGCTTTTTAAAATCAACTAAGAGAAGAGAGAGAAGGAATATGTAATTAAACTGCCTTTTATAGTTATTACATAATTACTTTATCAGCACTGCGTTGTTTTTTTGTTTTTGTTTTTGTTTTTTTTTTTGCATGGATTCAATTTACTGCCTCATGTTGCTTGCTTTCAGCCTGAAATATTTCTTTTAGTTTTTCTTATAAGGCAGGTCTACAATATACAAATTCTCCCTATCTTGGTTTAACTGGGAACATCTTTATCTCACCTACATTTTCGAAAGTTAGTTTTTCCAGATATAGCATTATTGGTTAATTTTTATCACTTTGAATATGTCATTCTCCTATTTCATGATATCCATGGTTTCTGATGACAAGTCGGGTTTTTTTTTTTTCTTTCCTTTCTTAAGATAAGGCTTATTTACTGTAAAAACAATTTTCAAACTTATTGTTTCCTTTTAATGATGTTTTGTTTTTTCTTGCTTCTTTCAAGACTTTCTCTTTGGCTTTACATTCAACATTTTGACTATATCTCTAGGTATGGATCTGTTCAGTTTATCCTACTTGGAGCTCACTGAACTTCTTGGATGTTTAGGTAAATGTATTTCATCATATTTGGGAACTTTTAAGCCATCATTTCTACGAATAATTTTTCGTCCCTTTCTCTCTTCTCCTTCTGGTATTTCCATTATACATATGTTGGTGAACTTAATTGTGTTCCATGCATGTCTGTTTATTTTTCTTCACTCTTTTTATTTTCTCTTCTTTAAAATGTATACTTCCTATTCATCTTCATCCAGTTCAGTAATTCTATCTTCTTCCATGTCAAATATATTATTGACCCTCTTTTATTAATTTTTCATTTATACTTTTCAAATCCAGAATTTCCATGTGGTTCTCTTTTTTAAATATGTTGTATCTTTTCATTTGATATTCTTTATCATTGTCATCATACTTTTCTTTAAATCATAAAACATGGTTTCCTTTAGTTCTTTGAATATCTTTATAATAACTGCTTATAAATCCTTATCTGACAGGTACAAAAGTAATTTATATTGCCCAATTTCTTTCTTTTCCATGGTCACATTTTCCTATTGTCTTTTAAAATTTTTTGACAAGGTTCACCATTGTTGCAAGCTAGGTAAATATATTGTAGAAACTCTGGATTCTGTTTACCACCCCAGAGGTCCTGTTGCTGTTGCTTATTTGTTTAGTGGCTTTCCCAGACTAATTCTCCCTAAAGTCTAGTTTCTCTGCAGTGCAGGCTCTGACATCATGCTCATTTCCCCCCTCATTTTATTTTTAAGTTTGGCTTTCTAGGAGTCACCTCTGGTTCAGCATAGTTGGTGTTTATCCTGTCTGTGATCAAACAGGGGTTTTTCTTAAGCTCCCAGATCTAGTAAAGTTTCTACCCTTTCCCAGTGTATCTTTGTATGGCTTGGGGAATGCCTTCACAGTTCAGGGAGTTTTTGATTCTACCCTGTATTCAAACAGAGTTTAGCAGATCGAAGAAAAAAAACATCTCTAATTCATATGAATAGCCTCCCAGTCTACTAGGGGTGAGTTTGATCTTAGCAGGGCTCTTCTTGATGGTATCTTTCCCTAGGCATCTCTGAAGTATCTCGCTGGTCTCCTCTTTTCTGATTTTTTTTCAAAGATTTTTTATTTATTCATTTGAGAGAGAAACAGAGAGCACAAGCTGGGGGACAGTCAGAAGCAGAAGGTGAAGCAGACTCCCTGCTGAGCTGGGAGCCCAATGTGGGGCTTGATCCCAGGACCTGGAGATCATGACCCAAGTCAAAGGCAGATGCTTAACTATCTGAGCCATCCAGGCATACCTTCCATCTGCTATTAATATCTAATTGCTTTTCTAATTTTCATTACAGGGACCTCTAAGGTTTTCAACAACACCTTTAGGCACAAGTTCCTTCATGCTCCATTCTAAAAAAAAAAAAAAAAAGGCAAGCCTCCATAGGCTGTGCCACTATGCTGGAGCAAGATGGGGAGAGGGTAACATGGCAGATGGCAGTCTGTTTCTTTTGGAGTGCTACCTCTGCCCTATGAACCCTTAAAATCCTTGTCTGACAATTACATCTGAGCTCTGGCCCTGGGAAGCAGTGGGAGCCCTCGGTCTTCTCTAAATACCACTAAATACCACTCACAGTTTCCTGCACCTTTCTAGGATATAGACTCCATCTTAGGAGTAGGAGATTTGCAAAGGATGGAAGCTTTGAATTTACTTGGCCATGCCCACCCAGAATAAGTCCACAACACAAAACTAGAGGGTGGAATAAGAGTCACTAACAGCCTCCCATCCTGAAGTGCAACTATAGCCCTACAACTTGGAGTTGGTAAAAAGGAGAACCTCTGTTGTTTTGGGTGTTTTTTTCTTTTTTTGGCTGCACCCACCTGAAATAAATCTTCTGCAATATAAAGCTAGATGAGGAGTAGGGCAAGTTCTGGCTCAAATGCCACAGATGCCAACTGTTCTTACCAAGACTCCATATATTTTATTGAATAAATGCCTTTCAATTTGTTGCATGCTCTTAACCCATTTCAGATACTTTAAATGGTTGTTTTTTATAATTTTTTTTTACCAGTTTAATGGTTATTTCATTGATGAGAGGGTCTGCTGAGCTCCTGACACAGCCATTCCAGAAACTGGTCACAATTATTTATCTTAATTCAACACATTTAGCAAGCACCTACTATGTGCCAGGTGCTATGTGCACTGAGTTTACAGCTTTGTTAAAGTACAGTTGACATACATTAAACTGCATAAGGTGTACAATGTGATGAGCTTTGACATATGTATGCACCATCACCATAATCAAGATAGTGAACATTTACATTAACTACAAAAGTTTATTTCTGCCCTTTATACTGTTACCTACCTTTCCCTCCCTCACTTCCTCAGGCAACCATTGATCATTTTCTGTCAATATAGATTAGGTTTTGTGCCTATTTTTTAATTTACAAAGATGGTTGGTGATGAAGTTTATCCTTCACTAAGGAATCTATCTTAGCCAGATTGCTCTTTCCTTGTGAGCAGAGTATTTTAAGGATTTTCTTTTTGTCTCTAGGTCAAGATTCCTCAGCAGGAAACAAATCTTCCAGCCACCTTCCTCCCCTCCAAAGGGAGTCTTGGTGACTAGCTCACCAGATTCATGAATATATATTTACAGACATCTAAAAAGGGCAGCAGCATTACACTCTTGTTTGGGTTGGCAAATCCAAGTTTTTGCAGGTAAAAAATTATGGGCCAGAGCATACGAGGTACCTTAACTCCCCAGGGTTCTTCTTACCGTCTTTGTCCATATGCCACCAAGGGTTATTAAGCAACCCAATGTATTTTCCTTGCCCTTCAGGAAAATGATTGCAAACTTCTACCAGAATTTGAAGGACCCATAGTGGTTCAGTTTCTACATGAACCCAGGAATTAAATCCGCAAATCATGGCCATGATATTACTTCTTTTGCTTTCCAACGAGGAAATGA
Organism: Vulpes lagopus; assembly: GCF_018345385.1. Classification (NCBI taxonomy): domain Eukaryota; kingdom Metazoa; phylum Chordata; class Mammalia; order Carnivora; family Canidae; genus Vulpes; species Vulpes lagopus. The sequence continues at coordinate 43,740,168 of NC_054848.1, forward strand.
TACTGTAGCTCCAAGTACTTAGCTTCTTTTAACTGGAATTGATTATAAGAGCAATGATTTATTGCTTGCCTTCCATGTGTCAAGCACTGTGTTAAGTAGTACAGAATTGTGAACCTCATTTATAATACTTACAATAAGTCCTCAAGGTTGATATGATTGTTTCCCATTTTACATAAGAGAAAGCTGAGGTAACATAGGTCAGGGGACTTGTCCTAGATCATAGAACTTGTGAATGGCAGAGATGACACCCAAGCTTAGATCTAACACCAAGATTACCCTCTGTTCATTCTACTATAATGTCTGATTGCCAAATTTAGGCATGTCTCTCCACATCCCCAAACCCTCTCATAAAAGAGAATTCCAGTAACTGGCTTTTATCAATGTGGCACTGAGTGCCATTTTGGTCTCTGTATTTTTATTAATTTTATGCAAACCTTTATCATCCTTTCAGAGGAAATAAAAGCATCAATTTGTATAAATTTTCTTCCTCAAAGAAACACAGGAATCATATTATCAGAAAACCTGTGAATGAATTCATATCCGGGCTGTGATTTTGACTATTTACATGACAGCGAACAACACAAACTGGATTATATTCCAAGCATCCATGATTAGCACTCTGGGATCTTACGATACTAAAAAGTTCTCACCAATAACCATCCATGCAATATAGAACTTTAACTTAGTTGTGCTGTGTCAAAAATTGGCAAAGATACTTACTGCAATATTTTTACAAGGACTACTTTACAAAATTGGAGCCAGTCTGCCAGTTTGTATAATATCTCATGCAAGATTGCCATTCTCTAAAGGGCTAAAAAGAAATTAATTGGAACAGAGCTACTTGGCTCAAACCAGAAATTCAAGTTCAAAGCAGTTACTGACTCTTCTCAGTAGAGGGCAGTGGTGGGTAGGGCAATGGGTGGCAGAAAGAGGAGAGAGGGACATTAACTTCTATTACATACCCACTAAGTGCTCAGGCATAATGCTTAATACCTTATAGACAGTATCTAGTGAATCCTGACAAAAATCCTATGAAGAAAGTATATTTATCACTATTTTAGTCTCAAAGAGGGTAAGTGAATTGAACACAGATCTGGTGCCCTTCAAATCAACTACACTATGCTGTTTCATGAGAAGTACTAGTCCAAAGTCCCATAACTGAGAACTTAAACTGATGAACTAAAAGAGCAAGCTCACCCAAGACATGGTGGGTCCTACATATGATGGGATCCTAAATATGCAGACTGGCTGGAACAATGGGAAGCATTTAACAAGGATAACATGAACAAATTATAAACTATGAAGCCAGTGACAAGATGGAAATTATAGAAGTGGTTCAAAGGACAGGAAACCTGACATATGGGAAACTCTTGAGGGACGTGGAGAAGATTAGACCAGGGTACCTGGCACTAGGAAGGTGCTCATAACTGTAAAAAAATAACTGAAGATGAAAAATGTCATTAAGTATCAAATGGCAGTTAGTTATTAAGAACGTATAGGCTATTTTGTATGGATGCCTCCAAAGGCTAGGCTTTGGACTAGCTGGAGGCAGATTTTAGTTCCTTAAAAGAAATAATCTTCTAAAATACAGAGAAAACTCTAGAAGGCAGCAACTCAAAACTGGCATGAGTTGCTCTGTAAAATCAGGTTATGAAGATAACCTCCAGGAACCCCTTCAACTCTGGTATGTTCTGATTTTGAGCTGGTCAGGATTCCCAGAATGGTTCCCTTACTATTGTCAAGTGAAGGCCTTACTATTTCCCCAGAAGGAACTGGTTGGTTCACAACACTTAGGAGCCGAAGCATTCAGAGTATTAGAAGAACTCTACTAAGAGGAACTTGTTGTCCACAGATATCCTTTAAAATTAATTATAGGAGAAATTCTGAGACTACCTCACAAGAGGGAGCCAGTGGTGTTCCACTGGAATTTGGGCATTGGACCAATTCACTTAAAGTCTACAAATGTGTATTTCTCTCAAAGAAACAAGCAAAAAAGGTCAACAAGGTTAATCATTTCATTAAACAAGAGGTCCCTGAAATGTATATATAAGGATATGATACCAAATCAAGGCTAATGATGATAGAATCCAGAAACATGTGACCCCCACCTGAATCTGAATAAATAACTCAATTACTCAATAAGAATCTACCTGGTTCAGCCCATTGTAAGCCAGTTTCTGTTCTGGCTAATGGACATAAAAGAGATAGACATAATTTCCACCTTTGAAAGGGTCACAGTCTAACAGAGAGGTGTCCTCATAGGTAAATTACTCCCTCAGATGAGCAATGATAGACTAGAGATCTATACAAAAGGCTGTGGAACTACAGAAAAGGTGAGGCAGGAATAAGCAAAAGGTAGGCAGATTGATACAGCACTTAAGCAGGACCTTGAAGAAGGTTGAAGAATGGACCTTGAATAATGGACAATCTAACAAAGAGTACAACATATGCAAAGACAAAGAAATGGGAATGATCTTGGTATGTTTAAAGAAGATAGATTTTCAGATAGGATGTCTAAGGATGTGGTAAATCAACTTCTTGCTATTCTGGCTATAGGGAGATTCTCTCTAAAAGTAGACTTTCAGCCAGCTTACCAATTGCTGATACGATGACCTGTCTTCTGCTGACCCCAGACTGGGCCACCATGAGTCTGGTTGTTAGAAGACAGACCTCCATCATCTCTCTATTGAGGGTTATCAAAGCCACAGTGAGCTAATACCAGACAACAGGGATGCTTCTTGAGAACTTAAAGCTGGTCGTTAAGTCACCAACAAAAAAAGGACTTGCCAAGCCATTAAAACACCATTTCATGTTTAACAGACTTTTTTTGAAAATTTAATTTTTTTATTGAAATATAGTTGACATACAATGTTACATTAATTTCAGGTGTGTGACATAGTGATTCAACAACTCTATACATTATGCTGTGTTCATCACAAGTATAGCTGTCTTGCTGAGTAAAAATGGGATAAAATTTTAAGACCTGCCTTCATTATCTTGACCCAAGTTTTCATAAAGACATTTAAAAGAATGTATGTTTGGAAGCATAATTAAACTTATATTTATTCATTTATAGCAAGATAGTTATTACTAAGACTTATGAGGCAATAATAGAATCCTGTCACACTAGCTGAAATCATGGACTCCAAGCTAAACATACTTGAGAATATAGATTGACCCATGTGGTTCCACCACTCTGATCAACTGTGAAACTGTTGCTCCTAGGGTGATGTGACAATAGAACAAAAGAATAATGGAGCTTTATCTTCTAGAACTATTACATATTGAAATCCTCACAGTTATAGCTCCTAAAGGAACAACAGAGAACTAGTATTTCTCCACCTACTAGGAAAAATCAGACCTAGTCTTACCCAAGGGGTGTCTATCAATATGGCAAAATAATATTAGCTAAAGAGCTAAGGATACTCTGTATATCAAGAAAAGCTGGGATTCATGGTTAGATTTTGGTACAGGTTGGTTTCTCTAGCAGTTTGAGGGAGAGTTACCATACTCATTTTCTTTAGCAATACTGGGCTACCTTGTTTATAGCTCCGTGTCCACTTTTCCTACTACCCAACATGATACTAACCAACACCATCAGAGAAATAAAGTCTGCCCTGTCTGACGTTAGAACTACTCCTAATCATGCCAAATATATGTTGTCTCTACTTCAGTTATTAGAGTTCAATTATAATTAAAATGGTACTTTCTTTCCTCTGATTGCTTCTTGAGAATAGAAGTCTTGTCTCCCTAGGTACAGTAAGATTTAAGACAGCAGTGTAGGGCAGTAGGAAGAATGGGCTTTGGAACAAGGCATATCTAGGTTCGAGTCCTCTCCTCATGAGCTATAAGTCTTCTGGGTCTTAATCTCCTCATCTGTAAAGTGTAGAATACGCCATCTACCCTACAGGATCGCCTTAAGAATACATAAAGTGGGGATCCCTGGGTGGCGCAGCGGTTTGGCGCCTGCCTTTGGCCCAGGGCGCGATCCTGGAGACCCGGGATTGAATCCCATATCAGGCTCCCGGTGCATGGAGCCTGCTTCTCCCTCTGCCTATGTCTCTGCCTCTCTCTCTCTCTCTGTGACTATCATAAATAAATAAAAATTAAAAAAAAATAAAAAAAATAAAAAAAAAAAGAATACATAAAGTGCTTGGCACATCTCTGTAAATCAAAATTACCTTCCTCTTCCCTCTCTACTATCCCTACATCTGATAAGATAACATCGAATGCTCAGTAAATCTTGACTGAACACAGAGGATAAACATTTTATTTCATGCTTTTTGTGCCCAATATTACAAGGATTCCTATCCTGATCTCCTTCCAGCTTTAAACCCAGGTTTAGTCACTGCTGGCTGCACGTGGTTCTTCAAGAAGCAGACTAAACCCTCTGGGAAATGTGGTCTATAAGCACTTCCTATTCTGATAGAGCAGACAGGGTAAGTCTCACTCACACCTAAATCCCAAGGAATGTGCCTTTTTTTCTTCTGTTTTGATGTACTGGCTTAAAGCCACATCTTTTCCCTGGGGAAAGCAGACAATAATCTGTGATTGTCTCAGTTTTAGGGTAGCAAGATGGCCACCTGTCTTACTTTTCAGATGATTAACCCCATTAGCCAGAGTACCTTTACAGTCTGAGAGAATGCCTAATGTAGCTTAAAGGCTGCTGCAAAGAATCCCTCCTGAACAGTACTGTTTTCACATCACTCCTTTCCTTTCTACTCCAAAAAGGGGAAAAGAAAAGAAAAGAAACAAAACGAAACCTGCCAGGGCACTTGGGTAGCTCAGTCAGTTGAGCACCTGACTTTATCCCGGCTCAGATCTTGATCTCACAGTTGTAAGTTTGAGCCCTGTGTTGGGCTCTGCTCTAGGAGTGGAGGCTACTTAAAGGAAAAAATAAATAAAAAGGAAACCTACCTTCTCCAAGGGCCCTCTTTAAATACACATTTCTAAATCTCTAATCAAGGAAGACCTAAGACAACTCTAACAGTCCTTTATGTGAGAAAATAGATTTAAAATGCTGTCTTCCAGAGAAGAACCCAATTTCAGTTTTGAATGTTCCTTTGTGGTAGACAGCCCCTGCAACTACAGGGGAGTCTGTCACTGGAAATTGTCAGGTGAGTTCAGAATCCATTAATTTCTGTCTCCTTAGAGGACATAAACTAGGAAGAAATGTTTTCCCCTTTCTTATTTCTAGATATACTTTTGGAGCTGTGAAACTCATCCATCTAACCATCACTCACAAAGCTGAGTCACGATAGCACACGCACAGTCCCACACACAGTCATATACCCTCACACAGTCACTGTGTGACGTCATACCCTCACACATACAGTTACACATCCCTCCAGAGCACAGAGATGGAATTTCCTAGGGGAAGAGATTGAGCAATGGAAGGGTAGTGAGAGAAGAGGTACATCTTGTGCTAGTAGTTCTTTGATCACTTTTCCCTCAATCACTTGAAGGACATGAGTGGCAGGGGCCTTTTCTTGGATGACCCTGAAGTCCCTACCTTAAATCATTTCCTGCCTTAGTTCATGGCCATCCTGCAGAGGTCTGTGATCTCCCTGCCTTGGACAGTGTTTACAGAATCAAAATGATGTCCTGATTTAAGAGAATTACTCTCCCAGAAGCAGTGGAAAAGACTCTGAAGGACCTTAAAAGATTGTTACGGTTACATGGGGTTTTAACCTCCTGATTTATAGCTCATGTAGGTAATAACTGAAAGAACAGTTATCAGACTCATTCCACCTGATGTGCCTTTCCTCATCACTACACAGAAAGGTATTAATACATTCTGGTATCCATGAGAACAAGGCCTAGCACTGAGCTGTCCAGTATAGGACCTACCCACTAGCCATGTGTGACTATTGAGCACTTAAATGTTACCAGTCCAAACTGAGATGTGAAAAAAAAAAACAAATTGAGATGTGTTTATAAGTTCAGTATATACACCAGATTTCAAAGACTTAATATGAAAGAAAGGATGTAAAATATCACATTAATAATTTTTTTATAGATTACAGGTCGAATTGTTAACATTTCAGATATATTGGGTTAAATAAAATATATTAATAACATTTATCTCACCTGTTTCTTTTTACCTATTTTAATAGGACTACTTGAACATTTACAACAACAGGTATGTAGTTTTCATTATATTTCTTTTGGATAGCACTAGTCTAGCACCTTGCCTGCCACATTGTTGACATTCTACAAATGTCTGTTGAATGAACAAAAGAACAACAATTAAAGGACAAGAATCTTAACAGAGGTCTCCCTTTCTACCTCTTTCTGAGTCTCCAAGCCCAAGATGGGGAATTTGTACTTCTGGACTCCTTATAGGACCCCTGAAAGCCCCTTTAACTAGCATGAAGTGTATCTGACATGTTTGAAAGAACATTCTTGAAAGGAAAGACTGTATTCATGTGCCCCGACCCATCTGATAGAAGGGAAGCATTTTAGGGGGAGCATTTCAAGTACTGGAAGCAGAAAGAAAACCTTTGGAAGCTGGGTATAATAGAGTTTATAAAACCTTGAGATTTCATTTATCTTTTGGGACCAAATAAGACACTCTCATCCCAGGGAACTTGCTAAAGCATTTGGGAAGAGGAGGAGGGATGGTTATTTAATGTCCCCTGTTAGCTCCAAATCACCAGGCAATCACAGTTATGGGAAAGAGGGGAAATGCTGTTAGAAAATAGAAATGTTTTCCGTGACATTTCAGCAAAGCAAGATTCCCCTTTCCCTTAAGAAGATCTAAGTGTCCGACATACAGTAGAGCTTGGGACTTAATAAATGTTCCCTGAATCAATGAATGTAACTCAGAAAAGGAGACCATGTAGTGTAGTGAAACAAGTGAAGAATTAATAGTTGAGAAAAACTGGGCTTGATTACTGGCTCTTCCTCATACTAGCTGTGCAGCCTTGGGCAACCTACTTAAAGTCTTTGGGTCTCAGTTTCCTGTAAAATGGGCCTAATTAAGTGTCTATTTCATAAGGTCATTATGAGGATTTAATGGGTTAATGGATACTTCTCTCTTTACCTGGCACACAGTAATACTCAATAATTGGTAGCTATTCTACTCAAAGACAGTAAAGAGGGCTTCACAAAGCAATGTCACGAATCTTATCACCCAAGTGACACCATTTGTCTTTACATAACTGCTAATGGGATCCTTAGCTGGAAAAAATGTGAGAAGCTTCAGTGTTCGTCTCTTATGGATCTGTGAAAAAACTTGGTTTCAAGCAGTAGCCAAGTCTGGAAAAGAGCTACAGGCCTGGAGGCAAATCATCCCTTCATCCATACATTCATCCATCCAACATGAGTGTCAAGTACTGTTGTAGACAACAGGGATATAGCAATGGACAAAATAAAGATTCCTGCTGTTATGAGGTTTTATTGCTACTTAAAAAAAATAGGCATAGACCAGTCTTTCTTCAGAATCTTGCTTCAATCATTTATATCTTCTGTCTTGATTTGGAAACCACTACCTCCAGGGATAGCACTGACCTCTTAAACTGACAATTCTAGGCTTTGCCTGAGGCCTAAAAAGGAACCTGCTGCTTCAGCATCTCTTCCACACCTCCGGAAAAGTCAGGAACTCCAAGCCATTCAATTCAGTCTCTCCTCAGACTCAAAGCTATCAAAGAGTTTAGAAGTTCTCTGCCCCACATCATGTATTGATTGGTCTTCACTGCCTTCCCTGCCTACTACTCACAGAGAGATTTACCCTAACATCCTCTAGCAAGCCAAATGCACTGTAAGTGATGTACTTATACCAAATCCTCAGAAGGTGAACAATATCCAGAGCACTACAACTGGAAAAGTACATTCTCTCATTATCTTCATTGCTATCTTTGCTCTAGGAAATACCATGGTTCAATGCAAGTAGCATCAGATTTGGCATCCTAATGATCAGGATTCAAATCTTAGCTCCTGTGAAATGGATATCTTCCTCACAGGTTTCTGAAAAGGAGTGTTTAAAAGGCACAGTGCCTAGCACAGAGTTGGTACTATAAAAGCATCAGTTCTCTTCTTTCCAAAGTTCCTTCAACCAAGTTGGGTGGTATCTCAGGGATGGTATGAAAACTATTCATGGGAGGATTAGGACTAAACAACTGTCTCTTAGTAGAGGGCTCAAACTGGCTAGCTTCCCAACTCTGAATTCAGTAATATCACATTAGTAACTTGAAATTGACCATGCTGTGAGAATAGCTGCACAAATACATAAATCAGGTTTTGTTTAATTTTCATGGAAAGCCAAGAGCCAGTACATCAGTGCCTTAAACCCTAAGACACAAGGACAACTCAGACAAAGAGAAGGCAATTATACATTTGTCACTTGTTTTTAGACTTACTTATTTGAGAGAGCATGTGTGTGTGTGAGCGTGCACGCACATGTATGCACATAGGGAAGACAGGGGGGAGGCAGAGGGAGAGAAAGAATTTCCAGCAGACTCTCAGCTGAATGCATAGTCCAACGCAGGGCTTCATCCTACGACTCTGAGATCATGACCTGAGCTGAAATCAAGAGTCAGACATTTAACCAACTGAGCCATCCAGCCTCCCCATTTGTCACTTCTAAATGGAGAACTATTAGTTGAGCAAAAATTGCCATGAAATATAGCTATTGTACTGACTTCTACACAGAATATTTTATGTGACACAGTAAAAATTCTTATTGCCCCTCAAATATAAGGATCAGCAACATAAGCCACCACAAGCATCATTATGGGGTCAAGTATACAGCAGGTGCTCAGTAAATGTCTGTCAAATGCATAAACCCAAGAGAAACTATTTGCCAAAGACATAAAACCAGCAGTTTGGGAAAAACACTCAGGATTTGGAAATGAAATAAACCTCAGGAGAAAAGGGCTTTAGGAGTGAAGTGAGAGCACAAACCAGAATGCTGGGAGAGAAAAGAAGTTTTGGAAGGGTAAATAGGTTCAAGGCAAGTGAAAAGATGGAGTACAAAATCCAAAGGAAGAGGTCTAGGGTGGGCTACAGAAAGAGTACATGGGAGAAATTGACAAATGGAACAAGGTCCTGAAAAGGTGACAGGAATTTGAGATTTATACTTTACCTGGGAATGGACTTCATAATTTGTTTTAGTGATCTTATTCTTTATAAAACCATTCAAATTAGTATCTTAAAACATTCATTAAATAGTGCATTTTAAAATGAGTTAATTTATCATATGTAAATTACATATCAACAAAGCTGTTAAAATGCCAAGGAGGACCTGAGGGAGAGGGAGAAGCAGAGCAGCAAGCCTGATGTGGGGCTCAATCCCAGGACCCTGGGATCATGACCCAAGCCAAAGGTAGATGCTTAACCAACTGAGCAACCTAGGTGCCCTCTAAAAGTATCATTTTCAGATTGTGTATTGTTACTGCTAAAAAAAAAATACAGTTGTGTTTTAATATTGATGTTTTCTGCAAACATGATGAACTTGTTAATTAGTTCTAGTAGTTTTTAATGGATTCCTCAGGGTTTTCTATATATAAGGTCATGCCATCTACAAATAAAGACAGATTTACTTTTTCTTGTCTAGTTGCTGTACCTCCAGTACAACGTTGAAAAAAAAACTGGTGACAACAGATATCCTTGTTTTGTTCCCATATTAAAGAGAAAACATTCAGTATTTCTCTATTAAATATGATGCTACCTGTTGGTATTCATAGATTCCTTTTACCAGCTTGAGGAGTTCCTTTCTCTTCAAAATTTGTTAAGGGTGCTTTGTTTTTTTAAATCACAAATGGATGTTGGATTTTGTCAAATGCTTTTTCTGCATCTATTGAGTTGATCATACTGTTTTTGTACTTTATTCTACTAACATAATGTTCACATTGATTGATTTATGTTAATTCAACTTGAATTTCTAGGGCAATTCCCACTGTGTAATCCTTTTTATGCAGTTAGATTCAGTTTGCAAATATTTTTTCCTGGATTTTTACATCTATATTCATAAAGAATATTAGTCCCTATTTTCTTTTCTTATGATATCTTTGGCTTTGGTATTAAGGCAATACTTGTAGAATACACTGGAATTTGTTCCCTCCTCTGCTTTTTGGAAGAGTTTGTGAAGGATTGGTATTATCTCTTCTTTAAGTAGTTGGTAAAATTCACTGGTAGAATCACCAGTGAAGCTATCTGAGTTTTTCTCTGTAGGAAAAATTTTGAATGCTAATCTAATCTTCTAATTTCTTTATTAAGAATATTTTCAATTTTTCTATTTCTTCCAAGTTATCTAACTTTTTGGCATACAGCTGTTCATACATTTCCTTTATGAGTTTTAGTCACTTTTCTAGAAGTTCAAAGATTATGCTTATGCCCTTTGAGTTGGTAAGGCCTCAGAACTTGATCTCTGTGTGGCTTGGTAAATGCTTTGAAGTCAGCTCCATGGTCGAGCAGTGACTAGTAGCTCTCAGTCATCATTCTCGGTATCAGTAATTTTGGTCTTTTTTTCTTAATCAGTTTAAGGTTTTGTCAATTGTTATGGGCTGAACTGTGTTCACTCACAATTCATTCATTGAAGCCCTAACTCCTGGCACCTCAGAATGTGACTAAATTTATAGGTAAGGTCTTTAAAGAGGTGATTAAGTTAAAATGATGCCATTAGAGTGATGGCTAATCCAATCTGGCTAGTGTCCTTAAAAGAAAAGGAAATTTGGACACAAAAGAGATGCCAGATAAATCTGTGTGCACAGAGAAAAGACCATGTGAGGACACAGTAAGAAGGTGGCCACCTGACAAAGAGAAGTCTCAGTGGAAACCAAAACTGTCGAAACCTTGATCTGTGACTTCTAGCCTTCAGAACTGTGACATAATAAATTGCTATTGTTTATACTACCTAGTGCATGGTATTTCAATATGACAGCCCTAGCAAACTAAACACCATTTAAAAAAATCTTTTCAGGGAAGCCTGGGTGGCTCAGCTGCTGGGTGTCTGCCTTTGGCTCAGGGTGTGATCCTGGGGTCTGGGATCGAGTTCCGCATTGGGCTCCTTGTGGGGAGCCTGCTTCTCCCTCTGTGTCTCTGCCTCTCTCTCTCTCCCCTCTGTGTTTCTCATGAATAAATAAATAAAATCTTTAAAAAAAAACTTTTCAAAGAAGCAACTATTGGCCTTGTCGATTAAGCTATTTTTCTGTTTTCTATTTATTTCCACTCTAATCTTTATTATTTCTTTCCTTCTGCTTTCTTTGCATTTACTTTGCTCTTAATTTCCTAGTTTCTAAAGGTAGAAGGTTACGTTATTGATTTTTAGCTTTTTCTTCTTTCTAATATAGGCATTTATAGCTCTAAATTTCCATCTAAGAATGGTTTTAGCTGGATCCCATAAGTTTTGATAGGCTGTTTTCATTTTTACTCATCTCAATGTCTTTTCTAATTTCTTCTGTGATTTATTCTATGACCTATTGGTTATATAAAAGTGTGTTATTTGATTTACACATACTTTTTAATTTCCCAAATTTTCATCTGTTGTTGATTTCTAAATTGTGGTCTGTGAATATACTTTATATGATTTCCATTCTTTTAAGTGCTTTTGAGACTTTTAAGTGTTTTATGGCCTAGCATATGATCTACATTCTGGAAACATTCCATCACGCTGGAGAAGAATGTATATTCTGCTCTTGGATGGAGTGGCCTGCATATGTGTTAGGTCTAGTTGGTTTGTATAATTATTCAAGTTCTGTGACACAGGGGGCTCAATCTCAGGACCCTGAGATCATGACCTGAGCCGAAATCAAGAGTTGGATGATCAACTGAAGGAGCCACCCAGGTGCCCCAGAAATTATATTATTTTATAGTTACGACATAATTACCCTTATCAGCACTCTTTTTTCATGCAAATTTGAATTGCTGTGTGGTGTCATTTCCTTTCAGCTTGAAGAACTTCCTTTAATATTTCTTGTAAGGCATGTCTCTTATCAATATCTTCATCTTTGTTTATCAGAGAACGTCAAATAAAATTTTGTCTACATTTTTGAAAGATAGTTTGGTAGGATATAGGATTCTTGTTTGATTTATTTTCCCCTTAAGCATTTTGTGTTTTTTTTATTTTTGTAGGTAATGTCTATTTTTTAAAATTTTTATTTATTTATGGTAATCACAGAGAGAGAGAGAGAGAGAGAGGCAGAGACATAGGGAGAGGGAGAGGCAGGCTCCATGCACCGGGAGCCCGACGTGGGATTCGATCCCGGGTCTCCAGGATCGCGCCCTGGGCCAAAGGCAGGCGCCAAACCGCTGCGCCACCCAGGGATCCCGGTAATGTCTATTTTTTAAATTTTTTTATTGAGTTTCAATTTGCCAACATATAGCATAACATCCAGTGCTCATCCTGTCAAGTGCCCCCCTCAGTGCCCATCACCCAGTCAGCCCATTCCCCTACCCACCTCAGCTTCCATACCCCTTGTTCGTTTCCTGGAGTTAGGAGTCTGTCATGTTTGGTCACCCTCTCTAATTTTTCCCACTCATTTTCTCTCCTCTCCCCTACAATCCCTTTCACTATTTTTTATATTCCCCGTATGAGTGAAACCATATGATGATTGTCCTTCTCCTACTGACTTACTTCACTCAGCATAATACCCTCCAGTTCCATCCATGTCAAGCAAATGGTGGGTATTCGTCATTTCTAATGGCTGAGTAATGTTCCATTGTATATATAGACCACATCTTCTTTATCCATTCATCTTTCGATGGAAACTGAGGCTCCTTCCACAGTTTGGCTGTTGTGGACACTGTTGCTATAAACACTGGGGTGCAAGTATCTCGGCTTTTCATTGTATCTGTATCTTTGGGGTAAATCCGCAGCAGTGCAATTGCTAGGTCATAGGATAGCTCTATTTTTAACTCTTTGAGGAACCTCCACACAGCTGTCCAGAGTGGCTGTACCAGTTTGCATTCCCACCAACAGTGCAAGAGGGTTCCCCCTTCTCCACATCCTCTCTGAACTTTATTTCCTGTCTTGTTAATTTTCACCATTCTCACTGGTGTGAGGTGGTGTCTCATTGTGGTTTTGATTTGTATTTCCCTGATGGCAAGGGATGCGGAGCATTTTCTCATGTGCTTGTTGACCATGTCTATGTCTTCTTAGGTGAAATTTCTGTTCCTGTCTTTTGCCCATTTCAGGATTGGATTATTTGTTTCTTGGGTGTTGAGTTTCATAAGTTCTTTATAGATCTTGGATACTAGCCCTTTATCTGATACATCATTTACAAATATCTTCTCCCATTCTGTAGGTTGTCTTTTAGTTTTGTTGACTGTTTCTTTTGCTGTGCAGATGCTTTTTATCTTGATGAAGTCCCAATAGTTCATTTTTGCTTTAGTTTCCCTTGCCTTCATAGATGTATCTTGCAAGAAGTTGCTGTGGCAGAGTTCAAAAAGGGTGTTGCCTGTGTTCTCCTCTAGGATTTTGATGGATTCTTGTCTCACATTTAGATCTTTCATCCATTTTGAGTTTATCTTTGTGTATTGTATAAGAGAATGGTCTGTTTCATTCTTCTGCACATGGATATCCAATTATCCCAGCACCATTTATTGAAAAGACTGTCCTTTTTCCAATGGATAGTCTTTCCTGCTTTGTTGAATATTCGTTGACCATAGAGTTGAGGGCCCATTTTTGGGTTCTCTATTCTGTTCCACTGATCTATGTGTCTGTTTTTGTGCCAGTACCACACTGTCTTGATGATCACAGCTTTGTAGTACAACTTGAAATCTGGCATTGTGAAGCCCCTTTTTCAATATTTCCCTGGTCCCCTTAAGCATTGTTTTGTTTTTTTTAATTTTTTTAAGTAAAATCTTAAATTTTATTTATTTATTTTTATTTATTTTTTGTTTATTTACGAGAGAGAGAGAGAGAGAGAGAGAGAGAGAGAGGCAGAGACACAGGCAGAGGGAGAAGCAGGCTCCATGCAGGGAGCCTGACGTGGGACTTGATCCTGGGTCTCCAGGATCACACCCTGGGCTGACGGCGGGGCTAAACCGCTGAGCCTCTGGGGCTGACCCCCTTAAGCATTTTGAATGTCATCCCTCTACCTTCTGGTCTCCATTTTTTTCTGATGAGAAGCCAGCTATTATTGATCTTATTGGGGTTCAATTATATGTAAAGAGACATTTTCTTCTCTTGCTGCTCCTATGATTTTCCCTTTGGCTTTCAAAATTTTAACTGATATGCCTAACATATTGCTCTTGGAGCTTTTTGCAGGTTAATGTATTAATGTCTTTCATCATGTTTTGGAAGTTCTCACCTGTTATATATTTTTTATGCTCCACTTACTCTCTCATTCTGGTACTTTTATCATGTATATGCTGGTGTCTTAATAATGTCCATCCCAAAAGTTTTGGGGGCTCTGTTCATTTTCTTCATTTTTTCTTCTGTTCTTCAAAGTGTATAATCTCTAATTCTTATCATCAAATTCACTGACTCTTTCTTATTCCAGTCTAATTCTGGTGCTGAGCCCTTCTACTGAATTTTTCATTTCAGTTATTGTACTTTCCAACTCCAGAAATTTCATTTCATTGTTTCTTAAATATAATTTCTATCCCTTTACTGATATTTGCTCTTTGATGACTCATTCTTACATCTTCCTTTCACCATTTTTAAAAGATTTTATTTATTCATGAGAAACATAGAGAGAGAAAGAGGCAGAGACACAGGCAGAGGGAGAAGCAGGCCCCATGCAGCTAGCCCAACCTGGTACTCGATCCTGGGACTACAGGATCATGCCCCGGGCCAAAGGCAGGCACCAAACTGCTGAGCCACCCAGGGATCCCCATCCTTTCATCATTTTTAAAAAACTGGCTCTTTTAGTTCTTTGAAAACATTTATAACTATTTTGAAGTGTTTGTCTGCTAAGTTTATTATGTGCCCCTCCCCCCAACAAGTAGTCTCTATTGCCTGCCTTTTTCCTATACAATTGTCACATTATTTCTTTGCATCTGTTGTAATTTTTTGTTGAAAACTGGACATTTTAGATATTTTGTAGCAGCTCTAGACTCTGACTAGTTCAACCACCACCACCAGAAACCTTGCTGTTTGGTGGTTTCTTGAATTAAGTTTGTGAAGACCAGTTCCTCTGCACTGTACCTCTAATGCTACTACTCAGTTTTTTCTGCTTCTTTGTTCACTACCTCAGGATGGATCCTAGGCCAGCATAACTTAATAATATTAAGTTAGTGATTGGCCAGAGGTTATGCTTATACCCTTTGAGTTGGTAAGGCCTCAGAACTTGATCTCTGTGTGGCTTAGTAAATGCTTTGAATCCATCTCCATGGTCAAGCAATGACTAGTAGCTCTCAAATGCCCACTCTGGTTGCTTTTAACTAATGCAATGTAGTATATATTCACAGCCTTCCTGATCTCCAGGTATAAGTGTGATCTTAACAGGGCTCTCTCTCTCTCTCTGGTTCTGTTAAACTTCTGTCTGGTCTGCCATTTCATTTGTTGCTCCTAGTTTCACGGAATTATTAGTCTTCTACAAGTTCCTCAACACCAAGATCTCTACTGTTTTTGACAACACCTTCAGGAATGAGTTCATCTATGCTCTGTTCCGAATGAGGTTAGCTCCCTCAACAAAGATGCTAAGCTGCTGATCCTCCCATCTTACAGAACCCCTAAGCAGAATCTCTGTACTACTTCACTGGAATGAGGGTGTGATGGTAGCCTGATTCTCCCTGTGTGATACTTTCACTGTCTTAAGCAAGAGCTGGAAGGTGGGAATGGTAGCTTCCATCTTCTTGGTAGGTCTGTCCTGGTTTGTAACCTCTACCCTACAAACAGCACTGGAGGAGGCTGGTAGCCTGTAGTCTTCTAAGCTTGCTTCTTCTGGCATACAACCTCTTACCTTACACACGGGAACTGGAAGGGGACCCCAGTCTTCTTGTCCATGCCAGGCCAAAATAGAGCTTCTACAACATGAAGCTGAAGGTAGGAAGAGAGATGCTGATAGACTGTTCTCTCCCCACACCCCCTGGAGTGAAACCACAGCCCTATGACTGGGAACTAGAGGTAACAGGAGCTCCATGTTCTTAGCTATACCTGCCCAAGAGTAAAGCATCCACAGCATGGGGTCAGGCAGAAGTGACAACTAGACTCCCACTGTTCTTACTGATACTTAGCAGACTTCTTTGAGTAAATGCTTTTCAACATATTGAATTCCCCCAGGTCAATTTCCAGAGACTTTACCTGGTTGTTTTTGATAATTAGCACCAGTTATTTCACTGGGAAGAAGGTCTGTCTGTCGAGCTCCTCACACAGCCTCTCTGTAAGTCCTGCTCTTAACCCATTAATTTTTAAAAGCTTCTGATTAAGCTTTTCTTTGCCTCTGGAAAACAATCCATTTTAAAATTTGCAGATGGCTTGGGTCCACTTACCAATGGTTTAATTTCTACACTGTAGCCTTCATGCCCACAACAGGAAAGAAAACTTTTCACAATTCACTAAGTATATGTGCATGTGAACAGCCACATTCAAGTTAATTTTGTGTCTCGTGCATACTGGCCCCTCATTTTCCCAGAGGATGGGGATGAGCTATTTTCCCATAACTGAATCTTCTTGATATACCTGGACTTTATTCCTTCAGGCACTAGACTCATTTTAGCCATTTGATGTGTTCACTCTAAAATGTCTCCTAAATAACCTAGGCAAAAAGCAGAGACTACTAGAAACTACTTCTTGAAACAGAATTAAGAACTGCAGAAAAAGAACTAGGTGTAACAAATGAAAAATATCACAAACCCTGTTATTTACAGAGAGGCATCAATCATATTGATAGACACTATAAAGGGTAGACTTGAGGGGGCGCCTGGGTGGCTCAGTGGTTGAGCATCTGCCTTTGGCTCAGGTCATGATCCCGGGGTCCTGGGATTGAATCCTGTATTGGGCTCTCCGTGGCGAGCCTTCTTCTCCCTCTGCCTATATCTCTACCTCTCTCTCTCTCTCTTACTGTGTCTCTCATGAATAAATAAATATTTTTTAAAAAGTAGACTTGGTACTGCCAAGGAGCCAAAATATCAAAATGGTACACACATTTACCTCATTCACATTTCAGAGAACAGTCTGGCAAACAGATAGATAACAACCTTCCAAATGAAATGGACTGGCCTAGAAAACCATTCTGATCGTGGCATTGTCATATTCCTAAACCTTCTCCATACCTAAACAAAGGAAGAATCAATGACTCTTCTTAACATTTACAGTCCACCCAAAACCATCCTCACCCTTCCTTTCCTGTCTCAGTATTTACTGGTCCCCAACTTTTAACTTTCTCCAAAGATATCCATTTCCCTTTGTACTACCTCCTCCTGTGTTTCCTTTAGTAGCACCCAGTCTCAGTAGCCTAAGAGTTAGTTCCTTGAGGTCAGGATAAGGTCTTGTTAATCTTTATCCCTAGCACACACAGGACAAGGCATGGTAGAATAGATATTCAGTAGATCAGGTTTTTTTTTTTTTTAATAAATTAAATCCTGTTATCTGAGACCTTCTTAAATATCACCTCCATCTTGAGGCCTTTCCTTATCTCAGGTGGAATCTCTCGCTCCTTTACATCCTCACAGCTGATCTTGCATTTTTTAAAAAAGGCTTTATTTATTTGTATATTTGAAAGAGTGAGCAAGCATGCAAAACTGGGGGGAGGAGCAGAGGGAAAGAGAGAGAGAGAGAGAGAAAGAGAGAGAGAGAGAGAGAGAGAGAGAGAGAGAGAGAGAAAGAGAATCTTTTTTATTATTATTCATGAGACACACAGAGAGAGGCAGAGACATAGGCAGAGGGAGAAGCAGGCTCCCCACCTGGAGCCTGATGTGGGGCTCAATCTCCGGACCCCAGGATCACACTCTGAGCCAAAGGCAGACGCTCAACCACTGAGCCACCCAGGCATCCCAAGAAAGAGAATCATAAGCAGACTCCATGCTGGGTGCAGAGCTCAACACAGGGCTCCACCTGACGACCCCAAGATCATGACCTGAGCTAAAATCAAGAGTCAGGTGCTTCACCAGCTGAGCCAGCCAAGAACTCCTGCTTCTTGCTTTTAAACTCTGTAACAATACCTATCATAGTCTTCTTTGTACTTTGTTATAATTATTTAAATACCTACCTTACTATTACCACTTCCACCCTTCCCACCTGCAGGGAAAGAAGAGCAAGAAAGAGACACAGGATCACATACTTAGAGAGCATGGGTTTTGCCTCATTTTTTAAAAAAACTTTCTTGTGGTACTTAGCACAATGCTTAGCACATAGAAGGAGTTCAAGAAATATCTTACCAAATTGAATTGCTAAAACATTTGGATATCAGTATGGAGACTGTACTTTAGATCCATACCTCATACCATACACTCAATAAATTCCAGATGGGTCCAAGAATTAAACACAAAAAAGAAAAACACCCTGGGGGAGTGGAGAGGACAGAATCACATATTTGTCCCAGCTGTGGAGAAGTGGTAAATTTCTGAGTATTGAAAAATGAAAGAAACATCACAGACGGGATAGATGGATCTGAATACATAAATTGAAAAAGAACACTTTTGCATAGTAAAATATAATAAAGCACACATAAAAATGAAAGCAATAAAATTGGAAAAATATGTGACAAATATGGATAACAAAGTTGGACTATCCAAAATATAAGGGATGGATATAAATATAAAAGGTAAATGGATTTTACTGGGTAAGTGCTCAAAGAAAATGAAGGAGGAAATGGAGAGCAAATTAGAACACTAAGAAATGCAAAGCCTCATCAAATAAAAATGAAAACAAAAGGATAGTATAGTTACATACCTATCAAAATAACAAAAAATTTTTAAATGACAACATTTATTTATTGCTGCAGGACTGTGAGAAAATAGGCATACTCACACAATTTAGTCTTTTGGGGAGTACAATCTGGCAATTCGTAGCAACAGCTATAAAATAGCTCATACCTTTTGACCTGGTTATCATACTTTTGGTAAAATACCAGAAAACAATAATTCTAAACAGAATAAAGGAAATTTGTACAGAAACCATTCACCACATCAGTTTTTATAAGAGTGAAAATTTTTAAATAACTTAAATCCCCAATAATAATAAGACAGCTAAGCAAAATCTGGCATAACAGTACTACAGAATACCACAACCTTATATTTTTGTGTGGAAGGCTATCTACCTATTCCATACTGCCAGGTCTTTCTTTTTATAGTCTCATCATCTCAGTTGTCTAATATACAACGGTCACTGTGTCTATTTCTAGGGTAAACTACCTCCTTGAAACCCATGCAACTTGCTACCCCTAATTATAATTTACTGCTTGTCTTCTGCTATAACTGAAGGAATACAGGTTTCCTTTTATCTGAAAGTAGACCGTTCCTATGAAACCTTCCATAAGTCAAAATGGTGTAAAGGAAAGAAGCACTTATTATTAATTTACAGCTAACCCTTGTCATCCATTGTCACAGGATGAGCCAAATGCAGAGTGTGTGTGTGTGTATATATATATATATATATATATATATATATATATATATATTTATGAATGTGCAAAGGAATTTTATTCATCCATAAAAAGAATGAAATCTTGTCATTTGCATCAACATGGATGGAGCTGGAGAGTATAATGCTAAGCAAAATAAGTCAGATCAGAAAGACAAATACCATATGATTTCACTCATATGTAGAATTTAAGAAAAAAAACAAATGAGCAATGGGGGGAAAAGAGAGAGAGAGAGAGAGAGAGAGAGAGAGAAACCATGAAACAGACTCTGAACTATAGAGAACTAATGGTTACCGAAGGCGGGGGGGTGAAACAGGTCATGGGGATTAAGGAGTGCACTTGTCATGATGAGCACTGGGTGATCTGTGGAAGTGTTCAATCGCTGTATGGTACACCTGAAACTAATAACACTGTGTTAACTATACCAAAATTAAGATAAAATAAAAAAGTCTTGAGAATACATATGGTCATATTATGATTAAAGAGAAACGTGGGGACAAGTAATAGCAAATTCATTCATTAGAGTCATGTTTATATGCCCATTATCAAGTGAAATACATTTATTTAAACTTAGGTTTCAGGGAGCCCGGGTGGCTCAGTGGTTTAGCGCCACCTTCAGCCCAGGGCCTGATCCTGGAGCCAGGGGATCAAGTCCCACATCGGGCTCCCTGCATGGAGCCTGTTTCTCCCTCTGCCTGGGTCTCTGCCTCTCTCTCTCTCTCTCTCTCTCTCTGATGAATAAATAAATAAAATCTTAAAAAAAATAAACAGGTTTCTTTGGTTTATTACAGCCTACTACTGCTTTGAAACAACAGAAATGATTTTCACAAATATGTAAAACACAGTCTTGTATTTCTCATCAAACACCCAATCTCAAACATTCTTCCTCAAGGACCCAATCTCAAACTTATTTTTTTAAAACAAGATGTCACTACTCCACAAGTTACAGGTTTTACTTAAAGTCATACATGATTAGCCTTCAAATCTTAAATCAAGGCACAGTCCAAATACAGACCATGAACATATTAACATGAACATATTAGAGGCTTTTTGTGAAAGACCTGGATGCCAGCTGATAAGTCAAAGAAGTCAGGAGACACATTAAAAGCAATTCAAAATAAACAGAAATAAGAACATTTTGGGGTGGGAAAAGTGATAACTGGCAATGTTAAAAGAGAATGACATCTTTGTTTTGAGCAACACAACCAACAAAATAAAAGAAGAAATTCAAGGTATGAAAACTTGGCTATTATGACAAGAAGATTAAAAAAAAAAAGCAAAGAATTTCCCACCTTGGGTCTGTTCCCTGGATGGAACTAGGGGTGTTAATTCTGCTTGTATAATGTTGGAAGCAATAATCCTAATAGTTGTGAAAGCAGTCCCTGAATGGGAGCCATTCTTTGATTTGGTCATTCTGCAAATTCCTGTATTTCTGTAAAAAACAGAGTTAGTGAATCTATAAATCTTTTTCTCTACCTATGAACACGCACTGCTTGGTACTTTGGTCAGCTACAAATACTGTGTACCTCTTAATTCAGCTTTAATGGGCTCCAAATCTTCCCATATGTTGAGTGTCTGAAATAAAAATGTAATTCAGGTTGATGAGCAGGAAAGGAAGAAGAGTTCAAAGACCTGCAGTCTCAAAGCCCACTTTCAGAATCCAAATCTACTGATGTCTAATGCTGACACTCTGATACACATTTAGGTGACTTAGGTTGGCAGGCTAATAGATTTTTTTATTACCAGAGTTTGGTTTCTTGAACTCTCAGGACATTGGAAGAAAATATGTGGACAGTGATCACACTCATAGTAGGCCAGGAGGGTGAGACATGCAGGAGATGTTGGCTGAGCCATTTCCTGAGCTTATCAGAAGGGAATGATTTCAATTATTGTCACAGGATGAGCCAAATGCTCTGTCTTACCCTAGCTTCACTGTGCTCCCTCTTCCAAAACAAAGAGGAAGGAAGGAAAGAAGAGAGGGAGGGAAAGGAAGAGGGAGAGGGAGGAACATTACAATGAAGCCAAAGCAAAGATTAACAACTGTAAGAAATAAAGGCTACTTTTGCATAAAATAAAATATAAAAGGTCAGTATTCAGAAAATGTTAACACACTGGCTCAGTTACTCTCAGTTCATAGGCCTGAGTCATTAGGCTTAAGCAGGCCCAGGGAATAGTATCATAGCTTTGTCGCTTGCACTTTTATGAGGGATATCTGTGCTGGTGGCAGCTAGCAGACTGGCAGGGCTACAAACTGGCATGCCCTCAGGTCATAAACTAGTTATGGCACAATTATTCACTTGTTCTAGCCATTCTGCCAATTACTTCATGAGTGTGGAGGGCAGGACCCTTGTCTAAGGCCAGCTCTGGAAACAAGACCTCCTGGGCTCAAGCCTTCCTTCCTAGGGAGTTCTGTGGGACTCTGTAAGGCCATCGACAGTCTCACTAAGCCTAAGAGTCTAGCCTTCTGCTTTAATAATCCACTCACTGTTTATTAGGCATCTGTATTGTACAAGACCCAGAGAGGAAACGCAAAAATATTAAAGAATGGACCTTCAAAGGGCTTAGAGAGGGTGGGGAACATAAGAGCCATTCAAAATTTTCACTTGTCTTAAGCCCACCTGCCCATCTCAAACCCCACATTTTCCTGAACAGAAGAGGCCTTTTGAATCTAGACTCTCCACTAATCATCTGAGTCCACTTCTAATGCTCTGGAGAAAAAAAATAAAGACATTTTCTTCCAGAATCAGTATAATCTTCCATCTTTTCTCCAACAGTGGGAATAAGCTTCCCTGTCCTCTCGACTCATAATTCAATTAAAGGCCCACTGAAGTCGGCTTGTCTAAAGAGGGCCAATCACTCCCCTCCAGCACAATACCTCTCTTGCCAAGCATGCATACCCATAAATGCACGTGAACACATGAAAAGGTATTGTATACAGGTTTGCTTACTGAGCCTGAAGAGAAAGTAAACAGATTAGGAAGAGGTGCTGAAAGTTGACTGCTCAGTGAGCTGGAGACCTGGGGAGAAAGGAGGAGGATCCAGTCCAGAATGCCCACAGGGTCTGCTTTTCAAAACAGCAGCAAATGCACAGCCAGCAGTGACAACCAATTAGCTTGGTTGGAGAGAATGGATTTGCAAAGAGATCTCAGGAAACAGTTTAAGGATCAATAGGCCCTATCAGTATGCCAGTGATTTAATAGTAATATAGTCAAGGCCCCAGAATAAATCATTTCCATGCTCATTACTGCCCATGGCAAACATTACCCAAATCAGACTTAGACATACAAAGAACCCAAGCTCTCTGAATGGCATCACTGAAAACATTCCTGCAAGGAGCACCCTTTATAAGGTGGAGCCCGGCCAAGCAAATAGGCATCTGCTCCCCTCCATGGTCACATATTTTCCTCCTGCCTTCCACCCCTGTACCAGCTCCCCGAGTCTGTATGCATTTCCACACCTGGCCCCACCTTCTAGCAGGGACCAAGAGCATCATTCCTGGACGAGTGCCTAGCCTTTGAAGTCAGAGAGAATTCAGGCTGTTAGATGAGGAGATCCAGATTCAAGACTTCTCAACACACACACTTCCCCCTACTCGACAACGCTTATAATAAAATTACACTCAAGAGGCACTCTGGCTGCTAGAAAAACAGGATGCCAGAGGAGTGGGTGAGTAAGTTAGTTAGACTCTCTAGAGGCTGGCCTGAACTCTGTGGAATGTCAGGCTTGCTGGAAAGTTGAAGCTGTAACCAAGGTACCCTCAGCCTGGGCACCGATCCATCAGTTCCGCCATAGAAAAGTGTTTCTCCTCAACACCTGCCCCCCAACCACCACACATACACACAAAGTAGCTAGGCCCTGAGGCTTGGTTCTCAAGAGTACAGCAGAACAACTCAGGGCAGAAGCAGCTGGGGGGAGAACCTGTGCTTCTGTATTCAAGTGCTTTCCTAGAATTTGAGGCTGGCAAAGAATAGGTCTTAACATTTGGCTGGAAGCATCCATCTTTAAAGCCAATTATTTCACTTCAAGATTACAAAAGCCTTTCATCATCTTGCCAGTTTGGGGAGAGAGGAGAGATGGAGATCCTTTAGAATAGAGAGTAACTACTCACTTTACAGACGTATGTTGATACAGGTATATTTCATGTTTATACAGGTATATTTCAAGTAGAGAAATCAAGCCTTCTCCCCTCTCCTAGTCCTTAAGATGGTCAGTCTGCCATGCCTCTAACAATAACAAGCACAATGCAATAATAACTCATGCTTACACACTTGACAGTTGCAAAGCTTCTTCCCACTCAATAAAGTTTAATCCAGTGTGCACTGTAATTAACAAATGGGATGATTTTTAAAGTGTATTCCCTTGGGGCGCCTGGGTGGCTCAGTCAATTTAGCGACTACCTCTTAGTTTCCGCTCAGGTCATGATCTCAGGGTCATAAGATCCAGCCCCACATCAGCTCTGTGTTCAGCCTAGAGTCCTCTTGGGGCTTTTTCTTCCTCTCCCTCTACCCTTCCCTGCTGCTGGCTCACTCTCTCAAATAAATAAGTCCTTTTAAAAAAAGGTGTATTCTCTTTGACCTACCAATTCTTTCTTTTCTAAATATCTCTTAATAAAATCATTACACAAGTGTGTGAGAATGTATGTACACAAATGGCTGCTGTAGCACTGTTTATAATAGCAAATCGTTAGTAGCAAATTAAATTAATATGGTACTAGCTAAAATATTTATAGCATTAATATAGTCATAAAGTGTGATACTATGAAGACATGAAAATAATTAAGTAGATCTGAAAAGATTTCTGCAATGTACTGTTAGGTATAAAAAAGTGGATAATGAAATAATATATCATACAGCCTCATTTTTAATGTGTGTGTGTGTGTGTGTGTGTGTGTGTACAAAAACATAGGAAAATAAAGTGTGAGATTTGCATACACCTAATTATTAATGCTGCTTCTCTCTAGGTAGTAGGCATGCAGGTAATTTTCTTCTCTAAACTTTTAGGTATTGTCTAAGTTGATACTAAACAACAAACAGTACTGGGTTTGATGACATGGAAAGCAATAAAACTATATTCATTTTGAAAAGTAGAGGAGATATGGTATGTAACAACAATAGTAACTAACATTTATTGAGCAAGTATTATATACCATGGCTTTCAACACACTTATCATATTTCAGCCCTCATAACAAGACCAAGAGGGATTTAATATTGTCCCCCATCTTACAGATGAGGCAAGGAGACTGAGGCTCAGAGAGTTTAAGGGACTTCCCAAAGACACATAGCTAGGAGTAACAAAACTAGGATTCAAACTAAGATTCCTCTTGATTCTAAATCTCATGCTCCTATTTGCTGCCCTATCACCTTCCTTCTCAAGAGCCATTCTCCCTTAAAGTGTTCAATGTACCAAAGCCAGCTTTTATACTTTTGAGTACATATGTCAGAGAGACTCCATTAAAAGTACAACTGTTTCTAGCTCAAAGTTTCAAGGAATATGCAGAACCCTCAAAGCCTACTGCCAAAACCCCAGGGTAAACAGCAACAGCTCAAACTGAAGCCTGGTCCCTAAAATTCTACAAAGGAGAGGAGTCCTTGTTTCAAGCCCTTGCTGCTTCCATCCACATATTCCTTCACAGAGTACCTACCATTTGCCAGGAACTGTAGGGGTACAATGATGAATAAGGCAGACTCCCTGCCTCAGAATTACTTGAGAACAAATTTCAGGTTGAAATGTGACCAATGGCCAAGGGGCCACAGCAGGGAACTTGGAAAGACAGGAAGCAGGTGGCCAAATCCTTCGTTACTATACTTTTAGAAGAATAGTTTGTGTATGGATTCAATTACCAAAACCAGCAAGTGTTATTGAGCAATGACTATGTACCAGGCCCTGTTAGGTGTTGTCACATATCTTATTAGCAGTCCTATTATTACTACTAGAAAAAAAAGCAGCTAACATTTTATTAAGTCCCTACTGGTAGTGGCAGGAACTGGGCTAAGTGCTTTACTTACAGTATAAATTTTCACAGTCACAATTCTATTAACGTGGATTAGAGGAGAAGTTTAATATGAAAAAAATATGGAACAAATCCAACAAACAAAGCCTCTAGAATTCTCCACAGATCCTTTATTCTATAATTCTCCACAGATCCTTTATTCATCACTAGAAATTTGATGATCATCTTAAGAGGTAGAGTGGTTTGAATACCCCAGCCACCTCACCAATTCATCTGTTCCTTTCTTATTTTTAATTTTGGCTGGACATGACATGCATCTATTATCTCTCAGTTTCCATGGGTCAAGAATCAAGATATGGCTTAGCTGGGCTGTTTGCAAGGCTGTTATCAAGGTGTTGGGTAGGGCTGGGGTCTCATCTGATGCTCAACTGGAGAAGGATCTGCTTCCAAGCACACACAGCTGTTGACAGTTTTACTTATTCATGTTAAGAAACCAACATCTGACTTGGGGCCAAGTAAAAGGAGTTACTGTTAGCAGCCAAAGTCTCTTCAAGGCGTGAGAAATGAGAGGAGTGGTCCCTAGTCCAGGCTAGGAGAGACAGTAGAAGATGTGGTATTGCAAAAGCCAGGCAGAAATTCCAGTCAGAAAAGAAAGGTACAATAGGGATGCCTGGGTGGCTCAGCCATTGAGCATCTGCCTTCGGCTCAGGGCATGATCCCACGGTCCTGGGACCGAGGTCCCACATCAGGCTCCCTGCATGGAGCATGCTTCTCCCTCTGCCTATGACTCTGCCTGCCTCTCTCTCTGTGTCTCTCATGAATAAATAAATAAAATCTAAAAGAAAAGAAAAGAAAGGCACAACAAAATAATTTGCACTCAGCTACAGGCTGAATACAATCATATTGGCGATATTATTTAAGTCTCCTTACGACAATCCTGAGACCTAAATATGACTGCTATTTAACAAAGGAGGGAGCTGAGATACTGGGAATTGTTTCACAGAAATTGCTCAGGGGCAACTTGCTGGGAAAAAGAAACTTCCAGGCTTTGAACCCAGATGTCTGTGGCTCCACAGCTTGTAGCCTTTCAACTCAAACTGCTCCTGATCAGTGCCAGCCCTGTACAGCTAAGGAACCAAGACCCTAAGACTAGTGATGGGAAGAGGGAGAGACAGCAGTGACTTTCCCTTGGCAGCTTCTTTACTGAAGCAAGGCCAACAAAAAAATTGAGTTTCTAGGCTTCCTTAAAGTCCTACCTACTCTGTTGTCTCTAAATACAACTACAGGGGTGCCTGGGTGGCTCAGTCGGTGAAGTATCTGCCTTTGGCTCAGGTCAGGATCCTGGAATCGAGCCCTGCATCGGGCTCCCTCCTCGGAGGGGAGCCTGCTTCTCCCTCTCCCTCTGCTACTCCCCCCTGCTTGTACACTTGCTCGCTTGCCCTCCCTCTCTCTCTCTCTCTCTCTGTCAAATAAATAAATAATCTTTTAAAAATAAATAAATAGAACTATAAATAACATGTGCATATAGATATGTAACTGTATGTATAACACGTGGTTGGTTATATTTAGAAACAACAGAATAAGGTAGGAATATAGAAACATATATATGCATACATATGTATTTAATTACATATGTGTATTTTAATCTTCTGCTGAAATAATATTCAATAACATTAATACTAATAGTAGGTAGTACTTATTACCTTAGTAATAAGCATTACTGTGTTCCAGGCACAGGAGTAAGCCCTTTGGTGGCTTAGATCATTTCTTCACATCAGAAAATCTACATATAAATAATACCATCATCGGGGATCCCTGGGTGGCTCAGCAGTTTAGCACCTGCCTTTGGCCCGGGGCGTAATCCTGGAGTCCGGATGGAGTCCCACATCGGGCTCCCTGCATGGAGCCTGCTTCTCCCTCTGCCTGTGTCTCTGCCTCTGCCTCCCCCCCCCTCATTACTAAATAAATAAAATCTTTAATAAATAAATATTTATTTATTTATATCATCAATTCACAGCGGAAAAATTAGGCTCAAAGAGGTTCAGTAACTTGCCCAAGGCCACGCAAGAAATAAATACAGAATTTCAGTTCACGTCTGCCTTTGGATCTATACATATTGCCTTCCTACCTCTTCTCCAAAGATACCACAGATTAAAAAAACAAAAACAAAAACAAAAACAAAAAAAACAAAGATACCACAGAAAATATAGATTAGCAAAAGGAGGAGAAAAAATAACTCAAAAATCATTAATATATCTTTTGTCTCTATAGACTTTCAAGCTACATAAACTGGTGTTTCGATTCACTCTGTTCCTTATTTATCCCATTGTGCCTGGCCTCTCTCTCCAAATTGCTGATAAGGCCCTTGCAGGCAGGAAGCAGGCCTTCTATTTTGTTCTCCCCATCATCTCATCCCAACTTCACTCCAGGGCCCAATGGATCATCATACCTGTTGCTGATGAACCAAAATCAGTGATGTTAGCAGAATGCAGCAGAATCTTCCAAAACATGACTTCCTGTACCTGGGGGCCCAGCAAGTTCACTATGTAATCTAAGACAATTAGAGATACTTGGGTAACATCCTCAAGCCCCAGACCAACTTAATCTTTTATCAAGCTTTCAATCAACAGGTTGTAAGTTTGTAAGATTTCTAAAAGAGTTGAAACATCTTTAGGTAAATTGGACAAAGATGTATGTACAAAGATGCTTTCTACAATGTTATTTACAACAGCAAAAACCTGAAAACTTAAATGGCCAATTACATGAAAGTAGTAAATTAAATTGTAATGTATCCATATAGGGGCTATTTTTATGCAGTAATTTAAAATGAACTTTTCAAAATATTTCTAATGACAAGGATAAAGAAACACATAGTAAGTGGAAGAATTTGAGGGAAGGATATACAGTATAGCCATGTAGTAGGATTTCAAATATATATTACTTGTAGGATCAAAATACAGGACTCTGTTAATGAGGAGAAAATCAATTTACAAAAATAAGATAATTGTGACCTTTTTCACTGTGTCTTTTTCTCTTGCAATTAGCTTTGCCTTTTCTCAGACATGGTTTAAGTTGCTGCTACATTATCTCAGTTTCATTTGTGAAGTGGGGGTGAAAGTAACTACTAATCTACCAGAGTTGCTGTGTTGGTAAAATGAGTTAATGGATGCGGAAGTGATTTTTTTCAAATATTAGAGTGCTATTAGCTTCTGAGCTATTATTGAGGAGATCCTAAGTGTGCTGAATTTTTGGTGATTTGCGGAAACCAATCTCTCTTGGAGTCAGGGCTTCCTGCCCATTTCCACTGCCATAATCGCCCTCCAGGCCTTTACCATCACATTGCCTGAATTTCTACACCACTCTCAGAGCTAGAACTCCTCCAGACTCTGCCCCCTTCATCCACTCTCCACAAAGCAGCAGGAATCACCTTTCGGACCACATTAATCCTTTCCTTGGGCTCCCACAGAGATTCCCAACTATCTTCACATACTCCAATGATCTTTAAACCAATTCTTCTAGGACATTCTCCAACCATCATCCCAGTCCTCATGCAGTCAGCTTTAAAGTCTTCAACAGACTTTAACTAGAAAGCACTGTATTACACGGTAGACCTTCATACCGTTCTACTCAAAGTGTGGTCTCAGGACCAGAGTCATCAGCTTCATCTAGGAATTTGCTAGGCAGCATTTCTGGCTTGACCCAGCTCTATTTAATCGAAGCCTGCAGTGATTAAAGACAGCAAGAGTATTCCCAGGTGATTTGTATCCACAGTAATGTTCGAGAAGCCCTGGCCTCAATGGCATTAAAGGTACCTTTATCAAGGTAAAACAAAGTGTTGACAACTGTAATTAACTGACAGATATTATTTACTCTTTCCAAGCTGTCCTTATGTCTCTCTCACATGTTTGTTCATCTCTCCCCCTAGATGGTACATTGATTAAAAACTAGTAACTTACATTTTTCTCTTCCTTTTTCTCAACTTCTATGATCTAGGAGGCCCCCAGTAAATGTTCATCAACTAAAAATAGTTTTAAAGGCCATATTTTAAAGTCACCATAATCAAATTTATTTTGTATACTAGAGGGGATAAAAATATGAAATCTGGAGGCTGACAGCCAGAGGTCTCAAATTAGGCTTTGCCATTTCCCAGCTGAGTAACCTTGGACTTATCTTAACCTGAACTTTTCTTAACTCCTATGTGCCTCAATTTCCTCATCTGTGCAATGGAGATACTAATATATACTCAATCTCGGGTTGTGATTGAGCCCCACTTTGGGCTCCACACTGAGCATGGAGCCTGCTTAAGATTCTCTCTCTGCACCCCCACCTCTCTCCCTCTCTAAAAAAAAATAATAATAAATAAAAGTAAAAGGGTTTTGCAAGAATTAAATGACCTAAGTGATAGAAAGCTTTAAACAGCATCTGCCACAGTCACCACAATATAAATTTGAGGTATTATACATGTTTCCTTAGAAGATCATTATGGTAAGTATTTCAAAATTTAGGTCATTAATAATCATGAATATTGAATTATTTCCCTGAGGGACTATGTGATAGGACACTGAATTCTCACAAGTCTTCAATGAGATCAATGATACTCTTATTTCAGAGAAGGCAAAGTTTATGCAGCTACACTTGAACTCAGGTCCAAAGGACTTCAGAGTCCATGTTCTCTAGTGTTTATAAACAGGAGGCTTTATAGGCAATAGACAAAAGAAACAGTTGATGATTTTTAAAAGATAATATAAAATGAGGTTAAAGTTGGTGGATTGACTATTTTGGTTACCCTGATTTTGGAAAATCAGGATCTAGCTTTTTAGGAGTTCATAAGCTCACTGATAAAAAATAATTAGTGTTAAAAAATTTAATAAATAATAATTAGTATTGCAGAAATCACATTTGGTGACCGAAACATGAAGCGAAGTTTTGTGGAGGGTAAGCCAAAGGTAACAATCTGGGCCTCTGGGTGTCTCCGTCAGTATTCCAGGCCAAGAAATGGTTAATGGCAACTTTTCTGCACCCCCAAATACCTAGACCAACCCTGGACAGCAATTTGGCACAGATATTTCTATGCTGGAATCATGGAGTCTGGAACATATAGGAAGAAGAGAGGCCCACAATGCGCTTCTAGCACTACTCTCATGGACATTCCTTTTTTCTTGCCCTAAGAATTCCCTCAGCCACCAATATCATCACCACCACCACCGGTTAAAGAAAACCACACACTGCTCTCAAGAGATGTCACAGGGGGCAGTGGGGAAAACCTAGATGGCTCAGTTGGTTATGCATCTGCCTTCAGCTCAAGTCTAGATCCCAGGGTCCTGGAACCCTGAGTCAGGCTCCCTGCTCAGGAGAGTCTGCTTCCCTACCCACCCTCTCCCCAACAGAAATAAATAAATAAATAAATAAATAAATAAATAAATAAATAAATAAATAAATAAATAATAAATGAATAAATAAATAAATAAATTCTTTTAAAAAAATGTCGGTCAGAGGGGGAGGGGCAAGATGGCAGAAGAGTAGGGTCCCCAAATCACCTGTCCCCACCAAATTACCTAGAAAACCTTCAAATCATCCTGAAAATCTACGAATTCGGCCTGAGATTTAAAGAGAGACCAGCTGGAATGCTCCAGTGAGAAGAGTTCACGCCTCTATCAAGGTAGGAAGACGGGGAAAAAGAAATAAAGAAACAAAAGGCCTCCAAGGGGGAGGGGCCCCGCGAGGACCCGGCTGAGGCCAGGGCGAGTGTCCCCAGGACAGGAGAGCCCCGTCCCGGAGGAGCAGGAGCTGCACCAACCTTCCCGGGCAGAAAGGCCTCCCGGGGAATTGGAGCAGGATCCCCAGAAAGGCGGGGATGCCCTCGGGCTCCCTGGGACACTAACAGGCACCTGCGCGCCCAGGAGAGTGCTTGGAGCTCCCTAAGGGCTGCAGCACCTACGGCGGGACCCGGAACAGCTCGGAGGGGCTCAGGTGGCGGCTCCGCGGCTCCGGGAGCAGCTCAGCGGCGGCGGCGGCTCCGGCGGAGGAAGAAGCTCCGCACGGAGGGGGCGGCGCGGCTCCGGGAACAGCTCGGAGTGACTCGGCCAGCGCCTCCGCGGAGGGGCTGCGCGGCTCCGGGAGCAGCTCGGCGGCGGCGGCTCGGGCAGAGGAAGAAGCTCCGCGCGGAGGGGGCGGCGCGGCTCCGGGAGCAGCTCGGGCGGCGACTCCGCAGAGGGGGCTGTGGGGCGGGAGCGTGAATCCAACAGCGCAGGCCCCGGAACACAGGGCGCCGGGACACAGCCCAGGATCCGGCCTCCCCCCGGGACAGGCAGAGACCGGAGGGCCCAGGACAGCAAGGACGCTCCTGCCTGGAACTGAGCAGATCAGCGGCCCCGCCCGGGAGCCCCCAGGCCCTGCAGACGGAGAGCCCCGGAGCTACTGCGGGGGCTGACTCCAGGGTCCCAGAGCTGCCCCCGCCACTGTGGCTTCCTCCCGGGGCCTCACGGGGTAAACACCCCCCACTGAGCCCTGCACCAGGCAGGGGCAGAGCAGCTCCCCCAAGTGCTAACACCTGAAAATCAGCACAGCAGGCCCCTCCCCCAGAAGACCAGCTAGACGGACCAGTTCCAGGGGAAGTCAAGGGACTTAAAGTATACAGAATCGGAAGATACTCCCCGTATTTTTTTGTTTTTGTTTTTTTGTTTTTCTTTTGTTTTGTGCTTCTTCTCCTTTCTTTTTTCTTGATTTCTGAATGCTTCCCCCACCCCACCCCACTTTTCTTCTCCTTTCGTTTTCTTTCTCTTTTTCTACTCTTTTTCCGCCTTTTTTTCTTCTTTCTCTTTTTTCTTTTTCTCTTTTCTTTCCTTCTCTCTCTTTTTCTCCTTTTCCCAATACAACTTGTTTTTGGCCACGCTGCACTGAGCAAAATGACTAGAAGAAAAACCTCACCTCAAAAAAAAGAATCAGAAACATCCCTCTCTCCCACAGAGTTACAAAATATGGATTACAATTCAAAGTCAGAAAGCCAATTCAGAAGCACTATTATACAGCTACTGGTGGCTCTAGAAAAAACCATAAAGGACTCAAGAGACATCATGACTGCAGAATTTAGATCCAATCAGGCAGAAATTAAAAATCAATTAAATGAGATGCAATCCAAGCTAGAAGTCCTAACGACGAGGCTTAACGAGGTGGAAGAACGAGTGAGTGACATAGAACACAAGTTGATGGCAAAGAGGGACACTGAGGAAAAAAGAGACAGGCAATTAAAAGACCATGAGGATAGATTAAGGGAAATAAATGACAGCCTGAGGAAGAAAAACCTACCTTTAATTGGGGTTCCCGAGGGCCCTGAAAGGGACAGAGGGCCAGAATATGTATCTGAGCAAATCCCAGCTGAAAACTTTCCTAATCTGGGAAGGGAAACAGGCATTCAGATCCAGGAAATAGAGAGATCCCACCCTAAAATCAACAAAAACCGTTCAACACCTCGACATTTAATAGTGAAGCTTGCAAATTCGAAAGATAAGGAGAAGATCCTTAAAGCAGCAATAGAAAAAAAAAGTCCCTGACTTTTATGGGGAGGAGGGTTAGGGTAACAGCAGACCTCTCCACAGAGACCTGGCAGGCCAGAAAGGGCTGGCAGGATATATTCAGGGTCCTAAATGAGAAGAACATGCAACCAAGAATACTTTATCCAGCAAGGCTCTCATTCAAAATGGAAGGAGAGATAAAGAGCTTCCAAGACAGGCAGGAACTGAAAGAATATGTGACCTCCAAACCAGCTCTGCAAGAAATTTGAAGGGGGACTCTTAAAATTCCCCTTTAAGAAGAAGTTCAGTGGAACAATCCACAAAAACAAGGACTGAATAGATATGATGACACTAAACTCATATCTGTCAATAGTAACTCTGAACGTGAATGGGCTTAATGACCCCATCAAAAGGCGCAGGGTTTCAGACTGGATCAAAAAGCAGAACCCATCTATTTGCTGCCTACAAGAGACTCATTTTAGATAGAAGGACACCTACAACCTCAAAATAAAAGGTTGGAGAACCATTTACCCTTCAAATGGTCCTCAAAAGAAAGCAGGGGTAGCCATCCTTATATCAGATAAATTAAAATTTACCCCGAAGACTATAGTGAGAGATGAAGAGGGACACTATCTCATACTCAAAGGATCTATCCAACAAGACTTAACAATCCTCAAAATATATGCCCCGAATGTGGGAGCTGCCAAATATTTAAACCGATTAATAACCAAAGTGAAGAAATACTTAGATAATAATACACTTATACTTGGTGACTTCAATCTAGCTCTTTCTACCCTCGATAGGTCTTCTAAGCACATCTCCAAAGAAACGAGAGCTTTAAATGATACACTGGACCAGATGGATTTCACAGATATCTACAGAACTTTACATCCAAACTCAACTGAATACACATTCTTCTCAAGTGCACATGGAACTTTCTCCAGAATAGACCACATACTGGGTCACAAATTGGGTCTGAACCGATACCAAAAGATCGGGATAGTCCCCTGTATATTCTCAGACCATAATGCCTTGAAATTAGAACTAAACCACAACAAGAAGTTGAAAGGACCACAAACACGTGGAGGTTAAGGACCATCCTGCTGAAAGATGAAAAGGTCAACCAGGAAATTAAGGAAGAATTAAAAAGATTCATGGAAACTAATGAGAATGAAGATACAACCGTTCAAAATCTTTGGGATGCAGCAAAAGCAGTCCTGAGGGGGAAATACATCGCAATACAAGCATCCATTCAAAAACTGGAAAGAACTCAAATTCAAAAGCTCACCTTACACATAAAGGAACTAGAGAAAAAGCAACAAATGGACCCCACCCCCAGCAGAAGAAGACAGTTAATTAAAATTCGAGCAGAACTAAATGAAATCGAGACCAAAAGAACTATGGAACAGATCAACAGAACCAGGAGTTGGTTCTTTGAAAGAATTAATAAGATAGATAAACCATTAGCCAGTCTTATCAAAAGAAGAGAGAGAAGACTCAAATTAATAAAATCATGAATGATAAAGGAGAGATCACTACCAACACCAAGGAAATACAAACGATTTTAAAAACATATTATGAACAGCTGTACGCCAATAAATTAGGAAATCTAGAAGAAATGGACGCATTCCTGGAAAGCCACAAACTACCAAAACTGGAGCAGGAAGAAATAGAAAACCTGAACAGGCCAATAACCAGGGAGGAAATTGAAGCAGTCATCAAAAACCTCCCAAGACACAAGAGTCCAGGGCCAGATGGCTTCCCAGGGGAATTCTATCAAACGTTTAAAGAAGAAATCATACCTATTCTACTAAAGCTGTTTGGAAAGATAGAAAGAGATGGAGTACTTCCAAATTTGTTCTATGAGGCCAGCATCACCTTAATTCCAAAACCAGAGAAAGATCCCACCAAAAAGGAGAATTACAGACCAATATCCCTGATGAACATGGATGCAAAAATTCTCAACAAGATACTAGCCAATAGGATCCAACAACACATTAAGAAGATTATTCACCATGACCAAGTAGGATTTATCCCCGGGACACAAGGCTGGTTCAACACTCGTAAAACCATCAATGTGATTCATCATATCAGCAAGAGAAAAACCAAGAACCATATGATCCTCTCATTAGATGCAGAGAAAGCATTTGACAAAATACAGCATCCATTCCTGATCAAAACCCTTCAGAGTGTTGGGATAGAGGGAACTTTCCTCAACATCTTAAAAGCCATTTACGAAAAGCCCACAGCAAATATCATTCTCAATGGGGAAGCACTGGGAGCCTTTCCCCTAAGATCAGGAACAAGACAGGGATGTCCACTCTCACCACTGCTATTCAACATAGTACTGGAAGTCCTCGCCTCAGCAATCCGACAATAAAAAGACATATTGGCAAAGAAGAAGTCAAACTCTCCCTCTTCGCCGATGACATGATACTCTACATAGAAAACCCAAAAGCCTCCACCCCAAGATTGCTAGAACTCAAACAGCAATTTGGTAGCGTGGCAGGATACAAAATCAATGCCCAGAAATCAATGGCATTTCTATATACTAACAATGAGACTGAAGAAAGAGAAATTAAGGAGTCAATCCCATTTACAATTGCACCCAAAAGCATAAGATACCTAGGAATAAACCTAACCAAAGAGGTAAAAGATCTATACCCTAAAAACTATAGAACACTTCTGAAAGAAATTGAGGAAGACACAGATGGAAAAATATTCCATGCTCATGGATTGGCAGAATTAATATTGTAAAAATGTCAATGTTACCCAGGGCAATTTACACGTTTAATGCAATCCCTATCAAAATACCATGGACTTTCTTCAGAGAGTTAGAACAAATTATTTTAAGATTTGTGTGGAATCAGAAAAGACCCTGAAAGGCCAGGGGAATTTTAAAAAAGAAAACCATAGCTGGGGGCATCACAATGCCAGATTTCAGGTTGTACTACAAAGCTGTGGTCATCAAGACAGTGTGGTACTGGCACAAAAACAGACACATAGATCAATGGAACAGAATAGAGAACCCAGAAGTGGATCCTGAACTGTATGGTCAACTAATATTTGATAAAGGAGGAAAGACTATCCATTGGAAGAAAGACAGTCTCTTCAATAAATGGTGTTGGGAAAATTGGAGATCCACATGCAGAAGAATGAAACTGGACCACTCTCTTTCACCATACACAAAGATAAACTCAAAATGGATGAGAGATCTAAATGTGAGACAAGAGTCCATCAAAATCATAGAAGAGAACACAGGCAACACCCTTTTTGAACTTGGCCACAGTAACTTCTTGCAAGATACATCCACGAAGGCAAAAGAAACAAAAGCAAAAATGAACTATTGGGACTTCATCAAGATAAGAAGCTTTTGCACAGCAAAGGATACAGTCAACAAAACTAAAAGACAACCTACAGAATGGGAGAAGATATTTGCAAATGACAGATCAAGGGCTAGTTTCCAAAATCTATAAAGAACTTATTAAACTGAACGCCAAAGAAACAAACAATCCAATCATGAAATGGGCAAAAGACATGAAGAGAAATCTCACAGAGGAAGACATGGACATGGCCAACATGCACATGAGAAAATGCTCTGCATCACTTGCCATCAGGGAAATACAAATCAAAACCACAATGAGATACCACCTCACACCAGTGAGAATGGGGAAAATTAACAAGGCAGGAAACAACAAATGTTGGAGAGGATGCGGAGAAAAGGGAACCCTCTTACACTGTTGGTGGGAATGTGAACTGCTGCAGCCACTGTGGAAAACTGTGTGGAGGTTCCTCAAAGAGTTAAAAATAGACCTGCCCTACGACCCAGCAATTGCACTGTTGGGGATTTACCCCAAAGATTCAGATGCAATGAAACGCCGGGACACCTGCACCCCGATGTTTCTAGCAGCAATGGCCACAATAGCCAAACTGTGGAAGGAGCCTCGGTGTCCATCGAAAGATGAATGGATAAAGA
Organism: Vulpes lagopus; assembly: GCF_018345385.1. Taxonomy (NCBI): domain Eukaryota; kingdom Metazoa; phylum Chordata; class Mammalia; order Carnivora; family Canidae; genus Vulpes; species Vulpes lagopus. Next base: position 43,777,075 of record NC_054848.1, read on the forward strand.
AGATGTGGTTTATGTATACAATGGAATATTACTCAGCAATTAGAAACGACAAATACCCACCATTTGCTTCAACGTGGATGGAACTGGAGGGTATTATGCTGAGTGCAGTAAGTCAATCGGAGAAGGACAAACAGTGTATGTTCTCATTCATTTGGGGAATATAAATAATAGTGAAAGGGAATATAAAGGAAGGGAGAAGAAATGTGTGGGAAATATCAGGAAGGGCGACAGAACATAAAGACTCCTAACTCTGGGAAACGAACTAGGGGTGGTGGAAGGGGAGGAGGGCGGGGGGTGGGGGGTAATGGGTGACGGGCACTGAGGGGGACACTTGACGGGATGAGCACTGGGTGTTATTCTGTATGTTGGTAAATTGAACACCAATAAAAATTAGTTTATTAAAAAAAAAAGAAAAGTGGGGGCAGGGAGTGGGGGATAGAGAGAGAGATGCAGGAGAGAACTGCCAACATAGGGTAAAACCTGATTGTCAAGTACTTTTCTGGGGCCTGTTCCAGATCACTGTCACTTATAGGCTTAGACTAGAGCTCAGCCCTAAATTAGGGCTCCAGCCTAGAAGGCAGGATGGGAGGTAGAAGGGCCCCACCTGGGTCTTAGCAGTGGGAATTAACTCTCCCTGATTCTTAATTCTTTTGGCTTTTATTAGTGGCTGGAAGGGGAGAGGGATGTAACCGGAACCCTAGTGCAGCTGAGAAGGGCTAAGAGCCAAAAACCCTCCTTAAGCAGATACAGTATGTGCAGGGTCTGGGCAGGTTTCAGAACACTGCACATTTCTCCAGCCAAAGGCACAGGAAAATATGAAAATTACATATTTAACCCCTCACATCCAGAAGGGGAGAGAATCATCTTCCTACCAGAACAGCAGAGAGAAGTTAGCAAGCTGGCTCTTGCCTTTTTCACAAAAATACCTCTAGCAGCTAGATGGTCAAGTCAATTTCAAATATAAATTATAAGCTATTTCACCTTGACAGGAGAGTTAGGTAAAGCAACCCATGTGCCTATTAGACCCTAGTAGGAAGTGAGTTCTGTCTACAAGGAGGGAGGGAGGGAGTGAACAGACCAAATTCCACAGCACAAGCATCTTTACATCATTCTGACTTTTAGTTCATCACCACACAGAAAGTGGGTAACACTACACAAAAGTTAACAGATCTACAAAGCAAATCTCAGAAGGATGGGGTCAGAAGACGGATGGGGAAGCCCATCTCCACACAAAATTAACCTTTCCTGAACATTTCATGTAAGTACACATGGCATCAGGGCTAGGGTTTGGGTCAGATAATCACTCCAAATTTGCAGAAGTCTCTTAGCAATAGAATTATGTTTTCCATCCAGGTTTGCAGTAAATGAGTTTTTGAAGCCAGTCTCTATTTCCTCCTTATTTTAATGTACGAATCAGGATAAGAGTGTGGTAAGGACACCACTGAAGGCAGATAATTCATACTTGCAAGTTTAACAACACTTTTTCAAAGGTTGCATTTAACAACCAATACTACTGTCAAGATATTAAAAATGATAATATTCACAGATTAGTAATAGTATACTATGCAAAACAGAAAACTGTTAACAAAAATGCAATACAGACTTGAGACTCCACTGGTTTGAGGTTTGCTTTACTATGTCTCCACATTCTATTTTTCATATAGAGAAAACAATCCTTAAACATCTTGGCAAGTCAACTGATGTTTTTTAACAGCTTCAAACCTTTTAACATTTCAAGGTTCGTGTCTGAAGTTTGGCATTTTGACAGTTTCTTCTATTTTGTGTTTGTTTGATTTGTGGACTTTCCCATCACTTGAAAGTACTAAGTTCGAAAGAAGGCACTTCAGACAGTAACACCTCAGGTGACCAGGCATCCTGCAGATTGGAGGAAATGACAAGACAAAGCTATGACCAGAAAAGCCCATTAAATAACAATGCAGGCCTGTTCCAATGTCTGTTGGAGCATGAGATTGTCTGGCAATTAACTAATTTCCCAAACAATCAGCAGATTGGTAAACTGTCTATGTTAACCATTATGTTCCTAAAATAATGATTTGTTGTTTTAACTGATCAGTGGCCTTAAGTAAACAAATCCTTTTTTCCAAGCTGTGTATGGAACTTCTTTATTGGATAGTCCTACAGACACCTAGGTCTTGGAATACCCAAAACAGAATGAAAGCTGGTTGGCCCTCCCAATCCCCATAACTACTTTGAGACTTCCAGTTTAGTTATGGGGGATTCATCTCTAACCTCCCTCTCTCTTTCATTTCTTCAGCTCCAAATGGTGTGTGTTACCACTAACATCTGGCAACTTGCTAATGTGTAACAATAGCATATTGCTAGGATGGCTGATTCCCTTGAAATGCCTATCCGTGTTGTTCAGTTTAGGTCTTTCTTCATGCAAGCACTCAGGTGGCTGGTACTCTGTCAGGTGCTTTACCTTTTTTTAAAATCTTTTAAAGATTTTATCCATTCATCCATGAGAGACACACAGAGAAAGGCAGAGACATAGAGGGAGAAGGAGAAGCAGGCTACTTGTGGGGAGCCCAATGAGGAACTCAATCCCAGGACCCTAGGATCATGTTCTAAGCTGAAGGCAGACACTCAACCACTGAGCCACCCAGGTGTCCCAGTGCTTTACCTTTAATGCATTAACTCTGATCCTCCAAAACAACAAAGTGGCTACTCACTTCCAGACCAAATCTATTCTATAGCCCAGGACATTGGGAAAGTGAACTAAAGGTGAACTAAAGGTGAACTAAAAGTGAATAAATGAACAAACAATACACACCCTGTCCTTGGGGAGCTCACGTTGTTAGTTCACCATGGGGTGAGCAAATTCACCTCAGTCTCCTGTCTGTGTCTTTAAGACATGCAGCCTGTACACTAACCAGAATGAATGCCTTTCTTACCCCCCACCCCAACCTGCCTAAATCCTATATATCCCGCAAGACCTAGCTCCAATTCTTCCTTTTCCCACAAAGCTCCCTGATCACATAGGCCCACAGTGAAATCTCCTTCCACTGAATAAATGTTGCTCTTAGATCCTAGCCCATGCTTTCAGCACTTAAACATTTTTGTTTCCTGATCTTGCAGTAGTGGCTCTCCTCAACCAAACTGTCACTTCCAGGGAACAGGTCTTCTATGGTGGCTATCTCTTGTATTCTCTAGAGTTAGGCACTTTACAAAGTACTCAATAAATATGTGTTGACTGCTTGATTGATTGACTGATTGATTGGAGGCTTAGTTGAGAATTCTTAGGTAGGAGCCAAATAAGGTTTAGCATAGCCTTTCAAATTGCTGGATGTTCAGACATTAGCCAGAAATCACATCTGGTCTTCCAACTTCTGGCAGCAGAAGACATCCCATTAAAGGTGTTCTGCCACTTTGCATCTTCCCAAAGATTACGTAACTGCATACAATTCATTTTTTAAGTTCAAAAATTCTCCTAAGAGACACCTGTGGGATGCTTTTTCTTTTTCAAATCACATACACATCTAGTACTTATATGAGATAAAGGATAAAATCAATCTCCCTTTCTCTTGGGAAAAAAGCATGAGTTCTATCATTTTCATTTTGCAAAAGAGGAAATTGAGACATAGAGAAGTAAATGACTTGCCCAATGACACACAACTGAGTGGCAAAGCAAAAACTGAACTTCAGGCGTTCTGAATACAGGCCCATACCCCTTACCCTGATTTGAGATTTAAAACAAAATAAGAACAAAATCCTTCCTTTCACCCTGATCCTTGAGGATCATATATTGGCAATGTTACATTTCCCTCATTTCTCTCTCCCCTACTTCCTCTCTGCTTCTCCCTCACCCCCACTCATTTTTCTCTTTCATTTCTATTTTATTTCTCTATTTCATTTTTTTCCACACCACCCCCCTTATATTCTTACCCAGTTCTTTTTTTTTCTTTCTCTTTCACCTGTTCACCTCTGTGAACATGGTACTATAGAAAGAATTTGGGATTTGGAAATCAACAGAAGTAAATTGCAGTGCCAGCTTTTCCACTTATTGTGTGACTTACACTCTATTACTTAACTTCCCCAAGCCTCCATCCCCTTATCTGCACCATGGAGACATCATTATCTACCTCAAAGAGTTACCGTAAAAATTAAATGGGAATATACATGTAAAACACCTGGAAGCAATAGGCTTTGCAACACAGCAGGTCTATTACCTCTCCTATCACACCATATCTAGGCCTTGACTACCCTTTGGGTTCAAGTAGTTGCTGAAATCCAACCAAACTACATGGCCTCTACCCAGTGAGGCACAAGCACACAAGTGGAATATCCAGGTCCTTGCGTGGTCCACTTTTCAGCCTGTTGTCTTGATACTCCCTGATTGCAAACTTCACAGAGAGCCCCAAATTCTCAGCCAAGCCCTTCAAAGAATATGAAAATCAAGACCCAGTTACTTACCCCTGAGGCTCCAAGATGTCATCACTCACCCTCTCAGTCAGATAAGATGCTATCAAAAGCTGCCAACCTGCATAAGTTTTCACAGGAGCTTTTACTTACATCAAACACAAGCAAAAAGAAATGGAAAACAGCAAGGCAGCTCAACAAAGACAAGGCTTTAGCTTGTCATCTTCTCATAAGCGAAGATGGGGCTACAGCCATGAGACTCTAACCCCTTTCCAGAAGAACTAGTAGAACCAGCTTTACTCCCAGGTCTACCTCCTATCACCCCCAACCCCCAACCCCAAAAGAAAAATCAATTTCTGATGGACCGTGAAAGGCAGGATAGGAGAACCATTCAAAACTTCCATGCCAGAGGCTCAGGAAGAGAGTTGAGCATCTAGCTGGGAATCTGGTGAGTGGTATTAGGGTGGGGGCCAGAAGACACCACAAAGGGTCTGTCCATCACTGGTTTTAACCCTTGATCTTGTCAAATTAGTCCCACCTCTCGCATTCCTTACAGATGTAATATTAAAAGGCTGGAGTGAAAGTTAACAGACCATGCCACATGCCATCCCTGAGAATGTACCAGGAAACAGCCACTTCGGGGAAGACAGAAAGTAGGAGTGTGGAGAAAAGCAGTGCACTGTAATAACTGCCTGCTGTTGGACAGCCTTCACCCTTCCACAGACCAGAGCAGGCAAGGGTCCTGGAGCCCTTAACGACTGACCTTTCAATAAAGCAGAAGCTTGCCCCACTCCCCCCCCCCCCCCCCCCCCCCCGGGCAGGGAGTCTAAGAAGAAAAAAGAGGGGATTGGGGTACCTGGGTGGCTCAGTAGGTTAAGCGTCTGCCTTTGGCTCAGGTCATGATCCCAGAGTCTTGGGATCGAGCCCCATATCAGGCTCCCCACTCAGCAGGAGCCTGTTTCTCCCTCTCCCTCTGCCTGCCACTCACCCTGCTTGTGCTCGCTCTCTCTGTCAAATAAATAAACAAACAAACAAACAAAATCTTTAACAAAAAAGAAAGAAAGAAACAGGAGAGGACAGAGAAGGGAAGTAGCACGCCAAAATTACTCTGCAAGTTGATAAAAAGAGTATCAGGAAGGTGACAAAGGGCCTGTCCTCTACTGAAACAGGACAGAGAGAGACACACGGTGTGAGAAAATAACCCGCTGACCTGGCTATTAATTTGCTGAGTGTTTTCAAACTTTATCAACCTTAACTCTGCGAGCTTCTCTTACCCGCCCCACCGGAAGCATGGCTGAGCCAAGCTTCCGGACAAAGTTGGTACAACTGACCTGTGAAAAAAGAAGAAAAATAGTTGGGTTTTGGACAGAGGGCAGAGAAGCCAATGAATGAACAAAGAAGCAATAGCACATGAATGAGCCAGTCCAAAATGCGGGCTTTAAGCAACTGGTGCTGATGCATGGGGGCTGGGAAGCAAAGATTGGACATGAAAGAATGGCAGCCTGGATGCCTGGAAAATGTGTCTGTTGCTACTAGGCAGTGTTCACTCTGGGACACAGCACAGTCATAGACTTGCACTGCAAGAGGAGGGAGCGGAGGTGGAGTCAAAGGGGAAGGGTTAGTCACTTTGAGAAACCAAGTCATCTTGATCTTTGCAACTTCAGGGCCTGACTGGGCTGGCTCGGTGCCCAAGTAAACATGCCAATGTGATGTGAGGGAGAACGGATCATCCCTTGCAAAACTAATGCCCAAGACAATCTTTCCACTTGGCCTATTTACACTGGATGTGGCAAAGAGGTATAAGGAGACCAAGCTCTACCCGCATCCCGTTCCTTGGAAGGTAGTCTTCAGCCAGGAAAAAGAAATATCTCCACTTACTCATTAATGACTTATTTGAAGTCTGTCTGAAGGGATTTTTTTTTCAGGAGAGCACCAGGAGACAAAATACTGGCTGCCCAGAAATTAAGTGAAAGTGATCTAGATATCAACAGAAGCAATCGCTGGTTACAAGGCAACAGGCAAACTGGGAGTTCAATTTCAGAGATAAATTCAACCATAAATACACTGTGCACACACATCTTGTCCCAGCATCAAGAACAAGAACACACTGGGCACGTTGATAGTAGCAGAACCCCAACCCCACCTAGATCTGTGTAACAGTGAATCTAGAGCACTTGTCCCTAACTTCTGAAGAAATTGTTTTCCAAGAATCATTTTCATAAATAAACATCTTGGAACTGTGGATAGTATCCCATGGGCAGAATATTATAAATGATGGTTAGGTTCTATAATTTCATTGGTCATATGCCATGGACTAAATAGGCCTCTCCAAAACTGCTATGAACTGAGTCACTATCGATAACATCGTGTCAGAAAGACAGGTTCCCCAGCCTTCCCCTCTCTCTTCTCCAGGCCTCTCATCCTTCCATAATGATGAGGATCAAGCTCCATTCCAATATCCTCCCCAGTCAGGGCTTTAGTGGCAAGAAAGATGTTTGCCCAACTTTGGTGACAAACTGGTGGATGTGAGGCGCCTCCCTCCTACAGGGAGACAGGGCCGTGGGTGCAAGGCCTCCCACAGAAGTGACTCTTAAGGGCATTCCAGGTTTAGACAGACCTCAAACCCAGGGATGGCAGGAACAGCAGGAGCTTTGCAGTCGGTGTCAGTGACAATATGCAGGGAGATGAATATTTGACAGGGGGTTGCCACAGAGACTGCTGTGCCTAAATTCCTATATAGGAGCTCTTTTTTTTTATATTACATAGTCAGCATCTTCAAACTTGGAGATATCTATTTTTCTCAGAAGGGGAAAATTCAGTTCAGAGACATTACTCCTACAAATTCCAAGCCAAAGGCTGATAAAAAAAAAAAAATTCTGATGTCTCGAAGTTCTGATTTTGATGCTATTCATTAAATGCCACTTCCTTTTGTTATTCAACTTCCTTCTTTGTAACTTTTTGTATAGACACGTATGCTCCTTGAGGTCAGAGCTTATATCTTCTTTCTCATCTCCCTTAGAACACTTTTTCTCAATGCTATCCTGGGCTAAAGAAACAATAAGAGATGAAATGTGTCCCTCCCAAATCTATTACGTGGCTGTCTCAGATGCCTATGTAAGGCGGCCTTTGGCAGGTATGGCTTGGCAGCAGCAAGGTACTTCCACTAAAAGGTTTTGCTTGACACAAGGTCTGTTGTATGGCATGGATACCGGAAAGAGCCAAAGCAGTCTTCAGCTGTATTTTTTTTTTTTTAAAGAATGGTCCTAGTCTTCTCAGTTATTGTATTTAGCTGTGGGCTTCATAACTCAAGAGGAACATGGACAGGCTGGAGTGCACTCAGAGTGTGAAGAGGAAACAGGAGAGGAGGCTGGATCTCAGATGCCATAGGAATAGCTGAAATTGCTAAGGCTCTTTAGTCAGAAAAGTGAGACAAGGGGACATAGTCTGTGTCTTTGGACCTCCCAAAGGCTGCCCTGAGACAAAGAGAAAGCATTCTTGTTTTGTGTGGTCCTAGAAGGTAGGGCTAGGACCCACGGAGAGAAGGTAGAGGGATAATGATTTCTATTCAACATATGAAAAAGTTGTCTACAGTCAAAACTTCCCAACCAGGAAATGGACTAGCTAAGAAGGGAGTGAACTCCCCATATGAGCACAGGAGAACAAGTTCAAAGCTAGTAGAAGGCTAATGGACTGGTTAAGATTAAGACCAGGTGACTTCCAAAAGGCCCTCTTGACTGAGAATCTGGGATCCTAGCTAGGCCTCCTCCAAGAACAGCATTAGATTAGTGGTCCTGAGTCAAGTCTGTCCTTTGGTGCCTGATGGGGGTGGGGAAGCAATTAACAGTCCTCAGATCTGTCAGTATCTCCCCTCCCGCCCCTCGCCCACTGGCTCTTAAGAAGCCTAACTAGAAAAACTGTGATGTTCCCTATGGATAATCACTCTATAAACTCCAATCTCTAGCCTGAGTCCCTCTTTCCTCTTTAAAAAAAAAATTGGGGGCAGCCCGTGTGGCTCAGTGGTTTAGTGCCGCCTTTGGCCCAGGGCCTGATCCTGGAGATCCGGGATTGAGTCCCACATCAGGCTCCCTGCATGGAGCCTGCTTCTCCCTCTGCCTCTCTCTCTCTCTCTTTCTCTCTCTCGAATAAATAAATAAAATCTTACAAAAAAGTTCCTGGGAGGGGTAGGGGAGAGCAAAAGGGGAAATAATTTTAATTTTTTTTAAGGGATAATACTAAAGTGTCTTCCAGCTGGAGTTGAATTCTTTTCTTTGAGGTTTTGGAGAGGGAAAATCCTCTAACAGGCTTGGCTTTTTTCACTTAAGGGAGCACATGTGTGGATATCAATAGGGTACCAGGTGTATTATGACAGCCCAGCAGGCCCCAAAATAGTGTGTACCCAAAACTCAGCCAAGGCTTACCAGACATACCACCTGCCCTTCTTGCTCTACCTCCCTCCAGCCTTCTCTGTATCTTTTTGGATGGATTCCTACTCCATGTCTCCACATGCCTTCAACTTTCTGGGAGAGTTGGGGAACTGAGGCCCCAGACATCTTTGCTTATTCCAGAGGCAGATGAGGAGGGGGATTCATATAAGCACCCAGTCTGGACGAAGCTCCAGAGAAGCATACCCCATGAAGGTCCCTTTATGAATGCCAAGCCCTGGTCTTGGGTGGGCCCAGCCTGAAGGCTTCACAGGAACTACTGGTTCTCATATAACACCACCTTTGCAGCCAGTAAGAACTCAAACTCACAGCCAAATTCAATGTCAGCCACAAGACAGCCTTAATCTGACTTAACCCATGTCCTATTGAAATCTCAACTGCCTCTTTCTGTGCTTCTTCTAGGAAATAAGGTCAGTCATGGTGGGGATGGGAGGTGGGGAGGGAGCTAAAAAAAACCTTAAAGGGCATGCCCTGCCATCTTCCTAGGCTAATGATAGCAAACAGTATTAGAGCTGTCCCAATTCATCCTCATGTCATCTTTGATAATAAAGATGGGACAAGTATGCCTACCCCCCATTTAACAAACAGACATTTGGATCTAGAGAGGGTAAAATGATACAGCAACAGAAATGCACCGTAAGTGAAGGAGGTGAAGTTTCCTTCCCCTCCAAGCTACTTCCCCACCCCACCCTGCTTTGTTCCAGGGCAGTAACTAGTGGCCACTTGCTTCACTGTGCCTGATGGAGACTGGAGACTGCCACCAAAAAAGGGCCAGGAAGAGGGCAAATACGTAGGATAAGCCTATCTTCTCCTCAGTTTAGCTCCTTCTCTTGCATCCCCACTGGCCTCCACCCCTTCTTTTCTTCACCCTCAGCCAACCTCAGGACACACTTCCAAGAACTCAAAATGAGGAGGGGAACCTTCACACTAGAGGTCAGGAACTCTCTGTGTATCTGTCTGTCCATTTGTCTGTCTTTCTCTCTACATCTCTCTCTCTCTCTCTCTCTCTCACACACACACACACACACACACACACACACACACACACACACACTATGTGCCACCTAAGGATACAATCTGAATCTCTGAGGCCTCTGAGAGGCCCTATTTGATGCAGAATCATTGCTGCCAGAACCTGGGAAAGGTCACCCATCCCCAAAGATCTTTTCCAGTATGGGGAATCAACTTCATGAATGACTGTCTACACTGTAGAGGGGCATCCCTAGGTGGCAAAACAGATAAATACAATTAGAAGAGAATCTCCACTTTATCCAAACAGGCCTCGTGGGCCAATAAGGTAGTATAAGATGCTAAACAAAGGAATTAATAATACGAAGGTCATGGGCCCAAGTCCTGTGTGGGTTGTGCTTCCTTGGAAAAATCACAATGTATGGGGAAATCATAAGCCATCCCTTAACACTTGGGATAATCAATAGCAGGTTATTTTTTAAAAACATTTCCTTTTTCTTTCCCACTGAATTGTGAGAAGATACCAGTCTCCTAAAACTTGGGCAGCTAGGGCAGCCTGGGTGGCTCAGCGGTTTAGTGCCGCCTTCCGCCCAGGGCATGATCCTGGGGTCCCAGGATAGAGTCCCACATCGGGCTCCCTGCTTGGAGCCTGCTTCTCCCCTGCCTGTGTCTCTGCCTCTCTCTCTCTCTCTCTCTCTCTCTCTCTCTTTCTCTTTCTCATGAATAAATAAATAAAATCTTAAAAAAAAAAACTTGGGCAGCTGAATTCCCCATGTTTGAGGAAATCACAGGAGCCACTAGGAAATCAACCATTTCCCAACCAACTTGATGATTTCCTGATCCAAAGGTTCTCCCAGGACAAATATGAGGTAGCCTTTCACACTCTACACAGTCTTTTCCCACTGTTCACCCTTTCTCAACTCCCTCCACTCCCAAGATTTCTCCACAAGCTATCTCTAAACATGTACACCACACCAGACCCAAATTGCCTTTTTTTCCCCTGTCCAAAAGGAGGTTCTCCAGCATTCCCCACCATGGTTCTTGCACCTCACCTCTCTCTCTCTGCTTGACCTGAGATTATTACAGTAATTTGGAGGCACTAAAACAGTCCTTTCCTACTCTCTAAGCCCAGACTTCAGCAAGGAGTGTCCACAACCCAGTCCTCACCTACTGTGGAACCACAGGCTGGGATGGAAAGAGTCACTGGGGAAACTGTCAAGACTAGATGCATCCCTGAATGGTTCTGCCCCATACCCCTGCACAAACTGCAGTACTACCAGAAGAATAAAGAAACTCTCCATGTAGTAGAAAATATAGCCCTGGAGCCTACCACTGACTTACTGTCTGGCAGACCTAGACAAGCTACTCACTGCATCACTGCCTCAGTTTTTCCATCCATTTCTCTACAACCTTCCCTGACTGCCTCACAGGGTGGGGGGGAAAGGGGGGGATGGGGGGGAAGAGGCTAATGAAATAAGGGATATGGAAACACAGTATAAACAGCAACACTGTATGCAAATGGAACAAAGCCACCTCTTCAGTCCACAACCCTTCTGAGGAGAAAACAATGCCTACTGGGCTGTCATAAGTCTTATTTAAAGACCACCCACTTGAATCTCATTATAGATGTGAGAACACCTCAGCCTAGGCAGGGCAAGGGATGCACTCAGGATCCCCAAGCTAATGAGTGTCAGAGCAAGGATTAGAACCCAAGGTTCCAATCTTCCAATACAATTCTCTTTCTATGACTTTCCATCCCTTCCACACCAGTGTGTGCAAACTGAGGCTATTTTCAAGAAGAAAGCTGTATTGTTCTGAAGCATAAGGGGAAACAAAACTAAATTAGAAAAATGAAAAGGGGACTAATGAACTCTGCCACAGAGTGTCTTGGCAAGAAAAAAATACAGGCAATTATTGCACTTAAAAAATACTATGGCCCCTTTATGTAATATTGGGGCTAACCATGTTATATACAACTGACTTTTACTGTAAGGTACCAGGCCATTTGGGAGGGATAGGATAAATGCTTTTGCTCCCTGCATACCCAAATGTGTGTAGTAATGAGTTTTCATATAATAGGGGTCAACTGTATGTTCAGCAGAAAGGGAATCATTAAAAGGCACCCTGCCTCTCAACACAGGAGTCACTTCCTCAACAGCTTAGCCAAGGAAACCCTCATCTACCCTCAAATAATCCCCCAGCCAGACCACAAATTGCTGGCTGCCCCATACTTAGTAACACCCCCTGCTATGCTCAGCACTGGCTCTGCAAAACAATCCAGGGCCATAGCAGTAAGCACTCTCTGGGGCGTTTCTCAGGATGGCTCAGCCCTGGGCAGAGGTGAAAAACGACCTTTCCAAGATAGGTTGTCTAGGCAGACTTGGAAATTCTGTGGGTGGTGTAAGGAGAAAAAGAAAGGGAGGAACTGCCAGATCATGGAGGGCTGCATAGCCCATTCTGACCTTGGTGGAAAGAAGGAAGAGAGGAGTCTGATTAGAAGAAATTCCTGAAGGCTGGGATTCCCCTCCCCAAAACGGTTGTTGGAGAGTGTTCTTGTTTTCTTTGGTTAAAAAAAGGTTTATATAATTCCCTCCTGAGACTATTGGAGGGAGAGTGCCTTAAGAGGGGATGTGATAGTGGGTGACAAAGGCATCTCAGGCTGGTTAGAAATACCAGTATGGGGACCAGTATGGGGAAGGAAGAGGTGGATGAAACTATGGGCTGGTTATTGGTGTTGGGGGGGGGGGCAAACATCCCAGGTTTCCCCAACAGCTCCTCAAAGTTTTGCTTCAGGTACCTCAGACTGCTCAAGCAGATTGGTACACCCCATGGCAATACCCCAAGGTTGCTAAGAGCATGGGCCCCAACGCCTGAAGGATCCTCTCCCCTACAGGCTAGCCAGTGGGCCCAGTGCAAGGGGTAAAGCAGCACCCTGTGGGGGTGTGGCAGGGCACTGGCCACCCCCTGCTGAAATGTGACCTCCCTTACAAAGCCAAAAAAAATAGTGACATTTGATCCCTGCTGAGAAGCCACAGCTTTCCATCTCCAGCCCAAGCCCACATGTACAGCCTCAATTGCAATTTGAGTGGGTGGGAAGGGGAAGAGCTTTTCAGACTTGAGCATTTAAGAGAAACAAAAACAAAAACAAAAAATGGGATGAAGTTCTAAAGTTCATTCACTTGGCAATCTGGCGCCTCAAGGTGAACGGCCCTACACTTCTCTCTTCCCAGTAACAGCCCCCCAGGGCCCCCACACCTCCTCACCCCTACTGGGGATGGCTCCTTCTGGAGGAGGGGGTACTGCAGCACTCAGGAGAGGTCCTCTCCCCAGTCCTGGGCTGCAACTTGGCTTCCAGCATATCACAAACTCCTAAAACAAACAAACCCTGGCGGCGGCAGCAGCAGCTCCAACACAGCTGTGCTCCATGGTGCAAAAGTTTCCTCCACACTTCTCAACGTGCAGGAAATCTCGCCGGCGCTGGGGCAGGACTCCGGAGGGAGGGTAAGGCCGAGCCGAACCGGCAGGAGCAAAGCCTCGCCAGCTGAATGGATGTGCGCGCGTCCGGTCGTGGGAAGTGAGGCTGACGAAAGCCACCAGTGCCTCATCTCTGTTCCCACACCAGACCCTCGCCCTGCAACCTGCCCGGGTGGGACGACCCGCGAGTCCGCGGAGGAGTCAACGCTGCTAAGGGAGCTGCCAAGCGGCGCTGTCTGTCCCTCAAGGGCGAGGGAACTTCCAAGGAGAAACCCCCCAACAGCCACCGCTTCCTCCAGCTCAAACTGAGGGGAACAGCCGCCCCGACGTGGAGGAGCAAAACCTGCCCCCCGGAGCCTAGCGAGTGTGTGCGCGTAGGGCTCAAGCCCCCAGGCCAGCAATGCTCCCATCCTGTACTCCCGCCACCCGTCATGGGTGTCTGCGCCCGGGCTGGTGGCGAGATCCCTCCGTGCCGCTAATGCTCCACGGGAGGGCTCTCACCCTCAGCCCGGACCAAGTTTCAAAGTTGGTCTGAGGGCCGCGTCCCAGGGCAGCCTGCACACCCGCTTGCCCATTCAAAGTTGGGCACCGCTGGGACCGAGGCGCCAGTTCTTACCTTAGACACTGTGAGCGGTTCGCAGTGTTCCAGACCCCCTTTCAGGGTGAAGCCCCAGGGCGCCCCGCCTTGCAGCTGCACAGGGACGTACTGGAAGGACCCAGGCCGGTTCTCCATCCTCCGCTCGGCTCAGGCGCCGCGAGGCTCCTTTTCCTCGGGGGCTACGTTGCCTCCGCCCCCAGCAGCTCCGCCACCAGCGCCCTCCAGCGCTACGCCACCCCGCGCCGCCCTGCTCCGCCTACTCTCCCGGCTGGAGACGCTCGGGCAGCTGGCGAGCGCGAGGAGGAAATGACACGGAGCTGGAGAAAGGGGAGGGAGGAGAAGGAAAAAAAGAAAAGAAAGAAGGAGAGGCGGAGGGATAGCGCGTAATGGACGAGAAAACGGAGCAGTGGGGAGTGGCAGTCAGTGCGACCTCGCCTATAGGATCGCTGGGGAGCGAGCGTGAGGCAAGGCCTCTCACATCAATTGTTACATTGTTTCATTCAAGCTGCTCCCCCCCCTTCGGTCCCCCTCCTTACCGCCGGGTTCCCCGCCCCTCCAGCCAGCAGAGGCAAAGGGAGGTGAAAGTCGTTAGTGTGGGCAGCCCGCATGGCCGAGTGGGCTGAAACGCTGGCTTCCCGATTACCGAGTTCGTGTTTCTCTGACTGCCTTTTTCTTCTGAAGGTCCCAAAACCGGGTCCTGGGAGGGTTACAAGGCTGCTAATTTGTGGACCTTGCCTAGAGGAATGGAAACTAAAGCAAGCAGGCCAGCGAACACAGTGGGACTGTGTGTGTAGACTGCTCTGTGTGTTTGCACTAGGTGTGTGGGGTCATTATGAAACATTGCCCCCGAGCATAGTTTAAATAAGCACTTTGAGGATGCCCCCTGCCTGGGCATAGCCGCACCCTGGCTCAGCGCTGGCGTCTGTGGGTAGCACTGTGCTTGTGTATGTTCCAGTCATCTGGAGTTCCTGGCATGGCCTTGCACTTGCCCCACTGAGATGACCAAGCCAGGAATCGGCAAACTGCTAGCAGACTAGTAGTATTGTTTCCATTCCTAACAAACCTAAAGGAAAGAGCATCCATTGATAAGCTGGCCAGTTAACAAATGTTGTGGCTTTTGGAAGAATCAGCTTTTAGACAGGGTCCAGATTTCTCCTCAGCTGTTCATCCTTGAGCCTGTAATTTCTGAGCGGGGCTTTTAGAACAGACCAAACACACACACAAACACACACGCACGTGCACATGCAAGCAAACACCCACAGTAATAGTCTCAAAAAGTGAATCTGTTACCAAATCTTATGCTGATTTCTCAGTCTTGACCTAAACAAGTTACCTACCTTCTCTGGGGTTTTGTTCCTAGAACCACATGCAAGCAGTGAGTTGTTTTTTTTTTTTTTTTAAGTATTTGCATTTTTATTTATTTTTTTAAAGATTTTATTTTATTTATTCATGAGAGACACACACAGAGAGAGACAGAGACACAGGCAGAGGGAGAAGCAGGTTCCATGCAGGGAGCCTGATGTGGGACTCCATCCCAGGACTTTAGGATTGCACCCTGGGCTGAAGGCAGACCCTCAACTGATGGGCCACCCAGGCGTCCCAGCAGTGAGTTTTTAAAAGGCCTCACACTAGCAGGGAAAGTTTTGAAGGCTCAGCTGAGACTCAAGGGGGCTTCCTGCTCCCTCTTGCCTGTCCATTCTCTTGCCCTCTTCCTGTGCAGCTTGTTTCTCATCACCAAGGAACATACTGTAGCTCCCTGCCTTCCACAGTCAGCTTTCTGCAAATGAGGTTTCCACTCTACTTCCATTCCCTCACCTGTCCCTGACTCTTTACCTTGCCTGCTGTGTACCCAAGCAGGCCAATGAAACTTCTCTCACAGGCCTCCCTCCCTCCCCCAATCCTTTCTTAGCCTTCTAAACTGCCTGCATTACATGATGCTGACCTGACTTTTCTTTAATAAAACTGCAACTTGGGTGTTGATAATCTTCCTTTTTAAAGTCTTTAGAGATGATTCACATAGGAAACTATCTTCAACTTTTAGACTTCTAGACCTACAAAAACCATTTTGATTATGTGCACTGGTTTGCATTGTCCCTCCTAGAAAGCAGAAAATTTGAGAAAATGGCATCTCAATTTTTTGACTCCTAATTGTGTGTCAGCCTGTGACCTTCACTTGCTCCATCCCACCTTGAAACTGATTTGAAACTGAACTTAATTTTTTTTCTTTTTGTGATAAGACTTTTATCTTCCTGATTGTTGCGTGGTGGAATTCAGCATATTTCAATCTCAACCTATGGAAACCTGCAAAGTTCAGTTCACAGTATATGTAGTCATCACTCAAGGTCTACCAAAATTATATGTCTAGACTAGAGGAACAAGTCTGGAAGCAGGAGACACACATGTGAGCCCTGGCCTTGTCACTAACTAGAGAGGTGACCTTGGGCACATCACTGAATTGTGTTTCCTCTCATTTCCTTCATTTGTAAACTTCAGCTGGTAAACCCTGACCTACCCACCTTCCAGGCCTGTTAAAGGCTAAAATGAAATAATACATATGAAAACACTTTGGTAAGTAAAAAATAAAAACCCTCACAACCATATTATGAAAGCAAATGCTGAGCTAGCCTTTATGTTTTTATTCCAAGACTCATTCCACACTATGTCTTCTTGCAGTTTATCCTTTTTATCATTACAGCAGAGAAACATAAATCTTTTAGCCCCTGGTGCAAACAGCACATAAGTAGATATTTTGAACATCAGATGGCTAGATAGTGTTACTTCTTCACTGATAAAAATCACTGCTAGTAACAGGGATCTTATTCTTTCTTCCAGATAGGGGGAACATGATTATGTGCTAGAAAGGGTACTGGGTAGAACTTGAGATTGCCTGGATTCTAAGCTAGTTCTGTGTTAAATTGCTGTGTGATATTAAAAAGATCACACATCACCCTCCCTCTGTAAATTGAAGGGATTGAGCTATTTGATTTCTTAAGTTTCTCTACAGTTTGCAAATTATGGGACTACTTCCTGGCAAGTGGCTACGAACATATGTGCAAACAAAGGCTTGATGGTGGAAATGAACTAAGTGAAAATAATGCAATGGAGAAGAATCCAGATATTTTTTCCTCAATGTGGGCACGTGTGTACACATGGTGTGTCTAACCCACAGATAATGAATACACTCTAAAATACGTTAAATTTCCTGTGGGGGAAAAAGGTGGAAAGTCCAGTAGGCAGGTAAGAATAGGAAACTGCATTTCAAGAGAGAGGTGGTGGTTGATAATACACATTTGGATTATAGTTGAAGCCATTTGGAGTGGATAATCTCACCCAGGGGTACCACAATGATAAGAAAAGGGGGATTTAGATGGAATCTTGGATTATGCTAATATTTAAAAGTCAAGAAGGATCACAGAGAATCTAAAAAGGAGCAGACAGAGCAGATGGGCAAGAGGCCAATCAGCAGAAATAGGGAGAGAAATTAAAAACAGGCTGTTTACTTCCACCTCATTAAAAAAAATCCTCACAAATCTTTTCTTCATTAGAAATCTATTGACCAGTTTATCTTTTTGGAAGGAAGAAGACTAAAGTAGCAGTCCTTCCCTGAACTTTTTTTTTTAACTTCCTTAGCTCCATCTTTTGTAAACTCAAGTTTGAATACAATTTTCCTCATTGCAGTGCCTCTAGATCCTTTCTGAATTAAGGATTCTTTTGAGCTTCTAGTGAAATCAAGGCATTCCCTCCTCTAGAGAGCCATTCATCATCATGCAATGTTATATTCAGTTTGGGCTGAAACTTATAGACTATAGCTTCAGAATCCTTGCTCTAATAAAATATAAGACTTGTTTATTATGGTAAAAACACATAACATGAAATTTACCCTTTAAACAAATTTTTAAGTGTACAGTATGTTTTTGTTAAGTATATGCACAATATTGGACGGTGAATCTCTAGAACATTTTCATCTTGCACAACTGAAACTTTATACCCATTGAAGAGCAACACCCATTTCCACCTCTGCCCAGTTCCTGGCAATCACCATTCTACTTTCTACTTCTACAAATTTGACTACTTTAGATACCTCATATAAGTGAAATCATGCAGTGCTTGTCCTTTTGTAACTAGCTTATTTCACTTAGGCTAATGTTCTAAAGGTTCATCTATATTGTAGCTTATGACAATATTTCCTTTCCTTTAAAAGGCTGAGTAATAGTCTATTGTATGTATATACTGTCTACGGCCATACCACCCTGAACGCACCCGATCTCATCTGTATGTATATACTACATTTTCTTTAGCTATTTATCAGTCAGTGCGCATTTAGGTTGTTTCCACCTCTTGGTTATTGTAAATAATGATTCAGTGAACACGGGAATGCAAATATCTCCTCAAGATCCTGATCTAAATTCTTTCGGATAAATATCTACATGTAGGATTGCTGGATCATTTGGGAGTTCAATTATTAATTTTTTCCGGAAACTCCATACTATTTTCCATAGTGGCTATCCCATTTTTACATTCCCACCTAGAGTACACAAAGATTACAATTTCTCAACTTCTTCACCAACACTTGTTGATCTAGATTTCTTTTTTTTTTAAATAGTGGCTATCCTAACAGGTGTAATGTGATATGCATTGCATTTCCCTGATGATTAGTGGTGTTGAACATCTTTTCATATACCTGTTGGATATTTGTATGTGTTCTTTGAATAAATATCTATTCAAACCCTTTGCCCATTTTTAATCAATTTATTTGTTTTTTAGGGGTTTTTTTGTTTGTTTGTTTGTTTGTTTGGCTATTGAGCTTCGAAAGTTCCTTATGCATTTTGGATATTAAGCGTTTATGAGATATATAGTTTGCAAATATTTTCTCTCATTCTGTAGGTTGCTTATCATTTTTGTTCTTTTTGTCTGTCTTGTTGTGCAGAAGCTTTTTAGTTTGATGTAGTCCCAATTGTTTACTTTTGCTTTTCTTTTTTTTTTTTTTAAGATTTTATTTATTTATTTGAGAGTGAGAGAATGAGCAGCAGAATGGTGAGTTTAAGGAGAGGAACAACTAGTCTCCCCCTTAAGCAAAAGGAGCCTGATACAGGGCTTGATCCCAGGACCTCAGGATCATGACCTGAGCTGAAGACAAATGCTTAACCAACTGAGCCACCCAGGCACCCCATACTTTCACTTTTCTTGCCTATGCTTTTGGTGTCATCTCCAAGAAATCATTACCAAGACCAATGTCATGAAGATTTTCCCCTATATTTTCTCCTAGGAATTTCATGGTTTCAAGTCTTACCTTTAAGTCTTTTATCCATCTTGAGGTCATGTTTGTGGTCCAGTTTCATTCTTTCGCATGTGGACACCCAATTGTCCCCCACAGTATTTATTAAACAGACTATCTTTTCCCCCATCCTGTGTTCTTGGTGCTCTTGTTAAAGATTAATTGACCACATATGCTTGGGTTTAATTTCTGGGGTTTTCTATTATACTCCATCGATTTATGTGTCTGTTTTTATGCCAGTATTATACTGTTTGGATTCCTATAACTTTGCAATATTGTTTGAAATTAGGACGGGGCATGCCTCCAGCTTTGTTCTTCTTTCTCAAGATCACTTGGGCTAGTCAAGGTCTTTTGTAGTTCTACAGAAAATTTAGAACTGTTTTTTCCCTTTCTGTGAAAAATGCCATTGGAAGTTTGATAGAAATAGCATTAAATCTATAGATTGCTTTGTGTTCTATGGACATAACATGTGTTCATTTAAAGAGCTCACATAGTTATTGAAATAATGTTTCAACAGAAAATTTAACAATATTCATTCTGTGAGCTTAATTTGCCCTAGATTGAGAGAACAATTGCTAAATGCTAGGCATTCTGCAAGGCACTTTTCATATATTATTGGCAATGATTACAATGACCCTGCAAGGTAGGTATTTTTAACTGTCTTCCAAATGAGAAGTGAGTGAGTTTCCAACTGAGCCAGGAAATGGTAAAACCAGGATTACAGAACAAAGAGGCTAGAGAAGCATCCTGTGATAACTTTATTAATCATGTCCCTGTTGTATATTCCTCTTTGCAAGGGAAGCAAGTGATTGGAGTCCTCCATTCTGCTCTCTTCGTGTTTCTACTTGGGAGTACTTCTGCTAGAATAACTCACTTGGCCTGTTTCTCCACCCCTGGGGAAGTTAAAAATTCTGTCTAGTTAAGTGAGAAGAGTTTTAGGAAGCCTATTATTACTGCCTATATATTCCCTGTCCACCAATCCAGCTTTTAACAGTAATAAACAGATATTTTTCATCTCTGCCTCTCTGTTTCCTATGTTTTTCAGTTTGTTCTGAACTTGAGAATAGATGAGATAGGTGTTATTTCTACATAGTTTGTGTGTCCTCTGTCCACTTATATATTCCATATTGTCTCCTGAATGTCTGTATGGGCCTATTTCTAGTTTTTTTAAAAAGATTTTATTTATTTATTTGAGAGAGAGCATGAGCATGGGGAGGACAGAGGGAAAGAAACAAGCAGACTCTCCACTGAGTGGGGATCCTGACACAGGCCTCAACCCCAGGACTGTGAGATCATGACCTGAGCCAAAGTCAGATGCTTAACTGACTGAGCCACCCAGGTGCTGCTATATGGGCCTATTAACACAACACTGGTTGAACATTTATCTCCAAAGAAGATGTCCAGCTGGCTGACAGATACATGAAAAGATGTTCAACATCATTCATCATCAGGGAAATGCAAATCAAAACCACAATGAGATAACACTTCACCCCTGTCAGAATGGCTAAAGTAAAAAACTCAAGAAACAAGTGTTGGCAAGGTTGTAGAGAAAAAAGGAACCCTCATGCACTGTTGATGGGAATGTAAACTGATACAGCTGCTGTAGAAAACAGTATGGAGTTTCCTCAAAAAGTTAAAAATAGAACTACCCTATGATCCAGTAATTTCACTACTGTGTATTTACCCCCCAAAATATAAAAACATTAATTCAAAAAGATATATGCACTCCTATGTTTATTGTAGCATTATTTACAATAGCCAAGGTACAGAAGCAGTCCAAGTGTCCATTGTTAGATGAATGGATAAAGATGTCTCACACACACACACACACACACACACACACACACACACACACACACTAGAATATTACTCAACCATCAAAAAGAATGAAATCTTGCCTTTGCAACAACATGGATTGATCTAGAGAGTATAATGCTAAATAAAAACAAGTCAGTCAGAGAAAGACAAATACCATATGATTTCACTCATATGTGGAATTTAAGAAAAAACAAATGAGCAAAGGAAAAAAGAGAGAGAGAGAGAAACCAAGAAAGAGACTCTTACCTACAGAGAACAAACTGCTGTTTACCAGAAAGGAGGTGGGTGAGGGAGATTAAGGGAGTGCACTGGTCATGATGAGCACTGAATAATATGTAGAATTGTTGAATCACTATCTTGTACACCTGAAACTACTATAACACTGTATGTTAACTAAATTGAATTAAAATAAGAAAAATAAAACAGAATGGAAAAAATTTTTATGGGAAAATTTTTTTAAAAGAAAGCATGTGTGGGAATTAGGCCTAAGCTCCGAATGATCCTAAAGGGAGTTTGATCTGAGCATCTTTAGGAAAGAAACAGAGAATGAAGAACACTTCTTGAATTTGGCTTTGAGGCCCTCTTCCCTTCATTACCACAATGATTGCTGCCCTTTTCCCCTAGAAGCAGGTTCTACCGGGAAAGGCTGCTTAATCCCATTTCTTTACCTTTTCTTCCATTCTGGTACCATAGACTTCCCTCTTCTTGTGTGTGTACTATCAGTCACCATTTAAGAAACCATTTCTGTTCTAACTCAAATATTGTTTACAGATTGTTTACTGACTAAGAAGTTGTCATAGGCAAATTATCCCATTAGAGAAATATAGCCTGTGTTTTGTAATTGTGACCTAGTGTTTTATGGCATGTACTCAGTGAATTTTTATCAAGTCATCTTTATTTCATCACAGCCTTGGGAAAAATAAAGTAAGAGAATAAAAGTCACTATTTTACATGTGAAACCAAAGGCAAAATAGATTCATTGCTTTACTAATCATGATCCATGCTTTCCTGAAAAATTGAGTGTTGGTGGGCCCAGAACTTTCTGGGGCCAGGTGACCCATAAGCAAAAGGTAACCCAGATAATTTTTTTAAATGAAACAAATGTCATGAATAATCTCAAAAGTTGTCCATTTTAAATCTCACCAATTGGAACTGCTGGATCATTCTTCTTGGATTTCTATGGTCCCACTTCCACTCCTTCCCTATTTATCTCCTCCTTGCCCAACAATAACCCTGATTCTTCTGAATGTTTCTCACCAAGGAGAGATCTGGGGCAATGATAATTATCAGTGGAGAGGGAAACAAAGTCTAATGTTTCAGGTATTTTTTTTTCAGGTATTATTCATATACAGATTACATGAAAACAACAGCAAGCTCCTCCTTCCAACCTAGCTGTGTATCTAAGGGTGTGCTGGGGGAGTACAACAAAGGACAATTTTAAGTAGACTATCCTACCAAAGACTCTTATTCCTGCAGAATTTTGCCAGGGCTAGGGAAAGATTTTATGGTTAAGGCCCTTTTTTGAGTTAAAGCCACTATAACATTGGTATACAAAATACTATAGCTTTATTTAACTATTTTAGTTAAATAAATCATTGTAAATACATGGTGCTGAAGAAATAGAGTTTTAGTTTCTCCGTGGATGACTTTGTAAAGATTCCTCCTATTGTTAAGGTATCCAATTTGGATCATGCTATGCTTTTATCCACTCAGAAATAATATCAATTGTCTCATGGAATCTCAGAATCTTGGCTTGGTCTTATGTTTGAGACATATTGTAGAGCCTTTTCATCCTCAAGGTGACAAATTTGGATAGCTTGTGTGTGTATGTATGTGTGTGTGAGTGAGTGTGTGTGTGTGTGTTTGCATGTGTGTGTATGTATGTGCGTATGTGCATAAGAGGCTGCCATCTGTGGTGGTTGGTGCTTCCTGGGAAGGCTTGTTGGAGCAGGAGTTGGTTTGTTTGTGTTCTAAGTTCACACTAATGTCAGCCCAATTGGAAAACCTCAATTTGCCATTGGCAAAATCAGTCATCTGGTACAAGTTCAGCTGGGCTATAATGAATGTTTGCCACTGCTCTAGAGGAGTTTCAGCCAGGGATTGATTCCTTTATATCAAGAATGTGAAAATCAGATGAACTGCTCAGATCCAACATGTGGGCTTGAATGTGGCCCTTTCTTGGTACCCAGGTTGGACAGGGGCAACTGCTTGCTTTGAGTTTGGGGCTAGCCAATCTGTGCTACTTCTAAAATGCCATTTTCTGTGAGACAGTCATTGCTCCTTGGTCATTAATAAAATATTTTTGGTACATATTAAGCTCATACCTCAACTCCACCATCTATGGAAGGAAAAAAATCACATGCACAAATATACAAAACCCAGCCATTTTTCTTCCAAAAAGTTTCCATCACTTTGCTCTCCTATAGAGGCACAAGAGGACTACCAATTCAGTGTACATGTGAGCAAAACAAAGCCTCCGCTACAGTTTTGATGAAGCCCTGGAGGAGTACACACCTGACACTCAAAATTTGGACTTAGATATGCTTATTTTCTTTCTTTCATAGTTTATTTTTACTTTGGACTAAGTAGAAATGAACCTTATTTATTAAATATTAGCTAAAGAGGAAACCATCTTGCTTTGGCTTGAATCTAAAATGACCTAGGCCAAAATGGAAAGAGTAACCAACTGCTTTTGCCCAGGAGTATCAAATGGGCTGATTCATTTCTCCAACTACTTTGTTTGGGGGAGATAGTTCCAGGCAGGTATACATGTGCCTACATGTGTACACACACAACCCTTCACTCATATGGATCCATGACCAAAGCCATACATAAACCAATGTTCAAATTTGGGAATGCCTGGCTCCTTTCTCTGAGGGTCTGGCAGCTCATATTGCTAACGAAAGAATATTCTGGAACAAATGTTAGGAACCTGACAGTTAATTGATGTTCTAATATACAGGGCACTTTTAGTGTTTTATCTTTCACTGGTTTAGATTAAACTTCAGAAACCTGGCTATCATACTTCACTCCCTCTTTCTTCCCATATCACTGACACCCACTCAGTCATGGAGCTCTGTCATTTCTAGTCCTAAAATAGCTCCCAAATTCATCAACTCTTTCCGAGTTTACTGCCACTCCATCATCATCTCACACCTAGTTCACTAGAACAGCTTCCTAACTGGGTTCTCTGATGCTGGCAGTTCTGTTCAGATGCTTCCAATCTCTTCTCCATTTTGCAGCACTTTGTGGCCAGGGCACTCTTTCCAAAGCACAAACCCTATGTTACTCCTCTATTTAACTTTTTTTCCCAACTGTTTCCCATTGTTTACTGAACAAAATCTAAGTCCTTTGACTAAGATCATTCTTATGTGGCTCCTGCCTACATAGCCAGCCCCATGAAACCCCACCTCATCCCCATCCCCTCAACTCAGATCTCCAGAGATCCAAGGCATAATTGCCATATATAACATTTTAATAGTTTCATGTGTACAATATAATGATTGACTATTTGTATACAGTGAGAAATGATTGCCACAGTAAGTCTAGTTACCATCTACCACCATACATAGTTACACATTTTTTTCTTGTAATAAGAACTTTTTTGGATTTTACTCTTAGTAAATATGCAATACAGTATTATTAAGTATAGTCCCAAGGCTGTACATTATTACATCCCCATGACTTATTTATTTCATAACTAGAAGTTTGTGCCTTTGATTTCTTTCACCTATTTCATTCACCCAATAATTGCCCCCTCGCCACATACCACCACCACTGCTTCTCTCCTCTGGCAACCACCTTGGGTATATCTCTTAATCATGCAATGGAAGATAAGGACTGGCTCCCCTACAGCAGCCAGCAAATAGAACACCATAAAGAGGCTCCTCTAGGAATTCACAACCAAACAGAATCCTGAGATGACCAAATTCCAAGCCCAGGAAGCTTTTTACATTGATGCTGTTTATTGGTCCATGTTACTGAAGAACTAATAACAGGAAGAGGAAAAAATGTAAAAACGTGGCTGCACTATAGAAAAAGAATATATGGAATACTAACTGCCATCTTCTTAACAGATGCTCCAAAAACTGGCCCCTGTCCTGCTCGCAAGCTTTACCTCTCCCCCATCTTTTATTTTCCCTCTGGCCATACCAAACCCTAGCCCCACCACCCTCATCTTGTGGTATATCCTACCTCCATAATTATACTCTTACTGTCCTTCTACCTAGCTTACATTTGCCTTTGCTTTAGGTAATTTCTACCAACACTTTTAGATTTAGCTCAGGTTTTAGATTTAGCTCAGGTCTTACTTTTCCAGGAAGCCTTCCTCAACCAACCAACATGCACATGCATGTGGCTGAACGCACTTGCACGCGCGCGCACACACACACACAGAGTCTAGATATACATCTGTATAAATCAGGACTCTTTTGCTTACAAGTAACAAAAATACAACACAAATAAACTTAAACCCAAAGAAAAGGGTCGTTGACACTAATTGAAAAGCACAGGGGTAATTTGAAACATAGCTAGATCCAGGTGCTCAAATCATGTCATCAGCAATCAGTTTCTATCTCTTAGTTCTTATCTTCTTTATGTTGACTCAGTTCTCCAGTAGGCTCTCCCAGCCTGGTGGCCAAAGCCACAAAGAGCTACAGATTTGCATTTTGCCACTTAGCAATCCTAGTAGAAACACAGACCCACTTTCTCAATAGCCCCAGCAAAACTTCCAGAATTAAATCCATCCCTGAACTAATATAACAATGGCCAGAGAAGGAGAATTCTCCAGTTAGTCAGATGTATTAGTCAGGGTACTCCATAGAAACAGAGAGGCAAGAAGTCCCATGATCTACCTGCTGCCTGCTAGTTGGAGAACCGGAAAGCTGGTGGTATAATTCAGTTCCAACCAGAAGGTCTGAGAACCAGGAGCCCTAAGGTCCAAAGACAGGGGTAAATAGTGATATCCCAGCTCAAGTCAATAGTAAATTTGCCCTTCCTCTGCCTTTTTGTTCTATTCAGGCCCTCGACAGGTTGGTTGATGCCACAGGCATCAATGAGGGTTAGATCTTTATTCAGTCTACCGATAAAAATGCTAATCTCTTGGAACGCCTAAGTGGCTCAGTGGTTGAGTGTTTGCCTTTGGCTTAGGGTGTGATCCTGGGGTCCCAGGATCAAATCCCACATCAGGCTCCCAGCAGGGAGCCTGCTTCTCCCTCTGCCTATGTCTCTGCCTCTCTCTCTGTGTGTCTCTCATGAATAAATAAATAAAATATTTTAAAAATGTTAATCTCTTCCAGAGACACCCTCACAGACACACACAGAAATAATATTTTACCAGCTTTTTGGGCATCCAGTTGACATATAAAATGGGTGATATGTTCACACTTAGTTTTCTTCGTACGTTCTCCCATGTTTCTCTCCCTTCCAATGCTTCTGATCAGATAGTATCATTTTTATTTGTATATACGCATGACTCCTCCACAAGACTGTGAGTTCTTATGTCTATCTCTATATTGCTAGAGATTGCATGGAAACTTGGTTTCTAGAAGGTATTCTCAGTCAACAAAAGATGAATGAATGGCCTTGCTGTATATTTTGAAAAGACGATGAAATTACATGGAGCCATACTGAAAGCTAAGCCAGACAAATAGTTTAATTTTATAATTAGACAAATTAATAGCATAAGTCTAATTTATTTGATTAAATGCACAATTATTACTGGGTTGCATGGTAAGAGGCATAAATAGTGAACAGTTCATTCATTATTCCAAATTATATAATAAATGCCTTCTATGTGTCAGCACTATGCTAGACACTGAGATTAGCCTTTCCCTATTAATTAGCCCTTCAACATTAATTAGAGTCAGTAGTGTACAGTGATTGTATGTGTGGGCTCTAGGGCCCTGGATTAAAATTCTAGTGCTTATAGTTACTAGTTAAGTGCCCTTAGCCAGTCACTTAACCACTGTGTCTAGTTTCTTCTTCTATTAAATAGGAATAGTACCTACCGTAGAGCGTTATTGTGAGGATTAAAAGTAGAAATGAATGTGAAGAGTTGAGAATAGTACCTAGGACATTTTTAAGTGCTTAATAAGTGTTAACTCATGATCAGCTATTAGCAGAAACTTCTCTCTATGTAAATATTGCTTTAGCCGTTATGCTTGACCTGAAGCAAGACTTTAGATTGGGGATTTAAAATGGATCCCGAATACAACTTCTGTACTTCAAGAAAGGAAAATAGAACAGAATAGAAGCTTCTCTTAGCCCTGGCAGAATTATATTTGGACATAGAACTGAGGATGTTGGCTTTCTTAGTGTGAAATTGCCATTTCCTAGTGAGCCACCAGTCTAAGCCTAATGGATCTAGAGAAGGAAGAAGTGGTCTTTTCTGTTGGGGAAAAGGTGGTGTTCCACAAGAGCTAGGAGATGAGTCTTAAATCCCAACATCACCACTCCATGGAGCTCACTAGGAGAATCACAGTATAAGCAACAGGGGTGGCTTAACAGGGTTTGCTAGCAACATATACAAGTTCTAAGTGGGCTCTTTGATTTAATTAAGAGAAGACAATGTTTGGTGGCCAGCAAACCTGGGCTAAAATCCAAATTCTTCTCTTTACTGACTATAGCATCTTAGGGAAAAAATAATGATCACACCTCAGACCTTTTGAGTGCTTACTATATGTCAGTAACTATCCAAATCACCTTATATACATTGTTTTCTTTAATTCTTGCAAACAACCTCATGAGGTAGATTTTTCTATTACTATCTTCTTCTTTTTGACTATTTTGGAAATATTTATTTTTAATTACAAGAATAATAGAAAATCCTCATAAAAGAAATGTAAATAGTACAGAAGTCCTCATATCCTCACCCAACCCCACCCTGAAGTAAATGTGAAAACATTTTGTTCTATATCCTTTCCAGACCTGTTTCTATGAATACACAAACAAATATAGGTATCTATCTTTAGGGGAAAAAAGAAAAATTTCATAAATACTCTTCTACAATTTGCTTTTTCAATTTTGTTATCTATCATGGACATCTTTTCATGTCAGTACATTTGGATCTATCTTATTCTATTTAATGTGTATAGAGTATTCCATTGTTTGGTTGTACTGTATTTTAATAACTAGTCCAATATTGACAGACATTTAGGTTTTCAATTATTTATATTGCAAACTATGCTGCAACAAACATTTCATACTTACACTTTAGGATACTTTTATACATATTTCTTTAAGATAGGATAAATTTATAGTGATATGAGAATGCTGGGTCACAAAGAATATGCATACTTAATATTTTGATCAAGGCTGTCAAATTGCTCTCCAAAGGTCTATCATTCTTTTCATATTTTTGAGTAACATTTAGTTAATATAGAATGAATTGTTGAAGCTCTGTTTAACTATGACAACTTTCCTAGGTTGTTTGGGATAGTTTCCCCATGGATCTTAAATAATTATTAATAAAGTCACATGAATATCATCTTGATTAAACTTTTCAAAGGAATGTATGGATAAGTAGTGTTTTGCATTTTTAAGGTTATTTTATTTTTTTAAATATTTTATTTATTTATTCATGAGAGACACACACACACACACACACACACACAGAGAGAGAGAGAGAGAGAGAGAGGCAGAGACACAGGCGAAGGCAGAAGCAGGCTCCATGCAGAGAGCCCAATGCGGGACTCCATCCCCGGACTCCAGGATCACACCCTGGGCCAAAGGCAGGCGCTAAACTGCTGAGCCACCCGGGAATCCCCCAAGTTATTTTATTTTTTATGATTCAACAATTCTATACATTACTCAGAGCTCATCACGAGAAGTATACTTTTAAGCCCCTTTATAGATTTTACCCATTCCCCCCAACGATCTGCCCTCTGGTAACCACCTATTTGTTCTCTGTATTTAAGAACCTTGTGGGGATTTTGTGTTTCTCTCTTTTTCTTTGTTTGTTCATTTGTTTTGGTTTTTAAATGCTACATATGAGTGAAATCATATGGTATTTGTCTTTCTCTGTCTGACTTATTTCGCTTAGTAATATATCCTGTAGGTCCATATATGTTGTGGCATATGACAAAATTTCTTTTTGAAGGCTGATATATATATATATATATATATATATATATATATATATGTATATGATTTGTATATATGTATATGGTATGTATATATATACATGATACATGTATGTGTGTGTATATGTATATATATCACATCTTTATCCATTCATCTATCAGCAGACACTAGGCTGGTTCCATATACTAGCTATTATAAATCATGCTGCAGGGGTGCCTGGGTGGCTCAGTTGGTTAAGCATCTGCCTTCAGCTCAGGTCATGATCTGAGGGTCCTGAGATGGAGCCCCATGTCAGGCTTCCTGCTCAATGAAGAGTCTGATTCTCCCTCTCCTTCTCCCTCTGCCCCCCACCTCTGGTTCATGCTCTTTCTCTCAAATAAATAAATAAATAAATATTTTTTAAAAATCATGCTGCACTAAACCTAAGGGTTGTGTAATTTTTTAATTAGTGTTTTAATTTTCTTTGGATAAATACCCAATAGTGAACTTACTGGATCACATGGTATTTCTATTTTTAATTCTTTGAGGAACCTCTATACTGTTTTCCACAGTGGCTGCACCAATTTGCATTCCTACCAACAGCACATGAGGGTTTATTTTTCTTCTTTTACAAGCAGAAGAAACTGAAAGGGAGGCAAGTTAAGTAACATGCTTAAGATCACATACCTAGTAAATGCGGAAGCCAGGTTTCCAATTCGGGAACTCTAGCTATAGAAGTCACACAATCAGCCTCTCTGAGCCTCAGATTCCTCATCTGTAAAGTTGGCTTAATCGTATTTACCTCTTAGGATTGCTGTGAGGATTAGAGATGTACTGGTGGAAGCATTTTGCATAATACTGGGCACATGGAAGGAGCTCTCTAAATTAGAGTTATTATTTTGTCTTCCATTTTTCCTAGGTGCAGCAGGACTGGACTGTCCTTCTTTGTTGCCAGTGCTATTTCTTGATTCTTATTAGTCTAACTACAAATTCGTTTCTGTATGATGAAGGTACCACTGAGTTAATTATAGAATAAAGGAAACTTTGGTGCCAATGGTCTATTTAGTTCACTCTCAAACTGTGATTCTACCTTCTATGTTCTGATTACACATGCCACGCACCAGATCTCCCAATACTGGCTGCTGTGGCTCCTCACTCTCCATTTTACCTTTCCAACTGGGACACCTGCCAGACTGACCACATTTCTACCTTTCATCTCATTATGGAAAAACGGATCTGAAAAGAACTGAAAAGCCAGCTGGCTGGGAGACCCTCATGGACACAAATATCCCTGAAAGGGATTTTGTTTTATTTTTTGTTATTGTAAATATTATTTTTATCAAGGTACAATTGACATACATTATATTAGTTTCATATATACAACATAGTGATTTGACATTGATATACATTGTGAAATGATCATTATAATAAATCTAGTTATCATCTGTCAACATACAAAGTTCATACAGTATTACTGACTGTATTCCCCATGCTGTACATTACGTCTCCATGACATTTATTTTGTAACTGGAAGTTTGTACTTCTTGATCCCTTTCCCTCAACCTCCTCCTTCCTTTCTAGCAACCACCAATCTGTTCTCTGTATTTGTGAGTCTGGATTTTGTTTTATTTGTTTATTTGTTTCATTTTCTGGATTTCTCATATAAGTGAAATCACACCGTATTTGTCTTTCTGTGTTTCATTCGTTTCACTTAGCATAATACCCTCAAGGTCTATCCATGATGTTGCAAATGGCAAGATTTTATCTCTTTTTTGGATATGTAACATTCCATTGTATGTGTGTATGTGTGTGTTTGTGTGTGTATATACTTTGTGTATATATACATATATATATGTGTATGTGTGCATGTATATATACTTCTTTATCCATTTATCCATCAATGGATACTTAGGTTGTTTCCAGATCTTAGCTATTATAAATAATGGTGCAATGAACATAGGGGTGCGTATATCTTTTCAAATTAGTATTTTCATTTTCTTCAGATAGTATTCAGTAGTGGAGTCATTGGAGCATATGGTAATCCTATTTTTTCATTTTTTAAATTGAAGTGTAGTTGACATACAATGTTACATTAGTTTCAGGTGTACAACAAATTGATTTGACAATTATATACAATATTTTTTAAAGATTTTATTTATTTGAGAAAGAGAGAGATAGAGAGCATGAGTCACGGGGGAGGGGCAGAAAAAGAAGTAGACTCTCCACTAAGCAGAAACTTGATGCAGGGCTCAATCCCAGGACCCTGAGATCATGACCTGAGCCAAAGGCAGATGTTTAACTCACTGAATACACCATTTTTAATTTTTTGAAGAACTTCCATACTTCTTTTCTATAGTAATTGCACCAATTTATATTCCCACAAACAGTGCATGCAGAGTCCTTTTTCTCCACATCCTCACCCAACATTTGTTATTTCTTGTGTTTTTATTTTAGTCATTTTGCAGGTGTAAAGTGATATCTCATTGTGGTTTTAATTTACATTTCCCTGATGATTAGTGATCTTTCCATATATTTGTTGGCCATCTGTTTGTCCTCTTTGGAAAAATGTCTATTCAGATCCTTTGCCCACTTTTTAATCAAATTGTTATTTTTCCTATTATTATTGAGTCTTATGAGATTTTTTTTAAAGATTTTATTTATTTATTCATGAGAGACGGAGAGAGAGAGACAGAGAGGCAGACACACAGGCAGAGGGAGAAGCAGGCTCCATGCAGGGAGCCTGACGTGGGACTCGATTCGGGGTCTCCAGGATCATGCACTGGGCTGAAGGCTGCGCTAAACCGCTGAGCCACCAGGGCTGCCCCAAGATATTTCCATATTTTGGATATGAAACCCTGAAAGAGATTTTAAATTGTGGCCAGTTACTTCATTCCTTATTCGTAACTTTTATTTTCCTGTCACCCTCACATTATATTGAATATGTATCTAATCATAGAAACAAAGATCAAAACTAAACTTAAAACATGGAAAGAAAAATAGCAACTAAAAACCCCATCTGCCAGTGATGAGCTTGCACTCTTACAATTGCAATGCAAATAGTTCTGATCCTTTGGGAAAATAATTTGGTAATTTGCATCAAGAGCCATAATTATGTTCCTGCCCTTTGACACAGCAATGCCTCTCAGGAATTCTATCCTAAAGACACACTTCAGTAGAAGGAAAACAAAAGTCTATAGACACTAAGATTGTCAGTGCAGTATTACTTTTACTAGCAAAAAACTGGAAATAATCTCAGTGCTGAAAGACTTGATGTATGCTAGGGTCCACCAATAAATGAAACAGGAATAAAAGGTTCAATTCATAATGTTAAATGAATAAAGCAGAATACAAAATAGTTACAATCAGGTAAAATTGTCTTTATATGGACACAACCTAGAAAGGACTATAGAAAATTAAAATTCTTGCATTAGGACAGTGGGCCATATTATAGTTTCTCCCGTCCCACTTCAACGTGATTATTGACTTTAATATGTGTTTGTTTCAGGGGTGAGAGTGGGAAGGAGTTGAGGAAAGAATTTTAAATATCAGCCCTCTTTTTTTCATAAATTTATTTTTTATTGGTGTTCAATTTGCCAACATATAGAATAACACCCAGTGCTCATCCCATCAAGTGCCTCCCTCAGTGTCCGTCACCCAGTCACCCCCACCTCCCGCCAACCTCCCCTTCCACCACCCCTAGTTCGTTTCCCAGAGTTAGGAGTCTCTCATGTTCTGTCTCCCTTTCTGATATTTCCCATTTATTTTTTCTCCTTTCCTCCTTATTCCCTTTCACTAGTTTTTATATTCCCCAAATGAATGAGAACATATAATGTTTGTCCTTCTCCAATTGACTTATTTCACTCAGCATAATACCCTCCAGTTCCATCCACCTCGAAGCAAATGGTGGGTATTTGTCATTTCTAATGGCTGAGTAATATTCCATTGTATACATAAACCACATCTTCTTTATCCATTCATCTTTCGAATATCAGCCCTCTTAACATTATTTCCTAATAATTACCTTACAAGTAAAGCCAACTGAGAAATCAAATTAATTTTGTCTCTCAATACAAAGATATACAGCACCTGCACCTACTCATCCTATCCAATATGCATACTCATATGCTTCCACTCCCCAGCCCTTCCTCTCCTTATCTACTGTGGCACACAGCAGGGCATAAAAGCAAACATACTCAAAAAAGAAAGAAAAAAAGCAGCAAACATACTCATATTTCCATCCCAAATATGCCACTATCAGCTGTGTGACTTTAAGCATCTTACTTTAACTTGTCCAGACCTTGATTTGTTCATTTCAATAATGGGGTTAATAATGGTACTTAACGTTTTCAGATGGTAGGAGAATTAAATAAGTTCATATATACAAAGTGCTTAACACAGTACCTGGTATCATGTAAATGCTCAATAAACATTAGCTTCTGACAACAAAATTGGAATAATACTAGCAACTACTTCATACCTTATCAGGT
Organism: Vulpes lagopus; assembly: GCF_018345385.1. NCBI lineage: Eukaryota > Metazoa > Chordata > Mammalia > Carnivora > Canidae > Vulpes > Vulpes lagopus. The sequence goes on from NC_054848.1 coordinate 43,810,576, forward strand.
TTATAGGAATGAAATGGAAGAATAAATCTCAAGCTCCTGGCCCAATACGTGCTAAATTTATGGTAGCTGTCATCAAAAATTGTTGCACTGGGCAGTCTCATCTGGTAACAAATTATCAGATGGTAGAGGGGCATTTAATGCACATTGTGATCCCAAGTAGACTTTTATCTGGAGAGAAATACGTGTTAAAATTCCTTCTAAGCAAGCACTATGAATCTTGGTAACCTGAAGGTCAAGGGGAGTGTGAGATGTTGACTCAGCAGGAAAACATGTGCAGAATAAAGATGAAGCTCTTTTAAAAATTATGAAGAAACTAGAAAATAAACAGAATAATTAATGCAGATTGTAGAAATTCATGGGGCAGCTCTCAAAGGAGTATGCTAAGAGGTCAGAGGCAAGCCAGATAGAAAACCTTAAAAGCAAACTTAGGTGAGTTGAGTAGAAGTGGGGGAATGAGATCTGAGTTCACATGAGAAAGAGGCTAATAATAAGAACTAATCTATAGTTAGAATTTACTGTGTTAGGGATTGTGCTAAGCAATTGATGTGCATTAGATCATTTTATCTTCCTTATCTTATGAAGTAAATTTTTATTATTACTTCCATATTATAGTCTGGACCCAGGTATGTCTGACTAAAAACTTCAAAGTATACCAAGTCTCAAAAAATTATCTTCTGGAAGTAAGCCACTGAATCATGTTTAGAATGTTCAAAATTGAATTCATGATCTTTTTCCAGGGAATCCATCCTTTGTTCTATACTTCTCTTTATAGGACCACCATCAACCCAAGCCAGAAACTGGGGAGCCACTCTTGAATGTTCATTCTTTACTTAATTAGCCATTAAGGCCTTCCAGTGTTACTTCCTAAATATTTTTCAAATCCATCTTTTCCTCTTGACTTCCTGCAATCCATGCTTTCATCTCTTCTCCTATGTCGACTATCCTAGTAGTGTCCTATCTGGGCTTCCTGCATCTAGTTCTGACTTCCTTGTAATCTATCCTACAAACTGAAGCCAGCATGATCTCTTTTCTTTTACTTTCTTTTTTTTTGTTCAAGGTAGTCCCTCTAAAATGCAGATCTGACCATGTAACTTCCCTATCCCCAAACTTCTAGTTGTTTCATTGTCTTCCAGTTGTCTTCTGAGTAATATCCATGACCTGACTCTCCATGTCCTCCTGACTTGTGCCTACTTCTCTGGCTTTCTCTCCTGCCACTCTATATCCACCAAACTTCATGTAGTTGCTTCTTAACGCACCTCACTATTCCATGGCCTCATGACTTTGCTTCCACAAGTCCTTCTGTCAAGTTAACCCTTTTCAATTCCTTTTCTCTGAGACTTTGAGTCTCAGGTTAGCATCGGTACCCACAAGAAGGCTTTCCTGACCATTAACTGTGCTCTTTTTTACCCTCTGCCTGCTCACCCTATGTCTGACCACTAACTACAATATATTGAAATGATCCTCATGGCTATGGATTATGCCTTGTTCACCTTTATACCCCAGAAACCTACTGCATCCCTGATCCATAATTAGGTTTTCATATATGTTTTTGAACTGTTCTAAGCACTTTGAGTTCTGTATCGAAGTAATGCTTAAAGTATAGAAACCATAGAAACCTAACAGAAATAACTACCATTTATGAAGCATCTATTGCATGGTGGTCTCCAACTCTGGCACTCACTAATCCCCACTCTGTCTTATTGTTCTCCATAACTCTTATCCCATCTGTCATATTATATATTTTACTTACTTTTTTGGTTCTCAAAATTACCCCACTATATTGTCAACTCCATACAGGTAGAAATATTTGTCTTTGCCCATTGCTATACCCTCAATGTGTATAACAGTGTCTGGAACATAGTAGGTTCTCAGTAAATATTTTTAAGTGAATATAGAGGGTAGGCACTTCCAGTGTATAATTCCATTTAGTACTCACAACAACCCTGCAAGGTTAGTATTAATGTTTCTATTTCACAGGTGAGGAAATTGAAACTCCTCATCACCCACATAGAGAATGATAATATTTTGAGAAAACTGTTTACTGGTTGAGCCCATAGATTCAAAGACGATTGATTCAGAGATCAAAGTCACAAAGTCTGGGGATGCAACAAAAATATGAGCCCAGGGATCCCTGGGTGGCGCAGCGGTTTAGCGCCTGCCTTTGGCCCAGGGCCCGATCCTGGAGACCCGGGATCGAATCCCACGTCGGGCTCCCGGTGCATGGAGCCAGCTTCTCCCTCTGCCTGTGTCTCTGCCTCTCTCTCTCTCTCTGTGACTGTCATAAATAAATAAAAAGAAAATTTAAAAAAAGAAATTATCAAAAATATGAGCCCAATGAAATATCAGTTAATAAGTGACTCTCTGATAATCTGAACTAAATAGAAAGACTGTATATACTCTCCCCCCAGGGAGAGACTGTATACTCTTACATAATACAAATAAAGTCAGTTTTGCAACCTGAATAGCTAATTCTATATCTGCTGTTCTAAAAGAATCTGGGGGGTTGTGAGGAATTTCATAGGAAAATTACGAGGCAAGGCCATCAAAACAAGGGTACAATTTTTGCATACAAGCTAAAGATTTTCAGAAAAAAAGTTTATTTGTGGTACGGAGGATTAGGGTGCCTGCTTCACAGCCTCTGTAGTTTACAAACCACACCTGCCTTCATAAGGAGAGATGACAATCAAGCATTTTGCAAAAGGTCTTGAAAGGCTGCCTCTAGTCAGGGTCTGGAATTTAACTACTGTGTCTAGAAATTGGCCAGATCTCAATACAGATGACATACCTCTAGAATTTTTAAATTCTACCTCAAGTTTTGGCCTCTTTAATCCAAGCTTAAGCGTTCGCTCCTTCCAGCCCATTGAAGACTTACTTTTGAGTTTCTGACCTATTTTTAGTCTAGATAAATTAAGAATGGCAAAAAACACAGGTTTAGGACAATCAGAGTTGTTCCCATGTATTCTTGAAACTCTTTTTATTGCCTCAGATGATGAGTTTCCTCAATTTTACTAAGATGATCCAAAAGTAAGATATTTTGTCAGCCCTCCCCCAAAGAAAAATACCTGGCATTTGTATCATAATTTATTTTTTATTGAATGATTTCTCTATACTATGGCATTTTAACTATTACAATCATTTTATAGTGGAGGAAATGGTGGCTCAGCAAAGGCATATAGCTAGATGAAGGCCATACAGTTACAAAATGATAGAATTTGCCTTGTGAATCTTAAGTAATAGCAAATCCTAGCTTTGCACATCTTATCGTTCTCAAAAAAATTTTGGATTTAAAAAATATTTTTATTTACTTATTCTAGAGATGGGGGGCAGAGGGAGTGGGAGAGGAGAAACAGATGCTCTGCTGAGTGCAGAGCTCCACGTGGTGCTCAATCTCATGACCCCTGAGATCATGAGTTGAACAAGCCAAAATCAAGAGTTGAAAAATCAAGATCTTGATTTTGAACAAGCCAAAATCAAGAGTTGGAAGCCTAACCAACTGAGCCACTCAGGCATCCCTACATCCTATTTTTTATTAGACATCTCCATTTGGATGTCCCACAAGCTTTTCAAGCTCACCACGGTGAAAAAACTCAACTCATCATCTCTATTCCCCACCATACAACTCTTGCTCTTTGTCCATTCCTTATCTCAGGGGATGGAGCCTTTATCAGTTCTGGTGATCAAGTCAGGCATTTGGGAGTTAACTTTGACTTCTAGTTCCATGATGACTCTTGAATATGTTTCCTCCTCAATAACATTCTGCCTCACTACCCTATCCCAGATTCTAATCTCCTCTCATCTGAAGGGGTTCAATGAATTCTTCATTGTTTTTCTTGCTTTTATTCTTAACCTGCTTCATTCTCCAAGCCAGAAGGACCTTTATAGAGCACAAACTAGATCAGGTCATTAAAATGTCTTTATAACTTCCCATTGCCTTTAGGCTAAAATATGAACTCGTTAGCTTAGCCTCACATCATCACTCCTTTCTCTCTGCATTCCCTGACATGAAACCTGCATTCTATTGACAGAAACTTTTAGTTTCCTGAAAGGTATATGAACTGAGTTCATATTTATTTGGAACCTATTATATGTCATGTCATAGCTAGCCTAAACATAACATCTCTTACAATTTAATAATCAGCAACTAACCTATGTGGTAGATAATGTCATCTTTCCCTTGTGACATGAAGAAACTGAGACAAGGAGAGGCTAATTAACTTACACAAGATCATGTAGTTAATAAGTGGCAGATTTTAGATTTGAACCCATGAAGTCTGTTTCCAGAGTCTGTTCTTTTTGTATTTATTTTTATTTTTTTTCAGAGTCTGTTCTTGACTACTATCTTACCTCTTTCACTTTTTTCTTTCTGCCAAGAATGCCTTTCCTCCTTCCTATTATCCATCAGGCTAACCCCTTTAAGACAACTCAACAATCTTCCTTGGGAAATGTTCCCTGACCTTTCCACATTCCTTTGCTACTTCTGATCCCCACACCTGGCTAAATAAGATATATTTCTTCTGGCTTCTCCTAGAACTCATGCATTTCTGTAATTATAGCACTTGGAAAATAGTTTACATGTCTATTCATGAACTTCTTGAGGGCAAGAAGCTTGCTTTAGTCACCTTTTATCCCAGCATGCATGTAACACAGTGCTTAGCACATAATAAATATTTGTTGAGTAATTATTCTTCTCTGAAAGATCTCCCATAAATAATTGGGATGAGTTCACACTTGCCAAAACATGCAAATCTACAGGTGACATCCTTCACTATTCTGGAGCCCTGAGAACCTCCACAAAACTAAGCAGGGAAGGATTCTAAGGATGGGATGGATCATGAGCTATATTTTTAAAAATGTTCTATTAGGATATATTTTCAAAAGTATAGAAAATTTGTAAGAATAAGAACTGTAGGGATTCCTGGGTGGCTCAGCGGTTGAGCGTCTGCCTTCGGCCCAGGGCGTGATCCTGGAGTCCCGGGATTGAGTTCCATGTTGGGCTTCCTGCATGGAACCTGCTTCTCCCTCTGCCTATGTCTCTGCCTCCCCCCACCTGTCTCTCATGAATAAATAAATAAAATCTTTAAAACAAAAAAGTTTATAAAAAAAGAATAAGAACTGTAGAAAGAATACTCATAGACCCTTTACTCAGATTCACCTATTGCTGTTTTCACCATTTTCTCTATCATTTGCTCACTTGCTCATTCTATCCATGTGTATGTATGTATGTATCTATCATCTATTTATCTATCTATACAGTTGACCATTGAACAATCTGGGTTTGAACTGCATAGGCCCACTTACATGTGGATTTTTTTGATAAGTACAGTCTAGTACTGTAAATGTATTCTCTCTTCCTTATTATTTTCTTAATAATATTTTCTTTTCACTAGCTCACTTTATTCTAAGAATACATTATGTAATACATAGAACATAAAATAGAAGTTCATTAACTATGTTATCAGTAATGCTTCCAGTCAATAGACTATTAGTAATTAAGTTTTGGGGGACTCAAAAGTTATACTCAGACTTTTGACTGTGCAGAGGGTTGGAAGTTGTTGCTCCTAGCCCTGTGCTGTTCAAGTGCCAACTGTACATGTATCATAGTTGCTTTTCCCTAAACCATTTGAGAAAATGCATATATCATGGCCCCTTTCCTCATAAATACTTCAGTATTCTTTTATATTACCACAGTACAGTTATCAACATCATTAAATTTAACATTGATATGATACTTTAATATCATCTACTTTCCATATCCTATGGATGGAATAGTCCATATTCCAACTGTGGCAATTGACTGTCCTTTTTAGCATGTTTGTTTCTGCCAGTAGAGAATCCAGTCTAGGATCATGTATTGAATTTAGTTGTCATGTATTTTTACTCTCTTTTGATCTAGAACATTTCCACAGCATTTCTTTGTATTTTATGACATTGGCATTTTTGAAGAATACAATCATCTCCATTTATGCTTTTAAAAAAGTATTTTAAAAAGTATAATGTATCTCACTGTATTTGCCTAATTTTCCCTCATTGTTAGATTCAGCATATATATTCCAGGCTGGAATACCATGTAGATTATACTATGTCCTTCTTAGGGAATCACATATGAAGGTAGATAATATCCATCTTCCCCTTCATTGGTCATATTAATTTTGATCACCCAATCAAGATGTTGCCCAATACTTTCACTGTACAGTTACTATTTTATCTTTTAAAATCTGTGGGAAGAAATATTAAGAGTCTGAAAATAACCCACTTCTCATTAAAATGTCCCTAGATTTAGTATGCATTGATCCCTACCTGAACAAATCTTTACCATGATAATTGCAAAATGATTTTTCCCACTGTAGTACTTTCTCCACATAAACCAGAGTCCTCAGTTCTACTATAAGCATGAGCTCTCCCTTCGCCACCTTTATTTGTCTGTTATTAATATTAGCTCATGGATTCCTATTTTTCATGAATGGTTTATATTTCATTACTGTCCTTAATTATATTGGTGCTTAAATTGTTCTATATTTGGACAGTGGGAACCCCCTCAATCTGGGTCCTGTGTTCCTCTGATATGTTCTATCATTCTTCTTGAGCATTTCCTTACTTTCTGGAATAATAAGATGTTCCAGGCTCATTTTGTACCTACACTGCTCCAACTAGAATCAACCATTTTCCCCAAAAAGCTCTGACTTCTTTTAGTAGGAAATGATATCAGAGTTGAAGATCTGGGCAACAGATTGAGTTGAATGACAGAAAGCACTATGGAAACTGGCCAGATGGGCAAGTGCTGTTCTAGCCATGAGGAAATGAGACGAGAACAGGGGTTAGAAGATGTTCTCAAGGTTATGTTTAGCTACCATGGCAAACATTGTAGGTGGTTCACATGACAGCCCCACATTCTCACTCTTCATGCTAAATAAAGAACTCAGAGTTGTTCTCTGCCCAGCCCTGGGAGATGAGTCATTATTGGTTTAGGCTAATCATGGCAATCCCATTCCCACTTACCTAGTGAGGCCTATTGGTGAGCATGTGACCCGCTCTGGTTAATGAGACCTTAGGGAAAATCTATTGTGGTATTTCTTTTTTTTCTTTTTTGTTAACTTTTATTTATTTATGATAGTCACAGAGAGAGAGAGAGGCAGAGACATAGGCAGAGGGAGAAGCAGGCTCCATGCACTGGGAGCCCGACGTGGGATTCGATCCCGCGTCTCCAGGATCGCGCCCTGGGCCAAAGGCAGACGCTAAACCGCTGCGCCACCCAGGGATCCCTATTGTGGTATTTCTGAAAAGATCATACTTTCTGGTAAAAGCTGCAGGCCTTGGAAGAAAACAGCCTCTTTGTCTCATGCCTCTTTTTTTGCTACCTAGAATGTCATTGTTTGAGCATGTGATCTTTAGTGATGTAGCAGTCATCTTGTGGCTGGCCATTCATCAATTCAATAAATATTTATGGAGTGCATTCTATGTGCCAGGCAATGTTCTAGGTACTGGGGATACAAGAGTAAACAAAATGGATTAAAGTCTCTGCCTTCCTGGAGTTTACATTCTAACATGGGAGAGAGGAAGCAAATAAATAAAATATATGATATACCTTATGGTGACAAGTGATAGGAAAAAATAAAGCAGGGAAAGAAGAAAGGGAATGCTAGAGGTGAGTTTAATAGGGTTATCAGGGACAGCACAATTAAAAAGGAGTTATTTGAGAAAAAGAATGGCATACTTCATGAATTCAATTATTTTTATACAGAGGCCATGGTAATCTTCTCTATTTCATTTCAATTTTAAGGAATATGTGCTGTTGAAGAAAAAGGAGACGTTGCTAGACACCTAGGATGGTAGAGCATAAAGATGGAGAGAGCTGGGTGATCTTTGATGATATCATTGAACTGCTGAATTAAGCAGCTTTGGAACTGACTTGCTTCCATACTTCTTGTTATGTGAGATCATGAAATCTCTTTATTGTCTAAGTGACAATTAGTAGGATATCTATAGTCACATCCCAAAGCACTGTAACCAATACAGGGATTATTAAGTAAGTTTGCTTGGCTGGCTCAGAAAGCAGGTAAAGGGCAAGCTTTGTGATTTCAGGTGTGCAATATTTGGAAGATGGCAGTACTAGAGTTGTAAAAATCATAATTTTGCAACCATTGTGGCTAAGACTGGTGTAGGCAAAGATCAATGGACACAAATCTGGGGGATATTTTAATAAGGAGAAGGTTATAGACTGGTTAGAGAGTCAATGTTAAAGACTGAATGTTACCAGGGGTCCCAAGATGAGAATTATCAATCTGGAAAGTTGAAGAGAGAGAACATGAGAGCATAAAATTGGAAAGAATAAAGGTACTAAAAGAAAGAAAATTATGTGGGAGATGGAAAAGAACACGAAGCAAGGGAGAATAGCCTTTTGGTGTAAGTCTTGGATTGCAACTTTAATTCTGATAGTCGTTGACTGGGTGACCTTGGGTGAGTAGCTTCATCTCTGAGCTTCAATTCACTTGATATAAAATGAGGGCGATGATGCCTGCCTTAAGGTAAATGTTGGAGGACTAAATGAGGTAATGTATATGAAAGTTTCCTGGCATATAGCAGGTTTTTAATAAGTATTAGGGCTTGGTTAACCATATCAACATAGCATAGTGAGTATACATGTGGTCTCTGAAGTCAGTCTGCCTCAGTTCAAAACCGTGCTCAGCCACTTACCAGCCAAGTGGCTTGGGCAAGTTAAATAACCTCTAGGTTTCAGTTTCTTCAACATTAAATAGTGATGATAGTGATGTCTGCCTGAGTAGTTATATTAAATTAGACTCTACACCTAAATGTGAGACCTGAAACCATAAGACGGAAGAAGAAAACATAGACAGTAATTTCTTTGACAACAGCTGTAGAAACATTTTTCTAGATATGTCTCTTGAGGCAAGGGAAATTAAACCAAAATTAAACTATTGGGTTTACATCAAAATAAAAGCTTTTGCACAGCAAAGGAAACCGTCAACAAAACAAATAGGCAACCTACTGTCTGGAAAAAGATATTTGCAAATGATAGGTCTAACAAGGGGTTAATATCCCAAATATATAAAGATCTTATGCAACTCAACAACAAAACAAAAACAAAAATAAGAACAAAACAACAAATAGTCCAATTAAAAAATGGGCAGAGAACCTGAATAGGCATTTTTCCAAAGAGGACATATAGATGGTTAACACACATGAAAAGACGTTCAACATCACTCATCACCAGGGAAATGCAAGTTAAACTTTACACCTGCAGAGTGACTGAAATCAGAAACACAAGAAATCATGTGCATTGGTAAGGATGTGGAGAAAAAAGAACACTCATGCACTGTTGGTGGGAATGCAGGCTGATGCAGACACTGTGAAAAACAGTATGGAGATTCCTCAAAAACATTAAAAAAATTACCATATAATCCAGTAATTCCACTACTGAATATTTATCCAAAGAAAAGAAAACCATTAATTTGAAAAGATATATGCATCCTTATGTTTATTGTAGCATTATTTACAATAACACAGATGAATGAATAAAGATGTGAAATATGTATGTAATGAAATATTATTCAGCCATAAAGAAGAATGAGATCTTGCCATTTGCAACAACATGGATGGACCTAGAGGATATAGTGCAAAGAGGAATAAGTCAGTCAGTGAAATACAAATACCATATGATTTCAAACATATATGGAATTTAAGAAACAAACAAACAGTGGGGGAGAAAAGACAACCCAAAAACCAGACTATTAAATACTGAACAAAAAGGTGGTTGCCAAAGAGTAGGTCAGTGGGGGGAGGGGAGGGAATAGGTGAAATATATAAAGGGGGTTAAGATTGCACTTATCTTGATAAGCACTGAAAAGTGTGTAAAATTGTAGAATTGTATTGTATACCTGAAATTAATATAACACTGTGTTTTAACTATACTTGAATAAAAATTATTTTTAAAAAATTTTTAAATAAATACTTTCAGTACTATGTTGACAAAAATGGTGGCTGGACACAATTGTCTTGCTCCTGAACTTAGGGGAAAAGATCTCATTTTGCAAATGACATATCCAATAAAGGGTTAGTACCCAAAATATACAAAGAACTGGGATGCCTGGGTAGCTCAGCGCTTGAGCATCCGTCTTTGGCTTGGGGTGTGATCCCAGAGTCCTGGGATCAGGTCCTGCATCAGGCTCCCTGAGTGGAGCCTGCTTCTCCCTCTGCCTATGTCTCTGCCTCTCTCTCTGTGTCTCTCATGAATAAATAAATAAAATATTTTAAAAACTTATAAACTCATACCTCAAAAAACACTTTGTATTTTATGACATTGGCATTTTTGAAGAATACAATCATCTCCATTTATGCTTTTAAAAAAGTATTTTAAAAAGTATAATGTATCTCACTGTATTTGCCTAATTTTCCCTCATTGTTAGATTCAGCATATATATTCCAGGCTGGAATACCATGTAGATTATACTATGTCCTTCTTAGGGAATCACATATGAAGGTAGATAATATCCATCTTCCCCTTCATTGGTCATATTAATTTTGATCACCCAATCAAGATGTTGCCCAATACTTTCACTGTACAGTTACTATTTTATCTTTTAAAATCTGTGGGAAGAAATATTAAGAGTCTGAAAATAACCCACTTCTCATTAAAATGTCCCTAGATTTAGTATGCATTGATCCCTACCTGAACAAATCTTTACCATGATAATTGCAAAATGATTTTTCCCACTGTAGTACTTTCTCCACATAAACCAGAGTCCTCAGTTCTACTATAAGCATGAGCTCTCCCTTCGCCACCTTTATTTGTCTGTTATTAATATTAGCTCATGGATTCCTATTTTTCATGAATGGTTTATATTTCATTACTGTCCTTAATTATATTGGTGCTTAAATTGTTCTATATTTGGACAGTGGGAACCCCCTCAATCTGGGTCCTGTGTTCCTCTGATATGTTCTATCATTCTTCTTGAGCATTTCCTTACTTTCTGGAATAATAAGATGTTCCAGGCTCATTTTGTACCTACACTGCTCCAACTAGAATCAACCATTTTCCCCAAAAAGCTCTGACTTCTTTTAGTAGGAAATGATATCAGAGTTGAAGATCTGGGCAACAGATTGAGTTGAATGACAGAAAGCACTATGGAAACTGGCCAGATGGGCAAGTGCTGTTCTAGCCATGAGGAAATGAGACGAGAACAGGGGTTAGAAGATGTTCTCAAGGTTATGTTTAGCTACCATGGCAAACATTGTAGGTGGTTCACATGACAGCCCCACATTCTCACTCTTCATGCTAAATAAAGAACTCAGAGTTGTTCTCTGCCCAGCCCTGGGAGATGAGTCATTATTGGTTTAGGCTAATCATGGCAATCCCATTCCCACTTACCTAGTGAGGCCTATTGGTGAGCATGTGACCCGCTCTGGTTAATGAGACCTTAGGGAAAATCTATTGTGGTATTTCTTTTTTTTCTTTTTTGTTAACTTTTATTTATTTATGATAGTCACAGAGAGAGAGAGAGGCAGAGACATAGGCAGAGGGAGAAGCAGGCTCCATGCACTGGGAGCCCGACGTGGGATTCGATCCCGCGTCTCCAGGATCGCGCCCTGGGCCAAAGGCAGACGCTAAACCGCTGCGCCACCCAGGGATCCCTATTGTGGTATTTCTGAAAAGATCATACTTTCTGGTAAAAGCTGCAGGCCTTGGAAGAAAACAGCCTCTTTGTCTCATGCCTCTTTTTTTGCTACCTAGAATGTCATTGTTTGAGCATGTGATCTTTAGTGATGTAGCAGTCATCTTGTGGCTGGCCATTCATCAATTCAATAAATATTTATGGAGTGCATTCTATGTGCCAGGCAATGTTCTAGGTACTGGGGATACAAGAGTAAACAAAATGGATTAAAGTCTCTGCCTTCCTGGAGTTTACATTCTAACATGGGAGAGAGGAAGCAAATAAATAAAATATATGATATACCTTATGGTGACAAGTGATAGGAAAAAATAAAGCAGGGAAAGAAGAAAGGGAATGCTAGAGGTGAGTTTAATAGGGTTATCAGGGACAGCACAATTAAAAAGGAGTTATTTGAGAAAAAGAATGGCATACTTCATGAATTCAATTATTTTTATACAGAGGCCATGGTAATCTTCTCTATTTCATTTCAATTTTAAGGAATATGTGCTGTTGAAGAAAAAGGAGACGTTGCTAGACACCTAGGATGGTAGAGCATAAAGATGGAGAGAGCTGGGTGATCTTTGATGATATCATTGAACTGCTGAATTAAGCAGCTTTGGAACTGACTTGCTTCCATACTTCTTGTTATGTGAGATCATGAAATCTCTTTATTGTCTAAGTGACAATTAGTAGGATATCTATAGTCACATCCCAAAGCACTGTAACCAATACAGGGATTATTAAGTAAGTTTGCTTGGCTGGCTCAGAAAGCAGGTAAAGGGCAAGCTTTGTGATTTCAGGTGTGCAATATTTGGAAGATGGCAGTACTAGAGTTGTAAAAATCATAATTTTGCAACCATTGTGGCTAAGACTGGTGTAGGCAAAGATCAATGGACACAAATCTGGGGGATATTTTAATAAGGAGAAGGTTATAGACTGGTTAGAGAGTCAATGTTAAAGACTGAATGTTACCAGGGGTCCCAAGATGAGAATTATCAATCTGGAAAGTTGAAGAGAGAGAACATGAGAGCATAAAATTGGAAAGAATAAAGGTACTAAAAGAAAGAAAATTATGTGGGAGATGGAAAAGAACACGAAGCAAGGGAGAATAGCCTTTTGGTGTAAGTCTTGGATTGCAACTTTAATTCTGATAGTCGTTGACTGGGTGACCTTGGGTGAGTAGCTTCATCTCTGAGCTTCAATTCACTTGATATAAAATGAGGGCGATGATGCCTGCCTTAAGGTAAATGTTGGAGGACTAAATGAGGTAATGTATATGAAAGTTTCCTGGCATATAGCAGGTTTTTAATAAGTATTAGGGCTTGGTTAACCATATCAACATAGCATAGTGAGTATACATGTGGTCTCTGAAGTCAGTCTGCCTCAGTTCAAAACCGTGCTCAGCCACTTACCAGCCAAGTGGCTTGGGCAAGTTAAATAACCTCTAGGTTTCAGTTTCTTCAACATTAAATAGTGATGATAGTGATGTCTGCCTGAGTAGTTATATTAAATTAGACTCTACACCTAAATGTGAGACCTGAAACCATAAGACGGAAGAAGAAAACATAGACAGTAATTTCTTTGACAACAGCTGTAGAAACATTTTTCTAGATATGTCTCTTGAGGCAAGGGAAATTAAACCAAAATTAAACTATTGGGTTTACATCAAAATAAAAGCTTTTGCACAGCAAAGGAAACCGTCAACAAAACAAATAGGCAACCTACTGTCTGGAAAAAGATATTTGCAAATGATAGGTCTAACAAGGGGTTAATATCCCAAATATATAAAGATCTTATGCAACTCAACAACAAAACAAAAACAAAAATAAGAACAAAACAACAAATAGTCCAATTAAAAAATGGGCAGAGAACCTGAATAGGCATTTTTCCAAAGAGGACATATAGATGGTTAACACACATGAAAAGACGTTCAACATCACTCATCACCAGGGAAATGCAAGTTAAACTTTACACCTGCAGAGTGACTGAAATCAGAAACACAAGAAATCATGTGCATTGGTAAGGATGTGGAGAAAAAAGAACACTCATGCACTGTTGGTGGGAATGCAGGCTGATGCAGACACTGTGAAAAACAGTATGGAGATTCCTCAAAAACATTAAAAAAATTACCATATAATCCAGTAATTCCACTACTGAATATTTATCCAAAGAAAAGAAAACCATTAATTTGAAAAGATATATGCATCCTTATGTTTATTGTAGCATTATTTACAATAACACAGATGAATGAATAAAGATGTGAAATATGTATGTAATGAAATATTATTCAGCCATAAAGAAGAATGAGATCTTGCCATTTGCAACAACATGGATGGACCTAGAGGATATAGTGCAAAGAGGAATAAGTCAGTCAGTGAAATACAAATACCATATGATTTCAAACATATATGGAATTTAAGAAACAAACAAACAGTGGGGGAGAAAAGACAACCCAAAAACCAGACTATTAAATACTGAACAAAAAGGTGGTTGCCAAAGAGTAGGTCAGTGGGGGGAGGGGAGGGAATAGGTGAAATATATAAAGGGGGTTAAGATTGCACTTATCTTGATAAGCACTGAAAAGTGTGTAAAATTGTAGAATTGTATTGTATACCTGAAATTAATATAACACTGTGTTTTAACTATACTTGAATAAAAATTATTTTTAAAAAATTTTTAAATAAATACTTTCAGTACTATGTTGACAAAAATGGTGGCTGGACACAATTGTCTTGCTCCTGAACTTAGGGGAAAAGATCTCATTTTGCAAATGACATATCCAATAAAGGGTTAGTACCCAAAATATACAAAGAACTGGGATGCCTGGGTAGCTCAGCGCTTGAGCATCCGTCTTTGGCTTGGGGTGTGATCCCAGAGTCCTGGGATCAGGTCCTGCATCAGGCTCCCTGAGTGGAGCCTGCTTCTCCCTCTGCCTATGTCTCTGCCTCTCTCTCTGTGTCTCTCATGAATAAATAAATAAAATATTTTTAAAAAACTTATAAAACTCAATACCCAAAAAACAAATAATCCACTTAAAAATGGGCAGAAGACATGAACAGACATTTCTCCAAAGAAGACATACAAATGGCCAACATAAACATGAAAAGATGCTCATCATCACTTATCATCAGGGAAATGCAAGTCAAAAGTACAATAAGATATCACCTCACACCTGTCACAATGGCTAAAATCAACAACACAAGAAACAACAGATGTTGGCAAGGATGTGGAGAAAAAGGAATCCTCTTGCACTGTGAGCGGGAATGCAAACTTGGCACAATCACTGTGGAAAAGAGTATGGAGTTTCCTCAAAAAGTTAAAAATAGAACTCCCTAGAATCCAGTCATCACACTGCTGGGTATTTACCCAAAGAATAAAGAAACACTAATTCAAAGGATCATGTGCACCCCTATGTTTATTGCAGCATTATTTACAACAGCCAAAATATGCAAGCAGCTCAAGCATCCATTGTTTGATGAACACATAAATAAGAAGTGGTTATATATACAATGGAATATTATTCAGCCATAAAAAAAGAATGAAATCTTGCCATTTGCATCAACATGGATGGATCTAGAGAGTACTATGCTAAGTGAAATAAGTCAGTCAGAGAAATACACACACCATATGATTTCACTCATATGTGGAATTCAAGAAAAACAAAATGAGCAAAGGAAAGAGAGAGAGATCAAGAAACAGACTCTTAATTATAGAGAGCAAACAGATGGTTACCTGAGGGGAGATGGGTGGAGGGAATATATTTGATGGGGACTAAGGAGTGCACTTGTGGTAAGCACCGGGTGTTGTATGGAATTGTTGAATCACTATATTGTACACTGGAAACCAATATAACACTGTATGTTACCTAATTGGAATTAAAATAAAAGCTTAAAAAAGAAATTAAAATAAATAAGATAAATAAGACTACATGTAAAGCGCTTAGAATAGTGTTAGGTTGAGTAAGTGTTCAGTAAATGTTAACTGACATTATCAAATGTGACAGATATTTCAAGGAGAATCACTGCCTTATGACAAAAATGATGTAATCTACTGTACTAAGAACTGTCAGAGGAACAATAACAGTAATTAACAAATCTCAACTTATGTATTTAAAGAAAATCTTTCCTGTCCATCATCGGGAGCTCTTGGAATATATTATTACTCTTTATAACACTAAATCTACTTTGTTACAAAAAGTTTAAGAGTCTAACTCAGATTATGATGTTGAGAATTAGAACCCAGCCTTTCACTGACTCCTCTTCCTGACCTAAATTGCTCTTTCTTCTTTACATATAGAACACTAAAATTATTCCAAATTTGGCTTCTCACCCTTGAAGTGCTTGACTGCAGGCCTCATTTCCCCTCTCCCAAACAAAAGACTTGAGATTTAATTAGGGGTAATATTAAAAAATATTTAACCATCTTTGGTCACAGCAGGAGCTGGGTCTGGGATATTCCCTGAATTTCAGACATCTCCCCATAGTTGCTGGATCATAAGGAGGTGTGGTAGCCTTCAAAGGGAGGCTGGAGTGGCCAGGACCAAAGCTGTACTTGAGAGGCTTGGGGGAAGTGGCTATTTACAAACCAGTACAGAGGCATGTCAATATTTTAACCACAGAATTTTAATCACAGTGCATAACAGCACAGTCCTGGGCTTTGGAAAGCACTCTAAGCCAAGTCTTTGGCTGTTTACCCTTAACACTGCCATAGAGAATTCCTAAATTCCTTGAGATCCTCCTGTCAGCTGTAAGTAGGCCTACAGCCAATACTACAGCATTGCAAAAAGGTGATTTAAATAAGTCTCTACAATCTTCTACCACCAACCTTGAGATGTGTGCTGATGACACCAGCAATACTGGAGTCTTGACCAAATTGCAAACCAGGCTATACCTGTCTTCTTGACTTTGTCCTGAGTCAGGCTGTTCTATCCCTACTGTATTTATTCTTAAAGCCAAGATGGGCTTATGGGATAAGGAGATTACAACTTGCTACTGTGGTGGAGTTAAGCTAGAGTGTCTTCAACTATATTTTTCAAGAGGAAGGTGTTCTGTAGTTTGAGAATGGCCAAGGAGTAAGGTGTATCCTCTCAGCTGTTCACGTTTCTCCAGGGTTGGCTGCCAAGTGCAGAGAGTGCTGAGTCCCTCGTGTTCTTCTGCTTTCAAGATTAAACTTTAGATTCAGGGAGCCGGGAAGAGATCCCAGTGTGAACTTGGGATCTTGACTGCTGCAGGAGAAACAGCCCATGTGTTTTGGGGAAGCAGAGGTTCCAGTCTCCCATCCTGAACTTCACGGGTTCCCCTTTGCCACCCAGGAAACAGGTGGGGATGAAGCTGACCAGCCTAAGGCACCAGAGTGTCAGGTGCAGAGGGGCCTGGAGTCCATCTGTCCTACTTCACCAATCTTTCTCCATCCAGGCACTCACCAAACTCAGGCTAGAAAAGCTTTCAGATCACCTGCTCCCACCTTCTCTGCCTGGTGCGAAACTCCCCTCCTCAGCCTTCCTGCCAAGTGCTCTCCATCCAGCTTCCCAGTGAACTGGGACAGACCTGGAAGCTCCCTGCCTCAGCAGGCACAGGATTCCACTTGGCAACATGTTCTTCCTGCTGGTGAGCCAAGCCTGCTCCCCTGAAACTTCCTCTTGCACACCCACGTTCTGCCCTCAGGACAACCAACCAGACAAAACTGCTCCTTATTCTCTGGAATGTCCTTCACATACTTGAACATAGCTATCTCTGCCATTCTGGCTCCCTAGAGAGTCTTCTCTTTCCTAAGCTAAATACTCTCATTTCCTTCAGTCACTCTCCATCAATGCCAAAGGAGATAATGCTTATCTTGATGCCTGAGTAAGAGGCAGCTAATTGCCCAGCTTGGGCAACTTGGGTGTAATTTACATTTGTGAAACTTTGGGCAAGTCACTTTGCCTCTCTAAGATTCGGTTTTCTCATGTGTATAATGGTTTTCTTTCTGGTAATGGAATATTTTACATTCTATGTCAGAGCTTGTAGATCATAATGGCAGAGTTACACCTTACTAATCATGATTTTTTTTTCTAGAAATCTCGATGTGATGTTAATAGGTAAGGCTGTGCATATACTTACTACAAGGAATACGGTACTTGGTTCATCTTAGCTAACGCTTAGCTAACAAGATGTTGTGTCATGTCATTTACTCTTGTCATTTTTATTCATAATTTTGCATGTTTTATGGTTATTGTTTTCTGTATTTTAACTCTAATTCCCAAAAATGTATTAATGGCTCAACAGTGGTTTATTGAAGTACAAAATAATGATGAAAAATAATAGCAACTTGAGGTAACATTAAAAGCATAAATTGTAAAAAAAAAAAAAAAAGCATAAATTGTGAACTTAACTTTGGAATAAATATAGAATGTGAAGATATATGCATTGGGACAAGTAAATCTGAAAATGTGATGATTTAATGTAGCAGGTAAAAAGGCTTTTAATTTACAATGCTACTTTGTCATGATTAATAGGATTAATGTGTCGCTTTTTTTTTTTTAATTTATGATAGTCACAGAGAAAGAGAGAGAGGCAGAGACACAGGCAGAGGGAGAGGCAGGCTCCATGCACCGGGAGCCCGATGTGGGATTCGATCCCGGGTCTCCAGGATCGCGCCCTGAGCCAAAGGCAGGCGCCAAACCGCTGCGCCACCCAGGGATCCCTAATGTGTCGCTTTTTTACGATCAAAAATATTTTCTGCTAATGTAGCAGCAGAAATTAGTAAAAAGTCATTAAAATAATGAATATTTGAACACTGACTTTTATTATGTGGAGATCATAGCCTGTTATAAAACTTTATTCAATGATGCTACCATAGCTTTCATGTCATTTTATTTTTATTTTATTGTTTTAAAGATTTTATTCATTTATTCATGAGAGACACACAGAGAGAGAGAGAGGCAGAGACACAGGCAGAGGGCTCCATACAGGGAGCCCCATGTGGGACTCGCTCCCAGGACTCTAGGATCATGCCCTGAGCTGAAGACAGATGCTCAACCACTGAGCCACCCAGGTGTCCCTCATGTCATTTTAATAGAAAGCACAGGGACCCCTCTGGCAACCAATCAGATGTCTTCAGAAAAAGCAGAAAATAATGCTTTCTAATAGTAAATTGATTAGTATTATTACTAATAAGAGGTCAGAAACTCAAACCACAGTGACAGTAAATTGCATATAGTCTAATATATGCACTACTTCTGACACTATTTCTAAGAAACTTATAATGCTAGCCACAAAGTTTGTGGCAACTATTATATTCACAAAATTTCGGAATGAATGTTTGGCACTATTCCTTTATCTCTATAATATGTTGCATGGTATCATTGGATTGCACAGTGCAAGAACAATTTCTAAGATGTGAACATGTTGTGGGATATTTTCATTGGCATTACTGATAAATATATTCAAAAAAAGTGCTAATGAACTTTTGTTCCATTTATCACTGAGAAACCAGCCTTAAAGAGATGGTAATATTCGTTTACTTAAAGATCAGTTTCTCATGTGTGATAAAACTGGAAAAACTAAGGCTAAAATCAGTGTTAACAAAGCAGCAGCTATGCATGCAACAAAGAAGGATGCTGCAGCCACATAAATGAAAGAAATTGTACCTGAATGTTAATTCATAGGTGTGCTAAAAGAAACATTAGTGGTCAAAAATATGCCTCTTGATTTTGATTCAGTGTTTTGAAGAGTCAAGATTGGGAGTATGATAACGTATCTCCCATTGAGTGTTCATCTTTTCATGATGTTAAATGAAGAAACAGGCAGTAAGAACAAGTCTGTTTTTCCATACTGGTTTATGAGGCCTATCAACAGGAAATATATTTTCCCAAATTTTTTGAGGGATGAAATATAAAGCATTTCTTCATGACTGTGATAACACCAAACACCATTTGAATTATTTCAATAGAGCTCTTCAAGTGATATGTCTCAGCAATGTATTTCATATTTTGAACAACCTGAACATAACACTTCGTGGCTTAAATATTACCATTTTATGATATCAGGATTTCTTTATATGACTTAAATGTGATACAAATGGTTCAATCACGGAGTTTGACGTAGTGATTTTCTTCACTCATCAGAGAATGTATGGCATATTTTAAAACCACATCCACATATTGTAATGAAACATTAAAAAAAATACCTTTCAGAACTGAATGCAAACAAAGAAAGGATTTGATTCATTTGTTATTATCTTCCAAGTTGTAATATTCATACCTTCAGCTTGCAAGTGTGAAAGGCTTATCATCTTCATGTCTGATGGAGTGTTTAATGTAGTCTTTAGTGAGAAATAATACCATAATTTCTAGGTTAATGTTTTATCCATTCTGAATATCCAAAACTATCTGTCAGAACCACCAAATACTTGCTGCCATTCCCAACAAATTTAATTTGTGAATAGATTTTTTCTTTTAGTAAAAATAGAGGCAGGAAAAGAAACCAAAAGGATATCAAACCTGACCTATAGCTCCAACATTATTTAGCTAGATATATCTGTCTTGGTGAATCATTGCAAATATATTATTGTTTTTCTCACTATAATGAAATTATTATTATTGATTTTTGAAATTTGATTTCCTTGTTGTAGTTAAAGTTTGTAATGGATATTGTGTGTGTGTGTGTGTGTGTGTGTGTGAGAGAGAGAGAGAGAGTGTTTAAAACATGGAAAACACTTACCTATGTGAATTGGAGGCTGGGAAACTTTTCCAACCAAAAATCTTTCCCATGCCTGAATTTCTATCATCAGAGTTTTTTTTTTCTTTTTTTCATTATCAAAATGAAAACTCCCTCTGATGGCTAGCACATTAAGCTTTTATCAGTTATCAATGCCTTATGGCAGATGAATTTATTAGATTTTTTCCAAGTAATTAATGATGAGAACAAATTTTAAGATTTTATTTATTTATTCATGAGAGACACACAGAGAGAGGCAGAGGCATAGGCAGAGGGAGAAGCAGGCTCCACTCAGGGAGTCCGATGTGGGACTTGATCCCAGGACCCTGGGATCACAACCTGAGCCAAAGGCAGACACTCAATCACTGAGCCACCCAGGTGCCCCAAAATTCTGATAGATAAAAAGGTCAGGTGGGGAAGACTGATCCCTGGGAATAGATTTAGAACCATCATCTAAGAAGCTGTAAGAAAAAATACTGACGCTTAAGCTCCGCCCTAGACAATTGATTGAAAAAAAACCCAAGAACTCCCCACATGATTCCATCATTCAACCAGGGTTGAGAACCACTGGTTTATAGGCCTGTAGCCAATTTTGTTTAATTGGTGGTTGTGGGGGAGGAAAGTGGATCCTGCGCTCCTGACAGGGCTGTGAAGGGGGAGGGCGTTGGGCAGCAGAGAAGAGGAGATGCTGGAAAAAGAAGATGGCACTAATAAAAGGGAATAGGAAAGGCCCTGTAATAAAACAGGATTAATCAGTTCAGGGGTGCCTAGGTGGCTCAGTCAGTTAAACGTCTGCCTTTGGCTCATGTCATGATCCCAAGGTCCCATGATGGAGCCCCGCATCAGGCTCCCTGCTCAGTGGGGAGTATGCTTTTCCCCTCTCCCTTTGTTCCTCCCTCTGCTTGCGATCTCTCCATCTCTCTCACTCTCTCTCTCTCTCTCTCTCTCTCTCTCTCTCACACACACACACACACACACACACACACACGACACACGCTCAAATAAATAATTAAATCTTTAAAAAAGAATAAATTGATGTTCTATCCTGACTGGTGATTGATGACACAGAAGTTTTAAAAAACAGGGGCACCTCTCCCCCATCCATGTCTTTGTCTCTCTCTCCTTATTGGGAGCAAATACTGGATGAATTTCTCTCCCCTTTAAACCCTTAAAGAGGGATCCCTGGGTGGCACAGCGGTTTGGCGCCTGCCTTTGGCCCAGGGCGCGATCCTGGAGACCCGGGATAGAGTCCCACGTCGGGCTCCCGGTGCATGGAGCCTGCTTCTCCCTCTGCCTGTGTCTCTGCCTCTCTCTCTATCTCTCTGTGACTATCATAAATAAATAAAAAATTAAAAAAAAATTAAAAAAATAAAAAATAAAAATAAACCCTTAAAGACATGAGTTATAAACCCTTCTAAATGAAAAAAGGAAAAGATTCTGGTTTCCACTATAATCAGATAGATATATATTGGCACCATTAATAAGTGACCTTATTTATACTCAGGAAGCTTTAATCAAGCATGTACAATGTGCCAAGCAGCTAGGTGCTGAGAATCCTGAGATAAAATAAGACATGTCTCTGTCCTCAAAAGCTTCAGAGTCTAGAAGGCAGACAGACAAGTAAACATAAAATAATCAGACAATATGATAAGTGCTGAAACAGAGTTATGTATAAAGTGTTAAGGGAAAGTGGGGGAGTAAGCAACTAAAGTTTCCTAGAGAGAGTGGGGATGAGAAGTTTTCACAGAGGTAACATTTGGATTGGGTATTGAAGAATGAGTAGACATTCTTTTTTAAAACATTTTTATTTAAATTCACTTTAGCTAACATATAGTATATTATTAGTTTCAGTAGTAGAATTTAATGATTCATGAGTTACATACAACACTCAGTGCTCATTACATCAAGTGCCCTTCTTAATTACCCCATCCCCCCACCCACATCCCTCCAGCAACCCTCATTTTGTTTCCTGTCCTCTTGCAGTCCTAGGGATTGTAGGCGGGTATCTACTATTTTAATCTTTTTTTAATTTATTTTTCAGGTGTTCAATTTACCAACATACAGAATAACCTCCAGTGCCCGTCACCCATTCACTCCCAGCCCCCAACCTCCTCCCTTCTACCACCCCTAGTTTGTTTCCCAGAGTTAGGAGTCTTTATGTTCTGTCTCCCTTTCTGATATTTCCCACTCATTTCTTCTCCCTTCCCTTATATTCCCTTTCACTATTATTTATATTCCCCAAATGAATGACAACATACAATGTTTGTCCTTCTCCGATTGACTTACTTCACTCAGCATAAACCCTCCAGTTCCAACCACCTTGAAGCAAATGGTGGGTATTTGTCGTTTCTAATGGCTGAGTAATATTCCATTGTATACATAGACCACATCTTTATCAACTCATCTTTCGATGGACACCGAGGCTCCTTCCACAGTTTTGCTATTGTGGACATTGCTGCTAGAAACATCGGGGTGCAGGTGTCCCGGCGTTTCATTGCATCTGTATCTTTGAGGTAAATCCCCAACAGTGCAATTGCTGGGTCATAGGGCAGGTCTATTTTTAACTCTTTGAGGAACCTCCACACAGTTTTCCAGAGTGGCTGCACCAGTTCACATTCCCACCAACAGTGTAAGAGGGTTCCCTTGTCACTGCATCCTCTCCAACATTTGTGGTTTCCTGCCTTGTTAATTTTCCCCATTCTCACTGGTGTGAGGTGGTATCTCATTGTGGTTTTGATTTGTATTTCCCTGATGGCAAGTGATGCAGAGCATTTTCTCATGTGCATGTTGGCCATGTCCATGTCTTCCTCTGTGAGATTTCTGTTCATGTCTTTTGCCCATTTAATGACTGGATTTTTTGTTTCCTTGGTGTTCAGTTTAATAAGGTCTTTATAGATCTTGGAAACTAGCCTTTTATCTTATATGTCATTTGCAAATATCTTCTCCCATTCTGTAGGTAGTCTTTTAGTTTTGTTGACTGTATCCTTTGCTGTGCAAAAGCTTCTTATCTTGATGAAGTCCAAATAGTTCAATTTTGCTTTTGTTTCTTTTGCCTTCGTGGATGTATCTTGCAAGAAGTTACTGTGGCCGAGTTCAAAAAGGGTGTTGCCTGTGTTCTCCTCCAGGATTTTGATGGAATCTTGTCTCACATTTAGATCTGTCATCCATTTTGAGTTTATCTTTCTGTATGGTGAAAGAGAGTGGTCGAGTTTCATTCTTCTGCATGTGGATGTCCAATATTACAAGCACCATTTATTGAAGAGACTGTCTTTCTTCCAATGGATAGTCTTTCCTCCTTTATCGAATATTAGTTGACCATAAAGTTCAGGGTCCACTTCTGGGTTCTCTATTCTGTTCCATTGATCTATGTGTCTGTTTTTGTGCCAGTACCACACTGTCTTGATGACCACAGCTTTGTAGTACAACCTGAAATCTGGCATTGTGATGCCCCCAACTATGACTATCTTTTTTAAAATCCCCCTGGCTATTCGGGGTCTTTTCTGATTCCACACAAATCTTAAAATAATTTCTTATAATTCTCTGAAGAAAGTCCATGGTATATTGATAGGGATTGCATTAAACGTGTAAATTGCCCTGGGTAACATTGACATTTTCACAATATTAATTCTGCCAATCCATGAGCATGGAATATTTTTCCA
Source organism: Vulpes lagopus (assembly GCF_018345385.1). Classification (NCBI taxonomy): domain Eukaryota; kingdom Metazoa; phylum Chordata; class Mammalia; order Carnivora; family Canidae; genus Vulpes; species Vulpes lagopus. The sequence goes on from NC_054848.1 coordinate 43,834,597, forward strand.
TCTCTTTGTGTCTTCCTCAATTTCTTTCAGAAGTGTTCTATAGTTTTTAGGGTATAGATCCTTTACCTATTTGGTTAGGCTTATTCCTAGGTATCTTATGCTTTTGGGTGCAATTGTAAATGGGATGGACTCCTTAATTTCTCTTTCTTCAGTCTCATTGTTAGTGTATAGAAATGCCACAGATTTCTGGGCATTGATTTTGTATCCTGCCACCCTGCCAAATTGCTGTATGAGTTCTAGCAAACTTGGGGTGGAGACTTTTGGGTTTTCTAGGTAGAGTATCATGTCATCGGTGAAGAGGGAGAGTTTGACTTCTTCTTTGCCAATTTGAATGCCTTTAATGTCTTTTTGTTGTCCGATTGCTGAGGCTAGGACTTCCAGTACTATGGTGAATAGCAGTGGTGAGAGTGGACATCCCTGTCTTGTTCCTGATCTTAGGGAAAGGCTCCCAGGGCTTCCCCATTGAGAATGATATTTGCTGTGGGCCTTTCGTAGATGGCTTTTAAGATGTTGAGGAATGTTCCCTCTATCCCTACACTCTGAAGAGTTTTGATCAGGAATGGATGCTGTATTTTGTCAAATGCTTTCTCTGCATCTAATAAGAGGATCATATGGTTCTTGGTTTTTCTCTTGCTGATATGATGAATCACATTGATTGTGTTACGAGTGTTGAACCAGCCTTGTGTCCCAGGGATAAATCCTACTTGGTCATGGTGAATAATCTTCTTAATGTACTGTTGGATCCTATTGGCTAGTATCTTGTTGAGAATTTTTGCTTCCATGTTCATCAGGGATATTGGTCTGTAATTCTCCTTTTTGGTGGGGTCTTTGTCTGGTTTTGGAATTAAGGTGATGCTGGCCTCATGGAACGAATTTGGAAGTACTCCATCTCTTTCTATCTTTCCAAACAGCTTTAGTAGAATAGGTATGATTTCTTCTTTAAACGTTTGATAGAATTCCCCTGGGAAGCCATCTGGCCCTGGACTCTTGTGTCTTGGGAGGTTTTTGATGACTGCTTCAATTTCCTCCCTGGTTATTGGCCTGTTCAGGTTTTCTATTTCTTCCTGTTCCAGTTTTGGTAGTTTGTGGCTTTCCAGGAATGCGTCCATTTCTTCTAGATTGCATAATATATTGGCGTATAGCTGTTCATAATATGTTTTTAAATCGTTTGTATTTCCTTGGTGTTGGTAGTGATCTCTCCTTTCTCATTCATGATTTTATTAATTTGAGTCTTCTCTCTCTTCTTTTTAATAAGGCTGGCTAATGGTTTATCTATCTTATTAATTCATTCAAAGAACCAACTCCTGGTTCTGTTTATCTGTTCCACAGTTCTTCTGGTCACAATTTCGTTGAGTTCTGCTCAAATCTTTATTAACTCTCTTCTTCTGCTGGGTGTAGGATCTATTTGCTGTTTTTTCTCTAGCTCCTTTATGTGTAAGGTTAGCTTTTGTATTTAAGTTCTTTCCAGTTTTTGAATGGATGCTTGTATTGCGATGTATTTCCCCCTTAGGACTACGTTTGCTGCATCCCAAAGATTTTGAACGGTTGTATCTTCATTCTCATTAGTTTCCATGAATCTCTTTAATTCTTCCTAATTTCCTGGTTGACCGTTTCATCTTTTAGCAGTATGGTCCTTAACTTCCACGTGTTTGAGGTCCTTCCAAACTTCTTGTTGTGATTTAGTTCTAATTTCAAGGCATTATGGTCTGAGAGTATGCAGGGGACGATACCAATCTTTTGGTACCGGTTCAGACCCGATTTGTGACCCAGTATGTGGTCTATTCTGGAGAAAGTTCATGTGCACTTGAGAAGAATGTGTATTCAGTTGAGTTTGGATGTAAAGTTCTGTAGATATCTGTGAAATCCACCTGGTCCAGTGTATCATTTAAAGCTCTTGTTTCTTTGGATATGTTGTGCTTAGAAGACCTATCGAATATAGAAAGAGCTAGATTGAAATCACCAAGTATAAGTGTATTATTATCTAAGTACTTCTTCACTTTGGTTATTAATTGATTTAAATATTTGGCAGCTCCCACATTCGGGGCATATATATTGAGGATTGTTAAGTGCTCTTGTTGGATAGATCCTTTAAGTATGAGATAGTGTCCCTCTTCATCTCTCACTATAGTCTTCGGGGTAAATTTTAGTTTATCTGATATAAGGATGGCTACCCCTGCTTTCTTTTGAGGACCATTTGAATGGTAAATGGTTCTCCAACCTTTTATTTTGAGGCTGTAGGTGGCCTTCTGTCTAAAATGAGTCTCTTGTAGACAGCAAATAGATGGGTCCTGCTGTTTTATCCAGTCTGAAACCCTGCACCTTTTGATGGGGTCATTAAGCCCGTTCATATTCAGAGTTACTATTGAGAGATATGAGTTTAGTGTCATATCTATTCAGTTCTTGTTTTTGTGGATTGTTCCACTGAACTTCTACTTAAAGGGGAATTTAAGAGTCCCCCTTAAAATTTCTTGCAGAGCTGGTTTGGAGGTCACATATTCTTTCAGTTCCTGCCTGTCTTGGAAGCTCTTTATCTCTCCTTCCATTTTGAATGAGAGCCTTGCTGGATAAAGTATTCCTGGTTGCATGTTCCTCTCATTTAGGACCCTGAATATATATTTGCCAGCCCTTTCTGGCCTGCCAGGTCTCTGTGGAGAGGTCTGATGTTACCCTAATACTGTCCCCATAAAAGTCAGTGATTTCTTGTCTCTTGCTGCTTTAAGTATCTTCTCTTTATCTTTGGAATTTGCAAGCTTCACTATTAGATGTCGAGGTGTTGAACGGTTTTTATTGATTTTAGGGTGGGATCTCTCTATTTCCTGGATCTGAATGCCTGTTTCCCTTCCCAGATTAGGAAAGTTTCCAGCTAGGATTTGTTCAAATACATATTCTGGCCATCTGTCCCTTTCGGCACCCTTGGGAACCCCAATTAAACGTAGGTTTTTCTTCCTCAGGCTGTCGTTTATTTCCCTTAATCTATCTTCATGGTCTTTTAATTGTTTGTCTCTTTTTTCCTCAGTTTCCCTCTTTGCCATCAACTTGTCTTCTATGTCACTCACTCATTCTTCCACCTCCTTAACCCTCGTCGTTAGGACTTGTAGTTTGGATTGCGTCTCATTCAATTGATTTTTAATTTCTGCCTGATTGGGTCTAAATTCTGCAGTCAGTAAGTCTCTTGAGTCCTTTATGCTTTTTTCTAGAGCCACCAGTAGCTGTATAATAGTGCTTCTGAACTGGCTTTCTTTCTTTTTTTTTTTAATAATAAATTTATTTTTTATTGGTGTTCAATTTACCAACATACAGAAAAACACCCAGTGCTCATCCCGTCAAGTGTCCCCCTCAGTGCCCGTCACCCATTCCCCTCCAACACCCGCCCTCCTCCCCTTCCACCACCCCTAGTTCGTTTCCTAGAGTTAGGAGTCTTTATGTTCTGTCTCCTTTCCTGATATTTCCTACACATTTCTTTTCCCTTCCTTTATGTTCCCTTTCACTATTATTTATATTCCCCAAATGAATGAGAACATACACTGTTTGTCCTTCTCCGATTGACTTATTTCACTCAGCATAATACCCTCCAGTTCCATCCACGTTGAAGCAAATGGTGGGTATTTGTCGTTTCTAATTGCTGAGTAATATTCCATTGTATACATAAACCACATCTTCTTTATCCATTCATCTTTCGATGGACACCGAGGCTCCTTCCACAGTTTGGCTATTGTGGCCATTGCTGCTAGAAACATCGGGGTGCAGGTGTCCCGGCGTTTCATTGCATCTGAATCTTTGGGGTAAATCCCCAACAGTGCAATTGCTGGGTCGTAGGGCAGTTCTATTTTTAACTCTTTGAGGAATCTCCACACAGTTTTCCAGAGTGGCTGCACCAGTTCACATTCCCACCAACAGTGTAAGAGGGTTCCCTTTTCTCCGCATCCTCTCCAAATTTTGTTGTTTCCTGCCTTGTTAATTTTCCCCATTCTCACTGGTGTGAGGTGGTATCTCATTGTGGTTTTGATTTGTATTTCCCTGATGGCAAGTGATGCAGAGCATATTCTCATGTGCATGTTGGCCATGTCCATGTCTTCCTCTGTGAGATTTCTCTTCATGTCTTTTGCCCATTTCATGATTGGATTGTTTGTTTCTTTGGCGTTCAGTTTAATAAGTTCTTTACAAATTTTGGAAACTAGCCCTTGATCTGATATGTCATTTGCAAATATCTTCTCCCATTCTGTAGGTTGTCTTTTAGTTTTGTTGACTGTATCCTTTGCTGTGCAAAAGCTTCTTATCTTGATGAAGTCCCAATAGTTCATTTTTGCTTTTGTTTCTTTTGCCTTTGTGGATGTATCTTGCAAGAAGTTACTGTGACCAAGTTCAAAAAGGGTGTTGCCTGTGTTCTCCTCTAGGATTTCGATGGAATCTTGTCTCACATTTAGATCTGTCATCCATTTTGAGTTTATCTTTGTGTATGGTGAAAGAGAGTGGTCCAGTTTCATTCTTCTGCATGTGGATGTCCAATTTTCCCAACACCATTTATTGAAGAGACTGTCTTTCTTCCAATGGATAGTCTTTCCTCCTTTATCGACTATTAGATGACCATACATTTCAGGGTCCACTTCTGGCTTCTCTATTCTGTTCCATTGATCTATGTGTCTGTTTTTGTGCCAGTACCACACTGTCTTGATGACCACAGCTTTGTAGTACAACCTGAAATCTGGCATTGTGATGCCCCCAGCTATGGTTTTCTTTTTTAAAATTCCCCTGGCCTTTCAGGGTCTTTTCTGATTCCACACAACACATTAAGAAAATCATTCACCATGACCAAGTAGGATTTATCCCCGGGACAGAAGGCTGGTTCAACACTTGTAAAACAATCAATGTGATTCATCATATCAGCAAGAGAAAAACCAAGAACCATATGATCCTCTCATTAGATGCAGAGAAAGCATTTGACAAAATACAGCATCCATTCCTGATCAAAACTCTTCACAGTGTAGGGATAGAGGGAACATTCCTCAACATCTTAGAAGCCATCTACGAACAATCCACAGCAAATATCATTCTCAATGGGGAAGCACTGGGGGCCTTTCCCCTAAGATCAGGAAGAAGACAGGGATGTCCACTCTCACCACTGCTATTCACCATAATACTGGAAGTCCTTGCCTCAGCAATCAGACAACAAAAACATTAAAGGCATTCAAATTGGCAAAGAAGAAGTCAAACTCTCCCTCTTCGCCGATGACATGATACTCTACATAGAAAACCCAAAAGCCTCCACCCCAAGATTGCTAGAACTCATGCAGCAATTTGGTAGCGTGGCAGGATACAAAATCAATGCCCAGAAATCAATGGCATTTCTATACACTAACAATGAGACTGAAGAAAGAGAAATTAAGGAGTCAATCCCATTTACAATTGCACCCAAAAGCATAAGATACCTAGGAATAAACCTAACCAAAGAGGTAAAAGATCTATACCCTCAAAACTATAGAACACTTCTGAAAGAAATTGAGGAAGACACCAAGAGATGGAAAAATATTCCATGCTCATGGATTGGCAGAATTAATATTGTGAAAATGTCAATGTTACCCAGGGCAATTTACACGTTTAATGCAATCCCTATCAAAATACCATGGACTTTGTTCAGAGAGTTAGAACAAATTATTTGAACTGGCTTTGTGACATTGAATTGTAATCCAGATTTTGTAACTCTGTGGGAGAGAGGACTGTTTTTGATTCTTTCTTTTGAGGTGAGGTTTTCCTTCTAGTCATTTTGATCAGTGCAGAGTGGCCAAAAGCAAGTTGTATTGGGAAAAGGAGAAAAAGAGTAGAGAAAGAAGGAAAGAAGAGAGAAAAAGAAAAAAGAAAAAAGGAAGAAAAAAGAAAAAAGAAAAAGAAAGAAAAAGAAAGGAAATAAGGGTGGGGGAAGGAAACAAATCAAAAAGAAAAAAAAAAGAAAGAAAGAAAAAGAAAAACAACAACAACAACAACAAAAAATCGCAGGCGAGTATCTTCCGATTCTGTATACTTTAAGTCCCTTGACTTCCCCAGGAACTGGTCCGTGTCGCTGGTCTTCTGGGGGAGGGGCCTGTTGTGCTGATTTTCAGGTGTTAGCACTTGGGGGAGCTGCTCTGCCCCCTGCCTGGTGCAGGGCTCAGTGGGGGTTGTTTACCCCGTGAGGCCCCAGGAAGAACAATGGCAGTGGCGGGCCCAGCTCTGGAGCCCTGGATTCAGCCCAGGCAGTAACTCAGGAGAGCAGATATTGCGTCAAGTATCTAATAGATGAAAATTGATAGGGGTAACAAATTAGGAGAGCTGAGAGACCAAACAGAAGAACTGAGGCAACCCAAAGATTAAAAATAGTGAGAGGAGGGGCAAGACGGCGGAAGAGTAGGGTCCCCAAATCACCTGTCTCCACCAAACTACCTAGAATACCTTCAAATTATCCTGAAAATCTATGAATTCGGCCTGAGATTTAAAAAGAGACCAGCTGGAATGCTACAGTGAGAAGAGTTTGCGCATCTATCAAGGTAGGAAGACGGGGGGGGGGGGGGGGGGGGGGGGGGGGGGGGGGGAATAAAGAAACAAAAGGCCTCCAAGGGGGAGGGGCCCCGCGAGGAGCCGGGCTGAGGCCGGGGCGAGTGTCCCCAGGACAGGAGAGCCCCGTCCTGGAGAAGCAGGAGCTGCACCAACCTTCCCGGGCGGAAAGGCGCCCGCAGGGAGTTAGAGCAGGACCCAGGAGGGCGGGGATGTGTTTCCTATTCCTTTTGCCAGGGTAAAAACTGACAAGAACCAACACAGGGGGCTGCTGGGCTCAGAAGAGCCCACATATCAAAGCTGCAAATAGAGCTATTTTATTCACATACCTAGACCTGAATCTTTGAATCACTAGTGCTGAGCAAGGTTGTCAAAGGAAGCTTAAAAATCACAGCAGTGTATCAAGGGCAAAAGAAGTAGCTATAAACTGTAACCAAACATTCACTAACCTGTTGTTTTGTCCTAAACCTCCATGGGGGGTATTCTTAAAAATGAGTTTTCCATTGACTTAGTTAATTATTATAGGCTTTTTCTTGTGACCTTGTCCCTTTTTTGGAAATAAATGCTTTGCTGTTGTTTTAGAGTAGAATCATGCTGTGTCTCGGCTCATAGCATATCTGTGGGGTGTGGTATGTGGACTTTTAGGGGAGCATGTGTGTGCAGGGGACTGGGTGAGCACGCCTTCAAGTCTGGTGACCAGTTTAATTTTTTTTTAAATCTCTAATCTTATATAAAAGGACCCTGACCCTGGACAGTCAAGCTGGAGATTTCTGCTGTTTCATTGGACCAGTCGTTTCCTCCTTTCAAGTCCATTTCTGCAGATGATTAGTCATTACTTATCAAGAGAACTTAGAGCCAGCCAGGGAGAGACACATGGCTTGGCAACAGGACAAAGATAGAGCTTTGTCCTCCACTAGTCACTTCGCAATTCCCCAGAAAAATATAGTCTAATTTAAAATACTATGCAAATGTAGTTTCAGAACAAATTCCCTGGTTTGCCCTCACCCTGATCATTTATAAGCAGACCAATTATTCAAGCTTCTCCTTCATTGAAATTCAGAAGCGTCCACTGCCCCACAGCCTCATTTATTTGAGATTCACTTGAATTTCCTTCAGTCTCTGAATTTGGGTATATGGCTTTTTGTATGGCTATTAAGACCAGTAGTAACTCTGCCTCTGTGGAGTGGGATTAAGCTAAGATCCAGTCCTAGATCTCATGTGTCCAGTCAAAGCTGGTCTGGCTTTACTCAGACTTTGATTCACCTAGATAAAACTCACTAGTATAAGGGCTGTGGAGCTAATGTTGAGTGGCTATGACTGTCCTGTATAGGAACAGTGGGATAGGGAGACATGAGTGGAGTACAACTCACCACTGGACTCCCATTCTGGATTTCTCAAAGAATCCTGACGTAGAGATGCCATGGAAAAGATGTCACAAAGCCTCCAGTTATGCCCCCAGGAAGTTAAGCCACAACTTATAGGCCACACAATAAGTTAACAAGACAAGAAACAACAAATGTTGGAGAGGATATGGAGAAAGGAGAAATCTCTTGCACTGTTGGTGGGAATGCAAAATGGTAGTCACTCTGGAAAACAGTGTGGAGGTTCCTCAAGAAGTCAAATTCCTGTGACCCAGCAATTGCACTACTGGGGATTTACCCCAAAGATATTAATGTAGTGAAACACTGGGAGACCTGCACCCCAATGTTTATAGCAGCAATGTCCACAATAGCCAAACTGTGGAAGGAGCCATGATGTCCTTCGACAGATGAATGGATAAAGAAGATGTGGTCTACATATACAATGGATTATTACTCGGCCATTAGAAACGATGAATACCCACCATTTGCTTTGACACGGATGGAACTGGAGGGTATTATGCTGAGTGAAATAAGTCCATCGGAGAAGGACAATCACCATATGGTTTCACTCATATGTGGAATATAAGAAAGAGTGAAAGGGATTATAAGGGAAAGGAGGGGAACTGAGTGAGAAAAATTAGAGAGGGAGACAAACCATGAGAGACTCCTAACTCTGGGAAACAAATGAAGGTTGTGGAAGAGGAGGTGGGTGGGAGGATGGGGTAGCTGGGTGACAGGCACTAAGGAGGGCACTTGATGGGATGAGCACTGGGTGTTATGCTATATGTTGACAAATTGAATTTAAATTAAAAAATGATTTAAAAATTGTCAAACTTGAGTTTTCATCACAATCACCTACAAGGCTTGTAGGAATTCTGTGCTCCCACAGAAGCATCAAAAAGCAGGGGAAAAAATGTCAGAACGAACTTTGCAGAACTCTGGTTAATAGTCAAGGATTTATAGCAACCAACTGAATGCTTCATCAAGAAAAATGCAACATCAAAATGGCAGGAAATCCTTGTGGTACTTTAACTTTCTTTTCTCCCATCTCCTTCCCAGAGCAGAAGGAAATAGTTTTACCCCATATTCCCAGTGTGGGATGCTGGTGCCTGATTCCAGAGGAAGAAGAAACCTTATGGGCACACTATTTGCTATGTCTGTTCTAACCTGTTTGAGGCAACCTAAAGGACTGACACATGATTCTCATTTCTGTTTCACCTAACTTAGAACTCAGGCTGGAAAAGCATCAGGCATTGCTTGAAAACATTGCAAGCTGAACTAACAACCCACAGATGCCTGGAGCAAAACATTACTTTCAAAATATACAATAGTTTGGTCTAAAGCCTGGGAACATAAGCTGGGAAGAGTTTCTTTGGGAAATTAGAACATTCAAAAGCATCATGCATACAGGAGACTTTAGAAGCCCACATGCATGCCTAGGGCAAGACATGCTAAGAAAATACTTGAGAGAACCCTAAATTTTCACCTCGGGCTGATCTCTAGGCTCTGTGCAAGCTTGGCTAAGAGACAATCTGCAAAGACTGAAAGAAGTTTTTGTTTGTTTTAAGCTGTGGGCATTCGAGGAAATCTGCCAAAATATTAGCTGAACACAAGCTAAGGAACAGATACTTCACTGAACACACACAATATACCAAAACTTTTGGAATGCAGCAAAGGTGGTGCTCAGAGAGGAATGTATAACTACAAATGCGTAATTTGTTTATTTTTAAAATTTTTTTATTGGAGTTCAATTTGCCAACATTTAGCATATATAATATAATGTAATATAATGTAATACAATATAATGTAAGGATTATACTCTATGACTAGGTAGGAGTACAAGAGTGGTTCAGCATAAGAAAATCAGTCAATGTTAATAATCCATACAAATAGATGGAAGGAAAAAATCCACATGACCATCTCCATTGATGATCCAATATTCCTCAAACCCATTGCTCATCCCGTCAAGTGTCCTCCTCAGTGCCCATCACCCAGTCACCCCAACCCCCCACCCACCTCCCTTCCACTACCCCTTGTTCATTTCCCAGAGTTAGGTGTCTCTCATGTTTTGTCACCCTCACTGATATTTTCACTCATTTTCTCTCCTTTCCCTTTATTCCCTTTCACTAATTTTTATATTCCCCAAATCAAATGCCTATATTTAAAAAGAGGGGGGTGTCTGTCTCAGTCAGAAGAGCATGTGACTCCTGATCTCGGGGTTGTGAGTTCGATCCCTGTGTTGGATGTAGAGATTATTTAAAAATAAAACCTTTAAAAAATAAATAAAATAAATAAAAATAAGAACTATCTCAAATCAATACCTCAACTTTACACCTTGAGGAACTGGAAAAAGAAGAGCAAACTAAACACAAAACTAGCAGAATGAAGGAAATAATAAAGATGAGAGTGGAGAAAAATAAAACAGGTAACAGAAAAACTATAAAATATACAAAACCAAAACTTCGTTCTTTGAAAAGATCAACAAAAGTAACAAATCTTTAGCTATTCTGACAATGAAAAAAAGATAAATAACTAAAATAAAAGCTGAAAGTGGGGGCATTACTACCAACATTACAGAAATTACAAAGAATTATAAAAGGATACTATGTGCAATTGTATGCCAGAATATTTGATAACTTAGATGAAATGGAGAAATTCCTCAAAATATACAAACTACCTAAATTGACTCAAGAAGTGGAAAATCTTGATAGACCTATAAAAACTAAAGAGATGGAATTAGTAATCAAAAACCTCCCAAGAAAGAAAAGTCCAGGACTAGATGGCTTCAATAGTGAATTCTAGCAAATATTTAAAGAATAAACATCAATATTCCTCAAACTTTTTATAAATAGAAGAGGAAGAAATACTAGAAATACTTTCTAACTCATTCTATGAGGCCAGTATTACCCTGTTACCAAAGTCAGACAAGACATCTCAAGAAAATAACAGATAAATATTCCTTATGAATATAGAAGTGAAATTCTCAGAAAATACTACAAACTAAATCCAACAATATAATGTAAGGATTATACTCTATGACTAGGTAGGAGTACAAGAGTGGTTCAGCATAAGAAAATCAATCAATGTTAATAATCCATACAAATAGATGGAAGGAAAAAATCCACATGACCATCTCCATTGATGCAGAAAAAGCATTTTACAAAATCCAACACCATTTCATGATAAAAGCACACAGAAAACCAGGAATAGAAGAAAACCTCCTCAGCATGATTGAGAGTATTTATGAAAATCCCACAGCAAATACCATACTCAATGGTGATAAACTGAAAGCTTTCCCCCTTAGATCAGGGACAAGACAAGGATGCCCACTTTTACCACTGCTATTCAACATTTACTAAAAGTTCTTGTTAGAGGAATTAGACAAGATAAAAAGTAAAAGTCTCCCAAATTTAAAAGAGAGAGGTAAAACTATCTCAACTTACAGATGACATGATCCTATGCATACAAAATGCCAAAACAGGGACGCCTGGGTGGCTCAGCGGTTGAGCATCTGCCTTTGGCTCAGGGCGTGATCCTGGAGTTCTGGGATCGAGTCCCACATTGGGCTCCCCACAGGGAGCCTGTTTCTCCCTCTGCCTATGTCTCTGCCTCTCTCTCTCTCTCTGTGTGTCTCATGAATAAATAAAATATTTTTTAAAATGCCAAAACATCCACAAGAAAGCTACTAGAACTAATAGAAAAATTCAGTAAAGTTGCTGGGTACAAGACCAACACAAAAATAAGTTGTGTGTCTATATAACTGCAATAAACAATCTTAAGAAATTAAGAAAGCAATTTCATTTACAATAACATCTAAAAGAATAAAATACTTAGGAATGCATTTAACAAGGAAATGAAAGACTTGTACACTGAAAACTACAAAACATAGCTGAAAGAAATGAAAGAAGGCCTAAATAAGTAGAAAGTCATCCTATATTCATGGGCTGAAAGATAACAGTGTTAAGGTGTATTACTCAAAATGATCTACAGATTTAACACAACGCCTATCAAAATTTTGAAAGCTCTTTTTTCAGAAGTGGAAAAGCAGATCATTAAATTCATATGGAATTGCAAGGGACCCAAATAGCTAAAACAATCTTTAAAAAGAAGAAAATAGTTGGAGGAATCACACTTCCAGTTTCAAATATTACTAGAAGCTACAGTATTCAAAATAGTGTGGTAGTGGCATAAGGATAGGCATATAGACCAATAGAATAGAATTGAAAGTCCAAAACTAAACCCATACATCCATACCTAATTAATTTTTAACAGCAGTGCCAAGCCCATTCAATGGGGAAAGAATAGTCCCCAACAAATAATGCTGGGACAACTGGATTTCTACATGTAAAATAATGAATTTGAACTCCTACTTCATTCAATTTATAGAAATTAACTCAGAATTCATCAATGACTGGGGCACCTGGGTGGTTCAGTCAGCCAAGCACCCAACTCTTAATTTTGGCTCAGGTCATGATCTCAGAGTCATGAGATCAAGCTCCATGTTAAGCTTCATGCACAGCATGGAGCCTGCTTAAGATTCTCTCTCCCCCTCTCCTTCTGCCTCTCCCCCATGCTCTAGTTCTTTCTCCCTCCCCTCTCTCTCTCAAAAAATTCATCAATATAAGAGTTATATGAGTTAAAACCATAAAACCCTTAGAAAAAAAACATAGTGATAAATCTTCAAGACCTTGAATTTGGTAATAGATTTTTAGATGTGACAATAAAAGTATGAGCAATAACAGAAAAATAGCTAAATTGGACTTCATAACAATTTAACTTTTGTGTGTTAAAAGATATCATTTAGAAAATGAAAAGACAATCTACAGAATGGGAGAAAATATTTGAAAATCATATATGCAATAAGGGTTTCATATCTAGAATATATAAAAGCTCACAACTCAACAACATATAAAGACAAAAACAACCCAATTGAAAAATGTGAAAAGGACTTGTGTAGATATTTCTTCAAAGAAGATACAAAAATGTCAATAAACACATGTACTGATGCTCAACATCATTAGTAGTTAAGGAATGCAAAAGAAAACCACAACAAGATACCTCTTCATACTGGTTAGGATAAGTATATTTTTTTAAAAATGAAAAACTTCGTGTTGGCAAAGATGTAGTGAAATGGGAACCCACATACTTTGCTGGTGGGAATGTAAAAACAGCTTAGATACTGTGAAAAACAGTTTGGCTGTTCTTCAAAATGCTAAGCACAAAATCATTTTATGACTCAGTAATTCTATTCCTAGATATATAACCAAAAGAATTCAAAACAAGTTTCAAACGGATGCTCATATGCCAATGTTTATTGCAGCATTATTCACGATGTTTAAAAGGTGGAAGCAACCCTAATGTTCATCAACAGGCTAAGGTATAAACAAAATTGGTGTGTCCATATGATAGAATATTATTTGGCCATGGAAAGTGATGAAGTTCTGATACATGCTACAACATGGATGCACATAAAAAATATAATGCTAAATGAAATAAACCAGACAGAAAGGACAAAGATTTTATGATTCCACTGATATGAAATATCTAGAACAGGCAAATTCATAGGGACAGAAAATAGATTGGCAGTTACCAGAATCTGAGAAGGGAAAGTGTGGGTTATTGCTTAATGTTTACAGAGTCTCTGTTTACAGTGATGAAAAATTTTGGAAATAGATAATAATGATGATTGTATAACATTATGAATGCAATTAATTCCTCTGAATTGTACACTTAACGATGATAAAAATGGCAAGTTTTATGATATATATTTTTTTACCACAATAAAAAAGGGGAGAGAGGAGAGGAGGAAAAAAATGACAACAGCAAAAATAACTTCCCAATTGCAAAACATAAAAAATTGAAGATGCAAACTAATCTCTTGTGTCAGAAATCAGGTCAGTGATCACCTGGGCAGAGAAAGATTACAAAGGGACAGGAGGAAATTTTGGAGGTGGTAAATATAAGTATGATATTGATTGTAATAATGGCTTCGTGATATATACATACGTCAGGATTCATTCACTTGTACATTTTTAATATGTTCAGATTATCACATGCCATACATACTTCAACGAAGCAGTTTTTAAAAAATGAAAACTTATTAAGTAATCAACCTTGTTAAAGACTGTGTCTGCATGATCAATAAAGACAGGCCTAGCCTCTGTTCCATGGAGCTTACACCCTAGTAAGAGAAATAGGCCTTAATAAAATAATCCCACAACCCACTGCTTCATTCAAAACTGGTATATGTTCTAAGAAAGAAAATTATGGGGAGTTCTGAAAGCATTTTATTTTTTTCATTTTATTTTATTTTAATTCCAGTAGAGTTAATTATAGTGTTATACTAGTTTCAGGTATGATATATTGATTCAACACTTCCATACAACACCCAGTGGTCATCACAAAAAGTGAACTCCTTAATCGCCATCACCTGTTTAACCCATCCCCCTACCCATCTCCCCTCTGGTAACCATCAGTTTGTTCTCTATAGCTGAGTCTGTTTCTTGGTTTTCGTCTCTCCTCCCACCCCATGTTCATTTGTTTCATTTCTTAAATTTCACATATGAATGAAATCAAATGGTATTTGTCCTTCTCTGACTGGTTTATTTCACTTAGCATAACACTTTCCCCATCCACATTCTTGCAAATGGCAAGATTTCATTCTTTTTTTATGGCTGAATGATATTCTATTGTATGTATATACCACATCTTCCTTATCTATTCATCTATCAGTGGGCACTTAGTCTGCTTGCATAATTTGTCTATTGTAAATAATGCTTCTATAAATATAGCATTTTAATGTAGGATCTATTCTAGTCTGGGAATGATTAGGGAAAGCAGTCCAACGCAAATGACCTTTGAGTTGAGGGTTGATGGATGAAGAAGTGATAATTATGTGTGTTTTAATGGAGATAGAAGGACAAGGAGACAGATTTTTAGTACAGAAGAAAGCTTATACAAAGGTCCTGAGATATAAAGGGGCTTGACATGTTTGAAGAACTAAAAGAAGGCCAGTATGGCTAAGGCATAGTGACTGAGGAGAGAGTGGTAGGAAAAAAGCCTGAAAAGATAGGGTCAGATCATGTAGCATGTTACAAGCCATATTAAGGATATGGATCTTTTTCTTAAGAAAAGTGTAAAACCATTGAATGATTTAAAATAGGATAACATGATAGAGTGTGAATTTTGTTTTTTGGTTTTTTTTAATTTTTTTTATTTATTTATATTTATGATAGTCACAGACAGAGAGAGAGAGGCAGAGACACAGGCAGAGGGAGAAGCAGGCTCCATGCACCAGGAGCCCGATGTGGGATTCGATCCCGGGTCTCCAGGATCGCGCCCTGGGCCAAAGGCAGGCGCCAAACCGTTGCGCCACCCAGGGATCCCTAGAGTGTGAATTTTGAAAGGAACTCTGGCTATAATGTGGAAAATGAACTGTAGGAGGACAAGAGTAGAATCAGAGAAACCAATCAAGGAAGTTCCTGTAATGAATGGTCCAGGCAAGAAATGATAGTGGCTTGGCCCAGGGTGAAGGTAGCAGGGTCAGCAAGAAGCAAATAGGTTTTAGATTTTTTTTCATGTTCAAGAAAGATAGCTTTTTTTTTGTATGTTCTTTTATTGGAATTTGATTTGCCAAGTATAACACCCAGTGCTCATTCCATCAAGTGCCCCCCTCAGTGCCCATCACCCAGTCACCCCATCCCCCCACCCACCTCCTTTTCCACTACCCCTTGTTCAATTCCCAGAGTTAGGAGTCTTTCATGTTTTTTCACCCTGTCTGATTTTTCCCACTCATTTTCTCTCCTTTCCCCTATAATCCTTTTCACTAGTTCTTATATTCCCCTTATGAGTGAAACCATATGATGATTGTCCTTCTCTGATTGACTTACTTCACTCAGCATAATACCCTCCAGTTTCATCCGTGTCGAAGTAAATGGTGGGTATGTGTCTTTTCTAATGGCTGAGTAATATTCCTTTGTATATACAGACCACATCTTTATCCATTCATCTTTCGATGGACGCCGAGGTTCCTTCCATAGTTTGGCTATTGTGGACATTGCTGCTAGAAACATTGGGGTACAGGTGTCTTGGCTTTTCACTGCATCTGTATCTTTGGGGTAAATCCCCAGTAGTGCAATTGCTGGGTCATAGGGTAGCTCTATTTTTAACTCTTTGAGGAACCTCCACACAGTTTTCCAGAGTGGCTGCACAAGTTCACATTCCCACCAACAGTACAAGAGGGTTCCCCTTTCTCCACATCCTCTATAACATTGGTTGTTTCCTGTCTTGTTAATTTTCCCCATTCTCCCTGGTGTGAGGTGGTATCTCATTGTGGTTTTGATTTGTATTTTCCTGATGGCCAGTGATGCGGAGCATTTTCTCATGTGCTTGTTGGCCATGTTGATGTCTTCCTCTGTGAAATTTCTGTTCATGTCTTTTGCCCATTTCATGATTGGATTATTTGTTTCTTGGGTGTTGAGATTAATAAGTTCTTTATAGATCTTGGATACTAGCCCTTTATCTGATAGGTCACTTGCAAATATCTTCTCCCATTCTGTAGGTTGTCTTTTAGTTTTGTTGACTGTTTTTTTTTTTGCTGTGCAGAAGCTTCTTATTTCCCTGAGCTGAAGGCAGATACTCAACTGCTGAGCCACCCAGGCGTCTCACTATTTGGCTCTTTACAGAAAAACTTTGCAGGTCACCTGGGTGGCTCAATGGTTGAGTGTCTGCCTTTGGCTCAGGTCAAGATCCCAGGCTGCTGGGATTGAGTCCTGCATCGGGCTCCCCGTCGGGGGCCTGCTTCTACCTCTGCCTATGTATTTGCCTCTGTGTGTGTGTGTCTCTCATGAATAAATAAATAAAATCTTTAAAAAGTTTGCGGATCCCTGATCTAGTATGATGACTCTTAGGTACCTGCTTGTGTGACTAGATGGATGGATGGTCAGTGAAGGTAAAGGGAGAAGGCAGAGAGGAAGGGAGGAAAGATAGAAGGAGCAATCTCTTGGAGAAAGAAGACTGTGGTAATATGGGGAAGAGAGGATGTAGGGAGTGGTCCTAGAATGGTGCAGCAGGTGTGAGAGATGGGACCACAGTAATTATAGTATGCGCACATGTTCATACCAGAAGTGTCCACATAGGTCAGAGAACCAAATGGGAGGCTGGTAGAAAGGGAAAAGGAGATTCTTTTTTATGCCAACTTCACTTTCTTCAGTGGCTTAATTAGGGACATTTACAGGACACAAAGGACGTCTGGTATGAAGCACACATCCTTATTCAAGGAGTTTAACAATCAATATGAATAGCATTTTTAAATATAAGATTGTGAACATAGGTCCAAAACATGACCCAGTGCAGCTAATATAGAGATGCTGGAGCTTAGTAGCAGTCTGAATAGAAAAAGCTTGGTGGCTTCATTCTCAGTCCTCAGTGTGGTGTGGTGTGGCTACCAAAAACCACTGATAATATTCTGCCTAACCAGAAGTGTCTTGTCTATAGCTAGGAAGGACATATTCCTGCTCAGGCCTGAACTCTAGCCAGTACACAATGATATGGTCATAGTGGTTGTTAAAAATATCAGAATTATTTTATTTTTATGTTTAAGTTTTTATTTTAATTCCAATTAATTAATGGACAATATTATATAGTTTCAGGTGTACAATATAGTGATACAACAATTCCATACATAACCCAGTGCTCATCACAAGTCCATTCCTTAATCTTCATCACCTATTTCACTCATCCACCCACCCACTTCCCTTCTGGTAACCATTAGTTTCTTCTCTATGGTTAAGAGTCTGTTTCATTTTTACTTGCTTTTTTTTTAGTTTTTGTTTTTAATTCCAGTTAGTTAACATACAATGATATATTAGCTTCAGATGTACAATATAGTAATTCAAAAGTTCCATACATCACCGGTCTCACACAAAGAAATATCCAGTTTAATCCCCATCACTTATTTAACCCATCCTCGCCCTTGCCCCCCTTTGGTAACCATCATTTTTTTCTCCATGATCAAAAGTCTGTTTCTTGGTTTGTCTCTCTATTTCCCCCCTTTGTTCATTTGTTTTGTTCCTTACATTCCACATATGAGTGAAATCATGATATTTGTCTTTCTCTGACTTATTTTGCTTAGCTTTGCACTCTCTAGCTCCATCAAGTCATTGAAAACGGCAAGATTTCATTCTTTTTTATGGCTGAATAAGATTCCATTGTATATATACCACATCTTCTATATCAATGGACACTTGGGCTGCTTCCATACATAGACTATTATAAATAATGCTGCTAAAAACATACAGGTGTGTATATTCCTTTGAATTCATGTTTTTGTATTCTTTGGGTAAATACCAAGCAGTGTGATTGCTGGATCCTAGGGTAGTTCTATTTTAAACTTTTTGAGGAACTTCCAAACTGTTTTCCACAGTGGCTGCACCAGTTTGCATTCCCACCAACAGGGCAAGAGGGTTCCTTTTTTTCCCCACATCTTTGCCAACACCTGTTGATTTTAGCCATTCTGACAAGTGTGAGGTGATAGCTCATTGTATTTTTGATTTGCATTTCCCTGATGATAAATGATGATGAGCATCTTTTCACATGTCTGTTGGCCATTTGTATGTCTTCTTTGGAGAAATGTCTGTTCATGTCTTCTGCCCATTTTTAAGTGAATTGTTTTTTGGGTATTGAGTTTTATAAATTATTCATATATTTTGGATACCAACCTTTTATTGGGTATGTTATTTGCAAATACCTCCTCCCATTCAGGAAGTTGTCTTTTACTGTTGTTGATTGTTTCCTTCCCTATGCAGAAGCTTTTTATTTTGATGTAGTCCCAATAGTTTATTTTTGCTTTTCTTTCCCTTGCCTCAGGAGACATATCTAGAAAAAAGTTTCTACATTCAATGTCAGAAAAGTTACTGCCTGTGTTCTCTTCTAGAATTATTATCTTTTCAGGCTCACATTTAGGTTTTTCATCCATTTTGAATTTATTTTTGTGTATGGTGAAAGAAAGTGGTCCAGTTTCTTTCTTTTACATGATGCTATTCAATTTTCACATTTGTTGAAGACACTGTCCTTTCCCATTGGATATTCTTTCCTGCTTTGTCAAAGATTTATTAAGCATAAAGTTGTGGGTTTATTTCTGGGTTTTCTATTCTGTTTCATTTATATATCTGCCTATTTTTGTACCACTACCATACTGTTTTGATTTCTACAGCTTTGTAGTATAAATTGAAGTCTGGAATGCCTTCAGCTTTACTTTTCTTTTTCAAGATTGCTTTGACTATTCAGGGTCTTTTGTGGTTCAACACAAATTTTAGAATGATTTGTTCTAGCTCTGTGAAAAATGCTGTTGGTGTTTTGAAAGGGATTTCATTAAATGTGTACATTGCCTTGGGTAGTCTAGACATTTTAACATTATGTGTTCTTCCAATCTGTGAGCATGGAATATCTTTCCATTTCTCTGTGTCATCTTCAGTTTCTTTTTTCAGTGTTTTATAGTTTTCAAAGGACAAGGTCATTCACCTCTCTGATTAGGTTTATTTCTAGGCATATTACTATTTTAGTTCAATTGTAAACAGGATTTTTTCTTACTTTCTCTTTCTGCTGCATCATCATTGGTGTGTAGAAATGCAACTGATTTCTGTACACTGATTTTATATCCTGAGGCATTACTGAATTTGTTAGCTCTAGCAGTTTTTTTGGTGTAGTCTTCCGGTTTTCCTATGTCTAGCATCATGTCATCTGCAAATAGTGAGAATTTTACTTCTTCCTTACTGATTTGGACTCCTTTAATTTCTTTTTGTTGTCTGATTGCTATGGATAGCACTTCAAATCTGGTGTTGAATAAAAGTAGTGACAGTGGCCATCCTTGTCTTGTTCTTGACCTTAGGGAAAAATCTCTCAGTTTTTCCTCCATTAAGGATGATGTTAGCTGTGGGGTTTTCATAGATGGCCTTTATGTTGAGGTATGCTCCCTCTAAACTTTGTTTGAGGGCTTTTTAAAAAAATCATGAATGGATGTTGTACTTCGTCAAATGCTTTGACAAATGCAATATATGTATTGACAAATGCAATATATATATTGAATTTCGATTTGCCAACATATAGTATAACACCCAGTGCTCATCCCGTCAAGTGCCCTCCTCAATGCCCATCACCCGCCCACCTCCTCTTCCACTACCCCTTGTTTGTTTCCCAGAGTTAGGAGTCTCTCATGTTTTGTCACCCTCTCTAAGTTTTCCCACTCATTTTCCTTCCTTTCCCCTATAACCCCTTTAACTATTTCTTATATTTCCCCTATGAATGAAACCATAGGATGATTGTCCTTCTCCTATTGACTTACTTCACTCAGCATAATACCCTCCAGTTCCATCCACATGGAAGCAAATGGTGGGTATTCATCCTTTCTAATGACTGAGTAATATTCCATTGTATATATATATACCATATGTTCTTTATCCATTTTTCTACATCTATTGAAATGATCATATAGTTCTTATCCTTTCTCCTGTTGATATGATATATTACATGGATTGATTCACGAATATCAAACCACACTTGCAACCCAGGAATAAATCTTACTTGATCATGGTGAATGATTTTTATAATGTACTGTTGAATTCAATTCTCTAGAATTTTATTGAAAATATATGCATCTATGTTCATCAGGCATATTGGCTTATAGTTACCTTTTTAGAGGGGTCTTTATTGGTTTTGGTACCAGGATAATGCTGGCCTCCTAGAATGTATTTGCAAGTTTTCCTTACTTTTGTAAATTTTGGAATAGTTTGAGAAGAATAGGTATTAACTCTTCTTCAAATGTTTGGTAGAATTCACCTGTGAAGCCATCTGGTCCTGAACTTTTGTTTATTGGGAGTTTTTTTTATTACCGATTCAATTTCTTTGCAGATTATCTGTCTGTTCAAATGTTCTATTTCTGCCTGATTTGGTTTTGGTACTTTATATGTTTCTAGGAATTTATCCATTTCTTTTAGGTTGTCTAATTTGTTGGCATATCGGTTTTCATAATGTTCTCTTATAATTGTTTTTATTTTGTGGTGTTGGCTGTTATTTCTCCTCTCTTGTTTGTGATTTTATTTATTTGAGCCATTTCTCTTTGTTTCATAGAAGTCTGGCTAGAGGTTTATGAATTTAATCATTTTTTCAAAGACCATTTCCTGGTTTCATTGATCAGTTCTATTGCTTTTTAAGTTTTTATTTCTGTTCTAATCTATTATCTCCTATCTTGCTGGGTTTAGGTTTTGTTTGTTGTTCTTTTTTTAGACCCTTTAGGTGTAAAGCTACATTGTTTATTTGAGATTTTTCTTGCTCATTGAGGTAGGCCTATTTTGCTATAGACTTTCCTCTTAGGGCAGCTTTTACTGCATCCAAAAGATTTGGACCATTGTGTTTTCATTTTCATTTATTTCCATGTACTGTTTTTATTTCTTCTTTCATTTCCTGGTTGACCCATTCATTGTTTAGTAGCATGTCATTTCACCTCCATGTATTTGTAGTATTTCCAGATTTTTTTCTTGTGGTTGACTTCTATTTTCATAGCATTGTATTCAGAAAAGATGAATGGTATGATTTCAATATTTTTTTATTGTTTAGACCTGATTTGAGACCTATTTTGTGATCTATTCTGGAAAATGTCCCATGTGCACTTGAATAGGACCTGTATTCTGCTCTTTTAGGATGAAACATTCTGAATAAATCTGTTAAGTCCATCTGTTCCAGTGTGTTGTTTCCTTATTGATTTTCTGTTTGGATGATCTGACCATTGATGTAAGTGGGGTGTTAAAGTCCCCTACTATTATTGTATTATTAATTAGTTCCTTTGTTAACTGTTTTATGAATTTAGATGCTCTTATGTTGGGTGCATAAATATTTGCAATTGTTATACCTCCTTTATGGATTGTCCTCATTATTATATAGTGCCCTACTTTGTCTCTTGTTACACTCTTTGTTTGTCCCCTCACTTTCGATCTGTAGGTGTCTTTAGATCTAAAATAAGTCTCTTGTAAGCAGCATATAAATGATTCTTGTTTTTTAATCCATTCTGTCACCTTATGTCTTTTGATTGGAGTGTTTAGTCCATTTACATTCAAAGTAATTATTGGTAGATATGTACTTATTGTCATTTTGTTAATGTTTTTTTGTTTTTTAAAAAATTCATTTTTTATTGGTGTTCAATTTGTCAACATACAGAACACCCAGTGCTCATCCTGTCAAGTGCCCATCTCAGTGCCAGCCACCCAGTCACCCACCCACCCCCCGCCTTCAACACCCCTTGTTTGTTTCCCAGAGTTAGGAGTCTCTCATGTTCTGTCCCCTTTCAGATATTTCCCACTTATTTTTTCTCCTTCCCCTTTTATTCCCTTTCACTATTTTTTATATTCCCCAAATGGATGAGACCATATAATGTTTGTCCTCCTCTGATTGACTTATTTCACTCAGCATAATACCCTCCAGTTCCATCCACGTCGAAGCAAATGGTGGGTATTTGTCGTGTCTAATGGCTGAGTAATATTCCATTGTATACATAAGCCATATCTTCTTTATCCATTCATCTTTCGATGGACACCAAGGCTCCTTCCACAGTTTGGCTATTGTGGACATTGCTGCTAGAAACATCGGGGTGCAGGTGTCCCGGCGTTTCATTGCAACTGTATCGTTGGGGTAAATCTCCAGCAGTGCAATTACTGGGTGGTAGGGCAGATCTAGTTTTAACTCTTTGAGGAACCTCCACACAGTTTTCCAGAGTGGCTGCACCAGTTCACATTCCCACTAAAAGGGCGAGAAGGTTCCCCTTTCTCCACATCCTCTCCAACATTTGTGGTTTCCTGCCTTGTTAATTATCCCCATTCTCACTGGTGTGAGGTGGTATCTCATTGTGGTTTTGATTTGTATTTCCCTGATGGCAAGTGATGCAGAGCATTTTCTCATGTGCTTGTTGGCCATGTCCATGTCTTCCTCTGTGAGATTTCTGTTCATGTCTTTTGCCCATTTCATGATTGGATTGATTGTTTCTTTGCTGTTGAGTTTAATAAGTTCTTTGTAGATCTTGGAAACTAGCCCTTTATCTGATACGTAATTCGCAAATATCTTCTCCCATCCTGTAGGTTGTCTTTTAGTTTTGTTGACTGTATCCTTTGCTGTGCAAAAGCTTCTGACGTGATGAAGTCTCAATAGTTCATTTTTGCCTTTGTTTGTTTTGCCTTCATGGATGTATCTTGCAAGAAGTTACTGTGGCCGAGTTCAAAAAGGGTGTTGCCTGTGTTCTCCTCTAGGATTTTGATGGAATCTTGTCTCACATTTAGATCTTTCATCCATTTTGAGTTTATCTTTGTGTATGGTGAAAGAGAGTGGTCTAGTTTCATTCTTCTGCATGTGGATCTCCAATTTTCCCAGCACCATTTATTGAAGAGACTGCCTTTTTTCCAATGGATAGTCTTTCCTCCTTCGTCGAATATTAGTTCACCATAAAGTTGATGGTCCACTTCTGGATTTTCTATTCTGTTCCAATGATCTATGTGTCTGTTTTTGTGCCAGAACCACACTGTCTTGATGACCACAGCTTTGTAGTACAACCTGAAATCTGGCATTGTGATGCCCCCAACTATGGATTTCTTTTTTAAAATTCCCCTGGCTATTCGGGGTCTTTTCTGATTCCACACAAATCTTAAAATAATTTGTTCTAACTCTCTGAAGAAAGTCCATGGTATTTTGACAGGGATTGCATTAAACATGTAAATTGCCCTGGGTAACATTGACATTTTCACAATATTAATTCTGCCAATCCATGAGCATGGAATATTTTTCCATCTCTTTGTGTCTTCCTCAATTTCTTTCAGAAGTGTTCTATAGTTTTTAGGGTATAGATCCTTTACCTCTTTGGTTAGGTTTATTCCTAGGTATCTTATGCTTTTGGGTGCAATTGTAAATGGGATTGACTCCTTAATTTCTCTTTCTTCAGTCTCATTGTTAGTGTATAGAGATGCCACTGACTTCTGGGCATTGATTTTGTATCCTGCCATGCTACCAAATTGCTGTATGAGTTCTAGCAATCTTGGGGTGGAGGCTTTTGGGTTTTATAGGTAGAGGATCATGTCATCGGTGAAGAGGGAGAGTTTGACTTCTTCTTTGCCAATTTGAATGCCTTTAATGTCTTTTTGTTGTCTGATTGCTGAGGCGAGGACTTCCAGTACTATGTTGAATAGCAGAGGTGAGAGTGGATATCCCTGTCTTGTTCCTGATCTTAGAGGAAAGGCTCCCAGTGCTTCCCCACTGAGAATTATATTTGTTGTGGGCTTTTCGTAGATGGCTTTTAAGATGTTGAGGAATGTTCCCTCTATCCCTACACTCTGAAGAGTTTTGATCAGGAATGGATGCTGTATTTTGTCAAATGCTTTCTCTGCATCTGTTGAAAAGATCATACGGTTCTTGTTTTTTCTCTTGCTGATATGATGAATCACATTGATTGTGTTACGAGTGTTGAACCAGCCTTGTGTCCCAGGGATAAATGCCACTTGGTCATGATGAATAATTGTATTAATGTATTGTTGGATCCTATTGGATAGTAACTTGTTGAGAATTTTTGCATCCATGTTCATTAGGGCTATTGGTCTATAATTTTTCTTTTTGGTGGGATCTTTGTCTGTTTTTGGAATTAAGGTGATGCTGGCCTCACAGAACATGTTTGGAAGTACTCCATCTCTTTCTATCTTTCCAAACAGCTTTAGTAGAATAGGTATGGTTTCTTCTTTAAATGTTTGATAGAATTGCCCTGGGAAGCCATCTTCCAAACTTCTTCTTGTGATTTAGTTCTAATTTCAAGGCATTATGGTCTGAGAATATGCAGGGGACGATCCCAATCTTTTGGTATCAGTTCAGACCCGATTTGTGACCCAGTATGTGGTCCAGTCTGGAGAAAGTTCCTGGTGCACTTGAGAAGAATGTGTATTCAGTTGAGTTTGGACATAAAGTTCTGTAGATATCTGTTAAATACATCGGGTCCAGTGTATCATTTAAAGCTCTTGTTTCTTTGGAGATGTTGTGCTTAGAAGTGCTATTGAGTGTAGAAAGTGCTACTTTGAAGCCACCAAGTATAAGTGTATTATTATCTAAGTATATCTCCACTTTGGTTATTAATTGATTGATGTATTTGGCAGCTCCCACATTCGGGGCATATATATTGAGGATTGTTAAGTCCTTTTGTTGGATAGGTCCTTTGAGTATGATATAGTGTCCCTCTTCTTCTCTCACTACAGTCTTCAGGATAAATTTTAGTTTATCTGATAATGATGGTACCCCCGTTTTCTTTTAAGGACCATTTGAATAGTAAATGGTTCTCCAACCTTTTATTTTCAGGCTGTAGGTGTCCTTCTGTCTAAAATGAGTCTCTTGTAGACAGCAAATAGATGGGTCCTGCTTTTTTATCCAGTCTGAAACCCTGCGCCTTTTGATGGGTCATTATGCCCATCCACGTTTGGAGTTATTATTGAAAGATATGAGTTTAGTGTCATCATGATACCTATTTAGTCCTTGTTTTTGTGGATTGTTCCATTGGACTTCTTCTTAAAGGGGAATTTTAAGAGTCCCCCTTAAAATTTCTTGCAGAGCTGGTTTGGTGGTCACATAGTCTTTCAGTTCCTGCCTGTCTTGGAAGCTTGTTATTTCTCCTTCTATTCTGAATGAGAGCCTTGCTGGATAAAGTATTCTTGGCTGCATGTTTTTCTCATTTAGGACCCTGAATATATCCTGCCAGCCCTTTCTGACCTGCCAGGTCTCTGTGGAGAGGTCTGCTGTTAATCTGATATTTCTTCCCATATAAGTTAGGGATCTCTTGTCTCTTGCTGCTTTAAGGGTCTTTATCTTTGGAATTTGCAAGCTTAACTATTAGATATCGAGGTGTTGAACGGTTTTTATTTATTTTTGGGGGGATCTCTCTATTTCCTGGATCTGAATGCCTGTTTCCCTTCCCAGATTAGGAAAGGTTTCAGGGGATCCCTGGGTGGTGCAGCGGTTTGGCGCCTGCCTTTGGCCCAGGGCGCGATCCTGGAGACCCGGGATCGAATCCCACATCGGGCTCCTGGTGCGTGGAGCCTGCTTCTCCCTCTGCCTGTGTCTCTGCCCCCGCCTCCCTCTCTCTCTCTCTCTGTGACTATCATAAATAAATAAATTTAAAAAATAAAAAGAATTGGCTTTTTTTTTAAAAAAAGGAAAGGTTTCGGTTATGATTTATTCTAATACATATTCTGGCCCTCTGGCCCTTTTGGCACCCTCAGGAACCCCAATTAAACGTAGGTTTTTTCATCCTCAGGCTGTCATTTATTTCCCTTAATCTATCTATCCCCATGATCTTTTAATTGTTTGTCTCTTTTTCCCTCAGGTTCCCTCTTTGCCATCAACTTGTCTTCTATATCACTCACTTGTTCTTCTACCTCGTTAACCCTCGTCGTTAGGACCTCTAGTTTGGATTGCATCTAATTTAATTGATTTTTAATTTCTGCCTGATTAGATCTAAATTCTGCAGTCATAAAGTCTCTTGAGTCCTTTATGCTTTTTTCTAGCGCCACCAGTAGCTTTATAATCGTGCTTCTGAATTGGCTTTCTGACATTGAATTGTAATCCAGATTTTGTAACTCTGTGGGAGAGAGGACTGTTTCTGATTCTTTCTTTTGAGGTGAGGTTTTCCTTCTAGTCATTTTGCTCAGTGCAGAGTGGCCAAAAACAAGTTGTATTGTGAAAAGGAGAACAAGAGAGAAGAGAAAGAAGAAAAGAAAAAGAAAAAAAGAAAATAGAAAATAGAAGAAAAGAAAAAAGGGGGGGAGGGAAGCAAACGGAAATCAGAAAACAAAAAAACAAGGGGCAGTATCCTCTGATTCTGTATACTGTAAATCCCTCGACTTCATCTGGAACTTTCCAGTGCTGCTTGGTCAATAATTTATTTTTCCCCTGTGGGTCTAGCTGGTCTTCTGGGCGAGGGGCCTGCTGTGCTGATTTTCAGGTGTTAGCACTTGGGGGAGCTGCTCAGCCCTCTGCCTGATGCAAGGCTCAGTGAAAGATATTTAAGCCACTGTGAGGCTCAGTGGGGGTTGTTTATCCTGTGAGGCCCCAGGAGGAACAACAGCAGGGGCGGAGGCCAGCTCTGGAGCCCTGGATTCAGCTCCTGCAGTAACTACGGAGCTCTCCCTCTGCAGGGCCTGGATGCTCCGAGGGCGGGGCCGCTGATCTGCTCAGCTTGGGGCAGGAGTGTCCTTGCTGTGCTGTGCCCTCCTGGCTTCTGCCTGTACCGGGGGGAGCGCCGGATCTGGGCTTTGTCCTGGCTCCCTGTGCTCCCGGGCCTGCGCTGTTGGATTCGCGCTCCCGGCCGCGCAGCCCGCTCCGAGCGGAGCTTCTGCCCGAGCCGCCTCGGAGTTGCTCCCGGGCCCTGCCGTGCGTGCGCTGCAGCCCTTTAGGGAGCTCGGCCGAGGAGTGTGGCATGCTCTCCCCGGGGCGCAGGTGCTCTGTTACTGTCCCAGGGAGCCCGAGGGCATCCCCGCCTTTCTGGGGATCCTGCTCCAATTCCCCGGGAGGCCTTTCCGCCCGGGAAGGTTGGTGCAGCTCCTGCTCCTCCGGGACGGGGCTCTCCTGTCCTAGGGGCACTCACCCCGGCCTCAGCCCGGCTCCTTGTGGGGCCCCTCCCCCTTGGAGGCCTTTTGTTTCTTTATTTCTTTTTTCCTCATCTTCCTACCTTGATAGAAGCGTGAACTCTTCTCACTGGAGCATTCCAGCTGTTCTCTCTTTAAATCTCAGGCCGAATTCGTAGATTTTCAGGATGATTTGAAGGTTATCTAGGTAATTTGGTGGGGACAGGTGACTTGGGGACTCTACTCTTCCGCCATCTTGCCCTGCCCCCCTTGTTAATGTTTTGTGGTTGTTTCTGAAGATTTTCTCTGATCCTTTCTTGTCTTTCATTCATGATTTGCTGATTTTCTTAATTGATATATTTGAGTATTTTCTCTTTATTCTTGGCATTTTTTATTTAGAAGTTTTTGATATATGGTTACCATTAGGTTTGTATGTAACTCAAAATTCTTCCATACTGATTGGTAAATATTAGCATCCCAGGAGCCTCCAAGTGCCTCTACTGTTACCCCAATGAACCCATGAACCCTTGACCTTTCAACTTCAGAGATTAGTGAGTTAGTGCCCACCCCAACAGAGAGTCTATAGGACTTGCTTTTTTGCTAAGGCCATTCTGATAGGCCAAATCTATGCTTTAACAGGCTGCTAAATTTGTTGTATATTGCCTATTATTATATTATCACCTCAGATCCTTCTCTGCTCCATTCCAATTAGAACACATCAGTTGAAGGTGAGAGCAATGATCTGGAAAGTCACTTTACAAAAAGCAATAATAAAAGCAAATCCTCCACTAAATGTTTTATAATATATTAGCTCAATTAAGCATTGTTATTTCCCTATAAAGTAAAAACCATGGGCAGCCTTGATAGCCCAGCGGTTTGGCACCGCCTTCAGCCTGGGGTATGATCCTGGAGACCAGAGATCGAGTCCCATGTCAGGCTCCCTGCATGGAGCCTCCTTGTCCCTCTGCCTGTTTCTCTGCCTCTGTGTGTGTGTGTGTGTGTGTGTGTGATGAATAAATAAATAAAATCCTTAAAAATTTAAAAACCATACTACTATTTTTTATGCTGGGGACACTGAGTCATAGAGACATCAAGTAACTTAGTCAAAGTTCCACAGAGTGTGAATTAAACCCATTTTGTTAATACTATTTATTTGAAATTTCCAGTATAGACAAATCAATAGAAATATGAAGTGAATAAGTGGCTATCTAGGCCTTGGATGCTGGGCAGAAGTCAGTTGATAATGGGTACAAGATTTCTTTTTGAGGTGATAATTTTCTTTATTATGTGGTGATTGCTCAACTCTGTGAATTAACTTAAAAGTATTGAATTGTACACTTTAAATGGATGAATAATTTTATGGTATGTGAATTATATAACAATAACACTGAGGGGTGGAGAGTGACTAGTTAGGGAGGGAGCCAGAATGGCAGAGATAGCTATGTTCAAATATATGAAGGACATTCCAGAGAATAAGGAGCAGTTTTGTCTGGTTGGTTGTCCTGAGGGCAGAACATGGGTGTGCAAGAGGAAGTTTCAGGGGAGCAGGCTTGGCTCACCAGCAGGAAGAACATGTTGCCAAGTGGAATCCTGTGCCTGCTGAGGCAGGGAGCTTCCAGGTCTGTCCCAGTTCACTGGGAAGCTGGATGGAGAGCACTTGGCAGGAAGGCTGAGGAGGGGAGTCTCGCACCAGGCAGAGAAGGTGGGAGCAGGTGATCTGAAAGCTTTTCTAGCCTGAGTCTGGTGAGTGCCTGGATGGAGAAAGATTGGTGAAGTAGGACAGATGGACTCCAGGCCCCTCTGCACTTGATACTCTGGTGCCTTAGGCTGGTCAGCTTCATCCCCACCTGTTTCCTGGGTGGCAAAGGGGAACCCGTGAAGTTCAGGATGGGAGACTGGAACCTCTGCTTCCCCAAAACACATGGGCTGTTTCTCCTGCAGCAGTCAAGATCCCAAGTTCACACTGGGGTCCCTTTCCCTGTCCAGCACCCTGAATCTTAAATTAAAGATACAAATACTATATGATCCAGTAAGTACACTACTGGATATTTGCCCAAAGAAAACGAAAACAGTAATTTGAAAACATATACACACCCTATGTCTATTGCAACATTACCTACAATAGCCAAGATATGGAAGCAGCCCAAGTGTCCATGCATAGATGAAAGATAAAAAAGATGTAGTGTGTGTGTGTATGGATATTATATATATATATGTATATACATATATATTATATATAAAGTATCTATTTTTATATAAATATGTATAATAGAATATTACTGATCCATAAAAAGAATGAAATCTTGCATTTGCAATGACTTGGACCGATGGTCCTAGAGGGTATAATGCTTAGTGAAAAAAGTCAGTCAGAGAAAGAAAAATACCGTATGATTTCACTCGTATGTGGAATTTAAGAAACAAAACACATGAACAAAGAAGAAAGATAAACCAAAAAAACACCCTCTTAAATATAGAGAACAAAATACTGGTTACCAGAGGGGAGGCAGTTTTGGGGGTGTAATAGGTGAAGGGGATTAAGAGTACACTTATCATGGTAAGCAATATATAATGTATAGATTTGTTGAATCACTACATTGTACACCTGAAACAAATATAACACTATGCTAAATATATACTAGAATTTAAACAAACAAACAAACAAACAAACAAATAAATATTTAATCCTGAAAGTAGGAGAACAGAATGGGTTTAAGCTGTCATGGGCTTTAGCTGTTGGTGTCATTGCTTCTGATTATTGGGCAAACATTGTTCACAATCATTCTGTGGGTTCCTTGGAGTGTGTAGCATTGTATAGTCTGTGTGTGGGAGGAAGAGGCCTTTAAGAGGGTGAATCTCCTTCAGGCTGTTTGGGTGCCTGCCCACATTTTTTGCAGGCTGCAAAGCAGAGGCCACAGGTAAGTGACCTCTCCAAGGTCATAATGATTTATTAAATTAGCATATAGTTAATGACAAACCCAGAATTATTAATCATGGCTGTTTCTTTACTTAGGACTCTTTCTCTATCATCTATTATCTGTCTATCCATCCACGTGTCCATCCATCTACCCATCTATTATCTATCTATCCATCCATCTATACATCCACTTACCCATCTATCTATCTACCATATGTCTCTCATCTATCCATCTTCCTAAATAGCCAAACCTGTGTTTGATCCAAGAGTGTAGGAAGTGTCTTGAATAAAGGTCACATGTTATATCACATGAGAATCATGTACTTGGACCAGACTATGCTCATTTTAAACTCCAAGCCTTGATTCAAGTTGTTCCCTTGCCTGTAGTATCCTCTTCCCTTCCCTCCTGTCTTTTCCCTTTCCCACCTTCACAAATCTAACCATTCTTTAAGGTCCAGGAGCTCAGGCCACTTTTGCCTTCCTGCTGTCCCTGAGCCCATTCATTTGGTCTTTTAATACACTTTCTAATGGAACCTAAAGGTTTGTTTATCTTCCCAACTAGATAGCAAAGACTAGTTCTAAGCCTATTTATATCTACTATAATCCCCTTCTGAGGCTAGGCACCAATTAGGTACTCACAAAATCCAGATTAAAATCCAATTGCTGAGCAGTGGACATAGTACGAGCCAGTCAAGTAGCTAGCCACATAGCTGTAGCTGTATATTTTTGTTGAAATACATTAATATTATGTAACATGTATAGCATAGCTTTCACATTCAGTGAGGTATCCTGTGTTTTCTAGAACTCACTAAGGCCTCTCCCAGCAGCCCCTCTGCTATTAAATGGCCAAGGAGGGGTTTGTGTATCCATCCCTATAAGGTCACCGTGGGCATTACAAAACAATAAAAAATACTACAAGTTCTGCTCTAGCTTCTACATGGTAAAAATGTCTACTAACTCCACTCACCATTGTCTCTCTGCTTCCAGTCCCGGGATAGTAATTTTTTTTACTCAATCCAGTGTCCTTTAGATCATTCCCTCTGTCCAGTCTGTGCATAAATCTCTCCCTCCCCTCTCTTTCCTTCATAGCTTCCCACTCAAACCTCAGTCAGGAACTGCCAGCAGTCAGGGGAGCTGAAAACTCAAATGGGGTCTTTTCAGACACTTTACCTTTTCCTCACTATTAAAAATGTGTTTTGCTCACTTGAAGTGATTGGATTCCTCTTGCCCTCAGTGAGGCTGGGTGGATGAGGCACTTAAGGCAGACTAAAGAAAGTCACAGCCTGAGCAGAATTTAGCCAGTCTTGTCTCAGAAATTCTAGTATGTGTAAACTGCAATCATCTTCTCAGGCCCTTCATACACACTAACCTAGGACATTTTAGAGCAGTGTATAGTTATTTCGTCCCTACTCCCTTTCTTCTTGAGAACCAACATTGCTGGACTGCTGATCGACTCCTTGTCCTCCTCCCTACTTCTCTCTCTCTCTCTCTCATTCATGGTGTCAAGGTAGACAATTTGCAGCCTGGACTGGGACATATTGGTCTAATCAAAGTCTTTTGTTTGCTTTGTTCCTTGGTCACCCCCTCTTTCAGAGGAGACCTGCAGTGCATAGGGTGCAACCTTTTCCTAAGGCTTCACAGGTTTTTTCCTCCTTGTCACATCAGTTGATCTAGTCTAATTTCCTTCTGCACCTCGGGATTCTTCCTGCCAAATTCTGACCAGCTCCTAGGCCTATTACAAGGGTAAACAGGAGATGTTTAGCACAATTTGTAGCCCACAGTTGGCATGAGGAAAGAGGTCTATTTATACAACACTGTGCTCACACATGATCTAGCAATTGTGGGCCTCTTGACATTGGCAGTACCACCCTAAGAAGCTTTATCTAACCTTTTGCTCACCTGTGAATGTGAAGCTAAGTTACATGGAATCTGAGCTTCAAGGCCTGCACAAGTGATTCGGGATATTTTCTCTGTTTAGGTTTAGCATCTACACTGTGCTGTTAAGATGATAAGGCATTTCCACATCTTTTGCCTCACTTGAACCTCATGACAACCTGGTGAAATAAGTATTCTTATCTCCATTTTTGTACAAAAAATATTAAAGCATAATAATAACATTAATGACTAACATTCATCAAGTACTTGCTATGTCCCAGATAGTGTTCTAAACACTATGTATTTACAGACATACCTCAGAGATATTGTAGGTTGGGTTCCAGACCACTGCAATGCCACAAATCTCTCAATAAGTAGGTCAAATGAAATTTTTTGTTTCCCAGGACATATAAAATTATTTTACATGATACTGTAATCTATTAAGTATAAAGTAGAATTATGTCTAAGAATATTCATACCTTAATTCATAAGTACTTTATTGCTAAAAATTCTAATCATCATCTGAACTTCAATGAATCATAATCTTTTTGCTGGTGGAGGGTCTTGCTTTGAGGTTGATGGCTGCTGAATGAACAGGGTGGTTGCTGAAGGTTGGGTTGCCTGTGGCAAGTTCTTAAAGACAACAGTGACATTTGCTACATCAATCCTTTCACAGACTATTTCTCAGTAGCATGTGATGCTCTTTGATAGCATTTTACTCACAGTAGAACTTCTCTCAAACCCTACCATTGTTTTATCAACTGAATTTATATAATATTCTAAAACATTTGTTGTCATTTCAACAATTTACCAGGAGTGTACTCCATTTCAGTAAACCACTTTCTCTGCTCATCCATAAGAAGCAATGAGTTTTATTATGAGATTGTAGCAATGAAGTTATATCTTCAGGCTCTAGTTCTCCTGTTATTTCCACCACATTTGCAGTTATTTCCTTTATTTAAGTCTTGAGCCCTCAAAGTCATTCATGAGGGTTGGAATAAATTTCTTCCAAACTCCTCTTAATGTTGATATTTTTACCTCTTCCCATGAATCACATATATCTTTAATGGCATGAAGAATGGTGAATCCTTTCCGGAAGATTTTCAATTTAATTTGCCCAGATCCATCAGAAGAATCACTATGTATAGCAGTTACAACCTTACACACTGTATTTCTTAAGTAATAAGACTTGAAAGTCAAAATTACTCCTTGATCCATGGGATGCATAATGAATGTTCTGTTAGCAGGTGTGGAAACATTAATCTCATTGTACATCTTCATCAGAGCTCTTTGGTGACCAGGTGCATTGCCAATGAGCAGTAATATTTTGAAAGAATTATTTTTTTCTGAGCAGTAGTTCTCAACAATGGGCTTAACATATTCAGTAAACCATGTTGTAAAAAGATTTGCTGTCATCCAAGTTTTGTCTTTCCACTTATAGAGCAAAAGTAGAGTAGGTTTAGCATAATCCTTAAGGGTCCTAGGATTTTTGGAATGGTAAATAAGCATTGGCTTCAACTTAAAGTCATGAGTTGCATTAGCCCCTAACAAGGGAGTCAGCCTGTCCATCTGAAGCCAGATATTGAATTCTCCCACCCAGCTATGAAAGTCCTAGATGGCATCTTCTTCCAAAAGAAGGCTGTTTCATCTATACTGAAAATCTGTTTAGTGTAGCCACCTTTGTTAATTATCTCAGTTAGATCTTCTGTATACCTTGCTGCTTCTACATCAGTACTTGCTGCTTCACCTTACTCTTTCATGTTATAAAGATGGCTTCTTTTCTTAAGTCTTATGAACCAACCTCTGCTAGTTTCAAAGTTTTCTTCTGCAGCTTCCTCACCTCTCTCAGCCTTCACAGAATTGAAGAGAGTTAGGGCCTTGCTCTGGATCAGGCTTTCACTTAAGGTACAGATGTGGCTGATTTGATCTATCCAAACTCTGAAAACTTTCTCCATATCAGCAATCAGACTGTTTCACTTTATTATCATTTGTGTATTCACTGGAGTAGCACTTTTAATTTCCTTCAGGAACTTTACTTTGCATTCATAACTTGGCTATTTGGCACAAGCAATCTAGCTTTCAGCCTATCTCAGCTTTCAACATGTCTTCCTCACTAAACTTAATAACTTCTAGGTTTTGATATAAAGTGAGACATGTGACTCTTCCTCTCACTTGAACACTTGGAGGCCATGGTAGGGTTATTACTTGGCCTAATTTCAATATTTTTGTGTCTCAAATAGGGAATAGGGAGACCTGAGGAAAGGGAGAGAGGTGCGACTGGGATGAGGACAGCACCCCAAAATCATTACAATAGTAACATCAAAGATAACTGATTATAGATCACCATAGAAATAGAATAATAATTAAAAAGTTCAAAATACTGTGAGGGGGATCCCTGGGTGGCGCAGCGGTTTGGCGCTTGCCTTTGGCCCAGGGCGCGATCCTGGAGACCCGGGATCGAATCCCACGTCAGGCTCCCGGTGCATGGAGCCTGCTTCTGCCTCTCCTGTATCTCTGCCTCTCTCTCTCTCTCTCTCTCTCTCTCTCTGTGTGTGTGTGTGTGTGACTATCATAAATAAATAAAAATAAAAAAAAAAACAAAAAAAACCACAAAATGCTGTGAGGAGTACCAAAATATTATACAGAGACATAAAGTGAGCAAATGCTGTTGGAAAAATGGTGCCTATAGACTTGCTCAATACAGACTTGCCACAAACCTTCAATCTGTAAAAAATGCAATATTTGCAAAGTGCAATAAAATGAAGTATGACTGTATTAATTCATATTTCCCTCACAACCACCCTATACCTTCATTATAATTATCCTAATTTTAGATTAGGAAACTAAGACCTACTGACTTCTCAGTGCTCTGGTACCCGCTTGATGGAAAGTGGTAGGTCCTAGATCCACTAGAAGTGCTCTGATGCCTCATGTCCTTCACTGTCCCAACATGCTAAGCCACCCTATGTGGCTGACCTTTCACACCTACAGCCAATCAGTGCTCTGGGCCCACCTGGGTGCTCAGTGTACAGGAGCCTACTAAAACTTAACCTAACTACTGACAGACTATCTGACCTGTGAGCCTAGGTGTGATGACACCCTGCACCTGCTGAACTCCAAGCTCCGGAGGATGTCTGTGCTGCAGAAGGTGGTCTTCCATGCTGTGCCTATATGATGCAATTGAAGAAATGCTGTAATTCTTTGTGGTTATATTTGAGGAAAATTTCATGATTACCCAAGGAGATGATTGATATACACTTTAAATATAGATTTTAAAGGGAATATAATTAAATGTACTATTTATTTTTTTATTTTTTGAATAGATTTTATTTATTTATTCATGAGACACACACACACACACACACACACACACACACACGCAGAGGCAGAGGGAGAAGCAGGCTCCATGCAGGGAGCCCGATGTGGGACTCGATCCTGGGTCTCCTGGATCAGGCCTTGGGCTGAAGGCAGCACTAAACCACTGAGCCACCCAGGCTGCCCACTATTTATTGACCTTTGGAAAAAAAAAGTGGTGGTGCCTTATTTGGAGCATAGGCAACCTGTCTCCAGAGCCCACACGTATAAATACTATGTATGCTATTTGGGCTTAGAAAGGCTGACTCAATCACTAAAAGCCACAAAAATTATCAGATAATAGATACTAGGCTGGACACTAGGCATTCTGATTCCAAATTCTGTGCTCTTTTCATTGGGTATTTATTTATTCATTCACCCAATAAACATTTATTAAGTACTACTATGAGCCCTGGGCATACAATTGTTGCTCATAAATAACACATAGGAAGAGATAGACAAATAAGCCAAAAATAAAGCATAGCATGATGATTAAGAGCATAGTTTTCATACTCAATGTATATGGGTTCAAATCATAATACCACTCATATTAGCAATAGGACCTGAACCTTGATATCCTCATCCATAAAATGGATATGATAATGTCAGTATTTCTTTTTTTATTGAAGTTCGATTTGCCAACATATAGTATAACACCCAGTGCTCATCCCATCAAGTGCCCTCCTCAGTGCCCGTCACCCAGTTATGCTATTCTCCCACTCACCTCCCCTTCCACAATCCTTTGTTCATTTCCCAGAGTTAGAAGTCTCTCATGGTTTGTCTCCTCTCTAATTTTTCCCACTCATTTTCTCTCCTTTCCTTTATAATCCCTTTCACTATTTCTTATATTCCCCATATGAGTGAAACCATATGATGATTGTCCTTCTCTGATTGATGTACTTCACAATATCAGTACTCCTAATTAGATTGACATAGTGATAACTGAATGCATTAATATATGCAATAACTAGAAAGTTGCCCAGCACATAAGTATTAGATATTATTATTATTAATATCATCATTGTTGCTCTTGGTGATTGTGGTAGTTTCTCTGTTCTATGATGCAGTGCAAATGACTAAGGGAAGGCCCTAAACCAGTGTTTAAGGAAGAGCCCAAGGATGTCTGGAAGGAGGACTGAGAAGTAGGCAGGGGTCAGATCATACAGAACTTTGAATATCATGCACTATGCCAAGCTATGTAGCAGAATGGAATTGGAACAGCTTCTCCAAAGAGGTGGCTGACCAATACCTATATTTCTGCTATTTCAAGGAAGAACAGGCTGGGTGATCAACCTGTACATGTGGCCTAGTGCCCCTAGCATGCAGCAAACCATTTTTTCCCTAGCTCATGGTCACAAGACTGAATAGCTGGCAGAGGCCATATGAACTTCTAGTCTGTTTTGAAAGAAACTCAACCCTTCCTCAGTTGTCAGCAGCTCCTGGTAAGAGCTGTAGGTCATCATATAATGCCCATGGCCTTAGGCAATGAGTGACCCAGGAGTAATGAGGTTGGACAATGGCTTTTGGAGCTGACTTCTGTAAAGTGTTGATTTAGAAGCAGCTTGAGTAGAGAGAAAAGGGATGTGACATTACACTGGGCTGCTGGGTAATCTGAGGCCAAAGAAGTCAGACACCTTAATATAGTCAGAATATCTTCCAAACAGCTTGAGATGTTTTAATCTGCTTACAGGGATTATTCTTCCTAAAATCATACATTCCAACATGGGTCCAAGCAACCAGTGTCAGTCCTAAGGCTGCTGCAGTTTTTTTGGTTGTTTCCTATCTTCTCTTTTTCCAAGGTCACCTGCTTGAGCTGCTAGGCCCTGAGGAGTCTGGAAAGAAAAATAACAGTCATTCTTCACATTTGTACAATGCTTTATGATTTACAAAAAGCTCCCACATTCATTGGGTTCCAAAGTAACTCTGGAAGGGAGGCAGGGCAAGTATTTGCATGGTCCTCATTTCCTATTTTATAGATAAAGAAATTGAGGCAAAAAGAGGCAAAGGCCCATGCTCAGAGTCACACAGCTAGTGAATGGTGGAGCTCTAATGGTTTATTAGTTTTTTATGCTGCATAACAAATTACCACAAATTTAGCAGCTTAAAGCACCACTATTTCTTATCTCTCAATTTCTTTTGTTAGAAATTTGGGCATTGTTTAGATGAGTCCTCTGCTTCGGGGCTTGGAAGGTGGCAATCAAGGTGTTGGTCAGGGCTGGGTTCTCACCTGGAGGCTCAACTAAGAAACAATCTGTTTTCACACTCTTGTGGTTGTTGGTAGCATTCAGTTCCTTGTGGGTGTAGGATTCATAGCAGCTTGTTCTTCAAGGTCAGCAAGGGAAGAAGGAGTGAGTCTGCTAGTAAGATTATGTTATATATAACATAATGTAATCATGACAGTGACATCCCATTACCTTTGCCATATTCTATTGGTTAGGAGCAAATCATGGGTTATATCCCCACTCAAGGGGTAGGATTACACAGGGACATGGATACCATAAAGTGGCTATTATGGTTGCCATTTTAAAGTCTGTTTGCCATAGACTCCAACCCAGCTCTCTCTGACTCCAAATCCAATGATCTTTACACTGGATCACACTGTTGCTGCTAGGGATGCATGATATCCATTCCTACTACTCCATGATGTATGTTCACCTATTCAAAGGTACATTTGCCAAGCATACAGTAGAGGAAATCTAAGAAGCCTGCTTTGCTATTAAACTTGTGTCCTGTGTCACACAGCCTAGTGTCCTAACCAATTGACATATGAACACACTCCCATTTTCTTAACTTAGAAAAAAACAATTTGTCACTTCTAAAGATGGAATGTTGTTCTGGGACAATTTTGTGCAAACCTTGAGCTTGTTATCTTCATAAAGAGGCATGCCTTTTCATTTTAGGAGATTTTAGCTCTTATCCTAACAACTTCCAAATTACATACAAAGGCACAGGGATTCAGGCTTTATTTTCCTTCTTTTGTCGTTGTAGCTTAGCCTCATTAGTTTGATCCCA
The DNA here is from genome assembly GCF_018345385.1 of Vulpes lagopus. Classification (NCBI taxonomy): domain Eukaryota; kingdom Metazoa; phylum Chordata; class Mammalia; order Carnivora; family Canidae; genus Vulpes; species Vulpes lagopus. The sequence continues at coordinate 43,873,269 of NC_054848.1, forward strand.
TTAATGACTGTAAGAGAAGATGTGGCCTTGGAGGAAAGAGGTTAAAAAGAACTCTTTAGATCTTCCAGCCAGGACACAAAGCTCTCTGTGGATGGCTTCTAAAGTTTAGGTTTGCCTGAAAAAAAGCCCTGTAGCTTTCTCCAGGGCCTGTTCTTAATTGACAGTTGGGGATACCTCAACTATTCATTTCAGTTCATTCATTCATTCATTCATTCATTTCAAGAAGTATTTATTGAGCATTTCTTTGTGTAAGGTGCCATTCTAGGTACTAGCAATATTGAGATTCTGAGATTACTGTCCTTATACTCAGAAAATCCACAGTAAAGACTCTGATAAGAAAACAATCAGAAGGCTGTAGAACTGCTTTAATGGAGATATGCATTGAGCCTGTATAAATATCTGAGGGAGTGAAAAAAAGAGAAGTGCTTACTTAAGATTACAAACCCAAACCTTCCAGGACCAAGCAAATGAATCAAACAGGTGGATACAAGGAGTACTGGAATTTGTACTAAACTGTAGTGTATTGTAATTTAAAAAACGTAAACACCACGTGGTCCTAATAAAACATAGCCTACAAGCTGCTCATTTGTGACCCTAGTTTCGACAAAGGAGGTAATGTTTGTGCTGTGAGTTAAATGATAATAGCAAACACTTATATAGAAGTTACTGTGTACCAGCTATGCTTATAAACAATTTAAATGTATTAATTCATTTAATCTCCATAACATCCTATTAGGTAGGTACTTTTATTAGCTCTATTTTGTATATGGGGAAATAGAAACCCAGAGAAGTTAGATAATTTGCCTGAGGTCACATAGCTAATAACCAGGGCTGGAATTTAAAATCAGGCAGCCTGGTTTCAGAGCCCATGCTCCAAACTACATATATGTATACATGTATATATCTTTAGCTTTTGCTAAAAGATGATTAAGTGTTTGCAAGGTGGTATGAAAATGAAAATATGCCATGCGGAGAAAGCCATATGTGCAAAGACGGAGACTTAGAGAGTTTAAGGGATTCCAGAGTCTATAAACAGTGTAGTATTTCTGGAACAGGAAGTTTGTGTTTTGGGGTGGTGGGTTGAGAATAGAGTAAGGGGATGGATAGAGAGAAATTAAACTATACAGAAAAAAACAACAAAGTAGTTGTATGTTGTGCAATGATCATATTCAAATGTGCCAGGATACACATTTATTAAGCACTTGTATGCCAAATACAAGGCATTGTGCTAAGTACTAAGATAGACCTAGGCACAAAGTGTTTGGAGACAATGGGTTCAGAGAAGGGGCATTAAATTCAGCATGAGGATATCTGAGAGCATTTCTCAGAAAAATGGTTAGATTGACCTAAAACTTGATGGATAAGTACGGGTCAACTGGACAAGGAGATAGGAGAGGGCATTGTAAAGAGAGGGAACAGGTATATAAAAGCATTTCTGAACTCACGGTAAAAATGACCTTTCTTCCTATCTCGAGTTTTCCTTTGCCTTTCTATCCTCTCACTTATTCACGTGTTACCATGAGAAATAAAAAAGCCAGACAAGAATTGAACTAGGAAAAAAATTTTTTTTTAAAAAGAAGTGAACTAGGAGTTGCTTCACAGGATTTCCACAGTTTGACACATAGGAGAGGCAGGGGGAATAAATCTGGGATTAGAATAACTGAGTTTGGACTCAGGTACTTTATTCACATTAACTCTAATAAACTCAAATCATCAATCAACCCTGCAAGTTTTTCCTTTTAATCCTTCATTCTCATTTTGTAGATGAGGAAATAGAGGCTTAGAGAAGTTATGCCACCTGTTCGAAGGAATCTGCTAGTAAGTGGCACAATTTGGGGTTTGAACCCAAGACTGTCTAGCTTCAAAGCCTGTATTCTCATATTTTCAACCTCTAAGAACCTTCTTTCAACCAAAAGCAATTCTGTCTCTTAGTAAAAATAGCTAAAAATCATTTATTGCAAGCTTGGTTCACAATTCCAAACTGCTTCTTCAACATGTCATTCTTCTAAGTCTTGGCTTTCTTAGCTATAAAATGAGGCTGTGGTGGAAATTACTACTGTTAACCACTATTCAGTTCCTTTCTATTTTTGGTAATATAGGGGGTATTATACTTCATTGTCATCTTAAAGTTAAATGTGGCCCACTGACTTCCTTTCACTAATTCACTATGAGCAGAAGTGATATGTGTCATTTTAGGGTGGAAGCATTTAACAGATCAAGTGATTCTCTGTCCTCTCTTGCTACTGCTACTAGGCAATGTTTCAGATGGTAGTGCTTCCATTGGCTTGGGTTTCTGTGTGAAGATGACATGGACCAGAGACCTCTACTTACCAGCAAACAAATACATAAAATGAGTAAAAATATATACTTTCATTGGTTTAAAGCCACTGAAATTCTGGGATCTTTTGTTATCTCAGCATAACCTATTATACATTCTGAGCAATACAGAGGCTCTATCTCATGGACTTATTGTGAAGATCAATGGAATAATGGGAGTGGAAGTACTTTATAAATTCTGAAGCTGTGTGCTCATACCATGTATTATTACATGCCGGATAGTATATCTGATTAGCAGATCCTATTGAGTTGTATTCTAATAGATTTTCACAAATAGAATTTTTGTAGACACTTACATTGTATATTTTTACATTATAGGAAGATATTTATTTGTTTTCATAATGCTTTTATGTGGGAGATTTCTCTTTTGATAGGAAGAGAACCAACTCTGAGATCTGAAGGTTTCTCAAAGACTATGAGTATTGATAACTAGTCACTCTTGGCACAACAGTTACTACTAGTTCCATTTTCTTTTTATCTAGGCTCAAAGAAACATTTGGGAGGGGGAACCCCACTCTTCCCAAAGAACAACTCTGGATCTTACCTCTTTGAGAGCAGAGGAAAGTCTCTTGGATTGTAGGCCTAATAGTTACAAGTCAATAACTCCACTAGATGATGACTTGCAAACATTTAGCTTGAAAGGGTAAATGTGGAAAAAGTCAACCCTTCCCGCAGCAGTTTCTTCACTGAGCCCAACAAGATTACCATGGAGAAGCTGAGCACTAAGAAAGTTTATGAGCCAAAGAGGAACCCAGACCTAAACAACATCTTCTGCCAGTCTCTCTCTTGTCCATGAGACTCTAATCAGACTAGCTATCTTTTTCTTCTTTTAACGGAGATTATTCCTGACATTTATGTTCTTAGTCTATTCCCTCTGGCTAGAATGTTCTTCCTGCAGGTTTTCCCATGCCTGTCTCATCTCACCATCCAGATTTTAGCTCAAAGGTAACTCCTGAAAGAAGTTTTCTTTGTCCCTTTTAGTGTTGTCCCTACCTCAATTGCTCCCTATGTTTTTACCCTAACTTATTTTACTTTAGAGCATGTATATCAATCCGATGTTATATTTTATAGTTATTTATTTCTTATACATTTATTTTATGTTTGCTTTGTTTGTTTGTTTGTTTGTTTTTGAGAGAGAGAGAAAGAGTGTGTAAGCAGGAGGGGCAGAGAGAGAGAGGAAGAGAGAGAATACTAAGCAGCCTCCATTCTCAGTGAGGAGCCTGACTCTGGGCTCACTCACTCTCATAACCTTGAGATCATGACCTGAGCTGAAATCAAAAGTCGGATGCTTAACCAACTGAGTCACCCAGGCACCCCAACTTATATAATATACAATATGATTATATAATATATTCATTTGTTTAATTTAGTTGTTTCTTTTATTCATTTGCTCTACTCTCAGTGTCTAGAACAGTGTTTGGGACATAGTAGGTGCTCAAAAAATATTTCTTGAGTGCATGAGCAAACAATAATCTTCCAACAGCAGAGCAGCATTTCTCAAATACATATCCTAAATTCTAAGTGTCTGTTGGAAGTGTCAGTGGTATGGGAAAGCAGATATAAACTTGTCTATACTTTGACATTTTCAGAAAACACCATTCTGTGACTTTCTCTTATCTTTTATTCATTTAACAAATGCTTTTTGAGAAACTAAGGGAAAAACAGTATAGAAGAAAGCCCTGGAACCATGTTCCAGTCTTTATTCATCTGGATGACTTCTAAAATATTACTGAGAAAATAAACAGGCAATAACATCAAAGAAAGTTCTGAAGAAGCTGGGCAGTAATGGGGAGAGGTAGGCTCCCTACAAGATACTAAAACCTTTTATAAAGGACACCATCAATGGATAAATGGAATATTACTCCATCATAAAAAGAATGAAATCTTGCCACTTGCAATAACATAGATGGATTTAGGGAATATAATGCTAAGTGAAATAAGTCATCAGAGAAAGACAAATACCGTATGATTTCATTCATATATGGAATTTAAGAAGCAAAACAAACAAAGAAAAAAGAGACAAAAAACCCAGACTATTAATATAGAGATTAAACTGATTGTTGCCTGAGTGGAGGTGGGTAGGGGGATGTGTGAAATAGGTGGAAAGGATTAAGAGCACACTTATACAATGAGTACTGAATAGTTTATAGAATTGTTAGATTATTATATTATATACTTGAAACTAATATAATATTGTATGTTAATTATATTCAATAAATAACTTTTACAAAGTAACAATAATAGAAATGTGGTGGGAAGGAGGAGTTAAAATAGTGGAGTAGTAGGGGCACCCTATGCTTGCCTAATCCCTTGAACACAGCCAGGTAAATATCAAATCATTCTGAATACCCAAGAAATCAATCTGAAGACAGAGAAAACAAAGTGTATATCTAAAGGGAGAAAAGTGGCCACATTGTGGAAGGCATGAGCTGTAGAGAGTTGATTTGGGGATAAAAGAATTGCAGGTGATGTGGAGGGGAGGGAGCCCTGATCATGGAGAGAAAAGTGAGAGAAAATGACAGAGAAAGAGTAAAAGCAGCATGCAGGGGATTACACAAGAAAAACTCTTCCTCAAAACCATTGACCGGGAAAAGGAGAGGGGCTCAAAGTGTGAAGTTTTACTAGTCCCCATCATTGCTGAGGTCGCACCTGGCAGGCTTAGTGGTGCTCTGGTGGGGAAGGAGGTGGAAGCCAGGGAGTGGATAATGTGGCCTGAGGATTCCCTGGATCACTAAGGAAGAAACAGTTCCCCTTCTTGAAGTGCACTTGGGAGAAATGGTACAGCCTCTCCGGGGACAAAAGAGTTGGTGGGCACCAATGTGCTACCCTGTTCATTACCTTAGGAACAGAGACACCTGGTGAGGGCAGCAAACCTTGGTGCTGGCTTTATGCTATACTTTACTTTAAACTCTGAACCACAGGGCAGCCCTGGTGGTGCAGCGGTTTAGTGCCGCCTGCGGCCTGAGGTGTGATCCTGGAGACCCGGGATTGAGTCCCACGTTGGGGTCCCTGTATGAAGCCCGCTTCTCCCTCTGCCTGTGTTTCTGCCTCTTCTCTCTGTCTCTCATGAATAAATGAATAAAATAAAAAAAAAAACTCTGAACCACAGCATGGTCTTACAACTGCTTTTTCTGAGACAAACTGGCACCAGCCACAGAGTGGCAAGACCCTCCGCCAGAGGATCAGTGAAGATCCACACTACATTGGGTCCCTAAAATTTAGAGTTTTGAAACCCAGCTGTGCACCTGAGATAAAACACAGGAGTACTGTGTCTCCTGTGAGGCAGACAGCTTAGAAACACGGTGAAGGCAGGAATCTGACAGAAGCCAGGGACACAAGAGGGGAGACTGTTTGCTCTTCTGTGAGGGCTTCCTGAAGAGTGATTGGTGCAAACTCCTCACTCAGGGACCAGAGAACAGGCCAATGCCACTTTTCCTCCACCAATCAGCACTGATAGACTTCAGTGAGCAACACAGCACCCCAAGTGGAGGCTGAAGCCACTTACACCAAGTCCCACCAAACTGCGCCCTGCAGGTGGCATCTTTACAAAAGCCAGACTGACTGAGAACCAGCACAGCAGGCCCATCCCCAAAGATAAGTACAAACCTTTTACATGCACCAAGTCTATTGATCATAGAGTGCTGCAAAGCTTCAGTTCTAGGGGAAATAGGATCTAGCTTCTTTTAAAAAGCAGACAAAAACACACCTAGTTAGAACTTCCCACAGAGTGGACAAGATTAAAAAATACCTCACTGCAGGCAAGAGGAAATTCTTCGGAGGATTGACCCGAGGGAAGGAACAGCCAAAATGTGACAGCAGAGTGCACACTCTGGAACACTTCCTGAAGCACCATGCCCAAGACAGTATAGGACCTCTTCTTAATATAGCCATCAATCTCAGGAGCAGGGCTATAATAGGCTTTCCTAATACATGCACTAAAAAAACAATGATCTAGACAAAATGAGAAGACAGAGGAATTCACTCCAAAAGAAAGAACAGGAAGACATCACAGCCAGGGATTTAATCAAAACAGTTATACATAAGATACCTGAACCAGAATTTAAAACAACAGTCATAATCATAATTTTTAAATCTAGCTGTATTTAAAAACAGTATAGGAGACACTGGAGAATCCCTTACTACAGAGATGAAAGACTAAAAATTAGGTCAAAATTTAAAAATGCTATAACCAAGATGCAAATCTGACTGGATGCAATGACAATGAAGATGGATGAAACAGAGGAATGAATTAATGATGTAGAAGATAAAATTATGGAAAATAATGAAGCTAAAAAGAAGAGGGAAAGTAAAGTATTAGATCACAAATGTAGACTTAGGGAATTCAGCAACTCCTTAAAGTGTAATAACATTAGTATCACAGGAGTCCCAGAAGAGGAAGAGAGGGATAAAGGGGCAGAAGGTTTATTTGAACAAATTACAGTTAAAAACTTCCCTAATCTGGGGAAGGAAACACACATTGAAATCCAAGAGGAACAGAAGATACCTATCAAATTCAACAGCACCCGGCCAATACCAAGACATATTATATCAAATTCACAAAATACACAGACAAGGAAAGAATCCTGAAAGTAGCAAGGGAAAAAAGTCCTTAACCTACAGGAAAAAACAAATCAGGTTCACAGATCTAGCCACAGAAACTTGGCAGGCCAGAAGATAGTGGCAGAATATGTTCAATGTGCTGAATGTAAAAACTATGCAGCCAAGAATACTTTATCCAGCAAGGCTGTCATTCAGAATAGAAGGAGAGATAAAGAGTTTCACAGACAAAAAAATTAAGGAGTTTGTGAACACTAATCCAGTCCTGCAAGAAATATTAAAGGGGACTCCCTGAGTAAGAAAGAAAGATGAAAAGCAACAAAGACTTGAAAGAAACAGAGAACACCAGAAACATCAACTTTGCAGGTAACACAATGGCACAAAATTAATATTTATCAATAATCATTCTGAATGTAAGTGGACTAAATTCTCCAATCAAAAGACAAACAAAACAGGTGATCATAGGGGAAGAGAAGGAAAAATAAAATAATATTAAAATAGAGAGGAAGGCAAACCATAAAAGACATTGAACTCTAGGAGACAAACTGAAGGTAGCTGGAGGGGAGGTGGGTGGGGGAAAGGGATAGTTCAGTGATGGACATTAAGCACAGGCTGTTCTATGCCGCTGATGAATCACTAAATTCTACCCCGGTAACTAATAATACAGTACATATTAACTATATCGAATTTAAATAATTTTTTAAAAAGACATGGAGTATCAGAATGGATAAGAAAACAAGACTCAGCTATATGCAGCCTTCAAAAGTCTCATTTTAGACCTAAAGACATCTGCAGATTGAAAGTGAGGGAATGAAGAACCATCTATCATGCTAATAGATGTAAAAAAAAAATAAAGCCAGAGTGGTCATACTTATATCAGACAAATCAGATTTTTAACCCAAAGACTGTAATAAGAGATGAAGAAGAGTACTATATCAAAGGTACTATATGAAGGGGTATATCCATCAAGAAGATCTAACAATTGTAAATATACCCCCTCCTTGGGAGCACCCAAATGCATAAATAAATTAATAACAAACATAAAGAAACGCATTGGTAATAATACAATAATATTAGGGAACTTTAACACCCCAATTACAACAATGGACATATCATATAAGCAGAAAATCAACAAGGAAATGATGGCTTTGAATGACACACTGGATTGGATGGGCTTAACAGGTATATTCAGAACATTTCACTCTAAAACAACAGATACACATTCTTTTTTAGAGCACATGGAACATTCTCCACAATAAATCACATACTAGGTCTCAGCCCTCAACAAGTACAAAATGATTAAGAACATATCATGCATATTTTCAGACCACAATGCTGTAAAACTTGAAGTCAAGCACAATAAAAACAAATTAGAAAGACCACAAATACATGGAGATTAAAGAAAATGCTACTAAAGAATGTATGGGTTAGCCAGAAAATTAAAGAAGACATTAAAATATACATGGAAGCAAATGAAAATGAAAACAGGATAGTTCAGAACCTTTGGGATGCAGCCAAGGAGGTCCTAAGAGGGGAGTATATAGCAATACAAGCCTACCTCAAGAAGCAAGAAAAGTCTCAAATACACAACCTAATATTTTCCCTAAAGGAGCTAGAAAAGGAACAGCAAATAAATCCAGCAGAAGAAGGGAAATAATAAAGATTGGAGAAGAGATAAGTGATATAGAAAAAAATAAACAAAAAACCCCAATAGAACATGTCAATGACATTAGGACCTGGTTCTTTGAAGGAATTAATGAAATTGATAAACCACTAGCCAGATTTATTAAAAAGAAAAGAGAGGCAAAAGAAACAAAAGCAAAAATGAACTATTGGGACTTTATCAACATAAAAGCCTTCTGCATAGAGAAGGAAACAATAAAAAAAACTAAAAGGCAACCTACCAATGGGAGAAGATATTTGCAAATGATGTATTTATTATTATTATTATCCAAAATCTATAAAGAACTTATCAAACTTAACACCCAAAAAGCAAATAATCCAGTTAAAAAATGGGCAGAAGACATTTTTCCAAAGACATCCAGATGGTTAACACATGAAATGATGCTCAAAATCACTCAGCATCAGGTAAATGCAAATGAAAACTACAGTGAGGTAGCACTTCACACCAGTCAGAATGGCTAAAATTAACAACACAGGAAACAACAGATGTTGGCTAGGATGTGGACGAAGGGGAACCCTCTTACAATGCTGATAGGAATGAAAACTGGTGCAATCACTCTGGAAAAAAGTATGGAGATTCCTCAAAAAATGAAAAAATGGAACTAGCCTATAACCCAGCAATGCACTACTGGGTATTTCCCCAAAGGATACAAAAGGGTTACATGCACCCTAATGCTTACAGCAGCATTATCAAAAATAGCCAAGAATATAAAGAGCCCACGTATCCATCAACTGATGGATAAAGAAGATAAGTGGAATATTACTCAGCCATCAAAAAATGAAAAAAAAAAAGAATGAAATGGTACCATTTCCAATGACATGTACAGAGCCATAGTGTATTTTGCCAAGGGAAAAAAGTCAGAGGAAGAAAAACGCCATATGATTTCACTCAAATGCAGAATTTACAAAACAACACAGATGAACATAGGGAAATAAAAAAAAACATAGGAAGGCAAAAATAAGACTGCTTAAAATTAATTAATTAATTAATTAATTATTTTTTATTGGAGTTCAGTTTGTCAATATAACACCCAGTTCTCATCACGTCAACTGCCCGCCTCAGTGCCTGTTCCCCAACATCCCATCCCGCCCACCCACCTCCCCTTCTACCACCCATTGTTTGTTTCCCAGAGTTAGGTGTCTCTCAGGTTCTCACCCTCACTGATATTTCCCACTCATTTCTCTCATTTTCCCATTATTCCCTTTCACTATTTTTTATATTCCCCAAACGAATGAGACCATATAATGTTTGTCCTTCTCCAATTGACTTACTTCACTCAGCATAATACACTCCAGTTCCATCCACGTCGAAGAAAATGGTGGGTATTTGTCGTTTCTAATGGCTGAGTAATATTCCATTGTATATATAGACCACAGCTTCTTTATCCATTCCTCTTTCGATGGACACTGAGGCTCCTTCCACAGTTTGGCTATTGTGGACATTGCTGCTATAAATTTTGGGGTGCAGGTGTTCCGGCGTTTCACTGCATCTCTATCTTTGGGGTAAATCCACAGCAGTGCAATTGATGGGTCATAGGGTAGCTCTATTTTTAACTCTTTGAGGAACCTCCACACAGTTTTCCAAGGGCTGTACCAGTTCACATTCCCACCAACAGTGCAAGAGGATTCCCCTTTCTCCTCCACATTCTCTCCAACATTTGTTCTTTCCTGTCGTGTTGATTTTCACCATTCTCACTGGTGTGAGGTGGTATCTCATTGTGGTTTTGATTTGTTATTTCCCTGATGGCAACTGATGTGGACCATTTTCTCAAGTGCTTTTTGACCATGTGTATGTCTTCTTTGGTGAAATTTCTGTTCATGTCTTTTGTCCATTTCATGATTGCATTGTTTGTTTCTTGGGTGTTGAGATTAATAAGTTCTTTATAGATCTTGGATACTAGCCCTTTATCTGATAGGTCTTTTGCAAATATCTTCTCCCATTCTGTAGGTTGTCTTTTAGTTTTGTTGACTGTTTCTTTTGCTGTGCAGAAGCTTTTTATCTTGATGATGTCCCAATAGTTTATTTTTGGTATTGTTTTCCTTACCTTCATAGATGTATCTTGCAAGAAGTTGCTGTGCCCAAGTTCAAAAAGGGGGTTACCTGTGCTTTATTCTAGGATTTTGAAGGATTCTTGTCTCACATTTAGATCTTTCATCCATTTGAGTTTATCTTTGTGTATGGTGTAAGAGAATGGTCTAGTTTCTTTCTTCTGCACATGGCGGTCCAATTTTCCCAGCACCATTTATTGAAAAGACTGTCTTTTTTCCAGTGGATATTCTTTCCTGCTTTGTTGAATATGAGTTGGCCATAGAGGTGAGGGCCCATTTCTTGGTTCTCTATTCTGCTCCATTGATCTATGTGTCTGTTTTTGTGCCAGTACCACATTGTCTTCATGATCACAGCTTTGTAGTACAACCTGAAATCTGGCATTGTGATGCCCCCAGCTATGGTTTTCATTTTCAATATTCCCTTCGCTATTAGGAGTTTTTCTGATTACACACAAATCTTAAGATGATTAGTTCCAACTCTCTGGAGAAATTCCATGGTATTTTTACAGAATTTACATTGAACATGTAAATTGCCCTGGGTAGCATAGACATTTTCACAATATTAATTCTTCCAATCCATGAGCATGGAATATTTTTCCATCTCATTGTGTCTTCCTCAATATTTTTCAGAAGCGTTCTGTAGTTTTTAGGGTATAGATCCTTTACCTCTTTGGTTAGGTTTATTCCGAGGTATCTTATGCTTGTGGGTGCAATTGTAAGTGAGATTGACTCCTTAATTTCTCTTTCTCCAGTCTCATTGTTAGTGTATAGAAATGCCACTGATTTCTGGGTATTGATGTTGTATCCTGCCACACTGCCGAATTGCTGTATGAGTTCTAGCAATCTTGGGGTGGAGTCTTTTGAGTTTTCTATGTACAGTTTCATGTTATCTGCGAAAGGGAGAGTTTGACTTCTTTGCCAATTTGAGTGCCTTTTATTTCTTTTTGTTGTCTGATTGCTGAGGCTAGGACTTCTAGTACTGTGTTGAATGACAGTGGTGAGAGTGGACAGAATCCTTGTCATGTTCCTGATCTTAGGGAAAGGCTCCCAGTGTTTCCTCATTGAGAATGATATTTGCCGTGGGCTTTTCATAGATGGCATTTAAGATGCTGAGAAATGTTCCCTCTATCCCTACATTCAGAAGAGTTTTGATCAGGAATGGATGTTGTATTTTTTCAAATGCTTTCTCTGCATCTACTGAGAGGATCATATGATTCTTGTTTTTTCTCTTGTTGATATGATCTATCACGTTGATTACTTTACGAGTTTTAAACCAACCTTGCATCCCGGGAATAAATCCCACTTGGTCATGGTGAATAATCTTCTTAATGTACTATTGGATCTTTTTTTTTTTAAAGATTTTATTTATATCTTCATGAGAGAGAGAGAGAGAGAGGCAGAGACACGGGCAGAGGGAGAAACAGGCTCCATGGAGGGAGCCCGATGTGGGACTTGATCCTGGGACTCCAGGATCACGCCCTGGGCTGAAGACGGTGCTAAACCGCTGAGCCACCCAGGGATCCCTGTACTGTTGGATCTTACTGGCTAGTATCTTGTTGAGAATTTTTGCATCTGTGTTCATCAGGAATATTGGTCTATAGTTCTCCTTTTGGTGGAGTCTTTGTCTGGTTTTGGAATTAAGGTGATGCTGGCCTCATAGAACGAGTTATTCCATCCCTTTCTGTCCTTCAAAACAGCTTTAGTAGAATAGGTATTGTTTCTTCTTTAAACGTTTGATAGAATTTCCCTGGAAAGCCATCTGACCCTGGAGTTTTGTGTCTTGGGAGGTTTTTGATGACTGCTTCAATTTCCTCCCTGGGTATTGGCCTGTTCAGATTTTCTATTTCTTCCTCTTCCAGTTTTGGTAGTTTGTGGTTTTTCAAAAATGTATCTATTTCTTCTAGATTGCCTAATTTATTGGCATATAGGTGCTCATAGTATGCTTTTAAAATTGTTTGCTTTTCCTTGGTATTGGTAGTTATATCTCCTTTTTTGTTTGTGATTTTATTAATTTGAGGCTTTTCTCTTTTGTTTTTAGTAAGGCTGGCTAATTGTTTATCTTATTAATTCTTTCAAGGAATCAACTCCTGGTTTTGTTGATCTGTTCCACAGTTCTTCTGGTCTCTATTTCATTGAATTCTGCTTGAATCTTTATACCTCTCTTCTGCTTGGTGTAGGTGTTACTTCCTGTTCTTTCTCCAGTGCCTTTAGGTGTGAGGTTACGTTGTGTATTTTAGTTTTTTTCCAATTTTTTGAGGGAGCCTTGTATTGTGATGTATTTCCCTTTTAGGACTGCTTTTGCTGTATCCCAAAGATTTTGAATGGTTGTAACTTCATTTTCATTAGTTTCCATGAATTTTTTAATTCTTCTCTAATTTCCTGGTTGACCATTCATCTTTTATCAGGATACTCTTTAACTTCCAGGTGTTTGAGTTTCTTCCAAATTTCTTCTTGTGATTCAGTTTTAGTTTCAAATCATTATGGTCTGAAAATATGCAAAGGAAAATCCCAATCTTTTGGTATTGGTTAAGACCTGATTTGTTACCCAGTATGTGGTCTATTCTGGAGAAAGTTCCGTGTGCATTTGAGAAAAAATGTGTATTCAGTTGCAGTTGGATTGAAAGTTCTGTATATATTCGTGAAACCCATCTGGTCCAGTGTATCATTTAAAGCTCTCGGTTTTTTGTTGATGTTGTGATAAGATTATCTGTCATTTGTAGAAAGTGCTGTGTTCAAGTCTCCTACTATTAGTGTATTATTATCTAAGTATGTCTTTACTTTGGTTATTAATTGATCCATATACTTAGCAGCTCCCAAATTAGGGGCATAGATATTCATGATTGTTATGTCTTCTTGTTGGATAGACCCTTTAAGAATGATATTGTGTCCCTCTTCATCTCTTCCCATAGTCTTGGGATAAACTTTAATTTATCTGATATGAGGAATGTTACCCCAGCTTTCTTTTGAGGACCATTTGAATGGTAAATGGTTCTGTACCCTTTCATTTTCAGGCTGGAGGTGTCCTTAGGTCTAAAATGAGTTTCATGTAGACAGGAAATAGATGGGTCTTGCTTTTTTTTCTTTTAAATATTTTATTTATTTATTCATGAGAGGCACAGTTAGAGAGAGAGAGAGAGAGAGAGGCAGAGACACAGGCAGAGGCAGAAGCAGGCTCCATGCAAGGAGTCCAATGTGGGACTCGATCCTGGGTCTCCAGGATCACACCCTGGGTGGAAGACTGGCGCTAAACCACTGAGCCATCCAGGGATCCCCTCGGTCTTGCTTTTTAATCCAGTCCCAAACCCTGCGTCTTTTGATGGAATCGTTTAACATTCAGAGTTACTATTGAAAGATATGAATTTCGTGTCATCGTAATACCTATTCAGTCCCTGTTTTTGTGGATTATTTCTTTTGGTTTCCCCTTTCTTTTACAGGGTCCCCCTTAATATTTCTTGCAGAGATGGTTTGGTGGTCACATATTCTTTCAGTTTCTGCCTATCTTGGAAGCTCTTTATCTCTCCTTCTATTCTGAATGAGAGCCTTGCTGGATGAAGTATTCTTGTCTGCAAGTTCTTCTCATTTAGGACCCTGAATATATCCTGCCAGCCCTTTCTGGCCTGCCACGTCTCTGTGGAGAGGTCTGCTGGTAATCTAATATTTCTCCCCATATAAGTTAGGGATCTCTTGTCTCTCACTGCTTTAAAGATTTTTCTTTAACTTTGGAATTTGCAAGTTTCACTATTAAATGTCAAGGTGTTTATGGTTTTTATTGATTTTATATGGGGACCTCTCTATCTCCTGAATCTGAATGCCTGTTTCCCTCCCCAAATTTGGGAAGTTCTCAGCTATTATTTGTTCAAATATGCTTTCAGGTCCTCTGTCCATCTCAGTGTTCTCTGGAATCCCAATTATATGTAGATTTTTCCTTCTGAGGCTATCATTTATTTCCCTCAACCTTTCCTCATGGTCTCTTAATTGTTTTTATCTTTTTTTCCCTCAGCTTCCTTCCTTGCCATCAACTTGTTCTCTATGTCACTCACTCTTCTAACTCATTAACCCTCATAGTTAGGACCTACAGTTTGGGTTGCATTTCATTTAATTGATTTTTTATTTCAGCCTGATTAGACTTAAATTATGCACTCATAAAGTCTCTTGAATCCTTTATGTTTTTTCAAGATCCACCAGTAGGTTTATAAGTGCTTTTGAATTGGCTTTCTGACATCGAATTGTAATACAAATTCTTTAACTCTGTGGCAGAGAGTAGCCCTTCTGATTCTTTCTTTTGTGGTGAGTTTTTCCTTCTACTCATTTGCTCAGTGCATAGTTGCTGTATGAGTGGGCTGAGTCAAGAATATCAACCACAACCTAAGTATTATGGTGGATAATTGTGGATTATTTCTTTTGGTTTCCCCCGGATGATTCTTGTTAGAAGCAAAAACCTTTCTATAGCATCCTGGCTGTTCTCTCTTTAAATCTCAGGTCGAATTCGTAGGTTTTCAGGATTGTCTGAAATTTACTTAGTAAATTGGGGGGCCCGGTGAGTTGAGGATGTCTGCTCATTCACTATCTTGCCCTGCCTCGAATACTAGGTGTTTTATGTAAGTGATGAATCACTTAATTTTACTCCTGAAACTAATATTACACTATATGTTAGCTAACTAGAATTTAAATAAAATTTGAATCATTAAAAAAAGAAAAATAGAGGCTACAAATATAGAGCTTAATAGAATTTACTATGTATTTAAAATCTTCTGTATAGAGAAAAGGCACTAACCTAAAAAGTAAGGAAGAAATAATTAGGGAAATATGTACAAAAAATGATAGAAAAAGATTAATACCTACATGTATGGTGCATCAAAATACACTGGATAAACAGGCAAAGAAAAAGAAAATAAGTCATAGAAAAAGAAATATAAATAATAAATAAACAGGAAAAGTCAAAGGTTACTAATAACAAAGGAAATGTAAAGTGAATTAATAAATAGGAAGAACCTATTATATCAGTCCATAATGGTTTGGTCCTTTTGGAAAGCAAGTTCGTACTAATGTTCTTTTTTTTTTTATTAGTCTGTACTTTTTAATCCCTATTAACTATTTTACCCAAACCCCCACCAACTCCCCTCTGTCAACTGCCAGTTTGTTCTGTTTAAGAGTCTGGAGTTTTTGTTGTCTCTTTTTTCTCTGTTTCTTTGTTTTAATTTTTAAACTCCACATATGAGTGAAATAACATGGTATTTGTCTTTCTCTGACTGACTTATTTCACTTAGCATGAAGCCCTCTAGGTCCATCCATGTTGTTGCAAATGGCAAGATCTCATTCTTTTCTGTGACTAAGTAGTAGTTTATTGTATATACCACATTTTCTTGTGGGACCCAAGGAATTTAACGAAAATCCCCTACCCCTGGACAAACAGCAGGACTAATTCCAGTTTGTGCTACACCGGCCATCTCCTGTATAACCCCCACATGACCTGCTTATTGCTTAAGGCACTCCCCCACCCTAGTCAAGCCCCTGAGCACACCCTTACCGGAAACCAGCTCCTATAGCAATGCAGAACCCCTAACTTCCAAAGAATGTAAACCCTGCCTTTTGCACGCCAATTCTGACCAGAGTGATAGGCTAGTTCAAATGGTCACTATAGGGTAAATTGTAATTCAATTGGCCACCTGCGTGTGGACCGACATGACTATGCAACTTTCTTTTTTTTAAATAAATTTATTTTTTTTGGTGTTCAATTTGCCAACATATAGAATAACACCCAGTGCTCATCCCATCAAGTGCCCCCCTCAGTGCCCGTCACCCAGTCACCCCCACCCCCTGCCCACCTCCCCTTCCACCACCCCTAGTTCGGTTCCCAGAGTTAGGGGTCTCTCATGTTCTGTCTCCCTTTCTGATATTTCCCACTCATTTTTTCTCTTTTCCCCTTTATTCCCCTTCACTATTTTTTATATTCCCCAAATGAATGAGACCATATAATGTTTGTCCTTCTCCGACTGACTTATTTCACTCAGCATAATACCCTCCAGTTCCATCTTCGAAGCAAATGGTGGGTATTTGTCGTTTCTAATGGCTGAGTAATATTCCATTGTATACATAAACCACATCGTTATCCATTCATCTTTCGATGGACACCGAGGCTCCTTCCACAGTTTGGCTATTGTGGACATTGTAGACTATGCAACTTTCTGTGTGTGTTACAATCTCATTGGCCATGGCCCCTATAAAACTGCTAGCCTCTTAACCTCAGGGTCCAAGTCCCTGCTCCACTGTGTCGGGTATACTTGGACCCAAGCTCGAGCTTGCAAATAAACCCTCCTGCGCTTACATCGGTGTGGGCTCCTTGGTGGTTTCTCGGATTCGCAATCTTGGGCACAACACTTCTGTTCATCTATAGATGAAACTTTAGTTGCTTGCATATATTAGCTGTTGTAAATAATGCTGCAATGAACATAAGGGTGCATATACTTTTTTTTTCTAAAGAGTTTATTTATTTATTCATGAGAGACACACAGAGAGAGGCAAAGACATAGACAGAGGGAGAAGCAGGCTCCTTGCAGGGAGCCTGATGTAAGACCTGATCCCGGGACCTGGGGATCATGCCCTGAGCCAAAGGTGGATGTTCAATCTCTGAGCCACCCAGGCATCCCTACATTTTCAAATTAGTATTTTCACTTCATTTGAGTAAATACCGAGTAGTGAAATTATTGGATCAAATTATATTTCTATTTTTAACTGTTTTTAAACTCCATATTGTTTTCCATAGTGACTGCACAAATTTGCATTCCTACCAGCAGTGCACAATGGTTTCGTTTTCTCCACACCTTTGTCAATACTTGTTATCTCTTGTCTTCTTTATTCTAGCATTTCTAATAGATATAAGGTGATATCTCATTGTGGCTTTGATTTGCATTTCCCTGATCATTAGTGATGTTGAGCATTTTTTAATCTATCTGTTGGGCATTTGTATGCCTTTTTAAGAAAGAAATGTTTTGGGGGTTTAAGTTGTATAAATTATTTATGTTTTGGATATTAACACTTTATTGAATATATCATTTGCCAATATCTTCTCCCATTTAATAAGTTGTCTTTTTATTTTGTTCTGGTTTCCCTCACTGTGCCAAAATTTTTATTGTGGTATAGTCCCAGTAGTTTATTTTTGCTTTTGTTTTCCTTGCCTGAGAAGACATACCTAGAAAAATGTTTCTATGGCTGATGTATACTGCTTATACTTTTTTCTAATCTTATAGTTTCACATTTAGGTTTAAATCCATTTTGAGTTTATTTTTGTGTATAGTGTAAGAAAGTGGTCCAGTTTCATTCTTTTACATCTAACTGTCTAATTTTCTCAGCACCATTTGTTGAAGAGACCATCTTTTCCCCATTGTATATTCTTGCCTCCATTTTTGTAAATTAATTGACCATATAAGCATGGATTTATCTCTGGGATCTCTATTCTGTTCTATTGATCTATGTCTCTGTTTTTGTGAGTACTTTATTGTTTTGATTACTACAGCTTTGTGATATATTTTGAAATCTGGAATTGTGATATCTCCAGCTTTGTACTTTTTTCTCAAGATTGCTTTGGCTATTTGGGGCTTTTGTGGTTACATACAAATTTTAGTATTATTTGTTCTAGTTCTATGAAAAATGCTATTGGAATTTTGACAGGGATCACATTAAATCTGTAGGTTGCTTTGAGTTATATGGGCATTTTAACAATATTTGTTCTTCTAGTACATGAGGATGGAATATATTTCCATTCGTGTCATCTTCAATTTCTTTCATCAGTATTTTATAATTTTGGAATACAAGTCTTTCATCTCCTTGGTTAAGTTTATTCCTAAATATTTTATTATTTTTGATACAATTACAAATGAATTGTTTTCCTAGTTTCTCTTTCTGCTACCTCCTTATCGGTCTATAAATGGAACAGATTTCTGTATACTAATTTTGTATTCTACAATTTTATTACTGAATTCATATATAAGTTCTAGTAGTGTTTAGTGGAAGCTTTAGGATTTTCTGTATATAATATCATGTCATCTGCAAATAGTGACAGTTTTACTTCTTCCTTATCAATTTAGATTCTTAAAATGGTTATATTTTTTGACCTAGTAATCCCACCACTGAGAATCAATCCTAAGAGAATAATTCAATAGAAAGAAAGCTATGTGTACAATATTTTTACAATAGTAAGGATACAGAATCACTTAAAACATAACAACATGGTAAAGGCTTTGCAAATTTAAAGTGATAATTATGAAAACTGTGCAGAAACAGCACTATATATGTTAGAGGTGAGAAAACTAAGGCACAGGAAAGCCAAGTCAGTTATCCAAGTTCACCCTGTCAGTAAGTGGTAAAGCTGGAACTTGAACTCAAGCAATGCAGCAATGTGAGTCTGGGAACATCTTAGTCTTCTCAGTCTGTGGTGATAAAATACCATAGACAGGGTGGCTTAAACAAGATAAATTTATTTTCTCACAATTCTGGATGCTGGAAATGCAAAGATCAAGGTTCTGGCAGAGTTCAGTTTCTGATGAGAGCTCTCCTGACTTGCAGAGAGCTCTTTCTTGCTTTGCTCTCATATAGTAGAGAAAGAGGTAAATCTCTGGTGTTTCTTCCTCTTTTCTAAGGAGTTCTGTCAGGTCAGAGTTCCACCCTTATGACCTCATTTAGCCTTAATCATCTTAAAGATCCCATCTCCATTACAGTCACACTATGTACTTGGGCTTCCACAATATGGATTTTAGGGGGACACAATTCAGTCCATAACATTTTTGTTGCTGACCCCCCAAATTCATGTATTTCCTTATTGAATGCAAAATATATTCATTCCATCCTAAAAGCCCTCATTTCAGCATTACTCTAAAGTCTAAGTCCAAAGTCTAATCTAAATATCATCTATATCAGGTATGGATAAGTCTCAAGATATGATTCATCCTGAGGCAAAATTCCTCCCCAATTGAGAACCTGTGAAACCAGACCAAGTTATGTGCTTCTAAAATGCAACTGTAGGATAGGCATAAGATAGGCATTCCCAATTGAAAAGAAATAGGCAAGAAGAAGTGAAGAGTTGCAAATAAATCCAAGACCTAGCAAGGTAAATTCCATTAGATGTTAATGCTAGATGTTTTTTTTCTCTTTTGTTTGAATATAGGTGACACACTATTACATTAGTTTCAGATATACAACAGAGTGATTCGATACCTCTATACTTCATGCTATGCTCATCACAAGTGTACTTACCATCTGTCAACATACAACACTATTATAATATAATTGACCACATTTTCCATTCTGTACCTTTTATCCCTATGACTTATTCATTCCATAAATGGAAGCCTGTATATTCCACACCTCTTTATCCATTCTCCCATCCCCCCCTCTGGTAACCATCATTTGTTCTCTGTATTTACAGGTCTGATTCTGCTTGTAATTCTCTTTGGCTGAATGACCTATCTTTTGGATGCACAGGAATGGTAGGTAGTCCCACCCCTAAGACTCTAGGAAGCCCTGTCCCCACAGCTCTAGTCAAAGGCTGTCTAGCTTGTTAAATAACTGAGGACAGCCCCAGTCTTTGAAAACAAGGAAACCAACCTGATTATTTCTGAATTGCCTTAAAGGGTCATTCATTTTTTTTTTTAGATTTAATTAATTAAAGTGTGAGGGCAGAGGGGGAGAGAGAATCCCAAGCAGATTCTGCACTGAGCTTGATCTTACAACCCTGAGATCAGGACCTGAGCTGAAATCAAGAGTTAGGTGCTTAACCAACTGAGCCACTAGGAGCCCCAGGGGTCATCCTTTCCTTTTCTTGAAGAACAGTGCATGTCCATAAAGAGCTGTAAAGTCCAGTCCTGTGGGATCTAACAAGTCTCATAGACTTCCTTCATTTTTGTTGTGCCCAAGATTGCGAATCCAAGAAACCACCAAGGAGCCGACACCGATGCAAGCACAGGAGGGTTTATTTGCAAGCTCAAGCTTGGGTCCAAGTATACCCAACACAGCAGAGCAGGGACTTGGACCCTGAAGTGAGTTACAGCTGGGTTTTTTATAGGCTGGTCTAGGGGATTTTCAGAAGGGGTGGAAGAATTTCTCAAGTTCTGTTTACATTTTGATATGGGGCTTAAGGGCATTGAGCTCTGTTCTCATTCCAGTATGGGACTTTCTACCACAGGCGTGGGCTCTGTTGTCTTTCTGATATGGGATTCTCTGCCGAGGGCAATTCTGAGCTCTGTTGTCTTTCTGATATGGGATTCCCTGCCAAGGACATTGAGGACATTCTGCAGTTTTTCCCGTAAAGTTCTGCTCTTATTCACAGGGGCCTAAGATGGCTGTACTTGTGCTAATGCTAAACTTTAGGTGGGATGGACTTAATTTTTCTCGGCCTCCACAATTTTGTCTTTTTTCTGTCCTTTTTAGTCCTGCCTGTCAGTATTTCTGTTGGTGTAATGCCATCTCTATTTCTAGCTTCTGCTGAAATGGCTAATCAGTTTATGAGTCACACCCATGAACTCCTTATCAAATGATTGTTCAGCCACACCCTTAGTGTTCTCTTCAGGACAAGCTTCCTGATTTTTTAAAATAGAATAGATAAAATATACTGAGACTATAGAATACTGAGAATGGGAGCGCCTAAGAAATGTCCAAATCTCCAAGTTCTGGTCCTTTTTTGCCCAATAATTCCTTCTTAAATTCATCTCTCTTCTCTCATGTTTTACTACAAAAAGTAAGGATGACCAAAGCTGCACCTTTAATACTTTGTTTAGAAATCTCCTCTACTAGCATTCAATTTATCCCTCTCAAGTTCTCCCTTCCACAAAACACTAGAACACAATTCAGCCAAGCTCACTGCCACTTTAAAACAAGGATTGCCTTTCCTCCTCTTTCCAATAGTAACTCGTTCTTCATTTCCGTCTGCAATCTCACCAGACTTGTCCTCAATGTGCAAATTTCTACATACACCTCAAAACTCTTCTAGCTTCTACCCATTACCTAAGTCCAAAGCCACCTCCACATTTTCAGGTATTTATTGCATCAGCACCTTACTTCTAAGTACCAAAATCTATATTAGTCAGGGGGTTCTCCAGAAAAACAGAACCAACAGAAGGTGTAGGTGTGTGTGTATACATATATATTGTTGTGCCCAAGATCGCAAATCCGAGAAACCACCAAGGAGCCGACACTGATGCAAACACACGAGGGTTTATTTACAAGCTCGAGCTTGGGTCCAAGTATACCCGACACAGCGGAGCAGGGACTTGGACCCTGAAGTGGGTTACAGCTGGGTTTTTTATAGGCTGGTCTAGGGGATTTCCAGAAGGGATGGAAGAATTAGGCTGGTCTAGGGGATTTTCTACCATGGGCGTGGGCTCTGTTGTCTTTCTGATATGGGATTCTCTGCCGAGGGCAATTCTAAGCTCTGTTGTCTTTCTGATATGGGATTACCTGCCAAGGACATTGAGGACATTCTGCAGTTTTTCCCTTTAAAGTTCAGCTCTTATTCACAGGGGCCTAAGATGGCTGTACTTGTGCTAATGCTAAACTTTAGGTGGGATGGCCATAATTTTTCTCGGCCTCCACATATATGACTTATTATAAGGAATTAGCTCACATAATTATGAAGGCTAAGAAGTCCCAAGATCTGTAGTAAGCAAGCTGGAGACCCAGGAGAGCTGATGATGTAGTTTCACTCCTAGTCTGAAGACTTCAGAAACAGGATAGATAATGGTGTAAGTTCCAGTCTGAGAGCCAGCAGGCTAAAGACCTCATAGGAGTTGATATTTCAGTTCAAGTCCAAAGGCAGGAAAAGACCTATGTCAGATAGGAGGAGCTCCTTCTTTTTCACAGAGAATCTACCTTTTTATCCTATTCAGGCCTTCAATGAATTGGATAGGGCACATCCAGATTAGGGATGGCAATCTGCTTTACTCAGTCTACCAATTCAATTATCTAGGACCATCCTCACAAAGACATCCAGAAAAATGTTTGGCCAAATGTCTAGGTACCCCATGGGCCAATCAAGTTGACAGAAAATGAACCGTCAGAATGGATTTAACCATGGGGTTATTTTACCAGTGCCTGCCCTCATTGACACTTACTGATTGGCTTTTTGTAAAATTTTCTTAATTATTTTGCCATTTATTTTTCCAAGTGTATTTTTCTGGATTCTAAAAGTTATTATTAGGATTTGCATTGGAATTGCCTTGTCCAATTCAGCCTCCATGCTATTACCAAGGCAAACATCTTCAAGTACAAATCAGATACTGTTCCTCTCTTGATTAAAATACTTTTTATAGTTTGACAAGCTCTCTAAACTCCTGAGTTGGGATACTGGACCTCTCATAATGTGACCCTTGTCAATTAACATAGCCTCCTACCCCACCTCTCTTGCTGCACTCTAGTCATCTTTAATAACTTGCATTTTCCAAAAGTGTGCTCTTTCTTTCTCCTATGCTTTAGCTTATGATTATTCCTCTTCTTGGAATATTTTATTAATTCTCCTGTGCTAGACTCTTATACCTATCAGTCCATTTTCTCTGTGAAGCTTTCCTTAACCCTATTCTTGGTGACGGGCCACCCCTCTGTGTCCCACAGTTTCCTGTATTTTCCTGTGTCTATTTTTGACACTTATCTCTGTAAGGTTATTTACTTTTTAGTTGTCTGTTTTCCCTACTGGACTGCATGTTCCTTGAAATCAGATACACTGTTGAATACCCAGTGCTCAGCATGCTGTTAATTGACTACATATATGTTTGTTGAAGAAACAAGCTGTTGTTGCAATAATGAAATGTATAAAGAAGTTATTATAATTGTTCAGCAGAGAAGTAATGAGAACCAGACTTTGTGTGATGGCAATGCGAATGGCAAAGAGAGAATATATTTATGATATTTCTGAAAGGTGGAATTAATAGGATGTGGGGACCAAATATGAATGCTGAAGGAGAGAGAAAATTTTCTTAGCAGAGAAAGTGATAGTGGCAATAATGGGAATACATGATAGAGAACTGGCTTGGGAAAGTAGATATGTGTTGTTAGGAAAGAATAGCAGGTGATAGTATTAAATCCAGGTAGAGATATCCAGATAGTAATAAGAAATACTAACTAGAGCCTTAGATTGAGTTGAAGAGACAAAATCACCCATAGCTGATATTGTGAGAATGTGATGGCAAAGAAAGAGTCTGCAGAAAGAGAAAAAAAAGAATCATGAAGAAACCCTTCTCTGAGTGGGCCAGAGTAAAATTGGAGGTTTAAAAAGCAAAGAAAGAGCTGTCAGGAAGGTAATAGAACTTGACATCTACTGGCACATGAAAGCCAAGGGGGGAAAGTTTCAAAGAGGAAGAAATCAGCAATGTTAGAAATCACGAAGGAGGAGGACAGAGATGTAGACTATATGGAGGCTGTTGAAACATCTCAGATAATAGTATAGGTTAAATAGCAGGAGCAGAAGTCAGTGTATAGTTATGAATTATGAAGCCAGTTTAATGGTGAAAGGAGGGAAAGAGAACTATCTCTAGGGAGTAGAAAGATTGAGAGAAAAGCATATTTAATATGTCTACTTGTAGAGTTCCTTATACAAGTGATTAATATAAAAATCACCCAAATGATCACATGGCAAGCATTATTTTCTGTCCTCCCTAGTTCTACTCATACCACAAATCCTGTATCAGTCCTGTAAAAATGTCCGTGTCATACAATATAAATTTGTTTATGAAAGACACACACAGAGAGAGAGGCAGAGACACAGGCAGAGGGAGAAGCAGGCTCCATGCAAGGAGCCCGATGTGGGACTCGATCCCAGATCTCCAGGATCATGCCCTGACATGTCATACAATATAAACTCATGTTCTCAGCCTCTGTATTAAGTGGTGCAAAGCAAGGCTCTCCATTTGGGCCACTCAACCCAATTCCACTCTTGACAAAAAGATAGTTGTAAATCTTGGCCTTAAATTCCACAAGTTAAATGTAAACATGCCTCTTCTTATGCAAAACATCTTTCCAGAACACTTCTCTAGGCCTCTTTTTTCTGCTGCTGATGACACCCTGCCTGCCACCCCTACCCTTTCTCCCACTCTATCTCAATTTTTATCTTCCTTTTCTTTTTTCCATAGAGCATCCAGAGCTTCATAGTGTGTAAATAGTAATTACTCTGTATTACATCTCGACTTGATGGCAGGAATAGGGGCAGGAGAGAAGAGAAAGTGATTAGAATTGGGAAAACAGAGTGGCTTATGCAAGACAACCAAAGTGCAAAGCTGAGCCAGATAGGGTAAGAAGTCTAAATTTTAGGGTATTCAAGTCCCTGTTGTATCCCAAACTCAGCTTACCCACATAGAAAGTACTCAGATAATAATCTCTAGCTATAGTTGTACTTCCTCCATCCAATGACCCTCCCCTCTACATGCCCCTTTATAAAATCTGAGCACTTAGCTAAGCTCTTTCTGCTCAACTTAGACTTCAGGATTTCAAAATCCTTGTCTCTCAAGACAAGATTCAACTACCACTCCGGTGTTTCCCCCCAAATAGGGGAACAATCAATTAGCATTGATTGACTATCTCCTAGGTTCTAGGCATTCAATCCTCATATACGTGAAGTTGGCACTACTAACTTCATTTTATAGGGAAACTGAGGGTCAATGAGGGACTTTTCCAAAGTCATGTATCTAATAAACTGGCAAAGGTGGAGTTTGAACAAAGTCAGTTTAAAGCTTGTGTTCCTTCTACTAAGCTTTGACGAGTTCTACAGGACTTTTAACCAAGCTCATATTGCTTATTGATCCTATGTTTTCCCAAGCTTTGTCTCCTATCCAATTCTCCAATTTCTTGTTTCTTCAAAGGACTAATAAAATTGATCAATGGAAGAAAAATTGTGCTTGGTAGTTGACAGAAAGCATAGTATAAAGGGAAAGTACAATGAGGTTTGATTTTCTTACTTCCTATCTCATGTTGTAGTCCAGGTCCTCGTAGAAGAGTAGAAATCTTTTGAACTGAAATATTGGACTCCCAGAAACACCAATCCTAGCCATTGCAGAAAAGCCAGCAGGCTGAGTAGGCTTGATCTTCTTATGGGTAGGCCTGAAGTGGCCAGACAAGGTATCTTGACCTATTCACCAGGTTTGTGACATCTATAAGCAAGGCCTCTCCTATCCCTCCACAGAGACTGTGAAAATCCTGGGATTTTATGGGGCTATTTTTCTTATGGACTTGGCTCTGCTAGGGGATCCTAGCCCATCCACCCCCTCTTTCTCAAACCCAAAGGCTCTGTTGAAAATGATCTATCTCTGGAAATGATCTGAAACCTCACTGCATTCTACTGAGTTCTCTACCTTGGGCATCTGGGATGGGTAATATAAGTGATTTTGATATGCCTTTTGGTTCAGCAACAAGATGATTAAAATTGCCCAAAGTATGTTTTAGGCTTTAAATAAATTTTTCCTTACACTTGGTTATATTTCACATTGGCTTGTTTTTGCCTCAGTACCATCAGAACATCACTTCTGGGCAAAGTGGTACTGTTAGCTATTTTCCAACAGCTGTCTCCCATTTCCAATTTCTCTCTCTGGCCCCCCTTCCCTTTTTAGCACTCCTCCCACCTTCAGAGATTTCCAGTAACACCCAGCCCTTGTTCAGGGAAATAAAACTCTGACAGGATAAGTGATAGACTAACAGGAGTGATGGTTTAATGCAATGAGGATTTCAATGATTTCCTAAAATTCTATCACATAAGTATCCTCCAACTACCTCAAATAAATATCCCACTCATTACATGTACAGCCACATAGTCCCTCTCAAAAATGGCCAATGACACTGAAGCAAATGCAAACACGCATTCATTCGTCCATACACTTATTCATTCTTTTAATAATTTTTTGTTGAGCTCCTCATCTGAAAATATTCTAGCTAGGCAAGGTGAACAACATGAGAAAAATCAGAGAGGGTATTAAGGGAGAGCTTGGCTGGTTCAAAGAAATGTTAGTACTTGGGTTTAAATGGAGTATAGGATACAAATGTGCATGTGAATATAGATAAGACCTGAAAAATAGTTATACAAGGTCAAATCAGAAAAGTTATGGAATGAATTAGTCATAGGAATGAAAGGCATCGCATAGGGAATCTAGTCAATGATATTGTAATAGCATTGTAAGGTGACAGATGGTAGCTACACTTGTGGTGAGCATAGCATAATGTATAAACTTGTTGAATCACTACATTGTACACCTGAAACTAATGTAACATCTTGTACCAATTATACTCAAATGAAAAGAAAGAAAGCAAGCAAGCAAGAAAGAAAGGGTCTTTCTTATCATTCTGAGGAGTCTGGGACTATCTTGAAGGTCATGGAGAATAGTTAAAATGTGTTAAGCAGGACAGTGACACGATCAGATGTGTGGTTTAGAAAGGTTACTCAAGTAGTCAGAGTATGAGCAATGTTGAACAAAACTAAACACAGCTTCAAGATATCATCCAAGTGAAAAACAAGGCCTTAGCCCATAAATGTTACAGAAAGACCGACCCCTCTTCCTTTAGGGGCCATCAGAGAAACTAAAGAATAGCTTATTTAAAAGAAATTGAGAGCAGTGTACTTGGGTCTGATTAGGACACCCCAAGAGAATCAGCTTTTGTTGGCAGTGAGCCCAAGCACTCTAATCTATGGCCTGACCCTGACTAATTGGCGGTTCTTGGATTCTGAAAAATGGAATTGGTACATTATACTTTTCCATAAGCAGTCATAAGTTTCTTCCAATTAAAAATTTCCTGGATCCCACACATTCCTCTAGCTACCACATAATCTATTTTCTCTCCTTTACAACCATACTTCTGAAAGGATTCTCTAGTCTCACTTTTTCCATTGTCTCATCTCCTATTCACTGTCAAACTCAATATAATCAGATTAGTGCTACCATTTCTTCACCAAACACAGCTCTCACCAAGGTTACCAGTGACCTTGATGCTAAACGCAATGGTTCTCATATTCTTTATTTCCATGAAGACATGGAAATATCTATTTGATAAATAGAGCAAGAGAACACAAGCAGAGGGAGAAGTAGAGGGAGAGGGAGAAGCAGGCTCCCCACTGATCAGGGAGCCCCATGTGGGGCTTGATCCAGGGTCCTGGGATCATGACCTAAGCGGCAAGCAGGCACTTAACCAACTGAGCCACCCAGGCACCCCTCTGTACATAATTCTATACAGTTCATTATTTCCTTCTTGAAACATGAACTTTCTTTAGTGCCTGGGCTTAGCATTCTCGTGGTTCTCCTCCTGCTACTTTGGCCCTCTTACCTCTACTCAGTCTTAAAATATTAGATTCATCTAAGTTTTACCCTAAGCCCTCTCATTTTCTCACTCTGTATTTTCTCCTCCAGATGAACTCAACCATCCCCATATCTTCAATAATCATGTATATGCAAACAATTCTAGCTCTGTATTTGTAGATTTCTCTTCTGAACTCCAAAATAATATATCAATTACCTACTTGACATGCATTTAAAGTCATACTATCCAAAATCAAACTCATTATCTCTCCTCATCTCCAAACTTAATCTTCTTCCAGTACTCTACAACTCAGTAACAAGGACCATCAGTGGAAAATACCATAATTCGATTATTCTTGAGACTTTCCCCTCCCAAATACAAAATTATTGATATAGTCTAAATGGCCATTGCATGGTTTGACACCTGCTGAATTCTCCAGCCTCAGCTTATGTTCTCTGTTCATGCCAAACGTGCCTTCTCTAAATCGTGAGGATACCCAGGTCTCTCTCTCTTTTTTTTTTTTTTTTGTCTCAATCTTTATATTGGTATATTATCTTCCTGGGATATTCTTTTCCCAAATCATTACCTAGCAAACTTCATAATGTTTGTCTCAATGTAAATGTCACTTTCTTGGATGTACCTTCCTTGACCCATCTGACTAAATTGGGACATCCAACCTTCCTTTATCTCCTATTGGACTGTGTTTCCAGTGTGGGCCATAATTTTCCTTCATAGCTTTACATTACAATTTTAAATATTTATTAATTTTTTAGGTTTTCTACATAATGACTGTCTCCCTTGCTTGAGTATAAATTCCACAAAGACAGGAACACTATCATCACTCTTCTCTTTGGTGTGCTCTACATTGAAAACTGATACATAGAAGGTAGTTAATGTATACTCATTCAGTGAATATATGAATTAATAAATGAGTACAAGTTTTTCTCAAAGAGCATACATTTCTCTATTAAAGAAGAAAGACCTTCTGAGTTTAGGGGCCTTCTTCAGGGTCTGATGAGTAGATACTCAAAAAGATTGAGAACTGTCTTTGAAAACTCATTGAAGTTCTCAACAAACTTCCCAAACAGTTTTACAATGATTTCCCAAGTTGGAGCTGACTACTATACTCTCATCCTCTTTTTGCCCTATGGCCTCTCCCTAGGATTTCCATAAGGTTTTCTTTAACCTGAGAAAAGACAAAAAGAAAAACATCATAAAAATGTTCACTAGATTTTCCTGAGAATCTAGAAGATTTGAGGTCTGCTTAGAGATTTGGCCAAAGTTTTGGATTGTCATCAAGTTTATGCAACCAATTTATCTGGGGCTAATTCAGTCTTTCACAAGTCTACTTACTTTTTCAGCTTTTAGTTTCAGTGTAAGATGGAATTGGACTCTCCTCATGGTCCAAACAAAGTGGTAAAATTCAGGGCATAAGATGGAAAAGCTGAGATAAGAAATATATATTTTCAAGCTTTATGACCCACAGTGGCTGTGTCCCAGATTCTGACTCCGAGATACATGGAGGCTTATGCACTGGTCTTTCTTAGAAGTCTGGCCACAGTAGTAGGGAAGGTGAACACTTGTTTATGGACAATGAAGGAGAAACATCAACGTGTACATTTTCCTCCTGATATCAGAAGTGAATAGTAACACAAAGGCGTTCTTAGCCCTTACACAGCAGAACAATGTCAAGGATTTGTTTGGGGAAAGAAAGTGAACATTCTAAAAAATAATAATCCCCCATACATCACACTGTCCCAAGTACTTGGTTTAGGCCCAAGTTCTAAAACTATTCCTTTTTTTCATAAAATAGAGATTTTAATTTTTTGCATTAGTTTTAGAGGTAGAATTTAGTGATTCATCAGCTGCATATAACACCCAGTGCTCATTACATCAAGTGCCCTCATTAATGCCCATCACCCAATTATCTCTTTTTCCCACCCACCTACCCTCCAGCAACCCTCAGTTTGTTTCTTATAGTTAAGAATCTCATGGTATGCCTCCCACCCTGTTTTTATCTTATTTTATTTTTCCTTCCCTTCCCCTATGATCATCTGTTTTGTTTCTTAAATTCTACATATGAGTGAAATTATATTTGTCTTTCTCTGGCTGACTTATTTTACTTAGCATAATACCCCCTAGTTCCATCCACATCATTGTAAATGACAAGATTTCATTCTTTTTGAAGGCTGAGTAACATTCCATTGTGATATATCACTTTTTCTTTATCCATTCACCTGATTCCAAGTGATGTTGAGCATTTTTTCCATGTGTCTATTGGCCATTTGTATGTCTTCTTTGGAGAAATGCCTGTTTGGGTCTTCTGCCCATTTCATGACTGGATTTTTTGTTTTTGACTGTTGAGTTTGATAAGTTCTTTATAGATTTTGGATACTAGCCTTTTATTTATAAGACATTTACAAATATCTTCTCCCCATTCTGTAGGTTGCCCTTTAGTTTTGACGACTTTTTGCTGTGTAAAAGCTTTTTATCTTGATGAAGTCCCAATAATTCATTTTTGCTTATGTTTCTCTTGCCTTTGGAGACATGTTAAGCAAGAAGTTGCTGAAGCTCAGGTCAAAGAGGTTGCTGCCTATGCTTTCTTCTAGGATTTTGATGGATTCCTGTCTCACATATAAGTCTTCCATCCATTTTGAGTTTTTTGAGGAACCTTTCAAGGTGCCTTCATTCTATCCTTCTTACAATTTTCGGGGCAATATTTGAAAAATTCTGACTGCTCCTGGAATGGCATAACTTCTCAATCTATAAAAATCCTACTCATAACTCAGGACATAATTCAAATCATTCTCATCACAAATCCTCTTTAAATTCTCTCTAGATCTAATCCAGGGTCTCAGGGAAAGCTTTCTCAAGGAAGTGATTTTTTGGGCTGAGATATGAAGGTTGAGTGAGAGTACCCTAGGGAATGAGAGGGGAGAAGGCATTCTGAGCAGAGGAGACAGTATGTATTAAGGCCTTGAGGCAAAGATAGTGTGGTTTGTTGTTGGAAAAACTGAAAGATAACCAGAAAGTCAGTATGGCTAAAGTACAGAGAAGGCCAAAAACCTTACAAATAGGACAGTCTCAAATAGCTGTGCAGTTAGTGTACTACACAAAGTACCTTGTCAAGGGAGCTGAAATCCAGCCCATGTTCTGCTTGCTAACAGCTAGAGCTGTGTCTATCCAGAAACAGTATGTTTTTCTAATTTGTGCATTCTTGTTTTAAATGTCAGAAAGATGCAGAAAAGCTAGCAGCAGTCCTTACAAGGCCACGAATGTTCTGGCTCCTACCTATCATATCATCTTTACCTAGAATTCTTTCCCTCATTCTCTCTGTGTTCCGACTACACAGGTCTTCTGCACCCTCAGGACCTTTGTACATGTTTTCTGTGTTATACTGGGTTCTACTATCATACACTCAAAACAATGCTTGGTACACTGTTGAGGTTCAATGAGAATGTTTTAGTGCAAGGTCCATGACTCAAGTCTGATTTGGTTGCATTTGCGTTTGGGTCTGAATGAATTACAGTTGAGTTAGAATTTACCTGGTCTTCAGGCTAGGAAAGATGGTGTAACTCCCATTTGTAAGTGGTGTGAGCAGTGATTCTTGATATCTATGCATGGCAAAGCGGGTCCTTTTTTTCCTGGGGCTTTTGCCATCTTTAGAGATGGAGAGAATTACAAGGACTTCTTAAGACAGGTAATAATGGGGCAGCCCAGGTGGCTCAGCAGTTTGACGCCACCTTCAGCTCAGGGCATGATCCTGGAGACCTGGGATTGAGTCCCACATCGGGCTCCCTGCATGGAGCCTGCTTCTCTCTCTGCCTGTGTTTTTGCCTCTCTCCCTCTCCCCCCCCCTCTGTCTTTCTCATGAATAATACTTTAAAAAACAGGTAATAATGATTTTTTTTCAAAAAGAGTTGAAAGCACAGAGGAGAGTTGTTTCAGACTTTCTTCTACCTCAAAATTTAGGATAGCCTTCTCTGAGGACACATTACAACACCCAACCAGAGTCTGCCCATTAGCCTGGATTTCTACAAGAATAATAGGCTCCTATTACAACCATTTGTTCTATAAATACTGATTAAGCACCTATAATAATGAATAAGAAAAGCATTATCCTTGACGTCATAGAGCTTATATTTTGGCATCAGGTTCAGGAATATCAGTAAGATTACCTTACAGGGGAATTGAGTCTTCTTAAGGGGCTAAATACTCATTAGCAGTTTATATAGAAAACTTAAAAGATACAGAGAGAGGCTTTGAGGTCAGCCTGACTTGGGTCCAAGTCATAGTAGATTCTACCATCTGAGAGCTATTTAAGGGATCCCTGGGTGGCGCAGCGGTTTGGCGCCTGCCTTTGGCCCAGGGCGCGATCCTGGAGACCCGGGATCGAATCCCACATCAGGCTCCCGGTGCATGGAGCCTGCTTCTCCCTCCGCCTGTGTCTCTGCCTCTCTCTCTCTCTCTGTGACTATCATAAATAAATAAAAAATAAAAAAAAAAAAAGTCATTGAGAGCTATTTAACCTTGGGCAAGTTTCCTTTTCTGATATTCAATTTCTTTATCTGTAAATGGGA
The DNA here is from genome assembly GCF_018345385.1 of Vulpes lagopus. Taxonomy (NCBI): domain Eukaryota; kingdom Metazoa; phylum Chordata; class Mammalia; order Carnivora; family Canidae; genus Vulpes; species Vulpes lagopus. The sequence continues at coordinate 43,905,731 of NC_054848.1, forward strand.
ATGATAATACCTAACTCATAGAGCTAATATGAAGATAAAATGAGATATAACATGTAAAATTATATAGTCTAGTGCAAAATTAATAAATATTTCTAAAAATACATTATATTCCCTGTTTCATGGAAAATGATTTTTTTAAACATTTCTTTTTTTTAATTTTTTTTAAATTTATTTTTATTTATTTATGATAGTCACAGAGAGAGAGAGAGAGAGGCAGAGACACAGGCGGAGGGAGAAGCAGGCTCCATGCACAGGGAGCCTGATGTGGGATTCGATCCCGGGTCTCCAGGATCGCGCCCTGGGCCAAAGGCAGGCGCCAAACCGCTGCGCCACCCAGGGATCCCGGAAAATGATTTTTTTAAACAAAACATATCTAGAAAAAGGGTCCAGTTTTCAAGAACTCAGAATAAGTAATCAGAGGAAATATCATGGTTATAGGAAATGTTTCCTATCTTTTATCTCCCTGTAAAGGTTGTTATCTTCTTGAGATAGAAAATACCTGTTTATTTTGGTATCCCCACCAATCTCAGTGCCTAGTATAGTGCCTGTGAGTGCTAAGGATAAAGGACTTGTTTTATTCACTTCTGTACTCTCAGGGTCTCATATAGTGTCTAGAATATAGTATACCTATTATACGCATTAAGGCTAATCCTCACAACAATTCTCTAAAGCAGTGCTATTATTATCCTTGTTATTAAGTGATGAAACTGAGGCACAGAGAGGCTAAGTCAATTGCCCAAAATTACCAGGCTAATTAAGTGCTAGAGCTAGAATTAGTTTTTCATGTTTGTTTTGAGGTTTTAAAAATATTTTATTTATTTATTTGAGAGAAAGAGAGAGAGAGAACATGAGCAGGGGGAAGGGCAGAGGGAGCAGACTCCCCACTGAGCAGGGCTGAAGACAGACACTTAACCTACTGAGCCACCCAGACACCCTAGAATTAGAATTTGAACCCAAGCAGTCTGGCTATAGGTCTGCACCCTTAACACCTAACACAATCACACACAAGGTGACTATTAGATATTTGTTGAATGAATACAATTGCAAGAAAATGTGAATTATAATCATGTAAAAGAAGGAATCCATTATACATGTGTATAGTATACAATAGACATGCTCCCAAAAACCAGATAAAAATAGATTCTTTTGTAAATTTCATGCATTTTTACCAGTATGCCAGCACATTATTGTTTGAGAAGTTAACCCTCACTGTGCATTAGGGGTTCCTGCTGCTCAAAGCAACTTGTGTTGAACTATTTTGTTATGTCAAGAATCTCTTTTTGACAAAAGTCAAATAATCATTTCCTAAATTGTCCAATTTATAAAAAACAGCGTTTTCACATACTGGCTTCCTGCTAAAGCAGGAAGGCTTGGCAAATATCCTTTAGAAGATCCTATTCCAATCACCTATAACCTGTCCTTTCACCCCACCTCACCCCTCCAACCATAAGGCTGGAAAGATAGTTGGTGCCCTCTTCTGGGGGTTTGGGGCAGTAGCATACATTAGGCTCACCAGGGGGGCATTTCTTTTTTTTTTTTTTTAATTAATTTTTATTGGTGTTCAATTTACCAACATACAGAAAAACACCCAGTGCTCATCCCGTCAAGTGTCCACTTCAGTGCCCGTCACCCCTTCCCCTCCAACACCCGCCCTCCTCCCCTTCCACCACCCCTAGTTCGTTTCCCCGAGTTAGGAGTCTTTATGTTCTGTCTCCCTTCCTGATATTTCCCAACATTTCTTCTCCCTTCCTTTATATTCCCTTTCACCGTTATTCATATTCAGGGGGGCATTTCTAAGAAATAATCATGTCAAGTTCTTTCAATTCTGGTGATAAGAATGGAGTTGATTTTTGGATATTTTTCTGAAATAAGAAATAGAATCTTTTTCTGAAAATAGGAAAGCTGGCCAATTCAATTAGGCAAATATCCTGAAGCCCTGATGGATAGAGAAATGGAAATGGAATAAAAATTCAGCTGAATGAAGGATGCTGAGCAGATACTTCCTTTGGCCAGGTACACTTTACATATCCTTCAAATCATAGTATGTTATGATAAAATTTACCATTTATTTAGGATTATGTATGTGCTAGATACTTTCTATACATTGCCTCATTTAAATCTCACCACAATCCTAGAAGGTAAAGAATATCTCCAAATTATAGTTAAGAAAGTTGAGATTCAGGGAGGTTAAGCAATGGACAAAAAAAAAAAAAAAAATGGCAGAACCATAAATTCAAACCCAACTCATGTTCTTTTCAGTGTAATATATTTTCTCTTTGTATTTCTTTTGGCCCTGAGTCAATATTTCACAACTAAGAGATGTCAGAGAAATGTTCTTGACAGATGTAATACCAATGCAATACCACTGAAATATCAAAGAAAACTGTGCCCAAAACTCTTACATGGACCTTTTGCTAGTTGTCTTGACAACTTGTTTTATTTAGTTATGTTGGATAGAAAGATAGGAAGTTTAAAGTGGTAACAGACAAGAAGTTAAAGGCCAAAGAGAATGATGGGGAGGCAGAAAAGGGGTAAGAAAGAAAGGAGTGGTATGGACATGGAGGAAAGAGAGGCTTTTTGACTACCTCTTCATTGCTCATAAAGCCAGAACTAGCACATCAGGGTGAAACCAGCTTTCTAGAGAGCACAATCTGCATCAAATGGAATAATAATATCTGTGTAATACTTTCTGCCAGGCACTGTTGAAGTGCTTTACACGTTATTAACTCATTAAATCCTCAAAAAAATCTTATGAGGCAAGTCTTTTGATTAATCCCATTTTATGTATTAGAAAATTGAAGCAAAGAAAGGGCTATGGTTTCCATTTTACACATGAGGAAACTGAGACACAAAGTTGAGTATCCTGCCCAAGGTCAAGCTAATTAGTGGCGGAATTTAAACTTAGGATACTGGACCCAGAACCATGTTCTTACCCATCATAATACATCTTCTGATATGTTGTAAGGATAAGTATTTTTTTCTGGAAATGTTTACTTTGGGTCTATATGAGAGTGTGAGTATTTGTGCTTTATTTATATTGGGCTGCAATGTAAAATGTATTCCTGTGAATCACAGGCAAAAATGTCTAAAACCTACTGCTCTAACAATACTATTGATGAATTATACAGCTTCAACCACACTAGAGATAGTGCTAAATTACTCTCTAAAATGATTTTACCAAATCACATTTCCACCAACAGTATAAAAAAGTTACCTGTGTCCTATATCCTTCCCTGCAGTTAATAGTGTCAGGCTTTTTTTTTTTTTTTTTTTTTTTTTTAACAGAGACGATTGATTGATTGATTGATTGTTTCCTTAAAGATTTTATTTATTTAATCATGACAGAAAGAGAGAGAGAGAGAGAGAGAGAGAGAGAGAGAGAGAGGCAGAGACACAGGGAGAAGGAGAAGCAGGCTCCAGGCAGGGAGCCCGACATGAGACTCGATCCAGGGTCTCCAGGATCACACCCCAGGCTGAAGGCAGCGCCAAACCGCTGAGCCATCAGGGCTGCCCGATTGTATCTTCTTTCACTGGAGTTCGATTTGCCAACATATACCATAGCACCCAGTGCTCATTCCATTAAGTGCCCCCTTCAGCGCCCATCACCCAGACACTCCATCGCTCTACCCACTTCCCTTTCCTCTATCCCTTGTTCGTTTCCCAGAGTTAGGTGTCTCTCATGTTCTGTCACCCTCACTGATATTTCCCACTCATTTTTGCTCCTTTCCCCTTTATTCCCTGACACTACTTTTTTTTTTAATATTCCCTGAATGAATGGGAACATATAATGTTTGTCCTTCCCTGATTGACTTACTTCACTCAGCATAATACCCACCAGTTCTACCCACGTTGAAGCAAATGGTGGGTATTTGTCATTTCTAATGGCTGAGTAATATTCCATTGTATATATAGACCATATCTTCTTTAACTATTCTTCTTTCAATGGACACCAAGACTCCTTCCACAGTTTGGCTACTGTGGACATTGCTGCTAGAAACATTGGGGTGCAGGTGTCCCGGCCTTTCACTGCATCTGTATCTTTGGGATAAATCCCCAGTAGTGCTATTGCTGGGTAATAGGGTAGGTATATTTTTAACTCTTTGGGGAATGTCCACACAGTTTTCCAGAGTGGCTGCACCAGTTCACATTCCCACCAACAGTGCAAGAGGATTCCCCTTTCTCCACATCCTCTCCAACATTTGTTGTTTCCTGTCTTGTTAATTTTCCCCATTCTCACTAGTGTGAGGTGGAATCTCATTGTGGTTTTGATTTGTATTTCCCTGATGGCAAGTGATGCGGAGCATTTTCTCACGTGCTTGTTGGCCATGTGTATGTCTCCTTTGGGGAAATTTCTGTTCATGAATTTTGCCCATTTCCTGATTGGATTGTTTGTTTCTTTGCTGTTAAGTTTAATAAGTTCTTTATAGATCTTGGATACTAGCCCTTTATCTGATGGGTCTTTGGCAAATATCTTCTCCCATTCTGTAGGTTGTCTTTTAGTTTTGTTGTCTGTTTCTTTTGCTGTGCAGAAGCTTTTTATCTTGATGATGTCCCAGTAGTTCATTTTTGGTATTGTGTTCCTTGCCTTCATAGCTGTATCTTGCAAGAGGTTGCTGTGCTGAAGTTCAAAAAGGGGGTTGCCTGTGCTTTATTCTAAGATTTTGATGGATTCTTGTCTCACATTTAGATCTTTCATCCATTTTGAGTTTATCGTTGTGTATGGTGTAAGAGAATGGTCTGGTTTCATTCTTGTGCATGTGGCTATCCAAATTTCCCAACACCATTTATTGAAAAGACTGTCCTTTTTCCAGTGGATAGTCTTTCCTGCTTTGCCGAATATTAGTTGACCATAGAGTTGATGGCCAATTTCTAGGTTCTCACTTCTGTTCCATTGATCTATGTGTCTGTTTTTCTTTCTTTTTTTGAGATTTTTATTTTTATTCTTATTTATTTATTCATGAGAGAGAGAGAGAGAGGCAGAGACATAGGCAGAGGGAGAAGGAGGCTCCATGCAGGGAGCCCGATGTGGGCTCAATCCTGGGGCTCCAGGATCACGTCCTAGGCCGAAAGCAGGCGCTAAACCACTGAGCCACCCAGGGATCTCTATGTGTCTGTTTTTCTGCCACAACCACACTGTCTTCATGATCAAAGCTTTGTAGTACAACCTGAATTCTGGCATTGTGATGCCCCCGACTCTGGTTTTATTTTTTAATATTCCCCAGGCTATTCGGGGTCTTTTCTGATTCCACACAATTCTTAAGATGATTTGTTACAACTCTCTGAAGAAAGTCCATGGTATTTTGATAGGGATTGCATTAAACGTGTAAATTGCCCTGGGTAACATTGACATTTTCACAATATTAATTCTTCCAATCCATGAGCATGGAATATTTTTCCATCTCTTTGTGTCCTCCTCAATTTCTTTCAGAAGTGGTCTGTAGCTTTAGGGTATAGATCCTTTACCTCTATGGTTAGGTTTATTCCTAGGTATCTTACACTTTTGGGTGCAATTGTAAATGGGATTGACACCTTCATTTCTCTTTCTTCAGTCTCATTGTTAGTGTATAGAAATGCCACTGATTTCTGGGCATTGATTTTGTATGCTGCCACACTGCTGTGCTGTATTAGTTCTAGCAAACTTGGGGTGGAGTCTTTTGGCTTTTTATGTACGGTATCATGTCATCTGCGAAGAGGGAGAGTTTGACTTCATCTTTGCCAATGAATGCCTTTTATTTCTTTTTGTTGTCTGATTGCTGAGGCTAGGACTTCTATGTTGAATAGCAGTGGTGAGAATGGACATCTTTGTCATGTTCCTGATCTTCGGGGAAAGGTTCCCAGTGTTTCCCCATTGAGAATGATATTTGCTGTGGGCTTTTCGCAGATGGCTTTTAAGATGTTGAGGAATGTTCCTTCTATTCTTAAACTCTGAAGAATTTTGATCAGCAATGGATGCTGTATTTTGCCAAATGCTTTCCTGCATGTATTGAGAGGATCATATGCTTCTTGTTTTTCTCTTGTTGATATGATGAATCACATTAATTGCTTTACGAGTGTTGAGCCAGCCTTGCATTCCAGGGATAAATTCCACTTGGTCATGATGAATAATCTTCTTAATGTACTGTTGGATCCTATTGGCTAGTATCTTGTTGAGAATTTTTGCACCTGTGTTCATCAAGGATATTGGTTTATAATTCTCCATATTGGTGGGGTCTTTGTCTGGTTTTGTAATTAAGGTGATGTTAACCTCATCAAATGAGTATGAAAGTATTCTATTCCTCTATCTTTCAGAACAGCTTTAGTAGAATAGGTATTGTTTCTTCTTTAAAAATTTGATAGAATTCCCCAGGGAAGCCATCTGGCCCTGGACCTTTGTATCTTGGGAGGGTTTTGATGACTGCTTCAATTTCCTCCTTGCTTATTGGCCTGTTCAGGTTTTCTATTTCTTCCTGTTCCAGTTTTGGTTGTTTGTGCTTTTCCAGAAATGTGTCCATTTCTTGTAGATTGCCTAACTTATTGGCGTATAGTTGCTCATAATATGTTTTTAAAATCGTTTGTATTTCCTTGGCATTGGTGATGATCTCTCCTTTTTCATTTGTGATTTTATTAATTTGAGTCCAGTTTTTTGAGGGATGCTTGTATTGTGATGTATTTCCCTCTTAGGACTGCTCTTGCTGTATCTCAAACATTTTCAATGGTTGTATCTTCATTCTCATTAGTTTCCATGAATCTTTTTAATTCTTCTGTAATTTCCTGGTTGACCCTTTCATCTTTTAGCAGGATGGTTAACCTCCACGTGTTTGAAATCCGTCCAAATGTCCTTTTGTGATTTAGGTCTAATTTCAAAGCATTATGGTCTTAGAATACGCAGGGGACGATCCCAATCTTTTGGTATCAGTTCAGACCTGATTTGTGACCAAGTATGTGGTCTATTCTGGAGAAAGTTTCATGTGCACTTGAGAAGAATGTGTGTATTCAGTAGCATTTGGATGTATAGTCCTGTAGATATCTGTGAAATCCATCGGGTCCAGTGTATAATTTAAAGCTCTTGTTTCAAGGGAGGGGCAAGACGGCGGAAGAGTAGGGTTCCCAAATCACCTGTCCCCACCAAATTACCTATATAACCTTCAAATCATCCTGAAAATCTACGAATTCGGCCTGAGATTTAAAGAGAGAACAGCTGGAAAGCTACAGTGAGAAGAGTTCGCGCTTCTATCAAGGTAGGAAGACGGGGAAAAAAGAAATAAACAAAAGGCATCCAAGGGGGAGGGACCCCGCGAGGAGCCGGGATAAGGCCGGGTCGAGTGTCCCCAGGACAAGAAAGCTCCCTCCCGGAGAAGCAGGAGCTTCAGCAATCTTCCTGGGCAGAAAGGCGCCCGTAGGGAGTTGGAGCAGGACCCCAGGAGGGCGGCGATGACCTCGGGCTCCCTGGGACACTAACACACCTTCGCGCCCAGGAGAGTGCCCCGAGCTCCCTAAAGGGCTGCAGCGCGCACGGCCAGACCCGGAGCAGCTTGGAGGGGCTCGGCTGGCAGCTCTGCCTGGAGGGGGCTGCGCGGATCCAGGAGCAGCTCGGAGGCGGCTCCGGCAGAGGAAGAGGCTCCGTGCGGAGGGAGCTGCCTGGCTCCAGAACCAGCTGGGAGGGGCTCGGGTGGTGGCCACACGGAGAGGGGGCAGCCTGGCCGGGAGCGCGAATCCAACAGGGCAGGCCCCAGAGCACAGGGCGCCGAGACACAGCCCAGGATACGGCCTTCCACCGGGACAGGAAGAGGCTGGGAGGGCCCAGGACAGCAAGGACACTCCTGCCCCCAGCTGAGCAGCTCAGCGGCCCCGCCCCCAGAGCATCCTGGCTCCTGCAGACCAAGAGCTCTGTAGTTCCTGCGGGGGCTCAAGCCAGGGCTCCAGAACTGGCCCCGCCACTGCGGTTGTTCTTCCTGAGGCCTCACGGGGTAAACAACCCCCACTGAGCCCTGCACCAGGCAGGGGGCAGAGCAGCTCCCCCAAGAGCTAACACCTGAAAATCAGCACAGCAGGCCCCTCCCACCAAGACCAGCTAGAGGGACAAGTTCCAGGGGAAGTCAAGGGACTTAAAGCATACAGAATCTGAAGATACATCACCGTGGTTTTTTGTTTGTTTGTTTGTTTGTTTTATTTTGTTTTTTTGCTTTTTGATTTTTGTTTGTTCCCAAACCCTTTTTTTCCTTTCTTTCTTTTTATTTCTCTTTTTCTTATTTTTTATCTTTTTTCTTCCTTTTTTCTTTTTCTCTTTTCTTTCTTTCTCTCCTCTCTTTTTCTCCTTTTCCCAATACAACTTGTTTTTGACCACTCTGCACTGAGAAAAATGACTAGAAGGAAAACCTCACCTCAAAAGAAAGAATCAGAAACAGTCCTCTCTCCCACAGAGTTACAAAATCTAGATTACAATCCAATGTCAGAAATCCAATTCAGAAGCACTATTGTACAGCTACTGGTGGCCCTAGAAAAAAAGCATAGAGGACTCAAGAGACTTCATGACTGCAGAATTTAGATCTAATCAGGCAGAAATTAAAAATCAATTGAATGAGATGCAATCCAAGCTAGAAGTCCTAATGACGATAGTTAATGAGGTGGAAGAACAAGTGAGTGACATAGAAGACAAGTTGATGGCAAAGAGGGAAACTGAGGAAAAAAGAGACAAACAATTAAAAGACCATGAGTATAGATTAAGGGAAATAAACGCCAGCCTGAGGAAGAAAAACCTACATTTAATTGGGTTTCCCGACGGCGCCGAAAGTGACAGAGGGCCAGAATATGTATTTGAACAAATCATAGCTGATAACTTTCCTAATCTGGGAAGAGAAACACACATTCAGATCCAGGAAATAGAGAGATCCCCCCCTAAAATCAATAAAAACCGTTCAACGCCTCGACATTTAATAGTGAAGCTTGAAAACTCCAAAGATAAAGAGAAGATCCTGAAAGCAGCAAGAGACAAGAAATCCCTGACTTTTATGGGGAAGAGTATTAGGGTAACATCAGACCTCTCCACAGAGACCTGGCAGGCCAGAAAGGGCTGGCAGGATATATTCAGGGTCCTAAATGAGAAGAACATGCAGCCAAGAATACTTTATCCAGCAGGGCTCTCATTCAAAATGGAAGGAGAGATAAAGAGCTTCCAAGACAGGCAGGAACTGAAAGAATATGTGACCTCCAACCAGCTCTGCAAGAAATTTTAAGGGGGACTCTTAAAATTCCCCTTTAAGAAGAAGTTCAGTGGAACAATCCACAAAAACAAGGACTGAATAGATATCATGATGACACTAAACTCATATCTTTCAATAGTAACTCTGAACGTGAACGGGCTTAATGACCCCATCAAAAGGCGCAGGGCTTCAGACAGGATAAAAAAGCAGGACTCATCTATTTGCTGTCTACAAAAGACTCATTTTAGACAGAAGGACACCTACAGCCTGAAAATAAAAGGTTGGAGAACCATTTACTATTCAAATGGTCCTCAAAAGAAAGCAGGGGTAGCCATCCTTATATCAGATAAACTAAAATTTACCCCGAAGACTGTAGTGAGAAATGAAGAGGGACACTATATCATACTTAAAGGATCTATCCAACAAGAGGACGTAACAATCTTCAATATATATGCCTTGTTAATTTTCCCCATTCTCACTGGTGTGAGGTGGTATCTCATTGTGGTTTTGATTTGTATTTTCCTGATGGCAAGTGATGCAGAGCATTTTCTCATGTGCATGTTGGCCATGTCCATGTCTTCCTCTGTGAGATTTCTCTTCATGTCTTTTGCCCATTTCATGATTGGATTGTTTGCTTCTTTGCTGTTGAGTTTAATAAGTTCTTTATAGATTTTGGAAACTAGCCCTTGATCTGATAGGTCATTTGCAAATATCTTCTCCCATTCTGTAGGTTGTCTTTTAGTTTTGTTGACTGTATCCTTTGCTGTGCAAAAGCTTCTTATCTTGATGAAGTCCCAATAGTTCATTTTTGCTTTTGTTTCTTTTGCCTTTGTGGATGTATCTTGCAAGAAGTTACTGTGGCCAAGTTCAAAAAGGGTGTTGCCTGTGTTCTCTTCTATGATTTTGATGGAATCTTGTCTCACATTTAGATCTCTCATCCATTTTGAGTTTATCTTTGTGTATGGTGAAAGAGAGTGGTCCAGTTTCATTCTTCTGCATGTGGATGTCCAATTTTCCCAACACCATTTATTGAAGACTGTCTTTCTTCCAATGGATAGTCTTTCCTCCTTTTTTTTTTTTTTTTTTTTTTAGTCTTTCCTCCTTTATCAAATATTAGTTGACCATACAGTTCAGGATCCACTTCTGGGTTCTCTATTCTGTTCCATTGATCTATGTGTCTGTTTTTGTGCCAGTACCACACTGTCTTGATGACCACAGCTTTGTAGTACAACCTGAAATCTGGCATTGTGATGCCCCCAGCTATGGTTTTCTTTTTTAAAATTCCCCTGGCTATTCGGGGTCTTTTCTGATTCCACACAAATCTTAAAATAATTTGTTCTAACTCTCTGAAGAAAGTCCATGGTATTTTGATAGGGATTGCATTAAACGTGTAAATTGCCCTGGGTAACATTGACATTTTTACAATATTAATTCTGCCAATCCATGAGCATGGAATATTTTTCCATCTCTTGGTGTCTTCCTCAATTTCTTTCAGAAGTGTTCTATAGTTTTTAGGGTATAGATCTTTTACCTCTTTGGTTAGGTTTATTCCTAGGTATCTTATGCTTTTGGGTGCAATTGTAAATGGGATTGACTCCTTAATTTCTCTTTCTTCAGTCTCATTGTTAGTGTATAGAAATGCCATTGATTTCTGGGCATTGATTTTGTATCCTGCCACGCTACCAAATTGCTGTATGAGTTCTAGCAATCTTGGGGTGGAGGCTTTTGGGTTTTCTATGTAGAGTATCACGTCATCGGCGAAGAGGGAGAGTTTGACTTCTTCTTTGCCAACTTGAATGCCTTTAATGTCTTTTTGTTGTCTGATTGCTGAGGCGAGGACTTCCAGAACTATGTTGAACAGCAGTGGTGAGAGTGGACATCCCAGTCTTGTTCCTGACCTTAGGGGAAAGGCTCCCAGTGCTTCCCCATTGAGAATGATATTTGCTGTGGGCTTTTCGTAAATGGCTTTTAAGATGTCGAGGAAAGTTCCCTCTATCCCAACACTCTGAAGGGTTTTGATCAACAATGGATGCTGTATTTTGTCAAATGCTTCTTCTGCATCTAATGAGACTATCATATGGTTCTTGGTTTTTCTCTTGCTGATATGATGAATCACATTGATGGTTTTATGAGTGTTGAAGCAGCCTTGTGTCCCAGGGATAAATCCTACTTGGTCATGGTGAATAATTTTCTTTCTTTTTTTTTTTTTTTTGGTTTGTTTTTTTTTGTCTGTTTGTTTTTATGATAGTCACAGAGAGAGAGAGAGAGAGGCAGAGACACAGGCAGAGGGAGAAGCAGGCTCCATGCACCGGGAGCCCGACGTGGGATTCGATCCCGGGTCTCCAGGATCGCGCCCTGGGCCAAAGGCAGGCGCAAAACCGCTGCGCCACCCAGGGATCCCTGAATAATTTTCTTAATGTGTTGTTGGATCCTATTGGCTAGTATCTTGTTGAGAATTTTTGCATCCATGTTCATCAGGGATATTGGTCTGTAATTCTCCTTTTTGGTGGGATCTTTGTCTGGTTTCGGAATTAAGGTGATGCTGGCCTCATAGAAAGAATTTGGAAGTACTCCATCTCTTTCTATCTTTCCAAACAGCTTTAGTAGAATAGGTATGATTTCTTCTTTAAACATTTGATAGAATTCTCCTGGGAAGCCATCTGGCCCTGGACTCTTGTGTCTCGGGAGGTTTTTGATGACTGCTTCAATTTCCTCCCTGGTTATTGGCCTGTTCAGGTTTTCTATTTCTTCCTGCTCCAGTTTTGGTAGTTTGTAGCTTTCTAGGAATGCGTCCATTTCTTCTAGATTTCCTAATTTATTGGCGTACAGCTGTTCATAATATGTTTTTAAAATCGTTTGTACTTCCTTGGTGTTGGTAGTGATCTCTCCTTTCTCATTCATGATTTTATTAATTTGAGTCTTCTCTCTCTTCTTTTTAATAAGGTTGGCTAATGGTTTATCTATCTTATTAATTCTTCCAAAGAACCAACTCCTGGTTCTGTTGATCTGTTCCACAGTTCTTTTGGTCTCGATTTCATTTAGTTCTGCTCAAATTTTAATTAACTGTCTTCTTCTGCTGGGGGTGGGGTCCATTTGTTGCTTTTTCTCTAGTTCCTTTACGTGTAAGATGAGCTTTTGAATTTGAGTTCTTTCCAGTTTTTGAATGGATGCTTGTATTGCGATGTATTTCCCCCTCAGGACTGCTTTTGCTGCATCCCAAAGATTTTGAACAGTTGTATCTTCATTCTCATTAGTTTCCATGAATCTTTTTAATTCTTCCTTAATTTCCTGGTTGACCTTTTCATCTTTTAGCAGGATGGTCCTTAACCTCCACGTGTTTGTGGTCCTTCCAAACTTCTTGTTGTGATTAAGTTCTAATTTCAAGGCATTATGGTCTGAGAATATGCAGGGGACTATCCCAATCTTTTGGTATTGGTTCAGACCCGATTTGTGACCCAGTATGTGGTCTATTCTGGAGAAAGTTCCATGTGCACTTGAGAAGAATGTGTATTCAGTTGAGTTTGGATGTAAAGTTCTGTAGATATCTGTGAAATCCATCTGGTCCAGTGTATCATTTAAAGCTCTCGTTTCTTTGGATATGTTGTGCTTAGAAGACCTATCTAGTATAGAAAGAGCTAGATTGAAGTCACCAAGTATAAGTGTATTATTATCAAAGTATTTCTTCAGTTTGGTTATTAATTGGTTTAAATATTTGGCAGCTCCCACATTCGGGGCATATATATTGAGGATTGTTAAGTCCTCTTGTTGGATAGATCCTTTAAGTATGAGATAGTGTCCCTCTTCATCTCTCACTATAGTCTTCGGGGTAAATTTTAATTTATCTGATATAAGGATGGCTACCCCTGCTTTCTTTTGAGGACCATTTGAAGGGTAAATGGTTCTCCAACCTTTTATTTTCAGGTTGTAGGTGTCCTTCTGTCTAAAATGAGTCTCTTGTAGACAGCAAATAGATGGGTCCTGCTTTTTTATCCAGTCTGACACCCTGTGCCTTTTGATCGGGTCATTAAGCCCGTTCACATTCAGAGTTACTATTGATAGATATGAGTTTAGTGTCATCATGAGATCTATTCAGTCCTTGTTTTTGTGGATTGTTCCACTGAACTTCTTCTTAAAGGGGAATTTTAAGAGTTCCCCTTAAAATTTCTTGCAGAGCTGGTTTGGAGGTTACATATTCTTTCAGTTCCTGCCTGTCTTGGAAGCTCTTTATCTCTCCTTCTATTTTGAATGAGAGTCTTGCTGGATAAAGTATTCTTGGTTGCATGTTCTTCTCATTTAGGACCCTGAATATATCCTGCCAGCCCTTTCTGGCCTGCCAGGTCTCTGTGGAGAGGTCTGCTGTTTCCCTAATATTCCTCCCCATAAAAGTCAGGGACTTTTTTCTCTTGCTGCTTTAAGGATCTTCTCCTTATCTTTGGAATTTGCAAGCTTCACTATTAAATGTCGAGGTGTTGAACGTTTTTTGTTGATTTTAGGGGGGGATCTCTATTTCCTGGATCTGAATGCCTGTTTCCCTTCCCAGATTAGGAATGTTTTCAGCTAGGATTTGTTCAAATACATATTCTGACCCTCTGTCCCTTTTCGGCACCCTCAGGAACCCCAATTAAAGGTAGGTTTTTCTTCCTCAGGCTGTCATTTATTTCCCTTAATCTATCCTTATGGTCTTTTAATTGCCTGTCTCTTTTTTCCTCTGTTTCCCTCTTTGCCATCAACTTGTCTTCTATGTCACTCACTCGTTCTTCCACCTCGTTAAGCCTCGTCGTTAGGACTTCTAGCTTGGATTGCATCTCATTTAATTGATTTTTAATTTCTGCCTGATTGGATCTAAATTCTGCAGTCATGAAGTCTCTTGAGTCCTTTATGGTTTTTTCTAGAGCCACCAATAGCTGTATAATAGTGCTTTTGAATTGGTTTTCTGACATTGAATTGTAATCCAGATTTTGTAACTCTGTGGGAGAGAGGGCTGTTTCTGATTCTTTTTTTTGAGGTGAGGTTTTCCTTCTAGTCATTTTTCTCAGTGCAGAGTGGTCAAAAACAAGTTGTATTGGGAAAAGGAGATAAAGAGAGAGAAGAAAAAAAGAGAAAAAGAAAAAAGAGAAGAAAAAAAGGGGGAAAAAGAGAAAGAAAAAGAAAGGAGAGAAAAAAAGGGGGGGTGGGGGAAGCAATCAGAAATCAAGAGGAAAGAAAGAAAAAAAGCACAAAACAAAACAAAAACAAAAAAAAAACAAAAACAAAAAAACACTGGGGAGTATCTTCGGATTCTGTATACTTTAAGTGCTTTGACTTCGCCTGGAACTGGTCCGTGTCGCTGGTCTTCTAGGGGAGGGGCCTGCTGTGCTGATTTTCAGGTGTTAGCACTTGGTGGAGCTGCTCAGCCCCTGCCTAATGCAGGGCTCAGTGGGGGGTGTTTACCCCGTGAGGAAGCCACAGTGGCGGGGCGGCAGCTCTGGAGCCCTGGAGTCAGCCCCCGCAGTAGCTCCGGGGCTCTCTGTCTGCAGGGCCTGGGGGCTCCCGGGCGGGGCCGCTGATCTGCTCAGCTCGGGGCAGGAGCGTCCTTGCTGTCCTGGGCCCTCCCGGCTTCTGCCTGTCCCGGGGGAGGCCGGATCCTGGGCTGTGCCCCGGCGCCATGTGCTCCGCGGCCTGCGCTGTTGGATTCGCGCTCCCGCCCCACAGCCCCCTCCGCGGAGCCGCGGCCCGAGCCCCTCTGAGCTGTTCCCGGAGCCGCACCGCCCCCTCCGCGCGGAGCTTCTTCCTCCGCCCGAGCCGCCACCACTGAGCTGCTCCTGGAGCCCGCAGCCCCCTCCGCGGAGCCGCCGCCCGAGCTCCTCTGAGCTGCTCCGGGTCCCGCCGAGCGCTGCAGCCCTTAGGGAGCTCGGCGCATCTTCCGGGGCGCAGTTCCTCTGTTACTGTCCCAGGGAGCCCGAGGGCATCCCCGCCTTTCTGGGGATCCTGCTCCAATTCCCCGGGAGGCCTTTCCCCCGGGAAGGTTGGTGCAGCTCCTGCTCCTCCGGGACGGGGCTCTCCTGTCCTGGGGACACTCGCCCCGGCCTCAGCCCGGCTCCTCGCGGGGCCCCTCCCCCTTGGAGGCCTTTTGTTTCTTTATTTCTTTTTTCCCGTCTTCCTACCTTGATAGAAGCGCGAACTCTTCTCACTGTAGCATTCCAGCTGGTCTCTCTTTAAATCTCAGGCCGAATTCGTAGATTTTCAGGATGATTGGAAGGTTTTCTAGGTAATTTGTTGGGGACAGGTGATTTGGAGACCCTACTCTTCCGCCCGCAGGATGGTCTTTAACCTCCACGTGTTTGAGTTTCTTCCAAATTTCTTCTTGCCATTGAGTTCAAGTTTCAAAGCATTATGGTCTGAAAATGCAGGGGACAATCTCAATCTTCTGGTATCAGTTGAGACCTGATTTGTGACCCAGTTTGTGGTCTATTCTGGAGAAACTTCCATGTGCACTTGAGAAGAATGTGTATTCAGTCGAGTTTGGATGCAAATTTCTGTATATATTTGTGAAATCCATCTGGTCCAGTGTATCATTTAAAGCTCTTGTTTCTTTGGAGATGTTATGCTTAGAAAATCTGTCATTTGTGGAAAGCACCATGTTGAAGTCTCCCAGTAGAAATGTATTATTATCTGAGTATATCTTAACTTTGGTTATTAAGTGATTGATATACTTTGTACCTCCTACACTAGGGGCATAAATATTCATGATTGTTAGGTCGTCTTGTTGCTTGTCCTTTAGGTATGATATAGTATCTGACTTCATCTCTTATTACAGTCTTTGGGATAAACTTTAATATATCTGATATAAGAATGGCCACCCCTGCTTTCTTTTGAGGACCATTTGAAGGGTAAATGGTTCTCTAACCTTTCATTTTCAGGCTGGAGGTGTCCTTGTGTCTAGTTAGTCTCTTGTAGACAGCAAACAGATGGGTCTTGCTTTTTAATCCAGTCCCAAACCCTGCATCTTTTGATGGAATCATTTAGCCCATTCACATTCAGAGTTACTATTGAAAGGTATGAATTTCATGTCATCCTAATACTATTTAGTCCCTGTTTTTGTGGATTTCTTTTGGTTTCCTCTTTTACAGGGTCTCCCTTAATATTTCTTGCAGAGCTGGTTTGGTGGTCACATATTCTTTCAGTTTCTGCCTATCTTGGAAGCTCTTTATCTCTCCTTCTATTCTGAATGAGAGCTTTGATGGATAAAGTATTCTTGGCTGCATGTTTTCTCATTTAGGACCCTGAATATATCCTGCCAGCCCTTTCTGGCCTGCCAGGTCTCTGTGGAGAGGTCTGCTGTGAATCTAATAGTTCTCCCCATAAAAGTTAGGGATCTCTTGTCTCTCTCTGCTTTAAGTATTTTCTCTTTATCTTTGGAATTTACAAGTTTCAGTATTAAGTGTCAAGGTGTTGAAAGGTTTTTATTAATTTTCAGGGGGGACCTCTCTATCTCCTGGATCTGAATGCCTGGTTCCCTCCCCAAATTAGGGAAGTTCTTAGCTACGATTTGTTCAAATATGCTTTCTGGCCCTCTGGCCCTCTGGATGCTCTCTCTGGAACCCCAATTATATGTAGATTTTTCCTTCTGAGGCTGTCATTTGTTTCCTTTAACCTTTCCTCTGGCCTTTTGTTTTTCTCTTTTTTCCTCAGCTTCCTTCCTTGCCATCAACTTGTCTTCTATGCCACTCACTCTTTCTTCTACCTCATTAACCCTCATCATTAGGACCTTCAGTTTGGATTGCATCTCATTTAATTGATTTTCAATTTTCACCTGATTAGATATAAATTTAGCAGTCATGAAATGTCTTGATTGCTTTATGCTTTTTTCCAGGGCCCCCAGTAGTTTTATAATTGTGCTTTTGAATTGGCTTTCTGACATCGAATTGTAATCCAAGTTCTGTAACTCTGTGGCAGAGAGTACTGTTTCTGATTCGTTCTTTTGTGGTTTGTTCTTCTTTTAGTCATTTTGCTCAGTGCAGTGCAGTGCAGTGCAGACTCAACTGAGGGGTTGAGTCAAGAATATCAACCATGACCTAAGTAAATTTCACCCTAGGTGATTCTGCTGAGGTCAGAGACCAGAAATTAAAAACAGAGATCAGGGATCCCTGGGTGGCGCAGCGGTTTGGCGCCTGCCTTTGACTCAGGGCGCGATCCTGGAGACCCGGGATCGAATCCCACGTCGGGCTCCCGGTGCATGGAGCCTGTTTCTCACTCTGCCTGTGTCTCTGCCTCTCTCTCTCTCTCTGTGACTGTCATAAATAAATAAAAAAAAAAATTATAAAAAAAAAAAAAAAAAATAAATAAAAAAAATAAAAACAGAGATCAGAAAGAAATAAAACAAAAGGACTACTAAATTGAAAAAGAAAGTAGTAAAAAAATAAAAGGCCAGGAATCCTAAAGAATAAGAGGAATAAAAAACGAAAAAGAAAAAAAAAATTGAAGGGAAAAAGGGGGGGACTGGGAGATGGTGGTGGTGACAAAGTTGAAGTGGAGGGAGAATGTAGTCTACCTGAGGGGTTCTAGAGGGTGATCCTCTTGTTCCTGAGTATATTAAGTTCTGTATGTTAGACTCTCAGTCCCAAATTTATATAAAGCAGCAATGCTTGTGGAGAGCCCCAACATTGACCCCCAAAACATAAATGAGACATAAGAGGGGGGCAGAATGGGAATGAGAATGAATGAGCACCATTTGGTTCTGGGTGCATACTGGTCATGTTTTAGAAGGTATTAACTTCTGCCATTGTAGAACAAAATGAGGCAGAGAAAACAAAAAACACAAAACAAAAAAACATATCTTGTATATCTCCCAAAATTAAGTTGGGTATGTTGAAGGGGGTCTAGAAGTGGAAAATGTATCTAGGACCTGTAATTGTAGAAATATAAAAGTCAAAAAGGATGAATCTTAAAAATGTAGAGGTAGTTAAGGTGGGAAAAGAGAAAAAAATTGGAAATTTACAGTCTGATATAAAAATGAGTTGTACTGGAAAAAGAACAAAATAGGAGGAGCACCCTCTGGTTCTTTTTTTTTTTAATTTTTTATTTATTTATGATAGTCACACAGAGAGAGAGAGAGGCAGAGACACAGGCAGAGGGAGAAGCAGGCTCCATGCACCGGGAGCCCGACGTGGGATTCGATCCCGGGTCTCCAGGATTGCGCCCTGGGCCAAAGGCAGGCACCAAACTGCTGTGCCACCCAGGGATCCCCCTCTGGTTCTATATATTGTAAATCACTCAACTTCCCCTGGAGCTTTCCAGTGCTGCTTGGTCAAGAACTTTCTCTTAAAAAATGAGTGGGAAATATCGGAAAGGGAGACAGAACATGAGAGACTCCTAACTCTGGTTAACGAACTAGGGGTGGTGGAAGGGGAGGTGGGTGGGGGGTGGGGTGACTGGGTGACAGGCACTGAGGGGTGCACTTGATAGGATGAGCACTGGGTATTATTCTGTATGTTGGCAAATTGAACAATAAAAAATAAACTTATTAAAAAAAGAACTTTCTCTTCCCCTGTTCTTCCAGCTGGTCTTCTGGGGGAGGGGCCTGCTGTGCTGATTCTCAGGTGTGTGCACCTGGGGGAGCTACCCCCCTCCCCGTGCAGGGCTCAGTGGGAGCTGTTTATCCTGTAAGGCCCCTGTTTCCTGGTGGCCCCGCCCCTCCCAGGAACAAGGTGACACCAGGAGGAACAACAACACTGACGGCAGCTCAGAACATAGGTCTCCAGCTCTGGAGTCAGCTCCCCACAGTAACTACTTCAGTCTCCCAGTCTGCACCGGCCTAGATGCTCCTTGGCCAGCACAGGTGCCCTGACCTGCAGAGACTGGGGGCGCCCAGCGGCAGGAGAGTCCCCGCTGCAGGAGAGTCCTGGGCCCTCCCCACCTCCACCTGTCCCAGGGAGAGTGCAGGATCATAGGCTGTATCCACACGGAGCCCCAGCAGCATAGGGATGGGGGCCTATGCTGCTGGAATCGTGCTCCTGGGCCGTGGCTCCCGAGGGCAGCAGAGCCAGACCCCTCCATCTGGAGCTGCCTGCCTGATGGACCAGCTTCTCCCTAATGCCCCGCCGGGCACGTGCTCCAGCCTTTTACAGAGCTTGGCCCACAGTCTGTGGCACTCTCCCTCCCAGGTGCACTTCCTCCGTTAGTGACTCCGGGAAACTGGAGGCTCCACTGCCCCTCCTGTGATTTTGCTCGATTTCCCTGCTAAGCATCTTTCCATCCAGGAAGAATCTGGTGTGGATTTTTAAAGTTCCTGCTTCTCTGGGGCTGGGCTTTCCTGTCCGGAGGCTTTCGCTGCCTGCCTTTAGCCTGGCTTCTGATGGTGCCCCTCCCCCACTTGATTCTTTTTTTTTTTTTTTTTCCACCTTCCTACCTTGTTAGAAGTGAAAACCCTTTTCTCTGTAGTGTTCCAGCTGTTCTCTCTTTAAATCTTAGGTCGAATCCATAGGTTTTCAGGATGATTTGAAAGTAATCTAGGTAAGTTTGTGGGGCCAGGTGAGTTGAAGTCCCCTACTCCCCTACCATCTTGCCCTCCCACCCGAGTCCGGCTTTTAATATGCAGCCAATTCACAGGATGTGAAATCATATCTCATATGGTTTTAAATTGCATTTTTCTGGTTTCTATTATACATTTTAATATATTTTGGCTGCTCAGGTTTTGCCTACTTTGAATCATCTGTTTATATCTTTTACTTGTATATTATTGCATACAATACAAATGTATATAATACAACACACAGCAACAGTAACTTTGAAGGAGCCACCAGTACAGATGAAGATACTCAGACTAGCAGAAACCTTGCTTAAGGTCACTCAGCTAATGGGTTGTTGAGTTGGGATTTGAGTCCAGACCCAGAGGACCCATTAACCTATGCCTTTTGTTTTACAATACATGCTAGGGGCCAAGGCCATGTTAGTAAAAACAGAAGGGAGCAAATAATGTCAAGCACATAACAATATCTCATGTATCTAATTAGGCTTTGTGTAATTAAGAGATTATTTCCTTATATCCTCACAACAACTTGTGAGATAAAACATGTTATCCTCATTTTATAAGTAAGGAGAATGAGGCTGAGGGAAATGAATGATTTGCGTTGGAGAGGTTAAATTATATCTGAGAAGAGGCAGAATCACAATTCAAACACAGGTCAGTGTGATTACAAAGTCCATGCCTGTTACACAATAGTGGTGCCTGTCCACAGATATTATTAGCATGAGGTAAAAGCTTCTCACTAATCATGTCTGCCTCATCATCTCTTAGAGCCATGTTTTGACCTCCTGCCTCACCTTCTCCTTAGAGCCCTAACAAACTGCTTGTACTTGGAGCTGGCCATGACTACACGAACCTTTTTTTTTTTTTTTTTTTTTGTAGAATCCTGGTCTGGGGCAGCCTTAACTAGTCCAGCCCACTTCCTTCCATTAAGCCAAGTGAGATGAGCTCTCAGCCAACTTCCACAGATTCATCTGCCACTGCCTCCAGACTTCTCTGATGAACCTCACTCAGGATCTCAACACCTTCCATGGTAAACCAGAAATTCTAAGTCAGAATTGTCAAACATGACTGCACATTAAAATCACCTGCAGAAGTTAAAAAAAGTTCTCCTTCCCTAGTAACAGCCCAGACACACTACATCAGAATCTCTGAGGATGGTTCCCAGGCATCCATAATAGTTAAAGCTCCCCAGATGATTCCAATGTACATCCAAGATTGAGAACCACTGTTAAGGCATCTTCTTCAAGTTCCAGTAGCCACACTCACAGTGGTTTCCACATTTTACTGTTCACAGACACTTCCTGGAGCATTTGTGAAGATTCAGATTTCTGGACCTCACCTTCAGAGAGTCCATGTTTTGATTTGGATCCAGGAGCCTACATTCTTAACGATCACCCCAGATAGTTTCACTGCAAGTCAATAGCAGATCACATTTAGGGAATTTCTGCATTAGAGACAGGGATACGTGGAAGTGGGATGGGAGCAAGAGGTCTCTGGCCCTTTAAGGACTAATTAAGAAACTTACCTTTAAAGCTGTGGAGCACAGTAAGCGAGGGCTGCTTTTTTTTTTTTTTTTTCATCCTAGTGGATAAGGTAAGGGAGCAGGCCCTGGAATGGACCTCTCCTTTAAGGTTACCTCAGCATCCGAGTAAGTGCTATCTTATTCCTAATCCTGAAGAGCAGGAAGGATACGCCACATTGTTCCACCTGTTTTTTCCATTTGTTTTGATATGAAGAGGCCAAGTTAGGAGACCTCCTTTGGTCCAGAAGATCCTCCCAGAGGAATCAGCATAGGGTCTGCCTGCTTGCCTTTCATTTTTTCTTGCCCTATCTTTTATGGTTGTGGAACTAGATGTGGTTACCTATGTGAAAGGAAAGGCTCAGAGTAACATCCTTTGGGCTTGGGTTGGAGCCTGTTGCTGAACACCACACCTTTTGAGATGGTCCTCCTCAGCATCCTTAGAATACTTCTTTGGGGACTGGTGCTTTTTATGGAATACAGGGTCCAAATGGCAAAGGTAGGGCAGCCCTCTAATGCCCTCATGGCTGACTCCCCTTCCCTGCCCCTGATTCGGGAGCTGCTAGAAGAAGCTCCTGGCAAACAGCAGAGGAAGCCACAGGTCCTTGGGCATCCTTTGCGGTACATGCTGGAGTTGTACCAGCGTTCAGCTGATGCACGTGGGCACCCTAGGGAGAACCGCACCATTGGGGCCACCATGGTGAGGCTGGTGAGACCCTTGGCAAATATAGCAAGGCCTCTCAGAGGTAAGTCATCATGCCATACTGTCCTGGAGGGCAGAGAAATGGGGGAACAGAATGTAGAGAAAGGAGATCTGTGCATTTAGTCAAGCTTCATTGCTTAGTGGGTGAGTTGTTTTCTCAGGCTTGGATTTTAAAGGATGAAAAAGTTGGGAGAAGCTGGATCCAAGCCTACTTCCCTTTAGGTTCCCAATTTAAGAACAGAGTGCATTGGGGCCTACCTGAGGAATCTCTCCCAGACCCCAGGAAAACTAAATGTGTCAGCTCCTATCTTTCAAAGAAAGTCTTATTGCTTGCTACGTCACTGAAAACTATAATTGAGAAATACTCCTATGCATTCTTATGGAGGGCTGTTTGTGTGTGGTTGCATTCTTACAAGGCAAATAGCACAGGATACTGAGTTGGGGAGATGTACAAGAATGGACAGGAACAAATTAATATTGGTAGGTCTGTATACCTGGTTAGGTGAACATCTGCTATTGTATATAATCCTTAAGGACAACTATAACCATTAGCTGTCATGGAGCAATTAGCCTAATTTTTAAAGATAAGAAAACTAAGGCACAGAGGTCAAATAACTTGCAAAGTTCACATAGACAGTGGGTGGCAGAGATAGGATTTGAGGTTAAGTCTGCCTGACTCTAAACTCTCCATAACTTCTTGTTTAGATATTACCTTGATATCCTTGTATACCAAGCAGTTTCTCTATTAAGTCCATATTGCTACTTTATGAGTTTTTGGTACCAAAGGTATTTTGGAATTTTCTTTGTTCCTGTCATGCTTGATCTTAAAAATATCTTCATTAGATACTGTTCCAGGAAACCAATGGGCTTCTGAAATGCAGGGCTTTCTAGGGAACACAGGAAGCCATCAACTTCAAGGAAATCTTGGGAACCTGGTGAGATCAATTTTGGGCCTTGGCTAGTTTACATTCCCTCCTTTAAATGAAACAACCAATATTCCCCTAGCTAACCTTTACTGTGAGCTTACCATGTGCCAGGCATTAGAAAAAACACTTTACTAGCATTATCTTCCTTAATGCTCACCACTATCTTATAAGTACTATCAACATAATCCTTTTATAGGTAAAGAAACTGAAGCTCAGAGTAACTTACTCAATGTAACACAGCTAGTAATTGGTAGAGCTGGGTGTCAAACCGAGGGTTTTGGGCTCCAGAGCTTTGCTTTTAATCATCCTGCAGTGCTGACTTAACAGATTTTAATTGTGCACCAGGCACTGTGTTTGGGTTGGGTCTGAAGGCACAAATAACCATTTTCCTGACCTAGAAGCTCCCATTAAGGTAGAATAGATACATAAGTAATCACATAACGGTGTTATGGCATGACAAATGCTTTGACAAGGATAAGCAGTAGGGCTCCCAGTACACAAAAGAAGAAATAGGTCACTGCTTAAAGCCAGCAAAGGGAAGCGGGGAGACCATGAAAGACCTCACTGAAGAGCTTATTTGAGCTGGACCTTGAGGAAGGAGTAAGAAGACTATGCATAGAAGCAGAGATATGCATTCTGCTTGAGGAAAGGGTAGATACTTTGGTGTGGATGGAGATTCACTCAACAAATACTAATATCTACTGTGGGATAGGCATTGTTTTAGGTGCTGGCACACAGATATGATCAAGACAGTCATGGGTGAGACAGAAAAATACAGATAATTGCAAAGTGTGGTAAGTGCTATCAAAGAATGAAATAGGTTATTTTGATAAAGAATAACAAAATCCTCCCTTTACATGGAATTATCAAGGAATGCATCTTTGAAGAGGGGACATTTGAGCTGAGGCCTGTAAGATAACAAACAAGGCATAAAAAGAGTAGAAGTCTGATTTAGGCAGAGGGAACCATGTGTACAAAGGCCTAGAGGGTGGAAACCAGCTTGTCTGACTTGAAGATTAGAAGGAAGATGAGTATGGCTGCAGCCTATTGAGCATTGTGCAGAGTGGCAGGAAATGAGGCTGATGAGAAGGGACTTATAAGCCATTATAAAGAATCTGGATTTTATTCTGTGTGCAGCAAAAAGCTGTGCAAATCAAGTTTGTACAGATGATATGGGGCTAGAAAGGAGGATGTGTAGAATTAGATCACTATCCTGGTCTGTGGGACATACTAGCATCTAGGGACTCTGGAAAGGATCCAGAAATGGATAAAAAGAACACAGGGCCAGATCTCTCCATTAGGAGATGACACAGCTGAACTGAACTTACCTGGAGATCTATGCCAGATTCAATCACACAGGATGTGTGAGTCAGCCATTTCCCTGAAAAATTCTGAGCAGACCCTTCCTGGCTCTGATCCTAAGACACTCCACCCTGCTTTAGGAAATATGAGATGTCAAGGTCTGAAAGGTAAGGGCAGTTCCTCACCAGACAGCCTACTAGAGGTTGGGTTGGGCTCCTTCTTAGGCAGGGTGGGGCAGGTATATGGGTGGGCCTCTTAGAAAGATGATTGTATGATGGGAGTGTAGAATAGCTTAAAAAAGCAAATACAGATCTAGGCTGGGCTTTGTGTGAATGATGTCCAGTGCCCCAGACTTGAGGGTGTATTGAGCGTAAGTTGAATCTGAACTTTGTCTTGAAGCATCAGGATATTTTTCATTAAAGCACTTCTACATTGACTAGTCCAGGCTTACTGAAAAATCCAAGCTTGTGGATTCAGTGAAGGAGGGAGGTTAGATAAATAATTAACATGCAAAGTTTCAGCAATAAGATGTTTGAATATAAAAAGGAGGCATTTTCCTACAATGCCTGTTTTTTTTTATTTATGATAGTCACACAGAGAGAGAGAGAAAGAGGCAGAGGGAGAAGCAGGCTCCATGCACCAGGAGCCTGAGGTGGGACTCGATCCTGGGTCTCCAGGATCGCGCCCTAGGCCAAAGGCAAGCGCTAAACCGCTGCGCCACCCAGGGATCCCAATGCCTGGTTTTTGAGATCTTTACTCATAACATTTTCCAGGAGAGGGTGCAGAAATTGAGAGCACTGCAGGCCCAGTCTTCCAACCCTTTGGCCACTGGGTGTCAGCATTACAGTCTGGATTAAAACAATCACCAGGAAGCTTCCAGCTTCTAGAATTCTTAGCAAACAAAATATTTATCTGACCAAGGCCTTGTTGAAAATGACATTTAGGGGAATGGTGGTACAATGAATGCAATACATGAAGAATCATTTCCAGTAAGGAATGAACAAGGGAGAGACTAAGGGTTAAGGAGGAAATGGCTAAAAAAGGAACAGCTGCTCAAGAAGCAATTCTTAATGTAGAAGATAGAAATGGCAAAACAGCTGCCCCCATTAGGGATAAATAGACAAAATTATTTTCTGGCATCCTGGCCCCAGATTTGAACTGATGGCAGGCCATAGATAGTCCCCAATATTGGGCTGTTATCTCGAAGTTGCACCTGTATAATGACAGGAGGACTCATTCTTAATTCATGCATGTCTCAACAATTCACTTAATTGATCACCTTTAATAGTCAACTAATAAAGATTGATCCTCTTCCCCATACACAGAATAATTCCATATTTGAGGTTTTTTTTTCCCTCATCCTAGTGCTATGTGTGATCTAAAAATGAGACCCAATTTCTTTTAAGGGAAACATACTTGGGCTCAAATCTTGTTTCTACTAGACACTGGCTGTATGTCCTCTCACATAACTTCTCTAAGCCTCAGTTTCCTTGTCTGCAAAACGGTGATAATTACTATCTCATAAGATTATTGCAGATTAAAAAGCTAATGCTTTAAAACATCTAATAGTACATGTTCAACGAATGATAGTGATTATCATGATCTTGCTTTATTTTTAGGGCTACTTACAGCTGTTAGTTGAGCAGATTTGTGAGGGAGATTCAGGCTAGGAGGTAAGAAGCTAATCCTCTGCTCTTGTTCCCTTCTGTGCAGGCCCCTGGCATATAAAGACCCTGGACTTTCCTCTGAGACCAAACCGAGTAGCATACCAACTAGTCAGAGCCATTGTGGTTTACCGCCATCAACTCTACCTAGCTCCTTTCCATCTCTCCTGCCACGTGGAACCCTGGATCCAGCAAAGCCTAACCAACCACTTTCCCTCTTCAGGAAGAGGTTCCTCAAATACTTCCTTGATGTCCAAAGCTTGGACAGAGATGGATATCACACAACATGTTCGACAAAGAATCTGGAATCATAAAGGACGCAGGGTTCTACAACTCCGCCTCATGTGTCAGCAGCAAAAAGGCAGTGAGATTCTTGAACTTCAGTGGCATGGTACTTCATCCTTGGACACTGCCTTCTTGTTACTGTATTTCAATGACACTCATAAAAGTGTTCAGAAGACCACATTTCACCCCAGAGTTCTGGAGGGATTCATAGAAAAGGATTCTTCTCTTTTGCGGAGGGCCCGGCAAGCAGGCAGTATCACATCTGGGGTCCCTAGCTCCTCCAGAGACCATGATGGGCCTAAAAGTAACCAGTGTTCCCTCCACCCTTTCCAAGTCAGCTTCCATCAGTTGGGCTGGGATCATTGGATTATTGCTCCCCATCTATATACCCCAAACTACTGTAAAGGAGCCTGCCCTCGGGTACTACACTATGGTCTCAATTCCCCCAATCATGCCATCATCCAGAACCTTGTCAATGAGCTGGTAGACCAGAGTGTCCCCCAGCCATCCTGTGTTCCTTATAAGTATGTTCCCATTAGCATCCTTTTGGTTGAGGCAAATGGGAGTATCTTGTACAAGGAGTATGAGGATATGATTGCCCAGTCCTGTACATGCAGGTGATAGCAAAGGTAAAGCTAGCTCAGGTGCTCTGAGAAATTGGAAGAGTTTAACCTAACAAATATCAGTGTTAAAGCTGCAAATAGTGTACTACCTGTGATCTTCTACCCATTTTCTGGGTTCTATTCCTTGCCTCAAGTGTCCCTTAAGTCTCTTCCCCCATGTATGAGGTCCTCACTTTATACAAACAGTTCTGATACCAAACATTAGTACATTTTGACCATTAGTCACAGCCTTAAAGATGTTTACTGGGGATGCCCAGCTTTGTCTTTTTTATTGTGACCTTGTCAAAAGTCACCAATCCATGATAGTAGAACTTTCAGAATTATCCTACCAAGGCCTAGAAAAGTGAAATTTTCCTAGTATCCATCTTTTGAACTTTCTAGAAGATTTTGGGTTAAAACCATTTCAGATTTTACTCCTCTATCTTGCCTCCTGTATCCTCAAAACTAGAAAGACTTCCTGCTTCTGTGCTTGTATTGCTCTCTGAATCTAAAACTAACTTTTCTCAGATGGATTAAAAAATGTTTAGGCAATAATCTCCATTAAAATCTTTGAAGGGAAACAGAAGGAGTCTTTTTCTAAGATATTAGGGCTTTTCCTCTCAGCCTCTGAACCTGGGAAAAGTATCTGGGATTCCTTCCCTGGGATAAGGAGATCAGCCTTTAATAAGGCTGATAGGAAAACTTGAGTATGGTGCTGTGAGGAAAATCACTTCAAAATGGCCCACATCTATGGTGAAAAAAGGAAATGCTGTCATTGCTGATTAGGACTATATATGGGGGAGTCATTTTAAACTTTCTAGGGAACAATGGATTTCACAAGACATTGTTTTATACAACACTTAAATTCTTGTTAATTATCACAAGGAAAGCTCCCTGGTGGCTCAGAGGCTAGGAGTTGGCCCGGGTGGGGGTAGTGGGGTAGAAGGCTGCAGCCTGGAAGCTTGAAGGGCTGTGGGGGCTCAGATGCTCTGAGGCCTGGGGCCAACTTCATTCTGGGCTTGCCTGTTTGTGAGTTCAGTTTGGCTCTGGGCTGGATCTCTGTGGGGATATGGGTTTGCTGTTCGGGGAAGCGTGAGGTACTGCCTTAGACTAAATGATACTTGCAGTATGACTCTTTTTTACTCCTATGCTGTGCTAAAGTGATGGAGACTGGGCTGTGTTACAAATAAATCATTTTTTGTTGTTAAAGAGAATCTTGAATGTTTGGGGGATTGGTAGAGAGTGGGTGGAAGGAATTGATTTCATTTGTTCCCTTTAGCTATGGCCAGAAGCTCAACCCTAATTTCCAAGGGTGGGGCTGCAGACTGCAATGAAGTTCTCTCTTAAGGCAGCACTGCTGGTGATCAGCCCTCCCCAAGAGGGCCCTTTGAGGAAGCCCAGTAAGGCATTTCCCCTGCCTAACTTTTCCTTGACTAGTCTTATGGGCATTCATAGTGGGATGGGACTGATTTAGGGTAGATGCATGTATCTGTCAAATGTAACTACCACCAACCCCCCACTGCCATTTTTCTTACCTATCCATCAAATTAACTCACCTTAACATTCTCTTCTCAATAATTGGTTCCAGCTAGACAAAAGACAATACATTTATAAATATAAAAATTTTATTCTTCCTGGGGAGTTGTTCCTTAATATCTTTTCACCCATCTACCTACAACTTTAGAAATCAGATCATTGGGATCCCTGGGTGGTGCAGCGGTTTGGCGCCTGCCTTTGGCCCAGGGAGCGATCCTGGAGACCCAGGATCGAATCCCACGTCAGGCTCCCGGTGCATGGAGCCTGCTTCTCCCTCTGCCTGTGTCTCTGCCTCTCTCTCTCTCTCTTTGTGTGTGACTATCATAAATAAATAAAAATTTAAAAAAAATAAAAAAAAGAAATCAGATCATTTTTTTATTTCCTCAATGTCCCCATGACACCCCAGACTCAGGTAGGTGCCCTACCTCTGTGCTCACATAGCACTATTTGCTTTCCTTTAACACATTCTAGTGTAACTTTGTTGCCAAAAGATGAGATCCTTTTGGGATTTTCAACTGTGTTTTACCCATTTCCATATTACTGGAGCCTGGCACATAGTAGGTCCTTGAAAGGTACAACCAGAAGGCCATCATGCTTTGTATTTGTGTGATGCATTCTTCCTAACATAGAAGATTTTAATGCTCACATTCCATTCATTTTCCAATGGATAAATGTAAGATATCCCTTGTATATAAAATAAGATTATTTTTGTACACCATTATTTCAAAACCATAATTCAAGTTACAATAGAATGTGACAGCTATGTTCTTGAAGGAGGCAGTTTCAGAATCATTGTAATAAGCGGCAAGTAGACATAGAATAAATGTGGGCTTCCAGTCTAGATATTTATTTCCCCAGTCTTCTTGGGATAGACACAAATACTTAACAGGCCAGAAGACAGATCTTGTCCACAGGACCAGATTCTGAATTCAGCATTCCAGTGTTCAGAATTTTCAGAAAATCATGGTCTCCTAGCCTTATGAGTCCAGAATAAAACTAAAACTTCATCTTTTTATGGAAGGCTTAGGTTTAATTGGCCACATTATCCATTAAGCCTTGAGTTATCAGAAATACCCAACAAGAAACGCTGGCAGGATGGAGTCATTTGTGGCTTATATTATGGATTATTTTCCTTTGAAATACTGCTTTCAACTCAGCATTTTCCCCTCAAATATGAAGTAAAATATATATACCTCAAACATTCTTTTGGAAGGAAGGAGATAACTTGCTAGTGGAGGAGGGTATGTGAGTCTATCTGCGCAGGTGCATCTGGAAAGAAATGGTTATTTGGTCCAGAAATGGAATGCAAAACAGTACAGCCACTTTGGAAGACAGTTTAACAGTTTCTCACAAAGCTAAATGTAGTCTCACCGTACAATCCAGCAATTACACTCCTTGTTATTTATTTAAATGAGTTGGAAAATTATATCTGCACAAAACCCTGCATGTTAATGTTTATAGCAGCTTTATTCATAATTGCACCAACTTGAAAGCAACCATTAATAGATAAATGGATAAACTCTGCTACATGTATACAATGGGATATTATTCAGCAATAAAAATAAATGAGCTATTAAGTCCTGAAAAGACATGGAGGAAACCTAAATGCTAAGTGGAAGAAGCTGATCTAAAAAGGTTTTGTACTGTAGGATTCCATTTATATGACTTTCAGGAAAAGGCAAAACTACACAGACAGTAAAAAGAGCAGTGATTGCCATCAGTTCAGAAGAAGGGAAAGGGAAATGAATATATGGAGCACAAGGGATTTTTAGAACAGTGAAATTCTTGGGGTAGCCCCAGTGGCGCAGCGGTTTAGCGCCACCTGCAGCCCAGGGCGTGATCCTGGAGACCCTGGATTGAGTCCCACGTCGGGCTCCCTGCATGGAGCCTGCTTCTCCCTCTGCCTGTGTCTCTGCCTCTCGCTCTCTGTCTCTATGAGTAAATAAATAAAATCTTTAAAAAAAAAGTGTTAAGAAAAAAGAACAGTGAAATTCTTATGGTACTTTGTGGGTAGATACATGGCATTATGTATTTTTCAAAACTCATGCAATGTTCAACTGAAAAAGTGAACCCTTATGTAAACTATGGACTTCAATAATAATATATCAATATTTTTTCTCAATTGTAAAAAATGCACCACACTAATGCAAGATGTTAATAACAGAGGAAAATTGTGGCGTGGGGAGAGGAAAGAATGGCAGTATATGGGAACTCTCTGTACTTAAACTCTTCATTATTTCCATAAACCCAAAACTTCTCTAAAAAGTAAGGTCCGTCAAAATAAAGAGGGCTTTTTTCATGGGTGAGCTTTGAGGCAGGTCAAATAAAGATGAGTCATGTGAGTGAGTGTTTCTAAGAACTGCCAGACAAATCAAGCTGTGACAGTTCTTTAGGAACTTTTGGGGAAACTCAAACCTGCTCTGCCCCCTCCAGGGGCTGCTAGACTACTGATTTTCACAGCTACAGGAATTGTCAGGCTGTCCTTTTTCAAGGCTACTGTGGATCTGAGTAGAGGAGGATTGGAATAGGACACATTAAAATGTCCCAAAAACTCACTCTTTCCATAGATGTTCAGCCATTTTTCTTGAATAAATCCTCCTTGAATTGGTGCAAGCTTTTGGTTAATTCCAGGGTTCTGAAAAAATTGATTTTTTTGCTACTGTCCTCAGAGATTTTGAGGAGTTGATTTTTGGAGGTCTTGTTCCACCATTCCTGAAATCCTCTTCTATCAGCCCCGTTTTACTGTGACTTACCCCAGAGATCCATAGCTTCATGTCTTCTTCATTCATTTGTACAACAGATATAAATGCAGTTCCAAGGATAATAGACTATTTCTCATCACCCTATAAAGTTTTAAACAGACCTAGAACCAAAGCATTCATATATATATCCACATACTTACACATGCACCCCACCCTCAATGTATATACATCTCTATCTATCCTCCATCTACTGCACATGCAATTTCATTTGCAAATAGAGTTTTTTGTAACTAAAGTTGTTAATCGGAGGGAAAAGATGGTGTTCCTATACAATTGGTTGTTGCCTAATTAAATGCTTTTTATCACTTTCTCATCTTCGTGGATTTGAGTGCTTTATGTTCAGCAAGCAGAAAACTGACCTTGAACCTAGCGCTTTTATTTCACCCTGGAAATGCAACAGAAAGCAAGATGGGAGGGGGTTTTGGTCAGAGAGGCAGATGCAAATGGATTCCCACACACCAGAAATGCATCAAGTACTTAAAGTCTGTTAGAAGGAGTAGTCTCAAGAATGGGTGTGGAGGATGGGCTAGAGTATAAGGTGGCTTATTATTTGTACTACTTTTCACCAAAATGACAGTTCAGTTGATATCTGCCAGGGTTCTTTTCTGGCACTATCCACATATTGTACCTTACTGGAATCATGTCATATTTTGCTTATGCTACTGCTGCTGACACCTCAGCTGGTAAACCTGATAGAACTTCACAGTGCTAAGGCCCAGAGGGGTAAGTGAGATGGAAAATGAACATTAGGTTGAGTCTAATATCTGTCCCCCTTTTTTAGATCATTACCTACCCAACTGAAGATACTGTTTTTGAAGCTGTGGTGAAGCTGTGACAAAATCATTAGCTAGCATAGGTCTGCCAATCATCTCCAGGTGACTAGGATGACTCCATTTTAGAGACTCCTTCATGGCAAACCTGTTGGGATTACCTGCCCTTGGAATATGTAACCAAATCCTGTAGGTGACAACTTTGTCTCAGTCTCTGCCTATTCACAGCTAAAGTGACTAACTCAAGGATTCTCAGGGTTCAGATGATCCTCTATTTTGTCTTTTTAGGAATGGATACTGATACTGAGTAGTAAAAAAACTTTGGTATTGAGACCACGGAGAAAGGAGACATAAAAGCATGAAAGGAGATACAGCCACTTGTGCTGAGCAATTCATTTGGCAACCTTTGTTTCTGCATCAATGGATCTAAATAATTCCTGGTATTATTGACTTTTTTTTTTACTACAGCATATTTTATTGTACTTTACTGCAATGATATATGCTTTATATCAGTCTAGGTATGCCTAGGAATTATATGCGGATAGGTGGGAAGATCAAACCACTAGTTCCTATTAGTCTGTGTCCATTGTACCCCAGGATCATCTTGATTATGTCTTAGTTGCAGTAGGATCCTATCAAAGCAACATTGCAATGAACAGAAGATGGCTCTGAATTTGGATTGTTTAGTGTAAAAAGGTGGAAGAATTTTTTTTCCTCTATCACATATCTCTCCACCCAATACATACACATGCACTATTATCTGTCAGTAGCTGGGCAGCACAGAGGAAAAAGGGCTGCGATTCCTACAGAAATTTTCTGGACCTATACATTTAACAGTAGCCCACAAATTTCCTCATTCCACAGGAATGCAGAACCCCTCCATCATATTCCATATCTCCCTACTTTCAGATTTTATATCTCTCAGTAAGATGAGCCTATTTTCCCCTCCTAGGGTACACACACACACTGCTGTCTTCTTATTCTTCACATCCCATTGTAAACCAGGAATGGGTAAATGATTAGGAAAAAAACCTACATGTGACTTCCCTAGACCTTACTGTGTCCTTCCAGTCTAGTAGTTCAAAACTCTCTGTGGAATCCAGTTGCGGGTGACTGTCAGATGATGAAAGAGCCTCATGAGCCACTATAGCTCTTTGCCCATTTCCCCCTGGTTTGTTTTAATCCACGCAGTTTGTGCTAACTTGTTTATGGCAGCTCTAGGAATCTAACACAGTAGGTAAATATAAAAGCTAGTATTGTATTATTGGTTTGTAACTCCTATTTTTTCTGTATTATTCAGAAGATAAGTATATAAAGTGATAACTGTAAGTCTGTTGATGGGAATACAATGCATAAAGATGTAATATGTAACAATAACAACCTAAAGGGATAAGAACAGAGCTGTATAGGAACAGAGCTCTTATGTAATAATGAAGCTAAGTTGGTATTAATCCAAACTAGATTGTTATAAATTTAAGATGTTAATTGTAATCTCTAGACTAAGAAAATAGCTTTTAAATAAGCAGGAAAGGAAATAGGATAAAAACTGTATATTAAAAAATCAAGCAGAGAAGGCAGTAGTTGAGGATGTGATAAATAAAAAGTATAAGATATTCAGAAAACAAATAGCAAAGTGGTAGAAGTAAGCACTTCCTTACCAGTAATTATTTTAAAAGTAAAATGCATTGCACTCTTGAATTAAAGGCAGAGATGGGCAGAATGTATGCAAGAAACATGATCGAACTATGTATTGTCTACAAGAGATATGTTTTAAATCCAAAGGACAAAAATAGATTAAAAATGAAAAGGCTTATTGCTATTCAATGTAAATAGTAACAAAAAGATAGCTGGCAATAATAATATCAGATGAAATAGACCAAGTCAAAAATTGCTACAGAGCCTCAGTGTCCATTGAAAGATGAATGGATAAAGAAGATGTGGTATATGTATAGAATGGAATATTACTCAGCCATTTGAAACGACAAATACCCACCATGTGCTTCAACGTGGAGGGACCTGGAGGGTATTGTGCTGAGTGAAATAAGTCAATCGGAAAAGGACAAACATTATATGGACTCATTGATTTGGGGAATATAAAAAATAGTGAAAGGGAATAAAGGGAAAGGAGAGAAAATGAGTGAAAATATCAGTGAGGGTGACAAAACATGAGAGACACCTAACTCTGGGAAATGAACAAGGGGTAGTGGAAGGGGAAATGGGTGGGGGGTTGGGGTGACTGGGTGACAGGCACTTTGGGGGGCACTTGCGGGATGAGCACTGGGTGTTATGCTATATGTTGGCAAATTGAACTCCAATAAAAAATTTAAAAATTGCTACAAGAGATAAAGATATTATATATTGATAAAAGGATTAATCCACCAAAAAGATACTAAAATTATATACTCAAAAATAGTTCTAGAATAGTTCTAGAACTCTAGCCTCTAGTTGGAGGCTTCAATACCACATTTTAAATTATGGATAGAACAACTAGAAAGAAGGTCAAGAAGGAAATAGAGAATTTGAATAATATTATGAATCGACTAGACTTAGCAGAGATACTGTTGACCTTTGAAGGATGCAGGGGTTGGGGTACTGATCCCACACATAGTCAAAAACCCACATATAACTTTTGACTTCCCCAAAACTTATCTACTAATAGCCTATTATTGACTGGAAGCCTTACCAACAACATAGACAGCTGATTAAAATATATTTTGTATGTTATATGTATAATACACTATATTCTTACAATAAAGTATGCCAGAGAAAATAAAATGTTATTAATAAAATCATAAGGAAAATACATTTTCAGTACCATACTTCATTTATTTAAAAAATCTGCATATAAGTGGACTCATGCAGTGTACAGAACATTTTTTTTGAAGGATATCATTTCCAACTTTATTTTTTTATATAAATTTATGTTTTATTGGTGTTAAATTTGCTAACATATAGAATAACACCCAGTGCTCATCCCATCAAGTGCCCCCCTCAGTGCCCGTCACCCAATCACCCCCACCCCCCTCCCCCCTCCCCTTCCACCACCCCTAGTTCGTTTCCCAGAGTTAGGAGTCTCTCATGTTCTGTCTTCCTTTCTGATATTTCCCACTATTTTTTCTCCTTTCCCCTTTATTCCCTTTCACCATTTTCTATATTCCCCAAATGAATGAGACCATAAAATGCCCTTCTCCGATTGACTTATTTCACTCAGCATAATATCCTCCAGTTCCATCTGCGTCGAAGCAAATGGTGGGTATTTGTCATTTCTAATGGCTGAGGAATATTCCATTGAGTATACAGGACATTCTACCCAACAACAGTTAAATACTTACTCTTCAAGTTCACATGGAACATTCTCCGTGGTAGGCCATATTTTAGTCTACAAAACACGTGTCAATAAATTTTAAAAGAGGGAGGCGGGGCAAGATGGCGGAAGAGTAGGGTCCCCAAATCACCTGTCCCCACCAAATTACCTAGATAACCTTCAAATCATCCTGAAAATCTACAAATTCGGCCTGAGATTCAAAGAGAGAACAGCTGCAATTAAACAGTGAGAAGAGTTCGGCTTCTATCAAGGTAGGAAGACATTTTCACAGTATTAATTCTGCCAATCCATGAGCATGGAATATTTTCCCATCTCTTTGTGTCTTCCTCAATTTGTTTCAGAAGTGTTCTATAGTTTTTAGGGTATAGATCCTTAACCTCTTTGGTTAGGTTTATTCCTTGGTATCTTATGCTTTTGGGTGCAATTGTAAATGAGATTGACTCACTAATTTCACCTTCTTCAGTCTCATTGTTAAGGTATAGAAATGCCATTGATTTCTGGGCATTGATTTTGTATCCTGCCACGCTACCAAATTGCTGTATGAGTTCTAGCAATCTTGGGGTGGAGGCTTTTGGGTTTTCTATGTAGAGTATCATGTCATCGGCGAAGAGGGAGAGTTTGACTTCTTCTTTGCCAATTCGAATGCCTTTAATGTCTTTTTGTCGTCTGGTCGCTGAGGCTAGGAGTTCCAGTACTATGTTGAATAGCAGTGGTGAGAGTGGACATCTCTGTCTTGTTCCTGATCCTAGGGGAAAGGTTCCCAGTGCTTCCCCATTGAGAATGATATTTGCTGTGGGCTTTTCGTAGATGGCTTTTAAGATGTTGAGGAATGTTCCCTGTATCCCTACACTCTGAAGGGTTTTGATCAGGAATGGATGCTGTATTTTGACAAATGCTTTCTCTGCATCTAATGAGAGGATCATATGGTTCTTGGTTTTTCTCTTGCTGATATGATGAATCACATTGATTGTTTTATGAGTGTTGAACCAGCTTTGTGTCCCGGGGATAAATCCTACTTGGTCATGGTGAATAATTTTCTTAATGTACTATTGGATTGTTTTGGCTAGTATCTTGTTGAGAATTTTTGCATGTGTTCAACAGGGATATTGGTCTATAATTCTCCTTTATGGTGGGATCTTTGCCTGGTTTTGGAATTAAGGTAATGGTGGCCTCATAGAACGAATTTGGAAGTACTCCATCTCTTTCTATCTTTCCAAACAGCTTTAGTAGAATAGGTATGGTTTCTTCTTTAAACGTTTGATAGAATTCCCCTGGGAAGCCATCTGACCCTGGACCTTTGTGTCTTGGGAGGTTTTTGATGACTGCTTCAATTTCCTCCCTGGTTATTGGCCTGTTCAGGTTTTCTATTTCTTCCTGTTCCAGTTTTGGTAGTTTGTGGTTTTCCAGAAATGTGTCCATTTCTTCTAGAATGCCTAATTTATTGGCATATAGCTGTTCATAATATGTTTTTAAAATCGTTTGTATTTCCTTGGTGTTGGTAGTGATCTCTCCTTTCTCATTCATGATTATATTAATTTAAGTCTTCTCTCTCTTCTTTTTAATAAGTCTGGCTAACGGTTTATCTATCTTATTAATTCTTTCAAAGAACCAACTCCTGGTTCTGTTGATCTGTTCCACAGTTCTTCTGGTCACGATTTCATTGAGTTCTGCTCAAATCTTTATTAACTCTCTTCTGCTGCTGGGTGTAGGATCTATATGATGTTTTTTCTCTAGCTCCTTTATGTGTAAGGTTATCTTTTGTATTTGAGTTCTCTCCAGTTTTTGAATGGATGATTGTATTGCGATGTATTTCCCCCTCAGGACTGCTTTTGATGCATCCCAAAGATTTTGAACGGTTGTATCTTCATTCTCATTAGTTTCCATGAATCTTTTTACTTCTTCCTTAATTTCCTGGTTGACCCTTTCATCTTTTAGCAGGATGGTCCTTAACCTCCACGTGTTTGAGGTCCATCCAAACTTCTTGTGTGATTTAGTTCTAATTTCAAGGCATTGTGGTCTGAGAACATGCAGGGGACAAACCCAATCTTTTGTTATCGGTTCAGACACGATTTGTAACCCAGTTTGTGGTCTATTCTGGAGAAAGTTCCATGTGCACTTGAGAAGAATGTGTATTCAGTTGAGTTGGATGTAAAGTTCTGTAGATATCTGTGAAATCCATCTGGTCCAGTGTATCATTTAAAGCTCTCGTTTCTTTGGAGATGTTGTGTTTAGAAGACCTATCGAGTGTAGAAAGTGCTAGATTGAAGTCACCAAGTATTCGTATATTATTATCTAAGTATGTCTTAACTTTGGTTATTAATTGATTGATATATTTGGCAGCTTCCACATCGGAGCATATATATTGAGGATTGTTAAGTCCTCTTGTTGGATAGATCCTTTAAGTATGAGATAGTGTCCCTCTTAATCTCTCACTTCAGTCTTTGGGGTAAATTTTAGTTTTTATCTGATATAAGGATGGCTACTCCTGCTTTCTTTTGATGACCATTTGTCTGGTAAATGGTTCTCCAACCTTTTATTTTCAGGCTGTACGTGTCCTTCTTTCTAAAATGAGTCTCTTGTGGACAGCAAATAGATGGGTCCTGCTTTTTTATCCAGTCTGACACCCTGCGCCTTTTGATGGGGTCATTAAGCCCGTTCACGTTCAGAGTTACTATTGAAAGATATGAGTTTAGTGTCACCATGGTATCTATTCAGTCCTTGTTTTTGTGGATTGTTGCACTGGACTTCATCTTAAAGAGGAATTTTACGAGTCCCCCTTAAGATTTCTTGCAGAACTGGTTTGGAGGTCACATATTCTTTTAGTTCCTGCCTGTCTTGGAAGCTCTTTATTTCTCCTTCCATTTTGAATGAGAGCCTTGCTGGATAAAGTATTCTTGGTTGCATGTTCCTCTCATTTAGGACCCTGAATATATATTTGCCAGCCTTTTCTGGCTTGCCAGGTCTCTGTGGAGAGGTCTGCTGCTACCCTAATACTCCTTCCCCATAAAAGTCAGGGATTTCCTGTCTCTTGCTGCTTTAAGGATCTTCTCTTTATCTTTGGAATTTGCAAGCTTCACTATTAGATGTCGAGGTTTTGAACGGATTTTATTGATTTTAAGGGGGGATCTCTCTATTTCCTGGATCTGAATGCCTGTTTCCCTTTGGAGATTAGGAAAATTCTCAGCTATGATTTGTTCAAATACATATTCTTGACCTCTGTCCCTTTCGGCGCCCTCGGGAACCCCAATTAACCATAGGTTTTTCTTCCTCAGGCTGTCATTTATTTCCCATAATCTATCCTCATGGTCTTTTAGTTGTTTGTCTCTTTTTTCCTCCGTTTCCCTCTTTGCCATCAACTGGTCTTCTATGTAACTCGTTCTTCTACCTCGTTAACCCTTGTCGTTAGGACTTCTAGTTTGGATTGCATTTCATTTAATGGATTTTTAATTTCTCCCTGATTAGATCTAAATTCTGCAGTCATGAAGTCTCTTGAGTCCTTTATGCTTTTTTCTAGAGCCACCAGTAGCTGTATAATAGTGCTTCTGAATTGGCTTTCTGAGATTGAATTGTAATCCAAATTTTGTAACTCTGTGGGAGAGAAGACTGTTTTTGATTCTTTCTTTTGAGGTGAGTTTTTCCTTCTAGTGTTTTTGTTCAGTGCATAGTGGCCAAAACAAGTTGTATTGGGAAAAGTAGAAAAAGAGAGGAGAGAAAGAAGGAAAGAAAAGAGAAAATGAAAAAGAAAAGAGGAAGTAAAAAAGAAAAAGGAGAAGAAAAAGAGAAGGAAAAAAAAGAGTGGGGGAAGCTAACAGAAATCAAAAATCAAAAAAGAAAAAAAAACACGGGGGATTATCTTCTTATTCTGTATACTTTAAGTCCCTTGACTTCCCCTGGAACTTGTCCTTCCAGCGGGTCTTCTGGGGGAGGGGCCTGTTGTGCTGATTTTCAGTTGTTAGCACTTGGGGGCGCTACTCTGCCCCTGCCTGGTGCAGGGCTCAGTGGGGGTTGTTTACCCCGTGAGGCCCCAGGAGGAACAACCACAGTGGTGGCGGCCAGCTCTGGAGCCCTGGATTCAGCTCCTGCAGTAACTACAGAGCTCTCCGTCTGCAGGGGCCTGGAGGCTCCAGGGCGGGCCGCTGATCTGCTCAGCTCCGGGCAGGAGCGTCCTTGCTGTCCTGGGCGGTCCTGGCCTCTGCTTGTCCTGGGGGGAGGTCGGATGATGGGCTGTGTCCCGGGCATCCTGTGCTCCTGGGCCTGCACTGTTGTATTCGCGCTGTCGGCTGGGCAGCCCCCTCTCTGCGGAGCCACCGCTCTAGCTGCTCTGAGCTGCTCCCGGAGCCGCGCAGCCTCCTCCACGTGGAGTCTCTTCCTCTGGGGGAGCCGCCTCCGAACTGCTCCCGGTCGCACAGCCCCCTACACGTGGAGCCTCCGCCCAAGCCCTTCCGAGGTGCTGCCGGGTCAAGCTGTGCACGCTGTAGCCCTTTAGGGAACTTGGCGCACTCTTCCCAGGGTGCAGGTGTCTGTCAGTGAGCCTGAGGGTATCCCCGCCCTCCTGGGGTCTTGCTCTAACTCCCTGCGATCCCCTTCCTGTCCGGGAAGATTGGTGAAGCTCCTGCTTCTGCAGACGGTGCTTTCCGGTCCTGGGGGCCCTCGCCCAGGCCTTTGCCCGGCTCCTCCCGGGGTCCCTCCCCCTTGGATGCCTTTTGTTTATTTTGTTTTTCCCCGTCTTCCTACCTTGATAGAAGCCTGAACTCTTCTCACTGTAGCATTCCAGCTGTTCTCTCTTTAAATCTCAGGTCGAATTCATAGATTTTCAGGATGATTTGAAGGTTATCTAGGTAATTTGGTGGGGACAGGTGAATTGGGGACCCTACTCTTCTGCCACCTTCGCACATGGCCCATGAGGCTTATTTTAGACCTAAGGACACCTACAGCTTGAAAATAAAAGTTTGGGGAACCATGTACCATTCAAACGGTCCTCAAAAGATAGCTGGGGTAGCAATCCTCATATCAGACAAATTAACGTTTATCCCAAAGTCTGTAGTAAGAGATGATGAGGGACACTATATCACACTTAAAGGATCTATCCAACAAGAGGATCTAACAATCATGAATATTTATGCCCCGTATATGGGAGCTGCAAGTATATCAATGAATTAATAGCCAAAGTTAAGATATACATAGATAATAATACATCTATACTGGGAGACTTCAACATGGCACTTTCTACAAATGACAGGTATTATAAAAACAACATCTCCAAAGAAATGGGGGTTTTAAATGATACACTGGACCAGATCGATTTCACATATATATACAGAACTATGCATCCAATCGCAACTGAGTACATATTCTTCTCAAGTGCACATGGAGCTTTCTCTAGAATAAACCACATACTGGGTCACAAATCAGGTCTTAACAGATATCAAAAGATTGGGATGGTCCCCTGGATATTTTCAGACAATAATGCTTTGAAACTAGAACTAAATAACAAGAAGAAATTTGGAAGAAATTCAAATACGTGGAGGTTAGAGAGAACCCTGCTAAAAGATGAAAGGGTCAACCAGGAAATTAGAGAATAATTTAAAAGATTCATGGAAACTAATGAGAATGAAGATACAACTATTCAAAATCTTAGGGGTACAGCAAAAGCAACCCTGAGAGGGAAATACATCGCAATACAAGCCTCCCTCAAAAAACTGGAAAAAACTCAAATACAAAAGCTAATCTTGCACGTAAAGGCACTGGAGAAAGAACAGCAAATAAAACCTACACCCAGGCAGCCTGG
The DNA here is from genome assembly GCF_018345385.1 of Vulpes lagopus. Classification (NCBI taxonomy): domain Eukaryota; kingdom Metazoa; phylum Chordata; class Mammalia; order Carnivora; family Canidae; genus Vulpes; species Vulpes lagopus. The sequence goes on from NC_054848.1 coordinate 43,946,599, forward strand.
GTGGCTCAGTGGTTTAGCACCTACCTTCAGACCAGGGCATGATCCTGGAGACCCCAGATTGAGTCCCACGTCAGGCTCCCTGCATAGAGCCTGCTTCTCCCTCTGCCTGTGTCTCTGCCTCTCTATCTCTCACTCTCTGTGTATCTCTCATGAATAAGAAAATAAAATCTTAAAAAAACCAACACCCAACAGAAGAAGAGTGTTAATAAAGATTCGAGCAGAACTCCATGAAATAGAGATCAGAAGAACTGTGGAACCCATCAACAAAACCAGGAGCTGGTTCTTTGAAAGAATTAGCACATAGATACCATTAGCCAGCATTATTAAAAAGAAAAGAGAAAAAAATTTAAAAAATCATGAATGAGAAAGGAGAGATCACAACCAGTACCAAGGAAAATGATTTTAGCAACATATTATGAACAGCTATATGCCAATAAATTAGGCAATCTACAAGAAATGGACGCATTTATGGAAGGCCACAAACTACCAAAACTGGAACTGGAAGAAATAGAAAACTTGAACAGGCCGATAACCAGGGAGGAAATTGAAGCAGTCATCAAAAACCTCCCAAGACACAAAGGTCCAGGGCCAGATGGCTTCCCAGGGGAATTCTATCCAAAATTTAAAGAAGAAACTATACCTATTCTACTAAAGCTATTCTGAAAGATAGAAAGGGATGGAATACTTCCAAATTCGTTTAATGAAGCCAGCATCACCTTAATTCCAAAACCGAAGACCCCGCCAAAAAGGAGAATTATAGACCAATATCCCTGATGAACACAGATGCAAAAATTCTCAACAAATACTAGCCAATAGGACCCAACAGTATATTAAGAAAATTATTCACCACGGCCAAGTGGGATTTATCCCCAGCATGCAAGGATGGTTCAACACTCATAAAGCAATCAATGTGATAGATCATATCAACAAGAGAAAAAACAAGAGCCTTATGATCCTCTCAATAGATGCACAGAAAGCATTTGACAAAAGACAGCATCCATTCCTGATCAAAACTCTTCAGACTGTAGGGATAGTGGGAACACTCCTCAGGATCTTAAAAGCCATCTACGAAAAGCCCCCAGCAAATATCATTCTCAATGTGGAAACACGGGGAGCCTTTCCCCTAAGATCAGAAACATGATAGGGTTGTCCACTTTCACCAGTGCTATTCAACATAGGACCTCAATTCCTAGCCTCAGCAATCAGGCAACTAAAAGAAATAAAAGGCATTCAAACTGGCAAAGGAGAATTCAAACTCTCCCTCTTAACAGATGACAGGATATTCTATATAGAAAACCCAAAAGACTCCATCCCAAGATTGGTGGAACTCATACATCAATTCGGCAGTGTGGCAGGATACAAAATCAATGCCCAGAAGTCAGTGTCACTTCTATACACTAACAATGAGACTGAAGAAAGAGAAATTCAGGAGTCAATCCCATTTACAATTGCACCCAAAAGCATAAGATACCTAGGAATAAACCTAACCAAAGAGGTAAAGGATCTACACCCTAAAAACTATAGAACACTTCTGAAAGAAATTGAGGAGGACACAAAGAGAGGGAAAAATATTCCATGCTCATGGATTGGAAAAATTAATATTGTGAAAATGTCAATGTTACCCAGGGAAATTTACACATTCAATGCACTCCCTATCAAAATATCATGAACTTTCTTCAGAGAGTTGGAACAAATCATGTTAAGATTTGTGTGGAATCAGAAAAGACCCCGACTAGCCAGGGGAATATTGACAAAGAAAGCCAGAGCTGGGGGCATCACAATACCAGATTTCAGGTTGTAGTACAAAGCTGTGATCATCAAGACAGTGTGGTACTGGCACAAAAACAGACACATAGATCAATGGAACAGAATAGAGAATCCAGAAATGGGTCCTCAGTTCTATGGTGAACTCATATTCGACAAAGCAGGAAAGAATATCCACTGGAAAAATGACAGTCTCTTCAATAAATGTTGCTAGGAAAATTGGACATCCACATACACAAGAATGAGACTAGACCATTCTCTTACACCATATAAAAAGATAAATTCAGAATGGATGAAAGATATAAGAGGGAGACCACAATCAATGAAAATCTAGAGGAGAGCACAGACAACACCTTTTTTTAACTTGGCCACAGCAACTTCTTGCAAGATACATCTATGAAGGCAAGGGAAACAAAACAAAAAAAAAAAAGAACTATTGGGACTTCATTAAGATTAAAAGCTTCTGCGCAGCAAAAGAAGCAGTCCACAAAACTAAAAGATAACGTACAAAATGGGCGAAGATATTTGCAAATGACCTATCAGATAAAGGCCTAGTATCCAAGATTATAAAGAACTTTTAAAATCAACAACAAAGAAACAAACAATCCGATCATGTAATGGGTTAAAGACATGAACAGAAATTTCACAGAGGAAGACATAGACATGGCCAAGAAGCACATGAGAAAATGCTCCGTGTCCCTTGCCATCAGGGAAATACAAATCAAAACCACAATGAGATACCAGCTCACACCAGTGAGAATGGGGAAAATTAAGAAGGCAGGAAACAACAAATGTTGGAGAGGATGTGGAGAAAGGGGAATCCTCTTGCACTGTTGGTGGGAATGTGAATGGGTGCAGACACTCTGGAAAACTGTGTGGAGGTTCCTCAAAGAGTTAAAAATAGATCTGCCCTACCACCCAGCAATTGCACTGCTGGGGATTTACCCCAAAGATACAGATGCAATGAAACAACGGGACACCTGCACCCCGATGTTTCTAGCAGCAATGTCCACAATAGCCAAACTGTGGCAGGAGCCTCGGTATCCATCGACAGATGAATGGATAAAGAAGATGTGGTCTATGTATACATGGACTATTACTCAGCCATTAGAAGCAACAAATCCCCACATTTGCTTTGTCATGGATGGAACTGGAGGGTATTACGTTGAGTGAAGTAAGTCAGTTGGAGAAGGATAAACAGTATATGGTCTCATTCATTTGGGGAATATAAAAAATAGTGAAGGGAAATAAAGGGGAAAGATGAGAAAATGAGTGGGAAATATTAACGAGGGTGAAAGAACATGAGAGACTCCTAAGTCTGGTAAATGAACAAGGGATAATTGAAGGGGAGGTGGGTGGGGGGGTAGGGTGACTGGGTGAGGAGTACTGAAGGGGGCACTTGATGGGATGAGCACTGGGTGATGTGCTATATGTTGGTAAATTGAACTCCAATAAAAAAGGGGGGGAAGGCATGATTCTGAACCCAGAAATTACAAACAGGTAGAAAAGGGACTAGGCATAGAGAAGGAAGGGAATCTGCAATAAGAGTCTATGAAAAGTTATCTGGATACACTTAGGGCTCTCTGACTATCAGTACCTGTTGGCTGCTGGAAGGCAGTGAGAGATCTGCTGAATCAAAAACAAACAAACAAACAAACCACAAAAAACCCAGAGGAAATCTTATGCTTTCTTACAACCCCCTCAACTTGGAACCCAAGATTACTTAGTGATTGTCATTCTTGGATTTTGGAAAAATTACATCTTTTGTTTCCTCAGTGGTCCAGTATGCCTTTTCCTGTGTACTAAGGCTGCAAGGTATTTCACTGCTGGCAGGAGCCTGCTCTTTCTTCCCTTGACTACATTGGATTTCCCTTTTCTGGGGTTTGGAATATGTAGGTGATGAGAATGGTGAATAATGATAAACAGTTGAAAAGAACCACAAGTGGCAAGGAGCAGTGATAGAAAGAGCACAGCTGTATGGATAGGGTAATTAGAAGGGGAATACTATGTGACTTAACCTCAGTGATTGCACATAAAATTTTGGGAGATGTGCATGTCTTTTCTTTTTTTAAAAGATTTTATTTATTTATTTGAGAGAGAGACAGAGACAGCAGAGCAAAAGAGAGAGCATGAGCTAGGGGGAGTGGCAGAGGGAGAGTATGAAGCAGGCTCCTCACTGAGCAGGGAACCCAACATGGGGCTTGATCCCAGCACCTTGGGATCATGACCTGAGCTGAAGGCAGATGCTTAATCGACTGAGCCACTCAGGTGCCCTGAGATATGCATATCTTAAGATATACAGATCATATCTCAAGCTTAGTCTGGCTTCCATGGTTCTCATACTCCTGTTGAGGTGGGCTTCATGCAGATCTTTGTTATATTGCAGGGTATTCAGGGGATCATTTGGGGTGTCCCATAGAACCTTTAATACAGATTGGTTGCCAGAGAGCAAGGTGGTACAGAGTGGCCACCATAGCTGCCATGGAATTGTCTGGTCTAATGGAAAAGAACAATACATTATTTATGGCCAGGGAATTCTATAGACATCACCTAATTGGGACATCATGCTTTATGTAGAAAGTTTGGCAGTCAAAATTTGCTTTCAAGATCTGGATGCCACTTCCTAATGGGCTGTAAGTCAATTATTAATGCGCAGAGGTTGTAGAATATGGACACAGCAGACTGGGAATGGTGTTAGACAGACCTAAGATAAGAATGGAGGGCCCCAGTAAGAGCCTAAGTTCTGGGAGAGCTGATATGGCTGGGGAAAATTACAGCTCTGATACTATAGCCAGTTCAAAGACATTCCAGATAAGGCTGTAGTGAATGTTTGCCGTTCATTCCACAGGCAGCAAGTGAGAAGTCAGTGAGTGGGCCACTGAAGAATATCCTGCATTCCAGACAGGACTTGGCAGTGGTGACTTAGGGGGTGAAATGAAGAGGGTTGTTCCTCGAGGTAAGGAGACTGGTCAGGGGGCCACTGCAACTATCCAAGCAAAGGAGAATAAGAAACAACCCAAGTAAATGAAAGAGTGAACTGACATGGCTCTGGACTCAAGCTGTAGAAGAGATGGATGGAGAAGGGGTGTTAGAGGTAAAAGGACTTTAGATTTAGGAATGAATCAGAGTTGGAGACCAAATGGAAGGGAGAAGGATGAATGTAAAATAATCCCCAGGTTTTCTGGCTTGGGAGACTGGTTGGATGATAATATTATGAACTGAGATTTTACGCACAAGAGGAGAAGGACATTTGGAGTAAGACGTGGTGCAGGAGAAGAGTTAGAAAGAGTTCAGTAGTTTGAGAAATTCTATTGGTCTTCCAAGTGGAGATTTCTAAGGGGCATTCAAATACTTAGATCTAGAGATCTGGGGAGGGGGATGCTGGGCAAGAACCAGGTAGAATCCTTAGAATCCTTAGTGGTAGCCTAAATCATTGGCCATGGTTGGGCTCACAGTGAAACAGTATGAAACTAAGGAAAGGGGAAGATGGATCAGGAATTAGTGGAGAAATACAGAGGGGGTGTATCAGGAAAAAAAAAGAAAGGGGGTGCTGAGAATAGCACCTTGGGTAGCATTATCATGAATATATCAGAACCAGCCAGTTAAAACATAGCACTAGCTATGCTTTATGTACCAGACATAATCCATATACTATGGATTAGGTACCAGATCCTGTAGTAGATTCTGACAACTGTGATGCACAAAACAGCAACATAGAATTTAGTGCTTCAGGAAACCAATTTTACAATTAAACAAACTGTTACAAAATATTTGCCAGCAATTCTAAGTGGAAAAAGTTATTATTGAAGAAAATACAGGATGTTGTGGCAGTATGTAGCAATAGGGTCCTGCCAAATCTAGGGGGAGAATTACAAAAGCTTTCTCTGAGAAAGTGACATCTAGGTTGCAAATTGAAGGATAAGTAGATGTTGAGGAAAAGGGCAGGGAAAGAATATTTTGCAGGACGAAGAAATAATGCCCGTGAAGGAAACACAGAAGGAGAGAGGTAGGAGGAGAACATGGTAAGGAAATGTTAGGAAAGCAAAATGAGGAGAGGCAGCTCCAAACCCACAGGTAATCAAGAGTCCTTACCTCCTACAGTACCAAATAAGATCACCTCCTTCTACATGAATTTTGGTTTTGGCAGGACTTATTGGTCAAGGACCTCTTCTAAGCAGCTAGTTTGCTAGGAATTGGGGACAATGGGGAAGAATTTGTCTTATAGAGAGGTATGAGGAAATCTGGGGGATAATGGAACTGTTCTGTTTGTTGATTGTGGAGGTAGTCATACTATTGTATGTATTTGTCAACTCCTAGAGTGAGTTATAAACAAAAAGTGAACGTTACTGAGTTAAAATTGTAGCTCAACAAATATAACCAATAAAGATAATATATTCTCAAATTAAAATATGCACTTATGTGCAAAACTAATAAAGTATATGCCGCTTCTGATTGAAAAATAATAAATATTACTGAGAGTAAAAAATGAGACTAATAAATGGAGAAATATTACATATTAGTGGACTTGAAGATCCAATATTTTAAAGATACCTATCCTCCCAAAATTGATCTAGATATTCAATGCCATCCAATGAAATACTCTCCATATATTTTAATTGTGGAAATTAATAAACCAGTTCTAAAATTTATATGAAATAAAAATGTCCAAGAAAACAAAGATTCATTTGAGAAAGAACAAGGTGTGAATTCAGTATGGTGACAACAAAGACTCATCTGTATATGAAACCCTTGATTAATGATAATTGTGGCACTGCAGACCATGGGAAATTGACTATCATTTTCATAGTTATTCTTGGAAAAACTGGGACTCTCCCTCACATCTGAAATGAAAATTCACTCCAGGTGAACTTAAATTTCAAAGGAAAATCATACATCTTTTGAAATAGAATATAGGACTGTACATATTTATGAACTCGGGTTAAATAAAGATTTCTCCAAAAAGGCACAAAAACGATGTCCAGAGAATAAAAATAGATGTTTCACTACATTCAGACAAAGCACTTATTTTTGGCAAGAGACAGCATATATAAAATTAAGAGAAATATGAGAAAAGATACTTGGAATACACAAAATTAACAAAAAACTCTTACCTACGATATATGAAATATATCTACATAACAATTAAAAAAGAGACGTGATCCAATACAAAATGGGGACAAAGACTTGAGCAGACTTTTTGTTTGTTTTTTTGTTTTTTTGTTTTATTTTTTATTGGTCTTCAATTTGCCAACATATAGAATAATACCCAGTGCTCATCCCATCAAGTGCCCCCCTCAGTGCCCATCACTCAGTCACCCCCACCCCCCACCCACCTCCCTTTCCACCACCCCTAGTTCGTTTCCCAGAGTTAGGAGTCTCTCATGTTCTGTCTCCCTTTCTGATATTTCCCACTCATTTGTTCTCCTTTCCCCTTTATTCCCTTTCACTAGTTTTTATATTCCCCAAATGAATGAGACCATATGGTGTTTGTCCTTCTCCGATTGACTTATTTCACTCAGCATAATACCCTCCAGTTCCATCCACGTTGAAGCAAATGGTGGGTATTCGTTGTTTCTAATGGCTGAGTAATATTCCATTGTATACATAGACCACATCTTCTTTATCCATTCATCTGTCGATGGACACTGAGGCTCCTTCCACAGTTTGGCTATTGTGGACATTGCTGCTAGAAACATCGGGGTGCAGGTGTCTCGGCGTTTCACTGCATCTGTATCTTTGGGGTAATTCCCAGCAGTGTAATTGCTGGGTGGTAGGGCAGATCTATTTTTAACTCTTTGAGGAACCTCCACACAGTTTTTCAGAGTGGCTGCACAGTTCACATTCCCACCAACAGTGCAAGAGGGTTCCCCTTTCTCCACATCCTCTCCAACATTTGTTGTTTCCTGCCTTGTTAATTTTCCTCATTCTCACTGGTGTGAGGTGGTATCTCATTGTGTTTTTGATTTGTATTTCCCTGATGGCAAGTGATGCGGAGCATTTTCTCATGTACTTGTGGGCCATGTTGATGTCTTCCTCTGTGATATTTCTCTTCATGTCTTTTGCTCATTTCATGATTGGATTGTTTGTTTCTTTGTTGTTGAGTTTAATAAGTTCTTTTTTTTTTAATTTTTATTTATTTATGATAGTCACAGAGAGAGAGAGAGAGAGGCAGAGACACAGGCAGAGGGAGAAGCGGGCTCCATGCACCGGGAGCCCGATGTGGGATTCGATCCCAGGTCTCCAGGATCGCGCCCTGGTCCAAAGGCAGGCGCCAAACCGCTGCGCCACCCAGGGATCCCAATAAGTTCTTTATAGATCTTGGAAACTAGCCCTTTATCTGATACATCATTTGCAAATATCTTCTCCCATTCCGTAGGTTGTCTTTGAGTTTTGTTAACGGTATCTTTTGCTGTGCAAAAGCTTCTTATCTTGATGCTGTCCCAATGGTTCATCATCATGGATGCTTGCCTTCATGGATGTATCTTGCAAGAAGTTATGTGGCCAAGTTCAAAAAAGGTGTTGCCTGTGTTCTCCTCTAGGATTTTGATGGAATCTTGTCTCACATTAAGATTTTTCATCTGTTTTGAGTTTATCTTTGTGTATGGTGTAAGAGAGTGGTCTAGTTTCATTGTTCTGCATGTGGATGTCCAATTTTCCCAGAACCATTTATTGAGCAGACTTTTCACAAAAGAAGATATCAAATGACCAATGCTAATAAGTATGTAATATTAGAGAGTTTCAACTTCATCTGTAATCAGGTAAATGCAAATTTAAACCACAAGGACAAAACTGCCTATCTGTTCAAAATGAAAATATCTGACAATACTAAGTATAGTCACCAACGTGGAGAACCAAGAACTCCTTTTTAAAAAATTGAGATATAAATAACATACAGTGTTATATTTGTTTCAGGTGTACAATATAATGAATCGATGATTCTATACCTTTCTCAGTGCTCATCAAAATTAGAACTCTTATATGTTGCTGACAGGAGTGTAAAAGGATACAGCCACTTTGAAAAACATCTTGGCGTTCTCTAGTAAATTTGGGGTTATGTATATCCTATGACTCATGAACTTCACTTGTAGGTGCATACCCAACAAAAAAGTATGCATGTGTACGGTAGCATACATAGACATGAAAATTCATAGAAGAATTTTTCATTACAGCCAAAAATTGCAAGCAACCCCAAATTTAATTGTATAATTAATATACAGCGTTATATGAGGTTCAGATGTACAACACAGTGATTCAACAATTTTGTTCATTGCTCAGGGCTCATCAAGACACATATACTCTTAATTCCCTTCACCTATTTCACTCATTCCTCTCATTCATCTTCCCTCTGGCAACCACCAGTTCTCTGTATTTAAGAGTCTGGTTTTTTTTTAATTTTTCATTTGAATAAAACTAGGACACAAGGAAAATAAAGCTATATTGTTTAAGAGATGCATATGTAGGAAAATTAGAAAGCAAAGCAAAGAAGTCATTATTTAAAATGAACAGTGGATTACTCAAGGAGTGAGGGTGATGAGTGTAGCAAGGAAGAGGCTCATGGGGATTTCAAAAATGCTGGCAGTGTTTTATTTCTTGTCCTCAGTGGTAATCTACAGATATTTATTTTTAAAACATATTTTATTTACTTGACACAGACAGAGAGAGGGAAAATACAAGCAGGGGAAGCTGCAGAGGGAGAGGGAGAAGCAGATTCCCCACTGAGCAGGCAGCTCAATGCAGGGCCCATTCCCAGGACACTGAGATCTTGACCTGAGCTGAAGGCAAACACTTAACCGAATGAGCCACCCAGATGCCTCACAGATATACATTTTTAATGCATATTTATATTTCATTCACATTTGTATATGTGTGATATATCACAATGATAGCTTAAAAAAGAACTCACAAATTTTGATGACAACGTATTTGAAAACTTAAATGAATGAATATTTGAAAAACATAACAAACTTGATTCAAGGAGATTTGGAAATTGTGAATAGACCTACAGCTATTAAAATAAATGAATGAAAAAAAATAAAAAATAAATGAATGAGTAATTTTTAAAAGTCTTCTCCAAAAGAGGATGTGGAGAAAGGGGAACCCTCTTGCACTGTTGGTGGGAATGTGAACAGATGCAGCCACTCTGGAAAACTGTGTGGAAGTTCCTCAAAGAGTTAAAAATAGATCTGCCCTACCACCCAGCAATTGCACTGCTGGGGATTTACCCTAAAGATACAGATGCAGTGAAATGCCGGGACACCTGCACCCCGATGTTTCTAGCAGCAATGTTCACAATAGCCAAACTGTGGAAGGAGCCTCAGTGTCCATCGAAAGATGAATGGATAAAGAAGATGTGGTCTATGTATACAATGGAGTATTACTCAGCCATTAGAAACGACAAATACCCACCATTTGCTTCAACGTGGATGGAACTGGAGGGTATTATGCTGAGTGAAATAAGTCAATCGGAGAAGGACAAACACTATATGGTCTCATTCATTTGGGGAATATAAAAAATAGTGAAAGGGAATAAAGGGGAAAGGAGAAGAAATGTGTGGGAAATATCAGAAAGGGAGACAGAACATGAGAGACTCCTAACTCTGGGGAAACGAACTAGGGGTGGTGGAAAGCGAGGTGGGTGGGGGGTGGGGGTGACTGGGTGACGGGCACTGAGGGGCACTTGATGGGATGAGCACTGGGTGTTATGCTATATGTTGGCAAATTGAACTCCAATAAAATAAAAAGAAGAAGAAAAAAAGTCTTCTCCAAAGAATTAAAAACAAAATATAATACTCTAGGCCCAACAAACATTAAAGGAGAAAATAATCCCAATCTTGTACAAAGTCTTCCATAAAACATATGAAAGAAGGAATGTCTCCTAATTCATGTCATGTGGTAAGAATAATTTTCCTAGTAAATGTGTCCATGGATGTGTTATAAATAAGTAAAGAAGAATAAGGGATGAATCACATTCATGAAAATAGATGGAAAATCAAGAAAATATTAGCAAACTAAATTCAGCAATGTATAAAAAAATAATACATGAATACCAGGATTGGTGTGTAATTAGAAAATAAAATAGTGTAATTAACAGAGCAATTAACAGTGCAATTGTGTATTAACAGAACAAAACATGGACATCATATGATGATCTCAATACATGCAGTAAAAAAAGTGTTTGATAAAAGTCAAGCTGCATTCATAACAAAATTATTTAAATATTTAAGAATAGAAAGGAGCTTTCTTAACTCAATAAAGCATACCAAAAAGGATACAATAAACATCCTACTAAATGGTGAAATAATCAAAAGCTTTTTTTTTTTATATTGAAAAAATAGTTCCTTTTGGTAGAGGAAAGATGGTGGTGGACTAGAAGGACCTTAGGTCACTTTGTGCTATGAATACAACTAGATAACTGTCAAATCATCTTATATATCCCAGAAATTGACCTGAATATTGTCAGAACAAAATCCACAACCAAAGGTAGAGAAGAGGTCACATCAAAGAAGGTAGGAAGTGCAGAGACTTGGTTTGGAAGAGAATGGGATCATGACCACCACAGAGGGAGCCATAGTCACAGAGAAGGGTGATAGACAGACTAGCACATAAGGAAGCTCATGGGGAAAATATATCCCCATAGCAATTGGCTTGGAAAGCAAGAGGGGCTGAATTTTATAAGTTTTTGCAACCAGCAGGGTTTAAAGCCTGGAGTTTTAAAGGCCAGCAGGCTTGGCTTGGATATAGCAAAAAAGCACTGTGCTGCTCTTGGATAAAAGACAAGCAAGTGACCCATGGACATACAATGTGGAAACAGTGGTCTGACGAAATGCCTTAGGCACACAATGGGGAGGTTATTTACTCATGTCAGAGCTTATCCCAGGGAGATAGCATTCACATAGAGACCCCTCCAGGACCAAAAGAACTAGTCTGCACCATTTCTCTCTCTTGCCCTTCAGCATTAGTACAGGGCCACGTGCAGAAACCAGCCCAGCACTGACACTCACTACCTAACTTGTCTACACCAAGCTACAACCTTCCCCCTTGCCACTCCAGTGGAAACACCATTCCTAGTCACAATTGCCACAATTCCTGTGCAGTAAGCTCCCTCCTACAGAAATCCAGTCCCAAACCTTGTTCACACTACATCTCCTGATTCAGGAATTTTGCAGAACCTTGGTTCCCATGGTGGTAGTGACAGATCTCATTTCACAAACAGACCAGATCATACTTAGTAAAAATGCACCACATTCAGGCCAGGGACCAAACACTGCCCACAAAAAGAGGGCCTCTGCAGATGAGCAGGCTGATGGAAAAAGTGGCTAGGACAAAAGAACTTTCTACAGTATGTGCTGCAGAGCACATGCAGCACATATTGGAGACGCTCCCTGAAATAAGTCCTGGGAAACAGGGGATATCACATGGTAGGGCAATACAGGACCTTTTCTTAATAAGGATCCTACCCTCAAGAACAGGAGACATAACTGACTTTCCTAACACTGAAATAGGCACAGGGACTTTGATAAAATGAGAAGACAGATAAATTCATACCAAATTAAAATACAGTGGTCCAAAACCTTTGGATGCAGCAAAAGCAGTTCTAAGAGGGACTTTATAAGCAATCCAGGCCTATCTCAAAAAGCAAAAAAAATCCCAAATAAATAACCTAACTTTATACCTAAATGAGCTAAAAAAAAATACAACAAACAAAGCCTAAAAACAGCAGAAGGAAGAAAATAATAAAGATTGGAGCAGAAATACATTAGTTAGAAACTAAAAACAAAAACAATGGAACAGATCAATGAAACCAAGAGATGGTTCTTTGAAAAATCAATAAAATTGATAAAACTTTAGCCAGACTTTTCAAGAAAAAAAAGAAAGGACTCAAATGAATAAACTCACAAATGAAGTAGGAGAAATAACAACCAACACCATAAAAATACAGATCATAAGAGAATATTATGAAAAACTATATGCCAACAAATTGGATGACCTAGAAGAAATGGATAAATTTCTAGAAATATACAAACTACCAAAACTGAAACAGGAAGAAGTATAAAATTTGATTAGACTGATTATCAGCAAGGATATTTGAATCAGTAATAAAAAAAAACTCACAACAAACAAAAGTCCAGGACCAGATGGCTTCACAGGCAAATTCTACCAAACATTTAAAGAAGAGTTAATACCTATTCTTCTCAAAGTATTTTAAAAAATAGAAGATGAAGAAAAACTTCCAAATTCATTCTATGAAGCTAGCATTACCCTGATACCAAAGACACTACTAAAAAAGAGAAATACAAGCCTATATGCCTGATTAACATAGATGCAAAAAATCCTCACCAAAATAGTAGCAAACCAAATCCAACAGCACAGAAGAATGAAACTGGGCCACTTTCTTACCCCATATAAAAAATAAACTAAAAATGGATTAAAGACCTAAATGTGAGACCTGAAAAGATAAAAATCCTAGAAGAGAACTCTGGCAGTAACCTCTTTGACATTGGTTGCAACAACTTTGTTCTAGATGTCTCCTGAGCCAAGAGAAACAAAAGCAAAAATAAATCATTGGGATTACAGCAAAATAAAAATATTGTTCACAGCAAAGAAAACAATCAACAAAAATGAAAGGCAACCTACAGAATGAGAAGAGTTATTTGCAAATGACATATCTGGTAAAGGGTTAGTATCAAAAAAAAAGAAAGAAAGAAAGAAAGAAAGAAAGAAAGAAAGAAAGAAAGAAAGAAATGAGACAATTCTACACCCCCAAAAAATTAATCCAATTTTAAAATGGGCAGAAGACATTTCTCCAAATCCAGACAGCCAAGAGATACATGAATAGATGCTTAACAACTCTCATTACCAGGGAAATGCAAATCAACACCTCAGTGAGATTATTACCTCACATCTGTCATAATGGCTAAAATCAACAACACAAGAAATAACAGGTGTTGGTGAGGATGTGGAGAAAAAGGAACATTTGTGCATTTTTGGTAGGAATGCAAACTGGTGCAGCCACTCTGGAAAACCGTATGGAGGTTCCTAAAAAAGTTAAAATTAGAACTACCTTATGATCCAACAATCCAAAACATAGGAAAACACTAATTCAAAGGGATACATGCACCCCTATGTTTATAGCAACATTATTTACAATAGCTAAGATGTGGAAGCAGCCCAAATGTCTATTGATTCATGAGAGGATAAAGAAGACATGGTATATATACACAATGGAATATTACTCAGCCATAGGAAAGAATGAAATCTTGCAATTTGGAACAACATGGATGGAGTTAGAAAGTATAGCATTAAGCAAAATAAGTCAGTTCAGAGAAAGACAAATGCCATATAATTTCACTCCTATGAGGAATTTAAGAAACAAATGAGCAAAAGGAAAAAAGAGAAAGAGGCAAATCAAGAAACAAACTATTAATAATACAAAACAATCTGATGGTTATCAGAGGGGAGAATGGAGAGGGAAAGGGATATGTTAAACAGGTGAAGGGGATTAAGAGTGCACTTCTTTGGCAAGCACTGAAAAATAAATATATGGAATTGCTGAATAAAGACACCTGAAGCTAATATAACACTGTATGTTAAGAAAGTGGATTTAAAATTAAAACTTAAGAAAAAGGAGGGAGGGCAAGATGGCGGAAGAGTAGGGTCCCCAAATCACCTGTCCCCACCAAATTACCTAGATAACCTTCAAATTATCCTGAAAATCTACGAATTCGGCCTGAGATTTAAAGAGAGACCAGCTGGAATGCTACAGTGAGAAGAGTTCGCGCTTCTATCAAGGTAGGAAGACGGGAAAAAAGAAATAAAGAAACAAAAGGCCTCCAAGGGGGAGGGGCCCCGCGAGGAGCCGGGCTGAGGCCGGGGCGAGTGTCCCCAGGACAGGAGAGCCCCGTCCCGGAGGAGCAGGAGCTGCACCGACCTTCCCCGCGGAAAGGCCTCCCGGGGAATTGGAGCAGGATCCCCAGAAAGGCGGGGATGCCCTCGGGCTCCCTGGGACAGTAACAGAGGAACTGTGCCCGGGGAGATGCGCCGAGCTCCCTAAGGGCTGCAGCGCACACGGCTGGACCCGGGAGCAGCTCGGAGGGGCTCGGGCGGCGGCTCCGCGGAGGGGGCTGCGGGGCGGGAGCGCGAATCCAACAGCGCAGACCCGGGAGCACAGGGAGCCGGGGACACGGCCCAGGATCTGGCCTCCCCCCGGGAAAGGCAGAGGCCAGGAGGGCCCAGGACAGCAAGGACGCTCCTGCCCCAAGCTGAGCAGATCAGCGGCCCCGCCCCCGGAGCATCCAGGCCCTGCAGACAGAGAGCTCTGTAATTACTGCAGGAGCTGAAGCCAGGGCTCCAGAGCTGGCCAACGCCACTGTGGTTGTTCCTCCTGGGGCTTCCCGGGGTAAACAACCCCCACTGAGCCCTGCACCAGGCAGGGGGCAGAGCAGCTCCCCCAAGTGCTAACACCTGAAAATCAGCACAACAGGCCCCTCCCCCAGAAGACCAGCTAGACAGACAAGTTCCAGGAAGTCAAGGGACGTAAAGTATACAGAATCAGAAGATATTCCCTCGTGGGTTTTTTGTTTTGTTTTGTTTATTGATTTCTATTGGCTTCCCCCACCAAGAACCATATGATACTCTCATTAGATGCAGAGAAAGCATTTGACAAAATACAGCATCCATTTCTGATCAAAACTCTTCAGAGTGTAGGGATAGAGGGAACATTCCTCAACATCTTAAAAGCCATCTACGAAAAGCCCACAGCAAATATCATTCTCAATGGGGAAGCACTGGGAGCCTTTCCCCTAAGATCAGGAAGAAGACAGGGATGTCCACTCTCACCACTGCTATTCACCATAGTACTGGAAGTCCTCGCCTCAGCAATCAGATGACAAAAAGACATTAAAGGCATTCGAATTGGCAAAGAAGTCAAACTCTCCCTCTTCGCCGATGACATGATACTCTACATAGAAAACCCAAAAGATTCCACCCCAACATTGCTAGAAGTCATACAGCAATTTGGCAGTGTGGCAGGATACAAAATCAATGCCCAGAAGTCAGTGGCATTTCTATATACTAACAATGAGACTGAAGAAAGAGAAATTAAGGAGTCAATCCCATTTACAATTGCACCCAAAAGCATAAGATACCTAGGAATAAACCTAACCAAAGCGGGAAAGGATCTATACCCTAAAAACTATAGAACACTTCTGAAAGAAATTGAGGAAGACACAAAGAGATGGAAAAATATTTCATTCTCATGGATTGGCAGAATTAATATTGTCAAAATGTCAATGCTACTCAGGGCAATTTACACGTTTAATGCAATCCGTATCAAGATACCATGGACTTTCTTCAGAGAGTTAGAACAAATTATTTTAAGATTTGTGTGGAATCAGAAAAGACCCCGAATAGCCAGGGGAATTTTAAAAAAGAAAGCCATAGCTGGGGGCATCACAATGCCAGATTTCAGGTTGTACTACAAAGCTGTGGTCATCAAGACAGTGTGGTTCTGGCACAAAAACAGACACATAGATCAATGGAACAGAATAGAAAACCCAGAAGTGGACCCTCAACTTTATGGTCAACTAATATTTGACAAAGAAGGAAAGACTATCTACTGAAAAAAGACAGTCTCTTCAATAAATGGTGCAGAGATAATTGGACATCCACATGCAGAAGAATGAAACTAGACCACTCTCTTTCACCATACACAAAGATACACTCAAAATGGATGAAAGATCTAAATGTGAGACAAGATTCCATCAAAATCCTAGAGAACACCCTTTTTGAACTCAGCCACAGTAACTTCCTGCAAGATACATCCACGAAGGCAAAAGAAACAAAAGCAAAAATGAACTATTGGGACTTCATCAAGATTAGAAGCTTTTGCACAGCAAAGGATACAGTCAACAAAACTAAAAGACAACCTACAGAATGGGAGAAGATATTTGCAAGTGACGTATCAGATAAAGGGCTAGTTTCCAAGATCTATAAAGAATTTATTAAACTCAACAGCAAAGAAACAAACAATCCAATCATGAAATGAGCAAAAGACATGAAGAGAAATATCACAGAGGAAGACATCAACATGGCCAACATGCACATGAGTGATGCTCCGCATCACTTGCCATCAGGGAAATACAAATCAAAACCACAATGAGATACCACCTCACACCAGTGAGAATGGGGAAAATTAACAAGGCAGGAAACAACAAATGTTGGAGAGGATGTGGAGAAAAGGGAACCCTCTTGCACTGTTGGTGGGAATGTGAACTGTGCAGCCACTCTGGAAAACTGTGTGGAGGTTCCTCAAAGAGTTAAAAATAGATCTTCCCTACCACCCAGCAATTGCACTGTTGGGGATTTACCCCAAAGATAGAGATGCAGTGAAACGCCGGGACACCTGCACCCCTATGTTTATAGCAGCAATGTCCACAATAGCCAAACTGTGGAAGGAGCCTCGGTGTATATTGAAAGATGAATGGATAAAGAAGATGTGGTTTATGTATACAATGGAATATTCCTCAGCCATTAGAAATGACAAATACCCACCATTTGCTTCAACATGGATGGAACTGGAGGGTATTATGCTGAGTGAAATGAGTCAGTCGGAGAAGGACAAACATTATATGTTCTCATTCATTTGGGGAATATAAATAATAGTGAAAGGGAATATAAGGGAAGGGAGAAGAAATGGGTAGGAAGTATCAGAAAGGGAGACAGAACATAAAGACTCCTAACTCTGGGAAATGAACTAGGGGTGGTGGAGGGGGAGGAGGGTGGGGGTGAATGGGTGATGGGCACTGTGGTGGACACTTGACGGGATGAGCACTGGGTGTTATTCTGTATGTTGGCAAATTGAACACCAATAAAAAATTTATTATTAAAAAAAAACCTTAAAAAAAAGAAAAGAAAAATAGTTCTTCTCGACAGTTCTATTGGAGATCTTAAGTCACTCAGTAAGGCAAGAATAATAAAAGTACAAGAATTACAAATGGAGAAACAAAACAGTCATTACTCATAGGTGACACATGATTATGGACTGGAAGACCCAAAATTAACCCATATAGGTTATTATACTAAATTGTGGGTACTGAAATATATATAATTTACGATCCTGTACATCTGCAAAGGAGTAATAGAGAATGAATAAAATTAAAATGTACTAACAATTTCTTCAGAATTGTGATGTATAGTATCATTGTGGGTCTAATCAGGACCTAGACACCACGTTGCAGGTGATAGATGGTAAATGTAATACAAATAATTATTAAACTATGATGAAAGAGTAACTATAAGACATAAAGAAACTATTTCACACCCTATGGCTGAGAGAAAGCATCCAAAAAAGGAAACACTTGGAGTTCAGTCTTCCTAATGGGATAAGGTGCAGTTCAGTCCCATGGATAGAGAGAAATTGGCTGACTTAGGTTGTCGCTGGTGTATAGTTTCTGGACAAGTATAAATTAACCTAACCTTCAGGAGGGCAGACAAAGAGAAAATAATTATCAACTGGTGACTTGGATGTAGAGTGGGTGAACAGAGGGTGGGAACCCTCCAGGCAGCAATCAGTAAGCAGGCAAAATGTGTAGAGGGCTTGCAGAGGGCGCAACAGGTCAGTGTGGACCCTCCAGCAATAGACCAGCTTGTACTGAGGCCTACAGAGCAAATCAGAATGCTGGTATCAGGGCAGACACCTGCATAGAAGGAAGGCTTTTGGGTATGTGTGCTGGTGAGAGGCAATTTCACACAGGTGCCAGAACAAAGCCTTAGGGGCTCAGATTTCCACGTTGAGAAGGCCACAGATTATTGCCAGAGGGAGGCTGCAAGATCAGAGGGACCCTGAGTTTTAGGCTTGTGGCTGGGGCAGAGGTCCACCAAATGGCCTCGGACCTACACTATGTATTCAAAGTACTACAGTTGGAAATTGAAGAAAAGCCTTTTCCTCCTTTAGTGTCCCTCTACCGCCATCTACTGAGAAAGCTTACTTGAGAAACGCTTAACGGAATTACATTTTTAAATCACAGAGCATTTATTAAAGGATATATTTTGATTAAGTCCTAATAGTACATTTTTGCTTTTGTTTCCCTTACCTTCATAGATGTATCTTGCAAACAATTGCTGTGGCCAAGTTCAAAAAGGGTATTGCCTGTGTCCTCCTCTAAGATTTTGATGGATTCTTGTCTCACATTTAGATCTTTTATCCATTTTGAGTTTATCTTTGTGTATGGTATAAGAGAATGGTCTAGTTTCATTCTTCTGCACGTGGCTGCACAAATTTCCCAACACCATTTATTTAAGAGATTGTTCTTTTTCCAGTGGATAATCTTCCCTGCTTTGTCGAATATTAGTTGACCATAGAGTTGAAGGCCCATTTGTGGATTCTCTATTCTGTTCCGTTGATCTATAAGTCTGTTTTTGGGCCAGTACCACACTGTCTTGATGATCACAGCTTTGCAGTACATCTTGAAATCCGGCATTGTGATGCCCCCAGCTCTGGTTTTCTTTTTCAATATCCCCCTGACTATTCAGAGTCTTTTCTGATTCCACACAAATCTTAAGATGATTTGTTCCAACTCTCTGAAGAGAGTCCATGGTATTTTGATAGGGATTGCATTGAATGTGTGAATTGCCCTGGGTAGCATAGACATTTTCACAATATTAATTCTTCCAATCCATGACCATGGAATATTTCCCCATCTCTTTGTGTCTTCCTCAATTTCTTTCAGAAGTGTTCTGTAGTTTTTCGGGTATAGATTCTTTACCTCTTTGGTTAAGTTTATTCCTAGATATCTTATGCTTTGGGGTGCAACTGTAAATGGGATTGATTCCTTGATTTCTCTTTCTTCAGTCTCACTGTTAGTGTATAGAAATGCCACTGATTTAGTGTATTGATTTTGTATCCTGCCACATTGCTGAATTGCTGTATAAAAATCTTCTGCACAGCAAAAGAAACAGTCGACAAAACTAAAAGACAATGGAATGGGAGAAGATATTTGCAAGTTACATATCAGATAAAGGGCTAGTATCCAAGATCTATAATGAACTTATTAAACTCAACAGCAAAGAAACAAACAATCCAATCATGAAATGGCCAAAAGACATGAACAGAAATTTCACCAAAGAAGACATACACACGGCTAACAAGAAAATGCTCTGCATCACTTGCCATCAGGGAAATATAAATCAAAACCACAATGAGATACCACCTCACACCAGTGAGAGTGATGGAAATTAACAAGACAGGAAACAACAAATGTTGGAGAGGATGTGGAGAAAAGGGAACCCTCTTGCACTGTTGGTGGGAATGTGAACTGGTACAGCCACTCTGGAAAACTGTGTGGAGGTTCCTCAAAGAGTTAAAAATAGAACTACCCTATGACCCAGCAATAGCACAGGGATTTATCCCAACGATACAGATGCAGTGAAATCTGAGACATCTCACCCCAATGTTTATAGCAGCAATGTCCACAATAGCCAAACTGGAAGAAGTCTCAGTATCCATCAAAAGATGAATGGATAAAGAAGATGTAGTTTGTATATACAATGGAATATTTCTCAGCCATTAGAAACGACGAATACCCACATTTACTTCAAGGTGGATGGAACTGGAGGGTATTATGCTGAGTGAAGTAAGTCAATCAGAGGACAGTCATTATATGTGTTCACTCATAAGGGGAATATAAAAAATAGTGAAACAGATTAAGGGATTATAGGGAAAAAGGATAGAAAATGAGTGGGAAAAATCATAGAGGGTGACAAAACATGAAAGTCTCCTAACTCTGGGAAAGGAACATGGAGTAGTGGAAGGGGAAGTGGGCAGGGAGATGGGGTGACTGGGTGACAGGCACTGGGGGGCGGTGTTTGACGGGATGAGCACTGGGTGTTATACTATATGTTGGCAAGTCGAACTCCAATAATATATATATATATAGAAGATATATATATCTTATTATTATCTTATTATTTTAATAATAATATTATTATATAATATTATATTATTAATATATCGATATATTAATAATATAATTATTAATGTATTAATATATAATATTATAATATTATTATATAATATATAATATATAGAAGATATATATCTTATTATTATCTTATTATCTTAATAATAATCTTATTATTATCTTGTTATCTTATTATTATCTTCAATAATATATATATAAATTGAAGAAATTTATATATATTAATTATATATATATATCTAATTAAGGATACATTTCAAGCTGAGAGGCAATAAATTGATAACTGACACAAATACCATGGAATAAATCTAAGAAAGCAAAGACTTACGTGAAAAATTTATAAAACTTCATTCAGAGATACTGTTAGAAGTTGAATTGTGCCTCTAACCCCCAATTCATATGCTGAAATCTTAATCCCCAGTACATCAGAATGTGAACTTATTTGGAAATTAGGTCATTACAGTTGTAATTAGCTAAGATGAGGTCTTTAGGATGGACTCTTTTCATTTTTTAAAGATTTTACATATTTATTCATGAGAGAGAGAGAGAGAGAGAGAGAGAGAGAGAGAGGCAGAGACACAGGCAGAGGGAGAAGCAGGCTCCATGCAGAGAGCCTGACGTGGGACTTGATCCCAGGTCTCCAGGATCACGCCCTGGGCCAAAAGTGGCATAAACCGCTGAGCCACCGGGGCTGCCCAAGGTGGACTCTTTTCAATATGACTGATGTCCTTCTAAAAAGGGTAAATTTGAAAAAAAAAAAAAGACAGACAGGCATGGAGGAAAGATAATATGAAAACACACAGGAAAAAGACAAGCCAAGGAGAGAGGTCTAGAACAAATTATTTTCTTAGGCACTCAGAAGAAACCAACCCAGCCACACCTTCTTTCAGACTTCCAGCTTCCAGAACTATGAGACAATATATTTCTATACTTTAAGCTACTAAGTCTGTGGTACTTATTTACAGCATCCCAAGCAAACTAATATAGATTTTGATACCAAGAAGTAGGGTGCTGCTGTAACAAATACCTACAGATGTGGAAGTGGCTTTGGAACTAGATAATACTAAAGTAGGGTGGACCCCTAATCCAATATAACTGGTGTCCTTATTTTCAAAAAGGGGGATAATCTTTGTATAAGGGCAGGTGTGCACACAGGGGGAATGTCATGTGAAGACTGAAGTTGTGCTTCCACAAGCCAAGGCAATACTAGAAGGTAGAAGAAAAGCAAGGAAAAGATTCTCCCTCACAGCCTTCAGAAGGAGTCAACTTGGCTGACACCTTGATCTTGGACTTCTAGTGTCCAGAACTGTGAGACAATAAATCCCCATTCTTTAACAACACAGTTTGTAGTGCTCTGTCACTTCAGCCACAGGAAACTCATACAAAAAAACTAATGATAACTTCAATAAATAAATAAACTATGCTCCCTGGGAAATGTAATATTGTAAAAATGTCAGTTATCTCTGAATTATTTTAAAGATGAAATGTATACAATGGAATATTACTCAGGCATTAGAAATGACAAATACCCACCATTTGCTTCAACGTGGATGGAACTGGAGGGTATTATGCTGAGTGAAGTAAGTCAATTGGAGAAGGACAAACATTGTATGTTCTCATTCATTTGTGGAATATAAATAATAGTGAAAGGGAATATAAGGGAAGGGAGAAGAAATGTGTGGGAAATATCAGAAAGGGAGACAGAACATAAAGACTCCTAACTCTGAGAAACGAACTAGGGGTGGTGGAAGGGGAGGAGGATGGGGGGTGGGGGTGAATGGGTGACGGGCACTGAGGGGGGCACATGACGGGATGAGCACTGGGTGTTATTCTGTATGTTGGCAAATTGAACACCAATAAAAAATAAATTTATTAAAAAAAAGATGAAATGTAATCACAAATAAAATTCCAACAATCATTTTATGTGATATTTGACAAATGATTCTAAATATTATGCAGTAGTACAGTATGTTGAAAATGCCAAAAAAGAAGAAAAGGTAGAAGGATTTTTACTACTGGCAGTCCTTACTTTGCATGGTGGTTGAGGGCCATGCAAGCTGGAATAATACAAAGCAATCTTAATAATAAATAGGAAAAATCATCATTGTTCTGTGAGCATTCAACATTTTTGTCAAAAGTTAAGAACTCTTTGACTTTTGGTTATCAACATAAGGGAATATTTAAAAAATAGTAAAGCAGTCATTTAAAACATTAGAAATATTAAGAATTAAAGTTTCAAGTATCTTTGAGTTCCTCTAATATGATGGGTTTTTTGTTTTGTTTTTGCTGTTCATAACATCATTATTCAAAATACTCCCAAACTGGAAATAACACAAATACTCCTCATTGTTAGTACTGGGGAATATATGCTGGAATGTTCATAGGATGGAATTTATACAGCAATGAAAAATTGAAGAAATTTACAGCTACTAGCATCAAGATAAATGAATTTCATTAGCGTGAGCAAAATTAGCAAGTCAAAAGAAGTGAATATACAGTATAATTGCATATTAAAAAGTTTAAGAACAGGCAAAACTGGTGTGTAGGGGTGCAAGAGGAAATGGTAAAGATATCAATAAGAGCAAGGTAAAGATTATTCTAAAAGTCAGGAAAGGAGTTACTTTAGGTTTGATGGAGTGGGAGATGTATTTGAGAAGGGGCACCCTAAAGATTTATAAATTACATGAAGTGTTCTATTCTTTGTTAGGTATTGTTTACACAAGTGTATATTTTATAATTACTATTTTAAGCGCCATGTATGTTTTATGTCATATATTGCAATTTACTGATACATATTTAATATTATCTTTAAATTAGAAATGAAGGGGAGCCTGGGTGGCTCAGCGGTTTAGCGCCACTTTCAGCCCAGGGCATGATCCTGGAGACCTGGGATCGGGTCCCGCGTCGGGCTCCCTGCATGGAGCCTGCTTCTCCCTCTGCCTGTGTCTCTGCCTCTCTCTCTCTCTCTCTCTGTATTTCTCATGAATAAATAAATAAAATCTTTAAAAAAATAAATAAATTAGAAATGAAGACAGACTTAGTGTGAAAGGAGCGCAAAAAGCATCTGGGAGTCTGTAATACTCTATTTCGTGACACACACACACATATATAGTGTATTTTTCAGAATAAAAATCATCTTCTATCCAAGTTTTTCTTGTATATTTTCTTCTACAAACCATAATAGGCTGCTAAATGTTTGAAAAACAATGTAAGTTTTAGCCCAATTAATGGTACTGGAAAAATTCCCAGTATCATTTCCCCAGTTTGGGGCTTTGCAATTGTTGTTGCTCTTCTGCTCAACAAGCTGAAACATGCTTTGAGCCTGGAACTTTCAGACAAGGCTAGGAGGCTCAGCAAAAAGAAAAACTGGAGAAGAAAGATTAAGGGTGAGATTTGAAAAGCAGAAACACAGGGGGGCATTGTCACACACCAGGAATATATCAACTTTTAATCACAGTCTTCTATGCAGCCGGGGGTGGTGGGGCAAAGGCAGATTAAAGAAAGGCATGGACTACTTTGTACTCTGCATAGTGAGAAACTCAATGGATGACTGCCAGGGACTCTAGAACTTACTGGTTCATCACATCTTCCTGAAGCATGATGCACAACTCCCTGATGACATTACTGCTGCCTTCCCACCATATGGTAAGTCTGATTTCCTAGACTCTCCCAATGAGGGTTCAGTAGAAGGGGTCTGTTTTTTCTTTTTTGTAGGATAAAGAAATCTTACCTAATTACCCTAAATTTTCAGTTGATGTGGTGGGCTCCATGGAGAATTTGCCATTTAAGGGAGCAAACAATATGTTTAAAACAGTAGAGGCTGCTGAGCCTGTGACTGAGAGGCCCCCCAATGTCTGGGAGACACTGCCAGGGCTCTCTGGTCATGGCCACAGATCAGGAAAGACACAAAACTGAGAGATAGGTTGCTAGGCCCTGACATTAATGCCATGGTCCCTCTCTTCCATAATATAAGTGCCTGTTTAAAAATTTAGATGGCAAAATATGTGTAAAATGAGGAATATCTCCCTCATTTTCTCCTGACTCCCTATACCACTGCAATAGGTGAGTACTAGGAACACTCCAGCCTATGCCCCCTGCAGAGCTAAATATTCACATGTGTAAGTATAGGCACATATAAACATGCTTTTCTGATTCTCTTTTTATAAATTCATATCCTACCCTATATCTAAAAGAAGGTCTGTATATGGGATCCCTGGGTGGCGCAGCTGTTTGGCGCCTGCCTTTGGCCCGGGGCACGATCTTGGAGGCCCGGGATCGAATCCCACGTCGGGCTCCCGGTGCATGGAGCCTGCTTCTCCCTCTGCCTATGTCTCTGCCTCTCTCTCTCTCTCTCTCTCTCTCTCTCTCTGTGACTATCATAAAAAAAAAGAAGGTCTGTATATTAGGAACATTCCACAGTGTCTCTTCAAAGTCTGCCCCAAACAGACCCTACTACCCAAAACAGAGACCTTCTGGTTGGCTTCTGCTCAGCTGTGGACCTCTGCTCTGTCAGCTCCACAAAGCTCCTAATAAGACACAGACTCTCTCCTTCTTCCACAGAGGCTATTCAAGTCAATCACTTTACCAGTTGTTGAAAAAGACATGAGAGACTTCCTTTGTGCCCCCACAGACCTGACTCATACTTCTCTCTTATGGAAAAGAATAATTTTGACCTGGAAGACTAGATTCTTGGAAACACTAAAGCCTAACCTTGAAAAGACCAGCAGACAGATGGGTTTAGCCTTCTCTCCTTCTGGATGAGCATGAAGATGGCCAAGCGAGGAAATATATTGGCCTGTTAATCAGGCAAGCTAGTTCTCCTGTTCTCCAAAGGTCTGTGAAAAACCTGGGCCTTTCTGGGGCTGCTTGTCTCCATAGGATTCTGCTAGAAATGATCTTCTCTTGGAAATAGCTTGGAACATTCAAGCCCTGCAATTGCTGCAGGCACCTCGGATGAAGTGACATTCAGATCTCCAGCTAAGCTTCAGTTCACAAAATGGATCTTACCATTTCCCAGATTGTGAACATAAGGGGAACAATTGAATAATCTTAACCAAGGGAGTGACAAAGTGGGATAATGTATACTGTAGATGCAAGGCTACTGTGTGGTTGCAGAATTTCCACCCCCACCACCAACACTAATCCATGATGAAAAGCCAGACCACTTATACTGATATATTTTATTTCCTTATGGAATAAATAGGTTTTTTTCTGGTTATAATTAGTACATGCATACATAATTAGTACATGCGAATTTTCCAAATCAAACAACAGGAATGCATGTGAATAAAAGTAAAGATCATTGGAAATTTGTGCACCTTGAGGTGACTATAATTAATATTTTGTTGACCATAAGAGGCAGCATTCTAGCCCCCTGTTCTTCCCTCCGTGGTGTTATTTATTCCTATTAATATGTTAATTACGTGACAAAAAGGACTTTGCAGATGTAATTAATGTTATCAATCAGTTGACCTTAAGAAGAATTGATTGTTCTGGATTTTGCTGATGGACCTAATATAATCATATGAGCCCTTAAAAGCAGAAGGAACAGAAAAGGATCAGAAACATTTGAAGCATGAGGACTTGGCAGTTCAGTGCTATTTTGAAGATGGAGGTGCCATGTGAGAAGAAATGCAGGCACTCTGAAGTTCCTGGGAGAAAAGACCCTGGAAGACAGCTAGTAAGAAATGGAAACCACCAACTTGCAACGACAAGAAATTAGATTCTGTCAACAAGCAAAATGAGTTTGGAAGCCAATTCTTTCCCAAAGCCTCCAGAAAGGCACTGTAGTTCTGCCTGCATTTTGATATCAGCCTTGTGAGACACTAAGCAGAGGACCCAGTTAAGCCATGCTGTTCCTAGACTTCTGACCATGAAAACTGAGAAAATAAATGGATTATGGGTTTTCTATTTTGATTTTTTTATTTTTTTTTAAATAATAAATTTATTTTTTATTGGTGTTCAATTTACCAACATACAGAAAACACCCAGGGCTCATCCCGTCAAGTGCCCCCTCAGTGCCCGTCACCCATTCACCCCCACCCCCCGCCCTCCTCCCCTTCCATCACCCCTAGTTCGTTTCCCAGAGTTAGGAGTCTTTATGTTCTGTCTCCCTTTCTGATATTTTCCACACATTTCTTCTCCCTTCCCTTATATTCCCTTTCACTGTTATTTATATTCCCCAAATGAATGAGAATATATAATGTTTGTCCTTCTCTGATTGACTTACTTCACTCAGCATAATACCCTCCAGTTCCATCCACGTTGAAGCAAATGGTGGGTATTTGTCGTTTCTAATGCCTGAGTAATATTCCATTGTATACATAAACCACATCTTCTTTATCCATTCATCTTTCGATGGACACCGAGGCTCCTTCCACAGGTTGGCTATTGTGGACATTGCTGCTATAAACATCGGGGTGCAGGTGTCCCAGCGTTTCATTGCATCTGTATCTTTGGGGTAAATCCCCAACAGTGCAATTGCTGGGTGGTAGGGCAGGTCTATTTTTAACTCTTTGAGGAACCTCCACACAGTTTTTCAGAGTGGCTGCACCAGTTCACATTCCCACCAACAGTGTAAGAGGGTTCCCTTTTCTCCACATCGTCTCCAACATTTGTGGTTTCATGCCTTGTTAATTTTCCCCATTCTCACTGGTGTGAGGTGGTATCTCATTGTGGTTTTGATTTGTATTTCCCTGATGGCAAGTGATGCGGAGCATTTTCTCATGTGCATGTTGGCCATGTCTATGTCTTCCTCTGTGAGATTTCTCTTCATGTCTTTTGCCCATTTCATGATTGGATTGTTTGTTTCTTTGGTGTTGAGTTTAATAAGTTCTTTATAGGTCTTGGAAACTAGCCCTTTATCTGATATGTCATTTGCAAATATCTTCTCCCATTCAGTAGGTTGTCTTTTAGTTTTGTTGACTGTATCCTTTGCTGTGCAAAAGCTTCTAATCTTGATGAAGTCCCAATAGTTCATTTTTGCTTTTGTTTCTTTTTCCTTCGTGGATGTATCTTGCAAGAAGTTACTGTGGCTGAGTTCAAAAAAGGGTGTTGCCTGTGTTCTCCTCTAGGATTTTGATGGAATCTTGTCTCACATTTAGATCTTTCATCCATTTTGAGTTTATCTTTGTGTATGGTGAAAGAGAGTGGTCTAGTTTCATTCTTCTGCATGTGGATGTCCAATTTTCCCAGCACCATTTATTGAAGAGACTGTCTTTCTTCCAGTGGATAGTGTTTCCTCCTTTATCGAATATTAGTTGACCATAAAGTTCAGGGTCCACTTCTGGGTTCTCTATTCTGTTCCATTGATCTATGTGTCTGTTTTTGTGCCAGAACCACACTGTCTTGATGACCACAGCTTTGTAGTACAACCTGAAATCTGGCATTGTGATGCCCCCAGCTATGGATTTCTTTTTTGAAACATTCCTCGACATCTTAAAAGCCATCTACGAAAAGCCCACAGCAAATATCATTCTCAATGGGGAAGCACTGGGAGCCTTTCCCCTAAGATCAGGAAGAAGACAGGGATGTCCACTCTCACCACTGCTATTCACCATAGTACTGGAAGTCCTCGCCTCAGCAATCAGATGACAAAAAAACATTAAAGGGATTCGAATTGGCAAAGAAGAAGTCAAACTCTCCCTCTTCGCCGATGACATGATACTCTACATAGAAAACCCAAAAGCCTCCACCCCAGGATTGCTAGAACTCATACCGCAATTTGGTAGCGTGGCAGGATACAAAATCAATGCCCAGAGGTCAGTGGCATTTCTATACACTAACAATGAGACTGAAGAAAGAGAAATTAAGGAGTCAATCCCATTTACAATTGTACCCAAAAGCATAAGATACCTAGGAATAAACCTAACCAAAGAGGTAAAGGATCTATACCCTAAAAACTATAGAACACTTCTGAAAGAAATTGAGGAAGACACAATGAGATGGAAAAATATTCCATGCTCATGGATTGGCAGAATTAATATTGTGAAAATGTCAATGTTACCCAGGGCAATTTACACGTTTAATGCAATCCCTATCAAGATTTTTTTAAATTTCAATTCCAAGTTAACATACAGTATTTTATTGGTTCAGGTGTACAATATAGTGAGTCAGCAATTCCTTGCATTACCCATTGCTCATCATGATAAGTGCCCTCCTTAGTCCCCATCACCTATTTCACTCCTTCCATAACCACCTCCCCTCTGGTAACCATCAGTTCTCTATAGTTAAGAGTCTGTTTCTTGGATAGTCTCTCTCTTTCTGTCTCTCTCTCCCCCCCCTCTTTTTTAAAAAAAAGATTTAGTTATTTATTCATGAGAGATAGAGAGGCAGAGACACAGGCAGAGGGAGAAGCAGCATGCAAGAAGCCTGATGTGGGACTCGATCCCAGGACTCCAGGATCACGCCCTGAGCTGAAGCAGAAGCTTAACCCCTGAGCCACCCAGGCATCCCTCTCACCCTCTTTTTTCCTTTGCCCATTTGTTCTGTTTCTAAATTCCACATATGAGTGCAATAATATGGTATTTGTCTTTCTCTGACTGACTAATTTCACTTGGCATAATATTCTCTATCTCTATGCATATTGCTGCAAGTGTCAGGATTACATTCTTTTTCATGGCTGAGTAATATTTGTATAATAATTTCTGAGATAAAGAAGATGTGGTTTATGTATACAATGGAATATTACTCAGCCATTAGAAACGACAAATACCCACCATTTGCTTCAACGTGGATGGAACTGGAGGGTATTATGCTGAGTGAAATAAGTCAATCAGAGAAGGACAAACATGATATGGTCTCATTCATTTGGGGAATATAAATAATAGTGAAAGGGAATAAAGGGGAAAGGAGAAAAAATAAGTGGGAAATTTCAGAAAGGGAGACAGAACATGGAAGACTCCTAACTCTGGGAAACGAACTAGGGGTGGTGGAAGGGGAGGAGGGCGGGGGGTGGGGGTGACTGGGTGGCGGGCACTGAGGGGGGCACTTGACAGGATGAGCCCTGGGTGTTATTCTGTATGTTGGCAAATTGAACACCAATAAAAATAAATTTATTATTAAAAAAATATTTTCTGAGATATATATATATATATCACTTTTTTATCCATTCTTCAGTTGATGGACACTTAAGCTGTTTCCATAATTTGACTATTGTAAATAATGCTGCTATAAACATAAGGGAGCATGTATTCCTTTGAAGTAGTATTTTTGTATTTGGTGGGTAAATATCCAGTAGTATAATTACTATAACACAAGGTAATTCTATTTTTAACTTTCTTAAAAAAGATTTTATTCATTTATTCGTGAGAGACACAGAGAGGCAGAGACATAGGTAGAGGGAGAAGCAGGCTCCCTGTGGGGAGCCTGATGCAGGTACTCGATCCTAGGACCCTAGGATCACAGCCTGAGCCAAAGGCAGATGCTCAACCACTGAGCCACCCAAGTGCTCTATCTTTTAACTTTTTAAGGAACCTCCAAACTGTTTTCCATAGTGGCTGCACCAGTTTGCCTTCCAACCCATAGTGCAAAAGTGTTCCTTTTTCTCCACATCCTTGTCAACACCTGTTTCATGTGCTTTTTGATTTTAGCCATTATGACAGGTGTAGAGGGATACCTCACTGTGGTTTTAATTTGCATTTCTCTGATGATGAGTGATGTTGAACATCTTTTCACATCTTTTCCATGTATCTGTTGGCCATCTGGATATTTTCTTTAGTTTAATGTCTGTTCATATCTTCTGCCCATTTTTAAGTTATTTACTTTTTTGGTGTTGGTTGTATAAGCTCTTTATGTAGTTTGGATATTAATCCTTTATTAGATCTGCCATTTGCGAATATCTTCTCCCATTCAGTAGGTTGCTTTTAGATCTCTGGCTGTGGCCTTAGCTTGCTCTTTCATTTGGGATAAATTCCTGTCTTGGCATTTTGTCTAAGTCTCAAAGTTCTTCTGCTTGTAAGAAAATCCAGTATGTCTCCTGCTCCTGAAATTAATGGCCTTAGGAGGAAGAGATCATGGAGTGCCATGGTTTGGTGTTTCAAGGAGTATCTCAATATGTGCTATGTGTGCTCTGCTGTTGTGTTTTGGCTGCTACATCCTTCAGGCCAGTCATCTGCAAAGGCTCTCCTTGTCTGCTTTGGGCAGTGTTTGGTCCCTGACCTGAATGTATTAAGTTTTAACTAAATGTGCTCTGGTCTGCTTATGAAATGAGACCTCTTACCACCTCCACCAGAATTGAGTCCCTGAAGAGCTCTCTGGTCTAGAGACATGGTGTGGGCAGGGGTTTGTGCTGATCTTCTGGGGGAGGGGCCTGTCATGCTGGGTCAAAGCAAACTTGAATGGGAAGATCAGTCCCACCAGATCACAGGGGTTGGGGCTTGATGTAAGCAAGTTAGGCAGCCAATGTCTGGAGTTTCTGGAGTCTGTGATGATAATTAAGGCAGCGGTATCTGCACCACAGGGATGCTGGGTTTGGAATGGTATTTCATGGAGGAGGCTGTGTGTGATACCTTCTAGTTTGCTCTGAGTCAGTACTCAATAGAGAATGGGCACCCATACCTCTGGAAAAGGAAGGCTTGGAACATTTGAATGGCTGAGGTGAGGGCCTTGTTCTCAGAAAGGCTTCTTGATGGTGTAAGAATCTGGAGGAAAGTTCATTTTGGAGCAAGGGGCTGCTTTCCTGATAATATAACTTCAGAGTTCTTGTGCACAGCCCCATAAGGCCTCTTCTCATGACAAAGGCATTCCCTTTCACAAGCTAGTTACCAGGCTATAGCCTTTGGGACCAGGTGACCACACACTATACACTGACAATTCCATGATCCCAGATGATAAGGATAAATTTCAAGTGTTTGAGGGTAATCCTCTCTCACTGAGGCAATTTGAAAGTCCTACCTTCTATTACTGCATAATCTGTTTTGGGGGGCTCTAATATGACACTCTTCCACTTTTCCATCTCCCTCCTAGATTGGAATTGCTGAGTCATGAATTATACACATATTGAACTTAGTAGGTCCTGCCCAAAAAGTTTTCAAAGTGGTTTTTACAAATTTACCCTTCCACCAGCAATGTATCTTCAGGTTGCCTCACATTCTCCCTAACACATGTGTGTGTTCCACCATTCTAGTGGGGTGAGTGTGGTTTTAATTTGCATTTCCCTGAAGATTAATGACATTGAATACCTCTTCATACTTGTACCACATTGTCTCAATTATGATAGCCCTATAAAAATTCATGACATCTGGTAGTGTGAGTTCTCCAGCTTTATTCATCTTCTTCAATGTTGTGTTGCCTACTATTTATGTTTTGAATTTCCATATTGATTTTAGAAACAGATGTCAAATTCCACAAAAATTTCTCAGATTTTGAACAGAATTGTGTTCAATCTGTAGATTAATGTAGGGATAATTTATATTTTTGCAATAATGACACTTGTAATCCATGAGTATAGTATGTAACTTTGTTTAGAATATGTGGTAATTGCTGGTAATTGAGCTAATCTTAATCGGTACAGAATGTTCCTAGAATACAAAAACTATAGAAGTATCAGTGATACTTAGATAAATCCGAGTCTTTTGTCTTGGGATTTGGGATTTATTCCTTAAAGTACTAGTTTTAACACTTAGTATGCATCAGAATGCATGCACTATGTAGAGGACTTATTAAAACACAGATGTCTTGGCCCATACCCTGGAGTTTCTGAGGCAGTAGGTCAGGACAGGGCCAGATAGTCTGCATTTCTAACAGGTCGTGTGGTAATGCCAGTGCTACTGGCCAGGGAACCACATTTTAAGAACCTCTGCCTTAAAGAAAGGCAGAGGAAATATATTGGTCCAGACCCTACTGGAGGTGCCTCCAGTAGGCACATTGAGTACCCAAGTATGAAGAGGTACTCAATGTCATTAATCTTCAAGGAAATGCAAATTAAAACCACACTCACACTACTAGAATGGTGGAACACACACATGTGTTAGGGAGAATGTGAGGCAACCTGAAGATACATTGCTGGTGGAAGGGTAAATTTGTAAAAACCACTTTGAGAGTGCAGGAAGATGTAATCACGATCTCTACTCCAGTCTCTCAGGAAGACAGGCCCACAAGCATATGATTATAGTATATCATAGGAAGTGCACTTTGAGTGATTTTTACCTGTTAACCTGAGAGCTCAGCAGGGGCTGGTGGGGGTGGGGGAGAGCTGGTTTCTTTCTTTGGCAAATAAAAACCAAAAAACTAATGTAGAATTGGATTAATGGATGCCAACTGAGTATATTTCAGAAAATTTTAAATGTGTGGCTGTGTTGATGGTAGGGAAAGATGAATATTTGAGCATGAATACAAGGTGAAAAACTGTTGTGAAATATGCCCTTTTTCATCTGCTCCTTCATGGGAATCTAAACAACTCAAAAGTATAGGAGCATGTCAGTGATTTTTCATGACTGCTATATTTCAATTGGCATCACAAAGAAACATTGTGGCTTTAATATGAACTATTAGAAACTGGGTATTCATTAAGATGAAAGATAGCGAAATGTCATAGATATTGCTTTAAATTTGTGCATGTAGGTGTTTTGCAAAAATGATGGCCACTTTCACTTTGATGTGGTAATTGAAGATGATGGAACACCTCAAATTTTGTTTTATACCATTTTAAAGATATTTCACGCTTTATTAGGCAATTCTTCTCTTTCTTTTTCACAAGCAGTAAAAGTTCTCCTGTCCCTGTAACACTTAGGATAAGGGATGGGATGACTTGTCACTCGTCATTAATCCTTCCTCTTTCACAGGAATGGGTAGAAATAGGCTGGAGGTTTGCTGGGCCTAGACTTGGCTGCAGACCAACAGGAGTATCTTATCTCATGGGAGATAAATTCTCATGGGAATTTCTTAGTTTCCAGAGAAGACTTTCCAGAAGAGAAAAAAACTATGAACAGCTATGGAGAGCTGCAAAATTGTCACAGTGAGGAAGTTATTCAACTAAAGTGAGAATAAACCTGCATTTAGGCACTTTTGTTAATTTTGTTAAATTGTCATTGAATATTATTATCACCATGAAATTTTATGCATTTCTTGGTGAGTTGTGGGTACAAGCATCACACCATACAAAAGTTAGGCAGTTGGAAAAATATTTTCTACACTTCAGTATTTGGATATAAGTTGCAATAGTACTGTTTGAGAAATAATAACAGAATGGCTGTGGGTAATTTTCTGTTTCCTGTTTTTGCTTAATTGGAAAAGATATGAGAATTAATTTGCATAGAGTCAGAACAAGGTGAGAGTGGGCTATTTTGAGCTTTTCAACAATTCTTTTGGTCATTGTCTGTTGGGATGGAATTTTCAATTCGGATGTTAAATCACTATTGGTGATCTCTTTTCTAATAATGATAATGATAATTTTGATTTTTTAAAAAAGTTTTTATTTATTCATTCATGAGAAACACAAAGAGAGAGAGAGAGAGTGAGGCAGAGAGACACAGGCAGAGGGAGAAGCAGGCTCCATGCAGGGAGCCTGACACGAGACTCGATCCCGGGTCTCCAGAATCAGGCCCTGGGCTGAAGGTGGTGCTAAACTGCTGAGCCACCCGGGCTGCCCTAAATTTGATTTTTATTTAGGGATCCATATGCCAACATAGGAGAAGGCTTGGATTAAACTATATGAGGAAGACAGAGTCTCTACTCTCATTGAGCTATTAATCTATCTGGGAAAGTAGCCATTAAACCAGTCATAGTGACTGGTTAAAATTGAGATTATAATACATGGTAAAAATACAGGGAGCTATGAATGAGTATCACAAAGTTTTGACCTAGTGTAGGAGGATCAAGGAGAGCTTGTTTGAGTCAGTGACAATTAATCTGAAAATGGACGAGTGAAAATGGGTTATCCAGGCAAAGGAGAATGGGAACAGAAGTGGGCAGGTGGCCCTCAGGCTAATAGCATAGATCTTCAAAAGTTTTTGGGTCAAGAAAGAGCTGGGCTTATTGGACCTGGCACAAAAAGCAATACTTTCAGTATGTTTAGAGCATAGAGAATGGTAGGGAGAATGGTGATAGACAACATGAGGGATATAGGCTAGGCATAATCATTCAAAACCATATTCAACATT
The DNA here is from genome assembly GCF_018345385.1 of Vulpes lagopus. NCBI lineage: Eukaryota > Metazoa > Chordata > Mammalia > Carnivora > Canidae > Vulpes > Vulpes lagopus. Next base: position 43,981,436 of record NC_054848.1, read on the forward strand.
TTAGTGGTTTGAGACTTCATCCTGAGGTCAATGGATAGGCACAGTAATGCCATTGTTAGTTTTATATTGTTGGAAGATCACTCTGGCTTTTGTGTGAAGAATGGATTGATGGAATGCAGCACTGGATTCAGGAAGGCCAGTTAGAGGATTATTACAATCATTCAGGAGACAAATGATGGTGACTTGGGCACGATTAGTGATAGAGGAGGTATAGATAGGTAGGCAGGGGCAAGAAATCTTTAGGAGGCAAGTCTGATGAGACTCGATGTAATAGACATAGACATGTGTGTCCCAGATCCCCTTTCAAGGAAGGACTTGATGTTCAGCTGTGGGGAATGTTGTCATAGACAGCCTTTACATATCTGCTCCTTCAGAGTCTGGCTCAGTCAGCTGCAGAAAGCCACTATTCTCAACTGTTACACCTTTTGCCTGGTAGCCCATATCTGATGACTGAGCAAGTCAGAGGTATAAAGATCTGATTATCTGAACCCAACAGGGGGCACTATGATGAACAATATTGCTCCAGAGCTTCCTGATAGGTTGACCAAGGCTATGTTGGAACTACACCACAGTTAAACATCCTTCTGCCCAATCCCACTTCCTTCCCCCTATCTTCACAGGGATAAATATCTTGTATCTTCATCTTAATCTCACCTCAGCTTCCAGTGAATCCAATCTGTGACTGTTGGAACTAGAAGTGGAATGCTCTGATAAAGAAAATGATAAGACAGGCATTTGGAGCTGGGTCAGTGACCACTCAGCTTACAAGGAGAATTTCATCACTGATGTAGGTAGAGCATAGACAGCTTCTAGAACAAAGTTGTGGCTCAGTTATTAAAATTTCGTTGGTGGCAAAATAGGAATGCATATGAAAGGAAGGGAATGCAGTTGCAGGCATATCACTTGTTTGGGATTTATGGATAAAATAGTAATTTTTTTCAAAAAAATTATTTCAGAGAAAAAGAGAGTGAGCACAAGTGGGAGGGAGGGGTATAGGGAGAGAGACAGAGAGAATCCTAAGCACACACCCCCTGAGCATGGAGCCTGACTTGAGGCTCAGTCTCATGACCCATGAGATCATGACCTGAGCTGAAGTCAAGAGTCAGGCACTTAACTGACTGAGCCACCCAGACAGCCCTAAAATAGTCATTTTAACAATAAGAGAATTGGATAGCTATTGGTAAGCACCATCAATAATCACTAGAGAGATAATGAACAGTTGAGAGTGAGTAACAGGCAACTTAAAAAGCCAAGTGTGAAAACAGAAGGCATCTTTGGTATAAAACAAAGAAACTTTAATCTGTTATAGTGACAGGGCAGAGAAAGCCAAGCAGAACAAGCCCAGGATTTAGAGTGGCTGAACCTCAAAAACACTAAAGCTTCAATTAAGGCATAACTGAGACTCTGGCCCATGTGATAAGCCACCTTCTCTCTTGATCACTAGACTTACAACTATAGTTAAGTCATAGCACAACCCATTTGGGACATAATCTAATTTATTTGAAAGGAAATGTAATATATCCCAAAGAAACTGCAAAACCTAGTCTATATATACTGAAAGGGGTTGGGAGAATATTATTAGAACTGTATTTTATAATATAGGGTGCCTGATTAGGGAGCAATAACTTAAAATTATATAAGCAAGAGTTGACTTGGAAGTGCTCTTCTAATACACAAAACTTAATACACTGGTAATGACAACGTTAGATGGCACAAATGAGAAGAACATGCAGCCAGAATACTTTATCTAGCAAGGCTGTCATTTAGAATACAAGGAGAGATAGAGTTTCCAAAACAAACAAAAATTATAAGAGTTTGTTAACACTAAACCAGCCCTGCAAGAAATATTAAAGGGAACTCTTTGAGCAAAGAGACACAAAAAATGACAAAGACTAGAAAGGAATAGAGACAGTCTATAGGAACAGGTACTACAGAGGTAATACAATGGCACTAAATTCTTATCTTTCGATAGTTACTCTGAATGTAAATGGGCTAAATGCTCCAATCAAAAGACACAGGGAATCAGATTGGATAAAAAGAACACCCATCGATATGCTATCTACAAGAGACTCATTTTAGACCTAAAGACACCTCCAGATTGAAAGTGAGGGGGTGGAGAACCATTTATCATGCTAACAGACATCAAAAGAAAGCTGAGATAGCAATCCTTATAACAGACAAATTAGATTTTAAGTCAAAGACTAATAAGAGATGAAGAGGGACACTATATCATTCTTAAAGGGTATATCCAACAAGAAGATCTAATGATTGTAAATATTTCTGTTCCTAACTTGGGAGTGGCCAATTCTATAAACCAATTAATAACAAAATTTAAGAAACACATTGATAATAATACAATAATGGTAGGGGACTTTAACACCCCACTCACAGCAATGAACAGGTATACTAAGCAGAGAGGAGGGGCAAGATGGCTGAAGAGTAGGGTCCCCAAATCACCTGTCCCCACCAAATTACCTAGATGACCTTCAAATCATCCTGAAAATCTACGAATTCGGCCTGAGATTTAAAGAGAGAACAGCTGGAATGCTACAGTGAGAAGAGTTCGGGCTTCTATCAAGGTAGGAAAACGGGGGGTGGGGGAAGAATTAAAGAAACAAAAGGCATCAAAGGGGGAGGGGCCCCTCGAGGAGCTGGGCTGAGGCCGGGGCGAGTGTCCCCAGGACAGGAGAGCCCCGTCCCAGAGAAGCAGGAGCTGCACCAATTTCCCGGCCGGAAAGGCACTCGCAGGTAGTTAGAGCAGGACCCAGGAGGGCGGGGATGCCCTCAGGCTCCCTGGGACAGTAACAGAGGAACTGCGCCCCGGGGAGAGTGTGCTGAGCTCCCTAAAGGGCTGTAGCATGCGCAAGGCTGGACCCGGGAGCAGCTCCGAGGGGCTCGCGGTGGCTCCACAGAGGGGGCTGTGGGCCCTGGGAGCAGCTCGGAGGCGGCTCCGGGAGAGGAAGAGGCTCCGGGCGGAGGAGGCTGCGCGGCTCCAGTAGCAGCTCGGTGGGGCTCAGGCTGAGGCTTCCCGCAAAGGTGGTTGCGCCACCGGGAGCGCAAATCCAACGGCGCAGGCCCAGGAGCACAGGGCGCCGGGACACAGCCCAGGATCCGGCTTCCCCCGGGACAGGCAGAGGCCAGGAGGGCACAGGACAGCAAGGACGCTCCTGCCCCGAGCTGAGCAGATCAGCGGCCCCACCCCCAGAGCATCCAGGCCCTGCAGACGGAGAGCCCCGGAGTTACTGCGGGAGCTGAATCCAGGGCTCCAGAGCTGCCGTAGCCACTGTGGTTGTTCCTCCTGGGGCCTCACGGGGTAAAACATCACCACTGAGCCCTGCACCACGCAGGGGGCAGAGCAGCTCCCCCAAGTGCTAACACCTGAAAATCAGCACAACAGGCTGATTTTCAGCCAGCTTCCCCCAGAAGACCAGCTAGAGCAACAAGTTCCAGGGGAAGTCACGGGACTTAAAGTATACAGAACAGAAGATGCTGCCCCGTGGGTTTTTTTTTTTTTTTTTTTTTTTTGCTTTTTGATTTCTGTTTGCTTCCCCCACCCTTTTTTCCCCTTTCTTTCTTTTTCTTTCTCTTTTTATTCTCTTTTCTCTTCCTTTTTTCTTTTTCTCTTTTCTTTCCTTCTTTCTCTCCTCTCTTTTTCTCCTTTTCCCAATACAACTTGTTTTTGGCCACTCTGCACTGAGCAAAATGACGAGAAGGAAAACCTCACCTCAAAAGAAAGAATCAGAAACAGTCTTCTCTCCCACAGAGTTACAAAATCTGGATTACAATTCAATGTCAGAAAGCCAATTCAGAAACACTATAATAGAGCTACTGGTGGCTCTAGAAAAAAGCATAAAGGACTCAAGAGACTTCATGACTGCAGAATTTAGATCTAATCAGGCAGAAATTAAAAATCATATGAATGAAATGCAATCCAAACTAGAGGTCCTAACAACGAAGGTTAATGACGTGGAAGAACGAGTGAGTGACATAGAAGACCAGTTGATGGCAAAGAGGGAAACTGAGGAAAAAAGTGACAAACAACCAAAGGACCACGAGGATAGATTAAGGGAAATAAATGACAGCCTGAGGAAGAAAAACCTACGTTTAATTGGGGTTCCCGAGGGCGCTGAAAGGGACAGAGGTCAAGTATATGTATTTGAACAAATCATAGCTGAGAACTTTCCTAATCTGGGAAGGGAAACAGGCATTCAGATCCAGGAAATAGAGAGATCCCCCCCCCCTAAAATCAATAAAAACCGTTCAACACCTTGACATTTAATAGTGAAGCTTGCAAATTCCAAAGATAAAGACAAGATCCTGAAAGCAGCAAGAGACAAGAAATCCCTGACTTTTATGGGAAGGAGTATTAGGGTAACAGCAGACCTCTCCACAGAGACCTGGCAGGCCAGAAAGGGCTGGCAGGATATATTCAGGGTCCTAAATGAAAAGAACATGCAGCCAAGAATACTTTATCCAGCAAGGCTCTCATTCAGAATGGAAGGAGAGATAAAGAGCTTCCAAGACAGGCAGGAACTGAAAGAATATGTGACCTCCAAACCAGCTCTGCAACAAATTTTAAGGGAGACTCTTAAAATTCCCCTTTAAGATGAAGTCCAGGGGAAGAATCCACAAAAACAAGGACTGAATAGATATCATGATGACACTAAACTCATATCTGTCAATAGTAATTCTGAACGTGAACGGGCTTAATGACTCCATCAAAAGGCACAGGGTGTCAGACTGGGTAAAAAAGCAGGACCCATCTATTTGCTGTCTACAAGAGACTCATTTTAGACATAAGGAAACCTACAACCTGAAAATAAAAGGTTGGAGAACCATTTACCATACAAATGATCCTCAAAAGAAAGCAGGGGTAGCCATCCTTATATCAGATAAACTAAAATTTACCCCAAAGCCTGAAGGGAGAGATGAAGAGGGACACTATATCATACTTAAAGGATCTATCCAAGGAGAGGACTTAACAATCCTCAATATATATGCCCCGAATGTGGGAGCTGCCAAATACATCAATCAATTAATAACCAAAGTGGAGAAATACTTAGATAATAATACACTTATACTTGGTGACTTCATTCTAGCGCTTTCTATACTCGATAGGTTTTCAAAACACAACAACTCCAAAGAAACGAGAGCTTTAAATAATACACTGGACCAGATGGATTTCACAGATATCTACAGAACTTTATCCAAACTCAACTGAATACACATTCTTCTCAAGTGCACATGGAACTTTCTCCAGAATAGACCACATACTGGGTCACAAATCAGGTCTGAACCAATACCAAAAGATTGGGATTGTCCCCTGCATATTCTCAGACCATAATGCCTTGAAATTAGAACTAAATCACAACAAGAAGTTTGGAAGGACCTCAAACACGTGGAGGTTAAGAACCATCCTGCTAAAAGATGAAACGGTCAAACAGGAAATTAAGGAAGAAGTAAAAAGTTTCATGGAAACTAATAAGAATGAAGATACAACTATTCAAAATCTTTGGGATGCAGCAAAAGCAGTCCTGAGAGGGAAATACATCGCAATGCAAGCATCCATTCAAAAACTGGAGAGAACTCAAATACAAAAGATAACCTTACACATAAAGGAGCTAGAGAAAAAACAGCAGATAGATCCTACACCCAGCAGCAGAAGAGAGTTAATAAAGATTTGAGCAGATCTCAACGAAATCGTGACCAGAAGAACTGTGGAACAGATCAACAGAACCAGGAGTTGGTTCTTTGAAAGATTTAATAAGATAGATAAACCATTAGCCAGAGTTATTAAAAAGAAGAGAGAGAAGACTCAAATTAATAAAATCATGAATGAGAAAGGAGAGATCACTACCAACACCAAGGAAATACAAACGATTTTAAAAACATATTATGAACAGCTATACGCCAATATATTAGGCAATCTAGAAGAAATGGACATATTTCTGGAAAGCCACCAACTACCAAAACTGGAACAGGAAGATATAGAAAACCTGAGCAGGCCAATAACCAGGGAGGAAATTGAAGCAGTCACCAAAAACCTCCCAAGACACAAAAGTCCAGGGCCAGATGGCTTCCCAGGGGAATTCTATCAAAAATTTAAAGAAGAAAACATACCTATTCTACTAAAGCTGTTTGGAAAGATAGAAAGAGATGGAGTACTTCCAAATTCGTTCTATGAGGCCAGCATCACCTTAATTCCAAAACCAGAGAAAGACCCCACCATAAAGGAGAATTATAGACCAATATCCCTGATGAACACATGCAAAAATTCTCAACAAGATACTAGCCTATAGGATCCAAGAGTACATTAAGAAGATTATTCACCATGACCAAGTAGGATTTATCCCCAGGACACAAGGCTGGTTCAACACTCGTAAAACAATCAATGTGATTCATCATATCAGCAAGAGAAAAACCAAGAACCATATGATCCTCTCATTAGATGCAGAGAAAGCATTTGACAAAATACAGCATCCATTCCTGATCAAAACTCTTCAGAGTGTAGGGATAGAGGGAACATTCCTCGACATCTTAAAAGCCATCTACGAAAAGCCCACAGCAAATATCATTCTCAATGGGGAAACACTGGGAACCATTCCCCTAAGATCAAGAACAAGACAGGGATGTCCATTCTCACCACTGCTATTCAACATAGTACTGGAAGTCCTAGCCTCAGCAATCAGACAAAAAAAAAAAGACATTAAAGGCATTCAAATTGGCAAAGAAGAAGTCAAACTCTCCCTCTTCGCCGATGACATGATACTCTACATAGAAAACCCAAAAGCCTCCACCGCAAGATTGCTAGAACTCATACAGCAATTTGGCAGTGTGGTAGGATACAAAATCAATGCCCAGAAGTCAGTGGTATTTCTATACACTAACAATGAGACTGAAGAAAGAGAAATTAAGGAGTCAATCCCATTTACAATTGCACCCAAAAGCATAAGATACCTAGGAATAAACCTAACCAAAGATGTGAAGGTCTATACCCTAAAAAGTATGGAACACTTCTGAAAGAAATTGAGGAAGACACAAAGAGATGGAAAAATATTCCATGCTCATGGATTGGCAGAATTAATATTGTGAAAATGTCAATGTTACCCAGGGCAATGTACACGTTTAATGCAATCCCTATCAAAATACCATGGACTTTCTTCAGAGAGTTAGAACAAATTATTTTAAGATTGGTGTGGAATCAGAAAAGACCCCGAATGGCTAGGGGAATTTAAAAAAAAAAGAAACCATAGCTGGGGGCATCACAATGCCAGATTTCAGGTTGTACTACAAAGCTGTGGTCATCAAGACAGTGTGGTTCTGGCACAAAAACAGACACATAGATCAATGGAACAGAATAGAGAACCCAGAAGTGGACTCTGAACTTTATGGTCAACTAACACTCGGTAAAGGAGGAAAGACTATCCCTTGGAAGAAAGACAGTCTCTTCAATAAATGGTGCTGGGAAAATTGGACATCCACATGCAGAGGAATGAAACTAGGCCACTCTCTTTCACCATACACAAAGATAAACTCAAAATGGATGAAAGATCTAAATGTGAGACAAGATTCCATTAAAATCCTAGAGGAGAACACAGGCAACACCCTTTTTGAACTTGGCCACAGTAACTTCTTGCAAGATACATCCACGAGGCAAAAGAAACAAAAGAAAAATGAACTATTGGGACTTCATCAAGATAAGAAGCTTTTGCACAGCAAAGGATACAGTCAACACAACTAATAGAGAACCTACAGAATGGGAGAAGATATTTGCAAATGACGTATCAGATAAAGGGCTAGTTTCCAAGATCTATAAGGAACTTATTAAACTCAACACCAAAGAATCAAACAACCCAGTCATGAAATGGGCAAAAGACATGAAGAGAAATCTCACAGAGGAAGATAGACATGGCCAACATGCACATGAGAAAATGCTCCGCATCACTTGCCATCAGGGAAATACAAATCAAAACCACAATGAGTTACCACCTCACACCAGTGAGAATGGGGAAAATTAACAAGGCAGGAAACCACAAATGTTGGAGAGGATGTGGAGAAAGGGGAACCCTCTTGCACTGTTGGTGGGAATGTCAACTGGTGCAGCCACTCTGGAAAACTGTGTGGAAGTTCCTCAAAGAGTTAAAAAATAGACCTGCCCTACGATCCAGCAATTGCACTGTTGGGGATTTACCCCAAAGATATAGATGCAATGAAACGCCGGGATACCTGCACCCCGATGTTTATAGCAGCAATGTCCACAATAGCCAAACTGTGGAAGGAGCCTTGGTGTCCATCGAAAGATGAATGGGTAAAGAAGATGTGGTTTATGTATACAATGGAATGTTACTCAGCCATTAGAAAAGACAAATACCCAGCATTTGCTTCGATGTGGATGGAACTGGAGGGTATTATGCTGAGTGAAATGAGTCAATCGGAGAAGGACAAACATTATATGTTCTCATTCATTTGGGGAATATAAATAATAGTGAAAGGGAATATAAGGGAAGGGAGAAGAAATGTGTGGAAAATATCAGAAAGGGGGACAGAACATTGAGACTCCCAACTCTGGGAAACGAACTAGGGGTGGTGGAAGGTGAGGAAGGCGGGGGGTGGGGGTGAATGGGTGACGGGCACTGAGGGGGGCACTTGATGGGAGGAGCACTGGGTTTTATTCCGTAAGTTGGCAAATTGAACACCAATAAAAAATAAATTTATTATTAAAAAAAAGTTAATCTAAGTAGAAGATCAACAGGAAACTAGTGTTTTTAAAAAAGATTTTATTTATTTATTAATGAGAGACACAGACAGTGGCAGAGGTATAGGCAGAGGAAGAAGCAGGCTTCCTGCAAGGATCCCAATACTGGACTTGATCCCAGATCCTGGGATTGTGCTCTGAGCCAGAGGCAGATGCTCAACTGCTGAGCCACCCAGGCGTCCCAAAGAAGGGCTTTGAATGACACACTGGACCAGATGGATTTTACAGATATATTCAGAGCATTCCATCCCGAAGCAGTAGAATACACATTCTTCTCAAGTGCACATGGAACATTCTCCAGAATAGATCACATACTAGGCCACAAATCTGAACTCAACAAGTACAAAAAGATTGAGATCATATCATGCATCTTTTCAGATCATAATGCTATGAAACTTGAAGTCAGCCATGGAAACAAATTGGAAGGACCAGAAATACATGGAGGGTAAACAACATCCTACTACTGCCTTTTGCTCAGGGCATGATCCCAGGGTCCTGGGATTGAGTCCTGAATCTGGCTCCCTGCGGGGAGTCTGCTTCTCCCTCTGCCCCTCTCTCTGTGTCTCTCATGAATAAATAAATAAAATCTAAAAGAAAGAACATCCTGCTAAAATATGAATGGGTTAACCAGGAAATTAAAGTAGAATTTAAAAAATAAATGGAAACGAATGAAAATGAAAACAGGACAGTCCAGAACCCTTGAGATGCAGCAAAGGAGGTCCTAAGAGGGAAATATATAGCAATACAGACCTTCCTCAAGAAACATGAAAAGTCTCAAATACACAACCTAACCTTACACCTAAAAGAGCTGGAGAAAGAACAGAAACAAAGTCTAAATCAAGCAGGAGAAAGAAAATACTAAAGATTGGAGCAGAAATCAATGATATACAAATATAAAAAAACAGTAAATAGATCAACAAAAGTAGGAGCTGATTCTCTGAAGAATTAACAAGATTGATAAACTGCTAGCCAAACTTATCAAAAAGAAAAGAGAAAGGACCCAAATAAATAAAATCATTAATGAAAAAGGAGAGATCACAAACAATACCGCAGAAATACAATTATAAGAGAATATTATGAGTGATTATACATCAACAAATTAGGCACTCTGGAGGGAATGCCTAAATTACTAGAAACATATAAACTACCAAAACTGAAACAGGAAGAAATAGAAAACCTGAGCAGACCCATAACCAGCAAAGCAACTGAATTGGTAATCAAAAAATCTACCAACAAAGAGTCCAGGGCCAGATGGCTTCCCAGGGGAATTCTACCAAACATTTAAAGGATAATTAATATCTATTTTTCTGAAACTGTTCCAAAAATATTAGAAATGGAAGGAAAACTTCCAAACTTATTCTATGAAGCCAGCATTACCTCGATCCCAAACCAGACAAAGACCCCAGTAAAAAGGAGAATTATAGACCAATATCGTTGATGAATACAGATGCAGAAATTCTCAACAAGATACTGGCTAACTGGATCCAACAGTACATTTAAAGGATTATTCACCATGATCAAGTGGGACTTATTCCTGGGCTGCAGGGGTGGTCCAACATCTGCAAATCAAACAACATGATTAATAAATTAATAATAAAAGGCAGGATAAGAACCATGTGATCCTCTCAATGCAGGATCTTTCTGCAGATGCAGAAAAGGCATTTGACAAAATACAGCATCCTTTCTTGATAAAAACCTTCAACAAAGCAGGGATAGAAGGAACATACCTCAACATCCTAAAGGCCATATATGAAAGACCCACAAGTAATACCATCCTCAGTAGGGAAAAACTGAGAGCTTTTTCCTTAAGGTCAGGAACACAACAGGGATGTCCACTCTCACCACTGTTGTTCAACATAGTACTGGAAGTTCCAGCCTCAGCAATCAGACAGCAAAAAGAAATAAAAGGCATCTAAATCAGCAAAGAAATCAAATGTTAACCCTTTGCAGAGGACATGATACTCCATGGAGAAAACCCAAAAGACTATCAAATGATTGCTAGAACTAATACAAGAATTCAGCAAAGTCGCAGGATATAAAATCAATGCACAGAAGTCTGTTCCATTTCTATACACCAACAATGATGCAGCAGAAAGAGAGAAATCATGGAGGAAGACAAACCATAAAAGACTCTTAATCATAGGAAACAAACTGAGGGTTGAAGTAGAGGAGGGTGGGGAATGGAATAATATAGAATAGAATAGAATAGAATAATAGAATAGAATAGAATAGAATAGAATAGAATAGAATAGAATAGAATAGAATAGAATTAGGGAGGAAATGTGATGTAATGAGAACTGGGTGTTATATACAACTAATGAATCATTGAACTCTAGTTCTGAAACTAATGCACTATATGTTAATTAATTGAATTTAAATTTTAAAAAAATGCTCTCTGATTTTCTTATCTGCCTCTTTCTCATATTCCTCCCTCCCCTCAGGCATGAATGTCCTGCCTAAATACCCGGGGTGGAAGTCAGACAATCACTAACTGCACTCTCTTTTCCAGTGGGAGAGGTCATTGGGTCTCTTTCCTATGCCACCTTGGGGGAGGGGTGGCACTGGCAAATTCCTCTTACTTCTCCAGTGAGTCCAATCTTGTATTATTTTCTCTGACAAAGTGCTGAAATCTTTCCTCAGGAATCCTGGACTTCTAAAAGTCTCTCTTGTCTATCTACAGGTATCTGCCTAAATCAGCTGTCTCCAGGAATTCCCCAACTTCAGCCAAGAAGGGATGGGGACTGTTCAAAGGCTCCTGTTGGTTCCACAGCCCCTACCAAGGTCTGTCTGCCTATTACTGGATATACAGGGGGGTGAGACTGATCCTGAGTCCCTTAGCCTATGGTTCTAGATCCCACAAGTTCCACAAGAGCAGTTTTGTTTGTGAATGGATGGTGAATTTTAGTTATAAAAAGGGAGACAAGGACAGATGTATTATACCACCATGATGCTGACCTCCAGTCACTTTACTTTTAATCTATCTTTGCCTTTATTTTTTTTACCTTCTGATTTTAATTGAGCATTTTATATGGTTTCATTTTTTAATCTTTCTCTCTTAGAATATCAGTTTTAATTCTTTTTTCACATTCTTAGTGGCCCTTATTTTTTCCTTTTATTTTTTGTTTTAACACTTATTTTTTTAAGATTTTATTTTTTATTTATTCATGATAGACAGAGAGAGAGAGAGAGAGAGAGAGAGAGAGAGAGAGAGACAGAGAGAGGCAGAGACACAGGCAGAGGGAGAAGCAGGCTCCATGCCGGGAGCCCGACGTGAGACTCGATCCCAGGTCTCCAGGATCATGCCCTGGGCCAAAGGCAGGTGATGAACCACTGAGCCACCCAGGGATCCCCTCACTTAACTTATTTTGAAGCTAGTATTCTCCTATTTCTCTTTAAGTATCATTATCTTATGCATATTCATTTATTTGGTATTATACATATATTTTGGATGAGGAAAATTGGGGTATGTAAATCTGTTATACCCTGCCTATGTACATACAGTAATTGCTGTACAAATATGCAGTGGGTGAAGACACAAAAGTAGTGGCTCTTTGCCTCCCCACCTGGCTTCTACAGAAGAGACTCACCATAATAACTTAAAACTGAAGACTTAAAACATAAAAACTGAAACTACATGGAGCAAGCTGAGGAAGGACCAGCTTCAGCTTTGGCCTTTACCTCTTGATACTGCTGGGAGGGAGAAGAAGAAGACTGCTGGAGAAGCTTGTGGCTGGACCCTCTACACTCAGGGGAACAGCTTCTGAGAAATATGGGAAAGGACTCAGCCTGATGGCAACCACCTGAAGTGCCAGTTGCCCCCAGAGAGAATCTTCTCTGCCTTTGGGAAACCTCTGCTTCCACTTTCCTCCAACACCACCACCCCATCTTAACTGATGTTCCAGCATCTGGAATAGGCTGTACCTCTTCTCTTGGACATCCTACCCTCAGACCCTGCATCAGAGACCTGCCTCCTGAACAGATTACTGGATTGGACTATTTATGGCCAGTTAAGGTTTCACAGGCAGTCAGTTGGGGGGTCTGAATGAAAGGGGCATTCTTTTTAGGACAGTGCCTGCGTAAGGGATTGTGATGCTCAGAGGTGAAAAAGACTATTGACCATAGCCTGCCAGAAGCAGTTTTAAAAGAGAACCTTGTGCTTAAGCTGTTTCATACATAGGCATTTATGCCTGTCAGTCTCCTCCTCATGCCAGATATACTGTATTTGCCTAGACCACCAACTCATTGTTCTTGCTCCTGAGTTTCTGTATTTGCAATGGCCTGGAAATACATTGCACAGGCTCAGACTGAAGAGCACTCCACCCCTTGCATGGTTTTGGTCCAATCATTAGCTGAATGGAAGAAAAGGTACGAGAAGGGGTTCAAAAAGACCCTGGGATAATGACCAGAATGTCAGGAATGTCCAAATTGGGTACTCCAGGAACAGTGGACTTGATTGAACAGGTTGAAGGTAAGGAGGTTAGGTGGCCATGGAGCGCCTCCCTCTGGTACCACGTTTGGGAGGGGAGCAAAGAAAAGTGGTCTAGACCTCATACTGAGCAGATAGAGGCTTGGGCATGATGGATGTAATTAGAGCAGGAAGCTTTTTCCCTATAAAATACTACTGAAATACTATGAATAATGAATTTTAAAATAATGATATGTTAAGCTTTTATTATGAAAGTTGGATAGAATAAACTAATCCAAACCAAAATAACCACTATGTACGTGATTTTAAACTGCTTTATTGAAGTATAGTTGATATACAATACACTTTGTTTATTTAAAACCTACTACTTGATAAATTTTGACATATATATGCACTCAAAAAACCAGCACAAACAAAACAAGGAGTACACTTATATTGTTCATTTTTGTAATCCATTCTCCTGCCTCTCCTCCGTCTACAACTACTGATCAGCTTTCTATTACTATAAATTAGTTTGCAGTTTTTACTATTTGTTAATAAGTGGAACTATGTGACATGCATTCTTTGGTCTGTTTTTTTTAAATATTTTTTTATTTTTATTTATTTATGATAGTCACACACAGAGAGAGAGAGAGAGGCAGAGACACAGGCAGAGGGAGAAGCAGGCTCCATGCACTGGGAGCCTGACGTGGGATTCGATCCCGGGTCTCCAGGATCGCGCCCTGGGCCAAAGGCAGGCGCCAAACCGCTGCGCCACCCAGGGTTCCCTGGTCTGTTTTTTTTACCAGTATGATAATGTTGAGATGCATCTATGATCTTGTATCAATAGCACGTTCCTTTTTCACTCCTAAGTAGTAAACCATTGTGTAATATACCACAATTTGTTTGGATGTTCCTATTTGGAATTATTTTCAGATTTTATCTATTCATTTTTTTTTTTAATTTATGATAGTCACAGAGAGAGAGAGAGGCAGAGACACAGGCAGAGGGAGAAGCAGGCTCCATGCACCGGGAGCCCGATGTGGGATTCGATCCCGGGTCTCCAGGATTGCGCCCTGGGCCAAAGGCAGGCGCCAAACCGCTGCGCCACCCAGGGATCCCCAGATTTTATCTATTCAAATGTGCTGCTAAGAATATTTGGCTAAAAGTCTTTATAGACATATAGTTTTACTTTTGGATAATTGTCTAGGATAGGAATGGCCAGGTAAGAGGTTGGATGTATGATTAATTTCTTAAGAATCTGTCCGTTTTTTTCAAACTGGTCATTACCATTCTACATTTTTACATTTTACATTTCCATCAGTAGTGTGTATGTTCAAATTTTTTCACAACCTCATCTACATTTAGTATAGCAGGCATTATTAATTTTAGTTGTTTTAATAGGTGTGTAGTGGTATCTCCTGTTTTCAATTTGCATTTCCCTAGTAATTAATGATAGCATCTTTTCATGTGTTTATTTGCCATCAGTATATCTTTTATGGTAAAGTGTTTGCTCACACCTTTTGCCTATTTTATATTGGGTTGTTTGCTTGTTACTGAGTTTTGAGAATTTGTTATGTGTTGTGAATATAAGTCCTTTATCAGATAAATGTTTTGCGAAGTTTTCTCCCAGTCTACAGTTTGTCTCTTATTCTGTGAAGTGTCTTTTTCAGAGCAGATGTTTTAAAAATTTGAAGTACTGTTTATCAAATTATTCTTTTACAGATCCTGCTTTGCTTCTTTTTTATCTAAGAAATCTTTACCTAACCCAAGTTCACAAAGGTTTTCTCCTCTGTTTTGTTGGGTATTCTAGAAATTTTATAGTTTTATGTTCTAATTTCAGGTCTATGATTCACTTTGAGTTACCTTTTCTATATGTTGTGAGTTATGATTCCAACTTTTAGGTTTTGTTTTGTTTGAGATTTTTAGGGTTTTTTAAAAAAGATTTTTATTTATTTATTCATGAGAGACACACACACACACACAGAGGCAGAGACACAGGCAGAGAGAGAGGCAGGCTCCATGCAGGGAGCCTGATGTGGGACTCCATCCTACTCCAGGATTATGCCCTGGGCTGAAGGAAGGCGCTTAACCACTGAGCCACCCAGGCGTCCAGATTCTTAATTTTTTTTTCAGCACAGAGTATCCAAATCTTCCACCATTTGTTGAAACGACTCTTTTCTCCACTGAATTGTCTCTTCACATTTGCTAAAAATAAGTTGTCCATATATATATGCCTATGTCTATTTCTGGATCTATTCTATTCCATTGACCTACTTGTCCATCTTCATGCTAATACCTCACTGTCTTGATACTGCAGCTGTATAATAAGTCTTGGAATAAGGCACTGTAAGTACTACAACTTTTTTTTTCAAAATTTATTGGCTATTCTAGGCCCCCTTAATTCCCATATGCATTTAAACCCAATTAGTTAATGTCCAGAATACCACCTGTTGAATTTTTATTGTGATAATACCAAATCTATAGATCAATTTTTGGGGTTTTGTTATATCAGCAATACTGCATATTCTAATTCATGAATATGGTATATGCCTCTATTTATTTTAGTTTATTTTTATTTCTCATTAATATTTTGTATTTTTCACAGTACTTTTTTACTTACTTTTTTAGTTGTTCTTTTTTTATAAATTTATTTTTATTGGTGTTTAATTTGCCAACATACAGAATAACACCCAGTGCTAATCTCAAGTGCCCACCTCAGTGCCCATCACCAGAGATAATACAAGAAAAGAAAACTAAGAGTCATATCTCTCACAAACATAAAGGCAAGAATTCTACAAAAGCATTTAGCAAGTTAAATCCAAAAGACTGGGTGACGAGTACTTTTCTTTTAAAATTTGTTTTGTTTTGTAATTTGCTAATGATACATTATATCAATTAATATTTAAATGGTACACCAACCATGTGTTACTGGAATAAACTATGCTTGATGATATATTTTTCTTTTGGATTTAACTTGCTAAATGCTTTTGTAGAATTTTTTGCCTTTATGTTTGTGAGAGATATTACTCAGTTTTCTTTTCTTGTATTATCTCTGTCTTTGGTTTCAGAGTAAGGCTTTCTTGAATGAACTAGGAAGTTTTCATATCTCTTCACTTTTCTGGAGATTTTGCATGGAATTGATATTAATTTATCCTTAAATGTTTAGAATTCAGATGAAGCCACCTGGGCTTGGTGTTTTTTATGTAGGAAGATTTACAATTACAAATACATTCTCTTCAATAAAAATTTATTTGGCCATCCAAATTATCTTTCTTCTTGAGTGAACTTTGGTAGTTTCTTTCAAGTCAATTTATTCATTCCTCTGAGTTGTATGATCTACTGCAATGACATTGTTATAATATTCCCTTCTTGTGACTTTAATATCTGTAAAATTTATCATTATGTCCTCTTTATAATCCTAATAATTATAAATAGTGTTTTTTTCTCTTAATCACTTTGGCTAGTAGTTTGTCTCCCCCTTTTTAAAAAAACAGCTTTATTGAGGATACAAAGAGCTGCACATACTTACTGTGTATAATTTGATGAGTTTGAACTTTGATTTCTCTCTTGCAAATAGTGTTTTTGGCTTCATTAATTTTCTTCATTAGTTTTTTGTTTTCTTCTTTCATTCTGCTTACATTCTGGTTTGGGTTTAATTTAGTCTTCCTCATATTTTTTAAAGTGGAAGCTATGTCTTTATTTTGAAACCTTTCTTCTTTTCTTTTTTTTTTTATTGAAGTTCAATTTCCCAACATATAGCATAACAACCAGTGCTCATCCCATCAAGTGCCCCCCTCAGTGCCTGTCACCCAGTCACCCCATCCCCCTGCCCACCTCCCTTTCCACTACCCCTTGTTCATTTCCCAGAGTTAGGACTCTCACGTTCTGTCACCCTCACTGATATTTCCCACTCCTTTTCGCTCCTTTCCCCTTTTTTCCCTTTCACTATTTTTTGTATTCCCCAAATGAATGAGACCATATAATGTTTGTCCTTTTCTGATTGACTTACTTAACTCAGCATAATACCCTCCAGTTCTATCCACGTTGAAGCAAATGGTGACATCCCACAAATGTTGATAGATTTCATTTTTATTTTATTTTAGTTCAAAACACTTTTCGGTGTCTTTTTTTCTCTTTAACCAATGGGTTATGTAGAACTATACTAGTTAGTTATCAAATATTTGCATTTCCTGATATTTTCTCCTTATTAATTTCTACTTTATTTCTACTGTGACATATTTTTTTTTTAAAGCCACCTGGCTTTCTTTTTTTTTTTATTAATTTTTATTTATTTATGATAGTCACAGAGGGAGAGAGAGAGAGGCAGACACAGGCAGAGGGGGAAGCAGGCTCCATGCACCGGGAGCCTGATGTGGGACTCGATCCCGGGTCTCCAGGATCGCGCCCTGGGCCAAAGGCAGGCGCCAAACCGCTGCGCCACCCAGGGATCCCTACTGTGACATATTTTGTATTATTGAATACATTTACATTTATTTGGACTTTTGGGGAGCCAAATACAGTTAATGTTTTGTGGTCATTTAAAAAAAATATGTATTCTGTTGTGGATAGAATGTTCTATAATTTCAATTAGCTCATGTTGGTTAAGAGTTGTATAAGTTCCAGTTGGCTTACTATGCTCATGAATTTCCTGCCCAGTTGTTTTATTGTCAGATGGTTGTTGAAATATCTAAGTATAAACTAGGGTTTTCTAGTATTCTTTTTAGTTTTATCAGTTCTTGTATTATGTATTTTGAAAGTACATTACCAAGGCATATAAAAGTTTTGTATTTCATTACATTTTATATTATGCTCTTGAGATTATTTATGCTAATTGTGTTTGTATGATAGAGATATTTTTTATGGTGCTCTATTTCATTTTTTTTCAAGTCTGATTTCAGTGACATCACACTGGAAAATTGAAATTAGCCATGGTGGGAGAAATTGGCAACTACTACAATCAAGGCTTTTTTTCTTTGGATAGCTAGGGACACCACAGACATAGGGCTTAAACTGCTCCAGCAGTCTTTACCTTGGGCCTTTACACTCACCCAGTATTGCAGAGGGCAAAACCAGTACCACTTTTAGTTGCTGTTCTCAAACTGGCCTGCTGTGTTTTCTGCTGAATTTATGCTATTTTGTTGTTCTGCTGTCAGGTATATCAGATGCTGTGCCATCACTCCCTCCTTTTACTGTCACGCAGATGCCAACAGGTCCTGTGGGTGTTGGTGGTTTGCCTCTACTCACATGTATTTTAAAGTCTATGACAATAGTTTGTCATCATGTTTTATTATATTGCTGATGGTCATATTTGGTTTTGCCATCTAGTTGTTTTGCCTGTTTTTAAGTGATAAAGTCAGACTGATAAGCTGTGTTACTGCTATCCCCACTTTCTGACTCTTTTTTAAAAATTATTTATGATAGTCACAGAGAGAGAGAGAGAGAGAAAGAGAGAGAGAGAGAGAGGCAAAGACACAGGCAGAGGGAGAAGCAGGCTCCATGCACCGGGAACCCGACGTGGGATTCGATCCCGGGTCTCCAGGATCATGCCCTGGGCCAAAGGCAGGCGCCAAACTGCTGCACCACCCAGGAATCCCTGATTCTATATTATCTACATTCCAGTCTTGTTAATTTTACCATATTTGCTACAACTATTTTTTAGTATTTGAAAGTAAATAATTCTAAATATCCTTTCAATTTCCTGTAAAACATTTTAGTATGTTTCTCTTTAATAAAAGAACATTTTCCTTAACAGAAATTATCATACTACTGAAAACATGAACAATTCTCCAATATCATCTCACACTCAGTCAGCCCCTATACAGCTTCCTTTTTTACCCGCACAATTACTTTTAAAAGTGGTTCTTTTTTCAAACCCATGTCCACATATTGTATTGAGTCTTCTAAGAATCCCTTAATCAATAATGTCTTCTATCACATATTTTCTCCTTTACTTTTAGAATATGATTTTCCCCTACAGATTTAAAAGCCAGGGCATTTTATTTGAGAGAATTTCTGAAAATCACTATCCAAAAAAGATAAAAACATTGAAAAATTCTAACTGTACTCTATGCCTCACAGGATACACTATTATAATTTTTTACTAAAATATTCAAAGAGACATAGAAAGAATAATATATAATAAAAGCCTTTGTACCTTGGGGGCACTTGAGTAGCTCAGGGGGTTAAGCTACTGACTCTAGGTTTCAGCTCAGGTCAAGAAATCAACATCATGGGTTGGAGCCCCAAGTCAGTCTCTGTGCTCAGCCCAGAGTCTGCCTGAGATTCTCTCTTTCTGTCTCCCTCTATCCCCAATCTCGCTTGCATTCTCTCTCACAAATAAATAAATCTTTAAAAAATATTTCATTAAAGAAAGCCCTTGCACCTTAACAATCACTGAATTATGGCCCTTTTTGGGTTCATCAACTCCTCTACATTCCCTTTAAACCACTATAAATAAAAATTTTGGATTATAGATTTTCTGCTGTCCTAGGCAGATGGCACATAATAATGATGACATCACTCTAGGGAAACAATAAGAATACACCAAGCCATACATTGTGACCAGCATTAAAGATACTGGAGAATAAAAAGAAGAGATGGAGGTCACACATGCGGCCAAAACTATGCTGAGAAAAGGTTGCACTTACCAACTATAAATAGACATTATGTGAACAATCATGAACTTTTGTATCGGTTTAGATTTGGGATGACAATAAGGTATTTTGTTGGCCATTAAAATAGACTGTGGATTCCTTTTTTTCATATTTTTTATTGGAGTTCAATTTGCCAACATATGGCATAATACCCAGAGCTCACCCCGTCAAGTGCCCCACTCAGTGCCCGTCACTCAGTCACCCCATCCCCCTGCCAACCTCCCCTTCCACTACCCCTTGTTTATTTCCCAGAGTTAGGAGTCTCTCATGTTCTGTCAGCCTCTCTGTTATTTTTTTTAATTTTTTTAAAATTTTTATTTATTTATGATAGTCACAGAGAGATAGAGAGAGAGGCAGAGACACAGGCAGAGGGAGAAGCAGGCTCCATGCACCGGGAGCCCGACGTGGGATTCGATCCCGGGTCTCCAGGATCGCGCCCTGGGCCAAAGGCAGGCGCCAAACCGCTGCGCCACCCAGGGATCCCCTCTCTGATTATTTTCCACTCATTTTCTCTCCTTTTCCCTTTATTCCCTTTCACTATTTTTTATATTCCCTGAATGAATGAGACCATATAATGCTTGTCCTTCTCCGATTGACTTACTTCACTCAGCATAATACCCTCCAGTTCCATCAACGTTGAAGCAAATGGTGGGTATTCTTCATTTCTAATGGCTGATATTCCATTGTATACATAAACCACATTTATCCATTCATCTTTCGATGGACACTGAGTCTCCTTCCACAGTTTGGCTATTGTGAACATTGCTGCTATAAACACTGGGGTTCAGGAGTCTCAGACTTTCACTCCATCTGTATCTTTGGGGTAAATCCCCAGCAGTGCAATTGCTGGGTCATAGGGTAGCTCTATTTTTAACTCTGAGGAAGCTCCACACAGGAGGTTTGTTTTCTGGTCCTCTGTCCCTTTCGGCGCCCTCTGGAACCCCAATTAAATGTAGATTTTTCCTTCTGAGGCTGTCATTTATTTCCCTTAACCTATCCTCATGATCTTTTAATAGTTTGTCTCTTTTTTCCTCAGCTTCCTTCCTTGCCATCAATTTGTCTTCTATGTCACTCACTGGTTTTTCTACCTCATTAACGTTCATCATTAGGACCTCCAGTTTGGATTGCTTCTTATTTAATTGATTTTTAATTTCAGCCTGATTAGATCTATTTTTTAAATTTTTATTTATTTATTTATTTATTTATTTATTTATTTATTTACTTATTGTTTTCACGAATGTTGTTTAATAATAAATTTATTTTTTATTGGTGTTCAATTTGCCAACATACAGAATAACACCCAGTGCTCATCCCGTCAAGTGCCCCCTCAGTGCCTGTTACCCATTCATGCCCACCCCATGCCCTCCTCCCCTTCCACCACCCCTAGTTCGTTTCCCAGAGTTAGGAGTCTTCATGTTCTGTCTCCCTTTCTGATATTTCCTACCCATTTCTTCTCCCTTCCCTTCTAAAATTCTGCAGTCATGAAATCTCTTGAATCCTTTATGCTTTTTTCCAGAGCCACAAGTAGCTTTATAATTGTGCTTTTGAATTTCTGACATCAAATGTAATACAAATTCTGTAATTTTGTGGGAGAGAGTACTATTTCTGATTCTTTCTTCTGTGGTGAGTTCTTCTTTCTAGTCATTTTGTCAGGGCAGAGTGGCTGTATGAGCGGACTGAATCAAGAATATCAACCATGACCTACGTAAGTTTTATCCTAGATGATTCTGCTGAGGTTAGAGACCAGAAATTGAAAACAAAGATTAGAATGAAATAAAACAAAAGGACCACTAGAGCGGAAAACAAATTTTAAAACAAAGTAGTAAAAACACAAAAGGCCAAGAATCCGAAAGAAGAAGAAAAAAAAGAAAAGAGAAAAAAGCAAAAGTAAGGAGAAAATAGAAAAAAGGAAAAAAAAGAAGAAAAAAAGAGGGGGGACTTGGAAATCATTGTGGTGACGAAGTTGTAGTGGAGGGAGAATGTAGTCTACCTGAGGGCTACTAGAGGGTGATCCTCTTGGTTCTGAGTATATTAAGTTTTCTATGTTAGAAAATGTTCAGTCCCAAATTTATATAAACCAGAAATACTTTTAGAAACTTGTAGAATACTTGTAGAAAGCCCAAACATTGACCATCAAAACATAAATGAGATAAAAGAGGGGGAAGAATGGGAATGAGGAATCTCACAGAATGAACCGCATGGTATACCACTTGGTTCTGGGTGCATGCTGGTCATGTTTTAGAAGGTATTAACTTCTGCCATTGTAGAACAAAATGAGGTGTAGAAAACAAAATACACAAAACACACAAAAAATATCTTCTATATCTCTCAAAATAGTTGAGTATTTTGAAGGGAATCTCGAAGTGGAAAATGTATTTAATACCTGTAATTGTAGAAATATAAAAGTAAAAAAGATAGAGAGTTAAAAATGAAGAAGTGGTAAAATATTGTAGTAAAGATGGGAAAAGAGAAAAAATGGAAATTTACAGTCTGATATAAAAACGAGTTACTGGAAAAAAGGAAAAAAAGGAGAGGTACCTTCTAGTTCTATATACTGTAAATCCTTTGATTCCCCCTGGAGCTTCCAGCACTGCTTGGTCAAGAACTTGCTCTTCCCCTGTTCTTCCAACTGGTCTTCTGAGGGAGGCTCTGCTGTGCAGATTCTCAGGTGTGTGTGCCTTGTTAAAAGTGAAAACCCTACTTTCTGTAGCATTCCAGATGTTCCGTCTTTATTTTTTGAAAAAATTTCTTTCCATTGGAGTTCAATTTGCCAACATATAGCATAACACCCAGAGCTCATCCCATCAAGTGCCCCCCTCAGTGCTCATCACCCAGTCACCCCATCCCCCTGCTGACCTCCCTTTCCACCACCTCTTGTTCGTTTCCCAGAGTTAGGAGTCTCTCATGTTGTCTCCCTTTCTGATATTTCCCACTCATTTTCTCTCCTTTCCCCTATATTCCCTTTCACTATTTTTTATATTCCCAAAATGAATGAAACCATATAAGGTTTGTCCTTCTCTGATTGACTTATTTCACTCAGCATAATACCCTCCAGTTCCATCCACGTTGAAGCAAATGGTGGGTATTTGTAGTTTCTAATGCCTGAGTAATATTCCATTGTATACATAGACCACAGCTTCTTTATCCATTCATCTTTCGATGGACACCGAGGCTCCTTCCACAGTTTGGCTATTGTGGACATTGCTGTTAGAAACATCGGGGAGCGGGTGTCCCGGCATTTCACTGCATCTGTATCTTTGGGGTAAATCCCCAGCAGTGCAATTGCTGGGGGGTAGGGCAGATTTATTTAAACTCTTTGAGGAACCTCCACACACTTTTCCAGAGTGGCTGCACAAGTTCACATTCCCACCAACAGTGCAGGAGGTTTCCCCATTCTCCACATCCTCTCCAACATTTGTGGTTTCCTGCTTTGTTAATTTTCCCCATTCTCACTGGTGTGAGGTGGTATCTCATTGTGGTTTTGATTTGTATTTCCCTGATGGCAAGTGATGTGGAGCATTTTCTCTTGTGATTGTTGGCCATGTCTATGTCTTCCTCTGTGAGATTTCTGTTCATGTCTTTTGCCCATTTCATGTTTGGATTGTTTGTTTCTTTGCTGTTAAGTTTAATAAGTTCTTTATAGATCTTGTATACTAGCCCTTTATCTGATACGTCATTTGCAAATATCTTTTCCTCTGCTGTAGGTTGTCTTTGAGTTTTGTTGCCGGTATCTTTTGCTTTCCAAAAGCTTTTTATCTTGATGAAGTCCCAATAGTTCATTTTTGCTTTGGTTCTCTAGCCTTAATGGATGTATCTTGCAAGAAGTTACTGTGGCCCAGTTCAAAAAGGATGTTGCCTGTGTTCTCCTCTAGGAGATGGAGGAGATGGAATGATGGAATCTTCCATTCTTTGATAGAATCTTGTGTCACTTTTAGATCTTTCATACATATTGAGTTCATCTTTGTATATGGTGAAAGAGAGTGGTCTAGTTTCATTCTTCTGCATGTGGATGTCCAATTATCTCAGCACCATTTATTGAAGAGACTGTATTTTTTCCAGTGGATAGTCTTTCCTCCTTTGTCAAATATTGGTTGACCATAAAGTTGAGGGTCCACTTCTGGATTCTCTATTCTGTTCTATTGATCTATGTGTCTGTTTTTGTGTCAGTACCACACTGTCTTGATGACCACAGCTTTGTAGTACAACCTGAAATCTGGCATTGTGATGCCCAGCTATGGTTTTCTTTTATAATATTCCCCTGGCTATTTGGGGTCTTTTCTGATTCCACCCAAATCTTAAAATAATTTGTTCCAACTATCTGAAGAATGTCCATGGTATTTTGACAGGGATTGCATTATTTATTCATAACGACACACACACACACACAGAGAGAGAGGCAGAGACACAGACAGAGGGAGAAGCAGGCTCCATGCAGGGAGTCCGACATGGAACTTGATCCAGCGTCTCCAGGATCATGTTTTGGGCTGCAGGCGGCGCTAAACAACTGAGCCACAGGGGCTGCCCTAAGGATTGCATTAAACATGTAAATTGCCCTGGGTAACATTGACATTTTCACAATATTAATTCTTCCAATCCATGAGCATGGAATATTTTTGCATCTCTTTGTGTCTTTCAGAAGTGTTCTGTAGTTTTTAGGGTATAGATCCTTTACCTCTTTGGTTAGGTTTATTCCTAGGTATCTTATGCTTTTGGGTGCAATTGTAAATGGGATTGACTCCTTAATTTCTCTTTCTTCAGTCTCATTGTTACTGTAAAGAAATGTCACTGACTTCTGGGCATTGATTTTGTATCCTGCTACACTGCTTAATTGCTGTAGGAGTTCTTGCAATCTTGGGGTGGAGTCTTTTGGGATTTCTACGTACAGTATCATGTCATCTGCGAAGAGAGAGAGTTTGACTTCTTCTTTACCAATTTGAATGGCTTTTGTTCCTTTTTGTTGCCTGATTACTGAGGCTAGGACTTCTAGTACTACGTTGAATAGCAGTGGTGAGAGTGGAAATCCCTGTATTGTTCCTGATCTTAGGGGAAAGGCTCCCAGTGCTTCCCCATTGAGAATGATATTTGCTGTGGGCTTTTCGTAGATGGCTTTTAAGATGCTGAGGAATGTTCCCTCTATCCCCACACTCTGAAGACTTTTGATCAGGAGTGGATGCTGTATTTTGTCAAATGCTTTCTCTGCATCTATTGAGAGGATCATATGGTTCCTGTTTTTTCTCTTGTTTCTATGATGAATCACATTGTTTCCTTTACTAGTGTTGAACCAGCCTTGCATCCCGGGGATAAATCCCACTTGGTCATGATGAATAATCCTCTTAATGTATTGTTGGATCCTATTGGCTAGTATCTTGTTGAGAATTTTTGCATCTGTGTTCATCAGTGATATTGGTCTATAATTCTCCTTTTTGGTGGGGTCTTTGTCTCGTTTTGGAATTAAGGTGATGCTGGCCTCATAGAATGAGTTTGGAAGTATTCCATCTCTTTCTATCTTTCTGAACAGCTTTAGTAGAATAGGTATGGTTTCTTCTTTAAACGTTTGATAGAATTCCCCTGGGAAGCCACCTGGCCCTGGACTTTTGTGTCTTGGGAGTTTTTTGATGACTGCTTCAATTTCTTCCCTGGTTATTGGCCTGTTCAGGTTTTCTATTTCTTCCTTTTCCACTTTTGGTAGTTTGTGGTTTTCCACAAATGTGTCCATTTCTTCTAGATTGCCTAATTTATTGGCGTATAGCTGCTCATAGTAAGTTTTTAAAATCGTTTGTATTTCCTTGGCATTGGTGGTGATCTCTCGTTTCTCATTCATGATTTTATTAATTTGAGTCTTCTCTCTCTTCTTTTTAATAAGACTGGTTAAAAGTTTATCTATCTTATTAATTTTTTCAAAGGACCAATTCCTGGTTTTGTTGATCTGTTCCACAGTTCTTCTGGTCTCGATTTCATTGAGTTCTGCTCGAATCTTTATTAACTATCTTCTGCTGCTGGGTGTAGGATCTATTTGCTGTTTTTTTCTCCACCTCCTTTAGGTGCAAGGTTAGCTTTTGTATTTGAGTTCTTTCCAGTTTTTGGATGGATGCTCATATTGTGATGTATTTCCCACTCAGGACTCAGGACTGCTTTTGCTGTATCTCAAAGACTTTGAAGGGTTGTATCTTCATTCTCATTAGTTTCCATGAATCTTTTTAATTCTTCTCTAATTTCCTGGTTGACCCTTTCATCTTTTAGCAGGATGGTCCTTAACCTCCACGTGTTTGAAAAACTTTTGAACTTCTTCTTGTGGTTTAGTTCTCGTTTCAAAGCATTATGGTCTGAAAATATGCAGGGGACAATCTCAATCCTTTGGTATCAGTTAAGACCTGATTTGTGACCCACTATGTGGTCTATTCTGGAGAAAGTTCCATGTGGACTTGAGAACATTTTGTATTCAGTTGCGTTTGGATGTACAGTTCTGTAAATATCTGTGAAATCCATCTGGCCCAGTGTATCATTTAAAGCTCTTGTTTCTTTGGAGATGTTACGCTTAGAAGAACTGTTGACTGTAGAAAGCACTATATTCAGTCACCCAGTATAAGTCTATTATTATCTAAGTATGTCTTAATGTTGGTTATTAATTGATTGATATACTTGGCAACTCCCACATTCGGAGCATAAATATTCATGATTGTTAGGTCCTCTTGTTGGCTAGATCCTTTAAGTATGATATAGTGTCCTTCTTCATCTCTTACTACAGTCTTTGGGATAAACTTTTGTTTTTCTGATATGAGGATTGCTACCCCTGCTTTCTTTTGAGGACCATTTGTATGGTAAATGGTTCTCCAACCTTTTATTTTCAGGCTGTAGGTGTCCTTATGTCTAAAATGAGTCTCTTGTAGGCAGCATATAGATGGGTCTTGCTTTTTTATCCAGTCTGAAACCCTGCCCCTTTTGATGGGGTCATTAAGCCCATTCACGTTCAGAGTTACTATTGAAAGATATGAATTTAGTTTCATCATGATACCTATTCAGTCCCTGTTTTTGTGGATTGTTTCCTTGTCCTTCCTCTTTATAGTACAGAGTCCCCCTTAGTATTTTTTGCAGATGTGGTTTGGTGGTGACATATTCTTTCAGTTTCTGCCTATCTTGGATGCTCTTTATCTCTCCTTCTATTCTGAATGAGAGCCTTGCTGGGTAAAGTATTCTTGGTTGCAGGTTTTTCTCATTCAGGACCATGAATATATCCTGCCTCCCCTTTCTGGCCTGCCAGGTCACTGTGGAGAGGTCTGCTGTTACCCTAATGCTTCTCCCCATAAACGTTAGAGATTTCTTGTCTCTTGCTGCTTTAAGGATCTTCTCTTTATCTTTGGAATTTGCAAATTTCACTATTAAATGTCAAGGTGTTGAGTGGTTTTTATTGATTTTAGGTGGGGATCTCTCTATTTCCTGGATCTGCATGCCTGTTTCCCTTCCCAAGTTAGGGACGTTCTCAGCTATGACTTGTTCAAATACATATTCTGGATCTCTGTCCCTTTCGGCGCCATCACGAACCCCAATTAAACACAGATTTTTCTTTCTGAGGCTGTCTTTTATTTCCCTTAAAGATCATTTCCTCATGATCTTTTTATGGTTTTTCTCTTTTTTCCTCAGTTTCCCTCCTTGCCATCAACTTGTCTTCTATGTCACTCACTCTTTCTTCTACCTTGTTAACCCTTATCTTTAGGACCTCCAATTTCGATTGCATCTCATTTAATTGATTTTTAATTTCTGCCTGATTAGATCTAAATTCTGCAGTCATGACATCTCTTGAGTCATTTATGCTTTTTTCTAGAGCCACCAGTAGCTTTATAATTGTGCTTCTGCATTAGCTTTCTGACATTGAATTGTAATCCAAATGTTGTAACTCTGTGGGAGAGAGGACTGTTTCTGATTCTTTCTTTTGTGGTGAGTTTTTCCTTCTAGTAATTTTGCTCAGTGCAGAGTGGCCAAAAACAAGTTGTACTGGAAGAAGGAGAAAAAGAGTGAAAAAAAAAGAAGAAGAAAAGAGAAAAAAAGGTAGGGGGAAGCAAACAGAAAACAAAATCAAGGGGAATATCCTCTGATTCTATATACTGTAAATCCCTCGACTTCCCCTGGAACTTTCCAGCACTGCTTGGTCAATAACTTGCTTTTCTCCTGTCCTTCTAGCTGGTCTTTGGCGAGGGGCCTGCTGTGCTGATTCTCAGATGTGTGTACCTGGGGGAGCTGCTCAGCCCCCTGCCAGGTGCACGGCTCAGTGGGAGTTGTTTATCCTGTGAGGCCTCTGCTCAGTCCCCGGTATAAGGTGACACCAGGAGGAACAACAATAGTGGTGGCGGCCAGCTCTCCAGCCCTAGAGTCAGCTCCCGCAGTAAGTACCACAGCTCTCAGTCTGCAGGGGCCTGGATGCTCTGGGGGCGGGGAGTGCCGATCTGCACAGTTCAGGGTTACCCAGTGGCAGGTGCGTCCTTGCTGTCCTGTGTCCTCCCAAGCCTCTGCCTGTCCCGGGGGGAGTGCCGGTTCTTGAGCTGTGTTCCCCAGCGTGCTGGGATCCAGGCCTGCACCGCTGTAATTGCCCTCAGAGGGCAAGAAGCCCCCTTTTGTGTGAAGCCACCAGGGGAGCCGCTGCCCGAGCTGCTCCTGGGACCCTGCCAGGCGCGTGCTCCAGGCCTTTAGGGAGCTCGCCAGTGTGTGGCGCTCTCCCCTGCAGTGCTGTTCCCCTGTTAGTGCCCCTGGGAGCCTGAGGGCATCACTGCCCCTCCTAGGATCCTGCCCGAGCTCCCTGGGAACGCCTTTCTGTCGGGGAAGATTGGTAATACTCCTGCTTCTCTGGGAGGGGGCTTTCCTGTCCTGGGGCACTAGCCATGCGGCCTTAGGCCGGCTCCTCACGGCAGCCCCTCCCCCTTGGATTCTTTTTTATTTATTTTTTTCCGTCTTCCTACCTTGATAGAAGCGCAAACTCTTCTCACTGTTGCATTCCAGCTGTTTTCTCTTTAAATCTCAGACAGAATTCGTAGGTTTTCAGGATGATTTGAAAGTTACCTAGGTAAGTTGGTGGGGACAGGTGACTTGGGGACCGTACTCTTCCACCATCTTGCCTCAGTCTGTTCCCTCTTTAAATCTCAGTTCAAATTCTTAGGTGTTTAGGATGGTTTGAAATTAAAAAAATAAAAGGATGGTTTGAAATCTATCTAGGTAAGTTGGTGGGGCCAGGTGAGTTGAGGACCCCTACTCCACCATCTTGCCCTGCCTCTCGAGTTGTGGGTTTCTAAGAATATACTTTTAATATTTATTTTTTAATTTTAATTTTTTTAAACTAATTTAAAGATTTTCTCTATTTATTGAGACAGAGAGAGAGAGAGAGAGAGAGAGAACACCCACATGAGCAGTGGTAGGGGCAAAAGGAGAGGGAGCGGGATAATATCCCAAGCAGACTCTGTGCTCAGCCCCACCCAGGGCTAATCGGACCCTGAGCTGGAACCAAGAGTCGTACACTTAACCAACTGAGCCACCCAGGTGCCCCTATCTTTAAGTTTTAGATATGCATTCTGAAGTATTTGGATATGAAATATCAGGAAGCCTAGGCTTGTTTTTAAAGTCCGTTAGGGGTCCTATCCCTCTACTTCCAGATCATTTTGGCCCTTTCTTTACTTCCTTTTCACTCTCAGGAGATCCTGTATTTCTAGTTTTTGCCTCCACAGGCTCTTCCAACTCAAAGAAGATAGAAGAGTTTTGGAGATGGTGCAAAAGCTGTAGCAAGGTCATGTATCCTCTTGTGTCTGAGTCTGTGTTTGAGGACATGATTCGGATCCCTCACAATGAAAACCTCAGGAAATTATCCCATTTTGCTTTTTCACTTTAAAATGTAACTATCTGAACCAACAATACAACATCATCATTCAGCATTAAGTAGATAGGCTAGATGACAAATGACTTCCGTAAACTCTTTCATTTGCCTTCCCCATCAGCAGGTAAGTAACAACTATTATTAGAAAGTTTATATATCCTTCCAGAGACATTTTACATATACATGGGTAGGGATATATATATATATATATATATATATATATATATATATATATATATATATATATATATATATACTTTCCCTTATTTTTTTTAAAACACAAGTGGCCAAAAGCAGTATAGATGGCTTTGCATCTTCTTTTTTTGTTGTTGTGTTGTATCATAAAGATGACATGAGCCCAGAGCCCACAGCAGAACTGAGGCAAAGGGATTCTGCTGAGCCCATTCTCAGTTTAAAATGCTATGGTCAGGGATCCCTGGGTGGCGCAGCGGTTTGGCGCCTGCCTTTGGCCCAGGGCGTGATCCTGGAGACCCGGGATCGAATCCCACGTCGGGCTCCCGGTGCATGGAGCCTGCTTCTCCCTCTGCCTATGTGTCTGCCTCTCTCTCTCTCTGTTTGACTATCATAAATAAATAAAAAAAAAAAAAGGAAAAAAAATAAAATGCTATGGTCAGTCAAAACCAGGTAAGTAGGATCTTTGACTTTCCTTCCTAAGATGATAAATCAGGCCTGCTTCTTAGGCAAAACATATTTTAAAAAACTTTTTAAGGGGCACCTGGATGGTTCAGTCTCGTAAGCATCTCCCTTAAGCTCAGGTCATGATCCCAGGGTTTTGGGATCCAGCCCCAAGTCAGGCTCCCTGTTTGGCAGGGAGTCTGCTTCTTCCTCTGCCTACCCCCTCCTCCACTTGTGCTCTCTCTCTCTCTCTCCCTTGCTCTTTCTCTCCCTCTCAAATAAATAAATAAAATCATTAAAAAATACAAAAAGTTTTAAGACATAAAGTATTTTTTAAAGAGATGGATAGAATGTTTTACCTTGTATTTCCATGTTTTGTTTTTGTTTTGTTTTTTAAATTCCATCCCAGAGATAGAATCTGCATCCCAAAGGCAGAACCCTGGTTTACAGAAGGAACTGAGTACCTGGGGCCCAGAAGTTCTTAGGAATTGGTGGAGGACCCAAGGACATTTGAAATAGTTTTCCTGAATGCTTCTAAATTCAGGTCATTGAATTTAGGAGACCAAGTTAAAGAAGGTTGTAGCAAAATTCTCCAAGAGGCAGTGTGCTCCCTTTCACTGGAAGGTTTACAAGCTGCCATCTGGCAATGTAAGGTGACAGAATTTTTTCATTTTGTCTAATTAGGCTATCCCTTACTCACAGATTTATCATGTCCTTCTCCAACCATTAACCTTTGATTTTAATAGGATGAAACTGTAGGGAAATCTCTATTAGCTTCTCATAGCACTCAGAGTAAAGTCCAGAAGCACTTACCTTGGTTCACAAGATGTTATGGAATCTCCCTTATCTTTTCACTCCACCTCCTGCTACTCTACTTGCTTACTGAGTATCCTCCCCATACCCTAGAACATGTGCTTTCTGCCTCCCGACCTTAAGGTGTTTACATTTGCTATTCCCTCTGCCTGAAAATGTCTGCAACCCTCTGCTCCTTGAGAACTGTAGAGCTTGCTCATCTTCCTCATTTGGGGCCCAGGGTGTTCTCCCTATACTTAGGACACCATCCATCACTTTGCTCTCTATCTCCCCATGCCTTATGTTATTATTATTATTATTATTATTATTATTTTTTTTTTTTACAATTCAGTGACCAACATGATGTCAAATTTTGTGATCTGTTTTTCTGTTCACTCTTTTTCTGCCACTCATAACAGAAGCCCACAAGGTTCATGCATATCTTTTGTGATGCAGCAGACACTCAATAAATTCATGTTGAATGAAAGCAGGATAGACACTGTACCAGTGTATGGTACACACTTACCCTGTTACACACCTCATCTCCACCTGCTTCGAATGGCTGTCTGTCTCCAATTCAATCTCCCTTTTCCTCTACAGCAGGAGTCCTTGATCCACAGAATGAGGACCTTGTTAACTGGATTAAGGAACGGGGCAGCCCAGGTGGTTCAGCGGTTTAGTGCCTGCCTTCAGCCCAGGGCCTGATCCTGGAGACCCAGGATCGAATCCCATGTCGGGCTCCTTGCATGGAGCCTGCTTCTCCCTCTGTCTGTGCCTCTTCCCCTCTCTCTCTCTCTCTTTCTGTGTGTGTGTGTGTCTCATGAATAAATAAATAAAATCCTTAAAAAAACTGGGTTAAGGAACTTAAAAATATGAGCTCAGGGTCTTTGCTGGCTAGCTTAACTCAAAGAGAAGGGCCTGGGCTTTGAAGCTTCTGTTTCTTCATCTATATAATCTGGGAATGCTTGTTGAGCAATTTGAAATGTAACATTTTAAGAGGGAGTAGAGCCAAGTACTTTACTTACTCAACATCTGTCTTCTATTCTCTGGCTTTGGGAAACAGAAAGCCAGTGAGGAGGTGAGAGAGGCATGTGCCCTGTGGAGACCAAACAGAAAGAAATAGATTCATGTAAGTGGTGCAAGACGAACACAGAGAAGTCCCATGACATCTCTAAATCATAAATCCCCCTGTCCTCTCTAAACAGTTGGTTTCAGATACAGATTTTTCAGTGTAGTCCCCAAAACCCACTTAGGTATCCTGTCACCTCTCTGGATTCAGCTTCTCTCACTCCCCTTCCACTCTGATGACAATGAAACACTCACAGGGTATACTCTCACCTTAAGGACTTTTCACTATCTGTCCTCTCTGCCTGTAGTGCTCTTCACCCTTGATAATCTAGATGTCCTCCTATTGCCTCTAATAATTCAGCTTTCAGCTCAAACCTCAGCTCCTTATAGAGGTCTTATCTTCCCATCTAAGCATCTGCCCTGACCTGATCATTCTCATTTCCCTTACCTTGCTTTTTTCTCTATAACCCTTATCCCCACCTAAATTGTTATATTTACATCTTTGTTATCATATCTCTCCAATGAGATGTAAGGTTTGTGTAAAACCATGTTAATTCTCTACCATACTCATATGGCCATTTGTAAATGCCTTGGAATTTTAGGACTCACAAATATGGGCACAACAAAGGGGAAGGTTGGTTTTAGAGTGATCTTTACTAGGTAAAGGAGATGGGATAGAAGGAAGAAACTCAGGTATCTCCTGGGTCTGTACAAGACCTTTCATGTTACATCAAGCAAGTCCCTTTCCTGAAGTTGGGCAGGGCAGCTTGTAATCCCTAGAGGCTAAAAGTGTCACTCTTTTTTCCAGTGAATCTAGAACAACTATGCCTAGAAAAGGTCTTGAGGGAAAAGCAAGGTATTTAATAGCTGTTCTTTCTTTCAATTCCTATGTGCATGTGTGTGTGTGTGTGCATGCATGTACATGTGTACATGCTTCCAGCCAAGTTATGCCACAAGTTACTTTTCCCATAGTAGACAAATGAATCCTGTTGAAACATAAATCACATCCCTCCTGTAATGAAACGCTTTCCTACCTACAATCTCACTCTTAGTAAACAGATATATCCTGCCAATGAGCTGCAAATTAGATGTTATCTGGGCCCTTTACCTCTCCATTTCACCTTTTACCACTTCCCTTGGCTGAGTTCACTCCAGTCATGCTAGCCTCTTCACTACCCAGACAGACATTCACTAGGCACATTCAAAAACTTCAGAGTCTTTGAATTAGTCATTCCTTTTGCATGAAATAATCACTGATAATAATTTACATTAGTAATGACAGAGTTATTTGTATGTTAATGAACCTAATACCTGCTCCCCCATTAGTCTGTTGATTCCTTACTGGTAATTAATCACCCCTTATAAAAGGGGTTCATTGAATTTTTACCAACCCAAGCCCAAAGTCTGACACATGTATAGGCATCAAATAAATGTTTATGGAAATGAATTTGAATCAGTTCCTAGCAGGATAAAGGATTATTCTT
This sequence comes from Vulpes lagopus, assembly GCF_018345385.1. Classification (NCBI taxonomy): domain Eukaryota; kingdom Metazoa; phylum Chordata; class Mammalia; order Carnivora; family Canidae; genus Vulpes; species Vulpes lagopus. The sequence goes on from NC_054848.1 coordinate 44,015,085, forward strand.
TTTATAACCCAGCCTCTCTGGAAGAAATAGCAAGAGGAAACCAAGGTAAGAAAGAAAATACATAGGGAGCCAGACCAAATCCCTGCAGGAATATAAGCAGCAGTATCCAATTCAGCTAACTATCCCTCCATCCACTTAACAATCCAGTCATCCTACCAGCCATCTATTCACCCAATTTTCCATCCACACAACTATCTATCTATCCAAATTATCCAGCATATCCACTCTTCTATTTCTTCACCCTTTGCAACTAACCATCCATCTTTTCAACTATTTACCCATTCATCTTTTCATCTAACCAACAGTTGACCCTACCATCTATTCATCCGCCCACCCATTCATCTATTTCATCATCCATCTACCTACCATTTATCAATTTAGTCATCCACACAGCTGTTTGTCTACCTATATATGTGTATGTGTGTATATATATATATACATATATATAAACATCATCCAATTATCCATCCATGTATTCATACATACAAAAATTCATACCATCATCCAACCAGCTACCTCCTTTTCCATCAACCATTCATTTATCCAATCATTAACTTGCTTTTTCACTAATCCATTTTTATATCTATCTATTCAATGGTCTGACATTCCCTTCATTCATCCAACCATTTATTCATCCATCTTTACATTCACAAATCCATTCGACAACCATTTGCCAACCCCAGACTTTTCTCAGAAGCTCACTTTCTCTCTCTCTCTCTCTCTCTCTCTCTGTATATATGTTTGTGTGTGTGTGTGTGTGTGTGTGTGTGTGTGTGTCTGGTGTGTAAAACCTGGTGCCTCAGTGGCCAGGGTAAATGACTGCAGAACAAACTGCCCATTTCATAAACACTTATGGAGTTCTTGCTCTGTACCAGCTCATGGAAGAGAGCAACACCTATAGATACACACAGTCTATTCTGGCACCTGATGATTCTGTTCAGTTCATGCAAATATGTGGCAGTTGTACCAGGGCCCTTACCATGTGCCAAGGCCAATAAGATGAATGAATAAAATACACGCTTGTTTTCTAGGGCCCCAATCTGAGCAATAGGGACTTTCAAGGAGGGATATAGGGTCAGAGGACCAGAATTCTTTTAAATTAGTTTGGCATCTTCCACCTAATAATATCCCCAAACCCAGTTCCTTCTGTGAGCTTTCACAGAGCCTCCTTGGTTCCTCTCCCCATAGACACACTGAGGATCTTCCTAATTCAATGCAAAGGAAAAGAAAGTGAGGCCCAAAGGTAAGAGGTCTCCATCCTGCCGTGCTTACTTCCACAGAAAATCTGATACAGGTACAGAAGGAAAACTTGCAGCATCAACTGAGCCAAGTGTTTTATGAGAAGCACTATTCTGCACTCAGCAAAAGTCTCTTCTTCCACAGCAGAATGGAGGGAAGTTGAAGGAGGAAGTTGGGGAATGGACTGATGACCCCCAACCCTTGTGGCAGGCCTTCTAGGAAGCTATTCAAAGAGGAGAACAGGAAGGCAAAGGCATTACTGGAGGCAGCTTCCAGGCAAAACCAGCAACTGCAGCACAAGTGCAAGAGGTGGGCAGTGAGCATCCTTATAAAGGGCTATCTGTAAGGAAAGCAGAAAAGAGTCAGACTCAGACCTCTCCTGGGAAAAGTGTCCTTGGGGAGCATGGACTGAGGTCCTTAGACATACAAAACCCATACCTTCAACCAGCCTTCTTCCTTCCCTTCTCTTTATTCTTCCTTTCCTCCTCTCTTATCTTTCTTTTCATCCCCACCCTGAGATTTTTTTCTCCGTCCCTCTCCTTCTTCCCTTCCCCCTCAATATAGAATCCTTCCTTTCCTCTTCCCCCCTTCCATCACCTGTTCCCCCTTCTCCTCTATCTCCTTATACTCCCCCCTTCACTCCTAATCCTCTTCTATGATATTTTCTCTCCCACATTCCCTCACTCCTCTTCTCCTTTTCTCCTCACCTCCTATTCTCTCCTCTTTCTCTCTTCTTTCTTTTTCTTCTTTGTATAACCTTTATCTCCCTTTTACTCCTCCCCTATCTCACTATGTGTGCAGGATGATGGCAGAGATAAAGAAGCTGGGTATGCAACTCCTCAGAAACTTATATTGCCTCAGAAGGAGCCAGCAAAGAGGTAGGGAGGCCAGGGAAGGAGGAGGAGGGCAAAGAAAGAAACAGGGAAATGGAAAGAATATGGTTTTGTGCCCCTAAGTGCATGGATCCCTGTGAAGGGACAAGCAGGCAAGCATGGAGCTGCTACATAGGAGCAGAAGAGTTCATGAAAGCCTATCTGAGCACTTTGTCCAGGAAGGGCGTCCCTGCAAGAGGGCATACTGGTGCATAGGTACTGACATGGAATCACTGAGGCACTGGAAATACAGAGAGGTGCTAATTTAAGGGTGTGAGTGCCAGGGTTCTAGGAGACCTGCACACCCCAGAGCTCAAGGTCCCCACCTCACAACCCTCTTATTCCTTAGGTACAGTGCTTTCCACAGAAAATCCAGAAGCTCCCTTCAGGACCAAGGAGACCAATTCAGAACTGATCCCAGGAAGGGCCACTTACTTTCCTAGGAAGGGAGTAAAATAACCTCGAGTAAATGTAGTCAGGAAATTAATTACCTTTAAGCTGATCTGTAATGTAAATTAATGGCATTTTTTCATGTAAATGACAATGCACTAATAAACAATCTTTTACTTGCATATTTGTACACATGTCCATTTATATTTCCTTTAGAATAAATTGTTGAAAGGACACTGCTGATTCAGTGATTCTGCATATTTAATATTTGATGAACCTTGACTTCCATAAAGATTGAATCACCTCACAGTACAATCAGCAGTTTATAAGAATGGTTGTTTCACCACATTTACATCATTTTAGGATTGTCATATAGGTGTCATCATCTCCTCCTTTCTACAGGTGAAGAAAGTATGGATTCCAGAGGTTTGGTAGCAATAACCAGATCACTCACAGGTTAGTGGAGGAGCCATACTTTTCACCATAGAAATGTTTGTGTCCAGAGCCTCTGAACTTCATTGAAATTCTGGGTGTCATTAATCATTGCTACTCTGAAGACCTAGGCTCACTCGCTCTTTATTTTAATGCCTCATCTCTTTTTTCATGATCTATCAACCAGGTTTGGGATTAAAAGAGCAAAAGAAAACATAAGTAAAATGTTAAGCAGTTTTCAGCCTTTGTGTGGGTTTTTCTGTACTGATAGTAATTCTCTCCTTATTAAAATGACCAAAACAAGAAATCCAAGGCCATCTTTCTGATCAGAGATGAGTCCTTTTTAAAATAATTTGATTTGATGAATCAGGTCTGCTAGAGATGGTTCAGCTACTACTTTCGCTGTGATATGAAAAAGTTCCCTCGCGTCTTTCTGACTACTCTGGACTTCTTGCCTTGATGTCACACCACTCTACCTCCACCATTTCTGATCCTCCTGATGTTCTTCCCATAGGGCATTTTGGTTCCAGCCTAGTGAGCCTCAGCCATCAGCACTCAGGCCTCAACGGAGGGGATCCTGCTCTCTTACCTCCACCTCTTTACTCCAGGCATGGATTGGGACTTTTCTAGATCTCCCACTTCACAGCAGATACCAGGTTGTGATATTTAATGAGATGTTATTCACACTTCTTGCACTGTGGGAGAGAAGTGTAAAATAAATACTAGGACTTAAAAACCAACTTTTCATAGACCTCATGTCAATGACCTGTTCAGACAGGTCCATTCTGGGATCTCTCACTAGGCCTGTTTCTTGCCTGGATGCCAGCTTGCCTCCAAATGGCCAGGGGCAGTTTACTACCCCACCACCAAGATGTTCTATGAGACTTTATACCTGGGAATCATGACCAAGCTTGCTACCAGCCCAAAAGAGAATGTTGGAAAAATTTCCTTATCTTGTATAAGAAGGGGGAATTTATAATACCCTCATTTTAGGCTTCAGGACTCACCTTCATCTAAAATGTGTAACAATAGACCATTCTTTTTCAGAAGAAACCCCATCCAGACACCTGACAGGTGGTCTGAGAAGACATTTACAAAATGATCTGACATATATTTTCCCATAGTTAGGTTATTACTGCTTTAAATAACACAAAAGAGGTTGTTTCCTTCTTTTGTCTTTTTTCTCTATATCCCACTTATCATTCACTGAGCTTCTATATAAATGCCAGGTGCTAAGCATGATATTTTCTCTTATTCATTTTCAGGGAAAATCGGAAGGCACATTATTATTAATGTTCTCTATGCCTTCTGTACCAGGTCGCATTAACCTTTCCAAAATAATAAAATAATCTGAGCATCTCTCCTATTCTAGCCATTGCAGTAGAAGCAGTGTGCCACAGTGGTTACAAGATTGGGCTTTGAAGGGAGCCTGGAGGAAAATCCTGCTTTTGTTATTTGTGTGAATGACTATCAGTATATCACTGAACCTATCAATACCTTTATTGAGGAAATTGGATAATGCCTATATCTAAACTAATAGGAACTTTACTTTGATCATTAATTTATATAATTAAATATAATTTATGAATATAATTGAAGAATTTCAAAGTGTTTGTCCCATGATTAAACATTAGCTATCACTGTACCACTGGTAAATATGTCTCAAATGTGTTATATTTCAGAGAATTCAACATTGCAGCACCATCTCCATGCCTCTTGGAATTTATGTGATAATGACCACTACTTTATTCAGTCCTTACACTTGAAATGTGAAGCCAGAATTACCCCATGTGAAAAAGTTCCTTATATGAACATGTGCAGATGTGGAAGTCTGAGAGAAAACCCCAGAATGTAAAATCTTTCCAATGGGTGTTCTTAGGGAGGTGGCAACACTGAGACCTCAGGTAAATATATTTTTTTCTCCAAATTTGAACTACAAAACCAGGGAAAATATTTTCAAAGTCTTTAAAACTTAAGAATAAAACTATTAAAATATTATAATAATTACAGAAAAAAATGATCAATCCCAAAGGTAAATATTTGAGCAACCATGGAAACAATTACTATCAGTATCAGTACCCATTCCAGAACTGTCCAGGGTATAAAAAGTCTTACCAAGGGGATTATGCATATGTCAGATCCCATTTGCAAGGCTTTAACAATTGCTAGATAAAAACAATGGGCTATTTTATCCTGATGCCATAAAAAAGGTAAATTATATGCAAATTTCATGTCAGCTGTCCCCTGGTCCTTGAAATCTGAACTATGGGATCATTTTCACTCTGCATCATCTTGATGGACCCAGGAATCAGCCATTTGTTAGGCATGGACACATACATATGCATGCACAGCTGCATTCCCCCTGCCCAAACACACCCACACATATATGCATACCTCCTTTCTCATAAGATCTTCTTTGGCTTTGACTGATTTAGGATTGAGCTTGTGTGGCCCAGTGCTGGACAATGCATGCTGAAGGGAAGTCTGCTGAGGTGATTTCTGAATATATTTCTGTGATTAAAAAAAAAAGAAAAAGAAAAGAAAAGATGCTGTAAGAGACCAAATCTTTCAGCCTTTGTATACTGCCCTGTCTGGATTTAGGACCAGAAATGCTGCAATCAAACCCTTAGTCCCATACAACTCAACAGCACAAATAAAATCATCATGGAAGAGAGTGATATGCAGCAATATTTTACTTTGTGCATAACAGAAATATATCAACACTGGCATGGGAAGGTAGTTTATACACTATAAAATATCAGAATTGATAAGCTCATTTGTTTTTCATATGAAAAAAAAAAGTCTGGTCAGCTGTGTTCCAAAACCTTCACTGACACTTTATTTTAAATGCTGTGCTAGGAGTATGAAGGACACAGAGGTGATACATAATGTGAGAAACAAAGGGAGAAAGAAAAATTAAATTTCCTTACTACTCACAGCCTATTGACAAGTCCTTGAAACAGGAGAGTGACATTCCTCTAGGAACTCAGCTGCCCCATGTTAATACTTTGCTAAGGGCAAAAGGCAATCTTAGCCCAACCTCAAGGATCCTGTAGGTCTTCTTTAACATATAAAAATTCCTTTGGAAACTTCCTTTATCTCTACTTCCCAAAATACATATTGGTAATCATCCCCCCAGCATATGGCCCACTGATATATGTCTGAAGGGTCTCATGACTATGGCTTAGACTATTATTAGACAGTAATAAATAACCTTTCCCAACAATAGCTAGCCCTGTTGAGGTCCCAGAAACCTTGCTTCCAAAATTCCTTAGAGACTTATGCTATCCCCAACTCCCCTCTCAACTTGAAAGTATATAATGGGCCACTCCTCAGGATCCAGATGCATTTCCTTCTGCCCATGTGTCCTGTCTCTGTGCTTTAACAAAACCACCTTGCACCAAACACATCTCAAGAATTTTTCTTGGCTGTTGGCTCCAAACCCAACATCTTTCCTACATCAGTGCACACAGGATGTTTCTCAGGGAGCTCAATAATATGGAGGCATAACATAAATATCATTTCTATAACTTATATTGAATATTAACTGTGTGTTTAACTCTTTATGTTTGTTATTTCCCAAAGACCTAAGAGAAACATGTTATTATTCCCCTTCTTCAGTTGAAGAAATAGGCTGAAATGAGTTAGGTAAATTAGGTAGTTAAGCAGTAGAACTTGGATTCATATTCAGACCTATTGAACTCCAAAAGCAGGCTTTTATTCATTCACCAGGGAAACACTGCTTATGATATAGTTGTTGAGATGTAGATGTCATTTCTGAAGACAGAGTCATCTTCCTACCAACACTAAAAAGTTGTGGCATCCCTCAAAAGACTAGGTTAGAGTTCAGAGAATCTATGCTGAAACCAACCAGCTTCAGACACAACTATCTGACATTTTTATACATAAGTAAGGATTAGGTAGTTTGGACAATGGCAGAAGCATCAGAGTCCCCCTATTAGATAATAGAAGTTTTACCTAGTTTGAAAAGCTTGGAAACATTTTATCATTACTCTTTAAATACGGTCAGTGTCTAAGAGAAAGAGTTCTTCTGGCATAGTTATTAGCTGGGAAAGGGAAGATGAAAAGACCTGCTTTAGATCCCTGTACTACTCACAGATAAGCAGAGCTTTACTCCCCGAATTATTCTTTGGGGAAACAACCAGGAAAACATCAAGGCTTCCAGCAATCTTTCCCCAGAAGCTGCCCCTTGATCCAAGTCTATTAACTTGTACGTATTTTAATAATTAATGAGCAAACAGAGGCAGGCGAGGTGAGATAAATTCAAATGGAGAAAATCAAGAGAAAATTGGTTTAAAACAATTGCATGGTATTTTAGACTGGCAGAACTAAAGTGGACAATTTATTGCTGCCACTGTTGTGTGACCTTGAATAAGTAACTTATCCTCTAGGATCTATATGCTTATATGATTGCTTCCTTCACTGAGATATTCAATCTTTGAAAGTTAGGGCCTTGAGTGACTGATTTTTGCATATCTAATTTTCAGGACACTTCTTGAGATCTAGTAGGCATCAATGGATATTTAATTGAATAATTTATGATGATAACACTAGTTAGAGAAATTGGAGTTAGTAGAGTAGATCCTGTCTGTGTAGGCAGCAGTATGTGAGATCTTTGTGTATCATGCAATATGGTATTCTTATATATTTTTCTACAGCAACCTATACACACACTGGCAAAATTACCCACATACATCATGACTTGAGCAACACTTTTAATTTTTATATATTTTTTAAAGATTGTATTTATCATGAGAGACACAAAGAAAGAGGGAGAGACAGGCAGAGGGAGGAGAGGCAGGCTCCACACAGGGAGCCTGATGTGGGACTTGATCCTGAAACTCCAGGATCATGCCCTGGGCTGAAGGCAGGCGTTTAACTGCCAAGCCACCCAGGTGTCCCAAGCAATACTTTTTATACCTTAGTTTTTTATACTCTTTACCTCAAGAGTTTTTGTCAGGGCTACACAGCTAATTCCATTATATGCCTAATATTTTTATGTATATAAGATTAATTGCCATAAAGATAAAAATTATAATTAAAACATAAAACAATTTTGAAAACATATTAACAAGAAATGCAGGGAATCGGAAATCTGTGTCTTACATAAGCTATTTCAATTGATCTTCACATTGTTTCCTCAATACAGGTAATTATTATGCTGTAATATACATGTGCCAAAGCCAGATTTCAATTTTATGACTATTTCATTCCAAAGTTCCAGTCTAAATAAATAAATAAATAAATAAAGTTCCAGAGTCATGTAATATAGGAAGTACCCAACTTATTCATGCTCCAGCAAAGTCCCATGCTTTCCTTTTCCTTTCCTCTCTTTTGTAGTTCTTCACAATTTCCATTCTATTTTCTAACAAGTCAAGGTACTTTCTCATTCTTCAGATTTTCTTCAAGAGCCAGTATGCTGTGCATAACCAACACGATGACTTTTTAAACAGTGATGTAACACTGTTCAGTGGATTTTCTAGCAGTTGGGAAAAGTAGTCCACCATGGACCCTGAGTTTCTCTGCATGTCCATACTGTGGTGCTTAATTGTCCCTTGATATTCAGCAGTTTATGTAGCTAGTCACACAGGTAATTCAGTAGGTCAAAATGACCTTAGCTTAATTACTATGTAACTGCTTACTCCCTGGGAAAGAGAACTAACCTGTTTGTTGCTTGCTACAAAAGGTACAGAACTCTCAGTTTTGGTTCCTCAGCTGTGGTGCAATTCCCTGTGTGTGAAGCTACCATCTGGGCCCTGTGGAACTTGGGGACAGTTAAACTCCTGCTACCATACTAATGCTCTTGCTGTTTCCTTTGCAGTGTATAATAAACATTTTGCTCTGATTCATTAAGTCTGATTATCTACTTTTGGCACTTACCAATCTCTGGCAAGCCAATGTGATTTGTTGCTTGGCTATCTCCACTGGAGTTTTGTTACTCCATGCTACTTTCTATACGGTTAAGTGTATTCCCTGAAACTAACACTCTGTAACAAAAAACTTTGCTTTCAAGTATTTTTGAGATAAAGAGATAATTGCTATAATCTCATACTATTTACTAAGAATGATGGCTTCTGAGGGGATTTTTTGGTTCAAAGCTGGTAACTTAGTAAGAGAATGTAGATAGGAGATGAGAAAGAAAGCAGATTGTTATCTTTTAAAACAATATGAAGGATGATGTCTAGTAGGAGGATATTGGAGAGGCAACTGGAGTTAGAGGTGGTCAATGGGCAATGGAAGCTTTGGAACCAAATATGGGGTGGTGGACATCCAACAGAAGATCTTTATGAAAGAGATTAATTAGTCTGTTGCAGTTTTTTTTAAAGAGATATACTTGCCTGGTGTTCACCAAATCTCAAGCACTATCCTAAGGACCTTAAGTCATTTAGACCTAATTACAATCCAGTGTGTTAGCTTCCACGATTATCTTCATTATATAGATGAGGGAACTGAGGAGAGAGAGGTTAGTACAATGGAAAATACACATTTAGTAATTGATGGGAAGAGAGAAGAGACTGAGGGATGCTGTGTGGAGGTGTGGAGTGTCAGAGCATGGAGGACTTTGTGGACAGCTGTTGCTTCATGAGGAATATTAGAAAGAGCAGCATTATGTTTAGAGGGGATTTTATGGAGGTTCCCCCATGGGCTATGTTCTGGAAATGCTCTTGTTCATTTCCCTATAAAAGCCTACATGTGGATTAAATCTTATTTTTAAAATAATAAACAAATATATTGGTATTAAACAATAAACACAACAATTTTGTTCATGACCTGCTGGGCACCAATCATGGCTCACATGCCACCCTTTAAGCAGCACTGACTTTGTGAAAAGATAGCAGCTTTTGATATTAGGTAGAGCTGGGCTGGAATTTCAAGTCTCACATCTAATGCATTCAATTTTGTAATATCTATAAAAATGCTCATTCGGGCTAATGAAAATTTAGTGAAGGAAATGCATATACATCTATTAGCATACTTCCCAACATACATTAAATGTTTGTATATCTTACTGTCTCTCTCTCCACTCCCTTATTTTCCATCTCACCTAAACCTATTTTTTCCTTTTCTCTCTTAGCTATATTGAACTACTCTGTAGGATTCCTAAATCAGATGCACTTTCTTTTATCTTTGTATTTTTGCATATGCTGTTCCCCTTCCAAGAACTCCTTCTTGCTATCTGACACTTCTTCACTTGTCAATATTCCATATTCACCTTGCAGAACCAAATTTTTTTCTCTCCATTTAAGCTTTCCCTGATTCCTTCAAGCAGTGTGAGATGACTCCCATCTGTGCACTAATCCCTGTGTTTCTCATGTCTCTTCCTTGGGTATGAACCCTGACTCTAGTTATTTTACCTACCACCTACCCTGTCCAAACTCCCTTTCTAGGGATATGAAAGTGTAACTGGGCTAGGGTATCTGAAACCAAAACTGAGTCTGGGAAGGGGTAGACAGATTTTGGAGATTTTACTACTAGTTGCAGAGCATGCATATTGGGAGAATCTTAGGTGAATCTTAAGTTCAACAGCAATGCTGTGTTGATACCAAATAATTCCATCAATGATTGGTTTGAAGGGTCAGGAAATAGAGGTGGGAGAATTAAGATTGAGCACTATAGTAGGCTAAATAATGGGCCACCAAAGATCCATGTCCAATTGCCAAAACTTGGGAATATATTTCTTTACATGACAACAGGGATATTGCAGGTATAGTTTAGTGGGGGAGATTATCCCGAATTATCCATGTAGGCCCAATGCAATCATGAGTCCTTTTGAGAGGGAGGCAAGAGGCTCATAGTTAGATTCAGAAAAGGAGACCACAGAAGCAAAGGTCAGAGAAGAGATAGAATTGAAGATGCTACACTACTGGCTATGGAGAAATGGCCCATGAGCCAAGGAATGTATAAGGTCCCTAGAAGATGAAAAAGAGAAAGGAATAGTTTGCCTCTTAGAGCCTCCAGAAGGAACACATCCCTACTGACACTTTGATTTTTATCCCAATAAGAGCATTTCTGAGTTCTGACCTCCAAAAATGAAGCAAAATAAACTTGTGGATTTTTTAAGCCATTAAGTTTGTGGAAATTCACCATGGTGACAATGGGAAACTAATTCAGGAAGGAACAATTGGGCACAGAATATAGGGTCTAAGAGTTAAAGGTAGAATCTGGGATGGGTCTCTGGAACTCTGTAGGTAGCAAAGTAGCTGTAGCAGTTTGTATGCTACAACTTGAACTGACCCAGTCCATCCAAGGTCACTTGAATGTGGAAAATAAGGGCATACACACAGACACACAGAGTATATGAAAACCATGGAAAAGGCCAAAATGTTGCAGGTTCTCTTACATCAACCACCTAAGAGTCACGCTATAAGAAGCAACAACCTCTCCTCTTCTCCGCCATCTTCCCAGCAGCTGCAAAGCAGCAACCATGTGTGAATTCATCTCCATCCACGTTGGCCAAGCTGGTGTCCAGATTGGCAATGCCTGGTGGGAGCTCTATTGCCTGGAACACGGCATTCAGCCCAATGGCCAGATGCCAAGTGACAGGACCATTGGGGGAGGAGATCACTCCTTTAACACCTTCTTCAGTGAGACAGGTGCTGGCAAGCATGTGCCCAGGGCAGTGTTTGTAGACCTTGAGCCCACAGTAATTGATGAAGTTTACACTGGCACCTACCGCCAGCTCTTCCACCCTGAGCAGCTCATCACAGGCAAGGAAGATGCTGCCAATAACTATGCCTGAGGACACTACACCATTGGCAAGGAGATCATTGACCTTGTCTTGGACCAAATTTGGAAACTGGGTGACCAGTGTATGGGTCTTCAGGGCTTCTTGATTTTCCACAGCTTTGGAGGAGGAACTGGTTCTGGGTTCACCTCCCTGCTGCTGATGGAACGTCTCTCTGTCGATTATGGCAAGAAGTCCAAGCTAGAGTTCTCCATCTACCCCACCCCCTAGGTGTCCACAACTGTAGTAGAGCCCTACAACTCCATCCTCACCACCCACACCACCCTGGAGCAGTCTGATTGTGCCTTTATGGTAGACAATAAGGCCAACTATGACATTTGTCATGGAAATCTCAATATTGAGTGCCCAACCTACACTAATCTAAATAGGTTGATAGGTCAAATTGTGTCCTCCATCACAATTTGCTTCCCTCAGATTTGACAGAGCCCTGAATGTTGATCTGACAGAGTTCCAGACCAATCTGATGCCCTATCCCCATATCCACTTCCCTCTGGCCACATATGCCTCTATCATCTCTGCTGAGAAAGCCTACCATGAACAGCTTTCTGTAGCAGAGATCACCAATGCATGTTTGAGCCAGCCAACCAGATGGTGAAATGCGGCCCTTGCCATGGTAAATACATGGCTTGCTGCCTGTTGTACCATGGTGATGTGGCTCCCAAAGATGTCAATGCTGCCATTGCCACCATCAAGACCAAGCATACCATCCAGTTTATGGACTTGTCCCCACTGGCTTAAAAGTGGGCATTAACTACCAGCCTCCCACTGTGGTACTCAGTGGAGACCTGGCCAAAGTACAGCAAGCTGTGTGCATGCTGAGCAACACCACAGCCATTTCTGAGGCCTGGGCTTGCCTGGACCACAAGTTTGACCTGATGTATGCCAAGCATGCCTTTGTTCACTGGTATGTGGGTGAGAGTATGGAGGAAGGAGAGTTTTCTGAGGCCCATGAGGGCATGGCTGCCCTGGAGAAGGATTATGTGGAGGTTGGTTGTGGATTCTGTTGAAAGAGAGGGTGAAGAAGAAGGAGAGGAATACTAAACTTAAAAATGTCACAAAGGTGCTGCTTTTACAGGGAAGCTTATTCTGTTTTGAGCATTGAAAAGTTGTGCTCTGATTAGTTAATTTGTATGTAGCAGTGTATACTGTCATAGACAATTACTGACCTATGCTTTAAAACACAATGCTTTGTTACAGACCCAAGCTGTCCATTTCTCTGATGGGTTTGAATAAAGTATTCGCTGTCTTAAATGAAAAAAAAAGGCCAAAATGTAATAACTGCCTTTATATGGAGAATGTATATTCTGGTAACAATTATAGGTTCCAGCACCACACACATGGAATTTTTGTTATATAGTATCTGTAGAATCCTTACGTATGACAGAAAAGTGATAAAATAAAACTTAAATAAAAAAGAAATATACCTATAATAGAGATTAATGATGGAATTTAACCATGCCACGGCATGTGATGGTGTTGAAGAGTTAGGTGTGGGCAAGAATGGCTAGAGACCTCTCTACATTAAAAAGAACTTCCGTGATAGAAGTAAGAACATGTAGAATATCCTCCCCAATGTGATGTCTGTCTTTAGTGGAGAAAAGGATTTTATTGTATGGTTGTATGGGTGAGTGCTGGTGGTGGGCACTGGATAAGGTGGTGCACAGATAGTGGTTCAAATAACCACCATTTTATTACCTCTTAGATTATCTGCTGGTTATTTCTTTGGCTCCATTTGATATTGACTGAGTCATCAGTCATCCAAGGGCTTGGCCAGTCTGGAAATCTTACAGTTTATGTACACATCTGGGTCATTGGAAGGGCGTAGTTGGAAACCTGGACTCAGTTGAGACTGCTAGGCCTTTCTCTTTTCATGTAGTCTCAGAGCCTCTCCCTCACTACTCTGACTCTCCAGTTTTATTTACAATAGAGTAGCAGAACTTCGGGCTCACAATAGTGTGAAATTGGAGGCTTCCAGGCTTTCCTAAAACTTAGACCTATAAATGGCACAGCATCACTTCTTTATTCTTTAGTCATAAAGCTAGCCCATATTCAATGTAAAAAAATGACTATACAAAGCTGGGAAAACTGCCATAATTCATAAGAGGCTATCTTTGTAAACTAGTTAGCACAAATAGGAGACTGAGAACTAAGAGAAAGAGATATATGAAAGAAAATGAGTTCATTTATGCCTTCACTGAATTTGAGGTGCATCAAAGATATTCCAGTGGAAAAATCGTTGCAGTCAATTGGATATATTGGGCTAGAGTTGGTGGGAAGGGTTTAGCTACTCAGTCTTCATCAAGGAATACCAAAGAATTGTAGCCTAGAGGAAATAAAAGAAGGATGTGGAGAGTGTCACCATAGAGGTCATTGGTGGTGACCAAAGATATATTGGTAACATGGTAGGTCAGAATTTATTTGATTGGGAAGCAGATATGGAATGACTACCAGAAATGTGAATTGAAGCAGGTAGGGTAGCCTGATATCTCAATCTTGAAAGAAATATAGAATAGTAGCGATGGTGGAATGTGAAGGGCAAGTGAGGATTCTTATACTGGATTACCTATTTTCTTATTTTCTGTCCTTACTGTTAAAATATCAGCTCATGGCCAGCATTACTCTGATACCAAAACAGATAAAGACATCAGTGGGAAAGAGAATTATATGCCAATACCCCTAATGAACATAGATGAAAAAATTATTGATAAAATACTAGCAAATTGAGTTCACTACTACATTAAAAAATCATTCACCACATTCAAGTGGGATTTATTCCTAGGTTTTAAGGGTGGCTTAATATTAAAAAATCAATCAATGTGATACATCAATAGGAGAAAGGATAAGAAACATGATCATAGCAATAGGTGCAGGAAAAGCATTTGACAAAGTACAACATACACTTATGATAAAAACTCTCAACCAAGTAGGTTTTTCCTTTTTCAAAAATGTTTAGGTTTTTAAAAAATTCCAGTTAACATACACTGTAATATTAATTTTAGGTGTACATTTTAGTGATTCAACACTTATATATGATACCCAGCACTCATGACAATAACGGCACTCCTTAACTCCTGTCACCTAAATAACCCATTCCCCTCCCACCTCCCCTCTCTATAGTTAGGAGTCTATTTCTTGGTTTTCCTCTCCGCTCCCATGATTATTTGTTTTCTTTCTTAAATTGCACCTGTAAATGAAATCATATGGTATTTGTCTTTCTCTGACTTATTTTTCTTAACATAATACTCTCTAGCTCCATCCATATCATTGTAAATGGCAAGATTTCATTCTTTTTTTTGGCTGAGTATTATTCCAGTATATCATTAAATATATATATATATATATACACACACATACACACACACACACACACACACACATGCACAAGCACATACCCCACATCTTCTTTACTAATTCATCAGTTGATGGACGCTTGGGCTGTTTCCATAATTTGGCTATTATAGAATGCTGCTATAAACATCAAGGTGAAGTTTCCTTTTGAATTAGTGTTTCTGTACTCTTTGAGTAAACACCCAGCAGTTTAATTGCTGAATGGAAAGGTAGTTCTATTTTTAATTTTTTTGAGGAAACTCCACAGATTCTCACAGTGGCTGCACAAGTTTGCATTCTCACCAAAAAGTCCTCAACAAAGTAGGTTTACTTTTTTTCTTAATTTTTTTTATTAGAGTTCAATTTGCCAACATTTAGCATAACACCCAGTGCTCATCCCGCCAAGTGACCCCTCAGTGCCCATCACCCAGTCACCCTAACCCACCCACCTACCTTTCCACTACCCCTTGTTCGTTTCCCAGAGTTAGGTGTTTCTCATGTAACAAAGTAGGTTTAAAGGGAACATACCTCAACATAATAAGGCCATATTAGATACATCTAACATCATCCTTAATGTGGAAAAATGAACTTTTCCTCCAAAGTCAGGAACAAGACAGGGATGTCCACTCTTATCACTTTTATAGTACCAAAAGTCCTAGCCACAGGAAGCAGACAACAAAAAGAAATAAAAGGAATCCAAATCAGTAAGAAAGAAGTAAAATTTAAACTGTTTGCAAATGACATGATACTGTATATAGAAAATCAGAAAGACCATAAAAACTGCTAGAACTGATAAATGAATTCAGTAAAGTCATAGTACACAAAATCAATGCACAGAAACCTGTTGCATTTCTATATACCAATAATAAAGAAGCAGAAAGAGAAATTAATAAAGTAGTCCTATTTACAATTACACCCAAAATAATAAAATATCTAGCAGTAAACCTAACCAAAGAGATGAAAGACTTGTACTCTGAAAATTATTCAAAAATACTGAAAGAAACTGAAGATGACACAAAAAAGGACAAGATTGGAAGAACCAATATTGTTAAAAGGTCTATACTGCCTGAAGCAACATACACTTTTAATCCAATCCCTATCAAAATACCAACATCATTTTTCACAGAACTAGAAAAAACAATTCTTGAAAAGCAAAGCTGGAGGTATCAAAATTCTGGGCATCAAGTTATATTTCAAAGCTGTAGAGATCAAAATAGTATGGTATTGGCACAAAAATAGACACACTGATCAATGGAACAGAATAGAAAACCCAGAAATGAACCCACACTATATAGTCAATTAATCTTCAATGAAGCACCAAGAATAACCAATGAGGAAAAGAAAATCTTGTCAATAAATGGTGTTGTGAAAACTAAACAGTAACATGCAAAAGAATGAAACTGAACCACATTCTTTCACCATACAGAGAAATTCAAAATTTATTAAATACCTAAATGTGAGACCTTGATATCATAAAAATCCTAAAAGAGAACACAGGCAGTAATCTGACTGACATTGGCCATAGAAACATTTTTCTAGACATGTCTCCTAAAGTAAGCAAAAATAAACTATTTGGGGCCACATCAAAATGAAAAGCTTCTGCACAGCAAAGGAAACAACCAACAAAAATAAAAGGTAGCCTATGGAATGGGAGAAAATATTTGCAAGTGACATATCTGATAAAGGGCTGGTATCCAAAATATGTAAAGAACTTAACAAAACTCAACACCCAAAAACAAATCACCTATTTAAAAATGGGAAGAAGATATGAGCAGACACTTCTGCAAAGAAGACATACAGATGACCAACAGATGTATGAAAAGATGCTCATCATCACTTATCACTAGGGAAATAAAACTGCAATGAGATAACACCTCACATGAATCAGTATGGCTAAAATAAGAAACACAGGAAACAACAGGTGTTGGTGAGGATGTACAGAAAAAGAAATCCTCATGCACTGTCAGCAATAAAAAAACAATGAAATCTTGCCATTTGCAATGACATGGATGTAGCTAGTGAGTGTAATGCTAAGCAAAATAAGTCAGACAAAGAAAGACAAATACCATATGATTTTACTCATGTGGCATTTGAGAAACAGAATAAACAAGCAAAGGGGAAAAATGAGAGAGATTCAAACCAAGAAACAGACTCTTAAATATAGAGAACAAACTGAGGGGAGGTGGGGGTGGGTGAATAAAATATGTTATGGAGATTAAGGAGTGCACTTATCATGATGAGCACCAGATGATGTATGGAATTACTGAATCACTATATTGTACACCTCAAACAAATATAACACTATATGTTAACTACCTGGAATTAAAATAAAAGCTTTTTAAAAAATCAGCTTCATGAGTGGAGGAGTTACGTTTTTCTTATTATTTTCTAAGATATCCAGTGGTGACTGACACATAGTAGGTGCTTAATAGATATGTGCTGACCTTGCCTGCGCCCGCCCCGAGCCCGCGTCCTCCACTCGCCCCGCAGCCAGGGACACGCGCCGCACACCGACGCCGATGGAGCGGACATGGGCAGAGCGATGGTGGCCAGGCTCGGACTGGGGCTGCTGCTCCTGGTGCTGCTCCTACCCACGCAGATTTATTCAAATCAAACAACTGCTGTAACACTTTCAAGTAACTCCTCCCAGAGTACCTCGACTGCCCCAAATCCAGCAAATACTACCACCACACCAACTGGCGGTGCTCTGCTGTCAACAGCCAGTCTCTTCGTGATCTCGTTCTCCCTTCTACATCTCTACTGTTAAAAGACTCAGGCCAAGAAACGTCTATACTTCCCCATCTTCTAAACCCAATCCAAATGGCGTCTAGACATCCAGTGTGACAAGGAAAAAAAACAGGTCTTCATTGAATCTGCTAATTCCACACCTTATTTTATTGACACAAAATGTTGAGGATCCCAAATTTGATTGGTTAGAAGAACATGTGAAGGGTTTGACTAGATGATGAATGTCTATTAAATCTACTGGAGTTTCATGTACAAGATGAAGAGACAACATCCAAGACTAGATAAGAGATAATTTCTTTAAATGTGGCTTAAGAAGTATGGACATGTAAAATTCTACCTTGAAAATGAGAATAGATTTTATCTTACCTAGATGTAAAAGATGGGATGTGAACAGATTCAGTTTTCATTCGGTTCATTAAATCTTTAAGGCCATAAAACGGTTAATACAAAAAGCTTCCATGATTCTATTTATATGTACATTAGAAGGAACTTCCAGGTGTTACTGTAAATCCTCAATGCATTGTTTCAGCAGTACTAATTTAATGCCTATGTACTCTAGATAAAAGTTTTACATTGTTAAGCTATCACTGTTTCTTGGGAACTGAACTCTTTCCTCTGCGGCTTTGGGTTTGACATTGCATTTGATTTTTTTAAATTTTTATTTATTTGTGATAGTCACACACACACACACACACACAGAGAGAGAGAGAGAGAGAGGCAGAGACATAGGCAGAGGGAGAAGCAGGCTCCATGCACCGGGAACCCGACGTGGGATTCGATCCCAGGTCTCCAGGATCGCGCCCTGGGCCAAAGGCAGGCGATAAACCACTGCGCCACCCAGGGATCCCGCATTTGATTTTTTATATAGTAATTGACATGTGCCAGGGCAATGATGGATTGGAATCTACCCCCAATTGTGAAGCATAACGAATAAATTTTGCTTAAATACTTATCACTTATTCCTATTGAAAAAAAATAGATATGTGCTGAATCAATTAATACCCCCAAAGCAAAGGGGTTCATTAATTATCAAAAACTGTGGAATGTTCTACTATAAAGGGAGTAAACAAAATGAGGTAGTTCTATTTATATTTGAGAGTGATTAAGGCCAAAACTGTACTTTTGAGAAAACAAAAAATCAAACTGCAGAATCATGAGTGTAATTTATTTTTTTTAATTGGAGTTCAATTTCCCAACATTTAGCATAACACCCAGTGCTCACACGCCAAGTGCCGCCCTCAGTGCCCATCATCCAGTCACCCCAACCCCCACCCATCTCCCTTCCCACTACCCCTTGTTCATTACCCAGAGTTAGGTGTCTCAAAAGTTTTCTCACCCTCACTGATATTTTCACTCATTTTCTCTCCTTTCCCTTTATTCCCTTTCACTAATTTTTATATTCTCCAAATGAATGAGACCATATTATGTGTGTCCTTTGCTGACTGACTTATTTCACTCAGAATAATACCCTGCAGGTCCACCCACTTCGAAGCAAATGGTGGGTATTTGTGATTTCTAATGGCTGAGTAATATTCCATTGTATACATAAACCACAAATTCTTTATCCATTCATCTTTCAATGGACACCGAGGCTCCTTCCACAGTTTGGCTATTGTGGACATTGCTGCTATAAACATCGGAGTGCAGGTGTCCCAGCGTTTCACTGCATCTGTATCTTTGGGGTAAATCCCCAGCACTACAATTGCTGGGTCATAGGGCAGATCACTCTTTGAGGAACCTCCACACAGTTTTCCAGAGTGGCTGCACCAGTTCACATTCCCACCAACAGCGCAAGAGGGTTCCCCTTTCTCCACATCCTCTCCAACATTTGTTGTTTCCTGTGTTGTTAATGTTCACCATTCTCCCTGGTGTGAGGTGGTATCTCATTGTGGTTTTGATTTGGATTTTGCTGATAGCCAGTGATGCGGAGCATTTTCTCATGTGCTAGTGGGCCATGTTGATGTCTTCCTCTGTGAAATTTCTGTTCATGTCTTTTGCCCTTTCATAATTGGATTGTTTTTTTTCCTTGCTGTTGACTTTAATAAGTTCTTTATAGATCTTGGATACAAGCCCTTTATCTGATAGGTCATTTGCAAATATCTTCTCCCATTTGGTCGGTTGTCTTTTAGTTTAGTTGACTGTATCCTTTGCTGTGCAGAGCTTTTTATCTTGATGAAGTCCCAATAATTCATTTTTGCTTTTATTTCTATTGCGTTCATGAATGTATCTTGCAAGAAGTTTCTGTGGCCAAGTTCCAAAAGGGGGTTTCCTGTTTTCTCCTCTAGGATTTTGATGGAATCTTGTCTCACATTAAGATCTTTCATACATTTTGAGTTTCTCTCTGTATATGGTGTAAGAGACTGGTCTAGTCTCATTCTTCTGCATGTGGATGCCCCATTTTCCCAGCACCATTTATTGAAAAGACTGTCTTTTTTCCAGTGGATAGTCTTTCCTGCTTTGTCGAATATTAGTTGACTATAAAGTTGAGGGTCCAATTCTGGATTCTCTATTCTGTTCCATTGATCTATGTGTCTGTTTTTGTGCCAGAACCACACTATCTTGATGACCACAGCTTTGTAGTACAACCTGAAATCTGGCATTGTGATGCCCCCAGCTATGGATTTCTTTTTCAATATTCCCCTGGCTACTCAGGGTCTTTTCAATTCCACACAGATTTTAAGATGATTTGTTCCAACTCTCTGAAGAAAGTCCATAGGATTTTGATAGGGACTGAATTAAAGGTGTAAATTGTCCTGAGTAACATTGACATTTTTTTCAGTTATTAATTCTTCCAGTCCCTGAGCATGGAATATTTTTGCATCTCTTTGTGTCTTCCTCAATTGCTTTCAGAAGTGGTCTATAGTTTTTAGGGTGTAGATCGTTTACGTTTTGGTTATGTTTATTCCTAGGTATCTTATGCTTTTGGGTGCCAGTGTCAATGGGATTGACTCCTGAATTTCTTTTTCTTCAGTCTCATTGTTAGTGTATAGAAATTCCACTGACTTCTGGGCATTGTTTTTGTATCCTGCCACACTGCTGAATTGCTGTAGGAGTTCTAGCAATCTTGGGGTGGAGTCTTTTGGGTTTTCTATGCACAGTATCATGTCATCTGTGAAGACAGGGAGTTTGACTTCTTCTTTGCCAATTTGAATGCCTTTTATTTATTTTTGTTGCCTGATTGCTGAGGCTAGAACTTCTAGTACTATGTTGAATAGCAGTGGTGAGAGTGGACATCCCTGTCTTGTTCCTGATCCTAGGGGAAAGGCTCCCAGTGTTTCCTCATTGAGAATGATATTTGCTGTGGGCTTTTCGTAGATGGCTTTTAAGATGCTGAGGAATGTAAAAAAAAAAAAAAAAAAGATGCTGAGGAATGTTCCCTCTATCCCTACACTCTGAAGAGTTTTGATCAGGAGTGGATGCTGTATTTTGTCAAATGCTTTCTCTGCATCTATTGAGAGGATCATATGGTTCTTGTTTTTTCTCTTGCTGATATGATCAATCACATTGATTGCTTTATGAGTGTTGAACCAGCCTTGCATCCAGGGACAAATCCCACTTGGTCATGGTGAATAATCTTCTTAATGTATTGTTGGATCCTATTGGCTAGTATCTTGTTGAGAATTTTTGCATCCATGTTCATCAGGGATATTGGTCTATACCTTTTCGGTGGGGTCTTTGTCTGGTTTTGAATTAAGGTGATGCTGGCCTCATAGAATGAGTTTGGAACAATTCTGTCCCTTTATATCCTTTGGAACAGCTTTAGTAGAATAAGTATTGTTTCTTCTTTAAACGTTTGATAGAATTCCCCTGAGAAGCCATCTGGCCCTGGACTTTTGTGTCTTGGGAGGTTTTTGACGACTGCTTCAATTTCCTCCCTCGTTATCAGCCTGTTCAGGTTTTCTATTTCTTCCTGTTCCTGTTTTGGTAGTTTGTGGTTCTCCAGAAATCTGTCCATTTCTTCTAGATTGCCTAATTTGTTGGCGTATAGCTGCTCATAAGTGTTTAAAATTGTTTGTATTTCCTTGGTGTTGGGTGTGATCTCTCCTTTTTCATTTGTGATTTTATTAATTTGAGTCTTTTCTGTTTTCTTTTTAATAAGGCTGGTAATGGTTTATCTATCTCATTAATTCTTTCAAAGAACCAACTTCTAGTTCTGTTGATCTGTTCTACAGTTCCTCTGGTCTCTATTTCATTAAGTTCTGCTTGAATCTTTATTAACTCTCTTCTTATGCTGGGTGTAGGTTTATTTGCTGTTCTTTCTCCAGAAAATGAATTATTGGGACTTCATCAAGATAAAAGGCTTCTGCACAGCAAAAGAAACAGTCAACAAAAATAAAAGACTACCACTGCTATTCAACATAATACTAGAAATCCTAGCCTCAGCAATCAGACAACAAAAAGAAATAAAAGGCATTCAAATTGGCAAAGAAGAAGTCAAACTCTCCCTCTTTGCAGATGACATGATACTCTACATAGAAAACCCAAAGAGCTTCTGCACATCAAAAGAAACAGTCAACAAAACTAAAAGACAATCTACAGAATGGGAGAAGATATTTGCAAGTGACATATCACATAAAGGGCTAGTTTCCAAGATCTATAAAAAGCGTATTAAACTCAACAGCAAAGAAACAAACATTCCAATCATGAAATGGGCAAAAGACATGAACAGAAATCTCACAGAGGAAGACATAGACATGGCCCACAAGCACAGGAGAAAATGCTCCACATCCCTTGCCATCAGGGACATACAAATCAAAACCACAATGAGATACCACCTCACACCAGTGAGAATGGGGAAAATTAACAAGGCAGGAAACCACAAATGTTGGAGAGGATGTGGAGAAAGGGGAACCCTCTTGCACTGGTGGTGGGAATGTGAACTGGTGCAGCCACTCTGGAAAACTGTGTGGAGGTTCCTCAAAGAGTTAAAAATAGATCTGTCCTACAACCCAGCAATTGCACTGCTGGGGATTTACCTCAAAGATACAGATGCAATGAAACACCGCAACACCGGCACTCCAATGTTCCTAGCAGCAATGTCCACAATAGCCAAACTGTGGAAGGAGCCTCGGTGTCCATTGAAAGATGAATGGATAAAGAAGATGTGGTTTATGTATACAATGGAATATTCCTCAGCCATTAGAAATGGCAAATACCCACCATTTGCTTCGACGTGAATGGAACTGGAGGGTATTATGCTGAGTGAAATAAGTCAATCAGAGAAGGACAAATATTATATGGTCTCATTCATTTGGGGAATATAAAAAATAGTGAAATGGAATAAAGGGGAAAGGAGAAAAAATAGGTGGGAAATATTAGAAAGTGAGATAGAACATGAGAGACTCCTAACTCTGGTGGAAGAGGAGGTGGGCGGGGGGTGGGGGTGACTTGGTGACAGGCACTGAGGTGGGCACTTGATGTGATGAGCACTGGGTGTTATTCTATATGTTGACAAATTGAACACCAATAAAAAATAAATTTATAAAAAAATAAATAAATAAAACTTTTGAATCTGAAAACAAAATAAATAAATACAAATGGCCCAAACGTATCAATTAAAAGGCAAAGATCATCAGAAAAAATAAAAAATAAAAATAAAAGTATGACCCAAATATATGCTGTTTACAAAATACCTATTTCATATATAATAATATAGGCATGATAGGAGCAATATGATAGAACGATATAACCCATGCAAAAAAATTATCAGAAGATAATGGCAATTATATTAAAACCAAAGTAGACTTCCAACAAATAACCAACAATAATGAGGTACATTACTATCAGTCTAATGATAAAATGATCAATTCACTAAGAGAATATAACAATCTTAAATATATATTCACTGAAAAACAGAGAATTACAATATATGAAGAAAAAAATGGCAGAATTGAGAAGAGAAATAGATAAATATACAAATACAGTTGGAGATTTCAAACTTATCCATCATAACATAATTAACAAAGAGAAAATCAACAATAAGAAGAAACAATATGATTACGCAACTAGATTTCATTAGCAATTTTAAACACTACACCCAATAATAATAGAATACACATTCTTTCAAAGTGCATATGGAACATGAAATAAGACAGAACATATTCAGAGTCATAAAATAAGTCTTAATCTATTAAAAATAATTGAAATAACATGCAGAATATTCTTTGACCATAAAAGAACTAAACTAGAAATGAAAGAAGGATAATAGTAAAAATCTCATATAATGGGAAATTAAACAATATATTTACATTTAATTCATTAGTGAAAAAAGAAATCTCAAGGGAAATTAGTAAAATTTTAAAAATGAATGAAAGATACAAAAGAAACTTTGTGAGGCACAGTTTAAGCAGTACTTACAGGGGAGATTCATAGTAGTACATGACTACAGCAAAAAAAAGTGTCAAATCAATATTCCACATTTCTAGTTGAGAATTGAAAGAATGAAGAGTAAAACAAATCCAAATTAAGCAGAACAATAAATGGAAGTGCAAAAAATAAAGAAAATGATAATAGAAAAGAAATAGGATCAATGTAACAAAAAAGTCTTGTAAATATGAATAGAATTGATAAATCTCTAGCAAAAATGACAAAGAGAAAATAAACAATGTATATAATATTAGGAAATGAAAGAGAGGATCTCATTTTAGAACCTTCAGACATTAAAAGGATAATAAGGGAATGCTATGAACAATCATAAATATATAATTTAATCGATGTAGATAAAATGGACAAGTTTAATGAAAAACACAAACTCCTAAAACTCACTAAGATAAAATGAATATTCCTATATATCTAAGACATTAAATTCATAGTTCACAACTACTCAAAAAAATTAACTTACAGGCCCAGATCACTTCACTGGTGAATACTACCAAATACTTAAGAAAGAAATAACATCAGTTTGACACGGTATCCTAAAGAAAACAGAACCAGAGGAAAACTTCCTCACTCATTTTAAATTTTTTTTTAAATTTTTTTATTTATTTATGATAGTCACAGAGAGAGAGAGAGAGAGGCAGAGACACAGGCGGAGGGAGAAGCAGGCTCCATGCACCGGGAGCCTGATGTGGGATTCGATCCCGGGTCTCCAGGATCGCGCCCTGGGCCAAAGGCAGGCGCCAAACTGCTGCGCCACCCAGGGATCCCTCCTCACTCATTTTATAAGGACAAATTGACATTGATACCAAATCAAAGATAACTGAAAAAAAAGGAAGATCATATCTCTAATAAATACCGAGATAAAAACACTCAATACGCTTTTTTATCTAAATCCAGCAATAACATAAAAATAATAATATAAGAAATACAAATTAAAACTACAATTACATATAATCTCACAAGGGGGAGGTGGGGCAAGATGGTGGAAGAGTAGGGTCCTCAAGCCACCTGTCCCAACCAACTTACTTAGATAACTTTCAAATCATCCTGAAAACCTACAAATACAGCCTGAGAACAGCTGGAATGGTACAGAGAGATTTGCCACTTGTATCAAGTACAACTTGTTTTTAGCCACTCTGCACTGAGCAAAATTACTAGAAAGAAGAACCCACCACAAAAGAAAAAATCAAAAGCAGTACTCTCTCCCACAGAGTTATAAAATTTGGATTACAATTCAATGTCAGAAAGCCAATTCAGAAACACAATTATAAAGCTACTGGTGGCTCTAAAAAAAAAAGCAGAAAGGATTCAAGAGACTTCATGACTGCAGAATTCAGATCAAATCAGGCTGAAATTAAAAATCAATTAAATGAGACGCAATCCAAACTGGAGGTCCTAACGATGAGGGTTAATGAGGTAGAACAGTGAGTGACATAGAAAACAAGCGATGGCAAGGAAAGAAGCTGAGGAAAAAAGAGAAAAACAATTAAAAAACCACGAGGAAAGGTTAAGGGAAATAAATAACAGCCTCAGAAGGAAAGATCGACGTCTAACTGGGGTTCCAGAGGGCACCAAAGGGGACAGAGGACCAGAAAGTATATTTGAATAAATCATAGCTGAGAACTTCCCTAACTTGGGAAGGGAAACAGGCATTCAGATCCAGGAGATAGAGATCTCCCCTAAAATCAATACAAACCATTCAACACCTCCACATTTCATAGTGAAACGTTCAAATTCCAAAGATAAAGAGAAAATCCTTAAAGCAGCAAGAGACAAGAGATACCTAACCTTTATGGGGAGAAGAGTTAGGTTAACAGCAGACCTCTCCACAGAGACCTGGCAGGCCAGAAATGTCTGGCAGGATATACTCAGGGTCCTAAATGAGAAGAACCTGCAGCCAAGAATACTTTATCCAGCAAGGCTCTCATTCAGAATAGAAGAAGAGATAAAGAGCTTCCAAGATAGGCAGAAACTGAAAGAATATGTGACCATGAAACCAGCTCTGCACGAAATATTAAGGGGGACGCTGTAAAAGAAAGAGCAAGTCCAAGAAATAAACCACAAAAACACGGACTGAATAGGTATCATGATGACACTAAATTCATATCTTTCAATAGTAACTCTGAATGTGAATGGGCTTAATGATCCCATGAAAAGGCACAGGGTTTCAGACTGGATAAAAAAAAAAGCAAGACCCATCTATTTGCTGTCTACAAGAGACTCATTTTAGACATAAGGACACCTACAGCCTGAAAATAAAAGATTGGAGAACCATTTACTGTTCAAATGGTCCTCAAAAGAAAGCAGGGGTAGCCATCCTCATATCAGATAAATTAAAGTTTATCCCAAAGACTGTAGAAAGAGATGACAGGGAAACTGTATCATACTTAAAGGATCTATCCAACAAGAGGATTTAACAATCATCAATATGTGGAACCCAGGAAATTTAACAAAATCCCCTACCTCTGAACAAGCAGAGCAGGACTGACTCTATTTTGTGCTGCACCCGCCTTGTGCTGACCTACTTATTACTTAGGGCACTGCCCCGCCCTAATCAAAGACCAGGGCACACCCTAACTGGAAATCGGGCCTAGTGGACCAGCATGACTGTGCAACTTTCTGCGTATCCCATTGGCCACTGGCCCCTATAAAGTTGCTAAGCCTCTTAGTCTCAGGGTCCAAGTCCCTGCTCCGCTGCGTTGGGTATACTAGGACCCAGGCTCAAGCTTGTAAATAAACCCTCGTGTGTTTGCATCGGTGTTGGCTCCTCGGTGGTGTTGGCTCTTCGATGGTTTCTCAGATTCAAGATCTTGCGCACAACACAATATTTATGCCCAGAATCTGGGAACTGCCAAGTATATCAATCAATTAATAACCAGAGTTAAGACATACTTAGATAATAATACACTTATACTTGGAGACTTGAACACAGCGCTTTCTATGATCGACAGACCTTCTAAGCACAACATCTCCAAAGAAACAAGAGCATTAAATGATACACTGGACCAGATGTATTTCACTGATACTTACAGAATTTTACATCCAAACGCAACTGAATACACATTCTTCTCAAGTGCACATGGAACTTTATCCAGAATAGACCACATACTGGGTCATAAATCAGGTCTTCACCAATACCAAAAGATTGGGATCGTCACCTGCATATATTCAGACCATAATGCTTTGAAACTAGAACTAAATCACAAGAAGAAGTTTGGAAGGATTTCAAACCCTTGGAGTTTAAGGATCATCCTGCTAAAAGATGAAAGGGTCAACCAGGAAATTAGAGAAGAATTAAAAATATTCATGGAAACTAATGAGAATGAAAATACAACCATTCAAAATCTTTGGGATACAGCAAAAGCAGTCCTGAGGGGGAAATACATCGCAATACAAGCATCCACCAAAAAACTGGAAAGAACTCAAATACAAAAGCTAACCTTGCACCTAAAGGAGCTGGAGAAGGAACAACAAATAAAATCTTCACCCAGCAGAAGAATACAGTTAATTAAGATTCGAGCAGAACTCAAAGAAATAGAGGCCAGAAGAACTATGGAACAGATCAACAAACCCAGGAGTTGGTTCTTTGAAAGAATTAATAACATGGATAAACCATTAGGCAGCATTACTAAACCAAAAGAGAAAAGACTCAAAATAATAAAATCAAGAATGAGAAAGGAAAGACTACCACCAATACCAAGGAAATACAAATGATTTTAAACACTTATTATGAGCAGCTATACGCCAATAAATTAGGCAATCTAGAAGAAATGGATGCATTTCTGGAAAACCAGAAACTACCAAAACTGGAACAGGAAGAAATAGAAAACCTGAACAGGCCGATAACCAGGGAGGACATTGAAGCAGTCATCAAAAACCTCACAAGACACAAAAGTCCAGGGCCAGATGGCTTCCCAGGGGAATTCTATCAAATGTTTAAAGAAGAAATCATACCGATTCTACTAAAGCTGTTCAGAAAGACAGAAAGAGATGGAGTACTTCCAATCTCATTCTATGAGGCCAGCATCACCTTAATTCAAAACTAGACAAAGACCCCAACAAAAAGGAGAATTATAGACCAATAGTCCTGATGAATATGGATGCAAAAATTCTCAATAAGATACTAGCCAATAGGATCCAATACTACATTAAGAAGATTATTCACCATGACCAAGTGGGATTTGTCCCTGGATGCAAGGCTGGTTCAACACTCATAAAGCAATCAATGTGATTGATCATATCAGCAAGAGAAAAAACAAGAACCATATGATCCTCTCAATAGATGCAGAGAAAGCATTTGACAAAATACAGCATCCACTCCTGATCAAAACTCTTCAGAGTGTAGGGATAGAGGGAACATTTCTCGACATCTTAAAGGCCATCTACGAAAAGCCCACAGCAAATATCATTCTCAGTAGGGAAACACTGAGAACCTTTCCCCTAAGATCAGGAACAAGACAGGGATGTCCATTCTCACCACTGCTATTCAACATAGTACTATAGATGCAGTGAAACGCCGGGACACCTGCACCCCTATGTTTATAGCAGCAATGTCCACAATAGCCAAACTGTGGATGGAGCCTTGGTGTCCATTGAAAGATGAATGGGTAAAGATGTGGTCTATGTATACAATGGAATATTACTCAGCCATTTGAAATGACAAATACCCACGATTTGCTTCGAAGTGGATGGACCTGGAGGGTATTATGCTGAGTGAAATAAGTCAGTCAGAGAAGGACAAACATTATATGGTCTCATTCATTTGGGGAATATAAAAAATAGTGAAAGGGAATAAAGGGGAAAGGAGAGAAAATGAGTGGGACATTTCAGAGAGGGAGACAGAACATGAGAGACTCCTCACTCTGGGAAATGAACAAGGGGCAGTGGAAAGGGAGGTGGGTAGGGGAATGGGATGACTGGGTGATGGGCACTGAGGGGGGCACTTGATGGGATGAGCACTGGGTGTTAATGCTATATGTTGGCAAATTGAAGTCCAATAAACAATAAAATAAAATTCAAAAGATGTTTAAAAAAAAGAAACGTACAAATGGCTAAGAGACACATGAAAAAATGCTCCACATCACTTGGCATCAGGGAAATACAAAGCAAAACCGCAAGGAGATACCACCTCACATCAGTAAGAATGGCTAAAATTAACAACCCAGGAAACAACAGATGTTGGTGAGGATGCCGAGAAAGGGGATCTCTCATGCACTAATGGTGGGAAATCAAACTGGTGCAGCCACTCTGAAAAACAGTATGGAGGTTCCTCTGAAAGTTAAAAATAGAGCTATCCTATGACCCAGCAGTTGCTCTACTAGATATTTATCCAAAGGCTAAAAAATATCTATTTAAAGGGGCAAATCCACCCCAATGTTTATAGCATCAATGTCCACAATAGCCAAAATATGGAAAGAGCCCAGATGTCATCGACAGTTGAATGGATAAAGAGAAGTGGTGTGTGTGTTTGTGTCTGTGTGTCTGTGTGTCTTTTATATATATATAATTTTTATATATAAAAAGTTTATTTACATATCTATAAATTCAGTCATCAAAAAGAATTAATTCCTGCCATTTGCGATGACATGGATGGAAATACAGGGTATTATGCTAAACAAAATAAGTCAGTCAGAGAATGACAAGTACCATGATTTCACTCATATGTGGAATTTAAGAATCAAAACAGATGAACATGGGGGAAGGGAAGGAAAAATAAAATGGGATGAAAATAGAGAGGGAGGCAAAACATAAGAGACACTGAACTCTAGGAAACAATTGAGGGTTGCTGGAGGGGAGGTGGTTGGGGGGAAGGGATAATTAGGTGATGGGCGTAACGGTGGGCACTTTATGTAATGAGCACTGACTGTTATATGCAACTCTTGAATCACTAAATTCTATCCCTGAAACTAATAATACAATATATGTTAACTAAATTGAATTTAAATTAAAATTTTTTAATAAATCTATTTTTAAAAGAAAGAAAACAAATGAGCATAAGGGAGAGAGAGAGAGAGAGAGAGAGAGAGAGAGAGAGAGAAACCAAGAATAGACTCTTAACTATAGAGAACAGAGAACAAACTGATGGTGACCAGGGGGGAGTGGATGGGGAGATTGGTTAAATAGGTGAGAGGATTAAGGAGTGCACTTGTGATGAGCACCAAGTGTTGTATGGAAGTGTTGAATTACTATATTGTACACCTGAAACTAATATTACACAGTATGTTAACTAACTAGAATTTAAATAAAAACTAAAAAATGGATCCTAGACCTAACTGTAAAATGCAAAACTATGAAACTCTTAGAAGATAATATAGGAGAAGATCTAGATGCCCTGGTGTATAATGATAACTTTTTAGATACAACACCAAAGGCATTATCTACAAAATAAATAATTGGTCTCAATTAAAATAAAAATGAAAAAGTTCTGCTCTTCAGGGATCCCTGGGTAGCGCAGCGGTTTGGCGCCTGCCTTTGGCCCAGGGCGCGATCCTGGAGACCCGGGATCGAATCCCACGTCAGGCTCCCGGTGCATGGAACCTGCTTCTCCCTCTGCCTGTGTCTCTGCCTCTCTCTCTCTGTGACTATCATAAATAAATAAAAATTTAAAAAAAAGAAAAAAAAAAACTCCTAAACAGGTTATTTACTACTGCAAGTATAGAACACACACACACACACACACACACACACACACACACACACACATTTAAAAAAAAAAAAGAAAAAGTTCTGCTCTTCAAAAGAAATGTCAAAAGAATGAGAAGATAAGGCACAGACTGGGAGAAAATATTTTTTAAAAAAACACACCTGATAAAGAACTATTATCCAGATGTAGTGAAACACCAGGACACCTGCACCCCATTGCTGTCTATAGCAGCAATGTCCACAATAGCCACACTGTGGAAAGAGCCTCGATGTTCTGTCCTTCGACAGATGAATGGATAAAGAAGATGTGTTGTGTATATATATATATATATATATATATATATATTACTCAACCATTAAAAACAATGAATACCCACCATTTGCTTTGATGTGGATGGAACTGGAGGGTATTATGCTGAGTGAAGTAAGTCAATAGGAGAAGGACAATCATCATATGGTTTCACTCATATGGGGAATATAATAGTGAAAGGGATTATAAGGGAAAGGAGGGAAAATGAGTGGGAAAAATTAGAGAGGGAGACAAACCATGAGAGACTACTAACTCTGGGAAAGGAACAAAGGCTTGTGGAAGGGGAGGTGGGCGGGGGTTAGGGTAACTAGTTGACAGGCACTGAAGAGGGCACTTGATGGGATGAGCACTGGGTGTTATACTATATGTTGGCAAATCAAACTTCAATAAAAAATAATACATACATGCATACATACTTTAATAAAAGAACCATTATCCCAAACACATAAAGAATTCTTAAAACTCAACAATAAGACATCCATTGTACAATGGATGTTAACCTATAGTTAACAATACAGTATTGTATGCTTTAAAATATAAGAGGATACATCTCATGTTAAATGTTCCTAACACCCCCACACACATACACACGAACCTACAAAAGAGCACAAGGATAGTTTTAGATATGATGGATATATTTAGTACCTTGACTGTGGCAATGATACTATAGTTATATACCTGTACCTAAACTCAGCCAAATGTATAAATTAAGTATGCAAATTTTTTGTATGTTAATTATGCCTCCATAAAGCTAAAAAACAACACCCAACTTAAAAAGAGTAAAGGTCTGGATAGATACCTCATTAAAGAAGATATACAGGTGGTAAATAAGCATAAGAAGATATTCAACAACAATAAGATATCATTAAACACCTATTAGAATGGTCAAATCCAAAACACTGGCAATAACAAATGCTGGCAAGAATGTGGAACAACAGAAATTTACATTCATTACTGGTGGTAATAAAAAATGGTACAGTTGGAAGATAGTTTGACAGTTACTTACAAAAATTAACACATAATCTAGTAATCATATTCCTTGGTATTTGCCCAAATAAATTGAAAATTTATACCCACACACAAATTTGCACACAAAATGTTTGTAGCAGCTCAATTCACAATTGTAAAACTACTGGAAGCAAACAAGATGTCCTTCAGCAGGTGAATAGATAAATAAATTGTGGTATATTCAGACAATGAAACATTATTCATCCTGTGTGGCTCAGTGGTTTAAGTGCCTGCCTTCTGCCCAGGGTGTGATCCTGGGGCCCCGGGATCGAGTCCCATGTCAGGCTCCCTGTGTGGAGCCTGCTTCTCCCTCTGCCTGTTCTCTGCCTCTCTCTGTCTGTTCCTCTCTATCTCTCTGTGTGTCTATCATTAATAAATAAATAAAATCTTTAAAAAATAAAAGGAAATAAACTATCAACTTATGGAAAGACATGAAATAACTTTAAATGCATATTAATTCATGAAATAAGCCAAACTGAAATGGCTACATACTGTATGGTTCCAGCTAAATGACATTCTGGGAAAGTTAGAATTATGGATACAGTACAAGGATCAGTGGTTGCCAGGGGAAGGAAGGAGGGATAAATAGGCAGAGCACAGAGCATTTGTAGGGCAATGAAACTATTCTGTATGATACTACAATTAAGGATACATGCCATTACGCATTTGTCAAAACCAATAAAGTGCACATCAAGTGTGAACCCTAATGTAAACTATGGACTTTGGGTAATGATGCTGTGTCAATGTAGGTTCATTGATAGTAAAAAAAAAAAAAGTAAATATTATGCGTATGTTACAATTTTGTAAATGACTGGAAAATTTTTTTCAATACATTAGATTCTTATGCAGGTAATAGGCTAAATTTGCATAAAAACACTGCTAGAAGAGTTGATTTTTTCTAAGCAGCAATCTTCTTAAGAGTGAGTACACGTATTTATTTCTGAAATCAGAATGTATGAAAGAGAGTGAGCATTTAATATATGCCTTTGAATATGTGAGTAATTCATAACTAGTTCATTCAACAAGTCTTTATTGAATACACGCTATACTCCAGCCAGCGTGGTAAAAACAATGTTAGCTTTTATATATGCAATCATATATATAATTAGAAATAAGATGAATCTAAAAAATAAGAGTCTCCTGCCTGTGGTAAGAAATTAAGAATATAACAAATATATATTAGAAAGAGGGAAAAAACCCAAAGTGCCACTGCTCAGAGGTGACTACTGTTAATATTTTATAGTGTAGCCTTCCATACTTCTATGTATAACACACATTCACTCATATCTTCATAAAAATTTCTAGAAATACCATATACTCTTTAAATTGTTATTTATGCTTGACATTAGCTACTACATATCATTTCATTTCAAATAATGTGCCTACATCATCATCAAAACATTTCATTGTATGGTTTCACTCATATGGGGAATATAAAAATAGTGAAAGGGATTATAAGGCAAAGGAGAGAAAATGAGTGGGAAAAATCAGAGAGGGTGACAAAACATGAGAGACTCCTAACTCTGGGAAATAAACAAGGGGTAGTGGAAGGGGAAGTGGGCGGGGGGTGGGGGTGACCGGGTGACAGGCACTGAGGGGGGCACTTGGAGGGATGAGCACTGGGTGTTATACAATATGTTGGGAAATCAAACTCCAATAAAAATATACAAAAAATAAATTTTTTAAAAAACATTTCATTGAGGGATGCCTGGGTGGCTCAGCGGTTGGGCAGCTGTCTTTGGCTCAGGTTGTGATCCTGGGATCAAGGATCGAGTCCTGAATTGGGCTCCTGTGAAGAGCCTGCTTCTCCCTCTGCTTATATCTCTGCCTCTCTCTCTCTCTTTCTCTCTCTCTCTCTCATGAATAAATAAATCTTTTTTAAAAAACAATTTCATTGAAAAATGGCATCTATGAGAAAAAGCATGCAAATTATAATACATTTCAACAAATTGAATTGACATGTATAATTATTCCCGAAATCAAGAAACAGCACTTTTTATCCCCACTCTTCCAGTCATTATTCCCTCAGTGGTACCCAATATCTTGATTTCTAGCACATTAGATTTCTCTGTTTTTAAAAATTATGTAAGTTGAATCTGGCCGCAATAGAGTAGCTCTTTTCTTCCTATGTTTCCCCTTTTACAACTAAAAACATACCATATAAGCATAACAAAAAGCAGACACTGAAAGACTCAGAAAAGTGGAAAGAAAGAAGACAACATAAGGACTTGGGAACTTGAAGAACACAGAAATGAGTTCTCTGAGTTTCCTTATTGCCTTACATATATCCAAAACAGAATGCACAGTATCATGTCATCTGCAAAGAGGGAGAGTTTGACTTCTTCTTTGCCAATTTGAATGCCTTTTATTTCTTTTTGTTGCCTGATTGCTGAGGCTAGGACTTCCAGTACTATGTTGAATAGCAGTGGTGAGAGTGGACATCCCTGTCTTGTTCCTGATCTTAGGGAAAGGCTCCCAGTGTTTCCCCATTGAGAATGATATTTGCTGTGGGCTTTTCGTAGATGGCTTTTAAGATGCTGAGGAATGTTCCCTCTATCCCTACACTCTGAAGAGTTTTGATCAGGAATGGATGCTGTATTTTGTCAAATGCTTTCTCTGCATCTATTGAAAGGATCATATGGTTCTTTTTTCTCTTGTTGATATGATCAATCACATTGATTGCTTTACGAATGTTGAACCAGCCTTGCATCCAGGGAATAAATCCCACTTGGTCATGGTGAATAATCTTTTTAATGTACTGTTGGATCCTATTGGTTAGTATCTTGTTGAGAATTTTTGCATCCACGTTCATCAGGGATATTGGTCTATAATTCTCCTTTTTTTGGGGAAAATTAACAAGACAGGAAACAACAAATGTTGGAGAGGATATGGAGAAAGGGGAACCCTCTTTCTCTGTTGGTGGGAATGTGAACTGGTAGAGCCACTCTGGAAAACTGTGTGGAGGTTCCTCAAAGAGTTAAAAATAGATCTGCCTTACGACCCAGCAATTGGACTGCTGGGGACTTACCTCAAAGATACAGATTCAGTGAAACGCGGGGACACTTGCACCCCGATGTTTATAGCAGCAATGTCCACAATAGCCAAACTTTGGAAGGAGCCTCGGTGTCCATCAAAAGATGAATGGATACAGAAGATGTGGTCTATGTATACAATGGAATATTACTCAGCCATTAGAAATGACAAATACCCACCATTTGCTTCGACATGCAGGGACCTGGAGGGTATGATGCTGAGTCAAATTAGTCAGTAGGAAAAGGACAAACATTATGTGGTCTCATTCATTTGGGGAATATAAAAATTAGTGAAAGGGAATAAAGGGAAAGGAGAGAAAATGAGTGAAAATATCAGTGAGGGTGACAAAACATGAGAGACACCTAACTCTGGGAAATAAACAAGGGGTAGTGGAAGGGGAAGTGGGTGGGGAGTGGGGGTGACTGGGTGACAGGCACTGAGGGGGGCACTTGGCGGGATGAGCACTGGGTGTTATGCTATATGTTGGCAAATTGAACTCCAATAAAAAAATAAATTAAAAATATTTTTAAAAATTCCAATGGATGTATCTTGCAAGAAGTTACTGTGGCCAAGTTCAAAAAGGGTGTTGCCTGTGTTCTCCTCTAGGATTTTGATGGAATCTTGTCTCACATTTAGATCTCTCATCCATTTTGAGTTTATCTTTGTGTATGGCATTTTTCATCTAAACAGAAAAAACACTCTTAAAATTCACAGGAACCACAAAAGACCTGAATAGGCAAATCAGACTTGAGAAAGGACAAAGCTGGAATATCACATTTCTTAATTTGAAACTGTATCACAAAGCTATAATTAACAAACTAGTATATTAGTGGCATAAAAACAAATGTATAGATCAATGGAACAGAATACAGAAATAAGCCCTTGCATATGACTAACTGATCTTTGACAAATGCACCAAAAACACACAACGGGGAAAGGATAGTCTCTTCAATAAATACTGATAGGAAAACTGGATGTCCACAATGTAAAAGAATGAAACTGGACCCATACCTTATACCACACAAAAATTAAATCAAAATTGTTTAAGGATTTAAATCTAAGACGAGAAATTATAAAACTCCTAGAAGAAACATAAGGAGGAGGCTCTTTAACATTCGTCTTGACAACATTGTTTTGAATTTGAGAACAAAACCATGAGCACAAAAGCAAAAATAAACAAATGGAACTACTATGTCAAACCAGAAAGTTTCTGCTTAGAAAAGGAAACCATCTACAAAATGAAAAGGCAACCTGTGGAATGGGAGAAAATATTTGCAATACCTGATAAGGGTTTAGTATCCAAAATATATAGGAAAGTCATATTACTCGATAGAAAAAAAAACAAATGATCTGATTAAAAATGGATAAAGGTCCTGAGCAGACAATTTCCCAAAGAAGATATACAAATGGCCCAGAGGTACATGAGAAGGTGCTCAATATCACTAATCATCAGGGAACTACAAATCAAAACCACAATGAGATATTTCACACCTGTAAGAGTAGCTATTACAAAAAATACAAGAGATAAATGTTAACAAGGATTTGGAGAAAATGGAATCATTGTACACTGGTGGTGGGAATGTAAATTGGTACAGCCATTATGGAAAAGAATCTGAAGATGCCTCAAAACATTAAAAAGAGAACCACCACATGATCCAATAATCCCACTTCTGGGTATATATCCAAAGGGAAAAAAATCACTATCTCAAAGAGATTTCTGCACTCCTATATTCATTGTAGCATTATTCACAAATGCCAAGAATTGGAAACAAGTAGCCATCAATAGATGAACAGACAAAGAAAATGTTATATATATTTATATTCAGCCATAAGAAATAAATCGTGCCATTTATGACAACTTGGGTGAACCTAAAGGGATTATGCTAAGTGAAATAAGCCAGACAGAGAAAGACAAACACTATATGGTGTCACTTATCCTACAATTTGGGATACTTCTTCTCGGTTCATTTCTGTGGTCTATTAATTTATGTCCCTATTTTGGACTCCCATGGTGACCTGTACAGATTTATACTTCAGAGTCTAGAGTGTCTTTTCTATTTTCTCACTTATGTATCTGTCTCCAACAACAAGATTGTGAAATCCATGATTGTGATAGACCATGTTTCATTGGTCTTTGTATATCCAGGGAAATACTTATGGAGATATGGTGGAAATAACTGAATTTTGCTATCACAAAAATAATATTTTATAGAGACCACACATAGTAAAAGTACCCACTTTTGTAGGCACCATTTGTATGGCTTTAGAGATCAGATCCCAAGAAAATGCCTATGCAACTGAGAGGCTTTCTGGGATAATCTCAACAACAGAAAAATTTTAGCAGCTCCACCTTGTACCTAACAAAGTTCTCTTTATAAAGCCTGACTTTGCACAGCATTTTCAACAGCACCTCAGTCATTTATGCAATATAAAAATAGAGTTGACATGACACATGCAAAATCCATGCTAGTTATTTCATAACAATTCATATTGTATCACATTTTTCTCAAATCAGCATATTTCAAATAAAGTCATATAAAATTATTGAAAAAAATCCAGCATGCTTTATTGTGCTAGGTATTTTAAAAAATTAATTCAAGGAAATATAAAAGTTTAAAAACTAAAAATGAAGTATAAATAATAAACTTAATTGATTTATTTTTAACTGAACACTCCATAAACACTATGTAATTCAATCTTTATAACTGCCCTTTTAAATTCTGTGTGCTGTTCAATTCATCTTGGTTGTTACCATTTGCCTGAATGTCACTCTGGAAAGCACAAACTTAGATGAAGAAACAAGCTCTTTGAAATTAGACAGACAGGATTTAATTCTAATACCGGCCATCTGCTGCTATCCAACATTGTAAACTATAAAAATCCCCACCACTCTTCATTATAGAGGAATAAATAAATGCACAAAGCAACTAGCACAGTACCTAATAAAGAGCAAACTCAAAAACATCAGCTATGTTGTCATTATTGTTCAATAAAAGAAAAGAATATTGGTTTTAGATTTGATCTTTAGACACTTGCCACACATTTTCTCAGATGTTTACTTCCCTATTTTCTTGCCAAAAACACTTAGCTCCAGAGAAGTTAAGTGACTCATTTTCCTGTGGGTCCTACTTTCTTATTTCTCACTGAACCCTCAGCCTATATTCCAGTCTATCTTCAGCTATCACAAACTACTCCAAATTCCCTGAACTCAGCAAGCTCTCTCTCACCTCCACATTTACTCTTCCTTCCATATACAGACACACTGGATGATTATCTCTCTGTTAATCAAGCTTTAATTTCTCTACCATTCTAAATTTTATGAGTCCTTTTGTTCATTGTCTGTCTCTCCACATTAGAACAAAATATTGATTGCAGCAGGGAATCTGACTGTTGTGCACTCAGCTGTATCCCCAAAGCCTGTAAGACCTATAGTAAGCAATCTATAAATATTTGTTGAATTAATTACCTGACTCTTGAACCAATCTAGAATACCATCTGTATATATGGGGCTTCCACTTGAACTCTGGTAAAAATGGAAACTGGGCAGACTTGTCTTTCTAGGAAGGCCCATCATCCAAGGAGAAAACACAATAAAGCTTCAGGCTTCTAGAGTCAGACCAGGATGGAACTCCACCTTTAACTCCTACAAGTGTATGACTTTGGGGATGCTTCTCTACTTTTGTCAGTTTTAGTTTCTTCATTAGTTATCCTAATGAGCTATCTGAAATTGCTCAACATATTCATTCATTCATTCATTCATTCATTCATTCAGCACACACTTATTGGATGTTTCCTATACTGACAGGCACTGTTTTGAGGGTCAAGGGTAAGTCATAAACAAGTTATATCTATCAGTTCACATTCTAATAAATGAGCAGACAAATAATTGTCTGTTTATAGCACAGTGGTGTTAGGGCCATAAAAAAAAAAGTACTGGGTTCTAGTAGCAAGGCTTGTAGAAGTGGTTGATGTTCTTCATTTCATGTTGTTTGTCCCTAATATTGAAATCTGTCAGTCACAAGTCCGGAGGCCTGCTTCTGGAATCATTCTTCATGTTTCTATTCACATAGGCTCTTCAATGCTTCAGCTGGCTTTGACTTGACAAGACAAACATCGTAATCCTGAGATTTTCCACAGAGGTGGATCTTATCGACATCCAGAAGTATTTTGGTTTTTTGTTTTTTTTTTTAATTTTATTTATTTATTCCTGAGACACACACACACACACACACACACACACAGAGAGAGAGAGAGAGAGAGAGAGAGAGAGAGGCAGAGACACAAGCCGATTCCACGCAGGAAGCCGGACACGGGACTTGATCCCGGGTCTCCAGGATCAGACCCTGGACTGAAGGTGGCACTAAACCGCTGAGCCACCAGGGCTGCCCCAGAAGTATTTGATAGTAAAAAAAAATACTGATAAAAATAGCTACCACTCATATTTCAAATGTACTTACAGACTCTTATCTTATTCATTGCATTATAATGTTATTATTATTACTCATTGTGATGCTCAAATTGTCCCATTTTAAAACATTACCTGTATGCCAAGCACTGTACTAAATGCTTTCTTTATTATGTCTAAACCTTGCACCAAACACACGACAAAAGTCCTATTTTTATGCCAATTCTACATATTGGGTAACTGAAGTTAAGGGAAATGGAGAGAATTGTCAAGTCATAGTGCCAGTAGAAAATGGCAGTTAATATTACAGACTCAATTCTAAACACCATTCAATACTAAAAGAACCAGGGCTCCTTGGAAAAAATGGTGGACTCCAGGGCTGGCAAGGGAAAGTACCAAAAGAGTCTGGAACATCTTGCTGCATCAAAACAGGTCTCATAGAAGCACACATCAAACACATCAAAAAGACACAGGAACAGGAATCAAGGGGCTTCAAGTGACCAAATCTAGGCAAATTTGGGCATCAAAATAAATCATGATGGTAATAGGTTATTATCCAGTGAATAAAATATATAGCCATGAACTCATACTGAAACAAATGACACGTTAATAAATAAGTGAGGGAGAGAGAAAAGTCCTTCATTGCAGAAGAATCTTCACCAGTAAATGGAAGAGAGTACTGGAGTTGAAAATAAATAATTTTTAAACCATCATCTATTAATGGATTCAGTTGGGAATCATCAATGGATGATAGAAGAGGATACTTCCATAGCTTCCAAGTATCTCCACACAAAATATTTAAGTGCATAATGGGAATACATTACCTTTACATTGCAGTAATCTGATGAATACAAAGATCTCTCTCTAAATCAGAGATCAAATTTAATATCACCAATGATGGAATAAATGTATCATGTGCAAAATGATATAATATACTGGGAAGGATACAGCAGCATTTTGTGGTCTTCCTTGCAGAAATGTGTAAGCTGAATTTAATCATGGGAATAGAAAATCAAGTAAACCCAAGTTGAGGGACACTATAGTAAATGGTTCATACTTCTCAACACTGTTACAGTTGTGCAAGACAATAAGTTTGAGAACTTATTCCACAGTGAAGAAGAAAAAAGTGAAATAACAACTAAATATAATAAATGAGATCGGAGGGGCAAGATGGCGGAAGAGTAGGGTCCCCAAATCACCTGTCCCCACCAAACTACCTAGATAACCTTCAAATCATCCTGAAAATCTACGAATTCGGCCTGAGATTTAAAGAGAGAACAGCTGGAATGCTCCCGTGAGAAGAGTTCGCGCTTCTAAAAAGGTAGGAAGACGGGGAAAAAGAAATAAAGAAACAAAAGGCCTCCAAGGAGGAGGAGCCCCGCGAGGAGCCGGGCTGAGGCCGGGGCGAGTGTCCCCAGGACAGGAGAGCCCCGTCCCGGAGGAGCAGGAGCTGCACCGACCTTCCCCGCGGAAAGGGGCTCGCAGGGAGTTAGAGCAGGACCCAGGAGGGCGGGGATGCCCTCGGGCTCCCTGGGACACTAACAGGCACCTGCGCCCCGGGAGAGTGCCCCATACCCCGCGGCCGAGCTCCCTAAAAGACTGCGGCCAGCACGGCCGGACCCGGAGCAGCTTGGAGGGGCTCGGGCGGCGGCTCCGTGTGGAGGGGGCTGCGAGGCCGGGAGCCCGAATCCAACGGCGCAGGCCCCGGAGCACAGGGCGCCGGGACACAGACCAGGATCCGGCCTCCCCCAGGGACAGGCAGAGGCTGGGAGGGCCCAGGACAGCAAGGACGCTCCTGCCCTGAGCTGAGCAGATCAGTGGCCCCGCCCCGGAGCCTCCAGGCCCTGCAGACGGAGAGCCCCGGAGCTACTGCGGGAGCTGAATCCAGGGTCCCAGAGCTGCCCCCGCCACTGGGGTTGTTCCTCCTGGGGCCTCACGGGGTAAACAACCCCCACTGAGCCCTGCACCAGGCAGGGGCAGAGCAGCTCCCCCAAGTGCTAACACCTGAAAATCAGCACAACAGGCCCCTCCCCCAGAAGACCAGCTAGACGGACAAGTTCCAGGGGAAGTCAAGGGACTTAAAGTATACAGAAAAAGAAGATACTTCCCCGTGGGGTTTTTTTTTTTTCTTTCTGTTTGCTTCCCCGACCCTTTTTTTCCTTTCTTTTTATTTCTTTTTCTTCTCTTTTTCTCTTTTTTCTTCCTTTTTTCTTTTTCTCTCTTATGTCCTTCTTTCTCTCTCTTTTTCTCCTTTTCCCAATACAACTTGTTTTTGGCCAGTCTGCACTGAGCAAAATGACTAGAAGGAAAACCTCACCTCAAAAAAAAAAAAGAATCAGAAACAGCTCTCTCTCCCACAGAGTTACAAAATCTGGATTACAATTCAATGTCAGAAAGCCAATTCAGAAGCACTATTATACAGCTACTGGTGGCTCTAGAAAAGCATAAAGGACCCAAGAGACTTCCTGACTGCAGAATTTAGATCCAATCAGGCAGAAATTAAAAATCAATTGAATGAGATGCAATCCAAACTAGAAGTCCTAACGATGAGGGTTAACGAGGTGGAAGAACGAGTGAGTGACATAGAAGACAAGTTGATGGAAAAGAGGGAAACGGAGGAAAAAAGAGACAAACAATTAAAAGACCATGAGGATAGATTAAGGGAAATAAACGACAGCCTGAGGAAGAAAAACCTACATTTCATTGGGGTTCCTGAGAGTGCGGAAAGAGCCAGAGGGCCAGAATATGTATTTGAACAAATCCTAGCTGAAAACTTTCCATCTGGGAAGAGAAACACGCATTCAGATCCAGGAAATAGAGAGATCCCCCCATAAAATCAATAAAAAACGTTCAACACCTTGACATCTAATAGTTAAACTTGCAAATTCAAAAGATAAGGAGAAGATCCTTAAAGCAGCAAGAGACAAGAAATCCCTGACTTTTATGGGGAGTAGTATTAGGGTAAGAGCAGACCTCTCCACAGAGACCTGGCAGGCCAGAAAGGGCTGGCAGGATATATTCAGGGTCCTAAATGAGAAGAACATGCAACCAACAATACTTTATCCAGCAAGGCTCTCATTCAAAATGGAAGGAGAGATAAAGAGCTTCCAAGACAGGCAGGAACTGAAAGAATATGTGACCTCCAAACCAGCTCTGCAACAAATTTTAAGGGGCACTCTTAAAATTTCCCTTTAAGAAGAAGTTCAGTGGAACAATCCACAAAAACAAGGACTGAATAGATCTCATGATGACACTAAACTCATATCTCTCAATAGTAACTCTGAACGTGAACGGGCTTAATGACCCCATCAAAAGGCGCAGGGTGTCAGACTGGATAAAAAAGCAGGACCCATCTATTTGCTGTCTACAAGAGACTCATTTTAGACAGAAGGACACCTACAGCCTGAAAATAAAGGGTTGGAGAACCATTTACCATTCAAATGGTCCTCAAAAGAAAGCAGGGGTAGCCATCCTCATATCAGATAAACTAAAATTTACCCCGAAGACTGTAGTGAGAGATGAAGAGGGACACTATATCATACTTAAAGGATATATCCAACAGGAGTACTTAACAATCCTCAATATGTATGCCCCGAATGTGGGAGCTCCCAAATATTTAAATCAATTAATAACCAAAGTGAAGAAATACTTAGATAATAATACACTTATACTTGGTGACTTCAATGTAGCTCTTTCTATACTCGATAGGTCTTCTAAGGACAACATCTCCAAAGAAACGAGAGCTATAAATGATACATTGGACCAGATGGATTTCACAGATATCTACAGAACGTTACATACAAACTCAACTGAATACACATTCTTCTCAAGTGCACATGGAACTTTCCCCAGAAGAGACCACATACAGGGTCACAAATCAGGTCTGAACTGATACCAAAGATTGGGATGGTCCCCTGCATATTCTCAGACCATAATGCCTTGAAATTAGAACTAAATCACAACAAGAAGTTTGGAAGGACCTCAAACACGTGGAGGTTAAGAACCATCCTGCTAAAAAATGAAAGGGTCAACCAGGAAATTAAGGAAGAATTAAAAAGATTCATGGAAACTAATGAGAATGAATATACAACCATTCAAAATCTTCAGGATGCAGCAAAAGCAGTCCTAAGGGGGAAATACATCACAATACAAGCTTCCATTCAAAAACTGGAAAGAACTCAAATACAAAAGCTAACCTTACACATAAAGGAGCTTGAGAAAAAACAGCAGATAAATCCTACACCCAGCAGAAGAAGAGAGTTAATTAAGATTTGAGCAGAACTCAATGAAATCGAGACCAGAAGAACTGTGGAAGAGATCAACAGAACCAGGAGTTGGTTCTTTGAAAGAATTAATAAGATAGATAAACCATTAGCCAACCTTATTAAAAAGAAGAGAGAGAAGACTCGAATTAATAAAGTCATGAATGAGAAAGGAGACATCACTACCAACACCAAGGAAAAACAAAGATTTTAAAAACATATTATGAACAGCTATA
Source organism: Vulpes lagopus (assembly GCF_018345385.1). Taxonomy (NCBI): domain Eukaryota; kingdom Metazoa; phylum Chordata; class Mammalia; order Carnivora; family Canidae; genus Vulpes; species Vulpes lagopus. The sequence goes on from NC_054848.1 coordinate 44,059,134, forward strand.
CGCCAATAAATTAGGCAATGTAGAAGAAATGGACGCATTTCTGCAAAGCCACGAACTACCAAAACTGGAACAGGAAGAAATAGAAAATCTGAACAGGCCAAT